>NC_044322.1:253242115-254492115 GCF_007399415.2 Gopherus evgoodei | reverse complement strand
GTTGGATCAAGCGCCTCGGTGCGCAGTGCTCTCCCAATGGTACTGGCCACAGCACCACAGAAGATCCCGCACCCACCTCTGGAATGATGATCTCCCAGGCCCCAAAGTTATCCACTCCGGCACCGCTCCCACTCCCTGGTCACTCGAAAAAAGCAAGCCTTGGGAGGACCCTCCGTTCGGCCCAAAGCAGTCGCTGCGGCCCCAACTGAGCAAACTTTTGGACCAGGCCTCTAAACCTGACAAAGCCGCTAGGCCCCAGTCTGTTCAAGCCAGTCCCATGCCACAAAGGACCTTACAAGTGGAGGAGGTTACATTGCCTTCCACTCCAGATACCTCTGAGCCTGCCAGAGGATTTATTGAAATGACGGCACCGGTGTCCCCGATTCAGGCACCGTCTCCAGCCTGAGTCCCAGTACCGTCAAGGGGTAAACCGGCGATGTTCGGACTGTCAGCCCCCAGACTAGCATCTCCATGCTGCTCTGAGTCCGGGCGTTGTTTGGAGTCCCAGCACCACTCCACATACTGGTCTGACTCATGACACCGGTTAGGCTTGCGGTGCTGGTCCCATAGCCCTGACCTCGAAGCTGCTTACGCTTGAGGTCACCGTTGATTGCCAGAACATGGTCCTGCTCAAGGTCCAGATTGTGCTCAGCAACCTCGTGGCACCGTTCGGACTGGTACTGTTCGAGGCACCGGTCCCCATACCGGCTGTTACCATGGCACTGACTCATCACTGATCCTCTTCACAGCACCAATCTCCATTTCGGCACCGTGCTCCCTCATGGCACCGTGCTCTCTGGTGCGGCACCGGTCTCCACTGCGATCACGGTCAACCTTACGACACCGATCACCGTATGACCCTCGTCTGTCAAGGGACTCGATGCCCTCCATGTTCCATTTGCGCACTGCTCCCCCTTGACCGTCACACTTCCAATCCCCTTCCAGTAGATCGGGGAGAACTTCAGGGGCTTCGGACATTCCCCAGTCAGGCCCAGGAAGCCTTAGTCACAACCCCTCGGTGTCCCACTGGCGACTCCGTGGGCATATCAAGCCCAGGGTGCCCCTTCCGTTGTCTGCTCGTCGACACAATCAGGCGCCCAGCCTCCTGAGGCGATCCTCAGCCTCCCTCCTTCAGACCTGGAGCAACCCATGGAGTCAGCCCCTGTGGTAGAAGCTAGCCCAGGCAACCAGGAAGATCTGATCACAGCAGACCAAGAGGCCACTTCCAATCCAACTCTCCCAGTGGTGTCATCCTCGTCTTCCCCTGACAAGGCCATGGCTGGCACATGCACCTCTGGCCCCCACCCCTGGACTTTAGAGTCCTGCAAGAACTACTTAGGCGCGTAGCCCTAAATATGAACCTTCAAGCTGAGGAGGTTATGGAGGAGGAGGATCCTATGGTGGACATCTTAGGTCCAGAAGGGCCTTCCAGGATGGCCCTCCCCATGAACAAAACCATCCAAACCAATGCCAAAGCTCTCTGGCAAACTCTGGCCTCCATCCCCCCCACAGCCAAAGGGGTGGAAAGAAAGTACTTTGTCCCCACCAGGGGATACAAGTACCTTTTTACTGACCCTGCCCCATATTTGCTTGTGGTAGACGCGGTGAACGCAAAAGAGTTACAGGGCCCCCAAATCAAAGGACGCGAAGGGCTGGACCTTTTCAGAAGAAAAGTTTACTGGTGGCCTTTCGTTATGGATTGCGAACCAGCTTGCAATCCTCAGTAGATACAATTCCAACTCGTGGTCTGCGGTCCTTAAGTTCCAAGACTTTCTTCCAGTGGAGGCTTGTACGAAACTGGGGGCCATTGCTCAGGAGAGCAAGTTGGTAGCTCGAACCTCCATTTAGGGCTCCCTCAATGCTGCGGATGCGGTTGCACACACTCTGGCATCCGGCATCGCCATACGTCGAAACGCCTGGCTCCAGTCATCAGGTCTTCCACTTGAGGTGCAACACACCATACAAGATCTCTGCTTTGATGGTCAGGGCCTATTTGCAGAGCAAACTGATTCCCGCCTGCATACCCTGAAGGACACAAGAAATATTATTAAATCCTTGGGCATGCATACCCCAGCTACTCAAAGGAAGCCATTTAAACCCCAGACCACCCAACAACACCCCTTCCCACTTAGACCCAGGCAGGACTTCTCCTGTCGGAGAAGCAGGTGCCCTCAGTGTAGACTGTCATGTCCCCCCCGGCAGGGTCAAGGGCAATCCAAGCCACCTCTGGGCCCTAAGCGTTCTAAGGACTACCAGCTCTTACCCTGGACAGTTATCCTTTTCATAACCGTCTATCCTGTTTCTACCATGCCTGGTCCCTTATTACATCGGACCGTTGGGTCCTCCACACATAGAGGCGGGATATTCTATCCATTTCCATTCCACCCCGCCCCCCCACCCTCCTTCCCCATCCCTCTTCAGGGACCTTTCTCATGAGCAACTCCCCGTCCAGGAGGTACAATCCCTCGTGGCCCTAGGGGCATTGGAGGAAGTGCCTCGAGAGCTCAGGGGCAAGGGTTTCTACTTCCACTTCTTCCTCATCCCCAAGGCAAAATGAGGCCTAAGGCCCATCTTGGACCTCAGGGAGCTCAATAAGCACATCGTTAACCTGAAGTTTCTTCATGGTCTCCTTGGCCACAATTATCCCCTCACTGGACCAGGGAAACTGGTATGCCGCCCTCGATATGAAAGATGGTTACTTTCACATTTCAGTTACCCTGCCCCAAAGGCGTTTTCTTTGTTTTGTGGAGAGCAAGACACACTGTCAGTTCACAGCCCTCCTGTCTGGCTTGTGTACAGCCCCTCATGTCTTCACCAAGTGCATGGCGGTGATGGCAGCTTTTCTTTGCCGACATCATGTGCACATCTTCCCGTACCTTGACGACTGGCTTATACAGGGCCGATCTCACCAACAAGTTTGGTCTCAAGTGCAACTGATCATGGACACGTTCAGTCACTTGGGCATCATGCTGAACATCAGCAAATCTGTTTTCTTCCCTACCCAAACAATAGAGTTCATCAGGGCAGTCCTGGATGCAAACCAAGCGCGGGGTTTCCTCCACTTGGCTCTAGCAAACGTAATTACCAACCTCTGCAGGTTTCCCACCACCACAGTGAGGCAGTGTCTCAGATTGCTACGTGGTGCAACACGCCAGACTAAGATCAAGCCTCTCCAGACGTGGCTAGTATCGATATATCAACCAGGCCGTGACAATCTAGATGTGGTGCTCACAGTCCCAAGCCGCACACTTGATTCCCTGGTTTGGTGGCTGGATCCCTGTATGGTGGGTGCCGGGGTCCTGTTCCATCTCCCTCAACCCACCCTGACCCTGGTTACAGACACATCTGCTCTGGGATGGAGGGGGGGGCACACCTTGGGAGCCTGACAACGCAAGGTTTATGGCACGAAAACGAGCTGTCCTTGCACATCAATATCAAGGAGCTTAGGGTGATTCGCCTTGCTTGCCAAGCATTCCTTCCCCACTTACAAGACCGTTATGTAGCAGTCCTAACAGACAACACCATGGCCACGTTCTATCTGAACAAACAAGGCGGAGCCCGGTCATTGCTGCTCTGCCAAGAAGCCCTTTCTCTTTGGGAATACTGTTTAGCCCATTCCATCACCCTTCAAGCCTCATACCTGCCGGGTGTCCAGAATGTACTGGCAGACAACTTGCGCAGGCGTTTTCTCACGCGTGAATGGTCACTTTCGGGAACAACACCTCCATTCGCTGGATGTTAGGAGGGCGCTTGCCTTCTATATAGACCGAACAAAGCCATTCTGTAAGACAACCCAGTTGTTCGTCGCCATCGTGGAGCAGATGAAAGGCACACTGGTCTCCTCCCAGCAGATATCTTCATGGATCACCACGTGTATCCGTGCCTGGTACAACCCTGGTAAATGTCCCTCTGCCTGCTGTCACAGCTCACTGCACGAGAGCTCAGGTATCATCAGCAGCCTTTCTGACAAACGTTCCCCTCCAGGAAATCTGCAAGGCTGCTACGTGGGCCTCGGTGCACACCTTCATGTCCCACTATGCCATTGTCCAGCACTCTCGTGATAATGTGGCCTTTGGCAGAGCGATTCTTCAGTCTGCGGTTCCCCCACCTCCAAGGTAAGGCTTGGGAGTCACCTAACTGGAACTGATATGAGCAAGCACTCAAAGAAGAAAAAACGGTTATTCACCTTTCTGTAACTGTTGTTCTTCAAGATGTGTCACTCATATCTATTTCATTCCCCCCCACCTTCCCTTCTGTTGGAGTAGCCGGCAAGAAGGAAATGAAGTGGGGTCAAGCCGGCAGGGTCTTGTATAGAACACCATATCAGCGCCACTCCAGGAGGCTCCCCAGCCGGGCTGACGGGTAGCTGCTAGGGAAAAAGTTTCCAACATCCGTGCACATGACGCACGCACACACCTAACAAATTGATAGAGCAACACATCTCGAAGAGCAACAGTTACAGAAAGGTGAGTGATTTTTTTTTGGAGAAAAAAATGGTTAATCTTAATGAATCCATATCATAAAACTACCACATAACTTAGACTTGTGTGGAAGGTGTCAGTGTTGAAAGGGCACAAATGGCACAGCTTTCATGTTGAAGTGCATGATTTACCCAGGAATAAGTATGTAAAGCACGTATCTATGAGCTGCTTAACTCAAGTCTGTGTTGTTAGCCTCTTACTTCATTTGCAGTGAAACTTGCCAAATTCAACCACACATTTCAAAAGGCAGTGGTGGGAGGAGGCTGCAGCAGGGAGTGGTTTCTTTTTATCAAGATTAACCAGATGTTCTGAGCAATTTTACCCTTTTTAATTTAACAGCCTATACACTAAATTACGTATTTCGTCTGGTTTTAATATGTGTGAATGATGTTCTGCCATTGCAAGGATTCTATGGCCTAGTTATATATATTATGGTTCTGTTCTGTTTTCTTACAGGCTAAATATATTGTTGGCTGGTATGAACCCATTCTATTTCCATGCAGTGAATGTAATTTTACACTGTATGGTGACTCTTGTCCTGATGTATACGTGTGACAAAGCTGTATTCAAGGATGGTCGACTGGCGTTTGTCACGGCTCTCTTCTTTGCTGTGCATCCTATTCACAGTGAGGCTGTAAGTATATATGTAAAACTGAGATAGTACCTAAAAGAAATACATGTTTATAACTTAAAAAACAAACAAACCTTTAATGCAAAACATACCATTTGCTGTGACTCAATGTGGTGCTTGCTTTGAAGGGTCAACAGTAAAAAAAACAAAAACAAAAAACAAAGGAACCTCAAACCTTTTGCATTCAAAATGACAACATACATTAAGAATAAACTTCATAGTTGCTGTCTCTCCACTTAATACTATCTGTAATTCCAATTAGCCATCCTAACCAGTAATGCTAAAAATAATTACACAGTGTTTCTGTTGAAGAAAACGTGGATCCCCACTGTCTCTCAAAACCAGAAAACTTTGCGAGGCATCTGTCCTGCTGAGACATTGTTGTTTCTTAAATCTTATTTCCAGAGTTTTCAATTTCTAAACAGAAAGGTCCCTGTAATTCATAATGTAGCTTGGTGTGCATTCTGGACAAGATAATAGGAAAATGGTGATACATGTCGTAGGTCTATATTGACCCATGAATTTACTCACATAGCTCTTAATTAAAAACTATGGATTTTTTTTTTATCTAGGAAAAAAGCTTCTTTGAGTACACTTCATGGGAAAGTTGCAGTATATAAGCTTATGCTGCTTTTCTACTAATCACAGGAAAATGCAAGATATCAAAATATACAGATACCTTGTTTTAAAATGACGGCTATTTTAATTCCCATGTAGATAAAATGGTCGTGTGTTTTCTTTCAAATGGGGATGCAGTTTCTTCTGTTTCCAGGTAGACAACAAGTATATGTCTAGTTAAGATATTGTCAGCATCATATTTTGTTGTTATGAACTATTGTAAACTAGTGAGAGTGAAACGACTGCCAGAGCTGAGATCTTCTGAGAAGAGAGTGCCTTAATAACACTGGTCTACAATTTTTGAGAAATCGTCTGCTTCAGAGATAAAATGTGATATTTATTATGTATTTTGATGTGCTGAATTCAAATATGACAATTAAAACAACTGATTGGCTACTGTTTCTAAGATATTTAAGGTTTTACATTTTATGTCTATGTATATTGTGTAGATAGTAGAGTTTTAATCATCAATTGTAAACCTAGGTCTTTTCATGTGTTTATGGTTGCTTTACATGATAATATTTCACCTGTCCTGTTTATGTAACACTTTAAAAATCAGCAAAAGGGTTGTATAAATAAAATTTATTATGAAACAAAAGGCAAAAAACTATTATGTACATAGTTTAGTCCTATTCAGTGCCTACTCAGCGCTTCTTGGCTTGTCTCTTATACTCATTAAATGGAGCATCTCTTGTCACTGTCCAGCAATAGTCTGCAAGCATTGATGGGCTCCATTTGCCCTGATAGCCTGCCAGGAGATTCCACTGCTGTAGTCTGGAGCCCAACAGCTCTGCCTTGCTCTTAGGTAGTTCCAAATCCCTGACAAGGTCATTCAGTTCACCTTGTGTTATGAGGTGTGGCTCAGAGGAGGAGGATGGGAGAAAATGTGGGTCCTGTGACATTGATGGTTCAGGACCAGAAGTTTCATCCTCTTCCTCTTCCTCGTCTGACTCAAGTGAGAATGATTCTGGTGCATCAGGAACCGGCAGTCCTTCTTCGTGGGGTACTGGGCGTATAGCTGATGGAATGTTTGGATAATGCACAGTCCACTTTTTCTTCTTTGACACACCTTTCCCAACTGGAGGCAGCATGCAGAAGTAACAATTGCTGGTATGATCTGTTGGCTCTCTCCAAATCATTTGCACTGCAAAAGGCATAGATTTCCTTTTCCTGTTCAACCACTGGCGAAGATTTGTTGCACGAGCGTTGCAGCATATGTGTGGGGCCCACTTTTTGTCCTGATCTCCAATTTTGCAGCCAAAATAAAGGTGATAGGCTTTCTTAACCATAGTGGTTATACTGCGCTTTTGTGACGCAAAAGTCACTTCACCACAAACATAGCAGAAGTTATCTGCACTGTTCACACAAGTACAAGGCATCTCTGCTCACTTTGGCTAAACAGAAATGTGTCCCTTTGCAAAATCAAACACTGACAAATAAGAGAGCACAACACTGTATGATTTCTAGAGCTGATATAGGGCAATTTGTTGAGCAGAGTGATGTAAGCTTCGTTATGATTGCATCATCCATGACTTCTAGGAATAACATGATGCCATTCATATCATGTATGACGCAATACCAGCTTCAGATTGCATCATTCATTGTTTTGCCTAAAAAGCAAGTACTGTCCAAACCAGTCATAGATTTATTTATAGATCCAGTCAAAGATATATTTTCGTCATTTCTGGTTTAAATTGAGATCCCTTCCCTTTATAACTCACTTATCCTCCGCCATTCCCAAGTCAAGGGTCATATATACTGACCCAATAGCATATCTTGAAAACTAGAGCCAATCAACAATTTTAAGCATCATTTTTGTTCTCAGTGACCCAGAATTAGTAAAGTTGGACTACATTTATTTCAGAAGCATTTTGGCTGTAGAGCAGTGTAACAAAAGAGCCATGAGCTTTACAGTTACCTCTTGTGTTGTCTCTGTAAGCTAATCAGCCAGGCTCCTTTACTTAATGCTGCTGTATAATATGGGTGAGGCTTTAGAGGAGGCTGGCTTTGAATTTACTCTTGTCTAGATCAGAATTTGGGGAGTTTAAAGCAAATGCCAAAACATGGAAGAGTACATCATTAAGTTATCTTAAAATAACAAAAGCTTCAAAGGGCCTTCAATTTCCTTTATGTGCAGTTTCTGAATCTTTATTAAGTGGAATGCTGAAATATTTTGTAATTTGAATAATTATAAAGAAACTTACCAATTAGAGTTTGAAAAACTCTCCTACGTACTAAGTTAGCAGTTGCAATTTGTTGTCTGAACTGATTATTAACTAATATTTGAGTAATAAGCTTTCTTATTATGTAGGAGTGACTTTTAGTCTTTGGGGAGGATTCTTATCTAAAATCAGTTCTCACAGTATTAAAGAATATGACTAAACTTCACAGTTTAGTGAATCAGGCATACATTTCTCTTTTTGATCCGCATTTTAATTATTTCATAAAAATCCTGACCACAGTTGTTTTTATTTTC
Source organism: Gopherus evgoodei (assembly GCF_007399415.2). Classification (NCBI taxonomy): domain Eukaryota; kingdom Metazoa; phylum Chordata; order Testudines; family Testudinidae; genus Gopherus; species Gopherus evgoodei. The sequence continues at coordinate 254,483,909 of NC_044322.1, read as the reverse complement.
TGAGCTGCTTCTATAAATCCTTTAAAAAATAATTTAACTTAGTTTTAGTCAGTCTGTATACTGTTATTACACAAAATAGCTTAATTACTCTATATCTATATCTGTATTAGAAAAATACCCAAATTCCTACTGATTAGAGTGCCAGGATGTGGGGAAGAAGAGAGGGACAGAAAGGAAAGGAGGGGAAAAACCCATAAAGCAAAGGCAATTGATGTGGGTCATTGAAATAGTCTCTAAAGGGTTTTTTTAAAGTGTAATTTTCATGTCTTTCTTTTTTTCTCTTAGGTAACAGGTATTGTAGGCAGAGCAGATGTCTTAGCCTGTCTACTGTTTCTGTTGGCTTTTCTCTCCTATAATAGGTATGGATCTTTAATACTAAATGTTATGAGATGTTGTGAGACATGAGTTTTTTTGTGGGGAGGAATCCATATAAAATCCTAACTATTGTACCCAAGTATGTGTTCGCAGCACTGGGTCCATGGTTATTGAGAATATTTTTTAATGTTTTAAAAATGATGGACATGCACTTGGAAAATGTTTAATGAACTAATTAATAAATATGAAAATAACGTACATTAAAATCTCTATATCAAATCTGTTTTGCAGGAGTGTGGATCATTTTTATGTTGGGGAACATTTCCCTCCCACTGCCTCTCCATTCTTCTTGCTGCTTAGTTTATTTCTTGGGACTTGTGCAATGCTGGTGAAGGAAACTGGAGTCACTGTGTTTGGTGTGTGCTTGGTTTATGACTTGCTTTTCCTGTCCTACAATAGACTTAGACTGTAAGTAACTTAATATATTCTTCAAACTTTGACACCATTTATGTGTGTAATATACAGTATGATGGATGGAATTCTGTCCCCATTGAAGTTAATCGGAAACTCCCATTTGACTCCAGTAAAGCTAGGATTTCATCCTATATTTTATTTTATGTTTTGCTTGGTCCCGTTGCTGGGTGGGTAGCTAGTAAACAGTGAAGAAATGATCTACAGAAACACAACTCAGTTATAGCTAACTTTGAAAGGATTTTATTTTTATTTTTGTGTGCATTTTGACTGGTAGTATCAATGATATTTAAAACTTATTGGCTTAATTTCTGCGGTAGCAGCAAACTAAAACCCATAACTGTTTGTTCAAAATGTGATGACATGTGAAGTTAAGTTTTATATCAGATTTAGTAATAAAATCAAATTTGTTCATTCATTTCTTAATATTTTATTTGTAACATGAATGATGCTTACATCGGAACTCTTACGAGCCCTCAAGCAATATCTTTATATGTTTTTTTTCTTTTTCCCCTCTGTAAATCTAAAATTTGTTAAATTGGAAATATTTTTTTCATCTGTTTTTGGGTGGCTCAAGAATTCCACAGCTGGAGAATTCAGCTGTTATCAACACTTAGTTCAGAAAAATCAAATCCATTCAAGGGGACTTACCACAGTCTTAGTTCTGCTGGTAGCTATATGGCTCCTTACTTATAGTGTTAAGTTGTTCTCTTTTTGATAGGCACTAACAACATGTAGAGCCTGTTACGTCCATCTCTCCCCCAAACATTCAGTGTTTTTAGACTTTCTGCATCCTTGTCCCCTCTCAAATGTTTTATCTCTTTCTGTTGACTTTAACGAGACTTAGATAAGGCCCCATGAAAAAATCCATCCCTCCACAAGTAGTACTAATCAGTGGTAAGCTATGATACATCACTAGAGTATTTCTTCTGTCTTGGTTCTAATACATAACCTCACAAATGGTCTGCCAGTAGCAAGCTATGGACTTCTTTGGGGTTGTCAGTCAGAATTCTTGTAGTGTGTGCATTTACAATGGATTCTGTGGAGTTGCAGGAACTCTGTGACTAAGGATGGCAGAATTATTTAATTATTCATGGACAAACCCATGCACTTATTTTATATCCCTCTTTTCCTTGGGTTCATGTTCCAGCAGTCTCTGAACATTCAGTTTCCTTGCTTCAGTGACATTAAATAATGGTCATGCCTGGGCCAGAGACCTTACAGTAATGAGAGGCTCTGTGGCCCAGATGTGATGCATTTTAAAATTCATTCTAATTTATTGTGCACTAGTGTAGCTGTTTATGGTGCTCAGAATTTTGTCTGTGTGTTTGCTTGATTTTAAGGGATAGGAGAGAACCTGCAGCCAAGTGCTGCTGAGACTCCTTCCAGCACCACCTGTTTGTTTGAACCAGGCCTTCTCTCTTTTTTTTTTTTTTAACAAGTGAGCTGCCACAAAGGATAATTGTCTAATGAAATATACTATGCAATTTCTCCCTCTGACTCCCCATCATTCTCACGGCTGTAAGCTCTCTTGAGGCCTGTAAGAAAGATTTAGACTAATAATATTCTGTGAGGTTCTTTTACATATTTTTAATACTGTAGTTTGTACAATAGCTAAAAATCCATTTATGCCCAGTAGCGGTGAGGTAAATGCCAGATCTTTGCATGGAGAACTGAAGGATATGTCATGTATTGTATTAAGATAGCAGTTTGGGATAACTTTCCAATACTCTTTTTTTTAATGAAGTAAACATAAAACAAAGGAACCATCACTTAAAAGGCCTCTTTCTCCCCACCCTATCCCCTTCCCCTTGTGCTTCTCAATTCAATGAGTAATTAGGAGAAATGGAGGGGTGCATCAGAGGTTTGCACGGCAGCCTGTGGCTTCTCCATCTGCTTCGCTGCAGATTCCTCCATCCAGCAGGGAGAATGGGAAGCACCGGTTTGCTCACAAAGGGACCTGGAACTCATGCCACCCTGCATCACCTGAAGAGCAACGGAGCAGCAGCCTTTCTGTCTCAAACAAAGCCATGTGGGCTATTCTTAGGTACTGTACAACCACAAGTGGTTCTAATTTTTTTTTCTTTTTTTCTCAACAGGTTGATTTGTATCTTTGTATATTTTTAATGACAAGAATCACTACTTTCTTTAAAAGTTTTTATTTAAAAAAACAACAACTATAATTGTTGAGTGAGGAAAAAACAGGGTGGGGGGCCAGGATGGATTGAATGAGTACATTTCTGCTGCTTTAGGAGAAGAAGAAAGGACTGATGTCACTTCACAGCTGAGAAGAATCGGTATTTTTAGAGAAGGCCAGGCATTAGAGAGAGGGCTTTGTCCCCCCGCCATCTTATCCGCTGGGATGGAGTGCTTTCTTGTGTTTCTTATCCTCCCCTTCCTCTTCCAGAGTTAGAAGATGAGGTTGTGATGTTGGTTGGAGAGGGGAGGCACAGACCCTTTTACCTCTAAAACCTGGTGGTGAGCACAGGTGCATAGTTTGGAGCAGAGCTGCCATTTATAAACAATCTAAATATTAACTGCCAATTTTTGCCCTGCCTTGTGCCCAAGATTAATATATAGGCTTGGCAGAATTCTATTTTTATTTTTTATAATTTCAAAAAGTAGTATCATTTTTATTTGTAAGTATTTAAAAATGTGTCTACTTAAATTTTCAGTTTGGGAAAATTATGGGATCAGGGGTCAGACAATAATTATGTAATGACCACTAGGTGTTGAGATTCAAGTAGTTGAACCATTAAAACACAACTTGTCAATGTCACATGTACAAAATATCCTTAAATCAAAGGCTAATAATTTGTCAAGCAGTATTTTTCTTACTTAGCCTGTCTGTAAATTTTGATTTTTACCAGCTGAAATGGTAAAAATGGTTTGAGTCTGTATATGGTGAAATCAACCTTTACAGAAATTTAACAATTTAAAATCTAATCTTTCCAAGCCTAATGATACATGGAGAAAGCAGGGGTGGTGGAATGATGGAACAGTTTTATGTCCAGCATCAAGTGAGGTGGGCAGTGCACTTCCAGTGGACTCTTCTGCAAGCCAAGCAGCTCCCTTTAAGGCTGAACTGCACTCTGACCTAGGGCCAGAGTCTGATATCCTTTGAATGGCAGTTAGTCAGTAAGAGGGTATAGCAGGATGCATCTCCACATCCTCTCTTAAATATGTAAGTGTGTCATTTTCTGAATGTCCCAGTCTCTAATAGCATTTAGAAACTTGTTTAATGGCTTTTCCTACTTAGTAGGATACTGATACTGCCTCGCCATAGTTTTTTCTGATGTTATTACATGCTGCATCACTAGTTTTAAGAATAATGCAGATGAGGTAATGTAGTAATGTTTTTATTTTCAGGCACATGAAACTCCAAATTTAAAAATCTAAATAAACAGGGAGCCAGGCAGTGGTTTACTTTTGAAAGTTTTTTCCTGAATACAATTGTTTGAAGTGGTCTTTTTTTTCTTTTTCCCCAAAACTGAACAGATGATGACTTCTGCAGTAAGTTTTAATTGCAATCTTCTAAGGCAGAATGGCTTTTAAAAAAAAGTCTGCTATAAAAGCAGCTGCTTTTAGAAGCAGTATGTTGTGATTCTTGCTTTAATTGCAAAATATTTTCTGGGTTTTAAAATAAAAGGAAAAATAATTAGCAATTTATGCTTTTTAAACAAAGGATAACATCTTCAAAAGAGACTCGGTGACCTAGCCACCTGAGTGCCATCCAAAGTCAGTGGGAGTTAGGCTGTTTTTGACACAGTACCCAAAAGCTTGAGACACAGGTAAGGCCTTTTGGTAATACTTAGACCAGCAAGGGCCAGCCAGACTCTTCCAGCAGACAGTTCCTACATCAGATCATATGCCATTTAAGTCCTTTTTGGCAGCTTGTGTGCAAGCAATATTTCATAATTATGAAATGGCCCCAGAAAACAGGACACTAATGGAGGCTTATGTTTGGCTGTCAGCAATATGTAAATCCTGTCAGCAGTGCTCATTAATTGTATAGTCCACAACTATGTTGTTTATATTTATTTGCAAATTCCATTTCTTAATAGCTAAAATAGACTCCAGGGTATATGACCATAAGGGAGGCGGAGGAAGTATTGTCAGGTCAGGTGATTAGTCTTTGCCTTTCATCTTGTGCCTTATAACACCATTTATGTCCAGCTATAATTGCCCATAAATACTCTGCCTGGATTACTAGAGGGTCTTATTGTTTGAAGATGATGTGTAAATGTCTCTCTTTTTTTGGTATTCTATATATTTCTGGTGTAATAATGCCTAGAGACCTCAGTCAGAATCAGGAATCCCTATGGGGTAAACACTTAGTAAGATACAATCTGTGCTGCAAAGAGCCTACAATTAATTAAAATTAATTAATTAATATGTATATGTAATTTTAATTAATGGATAACATTAATGTATTTTTCCATTTGTTTGATGCTACAGATGGAAAGAACTAAAGGTGCATTCAACAAATACATTATTTTAAAATTACCTTTCCACCCCACTTGCCAGCAGGCTGCCCAGAATGTCCTGGCTCCCTAGTTTACACTCAGAGGCATTGATAGAGCCACAACTCACGTATCTGGACTTCTGGGGAGGAGGATACATTTTAAAATAATTTTTGTATGGCATGCCCCTTTAATCCTTTCCTGCTTGGAGAAGTCAATACAAATATATTTTGTTCACATTAACAAAATTACAGGTCACTTTAATTTGTACCCTACACTAATCCAGATTATCATCTGGCATAAATTGTTTTAGCTCCACTGAAGTCAATGGAGCGATGCTGATCTTTTTCTGGACTGAGGATCTGACTCTTTGAATGTAGCCCCTAACAACATGTGAAGAATCATGACCCAACACACACAGACTTGGCCATTTGACTGATTCGCTTGCAGGAGAAAGCTTGTGTACCTGAAATTAAATAATTGATAATGTTGTGTGAAGGACAATAGTAGAATAAAGATGAATTATTAAAGCAGTCTCGCAATACAGTGTGGTACACCTGGATTGTGAAACCCTGCTGACTAGAAGTGATGATGGGTTGGGATGGAAGTCCTGTGTGGACCATTTGTTGGAGAGAGTTTTGTGGAGTCACTGCTGGCTTTTATATGTTCTGCCTCCCTAAACTAGCTAGAAATTCTCTCTCCCAGTCCTTCAGTCACTAAACAGTTTGCTGCTGCTGGCAACCAGTCTGTATTTAGGGCAGAACTGATTCCATATAGAGGTTTCTGAAGCCTGTAAGAGAGGATACTGTTCATGGTGCCTCACGTTGGGCATCCCTTATTAGACAGTTCATTAAGCATCATTGACTTTTTTTTCTTGAGTGTTGTGTCAATATCCACTGTAAGTACAGGCTATTATATGCAAATCATTGACATGACAGTCCATGGTACCTCTGTGTCACTAATCAATAGGGTAAATGGTCCCATACTAGAGAAATTATAGGATGCAGGTCGATAGAGTCCTGATGGCCTACCTTGACAATGTGAATTTGCCTGTGGTTGTGTTTTGCTTTAAAGGGGGCGAAGGTTTGGTAATCTTGCATTTATGAAAACTAGTTAATTTCTTCCTTCTCTCAAGTGGAAATGCACTGAATCCCAGTTTCGCTTAGCATTGATCTTTCATGTGACAAAACCACAAAATAAATTAGTGCAGTTGGCCAGTCTCTCTGCTATTTCTGATCTGGCCATCTCTAGAGCAGAGGAGTTGCAGGAAAATAGAACTGTGAGGAAGACTCCAGGATTTTTGGGAAAGATGAGGGAAAGGGACAGAGAATGTTGGTGGTGGGAAACTGCCTACAAAATTGGTTGATAAATTTAGGTTTTTTGCTGCATCCCAAAAGGTCTAGAACAACTAGTAAGCCCAGGTGATCATAATGTCTTATGATATGGCAGGCTGATGGGCTGCTCAAATACACAGTCCGATATCTTATCTTGGGACCGCCACTCTTTCTATCCTCTGTTTTCTCCTCTTTTTTAATCTATCTTTTCCATCTGTGTTTGTCTGTATTTCATCCTTTCTCTGTCAAATACTATGGTGAAAGCCACCAATGTAAGAAACCAGATAGATTTATTTCCTCTTTATTTCTCTCTCTCCTCTGTTTTGCTTTCTTCCCTCATTTCTTTATTCCCTGTATTCTGTCTTTCTCTTGCTTCAACCTTTCTTGAACTCCAACTACCTCTCCCCTCCCCCAAAACATCCTTTTTGGAACATTTTCCCCTTCCATATGGGGGAAGCCTCCATTTTTTTCTTTCTCTGCAGGGGCAGCTGCACAAGTCAAGCGGCGGTGCTCTACATAGAGAATGGATGCAGAGAGAGTTTGTCCAGTATGCTAATTAGCATCAGTTTCCCTCAGCTGCCTTTCTGAGTGTTTAAAGTGTTTCTGTGCATAATGAATCAAGCTCTATGTACAGCTCTGATTGCGTGACCCTTGCCAGCTTCCCTTTTTAGCCGGCTGTGTGTAAAGCTCTCAGGAGCTGACGCACAGTTTTGACCACTGAGGATGGCCAGTCATCTGCTGCTGCTCATGGTACAGCTAGCCCGGTAGCTGAAAGCCTTATAGGATGCATTTGTATGGTAGATCTGTTATCTAAGAACTTTGGGAGGATGCACTGGAGGAGTCGGTGTAAGCTACTCTGATTCAATACATCCTAACATTTTATTATGAATTCTCCCATTCCCCTAAAACACCTGTACACACCTGATCCTGAGATTTCCCCCTCCCTGTCACTCTGATATGTTACATGAAGAGGCTTGTTTGCCCGCGACACCAGCTATATTCAGCTGTCCTACATGGGCAGTTTGGTATACCAAGGGCCTAATTTCTCTTGCCTTGCACCTTTGTTAATTTTACACCAGTGCAAAGTGAGTGTAAAATGTTGCTAAATCAGAATGACAACATTTACATCCACTTTGCATTGACTATGCACTAAAGTTAATGACTGCACCACATTCAAGGCAAGGAGGGTCAGACTTTTTGTGTTTACTATACCTCCCCACTTCTGCATGGTGCTCTGTACAATTTGGGATGTCTGTGTCTAGGATTTGCTAAATACTTCGGAATGCAGAGCTGAAAATCATATTAGTGTTTCTTACTCATTAGTTTTTAATCTTGCTGCTGGGGCTGGGCCGGGCTTTGTGCTATCATATCAGTAGATGAAGAATTATCTAGATTTGTGGTATCATAAAGCTTATTGGAAATTACTCTGGTGCTTTAAGTGACTACATAAACTGAGCCATGTCAGAGAGAAAAATAAAATACTTCAATATAAGCCTTTTATGCTTTCATTCAAAATTAGCAATACTGCCTTACTCCAAAGTAGTAACCTTTTTAAAAGGTTTAAAACGTGTCTGGTATACTCTCTGCTGTTATCTTTGGTGATCTTGCCCTTGCTTCAAATTCTGGGTTCATCCAGGGTAGCATAAAGGTAGATTTGTTGTTATGAGAGTAACTATGCTAATGAGATGATATAATACAAAATTAAATCAATTTACCCAACACTTGCATGTCTGAGATCTAAGGCGTGCAGTCACAGTGGAAAAATAAATGTGCTGCCATATTCCCAAAACTATAATCCCAGAGAGACTGTCAATTATTAATCACATTGAAAAGTGTTTTACCTATTACTGTTGCTTGTAAGAACCAGTAAGATGGTTCTCAGTCTGTGGTTCATGAAACTCTGGTGGTCTGTAGAGAGCTGGCCAGTCACATGGTACCAACCTTTCTCTTTCTTGTTTCCAGTTGCTAAATCCCATTAAAAAGCAGATAATATGCATGAAATACTTCTCCATATAAGCAATTTTTCTTTAGTTGCCATAGGTACATTACATGACCCTGAAGAGGGAGGTGTCCATGAGACAGTGTATTAAAATGTTGTCTACACCGTGCAAAACATTGAAAATCCCTGTTATAATTTAAAAAGATTTGAGGAATAAATTAGCATTGTGCTTTTGACAGCACTCAGCATATAACCAGTTTCCTTATTTCTCCTGTATAGTCATTATCTGCTTTGGTTTGAATGGGTCTTTCACACAACAACAGGGTGAAGGAAAAGATTGTTGTTTTTAGTTGTGAAAAACACAAAAATTGTCAAGGAGAAATGGGCATAGATGTGGCGCCTGAAGTTACTTTTAATTTATTTTTCAAAATGGCTTAGGTTTCTAGTTATTGCCTTTTCATGGAATAAAACAGCTTTGCACTGCTTATTGTGTACTGTAGTTAACTATACATCAGTCAACTTTCTATTAATAGCTTTATCATGTATATTACTGCTAGAGCTGACTGAAAAATGCAGAAAAATTTTAGTGGTGAAATTTGTGGGCAAAAGTATTATTAGCAATAACTAGAGCTAGTTATGTAAATCTCAGCTGTCACAGTGGTTTTAAAACTTATTTGATCGTGCTTCCCCGTCTTTTTGTCTGTAATAGTTTATGCTCCCCCACCCCCCGCCAGGCACCCAGTCAGCAGCCACTGCTCTCTGGCTGCCCAACTCTGAAGGCAGAGTGGAGAATGGCGGCTGCTGGCTGAGTGCCCAGCTCTGAAGACAGTGCCACTGCCAGCAGCCACTGATGCTGGTCTCGGTGCTGCCTTCAGAGCTGGGCACCCAGCCAGCAGCCACTGCTCTCCAGCCGCCCAGCTCTGAATGTGCACAGTAAGTTTGTTCCCCCTGGCCAAAGCTTCTCCCGATCCCCCTCCTGCCCCCCCCCAATACATTCCATGCCCAGGACTGGCCTTAGGGTTAGGTGACCGCTGAGGGTGCCATGGTTGGGAGGCAGGGGTGCTGTCCAAGTGCTGCAAACTGGTGGGCCTGGGCTGCAGGAGTGGAGGTGAGTGCTGGTGATCATGGGGCTAGAGCCCTGCCTGGCCAGCTGGGCGGAGGGCGGGCAATACCAGCCTGGTAGAGAGGCACAGGCAGTAGGGCTCACCCCTGCGGAGCCAGTGGACCAGTCCCTGGGTCGCCCCCTTCCCACGGGCATAGCAGTCAGGTGATATATGGCTGGGGGAGCCCCTAGGCTCAGAAAGTCTTCCTTGTGCATGCTGCCGTGGGTGGCTGGAGAGCATACCATGCCACCCTTGCATCTGCGCTGCTGCTGGTGGCCACTCTGCCTTCAGAGCTGGGCGGCCGGAGAGTGGTAGCTGCTGGCTGGGAGCCCCCATGCAGGAGCTAGGAACTGCTGGGCTTGGCAGTTCATATCCCTGGCACCTCTGTGTTGGTCAAACTTAGGATCAGACAGATAGTGTTCATTTAGAGTTGCTGAATATGTGTGCTTTAGCTCACTTCTCAGTGCTGGGGGATCCTCGATTTCAGTAAGGCGTTTGACATGGTTCCGCATGGGGAACTGTTAGTTAAATTGGAAAAGATAGGGATGAATATGAAAGTTGTAAGGTGGATAAGGAACTGGTTAAAGGGGAGACTCCAGCGGGTCGTCTTGAAGGGTGAACTGTCAGGCTGGAAGGAGGTTACTAGTGGAGTCCCTCAAGGATCGGTTTTGGGACCGATCTTATTTAACCTTTTTATTACCGATCTTGGCACAAAGAGCGGGAATGTGCTAATAAAGTTTGCGGATGACACGAAGTTGGGGGGTATTGCTAACACGGAGGAGGACAGGGATACTATTCAGGAAGATCTGGACCACCTTGTGAACTGGAGTAAGAGTAATAGGATGAAATACAATAGTGAAAAGTGCAAGGTCATGCACTTAGGGATTAATAATAGGAATTTTAGATACACGTTGGGGACGCATCAGTTGGAAGCGACGGAGGAGGAGAAGGACCTTGGGGTATTGGTCGATAGCAGGATGACTATGAGCCGCCAATGTGATATGGCTGTTAAAAAAGCAAATGCGATTTTAAGATGCATTAGGCGAGGTATTTCCAGCAAGGATAAGGAGGTGTTAGTACCGTTATATAAGGCGCCGGTGAGACCGCATCTGGAATATTGTGTGCAGTTCTGGTGTCCCATGTTCAAGAAGGATGAATTCAAACTGGAACAGGTCCAGAGACGGGCTACTAGGATGATCCGGGGAATGGAAAACCTGCCTTATGAAAGGAGACTCAAAGAGCTTGGCTTGTTTAGCCTGGCCAAAAGAAGGCTGCGGGGGGATATGCTTGCTCTATATAAATATATCAGGGGGGTTAATGTTAGGGAGGGAGAGGAATTATTTAAGTTTAGTATTAATGTAGGCACGAGGACGAATGGGTACAAACTGGATATTAGGAAGTTTAGACTTGAAATTAGATGAAGGTTTCTAACCATTAGGGGAGTGAAGTTTTGGAACAGCCTTCCGAGGGAAGTAGTGGGGGCAAAAGACTTATCTGGCTTCAAGACTAAACTTGATAAGTATATGGAGGTGATGTTATGATGGGATAGTTTAATTTGGGCAATTGATCGTGGATTATCACCTGATAAATCTGCTCAGTGGTTTGCGGGGAGATGTTGGATGGGATGGGAACTGAGTTACTGCAGAGAATTCCTTCTTGGGTGCTGGTGGGTGAGTCTTGCCCACATGCTCAGGGTTTAGCTGATCGCCATATTTGGGGTCGGGAAGGAATTTTCCTCCAGGGCGGATTGGCAGGGGCCCTGGAGGTTTTTCGCCTTCCTCTGCAGCGTGGGGCATGGGTCGCTTGCTGGTGGATTCTCTGCAGTTTGAGGTCTTCAAACCAGTTTTGAGGATTTCAATAACTCAGTCCTGGGTTAGGGGTTGTTATAAAAGTGGATGGGTAGGGTTCTGTGGCCTGCCTTGTGCAGGAGGTCAGACTAGATGATCATATTGGTCCCTTCTGACCTATGAGTCTATGAGTCTATAAAAAAGATGGATCCAAATTCAATTAAGTCAATATGATTACTCCAGAGACGCACTAGAGCTAATAAATAAACTGTCAGCAGTGTTGTTCGCTCTTGTAGTACTGTGCAAGCAAACTGGGAACAGGCTTTAGTTGTATTGTGTATACCAGGCAGTGTTAGTGTATCAATCAGCAGTCTGACCTATCAAGAAAAGTATGATGAGGTCATACTGTATTTTCCTTTATAGCCCAGTGAAGCTCGCAGATTCTGTTTCAATTCAAACAGATGCCGATCTCCAGCATGCAGCAAGAAGGAAGAGAGAGGTAAACCAGTGACAGTGCAGGTAAAGGTGTATCAGTTGCTTGTGATTATTTTGGCCTTTCCTAATTGGGTACAAAAGTGGTATTTCTCTTTGCATTTCATATGTAGCCATAGTTCATCTCAAGTAAGACTCTATAACATGTTTCTACTTAAACATAAAATTCTTGCTTACATTTATTTTGAAAAATAGAAACCTCACTTACTATTCAGTATTTTATTACTTGCGTTGAAAACCAATGTTGCAATTAGAGCTGTGAGAATAAGTGATATTTCAGTTTGCTGGCAATTCCAAAAATTGGAAGGGGGAAGAAGAATAGTTCAGACTGAACCAAAACCAAGACTTTTCTGAATATTTCATGAATTGAAAAAGTTGGGAAAATTTTGTTTCAGATTGACCAGAATGAAATGTTTTATTTCCAGGCATTTTTTTTAACTGCTCTTGCAATTTTTAAAATTTCTTACAAAAGGAATTTCATTTTTAATGTCAGAAAGCAATTTTATAGCAAGGTTTGGATTAGAATGTCTGACCATCATGTTTTAGCACAAACAGATGGGACCATAAAATAGCCCATATTGATCAATGAATAGTGATTATGAAAGTGCTTGGAATATAATTACTGCTGGGCTCCCTTTTATATAAAATTATATCTGTTCTTCCCTCCCTGCCCTCCTCCCTCCCCCCTCCCCCCCGATTCCACTGAGTTCAGTGGGAGCAAATGGGATTTGGTTATTTTCGTTTACATGATGAGATGCAGTATACACTGTGCTTTTTTATTTAAACTGTTCATTGTTTTTGGTGCCCAGCATACAACTAAAAAGAAAAACCCAAATGTGTGACTCTACCCTCAAAAGCATTTTGGGTTTTTGCCCATGCAACAACAAAATAGTAGAGGAGGGAATTGAAAATGATACGGAAAGTATGTAACTAAGTACATGTACATAAGTAGCTATACAGCTGCATATTTTTCTATAACTGAGGCTTCAAGATTCAGCATTTCTTGTGAAATATCAGTCTGCCATAACTGTAAGTTATGGGAATAATAACAATCTTGTATGAAGCAAAGGTCCTAGCTCTTAAGTGAATACATTTGGGAGAGGTGTTACCAGAGTGTTGTTCATGATAATTTGTTCCTAGTGCCCTTGCTATAGTGATTATACGATATTTTTGTGGATGTATAACTACAAAAATACCTAGACAGTTTAAAGAGATCCTGTCAAGGTTGTTGGGTTCAGATTTTAACTTTTTATAGGCCCAGATGACAGCTGTTTTCCTAGTCCATGTGGATCAAAATCTGGGAGTGAGGCCTATCGCAGTAACTGATTTATGTCCTAATACAAGACATTTTTATACAAGAAAATAAAACTGAAAAAACAACATAGATATTGAACCTGTCAAACACTTACGTACACTCATAACTTTGCTTCCCTCAACAGTCCCACTGAAGTCAACTGAATTATTCATGTGAGCCAAGTTTTGCATGTGTTAAATGCTTTGCAGGAGCAGGGTCATAGTATACAATGGCTGTTGTTCATTTTAACCCACTGTCTGTAAAGTTACGTGGGGCTCAGGGACAGCTGTATAAAAGTAAATTGTGCCTCTGCCCTATACTTGGCTTCAACAAGTTTATGCATTGTGATGGACATGGAGCTGCTATGTAATCCAGGTAATGAGATAATTTTATGAATACTGTATATGACCTAGTCAGTGAGATGAAGTTACTGTATGAAATACACTGCTCCAGTTTAATAGGGGGGCTAAATGAAAAACAGGAAAAGCAACATGATGGATCTAGTTAAGAAACATCTGAGCAAACACTTGCGAGAGTGGGGGGAATCAATTACAGAACAAGGCCCTATTTCTAGGCCCCAGCCCAAAGTGACAGCTGTTTTGCCAGGTTAGGAGCCTAATGATCAAAAGGACATTCAACAATTTAAAAGCCACTCCTCCAGAGAAAAAGGGGAGTGCATTGTTAGGTGCTCTCCAGGTGGGACAGTTTGACCTAGAGAGAAGCTCTGCAGAGAGAGTTTGAGTCTCCCTTCACCAGACCCAGGGAATAGTAAGCCTCAGGGAGAGGCAACCATACATATACACTGGCTTATTGTTTTGAGATCAGTTTTCTCCTGGATGGTTTAACTCTAAATAAATAATACACCTCTACCCAGATATAATGCTGTCCTTGGGAGCCAAAAAATCGTACTGCGTTGTAGGTGAAACCGCGTTATATCAAACTTGCTTTGATCCGCTGGAGTGTGCAGCCCTCCCCTCGAGCACTGCTTTACCACTTTATATCCAAATTTGTGTTATATTGGGTTGCATTATATTGAGGTAGAGGTGTACTTTGCTTAACAAAGGCTGTTTGGTTACTGTTTACCACTGTCATTACTCTCAGCTGGAGCAGAACTGCAGGCACTGAAGGTAAGTCAGGCCTACTTAGGTGATCACAGTTGTTCCTAGGGGACTGCAGACCTAGATCCTGTCTGAGAGTGGGAGAATGGCATGATTCCACCCCAGGAGAGGTGATGGCTTGAGGGCCAAGACCAGAGTGGGGATGCCCTCAGAGATCAGGAGAGGTCAGAAATGCAGTTAGCCTTGAAATCATGATGTTTCCCCTGTTGTGTTATGTAATCCTCTTACAGTAGCTAGGTTGCAGTAGCACTGCTCTTCTTTCCATTTTAGTGACTGCTGAGGGCTTGCCTACATGGAGATATAGTGCACAGCAAACTGGGGTGTAAATCTATAGTGCACTAGCTTGCTGTACGCTAACTGGCCATGCGGACCCCTCTCCCCCTCACTAAGCATTCTGTGCTTTGATCTACTGCTGTTTGAAATAGCAATAGGCTGAAGAGCACTGCAGAACTTTTAGTGTGCAATAAGAGTCCACACGGTGACTTAATGCATTGGTGATTTATACCCTGGCTTGCCCAGCACTTACTCAGGCTCTGAGTCCGGTTCAGCCTCCCCCAGTGAGAGGTATCTTATTGGGAAAACAATCTCTATGTGAATCTCTTCTCTGACCCTGGCTTCTGGCACTCACACCTGATCTGTCTTTTTATAGTCAATATTCAGGAAGGAATGGTGCACTAGGAATAACATCTGAATCTAGTTCTCATTTTTTTGCCCTTCAAAAAATGGTGTCTGTTTTTATCCTTGTTATGCTGAGACAATAGAAAGGATTGAGCTTTACCATAATCTAGAAGATGAGATGAAGGATGATTTTATGATTAAAGTGTAGGATTGGGATTCTGAAAACTGGACTCAAATGCTGGCTCTGACACAGATGCTCTATGTGACTTGGACAAGTCAGTTCCCGCTCTGTAAAGTGGGAATAATATAATAATTCCTTTCTCCCACCATTTGTCTTGTGTTTTTTTAAGACTATCTACTTCTGTCTTGCTATCTGAATGTACAGTATGTAGCACAATGGGTGTCAATCTTTGGAGCCTCCAGTTTCTACTTCAGTACAACTAATAATGAAATAATAATTGATTGCTAATTAAAGTTTGGCAAAAATAATACTGATGTCTGGAAACCTAGATAAGCAATCTTTTTTTATTTCAGTGTCACTTTGTTTCAGCATTTTCAGTTTGAAGATGAGATATTTTAGACAAAACAAGTGCATTAAAAGAATACTATTGAAGTTGCAATATCAGCAGTCAAAAGTTAGGAAATGCCAGAAATGAGGTTGCCGGTACAACCTTAATTTGGCCCTCTTGTGTGTACACATTACATAGGGTGACCAGATGTCCCGATTTTATAGGGACAGTCCCGATTTTTTGGGTTTTTTCCTTGTATTGGCTCCTATTACCCTCGTCCCAATTTTTCACACTTGATGTCCAGTCACCCTAACATTATGGTACAGTGTTAATTACACAGTCGCATACTATTTATTCCACAGGACCTCTGCTTCATTCAATCCATGAGATGCATGATGCTCACTTAATGAGCAGCTATTTAATATTTTGATTTTTTCCTCATTGTTCAGTTTGTGGCCCCAGGCCTGCTATTTAAACTGCTCTGAAGAAAGGCATATTAACTTCCTCCTGAAGTTTTCTGTTCACTGCCAGCCTTAATTCTAGTGTTTCCTAACTTTTGGATGCTTGACTTTGCAACCTTAATAATGCTCCTTTAATGGATATGTTTTGTGTGTAATTTCCTAGCTTTTTAAAAAAACATGACCACCCCCCTGAAATTCCTTCATAGACTATCAGGGTTGGAAGGGACCTCAGGAGATCATCTAGTCCAACCCCCTGCTCAAAGCAGGACCAATCCCCAGACAGATTTTTGCCCTAGATCCCTAAGTGGCCCCCTCAAGGATTGAACTCACAACCCTGGGTTTAGCAGGCCAATGCTCAAACCACTGAGCTATCTCTTCCCCCATTGAATCCCAATGGTTCTTCATCAGGGTCGGAATCTTTAGTTCTTCTTCGAGTGATTGCTCACATCCATTCCAGTTAGGTGTGCGCGCCGCACGTGCACGTTCGTCGGAAACTTTTTACCCTAGCAACTCCAGTGGGCCGGCAGGTCGCCCCCTGGAGTGGCGCCGCCATGGCGCCCAATATATATCCCTGCCGGCCCGCCCGCTCCTCAGTTCCTTCTTACCGCCGTGTCGGTCGTTGGAACTGTGGAGCGCGGCATAGCTGTCCTCCACGTCCCTAGCTCTCCTAGTTCTCTATCGTTTATCTATCGTTCATCTCTAGTCCATTATAGTTGTTAATTAGTTGGTTAAGTAGATAGTTAAGTTAAATAGTTGTTAAGTAGTTCTTCGTCGGGGGCTTAGCCCTTCCCGGCACCCGGCGCCAGGCTCATGCCTGTTTCGCCGGGCTTCAAGCAGTGTGCGGCCTGCAAGAAGCCCATGCCTACCAGCGATCCCCACGAAGCGTGCCTGAAGTGCCTCGGGGAATCGCACAGATCTGACAAGTGCCGCATCTGTAAGGCTTTTAAGCCAAGGACAAAGAAGGAGAGGGACCAAAGGCTCCGGACTCTCCTCATGGAGGCGGCACTTGACCCGACGGCTTCGCAGGCCGTGGTATCGGCACCGGCACCGGATCGCTCCGGCACCGAGAAGACTCCTCGGCACCGACCCTCTCCGGCACTGGAGTCAGAGCCAAGGCCGTCGAAGTCTGATACTCCGGCCAGGAAGACCCGGCTAGAGCGCCTGGCCTCGACATCGGCCGTGGCGCCGCCGGCACCGTCAGCACCGTTGACTCCGGGCCCGGCGGGTCCGTTGAGTCCGGTACCGCCGAGCTCCCCCATGAGATCTGGGGTTGAGATAGTGGTCCCGTCCACACCGGAGACCTTCGCCTCGGCTCGGGACCTTATTGCCCTGACTGAGCCCACTCGGCTGCCACCCCCGGTACCTCCGGTGCAGGTCGTGTCCAGAGGCAAGCCCATGATATCGGCACCGCCCAGAGGCAGTCGTTCACGATCCAGGTCCCGACGTCTTGGGCGCTCCAGATCCCGACGCTGCTCGCAGTCCCGGCACCGCTCCCCTCAGCGGTACCGGTCGCACTCGCGGCACCGGTCGGCATCGAGACGGTCGCGGTCAGGCTCCAGTCGTCGACACCGGCACCGCGATTCCAGGAGCGGGTCCCGACGCTACTCGCCGCACCGGTCGACCTCCCGGCACCGAGCTGGTGGCAGGTCCCGGTCTCGGTCGACCTCCCGGCACCGAGCTGGTGGCAGGTCCCGGTCGACCTCCCGGCACCGAGCTGGTGGCAGGTCCTGGCACCGAAGCGGCGCCCGGTACCGATCAGGATCCCGGCACCGTGACAGATCCCGGTCCCGATCCCGATCCCGGCACCGATATGACTCCCGGCACCGGTCCCCGGCACCGAGACGATCCTCCGTGCCGGCCCGCGCAGACCCTTACCATTCAGGGTCGGCCCCACCATGGCCCTCGAGACAGCCGTCCGTATCTTCCCAGACGGACAGCGGGTATGCGCTGGGCACCGACAGGCGGCGCTGTTCGGTGATCCGCCGCTGCAGGACCAAGGCCCACAACAGTGGGGATTCTGGACACCCTGGGCATACCATCAGGCCCAGGGCCCCCAGCAGCTCCCTGCTAGACCGGCGACTGCGGAGCGTAGGGCCCCTGAAGCCTCGTTGTCTCGCCCCCCTCCCTCCCCGGAAGGGGAGGAAGGGTCCAAGCAGCAGGACTCCGCTACGGCTCCGGAGGCAGAGGCGAGGGCTGAGGAAGACCCTCAGTTAGACACTCTCGTGCCTGGGGTCTCATCTTCCTCCTCCCCGGATGAGGCGGTGGCGGGTACCTCCTCCAACAGTCCCCCCCCGCTGGATCTCAGGGCGCACCAAGACCTCCTCAGGCGCTTGGCTCAAAATCTGAGTCTGCAGGCAGAGGAGGTCTTGGAGATAGAGGATCCAATTGTAACCATCCTCTCTTCTGATGCTCCCACCAGGGTCGCCCTGCCCTTCATACGGACCATCCAGGCCAACGCCAATACCATCTGGCAGTCCCCGGCCTCCATCCCTCCGACAGCGAAAGGGGTCGAGAGGAAGTACATGGCCCCTTCTAGGGGATACGAATATCTCCATGTACACCCGACTCCGGGTTCACTGGTGGTGCAATCAGTGAACGATAGGGAGCGTCACGGCCAGGAGGCTCCAGCCCCCAAATCCAGAGAAGCCAGGCGGTGGACCTCCTTGGCCGTAAGGTGTACTCGGCTGGGGCGCTGCAGCTCAGGGTCTCCAACCAGCAGGCCCTGCTGAGCAGATATGCCTTTAATTCCTGGGTGGCAGTGGACAAATTTAAGGAGCTGCTGCCACAGGATGCTCGCCAAGAGTTTACGGCCATCTTGGACGAAGGCAAGAAGGTCGCACGCACGGCCTTACAAGCCTCCTTGGACGCTGCGGACTCGGCTGCCCGTACCCTCGCGTCAGGAGTTACGATGCGTCGCATCTCCTGGCTGCAGGTTTCCGGACTTCCGCCGGAGCTCCAGCATACCATACAGGACCTTCCTTTCGAAGGCCAGGGCCTGTTTTCTGATAAGACAGACCCCAGACTCAAGAGTCTAAAAGACAACCGGGTTATTATGCGGTCCCTCGGGATGCACACCCCCGTGACGCAGCGTAGATCCTTTAGGTCGCAACAACAGCAGCAACGTAGGCCGTTTTCCCAGTTCCGCCAGCGGCAGGACCTTTACAGGCGCCGCGGCAGGAACGGAAGGCGCAGACAGTCGGGGAACCAAGGGGGGCAGAACCAAGGCTCCTCAAAACCCCCGCCTGGTCCTAAGCCTTCATTTTGAAGGTGCGCCCGAGGGCGCGGTAACAGTTTCCCCTATGGATCCTTCCCCCCCGTTTTCCAACCGCCTTTCGTTTTTCCTCCCGGCGTGGTCCCAAATAACATCGGACCGCTGGGTCTTGAGCATGGTGCAGTCGGGATACCGCCTGCAGTTTGTTTCATTTCCTCCTTCCCGCCCTCCTTCCTCGTCCCTCTTCAGGGACCCCTCTCACGAGCAATTCCTTCGGCAGGAGGTGCAGACGCTCCTCAGCAAAGGAGCTATAGAGGCGGTTCCGGAAAACGAGAAAGGCAAGGGGTTTTATTCCCGCTACTTTCTGATCCCCAAGGCCAAGGGGGGCCTCAGGCCTATCCTCGACCTGCGAGAACTCAACAAATACCTCGTGAAGTTGAAGTTCCGCATGGTATCCCTGGGGACCATTATTCCATCCCTGGATCCGGGAGACTGGTACGCCGCCCTCGACATGCAGGATGCGTATTTCCACATTGCCATTTGGCCACGCCACAGACGCTTTCTCCGCTTCGTTGTGGGGGCTCTTCATTATCAGTTTGCAGTCCTCCCATTCGGCCTGTCCACGGCCCCGAGGGTGTTTACAAAATGCATGGCAGTTGTCGTGGCGCATCTTCGGCGCAACCGTGTCCACGTGTTCCCTTATCTGGACGACTGGTTGATTCGGGGCACGTCGGAACAGCAAGTCAACAGCCATGTCCGCGTGATCACCGGCATGTTTGCAAGTCTGGGCCTCTTGATAAACACAGACAAGTCCACCCTGAGGCCCACGCAGAAGGTGGAATTTATCGGGGCCGTCCTGGACGCCACTGTGGGCAGGGCCTCCCTGCCTCTGCAACGGTTTCAGACCATGGCGGCAATCGTTCAACGTTTGCGGTCAGCCCCATTGACGTCAGTGAGGACATGTCTAACCCTGTTAGGCCACATGGCGGCGTGCACCTTTGTGACCGACTACGCTCGGCTCCACATGAGGCCTCTCCAGCTGTGGCTTATCAGTCATTACAGGCCGGCAAGGCAACCGTTAGACATGTTAGTCACAATCCCCCAGAAGGTCTTAGATTCTCTCGGCTGGTGGTTAGACCAGTCCGTATTATGTGCGGGTCTTCCCTTCCACCCCTCTCAGCCCTCGGTATCCCTGACAACGGATGCCTCAGACCTAGGCTGGGGGCCCACCTAGGGGCCCTGCGGACACAGGGCCTGTGGTCCCAGGAGGAGGTGGGGCTACACATCAACATGCGGGAGTTGAGAGCGGTCCGCCTTGCTTGTCAAGCGTTCTGTCATCAGCTTCAGGGTCGTTGTGTCGCCGTGTTCACGGACAACACGACGACCATGTACTATATCAACAAGCAGGGCGGCACCAGGTCCTCCTCCCTGTGCCACGAGGCGATACGACTCTGGGACTTTTGCGTAGCCCACTCCATTCACCTCAGGGCTTCCTTCCTCCCTGGAGTACGGAACACGCTGGCGGATCGATTGAGCAGATCCTTCCTGTCACACGAGTGGTCCCTTCGCCCGGACGTCGCTCTCTCCATTTTCCGGAGGTGGGGTTATCCCCGGGTGGACCTCTTCGCGTCCAAGGGGAACAGGAAGTGCCAAGCGTTCTGCTCCTTTCAGGGCAGGGAGCCGGGGTCGATAGCGGATGCCTTCCTCATCCAGTGGTCGACCCACCTGTACTATGCGTTTCCCCCGTTCCCTCTGGTCCACAAGGTCCTCCTGAAGGTGCGCAGAGACAGGGCTCTCGTGATCATGGTGGCCCCGGCATGGCCCAGGCAGCACTGGTACACCATGCTGCTGGACTTGGCCATAGCCGACCCAGTTCCCCTGCCCCTTCATCCGGACCTGATTACCCAGGACCACGGGACCCTCTGTCACCCAGACCTGCAGTCGCTGCACCTAGCGGCGTGGCTCCTGCGTGGCTGACTGGTTCCGAGCTGCGCTGCTCCACGCCTGTGAGAGAGGTGCTCTTGAGCAGCAGGAAACCGTCCACAAGAGCCGCATATTCAGCGAAATGGAAGCGCTTCTCCTGTTGGTGCGTAGAGAGAAATCTCCGCCCTATGGAAGTTTCGATAACCGAAATCTTAGACTACGTTTGGTCCCTCAAAGGGCAAGGTCTGGCCTTATCGTCGTTGCGAGTCCACCTAGCAGCTATCTCCACCTTTCACCCGGGTGCGGACGGTCGCTCCGTTTTTTCTCACCCGACGGTGTCGAGATTCCTGAAAGGGCTGGAACGTTTATTCCCTAACGTCCGTCCCCCTGCTCCAACCTGGGATCTTAACCTGGTGTTGTCCCGGCTCATGGGGCCCCCCTTTGAGCCGTTAGCTACTTGCTCCCTGCTCTACCTCTCTTGGAAAACTGCCTTTCTAGTGGCTATCACCTCAGCTAGACGGGTGTCGGAGCTCCGAGCTCTTGTGGTAGACCCCCCATATACGGTCTTCCACAAGGACAAGGTGCAGCTGAGACCACACCCTGCTTTTCTGCCCAAGGTGGTCTCAGCCTTCCACGTCAACCAAGAGATTTTCCTTCCGGTTTTTTTCCCAAAACCTCACTCCTCAGGCAGGGAGCAGCAGCTCCACTCGCTGGATGTCCGTAGGGCTCTCGCGTTCTACATAGCGAGGACTAAGCCCTTCCGAAAATCCCCCCAGCTTTTCGTGGCGGTAGCAGATCGTATGAAAGGGCTTCCTATCTCCTCCCAGAGGGTATCCTCTTGGCTTACGTCCTGTATCAGGACCTGTTATGACTTGGCCCATGTCCCTACGGGCCGTGTGACTGCGCATTCTACCAGGGCGCAGGCGTCGTCGCTGGCTTTCCTCGCCCGCGTGCCCATCCAGGAAATCTGTTGGGCAGCGACCTGGTCATCGGTCCACACCTTTGCTTCCCACTACGCCCTGGTCCAGCAGTCGAGGGAGGATGCGGCCTTCGGAACTGCAGTGCTCCGTGCCGCGACTTCTCACTCCGACCCCACCGCCTAGGTATGGCTTGGGAGTCACCTAACTGGAATGGATGTGAGCAATCACTCGAAGAAGAAAAGACGGTTACTCACCTTTGTAACTGTTGTTCTTCGAGATGTGTTGCTCACATCCATTCCACACCCGCCCTCCTTCCCCACTGTCGGAGTAGCCGGCAAGAAGGAACTGAGGAGCGGGCGGGCCGGCAGGGATATATATTGGGCGCCATGGCGGCGCCACTCCAGGGGGCGACCTGCCGGCCCACTGGAGTTGCTAGGGTAAAAAGTTTCCGACGAACGTGCACGCGCGGCGCGCACACCTAACTGGAATGGATGTGAGCAACACATCTCGAAGAACAACAGTTACAAAGGTGAGTAACCGTCTTTTCCACAGCATATACCTCTGCCACTTGGGCTTTGCAGTAGGTTGTTATATTGTATGTGGACCAGCACTAAGGGGGATGACACACATTTTGCTAGTAGGTTTCACAGGTATTAAGCAGGGGAATAGTGAGACTTAGGAGCCTTGGCTTCCATTCCAGGCTCAGGAGGGAAGTGTGATCTAGTGGACATAGACTGTTCTGCCCTGGCCTACTCTTGTCTCTTCCTCATGCCAGAATCCCCATCCCACTCCCATTCTCCTCACTTAGCCAATCTTATTCTCCACTTCTCAAGATTTTTCATTTCAGTCTTAACTGCCCTGCCCAGCAAGTCCTAGTCTTATCCCTCCAGACTTCGCACCCGTTCGTTTGTTCGCCCCTTCCCCCATCTCAGTCTCCTTGCCCAGACAGCCCATCTCCTCCTCTGATTTGTTTCTCTTCACCCTCCTACTCTCCAGTCATTTCTATGTCTTAGACATGTTCCCCGTCCCCCCCCCACCCCCCCGGCCCTCAGTCCAGTCTCCCTCTGTGAGCTTCTCCAGTTTGTGTGCCCCTGCCCCTTTATCAAGCCAGTCCCAATTCTTCTCTTGCACTCGGCTCATCATCGAATCTGTCTTCCTTCTCCCTACCCCACTGGTGCCTGGTCCTAGCCATTCGCAGCCTCTCCCTTTGTTCTTCATCTGATCTATCTGTCCCCACCCTGGTTTCACTCCCAGCTCTAATTTATTTGCACAGCCAGCCCCAGACTTAGATTCCCACTCCCCTGCTTTCCCCAGGCTCTTTGTCCCAATCTATTCCCCCGGGCCAGGCTCTTGTCCCTTCTGCTTTTGAATCAGGCAGCTTCCTCCTCCTCCCTGCTGCCTGGGTATAGGAGGAGGGGTGTTTATTGAGAGCCCAGGACAGAGAGATGCATTGCTCTCAGTTCTGATGCTTGTCCCCAGCCTGGTGCACAGCAGCCCAGAGATACAATTGCAGGGGAAAAGGCATTTGCTAAGTCGCTGACTGAATCAGAGCCTTAGTAAAGATCTTACAATCATAGGCCTTGTCTACACTGGGGGGAGGATCGATCTAAGTTACGCAACTTGACGTAGCTGAAGTCGACGTACTTAGACCTACCCACTGCGGTGAGTCGACTGCTGCCGCTCTCCCATCGACTCTGCCTGCACCTCTTGCAGCGCTGGAGTACGGGAGTCGACGAGAGAGCACTTGGAACTTGATTTATTGTGTCTAGACTAGACGCGATAAATTGATCCCCGCTGGATTGATCGCTGCCCGCCAATCCTGCGGGTAGCCTAGACATACATTGAGGCTTGATGCTTCACTGTCTTCCACTGTTTTTGTGTTGTTGTAACACCAATAGGGTATCAAAACTGGTTTAGCAGGAGAGAATCAGGGCCATAGCTTTTCTGTGCTCTTACGGAATGGGAGCTATATCAGTATAACAGTTAAAAAGAGACTAGCATAACTAGTTATTTCACTGTTTTATTGGCTATTTTTAATACTGGCAGTTTATTTTAATTAGAAACAGAGCAGGTAAATTCTGCCTTAAGTATGACAGCTGTAATATTATTTACATCAACAGCCAAAATCTGTTGCGGATGGAATTCTCTCTTCTACTTTTACTCCTCTTGGTCATGCATTTGCTCAGGCAATTTACAGTAATTGCACATTTGGATTTGAATTGCTAACCCAACTGGCTTATTTACGTGCACAAACCCAAGAACTTGTGCATACAAATGTTCCAGCATAAGGAATTCAATGAAAATGTGCCCCTCTAGTGCTCGGTAATTTGCATTGGCTTTTAGGATAATTATTGCAGAGATTAAAACTTTTTTTCTTTTCCAGGAAGAGATGGAAAGTAAATAACATACTCATTGGTCAACCATGAGTGACAGAGTCCAGAGGCCCTGTTTTTTCCCAGTTAGCAGCAAGTGAACTAATCAGTTAGACCTCACACAGGTTTATATGCCAGGATAACAGGGCAGCACTGGGATTGGTATTAGTTTACCCAGCTGTTGATGGTTCATTAGTTAACTTTTAAAATATCAATACACTCAAAGAAACAAAATCGAGGGAAAAGCCTTATGTTGGACAAAACAGCATGAGAAGGCAAAGGTAGTCAAGTGTAGGGAATTTTTTCTTTCCCCCTCCTGAAGGATGTTGATCACCTAGGGTAAAATTCACTCCATTCAGAGGACTAATGCAAGTCCTGTACGCCACTGATGTCCCACTTAAAACCTTGAGTTGCAGGCATTTACTGTGCTATGTTACTAAGGGCTTGTCTACATCACAAAGTTGCAGCGCTGGTGAGGAGGTTACAGCGCTGCAACTTAGGAGGTGTACACATCTGCAGGGCATCACCAGCGCTGCAACTCCCTGTTTGCAGCGCTGGCCGTACTCCCGTTTTGTCTCGGGTGTAGAGGATCCAGCGCTGGTAAGCAAGTGTTGTAGACACTTACCAGCGCTTTTCTTGACCTCCGTGGAATAAGCAGGTATCGCAGCATACCTGAGGAAGCTTCTCTGGTAATCAAGCAGGTCTCCTTCCCCGGTTTGCTCTCGCGTTCCCCGAACCCCCGTGCAAGCAGGTCTCCTTCCCCGGTTTGCTCTCGCGTTCCCCGAACCCCCGTGCAAGCAGGTCTCCTTCCCTGCGGTTTGCTCTCGCGTTCCCCGAATCCCCGAGCAAGCAGGTCTCCTTCCCTGCGGTTTGCAGGGGGGTTCAGGGAACGCGAGAGCAAACCGCGGCGAAGCTGGTCTCCTTCCCCGGTTTGCTCTCGCGTTCCCCGAACCCCCCTTGAAGCCGCCCAACAGCGCTGCAGTGTGGCCACATCTAACACCACTTGCAGCGCTGGTTGCTGTAAGTGTGGCCACTCTGCAGCGCTGGCCCTATACAGCTGTACTAATACAGCTGTAACAACCAGCGCTGCAAAATTGTAGATGTAGACATACCCTAAGTGAAAATCTCTAACTTGTAAGTGCAGTCTGTGTGTTCCAGTGTTGATTTGTGGGAGGCGGTATGTATTCCATTCACTTCACAGCACTGCCTGTCTTTTCATTGTACATGACAGTCTCATTAAATTGATTTGGAAATAGATTCAATGTCCATTTTCATTGGGCTTCATTAGAAGTACTGAAATTCAGTGTCAAGGAATGAATGGTGCTGAGAAATATAAATGCTTGAATAGCATAGACAGAGGAGTTATCTTTTTAGTGAACTGAGCCAGTTTTGTGTAAGGGTTAAAGTAAGGATTGGAGAGGACTATCCCCCTCTCAGAAAATAAAGACCCAACAGGGATAAGTGGCACCCAAATTATTATGGGCTACATCTCTGTTTCTATTCAAGTTGTCCAACTTTGCCTTTCCATGCTTGTCTATTAGCCACCTTTTTGTTAAAGCTTTGGGATGCCTGGCAAAAACATTGGCAAAAACATTGGTCTTCACTAGACCTGCTAAATTGATCCCTGCTGCACTGATCACAGCAGCATCGATCCCTGGTAAGTGTAGACATGGCCTGAGACTTAAAATTTATTATACAAAGGCAAAATCTATTAGTGTGCCTAATGCCTCTCCCATCTTTTTCTGTATGATTTTTACAAGGTACATAGATTCTCCCTTTGGCTATACATTTAATTTGCATCTTGACTTGAGGAGAAAGAACAGTAAACCCAATTTCAGAATTCTAATTCAGTTGCACAAATATCCTCTTCCAACTAATGCATTAAAAGCCTTAATCTTATGTGGTCTTTGAAAATGTTGGAAGACCAATTTAACTCTCAACAGCAAACACTTGAAATGAAGCTTTTGTGACTGAATAGCCAGAAGGCTGGAGTGCAGAAGGGAATCTGGTAAATGAATTCCACATTCCCAAACATCTGCATGGAAATTCAGATAATGACCCAAGTGAGCCTTGAAAGACAGCATTTGGGCTCATGCTGTTGGAACACTACTATCAATTGTTTGCTCTCCAAGTCTGACAGGTCTCCTAGCATCTGGCAACACTTTGCTTTGCCTTATGAATTCTCATTACCTGTCACAACTGATCACCAGACAGCTTAAAAAAAGCAGTGTATTAAAATATGTTGTAATTAATTTTTAAACTCCCCTTTTATGCTAGGTTAAACAGTTTCAGAAAAGGGGCATCACTTACCATCTGAACAATACAGAGTTCCCTCTGTATAAAGGTACCACTATAAGGTCATTTTATGATGTTTGCTATAGAGCCTTCATTCTGTGGCTATGTATTAAAATCTACTAAAAATCTCTCCTTTTATGAGCTGTTAATTCCATGACTTTGCAAACCAGCTGTGGAGTTAAGGGCATATTAAACCTAGACTGTGTTCTCTACTGAAATGGGATTGTCCGTTAATTGCCCTAGTACAGAATATAAGAAAAAAACACTTCCCTCTGTTCTTTAAAAGATGGCCAAGAAACCTCTCAGGCACTGGCTTTGGAAAGAGAACATAAGGAGCAGGTCCATCTATTTTCTTTTTCTTTTTTTAAACAGGAACATGAAATACAGGGAGAGAATAATTATCAGTCAGTGGGGAACAAAATGTTGGCATTTTTTTTCATTCAATATTGCTTTGATCAGGCAACACCACTACATATATCGTACCTGGTAAACTATGCAAGGAATTTCTGCAAAGACAGAGTTGCTGTTATGTCCCATGGTTCCCTTATCATATTTTGACACTGTTTGTTTGATTTTTAACTGCATTTAACACTAATCTCTGCATGGTAGCAGTTTATATCCCTGCTGTGCCCAGTGATACATTTGGAATGTTGTGAAGTAGAGTTGTTTTTTCTGTATTTTGTTAAGTTCAATTCAATATTGTTGTCTCCTCTCCACCACAATCCCCTTTCCAGAGCTAATTACAAGTCATATAGATTCTTCTACAAGATAAATCAGTGTAAAGAGCAAGTTTTATTTGACGGGGGAGAAGGGATTTTCGTCTTTTAGAAAGCTTTTTATCTGGCCTGTGCTATCTTAAATGGTTTTCAGTGCCAGTCTTTCTGGTCAAAACGAGGAGTCCTTGTGGCACCGTAGAGAATAATACATTTATTTGGGCATAAGCTTTCGTGGGCTATAACCAACACATCTGATGCAGTGGGTTTTAGCCCGCGCAAGCTTAAGTCCAAATACATTTGTTAGGCTCTAAGGTGCCACAAGGACTCCTTGTTGTTTTTGCTGATACATGGCTACCCCTCTGAAATATTTCTAGTCGATTATAGATTAGCAGTTTTTCTGTCCTTGGGCCCTGATGACTTCCTGCAGATTTCCTACCAGTCCCCTTTAAAGAACACACATTATGTCTCTTTCATGGCTGTGTGGAACACTGAAGGCCATATCCACTGCACATATAAACCCCTGCATTTGCTTAGGCAGATCAGGTAACTGCACACTCAAATTTGCATTTGCTCAGGCATCTGATCTAGTGGCATGTACGAACACAGGAATTTTTGCATGCCACTACTGCAGTATTGTCGTGGTATAACCCCCCCCGAACCTTAGCGTCCAAAAGATGGGGTACCAGCATGAATCCCCTTAAGCTTAATTACCAGCTTAGATCTTGTAGTGCTGCCACCAGCCAGGACTTGCAGTGCCTGGTACACTCTGGTTCCCCCAAAACCTTCCCAGGGGACCCCAAGACCCAGACCCCCTGGATCTTACACAAGGAAAGTAAACCCTTTCCCCCACCGTTGCCTCTCCCAGGCTTTCCCTCCCTGGGTTACCCTGGAAGATCACTGTGATTCAAACTCCTTGAATCTAAAAACAGAGAAAAGTGCACCTTGCCCCCTCCTCTTTCCCCCTCCCCAAGAGGTAATACAGATTCAAGCTCCGTGAATCTAAAACAGAGGGACTCCCCCTCCCCCTTCCCTTCTCTCTCCCTTTCTCCCACCAATTCCCTGGTGAGTACAGACTCAATTTCCTTGAGCCTCAGCAAGGGAAAAAAATCAATCAGGTCTTAAAAAAAAACAACCACCTTTTAATAAAAGAAAAAAAAAGTAAAAGTTGTCTCTGTAATTAAGATGGTAAAGGTTACAGGGTCTTTCAGCTTATAGACACTAGAAAGAAGCCTTCCCCTCAGCACAAATACAGATTAAAATCCTTCCAGCAAAATACACATTTGCAAATAAAGAAAACAATCAAAAAGACTAAACCGCCTTTCTGCTGGTACTTACTATGTGAACAGAAAATTAGAGAGCCTGTAGGTATGTCTGATCACTCTCAGAACCCTGAAAGAACAACAAACAAACAACACAAAACAAAGACTTCCCTCCACTGAGATTTGAAAGTATCTTGTCTTCTGATTGGTCCTCTGGTCAGGTGGTCCAGGTTCACTGCTTGTAACCCTTTACAGGTAAAAGAGAATTAACCCTTAACTATCTGTTTATGACAAGTATAAAGGGCTCTTTCAAAAAAATTTCCCTCATGTGATCATTGGATGGGCGTTTTCGATAATACATTTTAAATCATGTTTCATCTTTTTTTTTTTTTGTCAATAAGATTTGTCCATTAAATATTTTCACACAAATATAACAGGCCAGACTGTTAACTGGTATGTGTTGGCATAGTTCCATTAACAGTGATCTTTCATTTAATTTTCAATGGAGCTATACCAGTTTTACACCACTTGAGAATTTGCCTCTGCATTTTTTTTTTTTTTTTTTTTTTGGTCCTGAATACAAGCATGTGGGTGCTGGCTTTGGCTGAAGAATGCCATTTGGGGTGGTTAGTCTCTTGGGTCTCAGCTTCAGGGAAGGAGCTGGAAGAGAGGCTGACCGACCTTGAAATGTGCACTTCAAGGCTGATATTAGCAGAGCTAAAGAGAACCATTGAGATGATATTGTACCTGGTGCCTGTTGGTCTTTTAACAAATACATGGAGAAAGATTCTGCACACTTTTAAAATAGCCAAATTTTGTGGTAAGTGTTCCAGTGCTGAGGCAGTCTGTTAACTTAATGCAAGGTCCTGACCAGTAAGGATGGAGTCCAGAGGCTTTTGCCCACTGTTTTGTTAGGTTGCACTTCTTCCCCGGCAAAAATACCACCCTCTTCGTTAACATAAGAACAGCCATACAAGATCAGACCAAAGGTCCATCTAGCCCAGTGTCTTGTGTTCTGATAGTGATCAATACCAGGTGCCACAGAGGAAATGATCAAGGTAATCATCAAGTGATCCATCCCGTCGCCCTTTTCCAGCTTCTGGCAAACAGAGGCTAGGGACACTATCCCTGTCCATTCTGGCTAGCTGCTGATGGACCTATTCTCCAGAAGCAGCTATGATTGCTGTGGTCATTTTGTGCTCTCTCCGTCATACTTATATGACCCAATTACCATAGTATCTGAGTATCAAACAGTTGTGAATGTATTTATCCTCAGAACATGTCTGTGAGATAGGAAAGTGCTATTATCCCCATTTACAGACAAGGAACTAAAGAAGCAGAGAGAGACTGAGGGACTTGCCCAAGGTTACACAGGAAGTCTGTCATGGAGCAGGAACTTGAACTCAGATTTCCAAGCCCTCACTAGTGTGCTTAACCACTGGCCCATCCTTCCTTAGGACCTCAGAAGAGGCACTGAGTGCAACATGCCTCCCTAAACAGCTGCTAGAAATGCAGAAACCCAGTGTCTTTCCCCAGAAGCTGAGTGCTTCACCCCTCATGCTTTAGCACCTCAATCCAGACAACCCAAGCCATGATAATCTTTAGCTCCTTCCTTATCCCAAGTCTTTCACATAATAGCTGGTTACATTATTTACTGTGATCTGACTTGATCTTTTCACTCCAGAAAAAACAGCTTTTCAATGTGAATTAGTTAAAAGAACAGTGTTTACTTCCTTTAACTGCACATTTAGGTACCCTTTTTTTAAAAAAAGGTTCCCATGCCGCAATCTTGCAGTCAAGAGGTGAGATGGCTTTCTTGAAAATTGTACTTTTAAAATAGTCCAGAGATAACTCTGTACCTTTCTTTCCCCTTTGGAAATCCATTTTATTACAATTCTGATGGCTGTAAAATGCCAGATTCTAATAAGAACCTCAGCCACCCAGGACCATATGAATAGCTTTCTAATAATAAAGAAGAATGTAATACTGCAACATCCTGTCTCTGTATGGTAGTCAGTGATCTGGTGTGAATACAGAATATAGCAGTTTTCTGAGCTTACTGATCCATAAACAAGATTATTGCCTACTAGTCCTTCTGCTCTCTGCCATTATTACATGACAATATTCAACCTTAAAATTAAAAATGACCCAATTTTAAAGTTTCCTTTTCAAGTAATGTCCCTATGGGTGCTCCACTGTAGGTGTATGTGCGCCCCTGCACCTCTAATCGGAGATTTTCGGTAGCAGTGTCTGTTGAGCCTGCACATGTGCTCTCCCTCCCTCATGGTTGGCCTCGAGGCTGTCTAGCACTGCGCGGGCAAACCCTGCTCACTACCTTCTCAGCCACCTTTGGCCTCAAATGGAGTGAGCAGTCCCCCCTATCACAAGGTGATGATTTTAAGAACTTTCTGGATCTTACCAAGAGAGTGGCAAATGAGCTGCAGATTCCCCTACAGGACGTGGCAGATACACATCACAAGTTGGTGGATATTCTGCATACCTCCTCCTCATCCAGAATTGCCCTCCCAATTAATGAGGTAATTCTAGATCCTACCAAAGTCATCTGGCAGACACCAGCGGCCATCGTACCAACCAACAAGCGAGCCAAAAAATAAATAAATAAAAATACTACATCCCTCCCAAAGAGGCAGACTTTGATTTAACATCTGCAACCCAACTCCATCATAGTGGATGTGGTTAACGCACAAAGCAAGCAACAAATACAGTTTTATTAATTATGGGGAAACTCGGTGCGTTTTAGAACATTTACTGGAGACACAAAAGGAACAGTTTCAGACCTCAAGAGGTCAAAACTCTCACTCAGCTCTTTTAAGGTACATCTTGCGGTGAAAACTGTTTTCCACTGCCAGGTAGATGGATACTTGGTGTTTGCTGATGCGTAGATTCCTTAAGGGCATCGGGAATCTCTTCCCACATGTGACACCACCCGCTCCAGCCTGGGACCTTAATCTAGTTCTCAGGGCTTTGACTAGACCTCCCATTGAGTCCATGGCAACTTGCTCTCTCCTACACCTGTCCCTGAAGACAGTATTTCTAATTGCTATAATCTCAGCTAGGCACATAGGAGAAATAGCAGTCGTAGTGGCACACCCACCATTCATGGCCTTTGTCTTTTAAAAAAAACCCAAAACTCTAAGGTAAGGGTAGGCAAACTACAGCCCGGGGGCCATATCTGGCCTTCCAGTCAGTTTAATCCGGCCCTCAAGCTTTTGCTGGGGAGTGGGGCCTGTGGCTTGCGCTACTCCCATGCTCCAGCTAGGGAGCGGGCTTGGAGGCCGCTCGGAGCATGCGTGCCAAGGGTCTCGGAAGCAGCAGCATGTCCTCCCTCTGGCTCCTACGTTTAGGGGTAGCTGGGGGGCTTTGTGCACTGCCCCAGCCCCAAGTGGCAGCCCTGTGCAGGGGCAGCGCCTGCGGATGAGGCAGCACGCACAGAGCCACTTGGCCACACCTCCGCATAGGAGCCAGAGAAAGGACATGCCACTGCTTCCAAGAGCTGCTTGAGGTAAGCGCTGCCAAGAGTCTTGACCCCTGACCTCCTCCCATACCCCAACTCCCTGCTGCAGCCCTGATCCCCCTCCCATACCCCAATCCCCGCCCAGTCTGGAGCCTCCTCCCGCACCCTGAACTCCTCATTTCTGGCCCAACCCCGGAGCTTGCACCCCCAGCCAGAGCCCTCACCCCCTCTTTCACCTCAACCCCAATTTCATAAGTATTCATGGCCCACCATACAATTTCTATACCCAGATGTGGCCCTCAGGCTAAAAAGTTTTCCCACCCCACTCTAAAGCCATATCCCAAGTTTCTCCATACTTTCTCTGCACTTTCCATATGGATCAACAGATCCATCTTCCTTTTTTTTCCCCAAAGCCACATTGTGACAACAGGAAGACAATTCTGCATATGCTAGCTGTTTAGAAGGACACTAGCATTCTACTTAGACAGGATTAAGGACTTTAGGGAATCCCCTAAACCCTTCCTTTCATCCACCGCAGAAAGATCCAAAAGCTCTGTGATATCGGCGCAAAGACTATCCAAATGAGTCTCTGGTTGCATTAATCACTATCAGGGGCACAATCTGCTTCCGTCCAGAGTCCGTACGCACTTCACGAGGTCAATTTCTACCTCGGTCACATTCCTTAAAGATATCCCTATATCAGTAATCTGTAGAGCCTCGGCCTATACTTCCGCAGAACATTATGCCATCACAGAAGATTTGGCCCCCAACACCGTCTTTGACTCCACAGTACCCTCTATAGTAACAATCTCCATTCTGAAGTCCTGGCCACCAGTGATGGGTACTGCCCAGGAGTCACTTACAGTGGAGTCATCCATAGGAACACTACTCGAAGAAGAAGAGGCAGTTACTCACCTTGCGCAGTAATGAGGTTTCTTCGAGATGTGTGTCCTGATTAGAAATAATAGAGTCAAATATGAGGGGAAATTTGAGAAGGCAGAATCTAGTTCTCAAAGATGGTGTTCGGATAGAACATAATTCCTATTCCTATGAATGCTGTCATGGAATCTTTAATGACTGCAAGTGTTCAGAGCCTCCATTTGATTTTTCATCTGAAAGACTCCACCTTCCCCTGCACAGTGCTTCCTAACATCCTACTTGACCCTCGTTGACTAAAATAGAGCCTGAGAAGACAGGGATGGAAAAGTCCTGCTCGATTATCTAGTCCATTTCCTCTCCAATATAGGATTGTTCCCCATGGTACATTTTCTAGGTTGTCATCAGCCGAATTGTAAAAACAGCGACGAATGTGGCTTAGTAGCTTATATTTTCACATTGTAATGGATCTCCCATTCTGGAAGTACTGTCTCAGAGGAAAAAAAATCCATGGGTAGGGTTCTGTGGCCTGCTTTGTGCAGGGGGTCAGACTAGATGATCACATTGGTCCCTTCTGACCCTTGAGTCTATGAGTCTATAAAATCATGTCCTGAATCACAAGCAGCACTCACTAGAATATCTAAATGGTCCTTGGGAGTCTCCCATCCAAATATTGACTTAACTCAGCCTTGCTTAGTTTTGTGAGCTCTCACTGGATCATAGCACAAGGAAGTATGTCTGTAACTTTAGTTACAGTTTTAATGACATTTTTTTTTAAAGTATGTTTTTGAACAGCCTGTGCCAAATCCTCCCCTGGTGTAAATTTGGATACCTCAAGCTGATTTACACCAGCTAGAGATCTGGCTCAATTAACAGACTACTTTGTCAGCAGCGTAATATTTCATGTAACAAGTTTCACCTAATTGCATTTCTTTTTATATCATTACCTCCTCGTAAACCCCTTACAAATTTGAGGTGCAATTTGCAAAACTGAGGAGAGAAATTGTTGTTCCATTACCGACTAATGAAGTGTACATGTTTGTGGAAAGAATTATAAATCCAAATATGATACAACGTAGTGAGAATCTCAGAATAATTGCAAAAGAAGTACCTGTGACTTGTAAATTTATATTCAATAGATGGCAAATCTTACTGCTAATGCTTTGTTTAAAAATGTAGGGCAAGAAAACAAAGTTAACTCTTAAAGGTGATCAGTGTGTTTTTCAAATCTGAGGTAGGTATTCAGCACCACAAACCACAAAAACTTGCCATCACCATCACCGCTCAGTGTGGGGTGTCATTGGCTCCTGCTCTCATAATACCATTGTTATGTCATCAACTGTCAGGTAGTCCTGCTTAGAGCATGGAGCAGGCTTCGGGGAAGGTGGCAAGTCAGGTAAGTTCAGTGTTTTTAGTTTATTGTATTATCTCCCTCCCCACCCCCCAAGTTACTTTAGAATAGTGCCAAAAAAGTTCAGTGATTTGGGATGACTCAGGTTTTTGGTTTTGGTTTTTATGCTCAGCCTAATGCCTGATTTTCAGAGGTTCTGAGTGCCAGCAGCTCCCATTAAAGCTGTGTGGAATTGTGGGTGCTTAGCATCTCTGAAAACCAGGCCCTGTATATCTTAAGTTGGGCACCTAAAAATCGAAATGCCCAAAAAGAATGTTTTTTTCTGAACATTGGAGGCTAATTTTTTAATGCCCTTTGAGTACAACTAATCTTATGATCATGATCTGGCTTTAGTAGAGTTCCATAGTAACAGGGACACATCATCATGGTGAATTGCAACAGAGCAGGGATCAGGGAGGTTGGTGTGAATTGTCATAGTTCCATTGAAGTCAATGCAGCTGTAAAGATATATGCCCATGAGACAGTCGCTTGCAAATTTATGGAAAAAGGAAGGATAATACTCAAGTTTTAATTATTCATGATCTGGATTCCCCCTTGCTTAGTCTGATTCAAGGTATTCAGCAGATAAAGGTTGAAATGTAATTTTTTTTATTTAACTTTAAATTGTTGTTTTGATTTTTATATTATTAAACATTGATGTTACAATTGTTTTTCAGTGCATTTGAGGTATATCCTCTTCCTCAGCTCATGCAATGAGAGTTTAGGTGCATCTACAAGAGGCGATTTATACGGTCCAAATTATAATATAATGTATTTGGAAAATAAGCTACAATGGTGACTTTTAAAAGTAGAGTTTCTGTCCACATGTCAGAGCATGTCTCATTCTTTTCTTTTGTGTCTGTGTGTCTGTGTGTGTAAGTAAATACACTCTCTTGGTAAGAGAATCAAGCCAGATGTAAAAGTCATGTTAAAGCATCAGAATTTAGCAGTAAGTCTTTGTGATATTTTCTTATATACGTTATCGTAAAAGTAAATAATTCAGTGACTGGTTATGGCAATTCTCTAATATTTTTCTTGTTACCATTTCATTAAAGGCCTGACTGCATCTCATTTTAGAAGGGTGGAACCTCTCAAGAGAAGGTTCTTTGCAGTTTGCCAGCAGGAAGGGTATTTTTTGAAGAATTTTTGCTTTTTGCGCCAAATACTACCACAAGAATTACAGCCTCTCCAATATAACTTTTATGCTTTGCCTTCTGACCCAAAGCCTTTATAGAAAGCAGTGAAGACTGGAATCTAAAATATCTGCAATCCTAATTATATAGCAGTTAAAAATGTCCCCATTCAGTGTATTTTAAGTTCTAGAAAGAAAGATCTAGATTTCTCTACTGAAGGAAGAGTGTAGGGCTGGATTTTGCTCTCTCACACCAGTGCAAATACAGCATGAGACCAGAATAAGGCCTCTACCCTCACTCCAGAATTCTAAGATTTTCCTCAACTAATTTATGTTTTCAAGTCAAGATACTTCCTTGCTTTTGTTCCCTTTCCACTTCTAATCCCCAGAAGTATTTATTCACCACAGTGCCAAACCTTTCAGAGATTACAGTTCTTCTTTTAATGAGGGTGCCGTGGGCTTGGCTTTGCTTATTCATGGAATGCTTTTTATCCATTGCCTCTAAGACTTGATATTGGTGTGAAAGTGATTTGTTTTGTAGGTAGATTATAGAAATTACAGGTGGAAAAGGCCTATTAAGTCATCTTCTTCCCCATCCCCCATGGCATGAAACAGCATGGTAAAGACAGACTGGCGTGAAGTCAAATAGACGCTGTGCCTGGGCCCAGCA
Organism: Gopherus evgoodei; assembly: GCF_007399415.2. Lineage (NCBI taxonomy): Eukaryota > Metazoa > Chordata > Testudines > Testudinidae > Gopherus > Gopherus evgoodei. The sequence continues at coordinate 254,447,766 of NC_044322.1, read as the reverse complement.
TGACTTATAAGGATCTTGCTGTTTTGCTAAACGTCTTAAAGGATTTTTACAATCTCTGGCAAAATGGTGTAGACCTCCACCATTCCTCTCAGTTCCTGTTAGAACTCTGTGAATCCTTTCCCTCCTTGTGGCTTGATATGCTGCCATTTTAGAGGTCTCGAACTGTGGCTACTGTTTTTTCAGCTAAGAGTATGTCTACACTGCAGTGAAAAGCCTGTGGCTGACCTGTGCCAGCTGACTTGGGCTTACAGGGCTCTGGTTGCAAGACTGTTTCATTGTTGTATAGACAGGCGGGCAATTAAACAGGCCCGCAGCCCAAGCCCTGTTAGCCAGAATCAGCTGGCACGGGCCAGCCATGGGTGTCCAATTGCAGTGTAGACATACCCTGAGGAAGAAGAGGTGTCATTTCTCTTTAGTGTCCATCAAAGCTGGTTGTTAATAGGCTATAGCCTAGGTGCTAGTGGATGAGAAAAGGCACGTCCCTTGCTGTAGGGGCTGAGATGTTGCCACTGTAGTGTTTCCAACTCCTACTATCCAGGGAAGCAAAAGACTGGTAGGACTAGCAGTGAAACATGAGTCTCACTTGGCAGTGCAGAGCATAAATTGCTCAGCCACTGTGCTGGACACCTTTTTAAAAAATAAAATAACTTTGGTGTTGTATAAGTTAATACCCTTAAGGGCTACAATCCAGAGGGGAGACACTATGTTTCCTTCAAGAACTTGATGCTGAGCTCCTTCAACATTCTTTGACTCAAGTGAGAACTGGAAGTGCTCAGCACCTTGCAGGATTGGGGCCCGTGAGGAGATGTGGCTTCTCAGCAAGTCCCAGGCCTGTAACCATAATTTCCTGGGTGGAGGAAGGGGGAAGGGAAGGTTGTTCCCTCCCCCTCCCTACTTGGCAAACTTTTGTAAAAGGAACTTCTCTTTTAGAAAGGAAATTGGATCTTTAAAATGAGTTTTGAAAGGTTCTTTTTCATATCAAAAAGAGGTGATATGGTAGAACCTTGTGTGCCCATGGTGTTAGTAGATAAGGGGCTCCATGCGTATTGTGCTAGTAACTCAACGTGGGATCCATTTTGTTCTGAATAGCAGTTACTGGTAAAATACCCTGCCAGTTCATGTGTCAGGATTCAGCCAAGCTGGAAATGCATGAGTGAATGGTTTCAGGCTGTTCTCTTTAGCTTTCTACTTTCCCAATTCCATGGAAGTATTATACAATTTTCCATTATGGTAAGAAAGAGGGACAGATGGGGGCTTACGTGGGTTAAGGCAAGCTATGGATTTATGCTTCCTTATCTACTCTGAGCTCCTTCTCTTTCTCACTTACAGGCAGTTGTATGCCTCCAGACTGTTCAGATCAGAACGATCTTTCCTCAAAACATTTGTCACCCTTGTAAAGAAAACTTCTTGTAAAGATAAGCATTGTGCTCTGTATCATGAATCTAAGCTATTTGTAACTTTCAAGGGCCTTCCTGTTGAATGGGTTGAAATACTGTCACTCTCTCTTCTCCCTGTCGGTAAAGTAGTGTTCCCTTAATACTGAATCCAGAGCTTTTCAGATTTTTTTTTCCATTTCTAAAATCTTGATCGATTGACGCTTTTAATTGCAGTGTGCCTTTTGTTGCGGGTATTTTTTAATCGATGTAACTGTGTCTAAAAAGAGTAAGCATGTCCTCTTTGAATATTAGTGCCTCATCTTTACTCTTTAGCCTTGCCACTTGATTTGTCTCAAAAGTTCAGCTGGATAGGATATGCTTTTTATGTTGCTATTTAGCAGAAATTAAATTGGCGATGCAGTTCCCTGTTCGGGTTCCTAGACCCAGTAAACAAAAGGATATGTGTTTATGCAAGGTAGGCCCAAAGTAAGGAAGTGTTCTCAAAAGATTGTAAAAAAATGTCTACACTACCACATATGTCGGCAAAACTTTTGTCACTCAGGAGTGTGGAAAAAAACACCCCTCTGTGCAATATAAGTTTTGCTGGCATACGCGCTCATGTGCACAAAGCTGTGGTGAAGGGGAGACACTCTCCCACCAACATAGCTACCACTGCTCATTGAGCTGGTTTTATTATGTCGATGGGAGAGCTCTCTCCCTTCAGCATACCACAGCTACACGAGCACTCTTACAGCTCTATTGGTACAGCTGTGCTGCTGGCCGCTTGTAAGTGTAGACACATATAGACTGCATTACAAATAGCATTTTAAGAGCTCCATAACTATTGCCTTCACTTTCCCACAACTGAGTAGGAAACCATGCTGGGAAACCAGTGAAAATAATTATTCTAGCATAAATAGACATACAAATGAAACATTCTGATTACCAGGTACAGCAATTAGTAACTGGTTTGTTTAGAGCAAGACTGATGGTATGCGGCTTAGCCACTTTGTTGTGGTGCTAATGTAGATGTGTTGACGGAGGCCCAGAACTGGGAGAACTGGCTTTTAGATCTCCCTGCTTTAAGGAGTTGATAGTCCAATCCTGAAAAGCATTGCACAATAGATGTGTTGTCTTAGTGGTTATGGCATGGAATGGGAGTTGGTATTACTGGGTTTTGTTCCTGACTCTCCTACTGATTTGGGGCGAGTTACTGAACCTCCTTTTGTTGTTTGTTTCCTTATCTATAAAATGGCGATAAGCACTTGCCTGCCTTGTTGATGTTGTGAGGTTTGTACAATGTTTTTGTAACATGTTAACATCCTGGAAGGTAGGGCGCTATAAAAGTGCAAACTTTATTATTAGTTATTACAGTGATCCAATCTCCTAGGGGAAAGGCTTACACTCTATAGAGTTTACAAGCATCAGAGCATAATAGATTTGACATAAAAGTATTTAACGGTGCAAGAGATCTCCCCCTCCCCCACAACAAAAATACATTTCTGTGAAACCTGTACTCTGAGGTTCTAGATATAGAACCATATCACTTAAATAAATGGAGTGTTTTTCCCCGAAGTTGGTGATCATCCAAATCCCTATTGGAGTCCTGAGAACCATCCTCATTTTAGCACTGCCTTCGCTCCCACCCAACCCAAGCCCTGGTTGCCTCACAGGGTTTGTCTACACTGTAGTTCAGCACCCGCGACTGGCCCATGCCACCTGGCTCAGGCTGCGGGGCTGTTTAATTGAGGTGTAGACATTCAGGCTCAGGCTGGAACCCAGATTCTAGGGCCTTGCAAGGTGGAAGGATCCCAGAGCTCAGTCTGCAGTGCAAGCTAGAATGTCTACACCACAATTAAACAGTCCCACAGCCCGAGCCCCATGTGCCCGTGTTGGCTGACTTAGGTTTTTAATTGCAGCATGCCTTTCAGTTTATGGATGAGGGCTGGAAAAGTCTCCTCTTTGAAGCTTATCAGTCGTGTTTCTGAGTTGGCCAGAAGTCATCCTTCTTAAGTAATCAAAGGCACTCCCTCCACAGGACTAGCATGATGCCTCTGGAACACTGTCAACCCAAGAGGGAAAAATATGCAAAAATTGACCCAACTGTCATGTGAGAGTATGGGGCTAGACATCTAGAGTAGGCCCCTTATCTTTTTTCCCTCATGGATGTGTTACTGTTTCTAAACAGTCCTTCCCTTCAAAGATTCCACCACTGTGGTGAGTATATTCAATTGTTGTATCAAAATCAGAAATCACCACCAGTTTTGTGATTAAACAATCCAGATTTACAAAAATGGTTAAATTGGGCAACCAGTGAGTGATTGGAATGTCCTGGAATTTCAGAAAGCAAAGGCTGCTGCAATCCCACAGCCAAAAAATAACCTTGGTAATGTGAGTGCAGGACAACGCAGCAATGTCACTACAGTAGGGGGAAAAAGGTAAATAGTTATCTATAGTTGCAGGATTCTGTAATATTAATCTTAAAAATTCTGTGCAAATGAATGTATAGACAGCTGGATCTTGGAGAAATGTCATCTGTTGTGGTGCAGTTTTTTTCAGAAGCTTTTCATTTATCTAGTGAAATTATGTTCACTACCTGAATTTTTTTGACTTTAATCAATTTTTAGGGGCAAAACTGTTGCCTACAAAATATACTTGTGACAGGTTGGATCACAGAACCCCCCTTGGGAGCTGCCACCTGATGTGCCCAGACTACTTCTGCCTCTGCTTTCCTGCCCTGTCAACTTAGGACTTCAGTGCCCTGCCTGGTTTGAGCCAGACTTGCTACCCTGCTGCAAACCCAGACTCAGGTCTGAATCATGTCCCCTAAGAGCCGTAGGCTTGCCTGAAAGCAGCTCACAGAAATGTTCCTGCCTCTAACACTCAGATGCCCAACTCCCAGTGGTGGCTATGCCCAAATAAATCCGTTTTACCCCGTATAAAGCTTACATAGAGTAAACTCATAAATTGCCCTCTGTAGCACTGATAGAGAGAGATACACAGCTGATTGTCCACCCAGGTATTAATACATACTCTGGGTTAATTAATAAGTAAAAAGTGATTTTATTAAATACAAAAAGTAGGATTTAAGTGGTTCCAAGTAATAACAGACAGAACAAAGTCACCAAGCAAAATAAAATAAAACACACAAAGCTATGTCTAATCAAACTGAATACAGATAAGCTCCTCACCAGTTCCAGAATGCTTCCTTTTACAGACTAATCTCCTGTTAGTCTGGGTCCAGCAATCACTCAAACCCCTTTGTTCCAGTTTCTTTCAGGTATCTTTGGGGGCGTAGAGGCTCTCTCTTTAGCCAGCTGAAGACAAAATGGAGAGGTCTCCCCTGGGCTTAAATAGACTTTCTCTTGTGGGTGGAGACCCCCTCCTCTCTCCTATGCAAAGTCCAGATAAAAAATGGAGTTTTGGAGTAACCGGGGCAAGTCACATGTCCGAGCATGACTGAGTTCCTTACCAGCCAAGCCACATTCCTGGGGAGGCCCAGATGTGGACTGGTGTCTCCAAGTTCATTGTTGGCTTAAGTGTTTCTTGATTGGGCACTTACTGAGAATAGTTTTTCTCAGGAGGCTGACCAACTGCTTCACTACAGCCTACTTAGAATCAAACAAGTATGCAGCCAATATTCATAACTTTGAATACAAAAATGATACATGCATACAAATAGGATTAATAGATTCAGTAGATCATGGCCTTTACAGAGATATGTTACATGGCATATGTAGCATAAATCATATTCTAGTTATGTTTATAAATATATATCATACTTCCATAAAGCCTTATGGGTGGCACCATCACAATACTCATGCAAGAAAGCAAAATAATTAGGGGAGTCAAATATTAGGGGTCAGATCCTCAACTAGTGTCAATTTGATGTAGCTCCATTGACACTAATTAGGGCTCTGTCCCCAGGTGCCATATTTGCTGCAAAAACTGTCTGTGAAGCAGCAGAGATATTCTTGTGTCCATGACTAAACTAGTGAAGTGTGAGGTTTTTGAAAATGGGGGAAGTCACTTGGGACAGGAGTCTTTATATTGTAGTTAAATAAAATGTTAATGTATGTTGGGAAAGGTTCACTGTACCTAGGATGACCAGACAGCAAATGTGAAAAATCGGGATTGGGGAGGGGGGTAATAGGAGCCTATGTAAGAAAAAGACCCAAAAATCAAGATTGTCCCTGCAAAATTGGGACATCTGGTCACCCTAACTGTACCAAATCTAATCACTGTCAAAGAAGTGTGAGGAAGTTTGCATTGTAGATATTTCCTCCCCACTCCCAGCATTGATGCCACTGGCAAATTATTATGTGTTGGGCAAATAAATGCATTACTAAGAATTTATTGGTAGAGTGGATTAAATCTGTCCAGAGGCCAGGTTGTTGACACCTTTGATGAAGGGTGTATGATCATGGTGTCAGTCCGCAGAGGTCCATTCATCTGATTATTACCTTTTGCTGCAGGGCACAAGGCTTGACTATACATTAAGGGATACTGTTAAATGCTTATCTCAAAATGTTTGTCTTCAAGAAAAAGCCTTTGTTCAGTGGTGATTAGATAGAAATGAGTCTCCTAATGAAATTCTGTAGCTGGGAATAGCTGGGACCTCTTGTCTCATGCCTGAGGGTATGTCTACATCTACAATTTTGCAGCGCTGGTTGTTACAGCTGTATTAGTACAGCTGTATAGGGCCAGCGCTGCAGAGTGGCCACACTTACAGCAACCAGCGCTGCAAGTGGTGTTAGATGTGGCCACACTGCAGCGCTGTTGGGCGGCTTCAAGGGGGGTTCGGGGAACGCGAGAGCAAACCGGGGAAGACCAGCTTCGCCGCGGTTTGCTCTCGCGTTCCCCGAACCCCCCTGCAAACCGCAGGGAAGGAGACCTGCTTGCACGGGGGTTCGGGGAACGCGAGAGCAAACCAGGAAAGGAGACCAGCTTCGCCGCGGTTTGCTCTCGCGTTCCCCGAACCCCCCTGCAAACCGCAGGGAAGGAGACCTGCTTGCACGGAGGTTCGGGGAACGCGAGAGCAAACCGGGAAAGGAGACCAGCTTCGCCGCGGTTTGCTCTCGCGTTCCCCGAACCCCCCTGCAAACCGCAGGGAAGGAGACCTGCTTGCACGGGGGTTCGGGGAACGCGAGAGCAAACCGGGAAAGGAGACCAGCTTCGCCGCGGTTTGCTCTCGCGTTCCCTGAACCCCCCTGCAGACCAGAGAAGGAGACCTGCTTGATTACCAGACGCTTCCTCAGGTATGCTGGGATACCTGCTTATTCCACGGAGGTCAAGAAAAGCTCTGGTAAGTATCTACACTTGATTACCAGCGCTGGATCACCAGCGCTGGATCCTCTACACCCGAGACAAAACGGGAGTATGGCCAGCGCTGCAAACAGGGAGTTGCAGCGCTGGTGATGCCCTGCAGATGTGTACACCTCCTAAGTTGCAGCGCTGTAACCCCCTCACCAGCGCTGCAACTTTGTGATGTAGACAAGCCCTGAGTTGCTCAATGTAGCAATGCCTCATGAGCTGTATCTGTCTAAATTCAACTTCACAATAACTCTTGGTATTTGGGCTCCGGCTAGAGTAGGTGTCTGATGCAGGGCTTCGTGTGAGTGAGGCACATGGACAGTCACAAAGCAGATGTCCCTACCTTGTTTTCCCATTGAGTGCCTTTGTCTAAGTGCCGTAAGTCAACGGGCAATTCAGTCTCTGAATTAACTCTACCATGGCTTTCTCCTCGGTGGCCTTAAACAAGCATTACTGTAGCAACGTTATTGGTAGTGTCCTTTTTCAGACAGAGACAAGCTGTCCACATACAGCAATGGCAAGACTACAAATGCCATTATATTGAAGAGTTTGGATCCACCTTGACCTATGGGCAACAAATGAAAGGACTAGCCCTTTTGTTTCCTGAGCCCATCCAACACTCCTTTCAATCAAAGCCAACATCAACTACTTTCTACTGAAGGGCAGGATTGTTTCTGGATGACAGTGTCCTGTACTTGCCGTACCCTTCTGCCCAGAAAATACCAGACACAGAAGGAGGTGTACTTCATGCAACCAGCACTGTTTTCTTTAATAGCAAGTGACGCTTATCCCTATGCTGTAATTATTAAGGACAGGAGCTATGGAAATACTCGAGTGGTTTCAAGGTCTTTATTTTAATAAAGTGGAAAGAGAATCTGTCAGATTTACAGATTATATAAGTGATGCACATATATGCAAAGAGTAAGGGAGGTGTGGAACAAAATATGCCCCGAGTTGTTTTTTTATTGATGTGAACTTACTTGATATGAACAGTGAGTTTCAAGAAGGCAGTTGAAACAAGCAGAGAATGGGCACCTGACACTCTGGAGATCCAAAGTGTCTTAGTGTACATCCGTTCTCTTTCTGGCTGTGATTATTTGAGGGTAATACAGTTGTCCTCACGCTACACATTGACAGAGATACACCTACAGGATCCCAATCAGTCATGCATGTGTGCACGTTATCTGATGAAAACTATGGACTCAATCATGAGTCTTGCTGTATGCCCATGCAGAGAAGCCCCCTTGCTACTGACACTGCTGTAGCAATAGTTGCTGCTTCTGCAGACTGTTGATCTTGTTCTTATGCCAATCACCAGGCAGTGGTTGGAGGCTTAGTTCTGTCCCACTTCAGTGTGCCAGCTAGCACACGAGATCTGGCTAACAGAGGGAAGTAATCTGTGTCAGCCGAAGAACTAGTGCCAATTACTTCCCTCTGATCCCAGAACAAAGGGGAAAGGGACCAGATTGTAATGTTCAGAATTGCCATCTGCTTCCTGCTCTGCTCTTGAGGCTGCACACTATGTGCTGCCCTTCTTGGGGCTGGATCACCGGGTTAAAATCCAGCCCTAGATGGTGAAATAGAAATTTATTTTTTCTTTTTTAACAAAGCTGCTGAAACTCCCCTCTTCCTCAGAGGAGTAAGGGCACAGCCAGAGCGGTGACAAATGAAACCAAGCACAATTATATTCCAAGACCACAGAACTTATGAACATAAGAGTAGCCATACTGGGTCAGACTAGCCCAGTATCCTGTCTTCTGACAATGGCCAGCAACAGATGCTTCAGAGGGAATGAACAGAATAGAGCAATTATCAAGTTATCCATCTGCTGTCATCCAGTCTAGCATCTGGCAGTCAAGAGGGTTAGGGACACCCAGAGATGGCATTGCATCCTTGACCGTCTTAGCTAATAGCCATTGATGGATCTATCCTCCATGAACTGATCTAGTTCTTTTTTTAACACAGTTATAGTTTTGGCATTCAAAGCATCCACTGGCAGTGAGTTCCACAGTTTGTGCGTTGTGTGGAGAAGTAGTTCCTTACGTTTGTTTTAAATCTGCTGCCTATTAATTTCATTTCGCGAATCTTGCTTCTTGTGTTGTGTATTCACTTTTGCTACACCATTCATGATGTTATAGATCTCTGTCATCTCTATCATGCCTTAGTCATCTCATTTCCAAGATATACAATCCCAGTCTTTTTAACCTCTCCTCATATGAAAGCTGTTTCATACCCTTAATCTTTTTTGTTGTTGCCTTTCTCTGTACTTTTTCCATATCTAATGTGTCTTTTCAGATTGGGCAACCAGAATATACTGGCATTATGACCGTTACTGTCTTCTTAACTGTTCCTTTCCTAATGGTTAGCTTTTATAGAACAGATGTTTTCAGAGAACTATCCACAATGGCTCCAAGTTCTCTTTCTTCAATGGTAACTGTTAATGTAAACCCAATCATTTTGTATGTATATTTGGAAGATTGTTTTCTAATATGCATTACTTTGCATTTATCCACATTGAATTTCATCTACCATTCTGTTGCCCAATCACCCAGCTTCGTGAAATGCCGTTGTAACTATTGGCAGTCTGATTTGCACTTAACTAACTTGAGTAATTTTGTCTCCTCTGCAAACTTTGCCACTTCACTGGTTACCCCTTTTTTTCCAGATCATTTACAAATATGTTGAACAGCACTGGTCCCACTACAGATCCTTAGGGGACACGAACTATTTTTTCCTACCCTTTGTTTCCTGTCTTTTAACCAGTTACTGATCCATGAGAGGATCCCTCTTATCCCATGCCAGCTTAGATTGCTTAAGAACCTTTGTTGAGAAACCTTGTCAGTGGCTTTCTGAAAGTCCAAGTACACTATATTCTTTGGATCACCCTTGTCCACTTGCTTGTTGACACCCTCAGATAATTCTAATAGGTTGGTGAAGCATGATTTCCCTTTTTACAAAAGCCATGTTGACCTTTCCCCCAAACAAATTGTGTTCATCAATGTGTCTGATAATTCTGTTCATTACTAGTTTCAAAAAGATCTCCATCTTTATACTGAAGTTAGGTTTACCAGCCTATAATTGCCAAGATTGCCTCTGGAGCCTTTGTTAAAAATTGGCATCCCATTAGCTATTCTCCAGTCATCCGGTACAGAGGAAGTGTATTATGTAGCCTATTTGGGAAGTGTATTATGTAACCTAAGGCCCTGATTCAGGAAAGCACTTCAGCATATCCTGAAGTGATTTCATAAATGAGTGTGGTTCCCTGAATTGGGTGCTAAATGAGCAAATTATGCCTTCGCAGTGTACAAGTTATATGAGACTTAAAATAATAGCCAGAAAAGACTTTGTATTCATACCTTTAATCACTGCTTAATTACGGATGCAATAAAATACCCCCTCCAAAAGTAATGTGTTTGGGAATAAACTGGGATTTCTACTTCATATACTGTAGCATTCATGGACAGATCTTCAGGATCCCTCCTCCTCCTTCCCCTGACCCTGGTAGTGCTGGTAAGAAAGCCAAAGCGTTTAAAATGACTGCAAGATCCTCCAACTGCTACAGTTCTCTAACTGCTTCCCTCCAAACTTGTAAAACTGGTTCTCTCCAGTTTTCTTCCAGCCCCTTTCATTGCAGATTGAGAGACGGGAAAAAAAAAAAAGATTTCCAAGGACCATATGCTTCCCAACTCCTAGAGATGGATTGGATCAGTTTGCCTCAGCATGTTTCAAAGCCTCCATCCTTATCCTGGAGACACTCTCTCTGGCATGCTGTCAGGGAATTGTTTTTAAAGGACTCTCAAGAAATGGAGACTTCTGAGTCTGATCAGATTATTAAAATAAGCTCATTAGAGGTGGAAAAGTTGTGGATTACTAGACTATGATAGGTTCCATTCAATTTGGCAGATTCTTTTTATCTGAGGCATACAGCCTATAGGGGTAATGTAGCATATATGGTTCATTAAGGGTTTTAAGCTTGTATAGAGAATTTGCAGTTTATTAATGTTCCCTGAGGCACAGCATGTTCACCATCATTTTTCTTTTGGTGCATGGCTACTATTCAAAACACGCCTTCTGGGTCTGTGGATTGTCTGTGCACTTCTTGAAAACTGCCCTCTCTGTTATATCGCCAAGTGATCAACTGAAAAGCAAAAGGAGTAAGTCGAGAATGCCAGAGGGAAGTAGACTTGCTTAGTAAATTGCACCTGCACAAGCTCAGTCTATCTGTAGGAAGCTTCTGTCTGAGCAGCACCACTTATGCGGATTTTCACTCTATCTACTATTTCACTGTTCTTTGTAAAGTATCGTTATATTAGCCCTGCACTGAGGACACTTTATCAGCAAACTATGTAACTTTGTTTTAGAAGCTGCCAGTCCTGAAGAAGAGCAGCTTCTAAAACAGCTTCATTTAGTAACTGTCTTTACCCTAAAAACTGCAGAAGGAGAGGGACAACCTAAACTAACAGAAGTTGCTATTGTTTTTGAAGTCATTCCTCATTTAAAGCCACAGGAATTAATAATTTAAACTTAATTGAAACCCTGGTTTATATATGAAGGTGTACGGTGGGTCCTCTTCCAAAATGGAGGCTTCTATTCTTTAATGGGTGAGACTTGCTGTACATGGTACAGGACATGCTACATTGCCTGATTGTGACATCCAGACCCACCATTGTATGTAGGGTCCACTATCTTGCATACCATTACCTTCCAAAAGTCCCACATTGTTCCAGTTGGTATTGCTGTTGCTTCTACCAAAGGCTGGACATTCTCAGAAATGCTGGCATTTCCTGATAAGCATGCAGTAGTCACTGCTTTTGTTGATAGGATTGTTGTAGAACCTCAGTTACAGACACTAGAGTTACAAACTGACCGGTCAACCACACACCTCATTTGGAACTAGAAGTACTCAATCAGGCAGCAGAGACCCCCCCGCCCCCCCTCCCAAAGTATCGTACTGTGTTAAATGTAAACTACTTTAAAAAGGGGAAATTTAAAAAGAGAGAGATGACACGGTAAGGAAACTGTTTCTGTGCTTGTTTAATTTAAATTAAGATGGTTAAAAGAAGCATTTTTCTTCTGCACAGTAAAATTTCAAAGCTGTATTAAGTCACTGTTCAACTATAAATTTTTGAAAAACCCATCGTAACATTTTGTTCAGAGTTATGAACATTTCCGAGGTATTCGTAACTCTGAGGTTCTACTGTACTGTCATTTCTGGTGATCATTCTTGTTGGACTACTCAACAAGTAGAAATAATGAGATTTTTCTTAATATCTATATTTTTCACAACAATTTTAATTTCACAGGTTTTGAAGAGAAAATTGGGGATTTTTTGTTCAAAAATTTTCCTCCACCCACCAACACTTCCTTTTTCCATTTTGCCACTGAAACAGAGAAAACCAAGAAAACCAAGGGGTGGAGGGTGTTGGAATCAAAATCAGCACATTTTGGGAAAAATGAAAAGATTTCACAAACATTTCTGATTTTGAAAAAAAGGCTTTTTCTATAAGCAAACATTCAAAAAATGTTTTACAAACAAGCAGCCCATACTGACACTTTCATGTCGAATTATAGTTTGAAATATTGTCTCTACTGTCTCCCCACAGTTCAGGTTGCTATAATTTATTTTTGTTCGGCTTGTGGGTATATTGGATGCTTTTCTTGTTCAATTGCTTTTAAACCACTATAGGATATATGACTGGCACTTGGACTAAGCAAGGCTTTATTTCTCCAAGAATGTTAATGGAATAGCAACTCAGATCACTACTTCACAGATGTAACACTTCATCAATAACTCAACAGCTGTCTGTTTCCAATCCTAGCTGGACATGTAGCCTACTGTGGTTGACTTTCATTATTCAGCCTGCAAGGGCCCATAAAATAAGGCTGCTTAGAAACTCGATACAATAGTATGCACAAATGCACTTTGTAGTTAACAAGATATTGTCAGCCCATTTATTTCATACTGGCATTAAAAATTGCAAAGTACAAATATTTAGATCATCCATCTTTTTTTTTTTTTTTACATTGGTCTATCTTTGGTGTAGAATTTAATAGGAATATGTGCAATGCCTTTGGATCACACTTTTTAGCCTGTTATACAGTGGGCACAGTGTAAAACCCATGTGTGCAGGGATACCTTTACAACTAAATTTGGTAGAAACAAGTACAATTCATTTTTTTAAAAAACTGACTGGATTGAATTGCTATGAAGCTGAGGGACAAATAGTCCTGGCTGAAGTGGAGTATAATGAGGACAAGCATTCTGCAAACTTCAACCACATATCTCTGCCAGTCTGCCTCACACCAGATAGGCAAAATGCAGAAGAGAGGCTGCCAGTTATGCAAAGCTGTGTGTTCATGTGGAAAAATGTTAGCTAAAATGAATCCAAGCTCCTCTATCTGTGATCTTCCCATAAATGGTTTGGTGTCCTCAGAGGATGCCCTTCAAAAAGGATTTTTTGTCAAGATCCAAATTTCTTGTTCAAGGTATAGTCAAGGTCCAGACTCAGAGAAAATTTTTTCACACTACAATAACATACTAATGAATGGTAATAACAAAATAAAGAGATTTCAGGGTCTGTCCGAAAGCATCTGGCAGGCTAGATTTGACCCCCAGTCTGCCTGTTGATTACCCCTGCCCTACAGGCTGTTTACTAAATCCCCAAACCAGAAAATATACTTGTTGATTTGTATGATTTCAAACTTGTGTGGTAAGCTTTTGTGGGGTTAGATGTGCAGGCTCCTTCATGTTTGTCGTACTTTTAAATGTCAGAATTCAAACTCAGATTGACTGAGATGCAAGACTGCCTTGATGATCCACTGGCTTTTCTCCCTCTAGTATAGTCCAAGAATCAGTTTGAGATCATGAACAGTAATTTTTTTATTCATGAAATAATATGCAGATTCAAAATGATGTAAAGGAAGATTTCAAAAAGATCTTACTCACTTTAGACAATATTGGAGGATTTGTGGCTTTGCTTCTCTGACAAAAGATGAGACTGAACTATGGTCAAAACAGGATTAAGTGTAATTATTTTTAGGGTTTTTTTAACGTAACCCAGTTTTTTAATTATTCTTTTTTGATGTTGTTACTGTCTTTACCATATATTATCTATTTAGGTGATTATATAGAGGATGGCTTTGTAAATAAAATCATCTAAAGCGAGCTCTAATCTTTTACCTGTCATTGCAGATTCTAGTTTATAATTTTAAAAGTTACCCTGTCATAATGAAACTATGATTAACTGTGATGAAAGAACTGGTACATTTTTAAATCTGAGAACTTGTGTGTGTGGGAGGGAGAGAGAGAAAGAAACAGTTGTTGAAAATGTATTGTTTGGTTCTTCATGCCAAAACTAACAGCACAAATAGAATTGTCTCAAAGTGTTGCTGATAAAAGGCCAATTTTTGGATTGTTTTCTTTCAGCTCAGTTGTTACCATGTTTCAGTGTAACATTGGTGCAGGGCTGTATTTTATTGTAAATATAGAAAAGCTTCAGTGAAGATACGATCTCTTTACCAAGACATAATAATTGTTACAACTCTGTTGGCAATCTGGGAATGTTATCTGTCATTTAAAAGAGAATAAGGCATTACTGAGACTGTTAAAAATAGCACAGAACTTCCAAACAAGAAAGAGAGAGGAAACTTGTTACCCTTTATTTTTGTATTTAGATATTGCTGTGGAGTGTCCATGGGCTGCTTTATTTAACCTGACAGAAACAAGGGTTCTTCTTCGAGTGCTTGCTCATATCCATTCCAATTAGGTGTGCGCGCGCCGCGTGCACGTTTGTCGGAGACTTTTTACCCTAGCAACACTCGGTGGGCCAGCAGGTCGCCCCGTGGAGTGGCGCCGGTATGGCGCCTGATATATACCCCTGCTGGCCCGCCCGCTCCTCAGTTCCTTCTTACCCCCCGTGTCGGTCGTTGGAACTGTGGAGCACGGCTAGCCGTTCTCCACCTCCCTAGCGTTTCACTCTTCTACAGTTTAGTGTATATAGTTCTGTTATTATAGTAATAGTTGTAGTTATAAAGTTAGTTAAGTGTAGTTGTAAATAGTTATACAGAGGATCGGGGGTTCGCCCCTTTTCCTCCCCGCGGTGCTGTGGCCCATGCCCGGTTCACCTGGCTTTAAGCCTTGTGCGGCCTGTCATCGGCCGATGCCCACAGGAGATCCGCACGACTCCTGCCAGAGGTGCCTAGGCGAGTCCCACCTTGTGGACAAGTGCCGGATCTGCAAGGCGTTCAAGCCCCAAACGAAGAAGGAGCGGAACAGTCGCCTGAAGCAGATCCTAATGGAGGCAGCGCTGACTCCTCCACCATCGGCACTGACTCTGGCACCGGGGCCAAGTGTCGCCTCCGCTTCAGACCGCCCGGCGCCGGCAAAGGCTTCAACTTCCCGCTCGGCACCGGCCCGGCACCCTAGCCGGCACCGCTCCCTCTCCCCGAGGAGCAAGAAGCACAGGGCTCCTGCGGTGCCTATAACTGCACCGCAGTCTGAGCGTGCCTCCAAACCTGACCGCCCGGCACCGTCATCTGCCGCGGCATTGAGCGTCGTCGCACCGTCGACTCCGGCTCCTCAGGGACCGTTGAGTCCGGTGCATCTCAGCTCCCCACTGAGAACAGCGGTTGAGCTCATCGCTCCCTCCACGCCGGAGACCTTCTCCGTTGCACGCGACCTCATTGCCATGACAGAGCCCGAGCTGCCCCAACCCCCGGCACCGCCGGTGTGGGTTCTCCAATCGATGTGCAAGCCCATCATGGTGCGGCCGCATTCGCTGGGTACTACTGGGAATCGGTCCCATTCCAGATCGAGGGACCACTCTCAGTGTTGCCGCTCCAGATCCAGACGCCGCTCACAGTCCTGAGACCGCTACCTGCGGCACCGGTCGTACTCGCGGCACCGTTCAAGATCCCGGTCGCCGTCGTACTACTCTCGGCACCGGTCTAGATCGCGGCACCGACGTTCTTACTGCATCCGATCCCGGCACGGCAGCGTATGGCACCGGTCGACCTCCCGGCACCGAGCTGGTAGCAGGTCCCGGTCCAGATCGAGGTACCACCATGACTCCCGGTACCGCTCGCCGGCACCGCGCAGTCACGGCGGGGTGCGCAGAGGCCTGACGCAGTCATCGACGGCTCCTCCATGGCCTTCAAGGCACTCGTCCGCTTTTTCCCGGATGGACAGCGCCTCTTACGGGGGTTCAGATGTGCAGGGCCACCCGGACCAGGGAGCACCACAATGGTCCTTTTGGACACCCTGGGCATACCACCAAGCCCAGGGCGAATCTTTGGGCCCTGCTCACTCCAGCCAATCGGAGCATCGTGCACCAGAGGCCACGGTCAGCCGGCCCCCCCCCCAGGTATGGAGGAAGTCCCTATGGATCCCCTGGCGCAGCAGGATGCTCGGGAAGTGGAGGTCCCTCTGGACGAGGCTTCCGTTCAGGAACCACTCCTCCCTGGGGTGTCGTCTTCCTCGTCCCCAGATGAGGCGGTAGCGGGCACATCTTCATCAGGGCCCCCGCCGATTAATCTCCAGGCACACCAGGACCTTCTGAGGCGAGTTGCCCAGAACATAAACCTTCCTGTCGAGGAAGTCGTGGAAGTGGAGGACCCGGTGATAAGCATCCTTTCTGCGGAGGCACCGACCAGGGTAGTTTTCCCCTTCATCAAGTCGATCCAGGCGAAAGCGGACACCATCTGGCAGTCTCCGGCCTCCATTCCACCCACTGCCCGCGGAGTGGAAAGGAAATATATTGTACCATCCAAGGGGTATGAGTACCTCTATGTACACCCCGCTCCCTGCTCCTTGGTGGTACAGTCAGTCAATGAGCGGGAATGCCACGGCCAACAAGCTCCTGCGCCAAAATCCAGGGAAGCCAGGCGCATGGACTTGCTGGGCTGCAAGGTTCATTCCGCGGGAGGCCTTCAGCTCCGTGTGGCGAACCAGCAAGCCCTCCTGAGCCGTTACAGCCACAACACCTGGGAGGCTGTCGGCAAATTTACGGAGCTGCTTCCCCAGGACTCACGCCAGGAATTTTCATCTCTCCTGGAAGAGGGCAGGAAAGTCGCCAGGACCTCGCTACAAGCGTCCTTAGATGCCGCAGATTCAGCAGCAAGAACACTGGCATCGGGCGCAGCCATGCGCCGTATATCGTGGCTGCAGTCTTCCGGACTACCGCTGGAGCTACAGTACACGATTCAGGACCTGCCATTCGATGGGCAGGGCCTTTTCTCTGAAAAGACTGATCCCAGGCTACAGAGCCTGAAGGATAACTGGGTCATCATGTGCTCACTGGGAATGCACACGCCCCAGACTCAGAGAAGACCATTCCGCCCCTACCATCAGCGCACTTACCCCCCGCCTCACCCCAGACAAGATTTCAACCGGAGGCGAGGTCGGCCGAACCGTAGATGTCAGCCAGGTCCTCAAAGGGGTAATACTTCTGGGTCCGACAAGCCACCGCAGGGACCCAAGGCGAACTTTTGAAGGTGCGCCCGAGAGCAGCTTACCAATCCCTTCCCTGGATCCACTTCATTTCCTCAACCGCCTCCACCCCTTCCTGCCGTCATGGTCCCAGCTAACCTCGGATCGTTGGGTCCTGTGCACGGTGCAGTTTGGTTACCATCTTCAGTTTGTTTCTACACCCCCCTCCCATCCTCCCTCCTCGTCCCTCTTCAGGGACCCCTCTCACGAGCAACTTATCGTCCAGGAGGTTCACAAGCTCCTGCTCATTGGAGCTATAGAGGAGGTGCCAAGGGAGCTAAGGGGCAAGGGGTTTTATTCCCAGTACTTCTTAATCCCCAAGTCAAAAGGGGGCCTTTGACCCATCCTGGACCTGCGAGGCCTGAACAAATTCATCAAAAAGTTCAAGTTCTTCTTCGAGTGATTGCTCATATCCATTCCAGTTAGGTGTGTGCGCCACGCGTGCACATTCGTCGGAAAACTTTTACCCTAGCAACTCAGTGGGCCGGCAGGTCGCCCCCTAGAGTGGCACCGTCATGGTGCTCGATATATACCCCTGCCGGCCCGCCCGCTCCTCAGTTCCTTCTTACCGCCCGTGTCAGTCGTTGGAACAGTGGAGCGCAGCTTAGCTGACCTCCACTTCCCTAGCTACTCGTAGTTCTTGTATATAGTTATGCAGTTATAATCCTTTTATATATATATTTGTATAGTTATACGTTTTTTCTTTGCTAACATAGTTAGTTTAGTAATAGTTAGCGGGGTTCAGGAAGTAGCCCCTTCCATGAACCCGGTGCCGGAGCCCATGCACGGCTCACCGGGTTTTAAAATGGGCTCGGCCTGCCAGAAGCCGATGCCGAAGGGAGATCCACACGACTCCTGTTTGAAGTGCCTCAGGGAATCACACTTGACAGCTAAGTGCCGCATTTGCAAGGCTTTTAAGCCGAGAACAAAAAGGAGCGGGACTTTCACTTACCCCTCCACCTTTGGCGCCGAGCGATGATCAAGCGGCTGGCAGAAGCGCCTCCTCGGCACCGGACCCCGCTGGTACCGCCAAGGCCTTTTGGCACCGGCCGTCGCCGGCACCGAAGTCGACTCGGCACCGCTCCCTTCCTCCGAGGTCGAGAGCCTACGATTCCTGCTGGTGCCTGACGGCTCCCCGGCACGCGCCGTGGTTGAGCCCCCTGCTCCTGCTGCTTCCGTGCCAACTGCCCCGCAGCCAGAGAGCTCGTCTAAGTCGGATCGCCCGGCACCGACACCTCTGAGGCACTGACAACGTCGGCACCGTCGATTCCAGTCCCACAAGGGCGGACGAATCCGGTGCCTGTCGGCTCCCCGGCACGCGCCGTGGTTGAGCTTATTACTCCTGCTGCTTCCGTGCCGACGGCACCGCAGCCAGAGAGCTCGTCTAAGTCGGATCGCCTGGCATCGACACCTACCGAAGCTCTGACGACCTCGGTACCGTCGATCCCGGTCCCACGAGGGCCGTCGAATCCGGTGCCTGACAGCTCCCCAGTATGCACTGTGGTTGAGCCTGCTGTTCCCTCCACGCCGGAGACATTACCAACGGCGAGGGATCTCATTGCCATGACAGAGTCGATGCTGCCTGACCCCGGCACCGTCGGTGTGGGTAATACAGTCTCTTCATATGACCATCCTCTGTCAGCACAGCAGAGCGGCACCGTTCATGATCATGGTCCCGCAGACACTCCAGGTCCCGTCGGCACACCCAACACCACTTGCAGTCCCGGTGCTGTTTTCCTCATCGGTACTGGTCGCACTCGCCGCACCGGTCGGTATCCCGTTCGCCGACCCACTATCGGCACCGTTCCGACTCCCGGCACCGCGACAGGTACCTTGACTCCTGTAGCCTCTCCCCGAGCCTCGAGATCTCGGTCGACCTCCCGGCACCGTTCTGGTTGCGGGTCTGGATCTCGTTCCAGGTACCGGTACGCCTCCCGGTGCCGGTCCCCGGTGCTGAGTTGGGTAAGGTCCGATAGAGTCAGAGACTCTGCCCGTGCCTTCTTTTAGTATCTCCATGGCCATCCAGACATGCATCCGTGTCATCCCACATGCGCAGATCTTATGCTCAGGACCACGATTCTGATACGTTGGTATGGCCAGCGGGCGCCAGCCCCGAAACCAAAGGAGGCTTGGCGAATGAACCTGCTTGGCCGCCAGGTGTACTCTGCAGAGGCCCTGCAGCTCTGGGTAGCAAAGCAACAAGCCTTGCTTAGCTGCTATAATTATAGCACCTGGGTGAAGGTAGTTTAGTTTATGGAGTTTCTCCCTCACAACTCCCGCCAAGAGTTCGCTGCCATCTTGGAGGACGGGGGAAAAAGGTACCCAGAGCATCCCTCCAGGCCTCGTTGGACGCAGCAGACTCAGCACCAGGACTCTGGCCTTTGGTGTCGCCATGAGGTGCATCTCATGGCTTCAGGTTTCAAACCTCCGGCCGGAGCCGCAGTATGCCATTCAGGATTTACCCTTTGTTGGTAAAGGCCTCTTCGCGGCAAAAACAGCCCCAGGCTGCGAAGCCTGATGGACAATAGGGTCCTAATGCGCTCTCTCAGCATGCATATGCCAGCAACCAAACGCAGGCCTTTCTGTCGCCAGCCGCCATACTCTGTGCCTAGCCAGAGACAGGACTTTGGCAAACGGCGAGGCCAAGGGGGTCGCAGACGAACGTCAGGACCCCTAAAGAGCCAAGGTCAAGGTCCCTCGCAATTACCACTGGGACCAAAGACGAACCTTCCAAGGTGCGCCTGAGGGCGGTGTACCAGTCACAGGCCGGGATCCCGATCCCGCTTTCTCCTGGGACTCTGACTGACGAAAGGGGCAAGGGGGTTTACTCCCGTTATGCCCTAGTCCCCCACTCGAACGCAGGTCTCAGACCTTCCTAGTCCTGCACGGACTCAACCGGTTTAGGATAAGGTTGAAGTTCCGCATGGTATCCCTGGGAACCATTATTCCATCCTTGCCTCCTGGGGGCTACTATGCCGCCCTCGATATGAAGGACGCGTACTTTCACAACGCCATCTTCCCTCCGCACAGGAGATACCTCTGCTTTCTAGCCAACCGTCAGTACTTCTGGTTTACGGCCATAGTCGCCGCCTACCTTCGCTGATGTCGGATATGCGTTTTTCCGTATCTGGACGATTCGCTTATCCGAGGAGACTCCGAGACACAAACCACTCAGCACGTGGACATCGTCACGGTCTTATTCACAGGTCTAGGCCTGATGATGACTATAGAGCAATCCACTCTGGTTCCCACGCAGAGGTTGGACTTCCTAGGGGCTATCCTGGTCTCCTACCTAGCCGGAGCCTGCTTATCACAACTGCGGTTTTTAGGCGATGGCAACAATCATCCGAGGTCTGCAGGCTTTCCCAACGACCTCGGCTCGTACTTGTCTCAGTCTCCTGGGTCTATGGCTGCCCGCAAGTTTGTAACCAAACACGCCAAGCTCCGCCTCCATCCTCCCCAAGTCCGGCTCACCTCGGCGTACCACCTGGACAGGGAGCCGATGGTCATGGTAGTCACCGTTCCCTCAAGCACTTTAGGCTCCCTAAAGTGGTGGCTAACTCCCTCCCTGGTGTGGGCAGGGATGCGGTTCCATCCGCCCCAGCCCTCACTGCCCCTAACGATGGACGCGTCATCTCTCTGCTCGAGTGCTCATGGTCACCTCCGAGCTTAAGGCCTTTGGTCTTCTCGGGAGCTGGCATTCCACATCAATGCCCCAAAAATGAGAGTAGTCTGCCTGGCTTGCCAGGGGTTCCAGCGGCAGCTGTGAGGCCGTGGTATCTTGGTGTTTACAGCCAACACAACGGCCATGTGCTTCATAAACAACCAGGGAGGGACATGGTCCTCCCCCCTTTTGTCAGGAGGCCATCCATTTCCGGGACTTTTGCATGGCCCACTCGATGGAGCTGGTGACGTCCTTTCTCCCAGGCGTTTGGAACGTCTTGGCGCTTTGACTCAGCAGGTCTTTCCTGTCTTACGAGTGATCACTCTGCCCCATGTGAGGCGTTCTGCTTTCCAGAAGTGGAGATGTTTCCTCACATAGATCTGTTCGCTCACCGCGAGAGCAGAAAATGCCAGATGTTCTGCTCCTTCCAAGGTCTCTCCTCGGGATCGATCTTGGACGCATTCACGATGCCGTGGAAAGGCCAACTCCTTTATGCCTTCCCACTGTTCCCACTGGTTCATTAGGTCCTGCTCAAACTCCGCAGGGGCAGAGCGCGCATCATCATGATCACTCCAGAGTGGTCCAGGCAACACTGATATACCACGTTGCTCGGCCTGTCAATAACCGACCCAATTACCCTGCCACCCCACCCAGACCTCATCACTCAGGGCAACGACAGGCTTCGTCGCCCGGACCTGCAGCCTCTTCGCCTCACGGTGTGGCTGCTGCGTAACTGAGCCGGGGTGACAGGAAGCCTTCCACCTGGTCAACGTACCGGGCCGAGTGGAAGCGTTTCGTCTACAGCTGCAATATGCTCGATCTTGCTCCTACTGAGGTCTCGATCCCCTCTATTTGGCCTGCCTCTGGCTTTCAGCAGCAGGACCTGGTGGTATCATCGCTGAGGGTACACTCGGCAGCCATCTCTACCTTCCAGTCAGGCTAAGGTGGACGTTCCGTGTTCTCACACTCTATGGGTTCGAGGTCCCTCAAGGGCTTGGAGCGCTTGCACCCTCGGGTGCACCGCCCAGCCCCAACCTGGGACCTCAACCTAGTTTTAACCAGACTTATGTCTCCCCCATTCGAGCCGTTTGCGACCGGCCCTCTGCTATACCTGTCTTGGACGACAACTTTCCTCGTAGCTGTTACATCGGCCAGACGGGTCTCTGAGCTCAGAGCTCTTACGGTGGTTCCGCCGTACATTAGGTTTCACAAATACAAGGTGCAGTTATGACCGCACCCGGCTTTCCTCCCTAAGGTGGTTTCGGCCTTTCATGTTACCCACAGCTCAACGCAATGGGCGCAACCATTGCACTCCCTGGACATCTGTGGAGTGCTCGCATTTATATTGCGCTGACAGAACCATTTCATAAGGTGCCCCAGCTCTGTCACGGTAGCAGACCAAAGGGAGGGCTTGCTTGTTTTCCTCTCAGAGGATCTCATCTTGGGTGATGGCGTACATCTGCACTTGTTATGATTTGGCTCATATTTCCCCAAGCCACATCACCGTGCATTCTACCAGGGCTCACCTTTGTAACTGTTGTTCTTTGAGATGTGTTGCTAATATCCATTCCACACCCGCCCTCCTTCCCCTCTGTCGGAGTAGCCGGCAAGAAGGAACTGAGGAGCGGGCAGGCCAGCAGGGGTTTATATCAGGCGCCATACCGGCGCCACTCCAGGGGGCGACCTGCTGGCCCACCGAGTGTTGCTAGGGTAAAAAGTCTCCGACGAACGTGCACACGGTGCGCGCACACCTAATTGGAATGGATATGAGCAACACATCTCGAAGAACAACAGTTACAAAGGTGAGTAACCATCTTATCTAGGAGCAGAGTAGATCAGAATGTCAGATTAGGATTTTTCCAGAAAGAAAATAACTTTTCCTGATGGGTTTAACATTATTGGCATTCATTTAACTACTTTTGAAATGACTTGTAGGTGGGTATTAGTTTGATAAAGGAAATGTTTGTGGAAAACAGGCAGGCCCTTCATTTTAAACAATACAAGTGAATGTGGGGCCACTACTACTTTTGTTGGTCATTTTTGGCAGTTATGTCTGGAGCCAAACAATGTGTTTTCACCTTCCCTTCCCTGAATGTAAGTCTGATGACATCCTTTGATGAGGTAGTGTTTCATTTGACTTAAACTGTATTCAGGAGAATTCATACAAACTTTTCTGCATTTCACATTGGATTTTTTTTAAATAAACAAATGAATATTACTATTTTATCAGTGCTGAGTGGGCATTGCTATGGCATTAGTTGGAATATTGGGTCCAGTTGGGGAAACGTGGACAAATTTGCGAAAGTCCAGAGAGAGGAGAGCAACAAAAATGATTAAGGGTCTAGAAAACATGACCTATGAGGAAAAATTGAAAAAACTGAGTTTGTTTAGTCTGGAGAAGAGACAACTGAGGGGGGAAATGATAAGTCTTCAAGTACATAAAAGGTTGTTATAAAGAGGAGGGTGATAAATTGTTCTCCATAACCACTGAGAACAGGACAAGAAGCAATGGGCATAAATTGCAGCAAGAAGATTTAGATTACACCTTAGGAAAAACTTTCTAACTGTAAGAGTAGTTAAGCACTGGAATGAATTACCAGAGAAGGTTGTGGAATCTCTGTCTAAGCTGTTCTTAAAAGCCTTCAATGACAAACACTTTTCAGGGATGGTCTAGATGACACTTAGTCCTGCCTCAGTGCAGGGAACTGGACTAGATGACCTACTGAGGTTCCTTCCTGTCCTACATTTCTGTGATTCTGTGAAATGCACTGGCTACTACACAAATGTATTTGTACAAGGCCTAGCACAATGGGGCTTCAGTCTTGGCTGGGGCCCAGGGCTGTTACTGTAATACTAATAGCCATAATAATAGTATAGAAAGACATAGTCCTGCCCTGCAGAACTTGCCATCTACAAGGACAGAAGAGGAGGGAAGGGAATACAATAGACAAATGAACGCACACTTACCCCTCTAGTTAACCGTTGCTTGTTGGTTTGTTTGTGGCTACTATTTTATTGTTACTTGTTTTCAATTCCTGCCTGGTTTTTGTTTTTTTTAATTATACCTGTTGCCAACTTTGAATTGTTAAGTAAATTTTAACTCTTGCCTATTAAGCCTTGTGAAGTTCACTTTACACACGCTTCCTTCTTATTGTTTACCCAAGAAGCCCAACCTACCTGCTGCTCTGGGATAACTGCTCCTCTCTCCACCCTGCCCAGCCACATAAGAGATTAAGGCCTGGGCTACACTTGCGCTTTACAGCGCTGCAACTTTCTCACTCAGGGGTGTGAAAAAAACACCCCCTTGAGCGCTGCAAGATACAGGGCTGTAAAGCGCCAATGTAAACGGTGCCGCAGCGCTGGGAGTTAAACCCCATCAGGATGTGGAGTACGTGCAGCGTTGGGAGAGAGCTCTGCCCTCTCCCAGCTCTCTCCCAGCGCTGGTACTGCGCTTTGAAGTTTCAAGTGTAGCCATACCCAGGGGTGAGGCAATGGGATGAAATTTTCTGTGCCAGAGCTGAGCTTCATACAAAGGTCCAATGTGTGGACTGAAATATGCAGAGTTTGCAGATCAGGATTAATGCACACTGATGGAAAGGACTTTATGGGGGAAGCCTGTAGAATAACCATTGTGGTTAAGCATTTAAAAATAGTCTCTCCACTTATGAACAGCTAGCCTAGTCTCTTACTTTCTGTAAACATTCGGGAGTATATTTTCTGGTCACGCACAGCGCTACCATTACTGTGAATGGAATTTATGTAGGTGCCACTACTGTGAGACAACTCTCCAACTAAATATTTATAAACAAGATAAATAGTACTGAAAATGTCTGGGCTTACTGCATTTGTTTTTTGTTGCTTTTCATGAAGTCCACAAAGTACTGTGACTGAATCAAGCCATTGGATCATATTCTGCCCTCTTTTACGCACAGGTAACCCCAAGGACTTAAAAGCAAGTAATTGGCATTTGGTTAATAATGGATTTTGGTATTTTTTCCCATCCCAATCTCAGATCCAAACAGGCAAAGCTTTTTTTAAAAAATGCATATAGAGAAACTTGTGGTTGTTTCAGCATGGGGGGAATCCACTCCTCAACAATCTGAAATGCCATAATAAAACTACCAAAATCAGTGGCTTTGAAGGCTTAGTGTAAGAGAGGCAAGATATAGTGGTATAAATAGGAAATAATACATTAAACCTCTAATAGCACTCAACCATCCAGGATATAAATTGAGTGCCACAAAAGAATGGGAGGGGAAAAAATCTGTCATATTTCAACAGCCTGCTTATTCCTATGAACAAATAAATGGTGCTGTGCGGGCGCCACTTCTCTTGCATGCAGAAACATTTTGAGTAGAGACTGAGTGAATAGTAACACATTCCATCAATAAATACGTCTAGCAAAGGAAGGCTCCTTAATAATTCAATCCATGGGTAGGAGAGGGAGTGTATAGCTATTTGCTGACAGCAGAGGAGTGTAGAGACTTGGGGATCCTGAGTTCAATTTCAAGTTCTGGAGGGGAGTGGGCTCTAGTGGTTATAGGCCCTTCTTCCCTTGTCTCTGTCCCTCTCTGTTCCTACCCTCCTCTTCCTATTCACCTCACCCTTCCTGGCTCCTCATTGCTCCTTTCCTACACCGCACCCTCTGGACCCTGCTTCCCATTCACTCCTCCAGCTCCTGACCCCCCCTCCTTTTTTAGTTCCGAAACACCCTGCCCCATCCTTTGGATACTACCCCTTCTGCTCCTTCACACCCCCTGGCTCCTGCACCCTACTCTCCCCCACCGCCATAATTTCTCAGCTCTCTGCCCTCCAGTCTGGCAACTTCCTTCATCTTCTCTACGCTGCCTGGGTGCCAGCTGGGGAACACAGAGCACAGGAGACAATCTCCCTGCTCTCCAGTCCTGTGCCTAGTGCAGTGCCACAGTGGCTGCGAGTAGCCAGGAGCAGCAATTGTAGTGAAAGCTCTGCTCAGCCCCTCCAGACCCAAGTTAGAGCATGCTCACTGCACATGGAATCTTTGGAGGATTTATCTGCCAAACTCTAAGTCTCTACTGAGCAAGTGTGAACTGAGATTTTGTCAGAGGCTTGTAACTTGACCAAAGTTAGGTGAATTTTCTTGGGAACAGTCAAAGGTGCATCCATGATGCCCCGGCCAAATTTCAAGTTTCTGCTCCAAAAACAGGAGGTACTAGAGTGGCTCAGCCAAATGGTTCCAAGAATTATTTTAGCATGGGCGAAACAATGTATTTTCCCCAAATCTGTTCTTGGAAATGGCTGAATAGTTTTTACTGAAACATTAAAAAAAAAATCAAAAATAAAAATTCAGTTAGAGACAGACATCCAACATGGAAAAATGTCAGCCCAAATGATCAAAGTTTGACAAAGTTGTAAGTAACTGGAAACTGGGACTACTTATGGAAAATGTCAGACAGCCTTAACTATAGGCAACACTACCTGTGCCACCTATAATACACACATTTTAAATTTCTTTAAGAACCCTTAATTGTCCTGTGACAAGGGATCACCAGTTCTTAATGGATGCTAGTAGATTTCCTCTCTTCAGTGGAGTATAAGTGTCTGTGTGGTAGGGGTTTATCTTTCCTCTTAACTATGCTCCTTCTTGTCTACTCATGTCAATGATATGTCTGGTATGAAGGGAACTTCTTATTCATCTTCTACACATCTTTGGCTTATATGTCTCTCTCTCTCTCTCTGTCTCTCCCCCCCCCCCTTCAAATCTCCTTCCTTCCCCTTCTTCCATACACACCCTGAGGGCCTTTGCAAGAAATGGAATTTATACAAAATACTATAGAATGGTCATGGGTAAAGGGGGATAGTCTCCATGTGGCAATGCAGTTTGTTTTCAGACCTTGTGTGAGGGCTGTTTTGAATGTCTTCTATTTACTGTAGCTGCTGAGCTCTAGTTTGAACCTGTGTTATGTGAGTAGCTGGAGAAGAGTGAGTATGTGCCGTGCTGAAGAGCAGCCTACTAGTCAGGACGTTTCCAGGTGATGTAGGCACTGGTGGCTTGATTTCCAGAGGTTTTGAGAACCCCCAAATATCTGAGATGCCATAGGCAATTAGAAATGCTCAGTGTCCTTGTATATCAGGACGTTTAGTTTTCATGGATTGCTTTTTTTAAAATTTTCTATTAATATTAGATGTTAAGAGGGTTATTTGCCATGTTTTCAAGAATTAACAAATCAGTGATAAGTTTTCAAACTTTAAAAGGTTCTCTTTCAATATTGACATCCCAAACATTGCATTAGTGAATGAGAGTCACCAGTAAAAGTTAAACAGAAACTGTAAAGGACAAGTTTCGTTTTGCAAGCTGAGTTAAGATGCAATTTTGAAAGGGCTTGATTTTCAGAAAGTGCTGAGCACCTACCCTCTAAAAATCACAGCTCTTTAAGGTGTCTCTCACTGAGGACCCCAAAATCGAGGCACCCAGAATCACTAGTAACTTCTGAAAATTGAGTTAAAGCTGTTAGTAAGACAGCGGAGAAAAAATAATTGTGAATTTTTTAAAAGCTGACCATGTCCCTTTAGTTTGCTAACAATGACTTTCTGTGTACCTGCTTGTGTGTGTGTGGTGGTGATGATTGGGGTTTAACAGTCTCCAGAGAGGTAAAGAGCAGGGATCCAACACATGTGCTGCAAGGAATGTCAAGTCTAAAGAGGAAAGCAGGAGACCTTTCTTTTCCCCCTCATTAAATTTGTAGCTGTGATTGATATTTTATTTCGTGGCACTGACAGGTATTTTAGGTGAGTTGAAAACCTGCAGGCATCTGGAATATATTTGTTTATTTTTCAACTTCACTCTGTGTTTGGTTCTTGTTTTCTCACTGAAATGTCATTTACAGCCTGTCCCACAATAGCTCTCTTCATACAGGAAAAATAAGCCAATAAGCCAAAAATAAGACTAGGGTGCAAAGTTACTTCTTGAATACAAAATTCAGTTGGCTGGATAGATTATGATGAAGATGTGAGTAGGTAGAAAAGTAGACAGTGGTTTTTTTTTTACTGAAGGAATCTTGACCATCCCCACAAGAAAACTGCATTTTGAAAGGATGGATTTGTCACTGGATATAAACTTCCCACCCATTTCCTAATAGTGCTCTTATTTTGGTCTTTGGTATATGTGGGTTTTCATAGTGTTGTCATTGTTTTGCCTCCCCCGCAAATGGGCAAGATGGGGTTTGGTTTGACAGAGAGACTGTGGAAATGGAAATAGAAAACAGTGTTCTTCTGGGGATGGGTCTCCTCTCTCTCCAGCTGTAGAAGAATAAGACACTAGTGTGTGTGTGTGTGTGTGTGTGTGTGTGTGTGTGTGTGTGTGTGTGTTTAACAATGTGTTCTCACCTCATTCCTTCTGGGATCCCTGATGTTACAGTATTTTTTTAATGTTCTAACTGTTTGCTGTATTTCTGTAGCGCCCAGTGTGATGGGGAGGAGAGAAGGACTTGATGTTTTATACAGAAAATAATTACTTTACAGATTGGGGCTGATCCTCAGCTGGTGTCAATTGTCATAGTGTCATGACAACTTGGGATGCCTCAAATGTTAAAGGAAAAGAAAAAAGGTCTGTTTCTTAGAAAACTTTGTTTTGATTAACACAAAGTCCATCTGGTACCAGCAATTTTGGCGTTGCTATAAACTGCACGGTTTTGCGTTTTACTAGGCTACCTACCCTGCTGTTCTCGGTTATAAAATCTCTGAATGCTGTGATAATGTAATTGATTTTGGGATGAGCTGTACTTTTCAGGAAGCCAAAGCTGCCAAATATCTGTCTTGGCCTCTGTTCGAAGTGTGTAAGAGAAATCCTTACATTATTAAGCATTTTTGGATTTATTGTGTGTTTGTGTTGCTTCAGGGAGTATTCCTCTCAGGCTTTTAAAAGACAGCAAGTAGCCAGTTACGCAGTGGATTTTGCTATGTGGGAGAGTTGGTATGAAGGCAAGTTGAAACCTCTGTCCAAATGTTATTTTTTCACACTTGGTTAGCAGAATTGGCAATCTGGATTTCCTGCTCCAATTTGCTCTGTTAATTAAAATCAGTGAGATCCACATCTAGAAATCTTTACCATATTGTTATGATGAGGCACTAATATTTTGTGAGATCATTCTTTTTGTTGCACAGGGACTACTGGCGATATACAGTTTTATTCTTCTCTGCGTCCCACCCTGACTCCACTATGGGCTGTGCATGAGCACTGAGGATCTGTGTTCTTGTGCATATGTGGATGGAGCTGATAATGGGGAGTGATCCTTCTGAACAGAGAGGTGTCTTAGAGTATGTCTACACTGCAGTTAAAAAAAACATAGCTGGCATGTGCCTGCTGACTCTGGCTCGCGGAGCTGTTTAACTGTGGTGTAGATGCTCAGGCTGGAGCCCAGGCTCTTGGACCTTGCGAGGTAGACAGATCCCACAGGTCGGGCTGCAGCCCAAGCCTGAACATCTACTCCTCAGTTAAACAGCCTCTTAGCCACAGCTCCAAAAGCCCAAGTCAACTGGCATGGGCCAGCTGTGGGTATCTAATTGCAGTGCAGACATACTCTTAGATGTTTCATGGGGCTGTGTGGCTTGCAAATGAACAGAATTCTGATCTGTGACTGACTCAGTATAAAAGGCAGTTGTTTTTATAAAGGTACAAAATAGGAAACCTTGCAAAAGTGCAAAATAATTACATTTATTATGTTAAATATCCTGGTTAGCTTACCAAATAAGAATCATTAGCAACTTACAAACCGAACAAGCAAGCTGCACTAGAAAAACACACCTAATCCAAGTTGTCTCTCTAAGCTTGAATTTTACCTTGTATATGTTGCAAGCTGTGTATAACTACTATTCAGAAAACATACTTTTCCTGCTCTATCTGCAGCTCAGTGGAATTTGAGACAGGAGCGCTGAATTGTCCTTTGCTCACATTGGCCACATGTAAGATGTCTTCCTAGTTAGTCTTTCTGAGACCAGTAATACTGCTCATAAGACATCCAGAATATGAGTAATACCAGGGTTCTGGCAAAACATGTTGATGAGCTGGGTTACCCATATGGTTACCCATGGGTTTGTATTTCATATATGCCACCTCTCTAGCTTGGATGGGTTGGATGACCAGGACAGCTGGATCAACAAGCAGAGTATGATGTTATCTTTCATGGTTTTCCTTGTAGATTTCATAGCACAAGCTCTTTTTAAGTCAGAAAAATATATTTCCTAATGGAAGCTACATGAAAAGAAAATTTCTCTGCCTCAGTTGTAAAATGCCAAAAACATTTGGAAAAGAGATTATGAAGTTCAGAAACCCTTGAAATTCTCTGGGTTTGCCCATCCCCAGTTGTCCTTCTCATCCCTTCTGGTGCATCCTGGCTTGAGGCTAAATCTGTTCTTCAGGTTACAGTGCTGACCACAACCAGATGCAATACATAGGTTACTTTTCTTTGGGTGTGTTAGTGCTGAATGACTTAAGTGCTGCATGAAGGCACATCAGGAAGATGGGGTTTGGTAAAATGCCATGATAAGGCTTGCTGTATGGTGGGCTGGGCCTCTCATAACGTTGTGGGGCACTTGTAATTAATTCCTGCTTTTAAACAGTGATGCATTGACCCAAGACTGGATAAAATGTTTGATTATGCTTGGCATGATGAAGATGGGAATGAGAGTGTGGGTAGTAAAGTGCATTTTAATTATACATGTTATAGGCCAAAATGTCAAAATCAATAAGCTTAAAAAGTATGTGGGATATCTTGAAAGGAGCTTTAAACCATTAATACTAGATAGAAGTAGGATTTGGGCCCTCCAGCATGGGACAGATCAAGCACTTTGCATTTTCTTCCATCTTACTATGATCATCTTAAAACACATCCAGAATATTATAGAACTGGACAGACTAACGTACTCCTTTCAAAAAAGTTGAATCATTGTTATACTCAGCAGACTCCCATTCTGTGTACCTTGGAACATCCACCACCAGAAAGAGACCAATAATCAAAGACAACTGTCACGTTCCTTGAAATTTCAGGATATCGTTCCTTTTTTTTTTTTTTAAATATTTATCCTTAGATAGAACAAATGGATGGTAGGTGGTGGTGAGTTGGTTGCAGCTAAAGACCTTGATCAAGACCATATTGTACTAGGCACTGAAGAAACAACACAAAAACAGCTGTTGCTCCAGACAATTAACCTAATCTTGGACTGTGATGCTTTTCCTTATTTTTAACTAGTATATTGTTTCTAAGGCCATGTCTACAATACAGACGCTACAGTGGCACAGCTACAGCATTGCAGCTATGCTGCTGTAGAGCCAATGGATAGATGTTTTCCGCAGCAACAGAAGGGGCCTTTCTGTCAGCGCAGGTAATCCACTCTCCAAGCCGTGGTAGCTAGGTCCATAGAAGAATTCTTCCATCGGCTTAGCTACTGTGCTCTGGGGCATGAATTTTTCACACCTCTGGCATGGCAACTTAACTTTTAAGTGCAGATCATACCTAATAGTTATTCCAGACTGGAGCATGAATAGTGTAGATGGAATCTTTGGAGATCAGGAGATTTTATCAGGTAGATCCTAAATAGTCTCTACTGAGCATGTGCCAACTGTGATCCCTCCCCACGCCCACCCAAGATTTATAACTTGGTCAAATTTGGTTGGATTTTCATGAGGACAACAAAAGGCACATCCCTAACACAGAGACCCCCTTTGTACCATATTTCAATTTCCTGCTTCAGAAGCTGGTGGTGCTCGAGCTTTTGAGAGAAAAGGTCACCAGAATTTTTTAAATGGATAAAACAACATTTTTTTCTCTAGTGTCGTTCTCAGAAACAGCTGAACTATTTTGGCTGAAATTTCCCAGAAAAATATCAGTCTAAAGCAGACACTGGGCATGGAAAACTTGAACCTAAATGGTTAAAGTCTGTCAAAATTATAAGTAAGCGTAAACAGGCTTTTATAATGGGAAGTATTAGGCGACCTTAATAGTAGGCTGCGCTACCGGCCGTGTCTATAATAATGTAAACAAAATACAACCTACCACTTCTGTTGCTTACTAAAAAGCATAAGAGGTTTGAATTTCATGAGACATTCTAACTGGCACAAAAGTCCAGAGGCTGATCCAAACTCCGTTGAAGTCACTGGGAGTCTTTCCCTTGGCTTCAGTGGGCCTTGAATCAGAGCCATAGTGAAAATTTGAAGGCCAGTCTGACCTTTCATGAAGTATAAAACATGAAGACTAGTCTGAGCTTCCTTGTTCTGGGAAGTTAGGGCCTGATTAAAATCAGTGGGAGTTCAGAAAACTTTTCACCTTGGAGGATTGGGGTCTTGAAGACCAGTCTGACATTTAAGTCACCTCCTACTCTTGAATGTCAACATTTATAAATAAGTAGATGACAAGGGCCTTAGGTTATCCAGCTTTCTCTACAGTACATAGTTTGGGTTACTATGTTTTAGGCACAAAGCTTACAGAAGTTTTTTTAAAGAGATTGCATTTTCTAGAGTGCAACCAGCTGCACTCACTTTTCTTTGTTGTTGTTAAACTGATTCCTTCTCATACAGGTTTTGGTTCTGTTGCTTTTGTCAGCAGTGAAAACTTTTCTTCATATTTCAAAGGTGCCTATCACTAACTTCCTGCTATGGAAAAGTTGAACAAAAAGCCACAAATTAATAATCTCTTTTTCTTGAGGAATGTTGTGACCTCATTTTTACAGTGGCTTGAAGGCCTGAGGTAGTTAAAGGAGCCAGTGTATTGAGAGATTTGGAGAGGAAATAAAAAATAAATTTCTATACTAGATGTTCGCAGGAAAAAGTGTGACTCTTTCCTTGCATGGAGTGCTGACTTGAATACAAGCATTGTAAACTGTTTCATAATCTTTGGAGACTGTATAAACTGAATATTTTTTTTTATTCCTTATTTTTAACACGTTCTCAGAAACTCAACAATAATGTTTCTTCTATTTTCTCCAAGTTAAAAACATTCTTCACCTCCTACATACTTATCCCCCTCAACTATCTTCTCCTATGTTTTACTTGTTTTTCTTCCTCAGAAAAATGAAAAGTTTTTAGGGTCCTATATAAGCATATTTAGTTACTTTAGTGCCATAGTGACAGTCATTCATTATTTTAAAATGAGTATTAGAATTTGGAGAACACTTTACTGTATTAGAATAATTTAGAGAGAACAAGTTTTTGAGCTTTATAATGCTAGATCTCAAGCCTTTAATTTTACCTGCCTGTGGAGCAGAGAGGGTTTGCACAGACAAAGGGCATCCTATGCATTTGACACACTTCAATTAATAATCATAACAAACTAGTCAAGTGACTTGTAATAGAAGTGGAGTATGTGAACTCTACTTAAAAAGAGGGATGCTTTAAAGGAGCTCAATTTTTCCTGACTATGCCTCCCTCTCTAGGTTTTGAGCACAGAATTGGATTAACAAGCTTCTGAGTTTTAATCATGGCATGATAGTGACTTCTTTTGTGCTAGGAAAGTCATACATGGAGATTTGTGAGCATTAAGTAGTTTGTGGTTGTAAATAGAGCTGGTTGGGGAAACAATTATGATAATTTCTGCAATTGTTTTCATTTGAAATTTTGTTAAATTTTAGAAATAAAATATTGACTAATTCTAATTAGAAAATGCTTTGAAAATGGAAAATGATACAAATGCTTATCATTATAGCTTTAATGTTAACACATTAATAGACATAGATGGTTAGAGCATTGTGCCAGTGATTTTTCAGTGTGAAAAACAAGCTACTTTCCACTAAGTGTTTAAGCAAGTGTTTGTTCATTTGCATTTCAGCTACCTGACTGCAAGTAACAACCAGAATTTCTTGTATACTGCAAGGCCATTTTTGAAGAGGGCTGCTTTAGTAATAAGTTATGTAAGTATGAGTGATTTTTAAAATGTGGTGGTGTACATCTAAATAATATTAACATAAATTTTGCTGAACAGTATCACCAACAGAACTAGAAAGCTGAATATGCAGCTGAAATTCTATTTTAAGTGGTTTGACTAGATGGTATTAATTCACAGTTAATCTTGAAAGATAGTCCAATAAAATTTCAGCTGGACAGTTAGATAAAAATGCTGCTCTTTTCCACCTCAAATTCTCTTTTAGGTTACATAGGTTGTCATTTAAAAATCAACATTTGCAAATATCCCACAGTTGATCCTTTTCTAAATAGTGGGGAAATCTACAGAGTAAAATATACCACTGTGGGTTAACTGGAAAATACTGACTTTTCAATGGCAGTCACTGCAAGTGTAAAGAATGAACCCCATCTCCAGAAAGCAGTTGACCACGCTGCTCCAACCAGCGGGACTGGTAGTAAGAAAAAATCAGAAGGTTGCTCATTTTAAAGCATAACTCTCCCGTTGCCCCCTACAGGCCAGATTCTGTTTCCCTTACCTGGAACAGTAGTTAATGACACTAGTAATCCCCTTGAAACCAGCTAAAATAAATCAGTGGAACTCTCCCAGCATGAGGAAAGGTATTAACACCTTCATACTCATAAACATTGTCTCTGTTTTGAGAAGGCTTAATATCCCATACTGTCCATGGCAGTAATACACACTTACATGGTGGCGGGACACTCTGACAGAAAAGAGTAGAAAATTATCCAGATAAATATTTGTGAAATTTCTTTTATGTATATTCATAATGTGATTTATTTTTTAGTGGATGTTCAAGGATTAACACCCTGCTATGCCATTGGTACTAATAGGAATTGATTTCATAATTGCCCTGGAAATTGATTCTACATCAATCCCTAGTTTGTGTTGATTTCCCTGCAGTGTTTGCTAACTCTTAAAGAGCCATCTTAAAAAAAATAAAAAATTAAGAGTCTGCACGTTAAAGATTTGGATTTCCATGTATGGTATAATATTGCTCAAATAGTGGTAACCATTTCAATAGATGTTGTTCTTCTCTGAAGGTGATTCTTGTTTTATATTTCCGTTTCTGGATAATGGGAGGTTCCATGCCAATGTTTTCAGAACAGGACAATCCAGCTTCATTCTCACCTTACTTACTTACAAGGTACAGTACCAATAACTGCACAAACTTATTAACTACATGTAGTTTTCTTGAACGAAAATGTTTTAGTCAGGGAACGAACAGATCTTTGTTTTGTTGGTTAACTTCTACACGTAACTGCGTTTCCTTATTGCTCTTCCAAGATTAGAAAACAGTTGGCATTATTTGAATCACTGAAGCATGCAACAATGCCTGTGATATTATGCTGCTGCTGTTGTTTATGCTTTTTTGTTGAAAACAATGAGCTTATCTTTATAAGGGTAAGGTTTGTAGCCTAGTGGTTTTAGCACAGTAGTGGGAGTCCAGGTATCCCAGCTCTAATGCTAACTTTTTCTGTGATGTGGGGCAAATCACTTGACCTTTTTGTCTCAGATGCAGAGTCTGTAAACCAGAAATAATGATACTTAATCCCTCTGGCGTGCTAATGAGCAGTTAGCACTTTGAAGATATAAGGCAAGATAGGAGTATCAGGTATTATTCTTTTTGCTCTTACAAAGATATATCTCTAGGTGAGCCTGACTGCCAGGGATTATTTAAAAGTAATGGTCTGAAACTTGCAATTTATGTTATCATTAGATTGATTGGTGAAATAGCATAAAGAAGCTGATATAGCAGCAATGATGTTTCATTGCCCCCGCAGTCAAACCAAAGCTGGAGTGTTGTCAGTTTCCACAACCTAAGTTGGGCCAAGTCCATACGTGGATTTGAGGTCACACTGGAACTTCAGGAAGTATTGTTATGATGCAGAAAATGACATTCTTCCCTCTGAGTCTGACCAAACCAGTATTTTAGGATGATGATGGGGAGCTGATTTATGTTCAGGGGCTTTGCTTTAATTGATAAAACAAGGAACAAGCATGGCTTGATAATGCAAGAAGGATCATAGTTGTGGGGATGTTGTTTTGAAGAGAGGATATGAAAGTAATTGAAAGGTTTTTGTTCCAATGTCCCCATTGATTCCAAGTGAAAGGGGTAGCAGTCCTGTTTGATACCATTTTCCTGGAATGCTGATTTGTTGTTTTTAAAGACTAAAGCACAAACACGGCCGAGACTAGCAGACTGAGGTCAAGAAGCTGTTGTTCAACATCTGGAGCAAAATTGAACTGGATCTCATTTGAGAAACTACTCTAATAATGTGCCAAGAGCTTCCTATTATTAACAATACAAAAATTGCTTCCAGGGAACATGCTAGCTAATTTGGAAAGTTCTAAATTGTTACATATGATACATGTTTAGAATTTATCTTGAAGTGTCTAATAATAACATATTTCTTAAATCGTAGTATAAAAGACTTAGCCGTTTGTTCCTCTATTTAATGTTTATCCTAAGAGTAAGGTTATATAATATAAACCAATCCAGTATGACTCCAGTTATTTATTATTCTGTAACTGAAAATGTTTTATTCTATTTGCAATTAACATTTTACATTTTTTGCAATGACTGGGATAGCTTTTAAAAGAAAAATTAATTATTTGGTATAAGAGTGAATATTTATGTGATAATAGCACAGGGGTTTTTTTAGTGGCATGCTTCTGAAAGGCAACTAATCGATAGCACTGCAGACTGAGCTCCTCTTTATCTGAAGGACAGCTAGAGTGACCAGATGTCCCAATTTTATAGGGACAGTCCCAATATTTGAGGCTTTTTCTTATATAGGCTCCTATTACCCCCCCCCCCCACACACACACACACTCTGTCCCGATTTTTCATACTTGTTATCTGGGCAACCTAGACAGATATGATACAGAGAGCAGGCCGACCTTCCCTGTGCTGTGCCACTGATATGTGTCAGCCCTGACTTGAAATAACTATCTTTAGAAGGAAAGAAGAGTTCATTGTCCAGGGCCCATTCTATTCTTAGCCTATGCTATAGCTGCTAACAAGTGTACCCACTGTAAACATGTTTTGTTTGTAGAGCTGTGCAAGAATCAGAATTTCATTCCCATGGAACATTTTGTGTTTCAGATTTTTTCCCCCACTAGCAAATCAGAAATGCACAATTTTTTGTGTGATGGAAATTTTTGAAAGTTTGAAAGAACCAAAATGAAATTTTTTTGGAAGATGTCTGGATTGGCAAGCAGGCTTCCCAGCTGGGGAGCCAAGCCAATCGCTTGCTTGTTGTGTAGTCCGTCAGTCTGGAGCCCAGAGAACCAGCTAGCCTGCCTGTCTGGTTTCCACCTAAAGTTTTGTTGCAATCTACACATTCTTATGGAACATTTTCAATATTTGAATCAGCGTTTTCCAAAGGAAATTTTCCATGGGAAAATTTTTGTTCAGCTCTAGATTTTTGTAGTGTGATCCACTGTGAGCGGGACATGGACCATAAACTAATTCACTAGAGCCTAATATTTATTGTGTGACTGGTATGGCTTTCCCAGTCTTCAATAACACAAGCATGTGCATTAACCTCCGTTAAAAATATATTTCCACATTTCTTAACCATCAGAAGTAGATGCATCCTGTAATTGTGACAATTTGAAATCTTTTAAAAATGAATCCATTGTTTGTTCAACCTCCTAATAAAGTTTCTGCAATTCTGTTGCACGTGCAGGGGTACAAACAAGTAGTTCAAAGGTCAGAGTATGGGCTTCTCTATGTGGTAATCTACAGTGCCCCAGCTTGCTGCGCACTAACTCGCCGTGTGGAGCCTGCTACAGGGCAGGGAAAGTCCCGGAATGCAGCTTACCATACTGCACTTCGAAGCAGTATTACTCTAAATCACACTCTGGGAAGGGGCGGCTCTAGGTATTTTGCCACCCCAAGCATGGCAGGCAGGCTGCCTTCGGTGGCTTGCCTGCGGGAGGTCCCCGATCCCGCGGATTTGGTGGCACACCTGCAGGAGGTCCGCCGAAGCTGCGGGACCAGCGGACCCTCTGCAGGCTTACGCCGAAGGCAATCTGCCTGCTGCCCTTGCGGCGACCGGCAGAGCACCCCCCGTGCCTTGCCGCCCCAGGCACGCGCTTGGCGTGCTGGTGCCTGGAGCCGCCCCTGACTCTGGGTCTTTCACTGCACTGTATCACTGCCTACATGGGACATTACTGCACAGAAAACTGGTGCACAGTAGATTCTCACCCTGGCTTGCCACACAGTAGCTTGCTGTGTAGACAAGTCCTATGAATTCTTCAATTGGCAGACCCTGCTGTACAGTCTGTCTTCCAGTGTCACCAAAAGAATTTTAACTTGCAGTGAGATCTGCAGCATGCTCCATTATGATGGCCTGTGCCTCTAACAATGGCCTCCAGGAGAGGTAATGCCAGAATGACAGAATAGGCCTGTTATGTCATCGAGTCCATCTTTCAGCCAAGGCAGAAAATAAAAGGTACAGGAAATCCTACTCTTCTTGAAGACTCACTAGAGATGGGAAATGGGACCTCTTGTATCCCACACAAGGAACCTGGGTCTAATGAACCACTGGTTCTTCTTCGAGTGATTGCTCATATCCATTCCAGTTAGGTGTGCGCGCCGCACGTGCACATTCGTCGGAAAACTTTTACCCTAGCAACTCAGTGGGCCGGCAGGTCGCCCCCTAGAGTGGCGCCATCATGGCGCTTGATATATACCCCTGCCGGCCCACCCGCTCCTCAGTTCCTTCTTACCGCCCGTGTCGGTCGTTGGAACAGTGGAGCACGGCTTAGCTGACCTCCACTTCCCTAGCTACTCGTAGTTCTCGTATATAGTTATGCAGTTATAATCCTTTTATATATATATTTGTATAGTTATACGTTTTTCTTTGCTAACATAGTTAGTTTAGTAATTGTTAGCGGGGTTCAGGAAGTAGCCCCTTCCATGAACCTGGTGCCGGAGCCCATGCACGGCTCACCGGGTTTTAAAATGGGCTCGGCCTGCCAGAAGCCGATGCCGAAGGGAGATCCACACGACTTCTGTTTGAAGTGCCTCAGGGAATCACACTTGACAGCTAAGTGCCCCATTTGCAAGGCTTTTAAGCCGAGAACAAAAAGGAGCGGGACTTTCACTTACCCCTCCACCTTGGGCGCCGAGCGATGATCAAGCGGCTGGCAGAAGCGCCTCCTCGGCACTGGACCCCGACGGTACTGCCACGGCCTTTCGGCACCGGCCGTCGCCGGCACCGAAGTCGACTCGGCACCGCTCCCTTCCTCCGAGGTCGAGAAAGCCTACGATTCCTGCTGGTGCCTGACGGCTCCCCGGCACGCGCCGTGGTTGAGCCCCCTGCTCCTGCTGCTTCCGTGCCACCTGCATCGCAGCCAGAGAGCTCGTCTAAGTCGGATCGCCCGGCACCGGCACCTGCAGAGGCACCGACGACATCGGCACCGTCGATTCCAGTCCCCCAAGGCTATTGAATCCGGTGCCTGACAGCTCCCCGGCACGCGCCGTGGTAGAGCTTACTGCTCCTGCTGCTTCCATGCCAACTGCACCGCAGCCAGAGAGCTCGTCTAAGTCGGATCGCCCGGCACCGACACCTGCTGAGGCACCGACGACGTCGACACCGTCGATCCCAGTCCCACAAGGGCCGTAGAATCCGGTGCCTGACGGCTCCCCGGCACGCGCCGTGGTTGAGCTACTGCTCCTGCTGCTTCCGTGCCAGCGGCACCGCAGCCAGAGAGCTCGTCTAAGTCGGATCGCCTGGCACCGACACCTGCTGCGGCACCGACGACGTCGGCACCGTCGATCCCGGTCCCACAAGGGCCGTAGAATCCGGTGCCTGACGGCTCCCTGGCACGCGCCGTGGTTGAGCTACTGCTCCTGCTGCTTCCGTGCCAACGGCACCGCAGCCAGAGGGCTCGTCTAAGTCGGATCGCCCGGCACCGACACCTCGGAGGCACCGACAACGTCGGCACCGTCGATTCCAGTCCCACAAGGGCCGTCGAATCCGGTGACTGACGGCTCCCCGGCACGCGCCGCGGTTGAGCTTATTGCTCCTGCTGCTTCCGTGCCGACGGCACCGCAGCCAGACAGCTCATCTAACTCGGATCGCCCGGCACCGACACCTACCGAAGCTCTGACGACCTCGGTACCGTCGATCCCGGTCCCACAAGGGCCGTCGTATCCGGTGCCTGACAGCTCCCCAGTATGCACTGTGGTTGAGCCTGCTGTTCCCTCCACGCCGGAGACATTACCAGCGGCGAGGGATCTCATTGCCATGACAGAGTCGATGCTGCCTGACCCCGGCAACGCCGGTGCGGGTAATACAGTCTCTTCATGTGACCGTCCTCTGTCAGCACAGCAGAGCGGCACCGTTCATGATCACGGTCCCACAGACGCTCCAGGTCCTGTCGGCACGCCCGACACCACTTACAGTCCCGGTGCTGTTTTCCTCATCGGTACTGGTCGCACTCGCCGCACCGGTCGGTATCCCGTTCGCCGACCCGCTATCGGCACCGTTCCGACTCCCGGCACCGCGACAGGTACCTTGAGTCCTGTAGCCTCTCCCCGAGCCTCGAAATCTCGGTCGACCTCCCGGCACTGTTCTGGTTGCGGGTCTGGATCTCGTTCCAGGTACCGGTACGCCTCCCGGTGCCGGTCCCCGGTGCTGAGTTGGGTAAGGTCCGATAGAGTCAGAGACTCTGCCTGTGCCTTCTTTTAGTACCTCCATGGTCATCCGGACACGCATCCGTGTCATCCCACATGCGCAGATCTTATGTTCAGGACCACGATTCTGATATGATGGCCAGCGGGCGCCAGCCCCGAAACCGAAAGAGGCTTGGCGAATGAACCTGCTTGGCCGCCAGGTGTACTCTGCAGAGGCCCTGCAGCTCTTGGTAGCAAAGCAACAAGCCTTGCTTAGCTGCGATAATTGTAGCACCTGGGTGAAGGTAGTTTAGTTTATGGAGTTTCTCCCTCAAAACTCCCGCCAAGAGTTTGCTGCCGTCTTGGAGGACGGGGGGAAAAAAAAAAAAAAAGGTACCCAGAGCATCCCTCCAGGCCTCGTTGGACGCAGCAGACTCTGCAGCCAGGACTCTGGCCTTTGGTGTCGCCATGAGGTGCATCTCATGGCTTCAGGTTTCAAACCTCCGGCCAGAGCTGCAATATGCCATTCAGGATTTACCCTTTGTTGGTACAGGCCTCTTCGCGGCAAAGACAGCCCCAGGCTGCGAAGCCTGATGGACAATAGGGTCCTAATGGGCTCTCTCAGCATGCATATGCCAGCGACCAAACGCAGGACTTTTCTGTCCCCAGCCGCCATACTCTGTGCCTAGCCAGAGACAAGACTTTGGCAAACGGCGAGGCCAAGGTGGTCGCAGACGAACGTCAGGACCCCTAAAGAGGCAAGGTCAAGGTCCCTCGCAATTACCACTGGGACCAAAGACGAACCTTCCAAGGTTCGCCTGAGGGCGGTGTACCAGTCACAGGCCGGGATCCCAGTCCCGCTTTCTCCTGGCGTGGCCCCAGTTAATTTCAGATCGCTGGGTCCTGCGCACGGTGGAGCATAGGTACCACCTCTAATTTGTTCCAGCCCTGTCCCCCTTCAGCGGACGAAAGGGGTAAGGGGTTTTACTCCCGTTATGCCCTAGTCCCCCACTCGAACGCAGGTCTCAGACCTTCCTAGTCCTGCACGGACTCAACCGGTTTAGGATAAGGTTGAAGTTCCGCATGGTATCCCTGGGAACCATTATTCCATCCTTGCCTCCTGGGGGCTACTATGCCGCCCTGGATATGAAGGACACGTACTTTCGCAATGCCATCTTCCCTCCGCACAGGAGATACCTCCGCTTTCTAGCCAACTGTCAGTACTTCTGGTTTACGGCCATAGTCACTGCCTACCTTCGCTGATGTCGGATATGCGTTTTTCCGTATCTGGACGATTCGCTTATCCGAGGAGACTCCGAGACACAAACCACTCAGCACGTGGGCATCGTCACGGTCTTATTCACAGGTCTAGGCCTGATGATGACTATAGAGCAATCCACTCTGGTTCCCACGCAGAGGTTGGACTTCCTAGGGGCTATCCTGGTCTCCTACCTAGCCGGAGCCTGCTTATCACAACTGCGGTTTTTAGGCGATGGCAACAATCATCCGAGGTCTGCAGGCTTTCCCAACGACCTCGGCTCGTACTTGTCTCAGTCTCCTGGGTCCATGGCTGCCCGCAAGTTTGTAACCAAATACGCCAAGCTCCGCCTCCGTCCTCCCCAAGTCCGGCTCACCTCGGCGTACCACCCGGACAGGGAGCCGATGGTCATGGTAGTCACCGTTCCCTCGAGCACCTTAGGCTCCCTAGAGTGGTGGCTAACTCCCTCCCTGGTGTGGGCAGGGATGCGGTTCCATCCGCCCCAGCCCTCACTGCCCCTAACGACGGACGCGTCATCTCTCTGCTCGAGTGCTCATGGTCACCTCCGAGCTTAAGGCCTTTGGTCTTCTCGGGAGCTGGCATTCCACATCAATGCCCCAAAAATGAGAGTAGTCTGCCTGGCTTGCCAGGGGTTCCAGCGGCAGCTGCGAGGCCGTGGTATCTTGGTGTTTACAGCCAACACAACGGCCATGTGCTTCATAAACAACCAGGGAGGGACATGGTCCTCCCCCCTTTTGTCAGGAGGCCATCCATTTCCGGGACTTTTGCATGGCCCACTCGATGGAGCTGGTGACGTCCTTTCTCCCAGGCGTTCGGAACGTCTTGGCGCTTTGACTCAGCAGGTCTTTCCTGTCTTACGAGTGATCACTCTGCCCCATGTGAGGCGTTCTGCTTTCCAGAAGTGGAGATGTTTCCTCACATAGACCTGTTCGCTCACCGCGAGAGCAGAAAATGCCAGATGTTCTGCTCCTTCCAAGGTCTCTCCTCGGGATCGATCTTGGACGCATTCCTGGTGTCAGGGAAAGGCCAACTCCATTATGTCTTCCCACTGTTCCCACTGGTTCATTAGGTCCTGCTCAAACTCCGCAGGGGCAGAGCGCGCATCATCATGATCACTCCAGAGTGGTCCAGACAGCACTGATATACCACGTTGCTCGGCCTGTCAATAACAGACCCAATTACCCTGCCACCCCACCCAGACCTCATCACTCAGGGCAACGACACGCTTCGTCATTCGGACCTGCAGCCTCTTCGCCTCACGGTGTGGCTGCTGCGTAACTGAGTCGGGGTGACAGGAATCCTTCCACCTGGTCAACGTACCGGGCCAGGTGGAAGCGTTTCTTCTACAGCTGCAATTACAGCTGCAATACGCTCGATCTTGCTCCTGCTGAGGTCTCGATCCCCTCTATTTGGCCTGCCTCTGGCCTTCAGCGGCAGGACCTGGCGGTATCATCGCTGAGGATACACTCAGCAGCCATCTCTACCTTCCAGCCAGGCTAAGGTGGACGTTCCGTGTTCTCACGCTCTATGGGTTCGAGGTCCCTCAAGGGCTTGGAGTGCTTGCACCCTCGGGTGCGCCGCCCAACCCCAACCTGGGACCTCAACCTAATTTTAACCAGACTTATGTCTCCCCCAGTCGAGCCGTTCACGACTGGCCCTCTGCTATACCT
Organism: Gopherus evgoodei; assembly: GCF_007399415.2. Taxonomy (NCBI): domain Eukaryota; kingdom Metazoa; phylum Chordata; order Testudines; family Testudinidae; genus Gopherus; species Gopherus evgoodei. The sequence continues at coordinate 254,404,457 of NC_044322.1, read as the reverse complement.
GTCTTGGACGACATCTTTCCTCGTAGCTGTTACATCGGGCAGACGGGTCTCCGAGCTCAGAGCTCTTACGGTGGTTCCGCCGTACACTAGGTTTCACAAAGACAAGGTGCAGTTATGACCGCACCCGGCTTTCCTCCCTAAGGTGGTTTCGGCTTTTCATGTTACCCACAGCTCAACGCAATGGGCACAACCATTGCACTCCTTGAACATCTGTGGAGTGCTCGCATTTATATTGCACTGACAGAACCATTTCGTAAGGTGCCCCAGCTCTGTCACGGTAGTGGGCCAAAGGGAGGGCTTGCTTGTTTTCCTCTCAGAGGATCTCATCTTGGGTGATGGCGGACGTCCGCACTTGTTATGATTTGGCTCATATTTCCCCAAGCCACATCACCGTGCATTCTACCAGGGCTCAGGCTTCATCTGCCGCCTTGCTGGCTCGTGTTCCTTCCCATGAGATCTGTCGCGCAGCTCCATTGGTCCTCGGTCCATACCTTTGCTTCGCAGTATGCCCTGGTTCAACGGTCAAGAGATGCTGTAGCCTCTGGCTCAGCAGTTTTCATTCTGCCACATTTCACTCCGACCCCACCGCCTACGTAAGGCTTGGGATTCACCTAACTGGAATGGATATGAGCAATCACTCGAAGAAGAAAAGACGGTTACTCACCTTTGTAACTGTTGTTCTTCGAGATGTGTTGCTCATATCCATTCCACACCCGCCCTCCTTCCCCACTGTCAGAGTAGCAGGCAAGAAGGAACTGAGGAGCGGGTGGGCCGGCAGGGGTATATATCAAGCGCCATGATGGCGCCACTCTAGGGGGCGACCTGCCGGCCCACTGAGTTGCTAGGGTAAAAGTTTTCCGACGAATGTGCACGTGCGGCGCGCACACCTAACTGGAATGGATATGAGCAACACATCTCGAAGAACAACAGTTACAAAGGTGAGTAACCGTCTTTTATAAAATTCATAAATTTGCGTTCAAGTCGGTGCAAGTTGCTGTCACAAGTTGTGCTATGGATAAGCAACTGCAGCACAATGAACCTCAGCCAAGCCTCTGTGACAACATGCTTAATGGGATTAGGATGAAATGGAGGAAAAATGTAATAATTATAAAGGTATTGAGCCATACAAAGCTTGATGTAAACATTTTACTGAAGTGCAGTTAGTCTTAGCAGGGCATTCAGCAGTAGGCTTGTTATGCTTCAGACTTTCTGTACAATGTTTCTTTATTTTGCTGTTCTTGAGGGAAAATATTTCAGTCCTCTGAATAACAATGAGTACATATTGTGTTACGAACACCTTGTTAAGACCGAGTAAAAATATCTAACGTATAATATGTCTCACAGATAGTGTAAGAGACAGATAGCAGCAGCCTTACCAGTAAGTTCCAAACACAAATATTTTAAAAAGTAAGTCTCTCTCCAAGTGTAACTGTATATTAACCATTGCTGGCATTGGTTGTGTGACAGCCATAAATCCATCTATTGAAGCCATGAATGAGCTCTAATTTTGTCTTTTAATTTGCTTTAGAAGATGACTGCTTTGATAGCATTTTTTGTGTGGTCAAACTATTCTTTTTGTAATTTGGCTTTTGTGTGTGTTAAGTGTTTCAATCAGGTATATGAGAATTCAACACAGTGGAAATTCAGAAACTCAAAGAAACACTCATCCACCAAAGTCTACTTCTTTTACGCTTCATTTGGATTTATGTTTGTTTTCTAAGTGATGCATTTAATTGTGACTGTTGAGGCTTCAAAAGGAATAGAGCTATTGAGCTCAAGGGGCAAACCTCTGCGGTGGAAGCAGATCGCTGTGCCAGCTAGATCTGGCAAGGCAAGGGGGAAGTCAGTTGCAACAACCCCTGTGGGATTTGCACTAGACCCCAGGCTAGTAAAGCAATATTGAAACCAACCTCTGCAATATACCGGCCCATTAATTAGCCATCCAGAGCATTATGATTCTTGGCCACACTTTGAGTTTAGGAGCTTGCTGCTTTCTCAATGTGTTTCATTTCATCTGCATTTCAGTGTAATATGTACAGTAGACTTTTTATTTCAGTACTCACTTTTGAGTGAGGCAGGAAAATGCAGAGACAGCAAGAAGTCCTGGCTTACTAACATGGGGACCCTCCAGTCCATATATTAAATTTTGAACTATATTTTCCTTTCAAAAAGAGGGGAAGGAACCCTAAAGGTAAAATTACAAAGCACAGGTCTCTCTCCTGAAGTGGTAACCTGCCTACCCCATGCCAAAGAGTTGAGCATGTCTCTTACTTAATCTTATATGGTTTAATGAGAAAACCCTGATAAATGCTGCTATTTTGAAATATTGGTTGTTAACAGGTATTTATAATGGGGCTGTGGAGACAATTACAAACACTGCTTGTGAAACAGAATATCCTGTGAATGCAAATACCTGGCACCCAAAGGTAGCTTTGGGAAAAGAGGCACAGCTTAAACATTAGCATCAGAGATTTATTCCTCTGAGCCATATGTGTTTCACTTTTTAAATCCATTGCTAACACAGGGCTGGAGAAAGTAGCTTGACCCCTTGAGGCAACCAGCCAGTATCCTTTTGGTATTCATTCCACTTTCTGTTGGCACTGGAGAGGGAAAGATAAAGCTGTTTTCTCTGGGGTCACATGAACATTTTAGACCATTTTAGAATTTCTATCTTGACTGATTTCCAAGAGATCTGATTTTAACTTTCTGGGGCGCAGTAATCCATATGTCAGTTGTTCCCAGGGCCTCACCATTTTCCCCCTATAGTAAACCTTGGTTGAAGCCCTGGTGTGTAGCCACCAACCTGTTAGATTGGCGTAGGGTGCCACTTGGAATCCATTGCTACCATTTTTTAGCTAGGAAAATGGATCACATTTGAACACAAAACTCTCAGGATCTTACAGGTGTGGGGAGAACAAGAACAGCTCCAGGGTTTTGTGTATTGCAACATTATCAGGATGATCCCCAAGAGTTCAGGTTTTATTGGCAGGTCAGTCTGTTTGAAGGTCTCATTTGAATTTGCCTCATTCTTAAAAATCTGATATTTTCAACTACTTAGCAGCAAATTTTAGGAGACTCAGAAACAGACCTACTGGATTCAGGAATAGAAAGATCATTACAGTTTATACAACATCCTCCTCCACCTTGTAGTAGAAGGAGTAGAAGGTACATCTTACTATTCAGCAACTGCTTGCATAGCTCTGTATTTCTGTACTCTGGGTACCCATCACTGTATTAATAGGCAGCTTTTCTTCTAGTTACCCCAGCTCTGTGATGCTGAAAGGGAATATATGGAGCCATTATATATTTTGCAGTTGAGAGGGCTTTTCCCCCTCCATTAATGTTTATTCTGACATTTGGATCTTGTCTTCTACTGATTATGTGAAATTGGACTTTGTGAGACCAATCTATCATTTTATATATTTAAACAAATGTGATTTTACTCTATGTAATGTGACAAAGTTCCTTCTCTACCTTGGTGGGTCCTACGCTTATTGGCAGATTTGCTCACTTCAGTAATCTTCCCCACAGTCTGGGTCAACTCCTCCTGTGTCTGATCAGGAGCTGGGAGGTTTAGGGGGAACCCGAGCCCGCCCTCTACTCTGGGTTCCAGCCCAGGGCCCTGTGGATTGCAGCTGTCTATAGTACCTCCTGTAACAGCTGCATGACAGCTACAACTCGCTGGGCTACTTCCCCATGGCCTCCTCCAAACACCTTCTTTATCCTCACCACAGGACCTTCCTCCTGGTGTCTGATAACGCTTGTACTCCGTAGTCCTCCAGCAGCACAGCCTCTCACTCTCAGCTCCTTATGCCTCTTGCTCCCAGCTCCTCTCACACACTTCCTCTCCTCTGGCTCTCCCTCTTACCCCCCCCCATGAGTGAGCTCCTTTTTAAACCCAGGTGCTGTGATTAGCCTGCCTTGATTGGCTGCAGGTGTTCTAATCAGCCTGTCTGCCTTAATTGGTTCTAGCAGGTTTCTGATTACTCTAGTGCAGCCCCTGCTCTGGTCACTCAGGGAAGAGAAAACGGCTCATCCAGTGACCAGTATATTTGCCCTCTACCAGACTCCTGTACCCCACTGGTTTGGGTCTGTCACAGTACACAGAAGGTACTGGGCAGAGAAAGAACATTATTTTTTGGTTATCATAAGAAATGGCATAGGCTGACAAGATACAAGTAAATTCCTGCAGAAGATATGACTGGACTGATAAGCTGCTTGAGATATGCGCCTTAGAGGATATGCAAATAAACGTAACTAAAATACAATACCCTTAAATAACATCACCTGGTTATAATTGCAGCAGCATGTGTTTTACAACATTATCTCATGAAGTGGCTCATTATCCATGCTTGATTTAGGGCTTTGCAAATGGTGGAAAGAGCCTAGAGCTGAAGTGAGTTCTGCTGTTAATATGTGAGTGAGAAACTCTTCTCCTAATAAAGGACATAAATGAATTCTTGTCACCATTAGAAAGAACTAAACCCCCCTTGAGTACGAGGCAAAGCACATGGGTTATTTAAACAAGGGAGTGATGAGCTACAGGGTTCCCTGAAATGGCAGCAACCCTCCTCTGTGCTTCTGTTTTCTACACTCTCCCTTCCCTGAGAGCCTCTTATTTTTTTTCTTTCCCTGACCCCAGGTTCATCTGAGATGATATAAAAATAAACAATTATTTATTGCCAGTCTTCCAGACATTTCCCGTTTTTGGTGCCCTTTATGAGATCATTTCTCCTCCAACCCTTCTGCTAAAATGTAGGTATAAAGGGTACTTCTGTTCCTAGGCACCCAGGCCCAACAGCTTCTGGGAGCCATAACAAAAGTAACCCGTAGGATTAAATTGTGCTACTTAACAATATTCCAGTTTGTTACACCATCCCTTTTGGGGAATAAGCTGCACAATCGTATGTGACAAAAAGAAGGGGGTGGGGGGTCATTCCATACCCTTTGTAGGGGGATGCCTGGAGGCAGGACTGGCGCTAGGGGTTTGAGCACCCTAGGTGCACGGCAATTTCGCCACCCTGCGCGCTGGTCCCGCGGCTCCGGTGGAGCTGCCACAGTGGTGCCTGCGGAGGGTCTGGTGCTCCGTGGCTCTGGTGGAGCTGCAGCAGTGATGCCTGCGGGCGGTCCACTGGAGCAGCCAACCGTCCGCAGGCACAACTGCGGCAGCTCCACCGGAGCCACGGACCAGCGGACCCTCCGCATGCACCACTGCGGCAGCTCCACTGGGGCCGCCTGCCGCCCCCTCTGGCAAAACGGCGCCCACCAATTATTCTGGTGCCCTAGGCGATTGCCTAGGCTGCCTAAATGGTAGCGCCGGCCCTGCCTGGAGGGAGCAATCCTTGCACTTTCCAACTGCAGGCATGGAGATTGTCCCTGGCCTTCATGCACTGCCTGCAATGGTGGGTGAGGCTGTAGGGAGGGGGACGGCTACAATTGGAAACATGCCTGAGTGAACTTCAGAGGAGTCAAGTCAGAGGGGCAGAAATCAACAAAATTTACAAACAGAAGATATCCTGAGCCTAGCCTAGGGTTGCCAACTGTCTAATCCAAGGGTCGGCAACCTTTCAGTAGTGATGTGCTAAGTCTTCATGTATACACTGTAATTTAAGGCTTCACATGCCAGTAATACATGTTAATGTTTTTTAGAAGGTCTGTCTATAAGTCTATAATATATAACCAAACTACTGTTATATGTAAAGTAAACAAGGTTTTCAAAATGTTTCAGAAACTTTATTTAAAGTTAAATTTATATATTTATTTTAATCTCATAGAACTGGAAGGGAGTGTGAAAGATCATCAAGTCCAGCCCCCTGCCTTCACTAGCAGGACCAAGTACAGGTTTTTGCCCCAGGTGACCCCCTCAAGGATTGAACTCACAGCCCTGGGTTTTGTAGGCCAATGCTCAAACCACTGAGCTATGCCTTCCCCCTCCTTGTCCTTGTTTTTCCTTGCTAAGTTTTCCAATGCCTGGTGGCATGTATTTGGATACTTTAAGCTGTACACAGGCTTCTGAGTGATCAGTTGTTAACCGACTGGCAGGAGGTCAGCGGCTGGAACCCCAGATCGACAGCTGAGGGGAGTGGAGCTGGTGGCTGGTAGGGCTGAGCAGGGCCGGAGGCTTGGACCCAGTCTAGCAGGGGGCCTGCGCTGGAACTCCAACCAGAAGCGAAGTGAGTGGGGCTGTGGCGGGGACCCTGGCTGGCAAGGGGCCAGCAGCTGGAACCCCAGAGCACAACTGAGCGGCTCAGCCCCCTGTTGCCGCTCTGGGGTTCCAGCCGCAGGCTCCTGCCAGCTGGGGTCTCAGCCCGCTGCCAGCCCAGGGTTCCTTCATCCAGGCCAGCAGCGGGCGCTGAGTGGGACTGGTGGCAGGACCCCGGCTGGCAGGAGGCCAACAGTGGGAACCCCAGAGCGGGGGCGGGCTGAGTGGCTCAGCCCGCTGCTGTGTGCCATCAAAAATCGGCTTGCGTGCCACCTGTGGCACTCATGCCGTAGGTTGCCGACCCCTGGTCTAATCACACAAACCCAAATAACCTTGCCCTGCCCTGCCCCTCCTCCGGGACCCTGCCACACTCCATCCACCCTCCTTCCGTCACTCGCTCTCCCCCACCCTCACTCACTTTTACTGGGCTGGGGCAGAGTGTTAGGGTGTAGGAGGGAGTGTGGTCTCCAGGAGGGGACTCAGGGCTGGGGTAGAGGATTGGGGAGGGGAGAGGATGAGAAGTGCAGGCTCTGGGAAGGAGTTTGAGTGCAGGAGGGGGCTCTGTGCTGTGTCAAGGGGTTGGTGTGTAGGAGGGGGTTTGAGGTGCTGGCTGTGGGAGAGGGCTCAGGCTGGGGCAGGCGGTCGGGGTGTTGGCTCGGCTAGGCTGCGCTTACCTCAGGGCAGGAAGCCTGCCTTAGCCCTGCTGCACTGTCGGACTTTTAGTGGTTTGGCTTCAGTAGCCTCCAGGAAATAGAGCCCAGTTGCGGGAGACTTCTGGCGAATCCAGGAGGGTTGGTAACTCTAGCCTAACACCATGGGTGTTGTTGGATGCCCTTTTGCATCTGTAGGGGAGAGGAGTGCATTCAAGTGCAGAAGGCTTTTAGCAGAGAAGGCCTTCTCAGGATTCAGGGTTGCCAACTCTCACAATTTTATCATCTCTCACAATATTCGGTGTTTTTCTTAAAGCCACACCCCCGGCACATCTGACTAGGCAAGGAGAGCAGTCTTCTCTCTCTCTCTCTCTCTCTCTCTCTCTCTCTCTCTCTCTCTCTCTCTCTCTCTCTCTTTTTTTTTTTTTCTTCAATGAAAGTCATTGTTGCAAAGAAAAGCCTGAAAACTTGAACCCTTGAGGTTCAAAAACCAATCCAGAAGGCAGATTACACACACCCACACATGATTTTTTTTAGCAGACTCAATGATTTCTGCCTGGTTGGGGTTGGCAATACTGAGATTGTGACTTTTCCATTCTAAATCATTCTCAATTACTGCCTGAGGTAACAGACAATTCTTCAAGTATTTATGTCCTATATTGTTTGAGTTTAAACAGTGGCCTAAAATAACACTCTCTGCACTAAAGGCAACCAGTTCAGATAGCAGAATCATACTCCTGTTTTCTGCAACAGATGCAATAAATGTTGTGCCAAATAAAGCACATGACATTAAATCTAGCTTGAGAGGATTTGAAAGTATGGGTCACCATGACGACGTCTACGAGCTAAAGAAAGCTTGCAACTTCTGAAAATTTCAGAGACTGGGGGACTGGGAAAGCCACATTTGACAACTGCTGAAACTTGTATTTCCATGTTCAATGCGCAATTAAAAATTGATCTCTTCTGCAATGCAAACTCAGTTAACTGGCTTGGTAAAGGTGGGAGGGATATGTCAATTGACACTAAGTGATGCCAATTAAGAGGCAAATTCCTCCAGTTGTCTCCTCACCATGACAAGTTACCCTGTTGTCTGGGCTGAAATGCAGCAGGCCTAACAGAAAGAAATGTTTTAAGCACTATACTTTTTTCCCCTCTTGAAATTTCAGCAGAAATGAGTAGTAATATAGGAATGATGATTAATTTAAAATGTAATTTATTGTCAGTCAGCTAATTAAAAGGAAATACTTTAGTTGCTGACTATAGCTAGGCCCCTAAAATGTAACTAGCTCTTGGAATAATTCCAGATGGTTTCATTTCTGCTTAAAATTGCAAATTATTTCTATCCTATGTCAGCTTTTGAAATAATATTTTAAAAGGTTATGCCTGCACTGAACTTTTACCTAGCATGCTTGAATAAAGAAAAGAGATGCAATGCTGGATTTACAGGAAATCATATGGGTGCCTGAATGTGGCTCCTGCTTACCCCCTCTATTTTTTGCTTCCATTATTTAAATATAAGAAAATTTGAAGTCAGTTCAAGATTTATGTTTGATCTAAAACCTACCTTCTAATACAATTTGCAGGGGTACAGGTTCAAACATTGTAAAATTTGCTTGCTTGACATAACAGAGAATGGTGCACCATTCCGTTCTATCTCGATAATTTGCTCACCTCATTGGTCTGTCTGCAGGCATTGGAGAAAAGTTTTGAATCCTACATTGCTCTTACAGAAACATTTGCTTTATCAGTCTGAGAGATCACATTGAAGTACAGATGATAAAACAGCTATCCACTATTTGTGGAAAACAAATCTTTTAGGCCCAGATATTCTGCAGGGTTTCGTGCATATTCTGCAGTTTTGCCAAAACTGTGTACATTTTCCAGTTTTGATATAAAAATTGAAAACCACCAACATTTTTAGGTACATAACTGACAGAACATTCAAGATTACCAAAATTGAAAGACTGTCCAAATTGTTGGTGATAAGAAACATCACTAGTAGAATTTTTACAATTCGAAAAGGCCTGCTGGATAATCAATCAGTTTTTTTCTGTTCTGCCATTCTGGGATACATGGTGCATGCATTCTAAACCAAGTAAGTTAAGTGAGAACTCTCAGGACAACAGGAGAAATGGCCAACCGTTTTCTATTCTGATGTACGGAGATATGCACCAGTCAACTATGTATGGCACATAATGTTTTTTATAGGCTTTGAAATAGTTCACTGCTATTGGCAGATTGCATTTAAGGAACCTGAGTGTTGCCATAACTGAACGGAATAATTGTCTACCTACTTTGGTAACCTGCCTCGAGAAGTGGACTGTGCCTGCGGTTTATGGGGAAGGCAAAAACACTTCAGTGAGTGGGGGGAAATAGATCCATTCACAAAACCCTTCATCATCAGCACTGAACTAACTTCCCTGCAGAGTGCAGAGCTTTGTATTACACTTGCCTATATATGTATTTGGAATTCCTTTTTAAATCACATTAAATTGATTCAATTTGCTGTAATAACAAATTCCACATATTTGTTACATGCTGCATAAAGTTTTATCACCTCTTGTATCCTGAAGAGTGGATGCTGAAGGCCAACCTGTCTGTTATCTAACCCTTTAGCATTTCGCTAGTTTGTATCTAGTCGTTTCTCTCTTCCTCTCTGAAAGATAATAGTCGAAGTGTGATGAGGCTTTATAATTGCCTGGTAATTTGATGCATCTTCCATCTGGCATGACTGTTGAGATGCTTTTTGAAACATATCAATACACAAGTTGCACTAATGGCCCTTTTAGTAACTCATCTTCTGAAAATTTAAGACGTTTCAGGTTGGATACCCAAAATTACATTTTTGAAAATCTTAGCCGCGTTCATAACAGTATTACAACCTGACACTATTCACTGAGTGATGCGAATGGTTTTTATTTGGAAATGTGGCAAGTCATGCCATAGGACATTGTGCTGTTTAAACCCATCAGCTCCTGCATGCTGATCAAGGCTGAGCTACATCATTTTTGAATTGGTGAATCTCTGCGGAACCCCCATATACTGCAGGAAGTTATTTTGCTGGCTTAGAAGGTGGCATTCCTCATTTAGAGTAATGAGGCAATGGCCCAATGTGATGATGGGTAGGTAGAACTGATCAAAAATTTTTATTCAAAACTTTTCAGATGAAAAACTGGCTTTTTTGGTTTTGTTTTGTTTTCCTATGGAGGAAAAAAATCCCCTTCCTTATACTCTTTTCCTTTCCTTTTCTTTCCCTTTACAATAGCAAAATGAAAAAGGAGGAAAACAATTGGGGAAAAACCTAAAAATTGTGAGATTTACAATTTTTATACCAAAATTAGAAAAACTACTTTGAAAAACTATCCTGAAAAGGAAATTTTCCAGAGAAACAGCCTTACAACTTTTTGATCAGCTCAGATGTTGGGACACTATGCTGCTGGAGATAGTGTCTTTGGGATGAGAAGTAAAATCAAGATTCCAACCACTTGTAGTTATTAATTTTTTTTTTCCACACAAAAGTTAGGGTTGTTAGTCCCTGTGTCTTAGCCAAATTCCAATATGTAATTCTATACTGCCTTCCTAAAGTCATTGTTAGATACAGTGTCCTGTACCTCCTGTCCTAAATTCTGTGTAGTATTCTGCATACTGCTGAATAATTGCTGTGTTTCACAGTAAGTGGTGGATGAAATGATCTTTTATATATGTTTGTACATGTGTTGGGAGTCCTTAGGGATCACTTAATAAATCTATAAGCTACCAGAGTGTAATATACAAAAACCAAGGCAAACACAGATAAAAAAAGTGCTATATTGTATAAATGTATATTTATATGCAAGTCTCTGTGCTTTCTGGTTCTATATATTTGCCTTTTTTTTTTTTTAAACCAATGAAAGTTTATAGCCTATGAATCTCACAGTTCCCCTCAATGGACTTTGTGAGCACTCGACTAATTTCAGCAGTTCACAGAGAAATGTATTTAAACTCTTCTGTAAACATAGTTTGAGAGAGCAGCTTTCAGGTTTGAAAATAAGTAGCTGCCAAGTGGCTAAGGGTCAAATTATTTACTTGGATGCATTCATATTGCTCCTGTTCCAGTCCATAGACGCTTTCACGTGTCCCAGAAGGTAGCATGTTTCCCATATGCTCACCTCCCAGTCCCCTCTGCATACAGATACCAAATTATAAAGTTAGAAGTCTCTTCCCCCTCCACTTTTGCAGCCCCCCTCATGCCAACTGCTCATGCCCCCAAGGGCTATGATGGGAGCCAGGAATCACCAACTTTGGTCTGGGCTTCTTGCCCCCTCTGCTAGAGAGCAGGGAGGGGGTCTGATGTAGGAACTGCTACAGCAGCTCTAAGCTACCCATGAATTCCTCTGCACAGAGAGAATCTTCAGATGGCTGGTTAAGCCAGAATTAGGGTTGCTTTGCATCGCAGGATTCCAGCAATACTGCCGTAAGAGACTGATTGGTGGGTCTCTCTTATATATATAATTTTTAATTTTTAATTACTTTTTTGTAGGAATAAACGTTACATAGAATTAAAGCAGGTAAAAAATATTTAATCACCTAAAAAATATAACATTCCAATACTATACGCAGAACAGTCAATCCACTCAAAAGTTGATGTAGAATCTCATATAGAGATAATTGGTTTGAAGTTTTATGGTGTTTATAATAACAGATGCTGAAGACATATTTATAGAACGGTGTGTTGCTATCTTCATATATATATATATATATTTTTCTCTAGTATAGGGGACAATAATTGACTATATCCTGGATCAGCATGAACTCACTGTGCTCTCAACATAAGAAGAAACTTACATGGAATCGAGAACATTCTAAGTATTGTATTTCCATTCATCTTTCAGATTTCTAACTTATTCGTACCTCCTGGCCTTCAATTCCTGGCTTCTGCTAGCACCAATTACTCTGTGCTATGACTGGCAGGTTGGGAGTATTCCTTTAATTGAGTCGATATGGGATGTGAGAAATTTAGCTACAGTTCTCCTGGTGGGGTTATGATATTACTCAGCTTACATTGCATAACAGCATTCAAGGTATTTAAAAAAAGTACACTACAATCTTATCGTTTATATGCTATTTTTTGTTACCTAATCTTTGAGGAAATGACCAATAGAACAACTGAGGGTTTGTTGTTTGTTTCAAACAGATAGACAGTAAGAGGAAAAATTCTTCCCTATAATCTCACAGGCAAATCCAAAAGGCTAAATTCTGCCATCGGATGTATGCAAGCTGCTCCCCTTCGTTTGGTCTGAGGCAAGAATTTAGCCAAAAGTGCTGTATTAAATTACTATTAATGACCAAAAGCCCATTGAAGTCAATTGAAAAGCTCTCCTTGATTTCTTATGAGCTTGGATCATGATCCAAGGGCCCAATTCAATTACCATTAGTCAATGGGATCTTTGCCATTGGCTTCGTCAGTCACTAGCTTTTGAGGGTTAAGTTTATGTTTTTATCTATTCCTCTAAACCAGCTAAAACATATATATGAGATTGCAGTAAGAGGGAACAAATTTGAGTGTAATAAGTTGAAAATGATCTGGGAATAATTATTTAGCATAAATGACATGTTGTGTAAATACAAGTTGGTCCAATAAAAATGTTATCTCACCGCTGTGTGTCTAATATCCTGGGACAACATGACAACAACCATACTGTGGACAATGTTATTTAAATCCACTTTCACAGATCAGTATTGGAGATGCACTTTACTTGCACTGCAAATGTGTAAATGAGATTATACTGGATTTGTGTGGGACAGAGATGAAATAAATGTCTAAAATAAGAGACATCCCCAGTAATAAGGAGTAGTTAAAACCAATGAAGTCATATCTTGTGAGAAAGTGAGAAGAAATAATTACCTAGTGGTTTGTTGATCATTCTCAAAGAGTTCCTTCCTTAAGTGTACAGATAACTAAGCCGAAAAAACCATTATATGGTAACAGACAGCTCTTGAATTATGCTCAAAAGGGCAGGTCCTGCTCATACTGCCTGAACGCCCAGAGTTATGTATGTGCTCTTGATAGGAGGATAAAATGACAAAGACTTTTGGACTGTTGAGTCCTTAATTTGGATTCTTTAAAATGTCAACTGATGCCATATGGAAAACATGAGAAATCAGTCTATTTAGCGATGCTGTAGTTCTGCCTACAGGTCAGTATGTCTTGTGTATTTTTTATTGCTAGCTGCTTGATGTAAATCAGAATCTTTGAAGAGGATTTTCAAAAGGGCTCTGCTTTGATCTAACTCTGCTCCAATTGAAGGCAATAATAAAATTTCCCATTTGCTCAACACTGAGCACTTCTGAATCCCACCCTTTATTCCTGGAGGTTTCACTAGCTTCTTATCTTTTACCAGTTGTCAAAATTAGGGTTGTGTGCAATGCAGGGATTTAATTTCCCAGGATTTGCTTGTTTACTACTTTGAGCCTTGTGTAGTTGGTCCCCCCACCCCCATTTTTGCTTGGAGTTCCTGGTTCAACTGAACAACAAAACACAAAGTAAAATGCATCTCAAACTATCTGGTTTCATGTCCAACCACTGTTAAACCATTAATGTCAGAGGTTTGACATGGAACAAGGTTTACTAGACTTATAGCAAACCTGCTGTGAATGTGGCGTTAGTAATGAATCCTGGATTAAGGGCGCCACATGGAAATTTGTTTTATTGTGAATGCTTCACACAGTTCTAGTCAGACTTAGAGAGGGCTGAAATATTCTGAATTTCAGTAAGAAAAAAGATTTTTTGATAAAACAATTTTCCCATTTTTTTATTGGCCTTTTGCAGTAATTTGCATCATTATCTGCTGTGGAGAGGATTATGATGTCCTAAGCAGTAAGAGTTAAGGTGGGGAACAAACAATAAGAGCAGATGAATTTTGTAGAAACAAATTATCCTGTTTTCATTGTATGTTACTATTTATAAAGGCAGAGGGGGGGAAAGGAGTACAGACAGCATGACTTGCAGGCACAATTTCTTTTTATTAGACTTTAAAAAAATCACATTTCTAAATGAGAAATCAGTGACTTTTTAAGATGACACTATTCACTTGTAAAGGCAAAGACCATCGTTCTACCAGACAAATGGCAGGCTGTCCTGGCTAGTTTGCTTACGCTATTTAGCATGAGGCATACCAAGTTATTTCACATTGAATCAAATCTTCGGCTTTCTTTTGAAATAGTTCCATGAATTCATATTTTAATTATCTGTTGCCCTTTCTCCTCTTCCCATAACACGTATAACCTGGAAGTGATAATTTACAATTTTGCTAAGGAATGGGTTTTAACGTTAATAAGGCAAGGATTATATATATGCTGTATTAATCTCTAGAAAGACAAGGTGGGCAAGGTAATATGTTTTATTAGATCAACTTCTGTTGGTGAAAAATACAAGCTTTCAAGCTTACACAGAGCTCTTCTTCAGGTTTCCATGTAAGCTCAAAAGCTTGTCGTTTTCACCAACAGAAATTGGCCCTATAAAAGATAGTACCTCACCCACCTTGTCTCTCTAATATCTGGGGACCAACACGGCTACAACAGTGCTGCAAACTGCTATTCTGTATCACATGTGCAAACACACATATAAACATTCTGGTTGCCAGTAGCATTTTTCTGTTCTGTGGTACTAAGAATAGAAAATCCTGTGTGCAAATGACTGTGCAAAATCAAAGATATCAGCACAGTAAATGTTGAATGTTTTCCGTGGTGGAGGTGGGATGTGTATGTGTATAGGGATGTGTGCTCATGTGGCATGTATACTCAGAGAATTATAGAATATATTACATGGACACAGAATGCGTGTGTTGGATTGATGGCTTTGTTGCCACTATGTTTTAAACAGGACTAATTTGTTGTTGATGCTTGTGATTAGGGTAATCACACTGTTGGAATATATGTGCACTGCTGATAAAGGACATCTAAGCCATGATGGTTGATTGTTCCATTTATTTTATGAATGCTCTATATTTATACCCCAGAAGGAGCACAGACTGATAGCTCTGAGGTTTCTTCTCATAGTTTGCATATGCCAAGCTTGGAACAAAGCCACATATTTCATTGGAGAGCGTTTTACCCTGAAAACTGCACGAATTGGAAAGGCAGCTGTCCAGTTTTTGAATTGTTTAGTAGAATGAGTGTCACTGCTTCTTTCTCTTTGAACTTTGCTACTCTTTTTGCATAGCAAGGAAATGCATCAGTAAACTCTATTTCCTAATAACCTGTTTAGTAGCCTTGATTAAATGGGTTCACAGAAGGTCTCCTGTTTTCTGCACATCTGTAACCTGCTGGTGACTCTGTTACACATTGACCATAGTTCCTCTTTCTGGAAAGCATGCTGTTTAGGCCTCTAAGGACAGAAAGAACTGCACCACCACCTGAGTAAGACTTGCCATTCCATCTGTACCCTTTATATCTGCAGGCTCATTTTTCAACTATCACAATCTGTCCCCGTTACACTCAACTGCCAATGACTGTAGTAAATAATGCCTGATGGGATTTAATAGGCTTTTCTTCTGTAGTACTTCTGGATTCCCCTGTACTGCGAGTGAAGAAGGACTCAGCTACAAGCGCAGGCTAAGGTTTTCTGTAGTGACTAGTGATTTGAGGTGCATATGTTTGGGGGGTGCCCAGTGTGAGACTGCTTAATGAGACCTAGTTTTCAGAGGGGAGGTGGTTAACTTTTTCTGAAAATCTGGCTTTTTTCAGGTGGTCTCAACTGGACACCCCAAATTGCTAGTCACTATTAAAATCTTGGCCCCAGACTCCAGTCCCTAATGTGGAAGTGTCCTGTGTGGCTGTTAGAGGGAAGAACTTTCCATAAACAACCAGATCAATTAAAAAAGGTATTTAAACTGATTGAGGTCTGTGTGTATGGGAAGGGGACGAGAAGAGGAGGGAAAGAGTAGAGAGAAACCCTATTGTTAACCCCTACATTTATATAAAACTTAATGAAAAGAGACAGGAGCAGGAACAGAACACGGTAAACCCAACCTTAGTGACAAAGAAAGGAACTGCTATATTTTCTAGATTTGAGGCTAGGTGAATTACAAGAGGAGTCACTGAAGGTAATTATCCAGTTTTAATTCTGGCTGCCAACCTAAATCAGTTCAAAGCATCTACTGTCCCTCTGATGCTAGAAATGTTCAGTAGCAAAAGCAACTACTTATAGTTCCTGGTTTTCCATGCAAAAGGGAACTGTACTTGCTGAGACAGTGGGGAGAAAGGATGCCTGGCTTACTGTCAGGATGACAACTTTTTCATTGGGTGTATCACAATGATTCAGGGAGCATGAGAGGAATACCCTTCAAATGATTGATCTGCCACTCTCCTTTGCATTTTTAGGCCATTGCTTTGTCAGTAGTATGATTAAATTGCAACTTGTCCTCTACTTCTAGCTGTAAAATTTGCAGAGCATACAGTGGGTCAGATTCCATGTTCCCTATGCAAGCAAAACTCTTTGTGTGCTTAGCCTGAATAAAGTTTAGGATTGGGCCTGTGTGGTGTGGGGGAAGAACTGGTAGGGGTGTCATTCACAAAATGGATGTGGACAGCAGAATCACAAAACTGAGGATACCATACCTGAAAGAGTTGGAGGTAGTTTAGAGTGAATTTAACGTGCCTTGTCACTGACTTTATTCCCTCTGCCTTACCACTGAATTCTCCTTGGCCTTTGTACTCATGACCAACATTGCCAAAACACCTTATGGCAGTTTTTGCTGCAAACAAGCATAAAGTGTTATAAATATTAGCTAAAAGTAAACCCCCTTTTTTGTGCCTGGCTGAGAAGGAGGCATTATTTATGTTTTTAAAACCTAAACATCGCTCATGGTCTATGTGTTGCTTTTAGAGTATTTGAAGTGCCTGCTATATGTAATATGTCTACATATGATGCAGGAGGGTTTGATGCTTTGCTTATAAGATTATAAGTACTATATGCAATTAAGGCAAAGTAGTATTATCAAACCATTTTATTATATAGTTGTGCAATAGCTTTTACTTCACATTTAATCTTAAAATAGAGCTGGTTCTCACATTTCTGTATGTATGTTCCTTAGTTATGGCAAGATACTTAATACAGAATTATTTATTTCTTCAGTAAATTGCATGATATTGCTCTTTACATGGTGGTTTATAGGTAGGGAGAAAAGCCAGGGAGATTCCTCAGTCATCTCACAGACTATGAATTCCCTGGCTCTAAATGTTTAATAACTTCATATTGTTATATATATATTTTCTATGGTTTTCACTGGTACTTGTTGAGTATATTCTGTTGTGCTGTTTATCTTAGTCTACAGGTTTGAGGCTTTTGCATGGTTTCCCATGCTTTGGCATCTCATAGTAAATCACTGTCTGCAGATCTTTCTCAGAGCAATTACCTTTTAAAATATCCTCTAATGCTAACACCACAGTCTTTGAAAGTATGTCTAGCAAAATTCTTCTGCCTCAACCTCCAGAACAATGCTTTTTGTCCCCAAGTGTTTCAGAGACACTGCAAGGTGAATAAGGCTATTTATCAACTGCATATATCTGACTAGCTGGAAACCACAGTCATTTCATAAAAGGTCCATTTAAAATAAATCCTGCTTTCACTTTCCTGAGGGCCCCCCATGAGTTCCTAACACCAAGTAAGGTCAGTACTGATGTTCTTAATGTTTAGCAGTGAGGTTTTCTATGCCTCATCTGTTGTTAATGTTTGCTTCAGGAAGGGAGCAATAAGCCATAAAGGACCCTGCCTTAGCTAAAAATGAAGGGAAAGGGAAGAAAAAAAGCACTTGAAGGAACTCTGCATGTCTTGCTGGCTGACTTCTAGGAATATGGAAAAGCTGCAGGCTGATCAGCTAAGTATCCTTGCTGTTGATGGAAAATACCATAGAACCCTTCCTGAGGTTATAGGTATGTCAGCCAGAAAATGCAAGCAGAAGAAGGAAAATGACTGTAATTTCTCTGTATGCAGCTGCCAAACTTGTAAAGTACTTTCTGTCCGTGTTCTTTTATGCATGGTTGTAGTTTTAGTTGAAAGGAAAGCAGGCTTGACATGTTCTAGGTAGATATAGCCCAAATTAATTTTCATGCATATGAGCATACTCAGCATGTCACAGCACAGAATCCTTAGTTCCTGCAGGATTTTTTCATGCACATAAATAGTTTTGGCATTTCCATCCTTTTTTGCACTGAAGAATTATGTTTTGGGGTCTCCTCTTTGTTTATTAACCTGAAGAAAAAAATGTAGACTGTCAAGGCCCATTTAAAGTGACTGGAAAGACTACTCTTGACTTCTGTGGGCCTTGGATCAGGGCCTCAGACAGTGAATGAAATGAATAAAACAGATGGAAATGTCCAGGCTAATGGGATAATGTTTCCCGTTTTGAGTTGGTTTTCGATATACAGTAGGGTTTCAAGGTCTGTCTCACTATTTTTATTGGGATCTCCAATAAACCATTCCATCCTATATTGAGAACAGTGTCCGTTCTCCAAACCAGATTACGTGTATACATATAACAAGCACTATCTAGGCTAAGTTTTACCTTCCTTCTTTCTTCATGTACTATAGCAACTTGGGGTCTGAATTAAAAAATAAATTCATAAAGGTCAAAATTTATTTTTTAATTTATTTTTTTTAAATTCCTGGAGCCAAATTCTTTTGTATTTCCTTTCAGAATGCTCCAGGCTATTTAAAGGATGTACACCCTCTTGCATCCTGTTCAGAGAAGGCCATTACATGTGCAACTAGAGCAGTGGTCCCCAACCTTTTTCATCTGGTGGGCGCTGGACGACGAGCCACCAAGGACTGTGGCCAGCAGACGAGCATCCACTGAAATGCTGCTGAAAAGTGGCAACGTCAAGAGGCGTCGCCGCCAAAATGTCACTGAAAATCAGTAGCATTTTGTTGGCGATGCCTCTTGATGTTGCCACTTTTCGGCAGCATTTCGGCAGATCCTTGTCCTCCTGCCAGTACGCAGGTGCAGATAGATGCCCTGGCGGGCACCATGGCACCCACGGGCACCACATTGGGGACTACTGAACTAGAGGATACAGGGGTTGATACAGATAAATGAACCCATTGCTTCTGAGAGCCATTGGAAGACTTAATAATGAAGACTCAGATGTGATGGATTGCCTTGAGTTTGAACGTGCCTTATAGTTAGCTATAAGAGAACACATTTGGCTGTGTAAAAATGGAAGGGAAACTGATAGATATAGCCTATTGGGAAAAAACAATATTAAAATAAAAGAAATCTCAGTAAGTTAAATTTCTGCCTCTTTGTTGGGTCATTGAATTGTGGATGTGTTGCATACTGTTTTGTTCCATATTGAAGAGCCTGACTTTCAGAGATGCTATGCATTCACATCTCCCATTTGCTTCAGTAGCAGTTGTAGTTACTTAGCACTTCTGAAAATCAAGCCCTACTTTCCATTATGGCATATTAATTCCCCTTTCTTAAAGAAGAAAGTGAATCGCAATAGACTAGTTCCCAGTGGTTGTGATCAGTGCTGAAGATTCCTGAGGGTCACTTCCTGGTCAAGTAGCCAATGACGCTTGATCAGTTCCAGCCTTGGTGTGTACTTGATCTGCTGAAGAACAGGGAAGTAGTTTTTTGGTGCTGCTGAATGCTACTGAATGATAGGAACAGGGACAGACACTACTAGGCAGTTAAAGTTCACTGAATAGCGACTGTGAAAAGACGCTGTGTGGCTCCATACATATGGAGGTTCTGTTGTTCCTTGTCAGATTTGCCCACATCTGTCAATAAAATATTGATGTTTTTATCAGTATTTAGAAGGGAGATAGTCAGAGAGAGCCTAATTATTGAACGAAGGTGTTGCTAGTGACTTGCTGAACCCAGGCCTGGTATTTAAGGGGCATTGTGCACTTTGGATGGAAAGTAAAACAGAGTTCCTGACCAGAGATTAAAGAACTTATGCTGCTTTCTGTAAATGTAGGGCTGTTAGAACTTGGCTAGGACACCAAGCTTAACTTGAGTGACTACATTTTCACTGAAAATGTCACCTGCAGTTTCCGCTGGATTATACTATTTTCTTTACTGTTGCATATGGAAGGTGCAGTTAGACATTTGCAAATCTTGCCCCCTTGCAACATGCAAGCTGATGAAATGTTAAGGAGTGTCATGTCGACAGTGACTTGGCATAGGCCTGGTGAATAGTGAAGTTAAAAGATGGTTGAGAATTGTGATGAGCAACCGGTATTATAAGCACATGTCAAGTTACCTTCTGAGTTTGTATATGGTTTAGAGGTCTAAACACATCCATGGGTGCTAAAAATAAACTGCAGAGTTGTAATCTTGTCCTGTCTTTGACAGATTCCTTTTGTGGTCACTTAATCTCTCTGTAGCTCACTTTCCTCATAGATAGATTATTTACTTACCTCCTAGGATTGTAAGCACTTTGAAGATGAATAGCATTTATTGCTACAATCATATGCATCCATCCTCCTAATGGTACTAAGTTCTCTGTGCCTGAAGTCAAATGCTTGAAACATGGGCCATCTGAGACTCACTGACAGGGAATGATTCAGGTCTTTGTTACGAAGGCATCCCTTAATCTATTGAGATAGTTCAAAAGGAGGAGAAGTGGTTCTTGTCTTGTCCCTGTAATGGAGTGGAGAAAGAGACATCCATTTAATAGCCACAGGCAAATCTTGAGTTCCAAATAAGCAAACATGGTAAGCAACTCAGGAAATGTTCAAAGAAAGAAAGAAAGGAAAACCTCTTGCAGTTGCTAACCAGCCGCTCTCTTATTGCCAACTCTAGCTATGCATGCCCAGTGTCATAAACAGATAGTCAAGGGTTAATAGAACAGAAGTACTTCATGTCTCTTTTGCCTGTAAAGGGTTAAGTTCAGTGAGCCTAGCTCTCACCTGACCAGAGAACCAATCAGGGGACAGGATACTTTTCAAATCTGAGGGAGGGAAGTTTCTGTGTGTGCTGTTAGAATTTGGTTGTTGTTCTCTCTGGGTTCTGAGAGGGACCAGACGTGCAACCAGGTTTTTTCCAAATTTCTCCGATACAGGCTCTTATAAGTTCAGAATAGTGAGTACTAGGTAGATAAGGTGAGTTAGGCTATGTTTGTTTTCTTTATTTGCAAATGTGTATTTGGCTGGAAGGAGTTCAAATTTGTATTTTGCTGAAAGGATTTTAATTTGTAATTGTATACTTAGGCTGGGAGGGTACTCCCAGTGTCTATAGCTGAAAGACCCTTGTTGTACAGACAAAACTACACAGGATCTTTTCAGGGGGCAAGACAAAGATACCACATTATTATGATAACAATTTGATTTATGGCTAATAACTAATATCTTAATTCTTATACACACACATTATACCTAATACCTATACACACAACACACGCACACATCCATCAGATGTCTGCAGCTGCTGCATAGTTACGAGTCCTGAAGATAGCTTAAGTTCATAGCTTGATTTTGTAGCTTGGGTTCGTAGCTTGTGGCGGCTAACTGGCCAGGAAAGCCGGGCACAAGGACAAGCTGGATCTCTGTTGGGCAGGCACTGATGTCCTTCCATGTTGGCAGCAGAATGTTACCCAGAGTCTCTCATCTCACCCTTTTTTTTTAATAGGCTTTTAGTTTGGATTCAAAGTCTATAGGTCTTGCTGTGTCACACTGCCTCTGGGTTTGGATTGATCACCCATCAATTGCAGGCATGACTTTCAGCCTTGAACCTGGCTTTGATCTTCCTTCTGTTGTTCTGTTATCCTTTTTCTTTTAGGGTGGATGCTTCTTACTTTGTTTAGGGCTGTTGTCTAGGTCTTCAGCCGTTGGTATTTGAACTTTATCTCATCAGGACAGGCTGGGGCTGGAGGTTGATTCCATCATCCATACATACCTCATTCACACATCTAAACTAAACTAATAAGATTATAGCAGGGTTTGCAAAAATGAAGGTTGGAGGAAGCTTTTACAAAATGAGTGAGTGTTTTAAAATGGAATTTGAATTACAATATGGAACAGAAGTTACAGTGTAGGCAAGTGTAGTGTGGATGGTGAACAGAAGTTACATTAATAAATTAAAAACAATTTCATTTATCAGTTCTACACCCTGTAACATATCCATCTTAATTTACAAAGATAATTTTTACTGTTTTTTCTTTCTTTAATTAAAAGCTTTTCTTGTTTAAGAACCTGATTTTTTTTTTTTTTTATTCTGGTGTGAGACCCGGGAGACGGGGTCTGGATTCACCAGGGACTGGTGGGTAGAAAGGGAGGGAAGGGGGAGAGAAAGGTTAATTTCTCTCTGTGATAGGATTACTTTCTCTCTCAGGGTGAGTCTGGCAGGGGGAGAGAGAAGGAGGGGGGAAGGTGCATTTTCCTCTCTGTTTTAAGATTCAAGGAGTTGAATCACAGTGATCTTCCAGGGTAACCCAGGGAGGGAAGCCTGGGAGAGGCAACAGTGAGGGAAAGGGTTTACTTTCCTTGTGTTAAGATCCAGAGGGACTGGGTCTTGGGAGTCCCGGGCAAGGTTTTGGGGGGACCAGAGTGTACCAGGCACTGGAATTCCTGGTTGGTGGCAGCGCTACAAGTACTAAGCTGGTAATTAAGCTTAGAGGAATTCATGCTGGTACCCCATCTTTTGGACGCTAAGTTCAGAGTGGGAATTATACCATGACACCCAGAACGGGGTTCTAAAGAGTTTTCTCAGTGAAGGGATGTGGACTTTCAAAGTGCAATACTTAGGACAGGTAGCTCAAGCTCAGTTTAGAGAGACCCTACTTTTTTCCTCTGAAGTCTTGCTTGAGAAGAGTATTGTAATTAATAGCTCAGGACTCTGAGGATACAGAGTATGTTCTTCTGGAAGTTCAATCTCAGGAGTAAACCTAGTAGTTTCAGCCCCTCCCTCTTTTATTTATTTTTTTTTAAAGTTGCCCGACTAGCAATTTAATAAACTTTATTTCTCTTTTCATATATTTGGGCTCAGAATGAGTCAGAGAATTCTCTTCAATTGTGTTTAATATAGTGTGACTAATTCTTGTCTCGCTTATACGAAAAGAACTTAAATCTTTTGAATCTTTGATAAGACAGTAAACTTTGCAGATTTTTAAATCCTTTTTTGTTGATTTTTGATTAGAGTAAAGGAGACCAAACCTTCCAAGTAGCAATAATAGGCAGACATATGAATAATAATAAAAAATTACATTGGATAAATGATATTACTTTCATTCAAATAAATCTGGCATGTTGTCAACAAACCAGGGAGTTTTAAGATTAATTCAAAGGTCTCTTCCATGCAAATAAAGTCATTTGGAGTGCCTATAAAGACCTCAGCATTATATTTCCAAAGAATGAAATGTCTTTATCCAGGCAGAAAGAGCTGGCTCTTGTTAGAACAAAGTGATTGCTAATGTCTAGCCCAAAGACTGCATTTAAGAAAACAGGAAAAATAGAGGATCAGATAGCTGCCCCTTTTCTGAAGCTTCAAATAGTGCTCTACAGATGTGGGTGAAGCTGGGGGTTCTACCATGTTTGCAGCCCAGCTTGTCCCTAAATTGGCCTATGCTACAGAGTAATAAAACGGTGTGTTCTAACAAACCGTCAGCCAAATAAATGGTATAAATATCTGAAGTATCCCACCTCAGAAATGTAACAAACGCCTTGTTCTTTGCAATTAATTATGTTTTGGGGGCAATTTCTAAGAACTGTTCTTGAAATAAGGTCCCTCTCTTCCCACTTTCTAAAGATCTGCAGTGTTGGTTTCTGAATCCTCTGATTCAGTTCTGTCTTCAGTTGTTGAAACTGGCAGCCTCTCCTGAGGAAGAGAGGTTAACAGTTAGGCATACTAAATAAACTGCTTGGAAAAGAGAGAGAGGCTGAAATTCTGGCCCTGTTGAAATCAGTGAGAGTTTTCCAATTAACTTCATTAGGGCCAGGAATATCGCCCATAGTACATAAGCTCCTTTCAAGTTCTTTAGCTATTATTGTGTTCCTTCTCTTTCTCTTTCCTCTTTCATTTTTCCTTAAGTCTGTAAGAGAATTTTAGTGCTCATTAAAGTCATCTAAAGAAACCTAAATTCTCTGCTTTTAAATAATGAGTTTGTTTTAAGATAGACCGAGTACACCAGGCAATTAGTCCTGTGCTTAGCCCACACAAAGCTAACGCATGTCAAATGACTTGCAGCCGCACCAACTATTCCAATATTTGGCAATCTGTATTCTAGACAGGACCATCACATCAAACCTTGATTCAGGATTTGAACCAAAATTTCCCAAAGTGAAAACCCCATGCTGTAACCAGGGCCGTCCTTAGGATTTATGTGGCCCTAGGCAGTATTATTAAACTGGTGCCCCTATGCCGGATGGCAGCCCAAGCTCACAGCCTGGTGTGGGAGGGGGAGGAAGGACTTGACAGCAAAGGATAATGAGATGCCCAGCCTGCCTCATGGTGGCGGAGAGTCACAGTTCCCCGCAGAGACTTCCATGCACTCTTCCTCATTCAGAACGGACATGAAGAAAGTACCTAATTAAAAGCACTAAAATTTGGGAATAAAAAATGTCAGTCACAGGTTTTTTGATATGCCCTGAAGTTTGTCAGAGATTATTTGCAATAATTCATAGTAAGGGTGAGTCAGCTGTCCTGCTGAATACAACATTACATATAATGGAATACATGATGCAGCTCTTCTCTGTTTACATTTCTTCATCAGTATTTCTAAGTTGAATTTATATTTTAAATGTACTCAAATCTTAAGCCAGCATTCCAGATTGCTACATATTTTATTCACTGAAACAAAGACATTCTTTTAAATTAATCAGAGAGATTTAGTGTGTTCATAACAATGTTCATTGCTTTTAGAAAAAGGGAACAGTAATTTACTTTGTGTGATCTCCATAACAAGAGACATGGTTATGAAATTTCACCAACTTTAAAAAATATGTTTCCAAAGATTTTAGGTATAACAAGGATTTTGTCTTACTAAGGTACTGATTTTGCTGGAGGGTTCTTTTAAAACTAGTTTGTCGGATAGTCAGAAGTAAAGAAGGGAACTCTTTGTCCAGCTATCTGGAAGGAAAGGACTGTAGTCCATTTAAGCTCTCTCTTCAGTGGGGAGTGGGGGGAGAGGTGGTGAAGGGATGGACAGAAAGGACAGGAAGACTTGGAAGCACTTTTTTTTTTAACTATGTAATTAAAATGTGTATTTTAGATAAGGGAGATCTTTTGAAGGATTTATTTAAAAAACTATGTGTGAAGATCCACACATTTAAGGCTAAAGATGATTGTGCATCTAAAACTCTATGCAAGCATTTTTTAGAAATGTGATTTTATAATGTTCACCAGCTCACTAATAAAATATTTTTAAAGCAAATTTTAAACTAAGGTCCTGTAGACCGACATGTTCTGTGTAAATATTACATTAATGCACAACTGTTTTTGTCAGTAAAGTCAGAAACTGACAGTATAAAAATTTATTTGGGCATAAGCTTTCGTAGACATCTGATGAAATGGGTTCTAGTCCACAAAAGCTTATGCCCAAATAATTTGTTAGTCTTTGAGGTGACACAAGGACTCGTCCTTGTTTTTGCTGATATAGACTAACAGGACTACCCCTCTGAAACCTGTCAGTATATACCTTGGGCTTGGCAAATGCCTGTTAAATGGCTTTATTACCCCTTGAATGTCTCTTTAACAGTTTCAATGTTGTGCTAATAGGTCTGGCAGGCTGGAGGTTTTTTCACTTTTAACTACTAGATTCCCTCCCAAGGAAGACTCACCAGGCTAGAGCAGCCATCTGTGGGAGCCTGCAGGAAGGGTCAAAACAGGGATAGGAAAACAAGAGGGTGGACACTAAGACCCAGTGGTGCCCCAAATTTTCAGGTGCCCTACGCAGCTGCCTATGTTGCCTATGCCTAAGGACGGCCCTGGCTGTAACCCATTAGACCACCTCGAGTCTATTCTGACTTATCCCTCTTATTTGTTTTTGTTGTTTTTTTTAAATTAGTGCCATGCTGTCAGGTAAAAATGTTCTTCAGTTCCTCTGCAGAAAAGTAGACTGATTCATTGCTGCCTTTGGGGTGTTATTCTACAACACTAGGGTAGAACAAGTAAGTAGAAGAATTTAAAAGAGTTTTGACCCTAGATTTGCCTTGTAAAGAGAGAGTTTGAATGGAGTCAAATAACATTGATTCTAATACTTTCAGATCTAAAGGCCGTCAGGAACCAGCCTCTCAATGAACTCTTCAGCCTGAGCTGACTTCCTTAAAAAAGGCACTGTCAGCTGTCAAATAATATTATTGATTTTAGAAGTAATTAGCATCATGGTGTTTTCACGATATTGATGCTAGTGTCACTGGGGTCTTTTGCACATATGCTGTGCCCCTCTTTGATGGTAGATGCTTGTTGTGACACTCTTTGCGAACCCTGCCAGAGGGATTGAATGACCAAGGCTCCGTGGCATCTGGATAGTGCTGCGATACTTTATACAGAGGAGTGAGGAGATTAGATTCCTCACTTCAGTCTAACCGATTTATGTATCTTACTCTTTTCGGTTCAACGTACGTTTGATTTATTTGTTTTCTTCTTCCTGTAGTTTGAATGGAATTTGATTGTTCTTGTTGTTCCGTGTCCTTACAATACATCTCTTTGTTCGTCAACTTTATGGACTGATCTCAGTCTGAGCTCTGTGAACAGTGTATCTCACTTTGCTGCTGTGGCTGCAAAGAAAATTCATAATGTTTTATTGTGGGCCCTATGCAAAGTTCTTGCAGGATGATGGTAGTGTCTGTTTAAGTGTATTAAAGAGAGGACAAGATGAGTTTTTACTTTGTGTCTTATCTGTTCAATGAGAATAACAAGATTTCCCTTCTCTGCAATGAAGTTGGGAACCTTAATTCAATAGTTCTCGAACGTTTTTCATATTTAAAAAATCTTGATGGAGAGGTTCTCATGGACCACCTTCCATTCTGTGGACAACTGCACAGACCACTTCCCTTCCCATTTGTGATTGTACAACAATGCTTGTGGCAACTGCTGCTGGTTGGCATTTTTCAGTCAAAAAGTTTTATTGTTGATAAATGGACTTTTTTCTAATATGAAAAATTTTACCAAAAAAGTGATTATTTTTTTTAAAAAGTAGTGATATTGTACTGCTTTCTCTTGCATCTGTGGCAAGGAAAAGTCTATAATTGAGACTTCTCATCTTCCTCTTGGTTACTTTTTTAGACAGTGTTTATTTCTTCCCTCCTGCATTGCACAATGCATGCTAGTCCTGTGGGGGTTCTTTCTTCAGAGATTTCTCACCAGTTTTGCGAAGTGTGGCAACTGCAAATTTCATGAATCTTAATTTTTAGTAAAAGGTACAGTTTGTGGGAAGTATAATCAGTATTGTGCTTGGCACGGTGTTTACTTCAACTTGCTAGTATTGCTGTATATGGGAGCTTAGGCACTTAACATAAGGAACGGTTGCAGTCAATTTATTTATAGCACTGCAAGTGTTATACACTCAATAAACATAATGCATATGTGATGAAATCTAGCAATTACTGTTATGCTGTGGGCCAATGTCTGTTACACCAGTGCAGTGCCAAAGCAGATTGCACTGGTGTAAGTGAGAGCAGAGTTTGGCCTTATGTCTTTTGATGGGCTGCATGCTGCTACCTATGTCTTGTTTGATATTTCCATTTTTAGATCCCTTCATGTAAAGCTTTGTAAGGCAAATAGGCTCTCCAGCACTGAGAAATAGACCAAAATGATTAGAAAAGATGAAAAGATTAAGTGAGTCAATTTGCATCTGCCTTTAAATGTTACAAAGCTAGACCTCTCAAAATGAATTCCCCATCATTTAGGCATGATACAACAACAGCTGATTAAACTAGGGTATTATTGGCCTGCATAAGAAAGCACAAATGTCTAGGCTGGGTGATTTAACAAACTAAATGCTGTTCTTTCATCTAAAGAAACCTAAATTCTCAGGTTTTAAATAGTGAGTTTGATTACCTTAATTTGTAGTGAGCAACAACAGACATTACAAATTGATTCATCCAGTTGGACTGGAGCTAGTAGAGAAGTGGAATTAGCTTTCATCTCTAAAGGCTGTGGTCTCTCCAAATCAGGACTGAGGCCTCTGCAGTCTGGCAATATTTGGAGCAGCTGTGCAAATCACAATAGTTTTGACAAAACCACGTGTGACAATTTCATTTCTCCTCTCATAGCAAGCAAACGTTATAAACAGCAATATGGACCAAAGACATTAATATTAATATACAGAATGCCTCAAATGTTGAACAGTGTATTGGACATAAGTATCTTGTGTGATAAAATATAATTTAAATTTTAGATATTTTTTACAAAGGGATAAAAAGGCTATATTAATATGCAGTTTTTAGTTAATTTTCTTCATATAGAACATCACAGTTTTAGCTACTGCTTCTTAATTGTAAAGACTTGAGACTGAACACAGATGTGTGTCTGTTTGTACATCCAAACTATTTTTTTATATAATACTTCAGTTGCAGATAGTTACAATCTTAAGTATCTATGTACAGTAAAAAAAAGTTGCCAAGAGTAAGACACACTGTGTTGTATCTGATGTTGTGTAATTCCAACAATAAACGTGTTATGGGTATGTCAGATGTACAAAAAACAAACAAAATGTAAATGCAGAGGAACTGCAGTGTGGAATAATTCCTGTTTTCAATGCAGTATATTGATCAGTCTTTAATCTGATTAATTTATTTCATTAATAAAAATCTGAAAATGGAAGAGGAGCAACTTAATGTTGATTGGAAGTTGGATTTCTTTTTCATTCACATGCGATTCACTATTGTGTTGTTGCAGAAACTGGAACATAGAGAAGTTTTAGTTGGCTTGTTGTTCCTGGTTTTCCCATTTATCCCAGCCAGCAACCTCTTCTTCAGGGTGGGGTTTGTGGTGGCAGAGCGAGTCCTTTACATGCCAAGGTAATTACTGCAATTGAATTCCTTTATAATGAGACCCTCTCACCCGTTTTGTAAAAGCAGGTAAGATTTTTTATTTTTTGCCTATTATTGTGATTCAGACATTATATTTTATTTATTTTTCATCCAATCACAATATGCCTTTGAATTTTTGAGCCGCAACATCAAAAAATGTGTAGCCTGTCAAGTCAGGTTACTTGGCAGAATCAAAGCTAGTTCCATTCCATTGTTACGAATTTTTTTGAATGTAGTTGAAAGTATCTGTATAAAGGGAAGCAGCGTGTTGTTTCTTGTACATTGTCCTTTTGTGTTTGTACGAATCTTCCTGCTTCCCTAAGCAATATTGTCAACATAAATTGTCCATGTTCTCTAATTTAAGCACAGTATTTATAGGGTTAACCATTATTATTACAGTTTATCTGTTATTAATAGCCAAGGGGTGGGCCCATTGTGCTAGATTCAGTACAATCACAAAGGAAGACAAGGTCCATCTCCTAAAAAGTTGACAAGTCTCTGATTCTGCAAGTGGACTGTTTCACCCACGCAGTCCCATTGTCCTTGCAGGATCAAGGCCTATGAAAGAGTTTATAGTCTAGTTGATGGGGGTGGGGAAAGACTCCCACACCTTCCTCAATGGTAACTCTAAATTTGAGTTCACCTTAGTTTCCACCTAGATCCCATTTACATTCTGGACTGACTAGCTGCTAGGGGGTTCTGGTGTTTCTTGCTGCTCTTGCAAGCAGCATAGTTTTGAACTGCTCCTTGTATCTCCATCATATCCAGATCTAAGGCTGAAGCAGTAGGAAAGGCCAACCACCCAAGATGCAACTGGTGATTGCCTGCTTGATCCACCCATAAATATCATTACATTTCATAGCATTGTAGCATGTTTCCATTCTAAGAACTGAGTTTTGCCATAAGGTGCATACTCAGTTCCCATTATCTTTCATGGTGACTGAACTTAGAGCTGATGGCCCTAAGCTTCACCGCAAATTGCTTGATGCTGTCTGAAATAACTGCTCTATTCCCCCTGCTTTTTAAAATTAGATGGCTGAAAAAGCAAACAAAACTAGAAAACCTAGAAAAATGTTCTCTGTAGTCCTGATCCTGCAAAGGCTTATGTTTTTACTTAATGTTATGCCTCTAAGTAGTCCCATGGACTTCAATAGGCCTACTCTCTGGTCTTCGCTAGACTGGGACCAGAGTCTATAGTTTTACATAGCTGAGATGTATTCCTTTCTCCTATTATATCAGTTTGTTTTATGGGCCAAATCCTGCTTACCTTATTCACAGAAGTAACCCCTTTGAGTTCTGTGAGACTGTTCGCGTGAGTAAAGTGAGTAGATTTGGCCCTCTGAGTTATTCTGGGAATCATCACCACAGCTCGTGATTCTCATTACTGTCTGTCATTTTAAATGGAGAAACACATCAAAGCTGTTTCAAATAGATATTGAGAAGCAGCCAGCCCAGCTTCTAACACACTGCTGTGCTGTTCTCTCACTTTTCTGGCTGTGGAAAGAGTAAGGGCTTGGAGTGCTGCAGACACCAGCATCTAGCTCTTTTCCGAATAAGATTACTGATATTATGATGTGCCTTTTGAAGTTGGTGGTAATGAAGGAGGAAAATGGGCAATGCTCCAGGCGGTCTTTATGGAAGGAATATTAACATATTTAATATGTGCACAGGAACACTGCTTATATGATGTTTTTCATCCTTCTATGGGCTTTGCAAACATACAACCTGTGAAGTAGGTAATTAAAGTGACTCCTTTTTTTAGGAGGAGATACTGAGATGGAGAGGTTAAATGCTAAACGCTAAGAGTGAGTATGTGTCAGAGTCCCTGGGTCCTGTTTTGTTTTCAGACCACTAGACCATTCATTTCCTTATTCACTACCTTTTTTCACCCCAAGGTGGCAGGCCACTGAACTGAAATTTAAAATGAAAAACTAACATGGCCATTAATTCACATGTCAAAGGAAGACTGTGGACAGTTCTCACTCTGTCACCAGGTTCCTTGTAGGAGAAGGAGGGATGCTCAAAAATTATATACACAAGAGTGTTGAGAACTAAATTTACTGCTTGCAAAGTTATTGAATACCAATGAGCACTCTTTCTGTCTCTCTCTATAAAACAGATTGATGGGGGAGTGTTAGCCTTCCATGAGCATTCATAACTATTGTGAAACCATAGTTTCTTCTCTTTATTCCCCCCCATCTCTTTATTCCCCCCCATCCCCAGCCCCCTGAGGAACATGGCACATAATATTGAGGATATAAGAGAAAGAGGGGCAGTGTTCTTTATTTGGAACATTCTTTAGCAACTGTTTCATTGCCTGCATTTTGCCAAATGCAATATAGTTTTCTTGATTTTTGTTCTATTTTTGCTCTAACATCAGTTACTAAATTGGAATATTTTACCCCATTTGAAAGATTTTTTTTGAGGTGAGAAAGCTGACTCAATGTGTGGAAAACACATTGATGACAGTATTAGTCTTGATTATATTTAAAGGTGCTCTTCCACCCCCTTTTGAAATGAAAGCCTTTTATAAATATTTGTGTGCGTGTCACAGTTGTGCACATTGCAATCTGCGGATCACATCCTGAACTCCTTACTCCAATTTATTCAGTCCTTACAAGGGCAAAATTTCAAGTGTAGTGAATAAAGACCTGAGGATTTAAGTAAAAGGTTTGTAAACAAAAAGGAAATGTTGGAGGATTCTTACCCTCACATTAATTTAATTTGTCTTAGGAAAATAGGGAATTGTACAACCTTTTGATCATGCACTAGTTGTAGAGTTTGACCCTGCTTTGCAGGACTTTGTGTACATCTTCAAAAGCCTGAAAAAAATCAAAAAAATTTTTAAAAATTTTGTTAAAAATTTTCACAGGATAATAGTTTCCCAACCAGCTGTAAACATAAGTGGAGATTGGGGCAGGATAGAATTCATAGGACAGATTTTCAAAAAAGCTCGCTCCCATTTAGGGTCCAAAATAAGTGACCAGATTCTCAGAAGATTCAGGACACTGAATGCTGTGACCTCTTTTGGAAATCTGGCTCTCACTGCAAATGTTGGCCACTCTGAAAACCTGGTCCACTTAGTGCAAAACATCACAATTGCATTTAAAATGAAAAGAACAGTTAATCTTATTATTCCTAGTCATGAAGAACGTAACTGAACATAACCTGGATCTTTAGCTCCTGACTGCAATTGCTTTTCAGGGGAACAATTGGACACACATAGTGTGACAGTGAACACCTCTGATGCAGTGCTAAACACTCTGACCTCCCATTTACTGTAATGGGAGTTGGGGGTTCTCTGGACTTCTCAGGACTGGACCCTTATTGTAGGAGCTATTCCTCTGGTTTGCTCAACTTTTTGCACAACTCCTATTTCAGTGGCTCCTGGCTGTTGGTTTGTTTGTTTGTTTGTTAATTTACTATGCATTTGTTTTCTAATTTGCTTCAAGATTTTTAGAGAACCGCCCTGCTAAAAATAGCCAACCACTTGAGCCTGCTAAGTGCGTGCATAGTTTCTGGATCGAGTGCCTGTGTGTTAAATATTACAATGTTTAAACTCCAGAAGCAATCAGTTATTCTTCCTGGCTCAGATAGTTATGTCACTGCTTGTTTTTACCGGTCACGAGAACCTTCCCACTTTAACAGTCCATGGAGTTTGCAACCATTTTTTTTGCAACAAAGATGAAATTAAATGAAAGTGTTGAAAGTTGCACATATTTATTGCAGAGAGTGTGATATGATCAACTCAGGGTCAGTCAGATCACCACTAGTCCCTGTGTATGTGCTTTGCATTCAGACATATATTTGCAGAAATTTAAGTGATGGAAGTTCTGTTAGAAGTAAACCATATAGCCAGTCAGGAGGAATGCAGATGATAGGCCAGGAAACTGACCTTTTACATCAAAGGGGGAGGTCCTGTGACCTGATGCATCAATTACAGTAACAGTGTCCTGTGTCCAGATTTTGATTACATTACTGATTCAGTACATTCCCAGGCAACTTTTGATAGTGAAGTCCTATATGTTGGGGTCCTAGGGAGCCCAAGATGAAAATAAAAGCTGCTCTCCAGTGGTTGAACCCCGGCAGCACAGTGGCAGAATTACTGCCATCTGACTATGCATCCTTCTATGCGTCCCTCCATCCATTGCAACTATCACCTTAGGCCCAACAGGGAGTAAACTGTACCACCTTATCCCTGCAGTGGTGAATCAATACGATGCTGTCTGTTAAAGAGCAGCACACTCTGCCTTGCAGATTGCATGATTCTGCCAGAGCCTGTGCATTGCTTTTAGCCATGGTTGTTTAGTGAATCAGAAGTACACCATGGTACATTGTAAGATCAATACTTGTAAATGTCTCTGCCACCTTACTAGATTTCTAAATAGGAATCAGTAAGAAAGTCAGTAGCTAGACAAAATGGTCTAGGTTTCTCAAAAGGATCAGTCTCTTTGTATCAGCTTCTTCTTAAAAATTCTTACAAAACCAAGTGCCCCATGAAGCTTTTGTTTTGACATGCTATACTTTAAACAACAAAAAGCAAATTGCTGCCTATCCTTGCTAATGTGTCCACTTCGCTTAGTATAACCCCATCCATTAACATTTGCAATATACTAATTAAATACTAGAAACTGATCTATATTATGGTAATGAAGTTTGTGCAATTTTCATGAGATTGTGACCCTGAATAATTCTGAAGAGAACTTACCTTCCCCCACAGAGTAATAATGTGAAGATAGGGTTTTATTATATGCCTGCCTTTGGCATTATTCTCATCCTTTATTCATTTTTCACTGGATGTAATGTTATGCATTTTCACTCCCCCTGGCACCCTTTTTCACTTTTTTTAAACCTATATGTTAATCAAGCTCGAGGATCTGAATTCCTACTTACCTGTCTCACATTCCTTTAATATTAGATCAGATACTGTGGGTGTTGATATAACTTCTGCTAATAGAAGATCCCTTTTCCCCCCAAATTAGAGTCAAATCCTGGCCCCAATGAAATCAGTGGCAAAATTCACATTAACTTCAATGTGGCCAGAGTTTCACCCAATTCATTCAGCAAAGCTGTTAAGCATTTCAGTGCCTACAGTGAAGCAAATGGCTGTGTGCTTTGCTGAGTCAGAGGGCACGTCTTCACTGCAGAGCTAAATCAGTGCTGCTGCAATCAATGTGGTGGTCTAGTGAAGACATGGAGAGCGCTCGCCCATTGATTTCTGTACTCCATCTCCCTGAGATGCGTAAGGTAAGTCGGCAGGAGAGCATCTCCCATCAACACAGTGCAGCGTTGACACCGCAGTAAGTGGATCTAGCTATGTCGACTTCAGCTATGTTGTTCATGTAACTGGAGTAGCATAGCTTAAATCAGTTTACCGTGGTAGTGAAGGCCTGACCAGAGTCTGTGTGTGTGTATTCCCAACTGTATCTGTTTAATTTACTTACTACAAAAAACATTTTTAGTGCTTTTATGCTCCTGTTAGCTGTACAGAGCTGATTAAGTTAAGAGGGAGTGATCTGGATTCTATTCCTTGTGATTCATCTATCAACATGATTACAAGGGCCAGTCAGATACACCTCTCTATGCAGTAGCATTGCACAGGTGTCCCTGACAGCAGCTAATCTGAAAATGGGCCAGATCCTCAGTCTCAATTGGTGTATCTCCATTGACTTTAATGGAGCAATGCTAACGGCTCCAGGATTTCAGCGGAGGCTGTGATCTGAAGGAATAAGCACAGGGTTGGGCTTTTGGTGGTCCTGAATTCTAATCCAGACTCCTCCAGTGACTCTGTATGTAGCTGTGGGGAAGTCACTCCAGCTTTCTTTCTCATTTTCCCCATCTGTCAGACGTCGATAATACTTACCCATCCACCTCATAAGGGTGTTGTATTAATTACTTCACGTCTTCATAGTGCTTTGGGTGAATAAGGTGCTCTAAAATGCTAAATATTGTAAGCATTCAACCTTTCAGATGTGTATCCAAACCTGGACTCCTAACTTTTGGGGGTTTGCCATTACTATTAAACACTCTGAAGAGAAATCAAAATAACACAAGCAAGAAATGATGAGATGCTAGTGCCAAATATTTTGGTGAAAGCCGATAAATATATAGGAATAAGAGCCAAGTAATTTTGCAAAGATGAAAAAGATTAGCTCATGGTGCTTTTGGTCTAGACTGCAGTCTTAGCTGCTTTAACTGAATATGAAACATGCCTTTGAAAAACACATTGCACTTCGGCCGCACACAGATGGTTTCAGGGAAAGGCTGAACTTACTATGATTACTACCACTTGCATGTTAACTTTAATGGGAAAGCTAAAAAGCTTTATTTTATTGTTATTGTGCTAAATTACGTTAAAGAAACAAATCTTAAAAAAAACATTTAATGTGATCAAAGATGTTTTTTAAATAAAATAATCTGGAGGTCCAAATTATGTATGGAAATCTTATCTGAAGTGGAAAAAAAATCAGAAATTTTTTTAAAAAGTGTAATTTAATAGAAATAATCCACTCAGAGCTTGTCTACACGTATAGTGCTGCAGCGTCGCAGCTGCACCAATGCATCTGTGCTGCTACAGTGCTTCTGGTGAAGACACTCTATGCCAGGGGTGGGCAAACCTTTTGGCCCGAGGGCCACAGCGGGGAATAGAAATTGTATGGTGCGCCATGAATTCTCACAAAATTGGGCTTGGGGTGTGGCTGGGGAAGAGGAGTTTGTGGTGTAGGAGGGTGCTCTGGGCTGGGACTGAGGGGTTCGGAGGACGGGAGGGGGATAAGGGCTGGGGCAGGTGTTTAGGGTGCAGAAAGGGGTGCAGGTTCTGGCTGGGGGTGTAGGTTCTGGGGTGGAGCTGGGGATGAGAGGTTTAGAGTACAAGAGGGGATCGAGGGGTTTGGAGGACGGGAGGGGGATCAGCACTGGGGTAGGGGGTTGGGGTGTGGCGAGAGGCTCAGGGGATGCAGGCTCCAAGCGGTGCTTACCTCAAATGGCTCCCAGAAGCAGTCGCATGTCCCTTCTCCAGCTCCTATGCTGAGGTATGGCCAGGTGGCTCTGCACACTGCCCCATCCGCAGGCATCGCCCCTGCAGCTCCCATTGGAGCATGTAAGAGCTGAAGCAGGGCCAGGCTGCAGCTTCCAGGAGCCACATGGTGCAGCCCCAGCGCCCCGGCCGTAGCAGGGCCTGGCCACGTGGTGCAGCCCCTGACCCTGTGCCCGTCCAGAGTGGGGCCCAGCCTCGTGATCCGGCCCCCGGCTGGAGTGCCAGAGCACAGCCAAGCCGCATAGTGCAGCTCGCAGGCCGGCTTGGCCCACTGGCTGTAGTCTGCCCACCCCTGCTCTATGCTGATATGTGAGAGCTCTCCTGTCAGCATAATAAAACCATCTCTGCGAGAGGTAGATATGTCAGCAGGAAAAGCTCTTTCACCAATATAGCACTGTCCACACCAGCATGTATGTT
Source organism: Gopherus evgoodei (assembly GCF_007399415.2). Lineage (NCBI taxonomy): Eukaryota > Metazoa > Chordata > Testudines > Testudinidae > Gopherus > Gopherus evgoodei. The sequence goes on along the minus strand of NC_044322.1, from coordinate 254,368,200 downwards.
GGTGTAACTTGTTTCACTTTGGGGGTGGTTTATATACACCCTTGAGTGATATAGGCTGTAGTGTAAACATAGCCTCAGTCAAATTGATTGGAATTGGAATTTTATTTGTAAAGGAATATAAAATTAATATAGAATGATCTCCATTTTGTTTCTTTTTGAACTTTCTTATAAAATTTAATGTAAAATTATATCCTTACTATAGAATTCTACAAGGTGGTTATAAAAAAGAAAACCCTATAGAAATAATAATTGCCTGCCAAATTATGTAATATTTTAGAGTAATTTCTATGAAACCCTGTTGATTTAATCTCTATTAAATTCTGTAGGACTTTTTTCTTTACAATGATAAATAATAAACACATAACTGTTTCCTTTCCAAAATATCTGTAATAAAGGCCTGCAAAAGTCCATTTTATCTGGAAGCACTTCAGATAGGAATCTGCTCAAAATGAAGTCTTGGAATCAAAACGTGTAATGAAGTGAATCTGTACAGTACGTTATTTTTATGTTGACAGCAGGGATAGAAGGAAAATGGACCCAAATGTTAACCAACATTGAATGATTAGCTGAATCACTTCTTTCAAAGTTAACACATTTTCTGTCAAAGAAAATAGAGTTTTTGAGCTCATTAAATTTTATTTAGTTGTCTCATATTGTGAATTGAGAACCAGATGCTTAGCTAATGTAAACTGGCTTAGCTCATAAACCTGACCCAGTGCCTTTGGGGGTCCCTTAATGTAGCCTGAAATAAGAAACCAGCTTTTCATTGGGAAATAAAGACCAGTTATGTCATCAGTCACCTGCTCAGAAGGTCTCTTTTCAGATTAGGTCTTTCCTGCTAGAGTTTGGGATTCTCTTTGTACTATTCCCTGCAGTTCTTACTCAGGGACTGCTTCTGTTGACTTCAAAGGAAAAACTCTTTGTGAAAACATATTGGCTTTGAATCAGTCAGAAAGGTTTCTTATATCCAAGATGGGATTTTTGATCAACATTAGGGAGAGTGATACACACATGCATGTGTGCCAAGTGGTTAGGACAAGCTGGGATATAGGAGACCCATGTTCAAGTCCCTATTCTCCCTGATTCAGAGCAGGGACTTGAACCTCGCTGTCCTACGTCCCAAGTGAGTGCCCTAACTACCAGGCTATTGGCTCTTCTGGGCCGGGTCTCTTTCTCACACATTGTTTGTGGAAAAAATTCAAAAAGTCAAGTTTTGGTCTGATGTAAAATGAAAACAAGTTTTAAAACCTTTTTTTTTTTTTTCACAAAATGGATCTCTGGTTTTTCCAGCCCACTCTTCTGCTCATGACAATTCAGTAACCCAGGCTTGGTCTACACTAAAAATGTAGATTGATATAACTACGTTGCTCAAGGGTGTTGATAATTCAGACCCCCAAGTGCCAAAACTGTGCCATACTAACCCCAGTGTAGACGCAGCTAAGTTGATGGAAGAATGCTTCTGTCAACCTAGTGACCTTTGCTCAGGGAGTTCCTACAGTGGTGGAAAAACCCTTCCCATCACCACAGGATGTGTCTACACTTTGGAGTTACAGCATGCTGCTGTAGCCCCTGTAGTACAGACATGCTCCCAATCAAATGTTTTCAAAACCTCTCTAGCAGAGTGAATCCATTCTTGGGGCTTGTCTACACTTAAAATGTGACAGCTGCATCACTGTAGCACTTCACTGTAGACAGTACCTATGCCGATGAGAGGGGTTCTCCTGTCGGTGTAGGTAATCCGCCTTCCTGAGAGGTGGTAGCCAGGTTGACGGAAGAATGCCTCCATTCACCTAGTGGTGTCTGCATTGGGGGTTAGATCAGTATAGCTGTGCCTTCTAAGGGTATGGATTTTAAACTGTACAGATATAAAATCCTAGTGTAGACCAGGCCTTGGTGTGCTTCTGTTTCCCAGTCCTTCCACCTCCTGTGTCTGAATTAGTACATGTTGAAGGAGAAGTAGTTCAAAAGATATGCCAAGCCCTCTTTCTACAATCATTTGCTTCCCATTAGAAAAGTGATAGTACAGCCGTTTATGTCAATAGGGATGAAGTGACTTTAAGCTTCCCCCCCACCACCCCAGGGTGACCAGACAGCAAATGTGAAAAATTGAGATGGGGGTGGGGGGTAATAGGAGCCTATATAAGAAAAAGACCCCCAAATCGGGACTGTCCCTAGAAAATCGAGACATCTGGTCACCCTACCACCCCTCCCACACAGCTGCTGTGCCTGTGAACAGAGTGTTTTAAATCATTTTGATTCTTCCTGTCACTGTGTGTTACATAGAATGTCAGCTCAGACTCTGGAACTAGAAGAGGAGTTTGTCTGTGTTGTACTTGGAATAGCAGAGAGGTTTTTTCAAGGGTGGGGTTGATGGACCATGGCTCAAATGTAGGTTTGATGTCCATGCTCAAGTCTGTTAGGCCCTGATCCAGCAAAGCACTTTAAGTCTTTGATTGATTTCCTTGATCTCAGTGGCACCACTCCACAGGTACATCTACATTGTAAAGACAAACCTGCAGCACTGACTCTCAGAGCCCGGGTCAATTGACTCAGGTTTGCAGGGTGAAGTCTAAAATTAGCAGTGCTCCATAACCCTCCTTCTTCGCTGGATTTGAAAGCCCATCTAGAGCAGGAACATCTGCACGGCTGTTTTTAGCACTGCAGCCTGTCATTTTTTTTGTCACCGTTTTTTCTTTGCAGTGTAAGCATCCCAAAGGCTTTAGGTTAAGCACACACTAAAGCACGGGTCGGCAACCTATGGCACACTTGCCAAAGATGCTGCTCCCGGCGGAGGCAGAGGAGAAGTGGAGGCAGGGCCTTGGGGAAGCGGGGTGGGTGGAATAGGGGCATATCCCCTCCAGCCCCCTGTCCTGACCCCCCCCACACACACACACCCAGCCCTCTGCCCTGAGCCCTGCAGCCCCCCGCATACCCCAGGCCCTGAGCCCTGTGCCCTGCACACACCCCAGACCCCTGTCCTGAGCCCTGTACCCAGTGGTGAGCTGCCAAAAAATTAACAACCAGTTCCCTCTTCCTCACCCCACAAGGGGGTCGTGGCTCCCTCCCCCACCCCCCGGACTCCTGCCCCATCCAACCTTCCACGTTCCTTGACACCACAGCCCCCGGGACTCCCCCATCCACCTCCCTTCCCTGTCCCCTGACTGCCCCCTGCCGCCCCATCCAATCCCTCCTCTCATGCCTGATGGCCCCCCTGGGACCCCTGCCCCCATTCAATCCTGTTCCCTGCCCTCTGACCACCCAACTCCTATCTGCCCTAACCCCTATCCACCTACCCCCGAACTCCCCTGCCCTCTTCCAACACCCCCTTCCTACCCCCTCCTCCCATACCACGCTGGAGGCTGGGCTGGAGGTGCTGGACTGGGCCAGAGCCGCCCGGCTGGGGCTGCTCAGTTGGGGGTGCCGGGCCGGAGCCACGCCGCCCGGCCAGCCTAAATCAGGGCCGGAGCTGGACCAGAGCTGGGCCATGCTGCTAGGACCAGAGCCGGTCCATGCCGCCGGGGCCAGGGCATGCTGCCCGGCCGGGACCGAAGCTGGGGCCAGAGGTGGGCCAAGCTGCGGCTGGGGCTAGAGGTGGGCCGCACCGCCAGGGCTGGAGCCGGGCTGCACCGCCAGAGCTGGAGCTGGGACTGAGCCGCACTGCCCAGCAGAAGCTGAGGCTGGGGTGCCCGGCTGGAGCCGGGGCCGTGCTGTGCCGCGCCGCCAGAGCCAGAGCTGGACCACACCACCTGGCCAGGACTGGGGTTCTGGCTGCTGGACCCCTGCTAGCCGGGGTCCCGGCCGCAGGCCCCACTCAGCCCACTGCCGGCCTAGGTGAACAGATCAGCAGCAGGCTGAGCGGGCCACCAGCATAAGATCAACATTTTAATTTAATTTTAAATGAAGCTTCTTAAACATTTTGAAAACCTTGTTTATTTTACAATAGAACATTAGTTTAGTTATATCATATAGAGAGAGACCTTCTAAAAAACATTAAAATGTATGACCGGCACGTGAAACCTTAAATTAAAGTGAATAAATGAAGACTCGGCACACCACTTCTGAAAGGTTGCCGACCCCTGCACTAAAGTGCTTTATTGGATTTTGGGCCTTGTTACTTAGGCTGGGCAGGTTTGTGGCACTTTTTGGAGGACTGATGTGTGCACCTGTTTATTTAAAATAAAATATAATGTATATATACAGCACCTTCATGTATGTTACAGGTGCTTAATAAAAATCTAATAAAACTGCAATAATCTCAAATAACTTGGAAATCTGAAAACATACGTTGCCTAGCAACAAATATGTGCAGCTGAGACTTGGAAACTTGTAATAAGTTTTTAAAAGCAGAGAATTGTGCATGCTCATGTTGTCAGTCAATACAGACCTCAGACTCCATCCTTTCACAATGCTATTCTCACTACTCTCTGAAGGGTAGCAAAATAAAAATGTGTAGTTACTTGATGTGATGCGCAAAGTGGTTAAACTTAACTTGGAATAGCAAGGTTTAATAGAACAAAATGGAGTCATCTAAACGAAGTGCTGAAAATCAGCAAGGTTAGTAGCCATAGAAAAATCCTCCTGGGTGAAATGTCCCTGTTAACTGCAGTTTCTGTTCTCAATATGTTTTTAAAATAATCCCTTTGTTCTGCTTATAGCAATAGGTCTCAAACTTTTTTACTGGCAACCCCTTTCACACAACAAGCTTCTGAGTGCGACCCCCCTGATAAATTAAACACACTTTTAAATATATTTAACACCATTATAAGTGCTGGAGGCAAGTGGGGTTTGGGGTGGAGGTTGACAGCTCGTGACTCCCCATGTAATAGCCTCGCGACCCCCTGAGGGGTTCCAACCCCCAGTTTGAGAACCCCTGGCTTATAGACACTATACTGATATAGTAGCGTTCACATGTCCTGACATACTGTTTTCAGATGGAACTTTTCCTAAATAATATGTATGGATCAAAATTCTTATCTCAGTTCCACTGGTTTTCATCCAGAGTAACTCCATCGAAACTCAATGGAGTTACTCCAGATTTACACCTATGTAATCTAGATTAGAATCCACAGGAAAAGAAACAATGATTTTAAGATCCTGAAAATTCTTTCAAAAAAATTTTTTGGGGTGGGGTGATCATCTTTCACAGATAGTTTCTTCCACTCGGTTTACAACCCAGCCTCCACTGGTTAAAAGCATATCAATACTTCTCCTAGATTGTCCAGAAAGATGGGACTTGCCTACCCCTGCCCCACATTTTTTTATTTTGTGTCCCAAATAGTTCTAATATTAACGAAACCACCTTTGATCAATGTGCCGAAACTAAATATCTAGCTCTTTAGATCAGTATATCTCAATGTGCTTTACAAAGGAGGTAACTCGTACAGGGTACTCACAAATGTGCAGCTTACTATAACAGAATGTAATGAAGCTCTAGCGTTGGGGTGGGGCAATAACTACCCTGTCTCCAAGGAAGCAGTGTAATCAAGAAACCAGTGCAGCAAAACCACTCCTAATGTTTGATGTAAACTGGTGCAGTGTGATGCCACACATAGGGGGAAAGTCTTTTAAATGTTTTCAGTAATAAGTAGCTCCGGCTTCTGAAATTAGACACAATGGTTAAAGAAAAGACTGTGAGTTACTAGATATAATTACTGAACACTGAATAAGTAGGCTGCAGATATTACATATCTGCACTCTGGTTCTTATTTAAACCCTGCAATTTGTCTGTTACACCCTGGGAAATGTGGCTTTCCTGTCATCTCATTCCTCTCTTGTTTGTGCCTCACTGCAATGCACTTGCTCACAAGGGAAATGCTGTTAACAAATTGCAGAAATTATAGAAGAAAATCATTCATCCCACAACCCTCTGAGTGAATTCTTCCAAAATACACATTAATGGTGCACAATGGTTGCCTAAAGTGTAGCCCTGACTTCATTATAATTCAGGATATTCCTAAAATATCACTTTTGTACGGCAAGAGACCACAACGCTAGGAGTCAGGAAACTGTCAACATGTTGATGCATGTGCCAGATAGGAAGCTCATATGTATACCCCCCTGCAGGGCTGAGGAATTTGTGTAGCTGCTGGTTCTCCCATAATGAATGTTCTCATCCTGAACCTGTGGAAAAGCTATTAAGCATTAAATTGTGTTCCTACTCAGAGGGCTGTTTCACATCTGAGTCTGTGTGCAGGATTGTGGTGGGGCTTTAACAGTTGGAAATGGTCACTGTTCCATTATCCCAAAGAGAAAGCAATATCTGTTTTGGTTTGGTTTTTAAATAATTTGATTGGAAATTGCATGGGAGAAGGGAAATTAACCTCAAAATAAAAACAGCTGGTGCTTTTCTCTTAAATAACTGTTTTGAAAACCACAGTTTGATCCAAATGATTATGGTCATCACAAAGATCCATTAAGATAAAGACAAAAGCTGGCAAAAAACATTAGAATGGTGGTGAGGGATGGATCCTACCTGTACATGTGTGCATGGTGAGAGAGAGAGAGGTTTTTTTTTCTTCTGAAGCGGGAATACTGAAAAAAAAATCTGCCTATTTTTTTTTAATGGAAAATGGCTTTTGGAGGAAACAGATTTTGGTGAAAAGTCTATTTCTTCCTCAAAACATTTTATGAGGGAGGAAAAAATATTCCCAACCAGCTTTAATATTCAGGGCAAAATTATCCCTTCTGCCAGAATGAGGAGCAGGTTAGTATATGTGAGGGGGAAAAGAGCACAGGGAACCACTAACTTACCCTTTCACTGTCCCCTGAGCACCCATCCCCAGGCCAGAATTAGGGCAGAGCTCTTCCATAGTGCTTAAGGCACAGCTGAAAGTTATATCCATATGTGCTGTCTTGCACATAAGGGGCAAAATTTTCCAGCTTGAAAGTATAATGTCAGTTGCCTGTATTAGTAGCCTGATGTTTTCTCAGCTCCAGTCGAAGATAATGTGAGCTGGGAATGCTCAGCATCTCTTTTAAGCAGGATCAGGAGCCTAATTTTGGATTTAAAGGCAACATTTTCAAAAGCACTTAAGTGAAACAGGAGCCTAGGTCTCATTGCTTTTCTGTATGTACCTAAGTTTGAAGTATTTTTCCAGAGGTTGGGTCTGTGTGGGTGTAGGAGCATACCTGCTCATGGTGGTGCTACCCTCATAATAAATTACAGAGCCCCTTGATATATTATATTAATCAGGAACCTTAATCCGCTTCACCTGTACTCTGCTTAGCAATTCATCTCTGTCTGGACAGTTTCTAACATTCCAAAACTCCGAGCACTGTCAAACAACTCCCATACATTTTTTAAAAAAATCTGAAAAATGTTTCCTTCTGTCCTCACTAACTGTGGAATTCCCACTCTACCCTCCCCAGGTTTCATTGTCCTGAAGTACAAGACAGGCAATATTCAATCCAGGACTAGGGACAGATTTAAGGTTTGATATCTCATGATGAGCAATCAGTGCTATTTCCATTACAGTATGCAGTGTTGTTGTAGCCATGTTGGTCCCAGGATATTACAGGGGCAAGGTGGGTGAGGTAATATATTTTAGATGGCCTAAAGACAAGCTCTTTATAAGCTATTAGCTAAAGAGACATATTCCAAGAAGTTGCTCCAACAGAATATTACCTCACTCACCTTGCCCCTCTATTTCCATTACAGTTATTACCTCACGCACCTTGCCCCTCTATTTCCATTACAGTAACCAGTTTGGGAATTCATTGTGCTAGCACTGTACGAACATATTAAAACAAACCCCAGAACCAGAAGCTTTCAGTTTAATTTAAGATGAGACATAATTGGTGGAACAAACAAGTATGTGTTTGTGAGAAATGCAGTGGCGATGGGGAGGAGAATGGTTAACAGTAGTACAAGCATTGCTTTTGGTAGGATAGCTGTGTGCAGAGTTTGTAGATGTTTGTTTGTTTGTTTTTGTTTTTAATGGAAACAAATAACCAGATTACTAATAGTAGTCTCAGCTCCCCACCTGCTTCCCTATTAACTTCTGACAGGGTGCTGTAGGCATCACAGTGGAAATTAGTCTTAAAGAGGGATGTGCAAAAGGCTAAAGGTAGTGGGGTTAAGGATTAGTGGGAGGGGATGTTTCACAAATAAAAGGTGGCATAGGAGAAAACAACATAAAATTGCTTATGGCAAGAATGGATTTGTTAGTGTTTGAAGGTATTTCATACTCACTGCTCTGTAAAGAACCTGGAGTTAGAAACTTTAAATCCAACCCCCTGAAACAAGCAATACTGGGTATGAAATAACCGCTAAGAAAAGCTGTGTGATGAGATGTGACCATAACAGACAGCTCCAATGAAAACTCTGTGACAAGATAATGGGAGCTCATCTTTCTGTAGCCATTTTTGTTGTTGTTTGTTTGTTTGATAAACAGAGGCAGAACATTGTTCCCTGTAATTTTATGTCAAACTCTTGTGATTTTTTTTTTACTATAAAAGCCTCAAGTAAATAAATGCTCTGTTTAAAAAAATTTTTTTTTTTTGTATACACTTCCTAATACAGATACATTAATTACAGTAAAAGCAGCAAAGAGTCCTGTGGCACCTTATAGACTAACAGACGTTTTGGAGCATGAGCTTTCGTGGGTGAATACCCACTTCGTCAGACGTGGTGGGTATTCACCCACGAAAGCTCATGCTCCAAAACGTCTGTTAGTCTATAAGGTGCCACAGGACTCTTTGCTGCTTATACAGATCCAGACGAATACGGCTACCCCTCTGATACTATTAATTACAGTGTAGTTACAGAACAGTCCTAGTGTGTTACAGTTGCCACTAATTCATTTATACTTCAAGCCTACTTTACTTAGTGTTACCCCTTTTAGTCTCATACTTAATACATGTATTATTTTGTAGAATTCTAGTACATAGCCACATTATTGTTATAGTGTAATTACTATGAAGTTCTACTTTGTGATATATGTATTTGTTACAAAAAGCTACAATCAGAAGTTAAATTATATGGGTGCACTTGATTTATAGTGTAGCTTTGAATTACTATCTCATTGTATTCTCATGGAGTCACAAGGAATTTTTGGGTGGATAATTCAAAGTCCTGATGAAAGTTCCATGTATGTCTCTGGAACTCCCTATGCAGTGATTAGGGCACTTGGCTGGGGCTCAGGAGACTGGTTTCTAGTCCAAACTCTGCCACTGGTGTGCTAGATGACCTCGGGCAAGTCACTTCCCATTCCAGTGCCTCAGTCTCCCCATCTGTAAAATGAAAATGATGTTGACCTCCCTTGTAATGTACTTTGAGATCTGTGAATGAAAAGCATTATGTCAGAACTACTAGGAGGTGTTACAATGTAACTGCCCTTGTAGTTCCCTCAGATGTGTACTGTATTTTGAAATGAACCCTTATTTCTGTGTAATACCACATTTATCCATGTAAGTACCATGAAGCTTAATCAAAAGGATATTAAAAAAGCTTCTTCCCAGGAGCTGTATAAACTGTAATACAACTGTATCTGTATTCAACACAAGCATATTGAATACTGCTGATGAGAACAAGAGTATATTAGCAGTTCCCAACAGCTGGGAACTGGGTCTGTCCTGCTTCTCCTCTTCTGTAATATGAGCTATTGGAACTGTCTGAATATTTCCCAGGTGTTTCTACTTGTTCTCTGGACTCGCATAGTAGGCTGTTTGGAGAAGGTGTGTTCCTAAAACTGCTAAGGTGAAAGGATCTTCCATTTGATACTGCTTTGTGATAAAGAAATTCAACTAAATAATGTTCACATTAAATAGGTGAAAGACAACATATCAATTAGAGTAGAAACTGCAGGGTTTTTGAGGAGTTTCTTAGTGGTCTGATTATTGAGATTAACTTTTCAGAGACTTGAAAACGCATTTCAGTCACCGCATGGACTGCATGTGTTGGCTCAATAGAAGCACCAGATATTCAGTTTGTATCTGCAAATGTCTTTTTGCAATTAGTGCAAACAGAAATAGTGTCAATTCAATAAACATAGCACAAAAAGTTTACGGAAAATGCAACTAAGAAAAGTAACAGTAATGTATTGCAACTAATTAGAAGCATAAACTAAGCATTCAAATCCACCTCTGAAAAGGGTAGGTATAATAAAAATATTGTATCCAGGGTATACTTGAATGCTAATATTACAGCTGGCATTCTTTTTGTTTTTATTTGTTTTGCAGTGGTTACGCAGAGCTATTGCAGTGCTTTTGGGAGGTACTTCCCCCCCACCCCTTTCTCTCAATTTTTGAAAAAAGTTGCATTGTGAATTTCAATGCTGAATATTCTGTTCCTAAATTCTTTTCCAGGGTTTTTCACTATTTAAGGAAATGTTTGACATTTAAAAATCTATTTTAGCAAACTTCTATGTAATTTTATTTCAGAAGTGAATTTTTGGAAAAAAAATTGTTGTTGCTAACAGTCTGATTTTGAAGATTTTATTACTTGCAATGCTACAGGTTAAATTATATCTGGAGACCTGGCTATAATGCATTTGTCCATTCTCAGATACAGTTAAAGCATCTTTCTAATTTGTTACATAGAAAGGATCTTAACCATGTTTACAAACCATGCTAAAGTCTCCATTCTGGAACTTGGGACGTTCATATCTGTGCAATAAGGCTTGAATTCTTCAGACAGTGTACGTATGCTTAATTTTAAGCTCTAAAGTAATCCTGCTGAGGCCAAACTTCAATTTAAGCATGTGTCTAAGTGTTGTAAATTGGAACAATCACGTTGTAATTGCATCCCCTGCCACAGTTATGCTTGTAGTGTAGACAAGCCCATAGTCATATTAATGGGTCTAGGCACATGAGTAAGCGTTACTGATATGGCATGGGCGCCTCTATACTAAAAGCCCTAGCAGTGTAAGTTGGCATAATGAGGAGTGTCTATTTTGAGATGGTTTTTTGTTTGTACCCATAGCCCACAGAACTGTTCCGTAACAATGATCCAGGGATACATGGGCGGGGGGGAAGCAGGAGAGAGGAAAACACTTGTTTCTTCTGAGTGCTGATGAGGCAAACTTGCTTCACCCACTGGAGATGCAAAAAAACCAAGAGAAGAGCAGAGAGGGTCCTCCACATCCTGTAAAAAGCAGAATTCAGATAGTACAGCCTCCTGGGCATTCAAGCCTCACTGAAAGGGAACTAAGTCAAAGAACCCAGCAGAGCTCTTATGTGTATCCAAATCCCACAGAAAGGGAGCCAAGTCCACAGAGCTCAGCAGATCCCACGTAGTCACATTTAGGACATCTGCACAGTGTATGGTGCCTGGCATCTCAAGAGAGCAGAGCTTGAGAAATCTGAAATGAAACACATTAGGAACTTCTCAGAAAGCTGCATGTTCCATCCTGATTTATATATTGATGTTTGCCATCCTATTTCTTCCACTGGGATTACAAGGGAAGAATTTTTTACGTGATTTTCCTCACCACAAAGCAGTTTAAAAGGGATGCTCCTTTCCTCTTAAGCATTCTAAGCACAATCCATGTGGATATGTAGTTATTGCTCTCTGCACTACCTGGAAAACAAGAAGAGGAGAGTTCTCAGAGTTGTAGTTGTCCTGTGTTCCCAGGAAAACATCCTTAATTGTGATGGGTGAGTGTGAGGGTGTGGTAGCTACTGGGAACAGCTTTACTTCCCTTTATGGATAGACTATAACTATAGTTCCAGAATGCTCTACTTTGTTTTCTCTTCTGAGAAGTTACATGAGCTTGGACAGAGTAGAGGGGTCTTCATTATTAAATTATTTATTTTCATGTGTCATTACATGTGCAGGTCCATGAATGTATGTAGGGGAAAAAAAATTCTGAAAATTCTGTGTAATCACCAGAATGTTAAGAAAGCAAAGAAGTTAAAGATGCTCCATTCCCAACTCAGAAATATATAGCATAATAGAGTCTAATTGCATACTTAACTTTGTTTGGTAGTACACAGTTTGGTAGTACACAGGAATAAGGGTTCACTTGAAAATATGGAAGTTATTTGACCATTGCATATACAAATCCATGTAAGCACACAGGAAAGTGAACCTGAAAATTCCATGAGGTAGCAGTGGTCAGGCAATTCAAAGATATTATAGTATAAACTATGTAATTAAACTTAAGAGTCTTGGATTTTATAGTAAATATGTGTATCAAAAAGTATATCTTCGTAGTTGTTACATTAGTGTTACTGTGGAGTTTGTGTACCAGGATTCTTTAAAAAAATGAGTGTTAATTACATGTAAAAAATGAGAACTGTACAGTAAATAGTGTAACCACACTGTACTTAATATATGTGCATGACGAAGTGTGTCTCACATCTCTACTTTTGCAATTAACACTTTTTTTTTTAGCAATTCTAAACATTATGGGCCCAGTTATTATCATTATTTGTGTTCTGGTAGCATGAAGAGGCTGCAGTCAAGATTGGGGCACTATTGTGCTAGGGGCTATACAAACATAGTAAGAGACAGTCTTGGCCTCCAGGTTCTGACACCTTTAGGCTGAATAGCACCTTACTTAGGACTTGACTACAATGGCAATTTACAGTGCTGCAACTTTCTCATTCGGGTGTGAAAAAACACTCCCCTGAGCTCAGCAAGTTTCAGCACTGTAAAGCGCCAGTGTAGAGAGTGCACCAGCGCTGGGAGTCGCGCCTCTCGTGAAGGTGGGTTTTTCTCAGAGCACTGTGCTGCAACCACACAAGGCATGTTAAAGCGCTGCTGCGGCAACACTTTAGCCTTGCCAGTGTAGACTAGCCCTGAGTTACTCTGATTCTTACACAGTAAGATACTACTTAAGGCCTTGTCTATACTACAGGGGTAAGTCGACCTCAATTACGAGGTAGCTTAGGTCAACTTACTGCAGTGTCTACGCCACGCTCTCCCACTGACTTACCTTACTCTTCTAATTCCATTGGAGTACCGGAGTCGATCAGAGAGCGCTCTGCGGTCAAAATTGACTTCTGCTGCATCAATCGCAGCAATGTCGATCCCTGGTAAGTGTAGACATGGCCTTAGTGAGAGTGAAGGTGGCAGCATGAGCTTTATATATGTTGTTGTTCTCAATTTCAGCCATAATCTTGTATCATTAATGTTACAGCACTCTTATGGTATCACTCATATTATACATCTGTAATTTATGTAAGCTTCCAAAATAATTATATTTAAATTCCTACATATAAGAGGGGAATAATCTGTACACAGGACCTAAAAACTGTGAACTCCTGATTTCTAATCCTGCAGTGGCCTTGGATAAATTACTCAATCTCTTTTGCTCAATTTCCCCAACTGTAAAATGGGCATGAAAAAAGCTACCTAGCAGAGGTGTTTTGAGAATTCATTAGTTTGTGAAGCACTTTTTCAATTGTAATTGGCTGTATTCTTGCTGAGTATTATTATGTTATGCTTTCTTAGATTTTTGGTTAAGAAAAATAACCTGCCTTTTACATATAGTGCCATGTACACATACGTACTGTTATGCTATGTGGTACTATGTTTATTACCATATTTATAGTAGATGGATGTGTAATTTAGAGCTTGTTAATTCGTAGAAGCTGTAAATTGATTTCGGGGTGGGGGGGAGTTTGAATTTGTTTATCCTGAAAAATGAAGTTAGCTTAAAAACTATTATTGTGCAAGAGATAAAAATGGTGACATAATCTTGTACATGAAGTACAATACTGGAAATAGCAACTTTTCCCCCCTCCTGTTTGTTTTTCCAGTATGGGGTACTGTATCCTTTTTGTCCATGGTTTGAAAAAGCTCTGTGCCTGGTTAAATAGATGGGGAGCTACTGCCCTGAGCCTCTCTGCTTTGCTGCTGCTGCTGCTGTTCTCTTGGAAAACTGTGAAACAGAATGAAATCTGGTTGTCAAGAGAATCCCTCTTCAGGTATGATCAGCCACAGGAAAATATTTGCTGTACCTTTGTCTTTAAATTTATTTGTAAAGAAACAGGAAACACATGGCATGTTATTATTGCATGGAACAAATCATTTTTATTAAGTAAAAGGAATAGTTCTACTATTATTGTATTATTATGTTGTGGCTTGCCATTATATAGTGCCAAAAAGTGCATGCTTTTTTATAGGAAGAAGGAAGACAAGTTTCCTGCCCTGAGGATCTAGTACAGTAGTTCAGATTATACATTTTAAATAGCATAATATGTGTTTAAAAGAGAAGAGTGGATAGAGGAATTTACATACAACTAACATAAAGAGCAATATTTTAATGAAATTATTACCAACAAAAAAAGTCAAAGCCATTTTTGTGGGTAGATTTGAACATTCCCCTGCAGCACCATGCCCCAAACTGGATTATGTTAAAGCAGAGGTTCTAAACCACGTCTGGGAGGTGTCTGTCATGAAACTTTTTTCAGTTACGAGGTTGCAGTCAGGAAGATATTGAGAACAACTATGCTACAGTGTGAGAACCAGAAGGTGAAACTGCCTGGAAATAAAAGTGACATGAACTCTTCAAGCTGAGTGAAATGCAAAATGTAAACAGAAGGAATATTGAGAAGGAAATGTGATCTTTAACATTCTTTCTGGTTAAGTAGGCTACATTTCTATTAGTAACGCAGGTAAAGAAATATGTCCTTGTGGGATTGTTTTGGTTTTGTTTCTCAAATAAAGTAAATGGAACACTGCTGAGGAGACTGAAAGGTTTTATAAAGTATAAAAGGAAGAAAATGACTTAATAATTTTCTCTCCTATCGGAAATCATTGTGCAAACACTGATACCAACACTATCTGCATATGAACAAACTTTGATTTTGGCAATATGACTATTTTTTTTAGAAGTTTTAGTTAAAAAAAAAAACCAACAAAATCTTTGACTCAATGATAGTTATTGCTGTGCCTTTACTTAAAAAATACTATCCTATTCAATAGATTTGGTTCAAAACATGGTAGTAGCACAACTGGAAAGATGTAGAATGTATTTTAGCAACATTTTTATAAATGGTAGAAACTAGGGCTGTCAATTTAATTGCAGTTAACTCACTCAATTAACTCTAAAAAATTAATCATGATTTTAAAAATTAATCACAATTAATCACAGTTTTAATTGCAGTGTTAAACAATAGAATACCAACTGAAATTTATTAAATATTTTTGGATGTTTCTCTACATTTTCAAATATATTGATTTCAATTACAACAGTATACAAAGTAGACAGTGCTCATTTTATATTGTTGTTTTTTATTACAAATATTTGCACTGTCAAAATGATAAACAAAAGAAATAGTATTTTTCAATTCACCTCATACAAATACTGTAGTGCAATCTCTTTATGGTGAAAGTGCAGCTTACAAATATAGATTTTTTTTTGTTACATAACTGCACTCAAACACAAAACAGTGTAAAACTGTATTGCCTACAAGTCCACTCAGTTCTTCTACTTGTTCAGCCAATCACTAAGACAAACAAGTTTGTTTATATTTACGGGAGACAATGCTGCCTGCTTCTTATTTACAGTGTCACCCGAAAGTGAGAACAGGTGTTCGCATGGCACTTTTGTAGCCGGCATTGCAAGGTATTTACATGCCAGATATGCTAAACCTCTGTATGCCCCCTCATGCTTTGGCCACCATTCTAGAGGACAGGCTTCCATTGCTGATGATGCTCATTTAAAAAAAATACATTAATTAAATTTGTGGCTGAACTCCTTGAGGGAGAATTGTAATACTCCTGTTCTATTTTACCCGCATTCAGCCATATATTTCATGTTGTAGCAGTCTCGGATGATGACCCAATACATGTTCCTTTTAAGAACCCTTTCACTGCGGATTTGACAAAATGCAAAGAAGGTACCCATGTGTGATTTCTAAAGATAGCTACAGCACTCAACCCAAGATTTAAGCATCTGAAGTGCCTTCCAAAATCTGAGAGGGACGAGGTATAAGGAATGCTTTTAGAAGTCTTAAATGAGCAACACTCCAATGCGGAAGCTACAGAACCCGAACCACCAAAAAAGAAAATCAACCTTCTGCTGATGACATCTGACTTAGATGATGAAAATACGTGTGTTGGTCTGCACTCCTTTGGATCATTATCGAGCAAAACCCATCATCGGCATGGATACATGTCCTCTGGAATGGTGGTTTAAGCATGGAGGGACATATAAACCTTTAGTGCATCTGGCACATAAATATCTTGTGATGCTGGCTACAACAGTGCCATGTGAATGCCTGTTCTCACTTTCAAGTGACATTGTAAACAAGTGGCAGACAGCATTATCTCCTGCAAATGTAAACAGACTTGTTTGTCCAAGTGATTGGATGAACAAGAAGTAGGACGGAGCAGATTTGTATGACATGAAGTGTAAAAGACTTTATGTTCTACTTGACTACTGTTTGCGAATCTGTCTCTTTGACAGCCTCATGTATATATTTTTCATTGAAACAGACCAGTATGTATTCAGTTTGGTTGGCAAACTTATTAAATTTACTTCCTGATGCTTCTTCAACAATTGTCTAGTTGAAGTCGTCACGGTAATGCCGGTGATTTGTACATCAATTGTTTAACTTGATTTTCAAAGCTATTCACCAAAGCAAAGTTTCCTTTTCTCATTATTAATGCTAAGCCTTTTTATATATGCCTTTATATAAGCAGTCCCACGCTATAGAAGTAGGTGGAGCTCTGGTAGAGAGAGATTTTTGAAAAATATGAAATAGGAGTTGCTTCAGTATAACACAATTCATTGCCTATCTCCTAAAACATGTTTACTACTTAAACAATGGAAACCATGGTGATGAGATCCTGGTTTCAGATGCCAACTCATTTTAAGAGCTGGATTTCAATCCAAACCTTCCAGGGTTAATGCCAACAATTCAAAAGAAAGCCCTGGCCTTGCAGTTTGGAAGACTCCCTTCCTTTTGAAGGTGGAGGAGACTGTCATTGTTTGTTTGGTGTTCATAAAATCACCTGGTAGCAACTACACATGAGATGGATTCAAGAGATATTGTTGACTGGATAGACAGATTTTCCCCGCACCCTCTTTCTGAAAAACAAAGAACTTCTGGACTATTTCATATGCAGAATTAATGAGCTGAATTCATTTCTAGTTTAACTAGTTTGAACTCATTGGGGTTACATTAGCATTGAGACATCTATTCCTGCCTGACAGCCTTCCAGTTTGTAATATTTGCTCATAGAACACATGCACCATCCTATCAGTGTGGCTTCAGCAGCCCAATGGCTTGTGGTTTATGTACTCGCTCTTCAAAACTACACTGTTCCAATCTACTGAGTAGACTATGGTGCACATGCTCCTGGCATCTGCACCCCTTTGAGTGGAAATTCAGGGTATGTCTACATCTACAATTTTGCAGCGCTGGTTGTTACAGCTGTATTAGTTCAGCTGTATAGGGCCAGCACTGCAGAGTGGCCACCACACTTACAGCAACCAGCGCTGCAAGTGGTGTTAGATGTGGCCACACTGCAGCGCTGTTGGGCGGCTTCAAGGGGGGTTCGGGGAACGCGAGAGCAAACCGCGGGGAAGCAGGTCTCCTTCCCCGGTTTGCTCCAGTGTTCCCCGAACCCCCCTGCAAGCAGATCTCCTTCCCCGCGGTTCCCCGAACCCCCGTGCAAGCAGGTCTCCTTCCCCGCGGTTTGCTCTCGCGTTCCCCGAACCCCCTCCGTGCAAGCAGGTCTCCTTCCCCGCGGTGTGCTCTCACGTTCCCCGAACCCCCGAGCAAGCAGGTCTCCTTCCCCGCGGTTTGCTCTCGCGTTCCCCGAACCCCCCTGCAAACCACGGGGAAGGAGACCTGCTTGCTCGGGGGTTCGGGGAACGCGAGAGCAAACCGCGGGGAAGGAGACCTGCTTGCTCGGAGTTTGGGGAACGCGGGAGCAAACCGCGGGGAAGGAGACCTGCTTGCTCGGGGGTTCGGGGAACGCGAGAGCACACCACGGGGAAGGAGACCTGCTTCCCCGCGGTTTGCTCTCGCGTTCCCCGAACCCCCCTGCAAACCGCGGGGAAGGAGACCCGCTTGGGGGGGATTCGGAGAACACCGGAGCAAACCGCGGGGAAGGAGACCTGCTTGATTACCAGAGAGGCTTCCTCAGGTATGCTGGGATACCTGCTTGTTCCACGGAGGTCAAGAAAAACGCTGGTAAGAGTCTACACTTGATTACCAGCGCTGGATCCTCTACACCCGAGACAAAACGGGAGTACGGCCAGCGCTGCAAACAGGGAGTTGCAGCGCTGGTGATGCCCTGCAGATGTGTACACCTCCTAAGTTGTAGCGCTGTAACCCCCTCACCAGCGCTGCAACTTTGTGATGTAGACAAGCCCTCAAACATGAGTTTCAACTTTTCTTTCATTGTGATCATGAGTATGACCATATGTGCAGAGATGGCTGGTCCTGGAGAGACACTGTCAACCTTGATTTGGGTGCCAAAGCAGATCTACCATTGGCAGCATTTGGAAGAGGTAAAGAAAACCAGAAGAACATAAGATAATGGGGACCTGGCCCCCTACCACCTTATTCTCAAAGAAAATGCTGTTTTAGTAGTCTGAGAAGGTGGAAGATCAAGTCTCCTGCTTCCTAAATTCTTGTGATTTATGTTGCCTCTTTCCCTTGCTCTCAGTGGCATAGGGAGCAGACTTAGTGCCTCTTCCTCCCTGTTGAACCTGCAGGCCAGCATGAGCAAGCCCTAAAGCAAGTAGGTTTGAGACAACAAACGCTCCGTCCCTGCTTCCTGCCAGAACTCCTCTGTCATCTCCCTTCATGCTGTGGGTGGCTATCTTATGGATGTGGGGGCTACTCTGGGCTGAAGGTGTTTGATACGTGCTCCCTGGGGTGCTGGAGGGATATCTTTGTGCTGAGGCTTGGTGAGCAGGGGCACACAGTAGCATTAATAGGGAATGGGACTCTGGGATAAGAGTTCAGATTGGGCTTTTAGGAAGCAGGCATTGGGAGGGACGTGAGAAAGGTGCATTGACAGGAAAATTCTGTCCTAGGAGAAAGCGGGGAAAGGACTCTTGACTAGGGTGGATGAAGGGGGAGACTGTGGCTGGCAGAGCCCTCTGGGAACGGACTGCAGGGGAGCTTCCCAGCACACAGCTCCTAAATACCCCCTTTCTTGCACACAGCCCCTGGCTGCCCTATCTGCGCCCTGAGCTACCCCTTGCTTGCACATAGACCCAGCGACCTGCCTTTCCTGCACCTTGAGCTACCCCTCTGCCAGCACATGGCCCCTAGCCATCCCCTCCTTGCACCCTAAGCTGTTTTCAAACTTTTTGAGCTAAGCCCCCCCACCATTGAGTTATAATTTTTGGTTGCACACCACCGCCCCAAAACGCAGACAGGTTGGGTGGCCTGCTGAGGTGAGTCAGGGGGTGGAGTGGCTCTCTCTCTCTGGACCCCACCATGTGGAGTTGGCGCAAACCCCGCTGGCCCCTGCCCCCCCACAAATAGAAGTCAGACTACATCTATGCCCAAGGCCCCTGTCTTGAGTCTCCCCTCCCCCCCACTGGACCCTGGAGTTTTTATAGCATGTCGAGGGGGGCCTCAGAGAGAGAAAGGTTGAGAACCCCTGCTCTAGAAAGTGTTTCCACATCATCCACAACTTGGGACAGTGCTTTAAATTGCAAGTCTACCCTGAAAAGCATCTATGTAAAAATGGCACTTTTTTTTTTACAAGCAAATTTTTGTCCTGAGTCATTGATTTAAATCTTTAAATCACTTTAGTCAGGTAAAAAAGAGGAAGAAGGACAAAGCAATTCCTACATTTTACTCCTGTTAATTCTGCAAAGAGTGAGTTGGCTTCTGTTCCGTTTGTGCATCATCAATTGCATGTTTTAAGTTCCAAGCATTTACGCTTGTGAAAATCAATGGGCTAGATCTGCACATGTGTCACTGAGGGAATAATTGGCCTGGAGATCCTTTGAGTGGTGATGATTCACAAAGCAGAAAGAACATAGCACAGCTTACCTCCCAAAGCCCAGGTTGGGTATGCAGGACTGATAGTAGAAAATCTTTTTGCTTATAAACTGAGTACAATTGATGTGGGCATCACTGAAAAGCATTAAAATGGTGCCCCAGAGAGACTGACTTGTAAGAATAGAACTTGTGCTTTAGGACACAATGGAGGGTACTGAGAGGAGGTTGTTTCCAAGCATTGGCCAAGTAGGATTTGCCTAACGATAATATTTGAAGTTGAGAGTGCTACTGGTAGTTAACAGGATGTTGTATCCCACCAAGATGACTTAAAGCTTTATCTCAGAGAGGAAATATGTGCAAAATGGCTTGCATACATTTATCTTTTATTTATGACAGTCAAAGGTACCAGAGTAGTCAGTAAGGAAGAAAATCCTCCTGAGAAGTGATTTTCATGCTCAGTGGATCTGTTTCTTTCTGGAGTTGGCTTGGTTACAATAAATTTTGAGACGGGAAGAAAAAAGAGAGTGTGTTTGGAAATGCATATTGGAAAAATGTGTGTGCAGTGATGGGAGAGGGGCTTGGCGGGAACAGAAATGGAAAAACATTGTGTGCTGCTTTGTTATTTATACTCCACCCTTTCCCACTTGGCTTTGGTTATGAACATGATTGTTTCCTCTTTCAGTTAGAGAACAGTGTCCTGTTCTAATCAAGAACCGTGTTTCAGAAGTGTTATTTATTTACCTAGGCACTCATCCTACAAGTACCTGATGTAGTATCTGTTCTTGAGGCATTTCAGTGAGATTTCAGTGACACTTATACTGTGTCATAAGCATTTGCAGGATCAGCCCATCAGTTTCTATATGAGAAGAATAAATAGGTCGTCAAGAATTATTGGCTGAGCACAGAGGAATAAAGAACAAAAAAACAGCACCAATACAAATATCCTTCCTGTTCAACAGAGAGAGAGAGAGAGAGAGTGTTTATCTAGGGAAGTCTTAATAAATGGAAATACAGTGATTGATTAATTATACTTAAAGGGAAACTGTCAAAAGAAAAATACTATTTAAAAATGCCTGTCTAATAAAACTGTGGTTCATTAGAATTGAAATATAGACTATCAGGGTTGGAAGGGACCTCAGGAGGTTATCTAATCCAACCTACTGCTCAAAGCAGGACCAATCCCCAGACAGATTTTTACCCTAGTTCCCTAAATGGCCCCTTCAAAGATTGAACTTGCAGTCCTGGGTTTAGCAGGCTAATGCTCAAACTACTGAGCTATCCTTCCCCTTCTCTTCCCATATGTAATGTACTTCTCACCACTGACTCATTTTGTTGTGTTCAGGCCAGGACTAGAATGAGATCAACCACTCATTAGAGTTAAGCCACTGAGTAGCTCTGAGATGGTAATGGTTTTGAGTCACTATCTATGTTTTCACATAAAACATAGTCATTGATGTAATGATACAATTACCATATAAGAATTAATATTCCAGTAATGCCCAGAAAGTTGTAAGTGGGTAGTTAATAGCTCCCAAGGCTAATGGAAATTAACGCAGCCATAGCATTCACACATTACTTGCTGCTGGTGTGCAATATCTTTGTAAAAACTAATATAGAGAATCATTCTCTTAAGAATAGCATCAATTAACTGATTTAGCTCAACAGTTAGTCACAGAATGGCTTGTGCTGTAGGGCCTCCTGAAAAATAATTTAGAAATACCTTATGGTTAGGAAACCAAACAAGTAGTCATTTTTAAATCCTGTAGACAAAGCACAGATCTGTTGCGCTGAGCAATAACTTATGGTGGATAAACCTAGGGAAGGGTTCTCCTTCCTACCATGCATGCACATCCATCTGCCTTTCCTTCTCTCACCTCCACACACACTGGTGTTATACTGCCGCATCCTCATTCCCACCAAGGCCCAATATGTCATCTTCCCTTTTTTATCCAGGCCTTCTATGAGACATCTACATCTGTTCCTCTCCCAGTCCCATCCTGGCCTAATCCCATTATCCTTTAAAGCAGTGTGGGTCTCAGAAATAGCTCTTTAGTCTCTCAGATGGGCCAAGACTTGGCTCCTTCTTTGGAAATTAATGTCATCATGCTGTTAAGATTGGAAAGGAGGAACAAGCCAAAGCCTGGCAGAAAGGCTGGAAATGTGCTGATCTGTGCAATTGCTTACTATAGATAGGAGGGTCTGATCCAGTGGATGGGAAGGAGGAAGCAACAGTGAAACAAGTGTACCTTAACCAAATTGTGTGAAAAGAAATAGGGCTGAGGTTTGAGCCAGTTCTTATTCTTTATGACATGAACAATTTACCCATCTCTACTCCTAATAACGCTTAGAGATCCTCTGGATATCTGGAAGCTGTGTTTCTCTGCTTTATGTAACAACAAGAGAGTGCCTAAGTCTCTAGCTCTTTGTAGGAGAAATGATCTATAATGCATCTTCTGCTATTTTTTTTTTAGTGTCCAGCATTATTACAGCATTTCTCTTAGGGCATGTCTCCACTTACCAGGGGATTGAAGCACAGCGATCAATCCACCAGGGATCGATTTAGCAGGCCTAGTTAAGACCTGCTAAATCGACCGTCGATTGCTCACCCGTCAACTCCAGTACTTCACTGGAACAAAAAGCGTAAAGTAAGTCAACAGGAGAGTTTCTCCTGTCAACCCAGTGCAGTGTAGACACCGCAATAAATCGACTTACGGTACATTGACTCCAGCTACGTTATTCGCGTAGCTGGAGTTGGGTAACTTAGGTCGACTTATTCCTGTAGTGTAGACCTAGCCTTAGAGTAGCACAGTTTTGCACACTCTTATATAAATCTGGTCATCAAACAGCTACTGAGTCATGCATTTTATTGATTTGGTAATGAATGGGTATTTGTGTGTGTTTTTCTTCCTGTGTTCTAAGTGATAATGCCAATAGTCCAGCTCCTTTTCAGTCCCATGTACCCTCCATTCAGTTTTTCTGCTATTTATAAATACCTGTGTAACCTACTGTGCAGTGTGCATCATGCATCCCCCTCTAGTGGCTGATTCAGACAGACTAGCTACCTACTGTCGCTTCCAGCTAATGGACTTAAGTCAAGATGTTTAAAAGCAACTAGTTATTTTGGTGCCTCGGTCTTTGGGTGCCCAACTTGAGAAGCCTTAAAGGGGCCCAATTTTCAAAAGTTGCTAAGTGCCTGCCTTCTGCAAATCAGGCCGCTTCAGATGCTATAAATTGGTGCACCTAAAATCACTAGTCATTTTTGAAAATGTAAGCATTAATCCTTCAGCTCCAGCAGCAGAGGTCTTTGGTACTAGAAACCCCATGCTCAATCCCTGGTGCTAGCCTGTGATGAAGGTGTTGCATCTACTCGTTGATGTCTATACAAAACTGTGACTGATTTGAAGCTCTGAGTCCAAGGGGACCTGTCTTATCAGTTAACCTCTTTCTATTTTTTGTTTCTCATTTGTAGCTCAGGTGTGCAGACTCTGCCCCATAATGCCAAGGTGCACTACAACTATGCCAATTTTCTGAAAGACCAGGGTCGTAACAGTGAAGCCATCTATCACTACAAAACTGCCCTCAAGTAAGTTCCTTGAAACACCTATTAAGACTGTTTCCTCTTCTGGCACATGAAGTGTTCTGTTTTCTCTTTTCCTAACAATAGACAGCTCCCTGATAGCAGTTATAGCTTAACTTGAAAGCTCTTTTGGCTTAGTGTTTCTCTGTCATTAAATGAGGTAATTTGGCTTCTCTCCCACTGTGTGTGTGTTAGTTAAGTATGTGGCATTCAAAAGTTTCCATAGCTACACATTGAGCAGTGAGGTGTCATTTATTCGGCTGAAAGTACACTGGTAAATGGGAGGGAGTTGCCAGAGCTGTATTTGCAGGTGCTCAGGCCATTTATATTAATAAATTATTAATTGTGCATGTATGAAAAATATCAAGTCTGTAACCAGCAAGGTAGAGTAGTGATAATACTTAATACTTATACAAAGTTTTACATCTTCAAAGCACCATACAAACACTCACTATTAATTTATCCTCAGAACATCCCAGCCTGATAGGTGGATAAATAGTATTATCCCCATTTTACAGATGGAGAAACTAAAACAGCAAGGTGAGTTGACTTGGCCAAAGCCACATATTAAGTTTGTATCAGAGCTAGGATTATAACCCATGGCCTTGTGACGCGCAATCCAACACTTACTCCTACAGACCACGCTGCCCCTCAGTGTAGGTGCAGCAGCACAGCAGCATTGTGGTTTAGGTTGCATCCTGAGGTCTGTTTAAAGATTGATCTTTCTAAGTCCTCTAAAACTGGCATGCTTGATCAGATTCCTTTGAAATATGGTGTGCCTCAGCATCATGGCTGGATTATGGGTGTCCAGACCTAGTAGTCAGAGCCAGACTCTGCAGTCACAAGACAGGAGTCAGGTGGGTCAAGATACCAGGAGGTTAGAAGTAGGAGACAAACTGGAGATCACGACAAGTCAGATGCCAGAAGTGAAGCCGGAGCAGATAGCAGGACTTGGGGAGGGAGCGGAAGGCACACCGAGCAACATGGAGCCCAGCTATTCAGACAGCTTCCTGTTCCTGCTGCCGGCTTAAGTAGGGCCAGCAGGCCAATCGGCTGCTGTGGGATTCCACCAGTTGGACCTCACTGTTGTTAGTGCTCTAAAATCTGAATGGTTACTTGGATTGCTTGGAAATTTGTTATGTCCCGTGGAGGCCTGGGGCAGTGTTCGTGATCCAAGTTTGAGGTCAATTGATCAATGGGTTCCTGAATTTCAGAACTCCCCAAAACAATTCCTTTCTGTTGCCTTGTGCAGTCTGGCCCCACAGCTCAATGAACAGGCACCCTTGCAGCGTGTAGCCTCCTTATGAGTTGTAGAAATGGAGAAGGGGAGCCTCTCCTAGAGAAACGAACACAAGAAAAAGAACAACAATAAAAGACTGAGAGAAAAACAGAAAGCAAAAGCCAAAAGTATAAAAAAAAAATCAAAATCACACCAGAGAGGAAAGAGACAGACAGAAAAAGAGAAAAGTTGGACAGAAAAAAGGGACAGAAGAAAGGCATGTAGGACATAGTTTGATGCAAGGGAACATGTGCATATAGGGGTATCATCCCTTGCAAACTAGGGCTTCTGACAGAAAAATGGCTGGGAACCTTTTCTTCTTGATCTGCAGCTTGCTTTTACCTAAATGTGGGGGAGGGACAAAATTATCTCAGTCCAATTAGACTGTGTCTGTGCTAATGCCCTCTGACCAACTAAGGAATAATATTGATGGCTCTGAAACGGAGCCCCACCAGTCACGATTAGCTGAAAGGATGGTGTTTGCTGCTACCCACCATGTCTGGAAAATGGATGTGAAAGGCATTGGACAACATTTTGGCTATGAACAGGGATACTGAGGACATCACAGGTTTGGTTTTGTTTTAAAGTATTAGCAAACACTATCCATCTCTAAAAGTGAGCTTACTAGTACCCACGGTTGCTTAGCCACTCCCTCCTCCCCATGTTGATACTGCCACTAGTGCAGGCATCTGCTTGTGTGATACTCAGAGTTTATAGTATTTGCTGACTAGATTTTTCTCAGCTGTGTCTCTAGCTCAGCAGCACCCATTTATCATAATTATGGTGCTGTCTTCTGTGCTGCAGTATTTCAATTATACAGGAGGCTATTTTAGAATTGATTGCAGGCCATTTTTATTAAACTTTATTAGATATGTATCCTGTGATGATGATGATGATATCTGTAGTGTTTGTGCCATGTAAAAGACTGGATTTTCAAAGGAGCTGGGTAGCTTCAGCTCCCTTTAACTTCAGTGGGAGCTGGGGTCGCTTGGCACCTTAAAAAATCAAGCTGCAGGTGTTCATCCTGAGGAGTTAACATTCTAATCCTGCTAAATAAGATACATAGGGAAACAAGTGTTGTCTAGTGCTTGGAGCTCAAACTAAGAGTAGGCTCTCATAGGTTCTCCTTCTGATTTTGCCACTGACTAGAGATGTGACCTTGATCAAATCATTTAATCTCTCTGTGCCTCAGGTTTCCACATCTGTAAAATGGGGATATTAATATTTATCTATATAGTGCCACTCCTACTCCACTTCTCTGTCCATCTTCTCTCTTCTCCTAGCTCTTTTTCCTCCGTGTTGTCTCTTCTGCCCCAGCACCCACTCCCTGACTGTATGTCACAGAATGTTGGGGCCTATATACTAAAATATAAAGCAGTGTAGGTACAAAATTGTAAATCTACTTCCACCAAGAATGCCATACTCTAAATTCTGCACAATCACTCCCAGTTGTGAAAAGTCCCTGCAACAGTAGGTAGGTCTTGCACCATGCATTGAAATTCAACAAATTCCAGCTCTGTTGAACCAGTGGAAAAGGTAAGTAAATGACATGGTGATGGATGCAGTATAGGATCCTAGATATATGCCATAGATACATGTAAATCCCAGCGCCAGGCTTCCTCTAGTGAGTATTACCTGCTCCCCAAGGTTCCTGATCCCAGCTATGGCACCAGCACTTTCTCGCAATGTGACTGTAATACTAATGATATTGGGGCAAATTCTCTGTTGGTTTAAGTTATTGGAGTCCCATGGAGGCCAATGAATTTCTTACAATTGACATTGGCAGAGAATTTGGACCATTAATGTTCTGTTTGGCAATCTAGTGGTAATCCACTGTCCTGCCACGTATGGATCTAAATTTATCTACTGATCTTTTGTCCCTGTGGGACCACTGTACTCAGAAAATACCGGTAATTTACACCACTTTAAAATAATCTCCTTTAAGAGCAACATTGAGGGGTTCAGAAAGGAGCCTCATTGAACCATCCTCCACTAAAAAGGAAGATTGCTGTACCACAGAGTGTGTGAAAGTGGAGTAAAGGAAGCTTAAGTGGAAGAATTAGAGAGACTATCATGGGACTTCAGTGACACTCCCAAAATGACAGAGGAGACTAGTGGTAGCACAGAAGGCTGCCATATAAAGAGTGAGAGATCAGCAATCATGGTCCCTTCCTCCTGTGTCAGCGATGATGGGGAGCACTGCAAAGGTCATGTATGCAGTTGTTTGGAGGTAGGAAAAGGAGAGCCTCACCTCTCTGTACAGCAGCTCCTTTGTGTAAGGAGCAGTGTTGGTGGCCCATTGATCATTTTAGCTTGCTTTCAAAGTTTTATGGCAAATTGTAATTGATGTAGTTTTTGTTGCATTTTTAATGACTATGAGATTAAATATAAAAAATTGCTAAACAAAAATTATCATGATGTCACAGTGTACTTGGATATCTTAACTACTCATAACATTACTGTTAATAATAATAATAAAACCTGGCACTTACAACACCTTTCAGCCAATGTCTAATTACTGTGCAACCATTTAGTTAAGTACCATAATACCCCTGTGAGGTAAGTAATATTATAACTGTTATACAGATGAGTAGATTGAAGGGCACCTGGGTCACACAGTAAATTGATGACAGTCAGGACTAAATCTCAGGAATCCTAGCTCTCAGTGCTTTAACCATTTGTTTACATTCCTATTATTCCCAGATCCTCAGCTGTCATGAATTGGTGTTGCTCCATTGATTTTAAACGCAACTAATCAATGACCCAGAAGAATATATTTTCCGATAATATATTTGCAGAACAATATGTTTCCAAAGGACAGAAGTTCCAGTGATCACCTCTTAAAATGAATGTTTGTTTGAAGTGGTTGCAGATCACCCTTTAGAAAACTCATTAAGCACTTGCTGTGGAGGACCCAATCATGAAATGTTCTGGTTTATCTTGGCCTTGTGAATTAGCGTGTAGCCTAATTATATACAGTGCTATGGCTGGGGAACATGTAAACTGAAACCTAATGTAAAAATGTAGAGGAACATGATCATTTTAGAAAAAAGCTTAACTCTGTCTGTGCATAAGTGTGCAAAAGTCTCTCCTTTATGTCAGGTTTGGAAATGAACATTCCGTCTAACCTGGAAGCACAGTCCTTTGGGGATGCAAACTAAAATATGTATAAACCAGATTTCATGAATAGTTGGCATTCTGGGATTGTAGTAATGGGTTATAATAAACCTTTTAGCTGACCTGCAATGGAACAATAAACACATCACTGTAATCGGCCCCTTCGGTAGTTTCTCAGTCATGCTGTAGTGGCCCTAGAAGAAACTTGTTGCTTCACAAAATAAAAAAAAATTAAGGTAATAAAAATGCTGTATGGTAATAGGGTAGAGAAATTTATATCTTCAGGATAGTCTAAAGACTTGCTGCTCTTGCAGATTGTCTACTTCTGTTAGTTCTGCTTGAGACCCCCTGTTGACAGAGATCAAAAAATATTAGTCTTACATGAAATAAATCTTGTCTTATCACCTGCGTGAGAGAGAGAGAATATCAGGACACTCAATTTCATGCTGACCTTATGAATATTTACGGTGTGCTAATGAATATTTCTTGTTGTTGATCGCTGTTGAATTTTGATGTTTTTCCATTCTTCCTAAGCCTTGTGTTGCTCAGGAGACCTTTTTATTATTCATCAGGAATTAATGTAAGCTGATGTGCATGGATGAATATAGCAGAGTTTTAAATATCAATTCCAGCAAAGTGGTATTATCACTTTAATATGCGTTCTGGCAACAAAGGAAAAAATGCAAACTTGAAAAATTGTGGTGATTCAAAACTAAATTTTCAAAGTGGCCTCATCCCATCCTCTGTATTTCCAGGGCTAAAATTGTGGACACAAGTTTTTAGGCATGAAGTTTTTCTTGGCTGAATTTTGCCTCCCCTGAATCTTCAGTTTGTGTGTATCAACACATTTGTGTTAAGGAATTATGTAATTAGAGGCGTTGCTCAATTTGGTTGCACAAATTGCATTTTGTGCAGCCCACGCTAAGTTTTGAGGTAGGCAAAAATTTTGGCACCCAAAATTGAACACCAAAAGTTTGGGGCATTCAAATTTGGAGGCTGTCTCTGAAATTTGGTGCTTACTCATTTTTAACAGAGTATATTGTTGTTTTCAAATTAAGTTATAGGCACAGGAGAGAGTTCTCCTTGGGTCAGAGACGATACAATGATCTGGAAATGGACAAAAATACTTTATTTATAACTGAATGCATTATTTATAACTGATTTTTGCTGCTGGGTGAATACTCACAAAAATGAAATGGGGGAAGAAAATGGGGAAGGCAGGGGAGGGAAGGACAAAGATGATATTAGCAGGCATAGGGAGTTAGCAGCTCTGTATTGCTTCAGTATCCCTATCTCCCATGGGAAATGTGGACAAAGAAGTGAATTGGTTCCTGTTTCCAATCTGAACTTTAATTTTATATATATGTGTGTACGTATATGAAATATTTGATATATTATATAGTACAACATAACAAGGGTGGCCAAACTCACTAGCCCTCCAAGCCGCATCTGGCAATCTTCAGAAGTTTGAGAGCCAGGGCACACCTGCCAGGGGCCAGGGATCAGGGCGTCAGCCCCGTGGGAGGCACCTGGTTGGGCTTGGGGCTTTAGCCCAGCTCCTGCCAAAGCCCTGAAACCCCCCTCTCCACTGGGCAAATGCCCTTACCCCACTGCCCTGCTGAAGGGCAGAGGTCCTGAGCCCCCCACCAGTCTGATAAGTGGGGAATGGGGAGGGGCGGGGGGGACTCCGCGAGTCACAGTTTGGCCACCCCTGCAATATACAGTATTCATATCTAAATACATATAGTGTGTTTGTGTGTGTATGCATGTATGTATACAATAATTATTTTTGTCCATTTGCAGATCATTGTACCATCTCTGACCCAGAGATAACTCTCTCCTGTGTCTATAACTTAATTTGAAAACAAATATATACACAGCAGAACATCAGAGTTACAGACCCCTTGGGAATGGAGGTTGTTCATAACTCTGAATAAAGCACAGTTCGGACTCCAGATCCAGAAGCTGACACGCCAGGCCATGCGTCAGTAGCAGCTGAGCTGCTCCCTATTCAGCCCTGACATGAGTTTGCAAGCTTGTCCCTCTCCTGGGAGGGGTGTGTGTGTATACATAAATGTAAAATGGGGAATATACACACATACACATATGTAGTGTGTGTGTGAGAGAGAGAGAGAGTCAGACAGCCCTTTTGGGCTTTCTTTTCTGACCTCCTCCCACCAAGTGGAGCACCTAGGGAACATCTGGAGAGCAAAGAGGACTCCTGAGGCAGTTGTCCCATAGGCCTTCAGGAGAACGTCTGCCCCGGAGGGGGGAGTTCCCAGTGGAGGAAGAGCTAGGAGGCAAACAGGTTGGTTTACTGGTTGGAAATACTAGTATTGCAGGGGAGGAAGAATCTGGGTGTTGTAGAACACAAGTGCAGTCATTTAGGGCTTCAGTCACATAATGGAAGCTGGAAGTTTCAGTGGCAATACTGACTTGCATTACTATGACATGTCATAAGATCTTAAGGAGAAAAGCTCAAACAACGGAGGCCAAGGCATATGTGCCATAGCCACATTTCCTGCTATCCCATGTTGAGAAAAAGCTGCGCCATAACATCATTTGTGATGGCTTGGACATTCACCAGTCACACCACTCTGTTCCCTCCCCTACTTAAAAATAAAACCCTAGGTAGTGTTAACAACCCTGTTTTTTTGCTAAGCTTTCCCACAGTCTTACCCACTGACTTTTTATATATTTTAAATCAACAGTATCTGGGGTTGTTTAAACAGTGTTTAAATTGCACTCTCTGTGTATTAAAACAAAATCTTGTTCACATGACCTTTTATTTTAAATATAATATGTATATAGAAGAACTCCTTTCAGCACAAACTGCAGGTGGCCTGGAACACCAGCTGCGCTTTATTTTTGGAATGATTTACACTACCAACACCATTTGTTAGCTTGTTTTATGAGTTAGAATTTACACTGCTACCCTGTTATAGACATGGTTGCGTTCACTCCTGATGCTTTGAATGTCCTTATGACATCCAGAGTAGTCACTTGCGGTGATCCCTGTAGTTTGGAGTTTGATGAAGCCATATTTGGAAAGAATAAACTAATAGACTGCATTAATAAATGTAGATAACATGAGATGATTGCTGAGTGATGTAATAACATTTGCTGCCTGAAAAGGATGCCTGATAAAAACCTGAACCCTAGACTTAACGGATGTCATAATAAAGTGCAATGGAGTATTAGGCATATTGCTTTAATCAAGGGAGTTTATTTTAAAATGTATTTTGTGGAAAGCATGCAATACAGTATATTCCACCCCCACACTCTTGCTCTGCTTCATACTGGCCAAGTAGCAAGCAAGGCCAAAGTTTTATTTATTCAAAACAAAGGGATATACATGGGACCATGAACAACAACACAAAAGATCTTTCTGCAGGGCAGAAGAGGATATGTAGCATTCCAAACATCTCTGCTATGGCAAGGCCCCACCTGGTACAGGAATGGCCTGTTGGCTTGTGGCAGTGCAGTAAAAACTAAAATGTCACTGCTCTGTTGATTTTATTTTCAGTGGAGTAAACGTCTCTACATATTAAGACTCGGTGCTTAAAGACCATTCCATTCTCCTAGCGTTATTATAAAACACTCTCTCTCTCTCTCTCTCTCTCTCTGTGCAATAATTTGATTTTAAATACAAGGTGCAGGCAATGGGAAAGAAGAGAATCATTGAAATGTGGGGCTGAAAGGGACCTCAAGAGGTCATCTAGTCCATGCCCCTGCTGTGAGGCATGATCAAGTATACCTAGACCATCCCTGACAGTGATGGTGGATTCCACAACCTCCCTTGGAAACCTGTTCCAGTATTTAACTATCCTTGTGGTTAGAAAGTTTTTTTCCTAAATCTCCCTTTCTGCAGATTAAGCCAATTGCTTCTTGTCCTATCTAGTTAGATATAGAAAACAATTGAACCCCATTGTGTTTATGACAACACATATCATATTAGAAGACTGTTATCAGGTCCTCCTTCTGTCATCGTTTTTCAAGACTAATGTCCAGGTTTTTTAACCTTCCCTCATAGGTCAGATTTTCTAAACCTTTCACCGTTTTTGTTGCTCTCTTCTGAACTGTCTCCAATTTATCCACATCTTTCTTAAAGTGTGGTGCCCAGAACTAGAGAGAGTACTCCAGCTCTGGCCTCACCAGTGCTGAATAGAGTGGGACAGTTGCCTCCCAGGGCATAGATGAGACACTCCTGTTAATGCACCTTAGAATGATAGCCTTTTTTGCAACTGGATCACATTGTTGGCTCATATTCAATTTCTGATCCACTATAGCCCCCACATCATTTTCAGAAGCAATACAGCTTTGTCAGTTATTCCCCATTTTGTATTTGTGCATTTGATTTTTTTTCTTCCCACATGTAGTAGTTTGCACTTGTCTTTATTGAATTTCATCTTGTTGAGTTCAGACCAATTCTCCAATTTATTAAGGTCCTTTTGAATTCTAATCCTGTCCTCCAAAATGCTTACAACACCTCTCAGGTTGGTGGTGTTGACAGATTTTTGTAAGCATACGCTTCACTCCATTATCCAAGTTATTAATTAGTGCTGGACTCAAGATAGACCCCTGCGGGCCCCACTGGGTATGTCCCCCCATCTTGAAAGCGAACCATTGATAACTACTATTTCAGTATGGTCTTTTAATCTGTTGTAAGTTATTTCATAATTACTTATAGTAATTTCGTCTGGACCATATTTCCCTAGTTTGCTTATGAGAACGTCATGTGGGACTGTGTCAAAAGCCTCACTAAAATTAAGATAAAACACGTCTACAGCTTCCCCATCATACACTAGGCTCAATAAGCCTGTCAAAGAAGGAAATGACGTTGATTTGGCATGATTTGTTTTTGACAGATCTATGTTGGTTATTACTTATCACCCTATTATCCACTAAGTGCTTATAAATTGATTGTTTAATAGTTTGTTCCAGTATCTTTCTATGTATTGAAATTTGGCTGACTGATTTATAATCCCCCGAGTTCTCTTTGTTCCTCTTTTTAAGGATAGGATGTTTGTCCTTCTCTGGTCCTCTGAAACAACACCTGTTATCCATGAGTTCTTGAAGATTATTGCCAGTGGATAACGATTATTTTGGAGAGACTCACGTTCATTTGTGATTTGGGGTTCATATGCATTCCCCCTGCTCCCCACAACCATATTTCCCCCTCTCAACAATCCATGAGACTTGTGTGCTTTACCTCATGAAGTTTTTTGGATCACTCCCAGTAACATCTTTGAGTGGGCCACTCCCTCTTCAAAAGTCACTGGGTCGCCATGGCTTCATACTGTATGATCATAGAAGATGTTTGCTTCCTCGAATTCTTACCAAGGCTCCTCTAGGGACAATGGAAGACTTGCTTCCTGTCCAGCTTTTGTCTTGTGAGGACATGGGGTCAGGACTTTCTGAACACTGTTGGCAGTATTAAGCAGATACTTGGCCCAATCAGCAACCCTGGCTATTTCCAGGCTAGAGTTACGCTCTAATGGAGATGTATGTATCATAGAGTAGCCCCAGGGCTGCTCCAACATATTCTAACTTATGCTGAGGGTTGGGGAGGGCCTCACTCAGCCCCAGAATATGGGAAGGTGCATAAGTTGCTTACTTTTCTGTCCTCTTCTTTCCTTTTCTGTTCCAGAACTGACTGTAGGCTGACCAGAACAGATAGGCAGGACCACTTTACTGTCAGATCACTTGTCTGTCAAGTTGAACTGATTCTGTCTGTTTATAGGATTCCTACCCCATTGGGTCTGTTTGGTGTAAGAGCTGGACCAGTGCCGGATAGGTTGGATGCCCACACTAACGCCACAGAGATGAAGTGGGTGCAGAATAACTGATAGAATAGGAGTGTGGATGGGGGGCTACACTATGTTCTAACCAAAGTTACAAAAGTGTGCTACAGTCCAAGTCTTTCCAGGACTTCATCACATGAAGTCACATGAGTTTCATAACATGACAGTCATGATTTGGTTATGTCTACACAGGCAAGATGCAAGGAGCTAGATTTGGAAAACCATTAATGCACTGTGGTTAAAGAGAAAGGAGATAGGTTACATACAACAGTTTGTATAATTATCATTTAAATCGGCTGACTGGAGGATAGCTAATGTAAAGCCAATTTTTAAAAAGGCTCCAGAGGTGATCCCGACATTACAGGCTGGTAAACCGAACTTCAGTACCAGGCAAATTGGTTGAAACTATAACAAAGAACAGAATTGTCAGACACATTATTTATCTGACACATTGTCAGATAAACATTATTTGTTGGGGAAGAGTCAACATGATTTTTGTAAAGGGAAATCATGCCTCACCAATCTACTAGAATTCCTTGAGGGGGTCAACAAGCATGTGGATGAGGGTGAGCCAGTGGATTTAGTGTACTTAGTTTTTAAGAAAGCCTTTGACAAGGTCCCTCACCAAAAGCTCTTAAGCAAAGTAAGCTGTCATGGAATAAGAGGGAAGTCCTCTCATGGATCAGTAACTGGTTAAAAGACACGGAACAAAGTTTAGAAATAAATGGTCGGTTTTCAGAATGGAGAGAGGTAAATAGTGGCACCCCCCAGGGGTTGGTACTGGGACCAATCCTATTCAACATATTCATAAATGATCTGGAAAAAAAAGGGTAAACAGTGAGATTGCAAAAGTTGCAGATGATACAAAACTACTCAAGATAATTAAGTCCAAAGCAGATTGTGAAGAGTTACAAAGGGATCTCACAAAACTAGGTGACTGGGCAACAAATGATAGATTAAATTCAATGTATATAAATGCAAAGTAATGCATATTGGAAAACATAATCCCAACTATACATATAAAGTGATGGAATATACCTAGCTGTTACCACTCAAGAAAGAGATCTTGGAGTCGTCGTGAATAGTTCTCTGAAAACATCCACTCAATGTGCAGCGACAGTCAAAAAAGCTAACAGAATGTTGAGAATCATTAGGAAAGTAATAATAAGACAGAAAATATCATATTGCCTCTATATAAATCTATGGTACACTCACATCTTGAATACTGTGTGCAGATATGGACACCTCATCTCAAAAAAGGTATATTGGAATGGGAAAAGGTACAGAGAAGGGCAACAAAAATGATTAGGAGAATGGAACAGCTTCCATATGAGGAGTGATTAAGAAGACTGGGACTCTTCAGCTTGGAAAAAAAATGACTAAGGGAAGATATGATAGATGTCTATAAAATCATGACTGGTGTGGAGAAAGTAAATAAGGAAGTGTTATTTACTCTTTCTCATAACACAAGAACTAGGGGTCACCCAATGAAATTAATAGGCAACAGGTTTAAAACAAACAAAAGGAAGTATTTCTTCACGCAACACACAGTCTACCTGTGGAACTCTTTGCCAGAGGATGTTGTGAAAGCCAAGACTATAACAGGGTTAAGAAAAGAGCTAGACACATTCATGAAGGACAGGTCCATCAACAGATATTAGCCAAGATGGGCAGGGATGGTGTTCCTAGCCTCTGTTTGCCAGAAGCTGGGAATGGGGCAACAGGGAATGGATCACTTGATGACCACCTGTACTGTTCATTCCTTCTGGGGCACCTGGCATTGGTCACTGTCAGAAGACAGGATACTGGGCTAGATGGATCATTGTTCTGATCCAGTATGGCTGTTCTTATGTTTTGTTGTATAGTCCCCAATAATTTGGCTGTGTAGCTGAGCCTATAACGTCCTGCACTTCGTTGTATTTGTATAGTTTTCTTGGATTACATAGTGATACCTAAATTGTTCTCTCTTTGTATTAGGCATATCCTAGCTACACAGCCTTTTGTTAGAGCTCAATTTTTTA
This sequence comes from Gopherus evgoodei, assembly GCF_007399415.2. Classification (NCBI taxonomy): domain Eukaryota; kingdom Metazoa; phylum Chordata; order Testudines; family Testudinidae; genus Gopherus; species Gopherus evgoodei. The sequence goes on along the minus strand of NC_044322.1, from coordinate 254,332,536 downwards.
GAAGCTTTGTATGGATTCTTCAGAAGCTGGAAATTATCAAAAATGCGTTTTCATTCTTTTAGTGGATTACTTTGTTTAAAAAGGGGGCTAGAAAAAAGTTAAACGTGCTCCAAGGATTTTCAGTGAGAAAGTATAATGTGTATGCATTCTTGTCATTTATGTACAAATGAGAGAACCCGAAGAACTCTTCTTATTACAGCACGTGCCTAATAGCTGAGCATCACTGGGAACTTAAGACTTTAGCAAATTAGTTTTTATTTTTAGCCTCAATACTGTTTGACATAAAATCCTTCTTTTTTATCTCCTCAATACTCAGTCTGCAAGTTCTTTTTCCCCAGCAGGTTCTTAGAATGTCATGAAAATTCATAAAGTGAAATGGGGTTTAGTGTAGTACAAACTTGTTTGTGTAATTTAATGCTCTTGGATATGCTATGGATGCCAAGCTGAAGAATCATGCTGCTCCTGCCTACTTTAGATTGCATATATTTTGCTTCTCTGTTCTTCTCTTTTCTTTATTTTGGGGAAAACGTTCCCCTGGATATTGGGTTGCAGTATGGCTGTTCTGTGCTGGCTGCTGGCAGGCTCTGCCAATAAACGTGGCATAGTCAGACATGAAAAGATCACTCCAGGAAAAGAAGAATTTTCTGCTGGCATAGAAAAATATGAAAAATCGGGATTGGGTTGGGGGGGTAATAGGAGCCTATATAAGAAAAAGACCCAAAAATCGGGACTGTCCTTATAAAATTGGGACATCTGGTCACCCTGTCTGGCTATCATGTTGGCACTTTATTAAATTTAACACAACAGCACATAGAAATCCCAACTGCTATCAGAATCCCATTGTGTTGGACACTGTACAATACACAGACAATCCCTACTCTGAAGAGCTTGAACTCTACATAGAGAGACAAAAGGTGGGAGAAAGATGAGCAGCCAAGACAGAGCGTAATGACTTATCCAAGGTCACACAAGAAACCTGTGGCAGTTGAACAGAGATCTGCAGTGGCTGAGTTCAGTTCCTTACCTACAGAACCTTTTTCCCTTGCAACAGCTGGTGGCTGCTGTAATTTACACCTGAGAATGGACCAGTGAGTGGCTTAGGATCAGGCAAGCAGACAGGCCACCTTTGCACACACGGCTGCTGGGCTGGGCTGGCCTGTGTGCTGCTTGGCTGCAGCCAAGGATCTGACAGATTTAATACATCCACTGAAAAGGACAATGGCTGGAATTTCCAAATGAGCCTAAGTGTGTTAGACACCCAGCTAACAATAATCTCCAGTAGGGGTTGCATGCCTTATTCCCTTAGGCTCCTTTAAGAATACTGGTCTGCAGTGATTGTTTTTTTTAAACTGGAAGGAACTAGATTTGGAAAACCATTAATGCACTGTGGTTAAAGAGACAGAAGATACCTTTGAATATTTCAATATATGCCTTTGTCCTTTACAAAAGTATTAAAATGTTCCTAGAAGACAAATTTGGAAAAGTTCCTGAGCTTGTGAGTTGCAAATCTCTGTGCCCGTGGGACACAGTCTGTTGAGTTGAGACCATACTGGTGTTAGGTCATACTTAAGGCTACGATTTAGTCATTGAGGTTGTGGAAGCCATGGAATCCATGCCTTCCAGTGACCTCTGTGATTTCAGCCTGCGGAGGTCAGGAGCTGCAGGTTCCCCCCACCGCCAGCAGGGGCTTGGAGCTGTCAGGTATCCCCCCACTTCTGGTGGACCCACAGCTCCCGGCACCTCCAGTCAGAGGGGGCACCACACCACACAACTCCCAGGGACCATGGGGAGACCCAGCATTTCCTGGCCCTTATGGCTGGTGGGGGACCTCTGGAGCTGCAGGCAGCAGGGGCCCCTGCATCTCCCAGCCGTGGGTGGCAGGGGACCCTGGAGCACCAACACCCAAACCGTGATGGGGGCTCCCGGAGCTCCTAGTCACCCTGCATTTGCCCCACTGCAGGCTGTGTGGGAACCTGCAGATCCCCATTTTGTCACAGATATTTTTAGTAAAAGTCATGGACAGGTCATGACTTCCATTAATTTTTCTTTATTGCCCACAACATGTCTGTGACTTTTACTAAAAATATTTGTGACAAAATCTTAGCCTTAGTCATACAGCATCATCTTGCCAGAGCAGGATTGTTCCATGTAGTACCCTTGCTCCTCAGATTTTATTCAGTATAGTTTTAAATAAATCTGTCACACAGTTTTAATAAGAAATTACTTAGGTGCATGGAAGTGAATGTGATGTAATAGAATCGGTTTGAAATAATACGCTGGTATGTATATAAATGTGTAATGTAGAAATTTGGCATGACTGATATGTTAATATATCATTCTTACTTTTGTTAGCACAATGATGTCAATAAAATATTAAGGTGAGTATAGGGAGGAGGGGGGAAGCATGTCTAAAAAGACTTGCCATCCTCCCAGCAAATGTTTTTGCTTATTTGACTAGGGCCTGATTCTACCACACCAAAGCACATTGAAGTCAGTGGTACTCCCTCCATTCTTACTTGTGCCGAGTGTTGAATTCAAGGAGGTTATGTGTGGATTGGAAGAATCCAGTCCAGTGAACTGGGAGAGAAGATACAAAGTGACATCCTGCAAATCTAAGACATGACCTGCTACCGGCTGTCCCTTAAACTCTGCCTCAGTATTCCTATCCGTAAAATAAGGGTAATAATACTTAGTTACCTCGCAAGGGTGTTGTGGTGATCCATTAATCATGGCTGGTTTGAAGATGAAAAGTTCAAGTTTTTACTAAGTTCCATAGTCAAAAGGAGCATATAAAACAAGGCAACCCAGAATTAGTCAGTGAAATTAGTTGCTGATTTCTCCCACTGCCTATCATGATAAATGGCTGAATCTGAAATCCACTGAAATATTTTTTGTGACAACACAAATAGGCTTCACACAATCACCAGTGCTCTAGAGCAGTGGTGGGCAACCTGCAGCCCGTGGGTAATCCACTGGCGGGCCAGGAGACAATGTTTACATTGACCATCCACAGGCTTGGCCGCCCGCATCTCCCAGTGGCCACGTTTGCTGTTCCCGGCCAATGGGAGCTGCGGGAAGTGGTGGCCAGCACGTCCCTGTGACCCATGCTGCTTTCCGCAATGTAAACATTGTCTCACAGTCCACCAGCGGATTACCCTGATGTGCTGCAGGTTGCCCACCACTGCCCTAGAGTCACCTGTAGACTCATCAGGTCCATGTCGGCCAACAATTTGAAATGTTTTCAAGAAATATTTTTTGTAAATAAGTTGGTAAATGGAAAAGCACTAGGACTCCAGGTGCCCCAGAGGGTTTTCTGTGAACTCAACTGAATTTTATCTTGCGGGTGGGGGGGGCAGTTCGGAGGAAGGAAAGGGTGGAACCCAGGTTCTCCACAGGGCTATTAGCAGGTGCTTCTGAAGAAAGCTGAGATGGCCAGCAGGGAGGTATGGCTAGAATTGCAGCTGAAAGACACTTAACGAAGTAGTTGGAACCACTGTTCACCTGGAAAAGGCACTGCAGTCCCCTATTGCAACAGCCTTGCAGGGCCAGGGCATTGTTTGAGACTGAAATTATCTTAGACTCTGATCTCCTATGACAATCTCTTTGTCATACTTGAGGCCACTGGCAGCTGTGAGATCATTGAGACCCTTGTGCTTCCGCCTTACCATTCCCCTAGCTGCCCTTAAATCATTGTCTGTTTCCTTGGGCAATTCTGAAGAGTCACATTTCCTTTTGTTTTCTGTCCTTTCAGGCTTATTGTCCTGGAAAAATATAAAGAACTCAGTAAAAGCGGGTAGGGAGTTGTCAAGCTAATGCCCTTTCCCCCTTTAATACTTTTGGTGCCAGATCAAGAGCCTGTTAAGTGCAGTACCATGAACAGGACTTGTCATTTGTTTAACTGGTTTCCCAATATTTGAATTAAAAGTTAAATTAAAATTCTTGGTGGATTATAGATTGTATCCATGATAACATTCCATTTTCCTCCATTCCCTGTCAGAACTGCCTTTTACCACAGAAATAAGTGAGCCATTGAACAGCTTTTACTAATATGCTATGTAATAACTACATGAAATCAAAATTAAACGGTCATTGGTATTTAAAGATTGAAAATCTGTTTGCATTTTATGCTCTGTGTCTTCTGTGTGAAAGTAGAAATCTCTTGTCTGTGCCAGTCAATGAGGCTTTTGTTTGACTGTATTAGAGGGAATATTGCTAGCCTAAAAGAACTGGAGGATAATTACTAACAGGAGTTTTATGTAGTGTATACCTGTAATAGTTAAAGGCACGGCTGCTTAAATTTATTCCGACAATTGCAGCAACAGTACTGGAGGAGCTATCTGAATTATTCATTTTTCCACGAGAAAACATCCTACTTGTTTTTTCTTCAGAAATCAAAGTCCAACCTTATTTAAAGAATACTTTTATGGGGAAGGTTTTAAGTGAATTTTGCTGTTTCAGGAATTCTGCTGTAATTACCAATGAAAGCAGGTTCTCAAAGAAAATACTTAGGGTTTCTAAAAGAAGGGGAAAATTGATTTTTCACATGAGCTGCTTGTTGTAGGGGGAAGTTTAATGAAATTCAGCTTTCTTTCATAAATAATGCAGCACTTGCATTTGATTATGTGAAGCCTAGAGGAATTTCTGCCTAATCAGATACATCGCAAGAGGAATGTTGCCTGCAGACTGTTACCATTACAGATGACATGTGGGTGAAGGGGTCCATCCAGATGGAACACTCCGTTTCATAAAAGAAGCTATAGGACAGTGTGTAAATTTGGACAGTTGACTCTCTGCATCTCAAACTGCGATAGTTATTTATAAAACAAAGTCTGTTCTGTGCATTATTAGTACTACTACTGGAGCACTGAGAGGCCTCAACTGAGAGTAGGCACGGTACAACCATTGTAGACCTTGTATAAACACCTGGGACGAGAAAGCCCTGACTGGGACGAGAAAGCCCCTGCCATAAAGAACGTACATTCTAAATGAGACAGACAAAGGGTGACACTGGGCTACATTTTGAAAAATCTTCTTTTTTAAGAAATGCAAAATGTGCAGGTGTGTCAGTTTAATTTAAAAAAACAACACCCCAACCTAGAACCCTTTTGTACATGCAAATGATTTGCAAACTTTGTGGGAATGTTTTTAGAGGCCTTTAATTGATTAAGCCATAAGGTGTAACCTGAATACAGGCTTATTGTGTTCTGTCATTCTAGTTCAGGGCTATGTTCTAACCTCTTTTTTACTCCGCTAACACTGATACTGACAACACTGGAGTTCATGCACAGAAGTCCAGTGGAGTGAGACCACGGTCCCCTTAGGGCCTGATTGTGTCCATCCCTGCCCCTTATTGCATTGAGTAGCACTTTACTCCTTGACTTCAATGGCACTACTTGCAGAGTAAGATATTCAACATAACTAACAGTGGCAGGATCAGACCCTTTCTCATGAACCCATTGAATACCATGTCATCTCACTACACATTGGTTTTTCTCTGCTGCTGTCTCTTCTCCTAATGCTTGTTTGAATGTGGTGTGTGTGACAGTTCTTGTTTTCTATTGCTGGTAAAATTACAAATGGCTTCGACAAAAGTGCTTTAAATTTAGGACCAAATCCTCAGCTGCTATAAATTGGTAAAACTCCATTGACTTTAATGGGGCTAAATCAATTCACACTGGCTCAGGAGCTGGTCCTCAGGGTATATTATTTTTTGTAAAGGGCCTTATGACCATAAGTAAATCTAAAGCACATGAAGTACAGCACAGAACAGCTGGAAGAAGTGTCTGCATACTGTAATTTATTTCATTTGATGGCAGAGGCTTTAATGCAGAGTTCAAGTCCTTTATTTATGGAGCCGCTAGTAGGAGTTAAAGAGTTTAAGGATGAAACCAGCTCTGTATTTTCAACTTGGGTTTTCATTCCCTTTTAAATTTCCCCAGAAAATTCCCTAAAATTTCATGTGAATGCTCCTAGGCCAGAGGGGAATTTATTTCTGAAAGTTTGAGGGAAAAACACTAGTTAAAGGGTTGTAAAATGTTGATATATTTCTGAATTTTCCAATAATTGTCTTAAATGCTTTTGCCCACTCATAACTCAAACACAACTTGGTGTCAGGTGTTAAAACCGCCTCATGCTTTGTGAGTACTGACTGTAAAGTAATGCACAGGTTTGTTTTGAAGCAGAAATAGAAAGTCCTGAAAGTCCCTGAACTTTTTTCCAGTGAAATCAATGGCAAAATTCCCATGGACCAGTATGGAAACAAAACTGAGCTCTAAAATGGCTACCTTGAACCTTATCCCAGAGCCCCCTGTATGGAGTGGAAACATAGCTGTGCCATCCTTGAAACAACCCAAAAAAATTGCTGTGATTTGATTCATACCTACTGCCCCATTGTTCCTGGTGCAAAGAATTTCCTACAGCATCTATCATCTTGTGTCCATTCAGTTCTGCTGACCAGTGCATTTGGCGATGGACTCAGGGTTTCACTCGTTTTCCCCCCCACCATCCCAGCCCACCTGCTCCTGGGGTGGATGTGACAGCTCTGTGGAGCCAGCCCTTCCTTCCCACATCCAGAGGGGGACTTCAGGCTGGTTGTGTGGGGAGATGATGGGCTTCCATGCCCCAGTTCAGCTGTGTTATGGCCAGCCACAATTCGGTCCTTCATTTATAACTCATTGTTATATGTTGGAAAAAAACAACTGAATAAGAGGTAAATAATTGTACTGTTGGTAAATGGTGGTGCCGAAGGACTGTTTAGCTGTGCAAGATAAGGGCTTATACATCCACAAACTGTCAAGTAAACTTTCGCAAATGAGTAGTTGCAGCAAGCAAAGTCTCTCATGGATGAACACAAGATGCTGATCCGAACATGAGGAATGTTGACAGAATATTTAGCCATCAGTTATAGTACGGTGGCAGTTCAGTGTCAGACTACTTTTTTAAAGTGCATATAGTTGGGTCCAGGAAGTACTTAGAGGTCAATTACACAGCTATTAGTACCTGTATATCAGGGATTGTGGTGGAGGAGTAAAATGATTTTGAGACATTTAATCATGCTTATTCATAGAAAGTTACCTGTGTTTTCCACCAGAACCGCATCCCTAGTTGTCTGAGTTCCCTCATACCTTTCCAGATCCTCCCACAAACAGGCCCCTTCCCAGAACTGTTCATATGCCACAGAGCCAGAAAAAGTCTGATGTAAAAATCAGTGACAAAATACAAAAATGTTCCTAGTACTTAAGAAAAGAAAATCCCTAGGCTGTCATACATGACATCATGAGAAAACATGGGGAGAAAAATAGGGAAATTCTCAGATATAGTTTTAAACTTTGTTATGGCCCACATTAGTATGGTATCTGAGCACCTACATCTTTAATGTATTTATCTTCACAGCACTCCTGTGAAGTTAGAAAGTAGTATTACCCCTATTTTACAGATAGGGAACTGAGTCACAAAGAGACTAACCGCTGTGCCCAAGGTCATGTTGGAAGTCTGTGATGGAACTTAGAATTTGAGCTGGGTCGCAGGCCAGTATCCTCACCCTTGGACCATCCTTCCTCCTTAGGGTTCATAACAGGGTTACCATATGTCCGGGTTTTCCCTGATATGATCTCTTTTTGGGTTCTCTGATCTCCATCCAGGAGAATTTTTGAAACATGAACAAATGTCTGTGATTTTGAGCTGGGTGGCTGGAGAGCAGTGTCTGCTGGCAAGCCACCCAGATCTGAAGGCAGCATCATTACCAGCAGCAGTGCAGAAGTAATGGTGGCATGGTATGGTATTGCTGTACCTTCTCCTTTCCCGCTCACCCTCCCTCCAGCAGCGTCCTCTATTTGGGAACTTGAAATATGAAAACCTAGTTCATAAGTGATACCCCACTGGCAAAATCAATTGTGAAGGAACTAGAGAGGGCAGGGCTGGAGAAGCAGCTGCGCATTGTTTAAACTAGACTTCAGTTTATCTGGATTAAAGCTCCTAAATCAGATTCTTACGAATTCAGGCAAAAAGGTGAGAGGAGGTAGGCAGAAAAAGCAGTCAGAGATGAGAGGCTAAAGAGAGAGGAAAAAACTATCTGGAAGCACCATGCGCAGCACAATAGGGCCCTGAAGTTGATTGGGGCCTCTGAGTGTTTGTTTATTTCATAATAATAATAATAATAATAATAATATAATATAATATAATAATAAATTTACACCTTCATCATCTTCTCTCTCTAGGAACCTGCATTTCAGATCTCACTTTTGACCACTTATTTCTCACTTTTTAGGGAAACAAACAAACCAAAATACTGACTTAGGAGCCCAGTTTCAAGTGAGAGTTGAGATTAGTGTTGGCCCACAAACCGCTGTGAATTCAGTGGAATTACACCACAGATGAATTTGACGCGTTGTGCAATATTATTACAACACAGAAAGGCTGAGTTAAGGCTCTATTTTGAACCACTAATTTTTTATCATTCAGTTTATATATTAACTAGACGTTAAGGAGAATTCATACTCTCAGGCAACTGTAAAAGCGTATTTCCAAAGTTTGATCATTTTGTTTTGTCTGGATAATGTTCTTCTACAGCTGATTTTGTAAGTGGGAAATGACTCCAACGAAGTGTTTTGTTTTGAAATTGTCCTGGAGTTTTATTTCAACTTTTATTGGTGAAAATGAAAAAATGTTAGGGTTTTTTTGGGGTTTTGATGGAAACAAATGGGGGGAAAAAATCAGAAAGAAATGTTTCCCATGGAAATTTCCATTTTAATGGAAAAAAAAAGTGTCAGAAAAATTTTGACCAGATGTAACCACTCTGTCTTCTGCTAGCTTAGTTTATTACAAGCTATGTAATAAACATCCTCCTTCACTCCAACTGCCAGGAGATCTGTAAGAATAATTCTGATTTGCATTTTTCTCTGGAGGCTGAGCACATTTCGCCCCATCTCTTCTTTAGAATGACTATCTCACACATGTTTTTGCTCCAAGACTCCCAACTCTTTCTCAACTGCTTTAGGGGAGGAGAAATACATCAGCATGGTTCAGAGGTTTATTTTCACTTAGAGAAAGAAGAATAACTGCAATAGCCTTGTCTGGTGTTGGGAAGAGAGAGTATTAAAGCTGATAGCTTTGTTTGTCAGTATCTGAATGACTGTGATTTGAAATGTCCCCTTTCCCAGATTGTATCCTCGTCATGCGAGTGCCCTGAACAACCTCGGCACGTTGACCAAAGACTTGGTGGAAGCAAAAGAATACTACAGAAGAGCTCTTCAGTTAAACCCACAGCATAATCGAGCTCTCTTCAATCTTGGAAATCTGCTCAAGTAAGTTGAACATTGAGGTCAAATGGCTTCAATAAAATTAAAATACTTCCCCCCTGCTCCCCCTACTGCCCTGTTACAGCAGCAGATTGTCTGCCCAATGGTAGTGAAGAGTGATGTTAAGTTCTCACCGGCAGGCAGGACCTCTTTGGGTTTTAGAGCGGGGTGCTGGCTGTTTTTTGGTTCTGATGTGCTCTTCATTACTTTCTTTTGCTAGCTAGCTGAGTTTACTTTTTGGGAAGACACGTCACTTTGGCTCAGACAGTCTTGCAAAGAAGCTAGCCAAAGAAAGTAAGTTAGCAATATTAGGCCAGATCCTCAGCCCCATTAAGATGCCTTTACACCAGCCTGGTGGCCTAGAGGTGCTCAAAACCCAGTGTCTCCATCCCTCGGCAGGATCCTCTGGTGACAAAGAGTGAGAGTAGTGATCTGTATGTCACTCAGTCCCCCCATTCCCATCCTTGTGGTCAGCAAGTTGTGGGGGACATGACTGATGAGAGGAGGCATGGTTGGGACATCATTGGCTGCTGGGGCAGCTCAGTAGGGCTATCAGCTGCTTGTACAACTTTAATACAGCCCTTAAGCTGTTCTGAATTGCACCAGGGAACTGGAGGTCCAGAATCAAGAGAGCAAAGTTGGCTTAAGGCCATTTTTTTGACCCATTTGTTGCACCAAATGCTCCTCAGCCACAGCTCAGGGTCTGGCCTCTTGTTATGTTTTACATTAAAACATAGGCTAGGAACAAAGAGGCCAACACTAGAAACTTTTGCTAATATAGTAATGTCAGTTAATAGACTCATAGACTCTAGGACTGGAAGGGACATCGAGAGGTCATCGAGTCCAGTCCCCTGCCCTCATGGCAGGACCAAATACTGTCTAGACCATCCCTAATAGACATTTATCTAACCTACTCTTAAATACCTCCAGAGATGGAGATTCCACAACTTCCATAGGCAATCTATTCCAGTGTTTAACTACCCTGACAGTTAGGAACTTTTTCCTAATGTCCAACCTAAATCTCCCTTGCTGCAGTTTAAGCCCATTGCTTCTTGTTCTATCATTGGAGGCTAAGGTGAACAAGTTTTCTCCCTCCTCCTGATGACACCCTTTTAGATACCTGAAAACTGCTATCATGTCCCCTCTCAGTCTTCTCTTTTCCAAACTAAACAAACCCAATTCCTTCAGCCTTCCTTCATAGGTCATGTTCTCAAGACCTTTAATCATTCTTGGTACTCTTCTCTGGACCCTCCCCAATTTCTCCACATCTTTCTTGAAATGCGGTGCCCAGAACTGGACACAATACTCCAGTTGAGGTCTAACCAGCGCAGAGTAAAGCGGAAGAATGACTTTTCATGTCTTGTTTGCAACACACCTGTTAATGCATCCCAGAATCACGTTTGCTTTTTTTGCAACAGTATCACACTGTTGACTCATATTAAGCTTGTGGTCTACTATGACCCCTAGATCTCTTTCCGCCATACTCCTTCCTAGACAGTCTCTTCCCATTCTGTACGTGTGAAACTGATTGTTCCTTCCTAAGTGGAGCACTTTGCATTTATCTTTATTGAACTTCATCCTGTTTACCTCAGACCATTTCTCCAATTTGTCCAGATCATTTTGAATTTTGACCCTGTCCTCCAAAGCAGTTGCAATCCCTCCCAGTTTGGTATCGTCCGCAAACTTAATAAGCGTACTTTCTATGCCAACATCTAAATCGTTGATGAAGATATTGAACAGAGCCGGTCTCAAAACAAACCCCTGTGGAACCCCACTTGTTATACCTTTCCAGCAGGATTGGGAGCCATTAAATAACTACTCTCTGAGTACGGTTATCCAGCCAGTTATGCACCCACCTTCTAGTAGTCCCATCTAAATAGTGTGACTCTTTTTTAACAGCATCTCTGTACTAGCAAAAGCGCTAGTGTAGCTGTTGTTTATACTAGCAGAAAAGCGCTTTTGTCAGATAGCTTGTATCACTTGGGGAACCAGCATAAACTACAGTGGCAAAAGCATTTTTCCCCCCGTGTAAGTTGCATCTACAGTATGAGGGATTGCCAGTATAGCTATACCAGCAAACCTTTTCAAGTGTAGACCTGGCCTTAGTATTGGGCTGGTTACAAAACAACATCATCTTACCAAAACTTGTTTTAGCTGTACTCTTCTAAATGTTGCTTTGAATAAGGCTCTGTATCAAAGGTAACAAAAGGCTACAGTACTGAAATTCTGCCTTGTACCGTGGTGCTATACGTTATTGGTAATAGAAAATTCACTATGATAACCTTACCAGTCAGTGCTATTGGTTTGGACTGATATATGGAGAACAAGTCATTCCTGGGAAATAAAAGAATAGGTCAATATTATATAAAACCATAGAAAGCACAAATTTGATCCAAAAGGCATTTGATCCAACGTTCTTGCATTATTCATTACAGTTGGCTGAAGTGCTCCTGAACTTCTCTGATCCCCAATTAGTGGGGACCATTCCTAAACATCCTAACATAGAGAAGCACAGATCAGCCTCTAAGATCAAGAAGGTGCATAAAGCCACATTTTCCCCCCGACCCTCAAATGCCCTACGTCAACCCATTATCTCCTATATCCTGACCAAGTTCTAACATGGGTAATTACATTCTTTCTGTTGTGGTTCACGTCCCCTCTTAAAAACCATTGGACAATGCGGCTGTTAAACAGGTGCTGTGTTCCATCCCAAAGGCAGCTGCTTTAAAGCGGTGGCTGTGTGAGTTCTGTAAAGTGCTTTTGAATCCTTCAGGTTAAGAAGTGCTATAAAAAGACAATTATTACTAAGACCATAGCCTTAGAGATATTGCAGCCTGTAATAAAGTTGAACTTAGATATGCAGACTGATTCTCTGCTGGCTTGCACGAAGTACAGACATTTAAACCTGTGCAAAGTGAGTACAAAACTCTGCCACTGGTGTAATGGGGAACTCAGATTTGATAACATTTTGTGCCCACTTTGCATGGGCATAAATGACTATGCCAGGGAAAATCAGTGGAGAACCAGGCCTGCAATATTTAAAACATGGCTGTTAATAGTATTTTTTACACTAAGACATTTGAAAAATTATTCTGGGGGAAGTCAGAGTCAATTCTGCAAAGTTCCTTGCGTTTATATCTACATGTTTTGGAGGAATCCTGCTGTGCACTTCATTAGATTGTACTCCCGCTGGAGTTTTGAGAAAAGGGAACTTCATCATTTTGGAGGAATAAATTTGCTGTTAACATGTGGGAATCTGCCTCCCCTTCCCCTTTGGAAATAACCTGTCTATCCAGACAGCTGTTCCTAGTGACCTGGGCTTGAGTAAATTTGTTTTGGAATCCACAAGATGGAATCTTTTGGTTTTTCACAGTTGTCCCATTTAAAAAAAACTTTCCATTTTCCGTTTTGGCCAGAAGATGAATTTTCACAGGAAGCCCTGCATGATATCAATGAGTTAATGAACCTCTGGCTTTGTTTACATACTCTAAAAGAAACTTGAATGGCATTATTTTTTTGCCTTGTATAAATATCAGACAGAGGATAGCTAAACCGTGCAAAAAGTTTTCTCAGTAAAAAAGCAATCACTAATAGACTCCCCTCCAGTGAAAAACCACATCCCCATCCTTTTGTAGCTCAAAATGCCTCTTCCTTTGGGTTTAATATTTCTTTTAAAGCTCTGCATTATGTAAATATTTAACTCGTGTCTATGGATTCAGAACTGGTGAGATTTAACTTGAAAAAACAGAATAATATGGATTATTCATACCAGAATCTCTTATACAGATTTTTATGAAGAATTCAGACAAAAAAAGGATATAAAATTTGGTAAATATATCGGAGAAGTGAATATGCATGAACACACAAGTGCACACATAACCTGAGTTTGTTGCAGCAGAAAGAATAGGAGAGATAGTCCTCTTCGCTGTATCCCTTCAAATGTAAGGATTTATGACAGGCAGTATGGCACTTCTGTCTAATAAACACTTCCATACTCTGTGCACTGTAAGTATGTTATGGCTACACTTTCAAAGAAAAGATTGAATGCCTTGAGGCCTGTTAACTGAAATCTAATGTTTATTCCCAGGTCAGACTACACAGTACATAGAGGAGCATACAAGATGTCTAGTACAGTTATTACAATGATTTAGCCCAAGTTTGACAAGACCACCTATCCTGAGGAGGGAGAGATGCCAGTCGGCCCTCTCTTCTGAACTTCTCAGATTCAGACTATGGGGCATAAGTGTGAATGTGCTGATATAGCCGTGTGTGTTTGTCTGAAAGAGGCAGAGAGTATCATGGAAAAGTTAAACTCATCAGAAACTTTGCAATATTAATACCTTTTGGAGACTAAAACATTTCCCCTACCCACCAAACAACCAAACCAAATGCTGCTACATCTTAGGGACATCAGTCCAGAGTTTGGGTAAGGTCTCTGATTTGAAACTCCGCATTATACATAGTGCTGACATTATAACCATGCTTCTTGAACCATGTCTCATATATCACTTGTTGGCTGCAGTACTGCGTACATAGTTTTACCCCTTTCAGAAAAATGTCGTTATACTAAAACTGGAAACAGGAAGATTCTGTATTGTAGATGGATGCCAAAGGAGTAAGTTGTCCATATTCATTTTAACATACATCGTCCAATTTGTTTAGTTATTTATTTACAGATGAAGACAGCTAGAGACAGTAAAAGTCTTTTGCTTATGATGCTAAACCAAGATCCTTTCTCCTGGCTTTTGGTAGCTATACAAGTAGAAGTTAAAAGATTCTGTGGCATTTTGTTGGTGAGAAGAGGAAAACTCCTGTGGCTTGGCTGGTAAATTTTCTATTGAGGAAAACTGGTTACTCTGTTAAGGTTGTGTTGAGCCCCTCCTGAGCACACAATGGATCCGGTGTTCATGCAGATATTGTTCTACCAGTATCTAATGCTTTACTTTATAAAGTCATTTGGGATATTTTGAAAGTAAGAAGTGCTATAGAAGACCAAACCCTATGCTATTCTTTTCTCTGACAGTGAAATTTATCCCAGTGCAGAGACCCCTCACAAGGCCCTATGAATCACTTACCCTCCATCTTATGGATTTAAGTGGTACCTCGGCCACTGTGTGGGATGAATTTCACCCTCTCTGTATAGCAGTGAAGGTGTCCATTCATCTGGCTTTTGCCGTGATAGATAACGAATGCATAGAAAATAAGCATATAAAAAAATCCTCCCTTTGCACCATACAATATGAGATGAAACAGATCATTTTTAAAATTAAAAAACTCATATGGCCTCCGTCCTGTAAGAGGCTGAGCACTTTGGCTCTGATCCAGGAAAGCATTTCAACACATCATCGACTTTCTACTCATTTGCTTTAAGTTAAGCCTGTGTAAATGCTTGGCTACATCAGGGCCAGAGTACTCTGCATCTTGCAGGGTTGAGGCCTGTTAGAGGTTGTTATGTCTGTTCTTTTAATATAATTCGGTCTGTCACAACCAAAAGATTCTGTAATCTTTTCCTCCTCCCCTTTAAGGAGACACATTGTTCGGGGATCAAACAAAAAAGGGTTATTCAAAAAAAAAAAGTAATTAAGAGTGCATGCTTGCGGTTAATGGGGACTTTTACTGCTGTCAAGTGGATCACTTAATCCTTTTATTTCTGTATCTGGCATTTCCTACATTCCTGCCAAACCATTGATAACTTTACAAAGCAGTCATCTGTTTTCAGTTTATATAAATGTGTCACAAAACTCCAGCCAAAGAATCCAAAAGTTTTCTAAATTGACAAACTACCTAGCCTTTAATTAGTAAGAGGGAAAGTGGTTCTTTATTTGTTTTTGCTTATTTGGGTAATTTAGATTGAGTACCACTGTAAGAAGGAAAAGACTAGCCCAACTGTTTTTACTTAACTTAAAGCACAGGGAAAATATTCTCTCAGTTATATAACTAGAAGGGGAATAAAAATCTGAAAATCCACAAATACTGTCAGCTGAAATTTGCACCTTATAAACAAGATCTGGTTTCTTGGCCATGTCGCCCAGATGAAATCCAAGGCTAAAGTTGCAAGCTTTTCACATATTTCTCATACTTCAGAGTCCTTTGTTTCTTTTCAAAGGCTATGATGTTCATATTACTTTGTGCAACCAACACAAAGAAAGCTTGTTGGCTCAGTCTATATAAACATCCACAGCCACTCACCCAGGGCAACTGCTCCCTTTTCCAAGGAGAGAAATGTAGTAAACCCTTCCACTGCAACTGGAGCTCACCACATTAGGCTTTCCACAACCATCTCTGGCCATTCCCTTCCTAGGAGCAGAGTCAGGTACTCTCCCCAGGCCAGCAATGGTCAAGATGCTTGAGAATGCAGTTAGTGATACTGGGCCATCAAAAACATGAAAATATATTCCACTTAAAATGTATACGTTGTTTAATTAAATCGTGACACTGTGCCCATATAACACACTTTTATCTAAGGATCTCAAAGCACAAACAGCTTTAAGGTTCGTAAAGCCCTTATGGAGTATGTAAGCTTTATTGCCTCCATTTTGTGGATGGGGGAAACAGAAGCAGAGAGAGGTTTCCCATAAGTGACCTATTCCAAGTGAGTCAGCGACAGACATGGGAATAGATCCCAAGAGTCCTGACTAGCAGTCCACTGTTCTAACCCTAGACATTTCTTCCTGTAAGGCAAGTGACTTCCTAATGGCTTCTGTGGGAGAATCTAAGCTATAGAAATCTATACAAGGAATCTGAAGGTGCCAGGATACATACTTACCATGTAACCAATAACTTCAGTTCTTCACTTCTTCTCCTCCCACTGACAGAGAGGCTATGGAATTCTATATTGCCTCAGGAGATTCTGGTTACCTAGACTGTGACTAGAAGCCAGAGTTAATTAGTTAGTCTTTGTTGAAAAGAGCAAGACAGGGACTTTCAAGTCTCTTTAAAGTATTTAATCAATAGGTGACCTAAACATATTGTTAAACGAACTTTGTTTCTTTTATGACTTGCAGGTCCCAAGGGAAGAAAGAGGAAGCTGTGTTCTTATTGAGAGATTCCATTAAATACGGTCCAGAGTTTGCAGATGCTTACTCAAGCCTTGCTTCCCTGTTGGCTGAACAGGTAACCAGTAATATTTAGACTTGGGTAGCTCATTCCTTCTATGCACGATGCATTGATGTTACCTTTTAGACATGTCTGATTCTCCTCTGACTACAATAAAAACTCTCTCACCAATACATGAGAATGGCCATTCTGGGTCGGACCAATGGTCCATCCAGCCCAGCATCCGGTCTTCTGACGGTAGTGAATGCCAGATGCTTCAGAGGGAATGAACAGAACAGAGCAATTTCAAATGAAATTTGAAATCTGTCATCCTGTCCCAGATTCTGGCAGCTGAAGGTTTAGGGACATCCAGAGCAGGGGGGTGCATCCCTGACCTGTCCCATCCCTTTCATATATCTATTTTTTAAAAATGTAATTCTGTGAATATCTGGGTATGACAGCTGGTGTATTCTAGAATAAATTGCTTCAGTACGGCAAACCCAATTTGAGATAGCAGGTTTGATTGAGCTAATTTGAGGTTATGTTAGTACAATGTGAAGTCTTCTAATGTAATTTGAAAGCTTTCCAAGCTATTGAAGTTATAGAGAAATCATGATCTATTACATAGTGCACCTAGAGTGTGATAATAGGCAAACTATATAATACATTCAATACAAAAAAACACAGCGTTTAAAAGCACATTATTAAGGGTGCAAAGTCAAGCACTCAAGAGTTAGGAAGTGCCAGAATTAATGTTGCCTGGGCAACCTTAATCCAATCCCCCTTCTTCATCTGTATTATGATTCAGTCTTTAATTACATGATCACGTACTGTTTTTACACAAGACCCCTGCCTCACTCAATGCACAGCTGTCCCCAATCACTTAATGCACAGCTGTTCAGTGTTTTTTCTCCCCAATGTGTGTTCCTAAGCCTGCTTATTGAACATTGTTCAAACCCGGTTCCGAAGACAGAATTATTAATTTCCTCCTGGGCTTTTCTACTGCACTCATCACTATAATATCTGAGTGTTTTCACAAATATTTCCTTTTTTTTTTTTTCAAAATACTCCTGTGACACAAGTGGGTTTTATCCCCATTTTACAGATGGGGAGCTGAGGCACAAAGTGATTAAGGTCAAAGGTATCCACTAATTTTGGGTGCTGAATCTGAGACTTTCAATACTTGATTTTTTAGAGAACATAGCATCATATATCACTTTATATGTTCAGAATGCTGCTCCCATTGATTTCACTTGCAACTGAGAGTGCTCAGTGCTTCTGCACATCAGATCCCAGGATCTTAAGGTGGAATCTCTGAAAATGAGAACATGCAATTAGGGCCCATCTGTGAAAAGTTGAATTTCAGTGACTTTAGCATCACATATGAACTCTGTGGCAGAGACAGAGCTAGAATATAATTCCTTGCCTTAACCATGAGCCTGTCCTTTGTCTTCCTATAATCCCCTGCCTCATTCACTGCACACTTTCCAACTTTTGCAACAAATAAGGCAAGGGTCCAACAGACAACAATTTCCTTCTCTCTGCAGTCCTCATTCATCCCTAGGGCAGGTCCATCCTGTGCACTGAATAAAGCAGGGTCCTGTGGAAAAAGTAGCTTGTGACCGTGCAATCAAAGACTGTATCATAATGCGTGCAGAAAAGGGGGCCAAATTAAGGTTGAAAGGGCAGCCTTAATTCAGGCATTTCCTGACTTGTGAGTGATTGACTTTTCGGCCTTAATGATGTTCTTTTAACAGAGCTTTTTGCGTGTAATTTTCAAGTTTTGTTTCGTTTTTAAAGCAAACTGAAAAAAAACAAAAATTCTGTCATGTGGCATCATATTGACACCCACCTAGATCATCATCATTGTTGGAAACTTTAGATCCACAGAACAGAGTTCTGCTATCTGAGTTAATGGAGTAACAAATAGCAGTAGTATACTGTTGTCCTCTATGTGGACCAAGACTAGAGGGAAATGAAACACACACTTTGTCAGTGGGTTTTGCAGAGATTTGCTGACAGCAGAGGAATGGTGAGACTCAGGAATCTTGGGTTCTGTTCCTCTCTGGAAGGAAGTGTTCTCTAGTGGGCACACTTGTCTGCTCATTCTCTCCAAGCTTGACCCAGTCTGCTCTGTTCCCTCTAGCCTTTCCCAGCCTTGCTCAGCCATTCCCACCCATCAGGGCCTTGTCCCCAGTCTCTTGCCCGTCCAGTCCCAGTTCACCCCCTCTAGGCTCTTATCTGATCGGTCTCTTCCCCCTGTCTCAGGTCTTCAGTTGCCCTCCCTCTATTCCCCATCCTCACTAATTTCCAGCCCCAGTCTCCTTCCCTGGGATGCTCATCCAGTCTCCTTTCCATGCTCCCTGCTTCCGTTTCCCACCAGCTCTATCTCCAAGTCTCTTTGCCCAGTCAGACCCAACTCTGTCACCCACAACCGCACAAGCTTCTCATCAGATTTGTCCCCTCCCTGCATTTCATTTATCCTCCCCAACTGGTTCCAGCTCTAGTCTTCCACACCAGCTCCTTTCCTAGTTCTTCTCTCCCTCCCTCCCCCTCACTTTTCCCTCTCTTTCTCCCAGTGCTAGTCTCCTTTGAGGTCAGACTAGATGATCCAATGGTCACTTCTGGTGTTAAAATCTATGAGTCTATAAAAATCCTCCCCCGTGTCCTGGCTCCCAGTCTCCAAACACACACACCCCAGATCCCAGCCCCTGCCTTCTTGCCCAGCCACTCCCCACTCCCTCCGACCCCACAGCTCCCAGACTCAGTTGTTCCCCTCTCCCCTTGCCCTGGCAGCCACCAGTTCCAGTCATGTCTCCTCCAGGCTCCTTGACCCAATCTACTCCACTTGCATCCCTCCCCCAGGATTGGCTCTTGTCCTCTCTGCATTTGAATCAGGCAATTTCTTCATCCACATTACCTGGGCTTGGGCAGGGGTACGGGGGTGGGCAGGGGGGAATCACTGAGAGCACAGGAGAGATAAATTCCCTTCTCTCAGTTCCAGTGCCTCGCCTCAGCCTGTCCCACAGCAGCCCAGAGCTGTAGTTGCAGGGAAAGTCCTACTCAGCCCTCTGCAGATACAAGCAGCAGCATGTTGTGAGCATGTGCAAACTGTTTTTATAGAGGCTTATAACTTGGACAAATCTGGGAGGATTTTCTTGGGCACAGCACAAGGCACATCCCTGACACAAAAGCAACCTCGTGCCAAATTTCAAGTCCCTGTGACAAAGCATGGGGGTGCTACAGCTTTTCGAAGAAAAGATTCTCCAAAAAATTTTAACATGGGCCAAAAAATATATTTTTCCCTAGTTTTGTTCTTGAAAACATCTGAATCATTTTAGCTGAAATTTTCCAAAAAGAGTCATCTTGAGGCAGACATCCAGCATGAAAAATTTCAGCCCAAATGATTAAAGTTTGAAAGTTAACAGCAAATAAAAAGAGGGTCCTATAATGGGGAGGGTCAGGCAGTTTTAATATGTGCTGTTACCAGCCCCGTCTATAATAAATATCAGTTGCTAAAATGTATTTTGCTATTTTATTTTCTTCTCCATCCATCTATGGATGAGAGTAAAATGTTACCAGATCTGTTCAGGTAGATGAAAATCTCTAGTATGTCTGATATGATAGGAATTTCAAGGCATGGCCTTTAGATTTCTATCAGCAATATATATGCACATATGCACATACAGTGGGTTTGTTGCATTGAAACTGTGTTTTGAATAAGCCCCTCAATGGGCAGAAGAGCAAACTATCCCACTGCATAGGAAAAATAGGAAGTACAGCAAGAGACCACCCTGGCTTAACCAGGAGATCTTCAATGATCTGAAACTCAAAAAAGAGTCTTACAAAAAGTGGAAACTAGGTCAAATTACAAATGATGAGTATAAACAAATAACACAAGTATTTAGGGACAAAATGAGAAAGGCCAAGTCACAAAATGAGATTAAACTAGGTAGAGACATAAAGAGTAACAAGAAAACATTCTATAAATACATTAGAAATAAGAGGAAGGCCAAGGACAGGGTAGGCCCATTACTCAGTGAGGGCAGAAGAACAATAACAAGAATATGTGGAAATGGCAGAAGTTCTAAATGATGTTTTTCTTTTAGTTTTCACCGAAAAGGTTAGTAGTGATTGGACATTTAACATAGTGAATGCCAGTAAAAATGAGGTAGGATCAGAAGCTAAAATAGGGAAAGAACAAGTTAAAAATTACTTAGACAAGTTAGATGTCTTCAAGTCACCAGGGCCTGATGAAATGCATCCTAGAATACTCAAGTTGCAGACTGAAGAGATATCTGAGCCATTATTGATTATCTTTGAAAAGTCATGGAAGGTGGAAGAGATTTCAGAGGACTCGGAAAAGGAAAATATAGTGCCAATCTATAAAAGGGAGAATAAGAAGCTTAACTTCAGTACCCAGAAAGATAATGGAGCAAATAATTGAGCAATCCATTTGCAAACATCTAGAAGATAATAAGGTGATAAGTAACAGTCAGCATGGATTTATCAAGAGCAAATCGTATCAAACCAACCTAATAGCTTCTTAGACTGAGTAACAAGCCTTGTGCATGGAGAGGGAGTGGAAGATGTGGTATATCTTGACTTTAGTAAGGCTTTTGATACTGTCTTGCTTGGCCTTCTCATAAACAAAATTAGCGAAATACAACTTAGATGGAGTTACTATAAGGTGGGTGCATAACTGGTTAGAAAACCATTTGCAGAGAGTAGTTATCAATGGTTCACAGTCAAGCACAAGGAAGGGCACATCAAAAGAGGTCCCACAGGGATCAGTTCTGGGTCTGCTTCTGTACAATATCTTCATCAATAAGAACATAAGATTGGCCATACTAGGGCAGACCAAAGGTCCATCCAGCCCAGTATCCTGTCTACTAACAGTGGCCAGTGCCAGGTGCCCCAGAGGGAGAGAACCTAACAGATAATGATCAAGTGATCTCTCTCCGGCCATCCATCTCCACTCTCTGACAAACAGAGGCTAGGGACACCATTCCTTACCCATTCTGGCTAATAGTCATTAATGGACTTAACCTCCATTAATTTATCTAGTTCTCTTTTAAATTCTATTATAGTCCTAGCCTTCACAACCTCCTCAGGCAAGGAGTTCCACAGGTTGACTGTGTGCTGTGTGAAGAAGAACTTCCTGTTCTTCTTCGAGTGATTGCTCACATCCATTCCAGTTAGGTGTGCGCACCGCGCGTGCACGTTCGTCGGAAACTTTTTACCCTAGCAACTCCAGTGGGCCGGCAGGTCGGCCCTGGAGTGGCGCCGCCATGGCGCCCAATATATATCCCTGCCGGCCCGCCCGCTCCTCAGTTCCTTCTTACCGCCGTGTCGGTCGTTGGAACTGTGGAGCGCGGCATAGCTGTCCTCCACGTCCCTAGCTCTCCTAGTTATCTATCGTTATCTATCGTTATTCTCTAGTTCCATTATAGTTGTTAATTAGTTTGTTAAGTTGATAGTTAAGTTAATTAGTTGTAAAGTACTTCTTCGCCGGGGGCTTAGCCCTTCCCGGCACCCGGCACCGGGCTCATGCCTGGTTCGCCGGGCTTCAAGCAGTGTGCGGCCTGCAAGAAGCCCATGCCTACCAGCGATCCCCACGAAGCGTGCCTGAAGTGCCTCGGGGAATCGCACAGATCTGACAAGTGCCGCATTTGTAAGGCCTTTAAGCCGAGGACAAAGAAGGAGAGGGATCAAAGGCTCCGAACTCTCCTAATGGAGGCGGCACTTGACCCGACGGCTTCGCAGGCCGTGGTATCGGCACCGGCACCGGATCGCTCCGGCACCGAGAAGACTCCTCGGCACCGACCCTCTCCGGCACTGGAGCCAGAGCCAAGGCCGTCGAAGTCTAATACTCCGGCCAGGCAGACCCGGCTAGAGCGCCCGGCCTCGACATCGGCCGCGGCGCCGCCGGCACCGTCAGCACCGTTGACTCCGGGCCCGGCGGGTCCGTTGAATCCGGTGCCGCCGAGCTCCCCCGTGAGATCTGGGGTTGAGATAGTGGTCCCATCCACACCGGAGACCTTCGCCTCGGCTCGGGACCTTATTGCCCTGACTGAGCCTACTCGGCTGCCACCCCCGGTACCTCCGGTGCGGGTCGTGTCCAGAGGCAAGCCCATGATGTCGGCACCGCCCAGAGACAGTCGTTCCCGATCCAGGTCCCGACGTCTTGGGCGCTCCAGATCCCGACGCCGCTCGCAGTCCCGGCACCGCTCCCCTCAGCGGTACCGGTCGCACTCGCGGCACCGGTCGGCATCGAGACGGTCGCGGTCAGGCTCCAGTCGACACCGGCACCGCGACTCCAGGAGCAGGTCCCGACGCTACTCGCCGCACCGGTCGACCTCCCGGCACCGAGCTAGTGGCAGGTCCCGGTCCCGGTCTCGCTCGACCTCCCGGCACCGAGCTGGTAGCAGGTCCCGGCACCGAAGCGGCGCCCGGCACCGAAGCGGCGCCCGGCACCGATCAGGATCACGGCACCGTGACAGATCCCGGTCCCGGTCCCGATCCCGGCACCGATATGACTCCCGGCACCGGTCCCCGGCACCGAGACGATCCTCCGTGCCGGCCCGCGCAGACCCGTACCATCCAGGGTCGGCCCCACCGTGGCCCTCGAGACAGCCGTCCGTATCCTCCCAGACGGACAGCGGCTATGCGCTGGGCACCGACCGGCAGGCGGCGCTGTTTGGTGATCCGCCGCTGCAGGACCAAGGCCCACAACAGTGGGGATTCTGGACACCCTGGGCGTACCATCAGGCCCAGGGCCCCCAGCAGCTCCCTGCTAGGCCGGCGACTGCGGAGCGTAGGGCCCCTGAAGCCTCCTTGTCTCGCCCCCCTCCCTCCCCGGAAGGGGACGAAGGGTCCAAACAGCAGGACTCCGCTGTGGCTCCGGAGACAGAGGCGAGGGCTGAGGAAGACCCTCAGTTGGACACTATCGTGCCTGGGGTCTCATCATCCTCCTCCCCGGATGAGGCGGTGGCGGGTACCTCCTCCAACAGTCCCCCCCCGCTGGATCTCAGGGCGCACCAGGACCTCCTCAGGCGATTGGCTCAAAACCTGAGTCTGCAGGCAGAGGAGGTCTCGGAGATAGAGGACCCAATTGTCACCATCCTCTCTTCTGATGCTCCCACCAGGGTCGCCCTGCCCTTCATACGGACCATCCAGGCCAATGCCAATACTATCTGGCAGTCCCCGGCCTCCATCCCTCCGACAGCGAAAGGAGTCGAGAGAAAGTACATGGCCCCTTCTAGGGGCTATGAATATCTACATGTTCACCCGACTCCCGGTTCACTGGTAGTGCAATCGGTGAACGATAGGGAGCGTCACGGCCAGGAGGCTCCGGCCCCCAAGTCCAGAGAGGCCAGGCGGATGGACCTCCTTGGCCGTAAGGTGTATTCGGCTGGGGCGCTGCAGCTCAGGGTCTCCAACCAGCAGGCCCTGCTGAGCAGATATGCCTTTGATTCCTGGGTGGCAGTGGACAAATTTAAGGAGCTGCTGCCACAGGATGCTCGCCAAGAGTTTACGGCCATCTTGGACGAAGGCAAGAAGGTCGCACGCACGGCCTTGCAAGCCTCCTTGGACGCTGCGGACTCGGCTGCCCGTACCCTTGCGTCAGGAGTTACGATGCGTCGCATCTCCTGGCTGCAGGTTTCCGGCCTTCCGCCGGAACTCCAGCATACTATACAGGACCTTCCTTTCGAAGGCCAGGGCCTGTTTTCTGACAAAACAGACCCCAGACTCAAGAGTCTGAAAGATAACCGAGTCGTTATGCGGGCCCTCGGGATGCACACTCCCGTGACGCAGCGTAGACCCTTCCGGCCACAACAACAACAACAACAACAACGCAGGCCGTTTTCCCAGTTCCGCCAGCGGCAGGACCTTTACAGGCGCCGCGGCAGGAACGGGAGGCGCAGGCAGTCGGGGAACCAAGGGGGGCAGAACCAAGGCTCCTCAAAACCCCCGCCTGGTCCTAAGCCTTCATTTTGAAGGTGCGCTCGAGGGCGCAGTAACAGTTTCCCCTATGGATCCTTCCCCCCCGTTTTCCAACCGCCTTTCGTTTTTCCTCCCGGCGTGGTCCCAAATAACATCGGACCGCTGGGTCTTAAGCGTGGTGCAGACGGGATACCGCCTGCAGTTTGTTTCGTTTCCTCCTTCCCGCCCTCCTTCCTCGTCCCTCTTCAGGGACCCCTCTCACGAGCAATTCCTTCGGCAGGAGGTGCAGACGCTCCTCAGCAAAGGAGCTATAGAGGCGGTTCCGAAAAACGAGAAAGGCAAGGGGTTTTATTCCCGCTACTTTCTGATCCCCAAGGCCAAGGGGGGCCTCAGGCCTATCCTCGACCTGCGAGAGCTCAACAAATACCTCGTGAAGTTGAAGTTCCGCATGGTATCCCTGGGGACCATTATTCCATCCCTGGATCCGGGAGACTGGTACGCCGCCCTCGACATGCAGGACGCGTATTTCCACATTGCCATTTGGCCGCGCCACAGACGCTTCCTCCGCTTCGTTGTGGGGGCTCGTCATTATCAATTTGCAGTCCTCCCGTTTGGCCTGTCCACGGCCCCGAGGGTGTTTACAAAATGCATGGCAGTTGTTGTGGCGCATCTTCGGCGCAACCGTGTCCACGTGTTCCCTTATCTGGACGATTGGTTGATTCGGGGCACGTCGGAACAGCAGGTGAACAGCCATGTCCGCGTGATCACCGGCATGTTTGCGAGTCTGGGCCTCTTGATAAACACAGACAAGTCCACCCTGAGGCCCACTCAGAAGGTGGAATTTATCGGGGCCGTCCTGGACGCCACTGTGGGCAGGGCCTCGCTGCCTCTGCAGCGGTTCCAGACCATGGCGGCGATCGTTCAACGCTTGCGGTCAGCCCCGTTGACGTCAGTGAGGACATGTCTAACCCTGTTAGGCCACATGGCGGCGTGCACCTTTGTGACCGACTACGCTCGGCTCCGCATGAGGCCTCTCCAGCTGTGGCTTATCAGTCATTACAGGCCAAGGCAACCGTTAGACATGTTAATCACAATCCCCCAGAAGGTCTTAGATTCCCTCGGCTGGTGGTTGGACCAGTCCGTATTGTGTGCGGGTCTTCCCTTTCACCCGTCTCAGCCCTCGGTATCCCTGACAACGGATGCCTCAGATCTAGGCTGGGGGGCCCACCTAGGGACCCTGCGGACGCAGGGCCTGTGGTCCCAGGAGGAGGTGGGGCTACACATCAACATGAGGGAGTTGAGAGCGGTCCGCCTTGCTTGCCAAACGTTTTGTCATCAGCTTCAGGGTCGTTGTGTAGCCGTGTTCACGGACAACACGACGACCATGTATTATATCAACAAGCAGGGCGGCACCAGGTCCTCCTCCCTGTGCCTCGAGGCGATACGACTCTGGGACTTTTGCGTAGCCCACTCCATTCACCTCAGGGCTTCCTTCCTTCCCGGAGTACGGAACACGCTGGCGGATCGATTGAGCAGATCCTTCCTGTCACACGAGTGGTCCCTTCGCCCGGACGTCACTCTCTCCATTTTCCGGAGGTGGGGTTATCCCCGGGTGGACCTCTTTGCGTCCAAGGGAAACAGGAAGTGCCAAGCGTTCTGCTCCTTTCAGGGCAGGGAGCCGGGGTCGATAGCGGATGCCTTCCTCATCCAGTGGTCGACCCACCTGTACTATGCGTTTCCTCCGTTCCCTCTGGTTCACAAGGTCCTCCTGAAGGTGCGCAGAGACAGGGCTCGTGTGATCATGGTGGCCCCGGCATGGCCCAGACAGCACTGGTACACCATGCTGCTGGACTTGGCCGTAGCCGACCCAGTTCCCCTGCCCCTTCATCCGGACCTGATTACCCAGGACCACGGGTCTCTCTGTCACCCAGACCTGCAGTCGCTGCACCTAGCGGCGTGGCTCCTGCGTGGCTAACTGGTTCCGAGCTGCGCTGCTCCACGCCTGTGAGAGAGGTGCTCTTGAGCAGCAGGAAACCGTCCACAAGAGCCACATATTCGGCGAAATGGAAACGCTTCTCCTGTTGGTGCGTAGAGAGAAATCTCCGCCCTATGGAAGTTTCGGTAACCGAAATCTTAGACTATGTTTGGTCCCTCAAAGAGCAAGGTCTGGCCTTATCGTCGTTGCGAGTCCATCTAGCAGCTATCTCCACCTTTCATCCGGGTGCGGACGGTCGCTCCGTTTTTTCTCACCCGACGGTGTCGAGATTCCTTA
Organism: Gopherus evgoodei; assembly: GCF_007399415.2. Taxonomy (NCBI): domain Eukaryota; kingdom Metazoa; phylum Chordata; order Testudines; family Testudinidae; genus Gopherus; species Gopherus evgoodei. Next base: position 254,305,986 of record NC_044322.1, on the reverse strand, counting down.
AAGGGCTGGAACGGTTATTCCCTAACGTCCGTCCCCCTGCTCCAACCTGGGATCTTAACCTGGTGTTGTCCCGGCTCATGGGGCCCCCCTTTGAGCCGTTAGCTACTTGCTCCCTGCTTTACCTCTCTTGGAAGGCTGCCTTTCTAGTGGCTATCACCTCAGCTAGACGGGTGTCGGAACTCCGAGCCCTTGTGGTAGACCCCCCATATACGGTCTTCCACAAAGACAAGGTGCAGCTTAGACCACACCCTGCCTTTCTACCCAAGGTGGTCTCAGCCTTCCACGTCAACCAAGAGATTTTCCTCCCGGTTTTTTTCCCAAAACCTCACTCCTCAGGCAGGGAGCAGCAGCTCCACTCGCTGGATGTCCGTAGAGCTCTCGCGTTCTACATAGAGAGGACCAAACCCTTCCGCAAATCCCCCCAGCTTTTCGTGGCGGTAGCGGACCGTATGAAAGGGCTTCCTATCTCCTCCCAGAGGTTATCCTCGTGGGTTACGTCCTGTATCAGGACCTGTTATGACTTGGCCCATGTCCCTACGGGCCGTGTGACTGCGCATTCTACCAGGGCGCAGGCGTCGTCGCTGGCTTTCCTTGCCCGTGTGCCCATCCAGGAAATCTGTCGGGCAGCGACCTGGTCATCGGTCCACACCTTTGCTTCCCACTACGCCCTGGTACAGCAGTCGAGAGAGGATGCGGCCTTCGGAACTGCAGTGCTCCATGCCGCGACTTCTCACTCCGACCCCACCGCCTAGGTATGGCTTGGGAGTCACCTAACTGGAATGGATGTGAGCAATCACTCGAAGAAGAAAAGACGGTTACTCACCTTTGTAACTGTTGTTCTTCGAGATGTGTTGCTCACATCCATTCCACACCCGCCCTCCTTCCCCACTGTCGGAGTAGCCGGCAAGAAGGAACTGAGGAGCGGGCGGGCCGGCAGGGATATATATTGGGCGCCATGGCGGCGCCACTCCAGGGGGCGACCTGCCGGCCCACTGGAGTTGCTAGGGTAAAAAGTTTCCGACGAACGTGCACGCGCGGCGCGCACACCTAACTGGAATGGATGTGAGCAACACATCTCGAAGAACAACAGTTACAAAGGTGAGTAACCGTCTTTTATTTGTTTTAAACGTGCTGCCCATTAATTTCATTTGGTGGTCCCTAGTTCTTATACACCTCTACCTCACTATAACGCGACCCGATATAACACAGGTTCGTGTATAGCGTGGTAGCAGCAGAGCTCCGGCGGCACTTTAAAGGGCCGGGACGCCAGCTGCTACAGGGAGCCCCGGGCCCTTTAAATCCCGCTGGAGCCCTGCCGCTGCTACCCCAGGGCTGTGGCAGCAGGGCTTGGCCGGCGATTTAAAGGGCCTAGGGCTCCCCACAGCAGCTGGAGCCCAGAGCTTTTTAAATCACCACCAGAGCCCTGCCACCTCTACCCTGATATAACAGGGTTTCAGCTATAACGCGGTAGGGATTTTTGGCTCCCCATGAGGGCTTTATAGTGGAATAGAGGTGTATTATGGGAACAAGTAAATAACTTTTCCTTATTTGCTTTCTCCATACCACTCATGATTTTTTATACCTCTATCATATCCACCCCTTAGTCTCCTCTTTTCCAAGCTGAAAAGTCCTAGTCTCTTTAACTTCTCCTCATATGGGACCTGTTCCAAACCCCTAATCATTTTAGTTTCCCTTTTCTGAACTTTTTCTAATGCCAATATATCTTTTTTGAGATGAGGAGACCACATCTGTACTCAGTATTCAAGATGTGTGCGTACCATGGATCATAGAATATCAGGGTTGGAAGGGACCTCAGGAGGTCATCTAGTCCAACCCCCTGCTCAAACCAGGACCAATCCCCAACTAAATCATCCCAGCCAGGGCTTTGTCAAGCCTGACCTTAAAAACCTCTAAGGAAGGAGATTCCACCACCTCCTTAGGTAACCCATTCCAGTGCTTCACCAACCTCCTAGTGAAAATGTTTGTCCTAATATCCAACCTAAACCTCCCCCACTGCAACTTGAGAGCATTACTCCTTGTTCTGTCATCTGGTACCACTGAGAACAATCTAGATCCATCCTCTTTGGAACCCCCTTTCAGGTAGTTGAAAGCAGCTATCAAATCCCCCCTCATTCTTCTCTTCTGCAGACTAAACAATTCCAGTTCCCTCAGTCTCTCCTCATAAGTCATGTGCTCCAGCCCCCTAATAATTTTTGTTGCCCTCCGCTAGACTCTCTCCAATTTTTCCACATCCTTCTTGTAGTGTGAGGCCCAAAACTGGACACGGTAGTCCAGATGAGGCCTCACCAATGTCGAATAGAGAGGAATTATCATGTCCATCAATATACTGGCTTATATAAGGGCAATAAGATATTCTCTGTTTTATTCTCTATCCCTTTTTTAATGATTCCTAATATCCTGTTTGCTTTTTTGACTGCCGCTGCACACTGCTTGGACATCTTCAGAGAACTATCCATGATGACGCCAAGATCTCTTTCCTGATTAGTTGTGGTGAAATTAGCCCCCATCATATTGTATGTATAGTTGAGGTTATTTTTTCCAATATACGTTACTTTACATTTATCCACATTAAATTTCATTTGCCATTTTGTTTCCCAATCACTTAGTTTTGTGAGATCTTTTTGAAGTTCTTCACAGTCTGCTTTGGTTTTAACTGTCTTGAGCAGTTTAGTATCATCTGCAAACTTTGCCACCTCACTGTTTACCCCTTTCTCCAGATCATTTATGAATAAGTTGAATAGAATTGGTCCTAGGACTGACCCGTGGGGAACGCCACTAGTTACCCCTCTCCATTCTGAGAATTTACCATTTATTCTTACCCTTTGTTCCCTGGCTTTTAACCAGTTCTCAATCCATGAAAGGATCTTCTCTCTTATCTCATGACAACTTAATTTACATAAGAGCCTTTGGTGAGAGACCTTGTCAAAGGCTTTCTGGAAATCTAAATAGACTATATCCACTGGATCCCCCTTGTCCACATGTTTGTTGACCCATTCAAAGAACTCTAACAGATTAGTAAGGCATGATTTCCCTTTACAGAAACCATGTTGACTTTTGCCCAACAAGTTATGTTCTTCTCTGTGTCTGACAATTTTATTCTTTACTATAGTTTCAACTAATTTGCCCGGTACTGATATTAGATTTACCAGTCTGTAATTGCTGGGATCACCTCTAGAGCCCTTTTTAAATATTGGTGTTACATTAGCTAACTTCCAGTCGTTGGGTACAGAAGCTGATTTAGAGGACAGGTTACAAACCATAGTTAATAGTTCTGCAATTTCACATTTTGAGTTCTTTCAGAACTCTTAGGTGAATGCCATCTGGTCCTGGTGACTTGTTACTGTTAAGTTTATCAGTTAATTCCAAAACCTCCTCTAGTGACACTTCAATCTGTGACAATTCCTCAGATTTGTCACCTACAAAGGACAGCTCACGTTTGGTAATCTCCCTAACATCCTCAATCATGAAGACTGAAGCAAAGAATTCATTTCGTTTCTCTGCAATTACTTTATCGTCGTTAAGTGCCCCTTTTGTATCTCGATCAGTCAGAGGCCCCACTGGTGGTTTAGCAGGCTTCCTACTTCTGATGTACTTAAAAACATTCTGTTATTACCTTTTGAGGTAATGATTTACATAATGGCATAGAGAGTACACTTTAAAAGTTTGTGGATGATACCAAGGTGGGAGGGGTTGCAAATACTTTGGAGGATAGGATTAAAATTCAAAATGATCTGGACAAACTGAAGAAATGGTCCGAAGTACATAGGATGAAATTTAATAAGGACAAATGCAAAGTATTCCACTTAGGAAGGAACAATTAGTTGCACACATACAAAATGGGAAATGACTGCCTAGGCAGGAGTACTGCAGAAAGGGGTCTGCAGGTTACAGTGGATCACAAGCTAAATATGAGTGAAACAGTGTAACACTGTTGCCAAAAAAACAAAACAAAAGGAAACATCATTCTGGGATATATTGACAGGAATGTTGTAAGCAAGACACAAGAAGTAATTCTTCAGCTCCACTGCACACTGATTAAGCCTCAACTGGAGTATTGGATCCAGTTCTGGACACCACATTTCAGGAAAGATGTGGACAAATTGGAGAAAGTCCAGAGAAGAGCAGCAAAAATGATTTAAGGGTCTAGAAAACATTACCTATGAGGGAAGATTGAAAACAATTGGTTTGTTTAGACTAGAGAAGAGAAGACTGAGAGGGGGCATAACAGTTTTCAAGTACATGAAAGGTTGTTACAAGGAGGAGGGAGAAAAATTGTTTTCCTTAACCTCTGAGGATAGGGCAAGAAGCAGTGGACTTAAATTGCAGCAAGGGCTGTTTACGTTGGACATTAGGAAAGAATTCCTAACTGTCAGGATAGTTAGGCACTGGAATAGCTTGCCTAGGGAGATTGTGAAATCTCCATCATTGGAGATTTTTAAGAGCAGGTTAGACAAACAACTGTTAGGGATGATCTAGATAATACTTAGTCCTGCCTTGAGTGCAGGGGACTGGACTAGATGACCTCTCAAGGTCCCTTCCAGTCCTATGATTCTATGGTGACAGCTGGTTTTAATATTAATTTATTTTCAATAACTAGAAGTACTGGTCATAAGATTGTCAGGACAATTAAACAGTATAGTGGTATAAGGCCATATGTCCAAAGGAAATGTCCTTAGCTGTAGTTCCTTTGACTTAGACATGCTAAATCCACTAATAATTGATCTAATGCACACACAGTTTGTCCATCCTCTTATGAGTTGACTAAGTGGAGGGGGAAAAAATGGTCTATACAGTTTCCCCAGATGGTAACAACTTGCTTTAGCTTTTTAACATCTCCACATTTCAAACCACACAAGATTAATAGTTGACTCTGCAGCCCTTGTACTGTGTACCCCTTACACAAGAAGACCTGTTGACTTCCATGGGACCACTCATGCAAGTAAGCACTATTCCACATGATTAAGGGCTGCAGAGCCAGACCCTAAATGTGCAAAGCTCCTTGAGGAATACATTACAGGAAATTCTGCCAGTATTGGCCTGATGATATACGTGTGGGAAGGAGAAATTAGATCTCATTTTTCAGTTGCAGTCTGATTTCTTCCTTTTAAAGAAATGTATTATTTATTGTTCTTAAAAGGAATTAAGTTCATGGCCTTTGTTCTTTCTATTTGGAGGATAGTGTGGATCACACATTTTTGCATTGTTGGATACTTTAAACACACAATATTCAAAACTTATCCCAGTAACAATTTAAAAAAAAAAACTGTGTGTAGCTATGGGGGAGGGAGTATTTCAAGAATTTTATCTCGCACATGTCTGAAAAGGGGCTGGAGTTGGTAGAAGTTGCACACTTAATTAGCTCTCATGAAGTTACCATGCTTATGACAAACTGCTGTGTCTGAGGTTGTGTGTGATGGCTAAAGAAGGAGAGAGCAGGTGGGAGTGACATGATGAGATAGCATCTTGATTGCCTTGGTCCTACACAGTATGTTCCTCAGTAGTTTGAGAGCTATGAATCTGAAATAGGGCTTAAAGTTCCTTTGCTCTTGGCTTTGTAAAAGATGCTGTTAAGAAGTCTCATGCTCAAGGGAATTAGTACAAACTGCTATAATTCAATGTCTTCTAGTCCCCTTGCAAGGTGACTTTCAAACCAGAGCAGACTCGATAAGAAAACACTTATACAACACACAGTTTCACTCGGTCAAAGCTTCCTGTGTTCCCTCTGCTGTTTATGAAGATATTTGCACCTTTAAGCAAGGATGCTTCTCTCATTGGGAGCCCAACTCCTCCCTCTGCTTAGTCTCAGTTGCAGTTTGGTGTTTGTGCCATGATAATATGTCACCAATTTGCCATGAAAATGGTTGTGATATCAAAAAGTGTGATATCACCAGTTTTACAGTGATGCAACTCTACTGCTTTCACTGGAGTTTGTCCTGATTTACTCCAGTCTGAGCACGGTTGCCACCTCTCATGGTATTATACTGTGACTCATGATATTTGGTGTTTCTTCAAACTTCAGCTTCCAGAGTCAAGTTGTTTTGTGAGAATCTCAGCTTTTATCTTTTTTACAAGGAGATTTCTAGCTCTCATGGTTGCAGAGAAAAGCGAGAAAATGTGACCTGAACACACCCTAAAGGCTCAGGAGGCAAATGAAAAGCTCCCAGAATTTTTTTGTTTAAATCTCATAAAAATCTTGACAAATTGATCAGTTAATCTTCTGAGTTTGGGGGGCCTGCCTTGTGATTTTTGAGGGGTTGAGGTTGGCAATATGGAGTGCAATAGGACAATCAGGCTCCTGTGACTGCACTGCAGTACCATTTAGGAGAAGATAAGAGGTGTGGGAGAAAGTTCTGCATAATACCCTGGGCATACCCTTCCAGATTCCTGACCAGGACTTTGGAACTGGCAAAGAGGTCTCACCAGAGAACTGTGCAGTGAACCCAGCGCATACTGGGACAGGACTCTGTGAGTTGTCAGTGCTTTATGGATACCTGTGTAATACAGACATGATAACATCCCATAGTTGTATATGTCATTGAGTTTGATTTGATTATGAAAAAATCTTTAAACTGACCTAAATTCCTGTGTAGACAGTGCTAGGTCAAGAGAAGAATTTGCCTCTTGGGAGGAAATGGATTACCTTTGCCGCCGGAGAACCACTCCCATTGGCATAAGGAGTGTCTATACTGAAGCACTGCAGCAGTGCGGCTGTGCTGCTGTAGCGTTTAAGGGTAGACAAGCCCTGACACAGGATTTTCTCCAAAAGTTGCCCTTTGTTTTAGTTAAGAATTCGTGATGCTAACTGTACTCCTTATTTTCCCCAGTAGACTACAAGGGGGTGGTAATTCCATATAGGGGTATGCAAACTGTCCAAACTGAACATTTTTAAGAGTGTTTGTGTGTTATCACACCCCCTCTTTTCTGCTGGCTGACCTTTATCATGTAAATGTAAAAGCACTTAACCATGACAGTCATTTGCTTTCATCAAGTCATATTTTTTCAAATGCCATTAATTTCAGCTTCCCATTTCTTAAATGAAGAGGAAGAGGAGAGCTGGTGCATTAAAAAAAAATTAATGGGCCATATTCTACTCTCAGTTACACCACTCTAGATCCAGAGTAAGTCCAGTGAATAAGCTCTGGGATTCACTGGTGTTAAGACTGAGAGCAGAATCTGAATCTGTGTTAAGAAGCAAAACCATTCTGGTCCACTCCAGGTATTAGGAAATTCCTCTGTAAGAAGATACTACAGCCAACATTTTTCAGTGCCCAGCGTGGCACTCTACAGCAGCCTCATTTTGAAAAGTCCTGTGCACCCAAAATCAGGCCCCTTTCAGAGTGTGTCAACTGGGGCACCCAAAATGGCTGGTCACTTATGAGTATCTTGGTTTAAAGATCCTTGTAACAAAGCATAATCTGTTATTTGCAATATATATATATAATTGATTGGAACTAAAGTGGTGCAGTGGGTTCATAGCCTTTTGCTATTTTAAACTTGAATTCAAATCCTAGTTGTGAAAATCCCTCTTGGTGGTCTCACAAGATTATCAAACAGCTGATCTCACTTGGGAGTCTCAGAAAGAGGCCGTGGTTCTGTCATTGCAGTGTTGTTTCAGATCACTGAGGTGCAGGAACAGCAACAGAGCTGGGTGGTAGAAATTTGCACAACATCTGCCTGTACCATGTTTGGCTCTCACCATTAAAATGCCTCCCTTTCACAAGCATTAAATAGTATCACCCACAGCAAATGTATGAACTGAGAGGGGAGAGAAAAAACACTAATTCTTTAACACTCGTATGTATGAGCAAGCAGGTAGTTTTCTCATGCCAGCTGGACTGCTGTGGGAAGTGGAAAACCTTATAATTGCTGTTCAATCAGATTTAAAGACCTTATTCTCCTCATAGTGTCAGGCTGCATACTCATGAAATTCATACTAGCTAGAATGTAGGCAATAAAGTGCCTTTTATACGCAGGATGTCACTAGGTGCATTACAAAACAAACAGTTATAGCCTGATTTTCCAGAAGTGCTGAATACCCACAGATCTCATTGAAATCTATATGAGGGGCTGCAAACACTCCTTCAGGTCATTTCATAGAATCATAGAATATCAGGGTTGGAAGGGACCTCAGGAGGTCATCTAGTCCAACCCCCTGCTCAAAGCAGGACCAATTCCCAACTAAGGTCATGGCTACACTAGAGAGTTGCAGCGCTTGTGAGGGGGTTACAGCGCTGCAACTTAGGATGTGGCCACACTTGCAAAGCACGGCCAGCGCTGCAACTCCCTGGTTGCAGCGCTGGCTGTACACCCGGTCGAGCCTCGGGTGTAGCGATTCCAGCACTGGGTCAGCAAGTGTGGACCCCACCAGCACTTTTATTGACCTCCGGGGTATAAGGAGGTATCCCAGCATACCTTTTAAGCCTCTCTGGTAATCCTGCACACTCCACTGCCCTGGGCTCAGCTGACCCCACCTTTAAATGCCCCAGGAATTTTTAAATCCCCTTCCTGTTTGCTCAGCCAGGTGTGGAGTGCAATCAATCAATCAATCAGCGACCAGGCCTCCACGCCCCAGACGAGCCCCAGCATGGAACAGTTCCGAGTTGCAGGACCTCATCAGTGTTTGGGGTGAGGAAGCTGTGCAAGCACAGTTGCGCTCCAGCCGGAGAAATTATTATACCTATGGGCAGATATCACAGTCCTTGCTGATAAGGGGCCATGAACGGGACGCGTTGCAGTGCAGGGTAAAAATTAAGGAGCTGTGCAGTGCTTACTGCAAAGCCTGTGAGGGAAATCGCCGCTCAGGAGCTGCCCCCACGACCTGCCGTTTTTACAAGGAGCTGGATACCATACTTGGGTGTGACACCACTGCCAATCCTAGGAGCACGATGGAGAGTTCAGAGCAGGGAGAAGTGAGGGAGGGTGTAGAGGAAGCCGAGAGTCAGGCTACTGGGGTGAAGGGAGACACCCCGGAGTCCCAGGAGGCATGCAGCCAGGAGCTCTTCTCAAGCCAGGAGGAGGCTAGCCAGTCGCAGCAGCTGGAAGTTGCTGGTGAGGAAGAAGCAGAGGAGCGTACTCGGGGTAAGCATATTTTTATGTTTTGGGACAGGAGGGTGGGGGTTATGGCTGCCTGCATGCATGCCTAAACGTGGAATAGCCCATTGATTTGCTCTATCACGTCTCTGTAATCAGCCTCGGTAATCTCTTGAAAAGTTGCAGCCAGAGCGTGGGCAATGTGCTTTCGCAAGTTTATAGGGAGAGCCACCATGGTCCTTGTCCCGGTCAGGCTAACTCGTCCGATCCACTGTGCAGTGAGGGGTGGGGGTACCATGGCTGCACACAAGCAAGCTGCATAGGGGCCAGGGTGGAATCCACATTGCTGTAGAAGACCTTCCCTCTCTTCCCAGGTAACTCGCAGCAGTGATATATCTGGCAGTAGGAAACCCTGTTGAGAATTTAGGGATACTTCAGTGCAGGGCGCCAGGTTCGCGGTCTCCCCCCCCCCCCTTCCAGCAGGTAGCCAGCCCCGCGGTGCATTCCGGTCTCCCCCACCCCCTTCCAGCTGGTAGCCAGCCCCGCAGTGCGTTCCGGTCTCCCCCACCCCCTTCCAGCTGGTAGCCAGCCCCACGGTGCGTTCCGGTCTCCCCCACCCCCTTCCAGCAGGTAGCCAGCCCCGCGGTGCGTTCCGGTCTCCCCCACCCCCTTCCAGCTGGTAGCCAGCCCCGCGGTGCGTTCCGGTCCCCCCCCTTACAGCAGGTCGGCAGCACCGCGGTGCGTTCCCTCCCCCCCTCAGCAGGCCGGCAGTTCCGGGGACCACCCCTCCCCCCGCCAGCAGCTTGCCAGCTTCATGTTCCCTATTGTCCCCTGTGCAGGCCACCAGCTACCTCCTCTACCCAGTGCAGATAAACCCCAGTGAGCCATCAGTCAGTTCCCCCTCCCAGGTGAAGTCGGGGCAGAAGCACTCACCCCATTGCTCGCCATGCCTTTGCTTCCCTGGCCTCTCTGTGTTATGTTAGGTATGTGGGAATGATGCTACAAAAAGTCTACAAACTCCTTCACTGTGTGATAATAAACAATGTAGCCTCTGTGTATTACATGTTTCTATCTATGTTTTTTTTAGTGATCTTGACTAATGCAGCCGGATCACTGGCCTCACTTCGCTTGCTGAACTTGAGAAAAAATCCGCGAAAATCAAAAGAGGAATTGATCAAAGCAGTTATGAATCACTACAACAGAGAAAGTAGGAAGATGCAGGAATGGAGAGAGAAAATTTATGAGTGGAGGCAAACAGAAAGCAGGAGAAAGGAATTGGCTACCAAAAAACCGTCAAAGCACATGATAAGCCTCCTGGCTCGCCAAACTGAGTCTTTCGAGTCTCTCGTAGCCATGCAGGCAGATCTGTACCGTGGTAACCCACAGCCCTCCCAAGGCTTTCTTTCTTGTTCCCCAGTATTTGCACAAAACACCTTTCTCCAGCAGCCAGTTTCTTATTACCCCCAGCTGCCCCCAACACCTGTACGATCACCTACCAGCCCTGATAACTACAATCCTTACCCTGTGCATTCCACCCCCATTACCCTGCAGCATAGTAATCCTGAAGTGCAGCAGACATTGAACAGCAATCCAAACAGGACATATTCAAACCTCTGAATGTACAGTCCACCACCCTAACCCCCCTGGCCTTTTATGTACTGTACTTTGAATAAAGGATTTTATGGCTTTTACAATAGTTTTTATTATTGCAGAAAGTGGTAAATACTGTACCCCAAGGTAGAAAGGAGCACAGCAAAGGCACCAAACATTACTGTTGGCTCTCAGCATCAAATTGCTCCCTTAAGGCATCCCTAATCCTTGAAGCCCTTTCCTGGGCCTCTCTAGTAGCCCTGCTCTCTGGCTGTGCAAATTCAGCCTCTAGGCGTCGAACCTCGGAGGTCCATTCCTTACTGAATCTTTCACCCTTCCCTTCACAAATATTATGGAGGGTACAGCACGCGGATATAACAGCGGGGATGCTGCTTTCCCCCAAATCTAGCTTCCCATAAAGACACCTCTAGCGGGCTTTCAAACGGCCAAAAGCACACTCCACAGTCATTCTGCACCGGCTCAGTCTGTAGTTGAACCGTTCCTTGCTCCTGTCAAGCTTCCCTGTATACGGTTTCATGAGCCAAGGCATTAAGGGGTAAGCGGGGTCTCCAAGGATCACAGTGGGCATTTCGACGTCCCCTACTGTGATCTTGCGGTCTGGGGAAAAAGTCCCGGCCCTCAGCTTCCTGAACAGGGCACTGTTCCGAAAGATGCATGCATCATGCACCTTTCCAGGCCATCCTGAGTAAATGTCAGTGAAACGCCCACGGTGATCCACAAGCGCTTGCAGAACCACGGAGAAATACCCCTTGCTATTAATGTACTCTGATGCCAGGTGGGGTGGGGACAGAATAGGAATATGCGTCCCATCTATTGCCCCTCCACAGTTAGGGAAACCCATTTGTGCAAAGCCATCCACAATGTCCTGCACGTTCCCCAGAGTCACAGTTCTTCTGAGCAGGGTGCGATTAATGGCTGTGCAAACTTGCATCAGCACCATTCCAACAGTGGACTTTCCCGCTCCAAACTGGTTCGCCACTGATCGATAGCTGTCTGGAGTTGCCAGCTTCCAGATTGCAATAGCCACCCGCTTCTCCACTGGCAGGGCAGCTCTCAATCTCGTGTCCCTGCGCCGCAGGGTAGGGGCGAGCACAGCACACAGTCCCATGCAAGTGGCTTTTCTCATCCGAAAGTTCTGCAGCCACTGCTCGTCATCCCAGGCTTGCAGGACGATGTGATCCCACCATTCAGTGCTGGTTTCCCGGGCCCAAAGGTGCCGTTCCACGGTGCTGAGCACGTCTGTTACTGCCACAAGCAATCGAGTGTCTTCAGCGTCAGGCGTTTCAATATCATCGTCTGACTCCTCACTGTCACTTTGCAGCTGAAGGAATAGCTCCACTGCCATGCGTGATGTGCTGGCAACATTCATCAGCAAGGTCCTCAGCAGCTCAGGCTCCATTTGTAACAGAAATCTCAGAAATCGCGCTGCAGACTCACAATGCCGCCAAACTGCTCGGAATGTGTAGCAAAGCACCACGGGGCGTTGGAACAGGAAGCGGAAAGACCCGCACCCTTCCTTCCCCTTCCCACAAGCCACAGCGCCAAAATGGGACGAGGTGCTCTGTGGGATAGCTGCCCACAATGCACCACTCCCAACAGCGCTGCAAGTGCTGCAAATGTGGCCACACTGCAGCGCTGGCCCTTCACAGCTGTACGAACACAGCTGTAACTACCAGCGCTGCAGAACTGTAAGTGTAGCCATGGCCTAAATCATCCCAGCCAGGACTTTGTCACGCCTGACCTTAAAAACCTCTAAGGAAGGAGATTCCACCACCTCCCTAGGTAACCCATTCCAGTGCTTCACCACCCTCCTAGTGAAAAGGTATTTCCTAATATCCAACCTAAACCTCCCCCACTGCAACTTGAGACCATTACTCCTTGTTCTGTCATCAGGTACCACTGAGAACAGTCTAGATCCATCCTCTTTGGAATCCCCTTTCAGGTAGTTGAAAGCATCTATCAAATTCCCCCTCATTCTTCTCTTCTGCAGACTAAACAATCCCAGTTCCCTCAGCCTCTCCTCATAAGTCATGTGCTCCAGCCTCCTAATCATTTTTGTTGCCCTCCGCTGGACTCTTTCCAATTTTTCCACATCTTTCTTGAAGTGTGAGGCCCAAAACTGGACACGGTAGTCCAGATGAGGCCTCACCAAAGTCGAATAGAGGGGAATGATCACGTCCCTTGATCTGCTGGCAATGCCCCTACTTATACAGCCCAAAATGCCATTAGCCTTCTTGGCAACAAGGGCACACTGTTGACTCATATCCAGCTTTTCGTCCACTGTGACCTCTAGGTCCTTTTCTGCAGAACTGGTTCCTAGCCATTCGGTCCCTAGTCTGTAACAGTGAATGGGATTCTTCTGTCCTAAGTGCAGGACTCTGCACTTGTCCTTGTTGAACCTCATCAGGTTTCTTTTGGCCCAATCCTCTAATTTGTCTAGGTCCCTCTGTATCCTAGCCCTACCCTCCAGTTTAGTGTCCTCTGCAAACTTGCTGAAAATGCAGTCCATGCCATCCTCCAGATCATTAATGAAGATATTGAACAAAACTGGCCCCAGGACTGACCCTTGGGGCACTCCGCTTGAAACTGGCTGCCAACTAGACATGGCGCCATTGATCATTACCTGTTGAGCCAGACAATCTAGCCAGCTTTCTGTCCACCTTATAGTCCATTCATCCATTCCATACTTCTTTAACTTGCTGGCAAGAATACTGTGGGAGACCGTATCAAAAGCTTTGCTAAAGTCAAGGAATAACACATCCACTGCTTTCCCCTCATCCACAGAGCCAGTTATCTCCTCATAGAAGGCAATTAGGTTAGTCAGGCATGACTTGTCCTTGGTGAATCCATGCTGACTGTTCCTGATCAGTTTCCTCTCCTCTTAAGTGCTCCAGAATTGATTCCTTGAGGACCTGCTCCATGATTTTTCCAGGGACCGAGGTGAGGCTGACTGGCCTATAGTTCCCCGGATCCTCCTCCTTCCCTTTTTTAAAGATGGGCACTACAGTAGCCTTTTTCCAGTCATCCGGGACCTCCCCCGTTCACCATGAGTTTTCAAAGATAATGGCCAATGGCTCTGCAATCACATCTGCCAACTCCTTTAGCACCCTTGGATGTAGCGCGCCCAGCCCCATGGACTTGTGCTCGTCCAGTTTTTCTAAATAGTCCCGAACCACTTCTTTCTCTACAGAGGGCTGGTCACCTTCTGCCCATATTGTGCTGCACAGTGCAGCAGTCTGGGAGCTGACCCAGACTGGTAATGTAGTTACAGGGATGTGCAGACGGAATAGCAGCATGTATTCAACAGTAACTTAGAGCAGCCTTAGGGTGTGTCTACCTACAATACAGAGGCTGCAACAGAGCAGCTACAGTGCTCTGGTTGTGCCACTATAGTGCAGACACTTCCTGCATCGATGGAAGGGGGTTTTCAGCAGATGTAGGTAGTCTGACTCTCCTAGACGCAGTAGCTAGGTCGATGGAAAAATTCTTCCATCGATCTAGCTGCATCTACAGTGGAGGTTAGGTCGACCTCACTACATCACACAGGGTGCGAATTGTTTCACAGCCCTGAGCAATGTAGCTACAGCGACCTAAATTTGAGGCATAGACCATGCCTTAGACTAGTGATACTCAGACTGCAACTCACGGGCCACAATTGGCTCTTTAATGTGTCTCCTGTGGCTCTTTGCAGCACATGATATTAAAACCGTGTGTGATTTAATTATTAACCAGTCTAAGTTATTAACCAACCAGGATGCTTTTACAATGTTATTAACCAATTAAGCTATCAACTTGCACTAAGTTATTCACTTATTTGTTGTGAGAATTCTATCTATGTACGAAAACTAAATATTTCCCCTGTCCTGCTATTGAAATATGAATTGTACTGTAGTGAATGAATTCACACTATTGTGGCTCTTTGGGGTAATGTTGATTGCTAATTTGTCTCCTGAAGCACTGAGGTCTGAGTATCGCTGCCTTAGACCTTGGAACCCATTTTATTCAACAGTCCACACCAGGCACTGCAGCAATTTCCGTTTGAATACTTTTGGAGGGGCACGTTAAACACACACAAATGAAAGTTTCATGTGCTCTGCCCCCATTTCTCTGGAGGCCTCTGGCGGGGACACCCAGCAGCAAGGAGACAGCAACTCCCCCTGCAGCTGCAGCCCAGGGAAGGGAGGAAGCAACAGAGTGGCTGGCTGCAGGGTCCCCCCCACCCTGCAGCTGCAGCCTGCGGCTTCTCCTTCCCTGCTGCTGGAGTCCCAGTGCTTCTGCCTCCTTTGCAGGTGATGTGAGTCAAGGGCTGGAGGCAGAGGCAACCCCTGGGACTCCCAAGGGCAGGGAAGTAGAAGCTGTAGCTGTCGGGGGAGGAGGAGCTTCTCTGGCAGCCAGCTGCCCTGTTGCTTCCTTGGGTGCAGGAATACATGGGGGCGGTGCTCCTGCTCCCCCTTCCCCCCGCCCGTCTGTTTGTGCATGCGCTTGACACCAGGAAACCACTCAGGACTGGAACTGAGTGAATAATTGACTTTTGGCAACATTTACCACAACTACCTCCTGTTGTGACTGTATGGGGAAGTGGAGGTAATTGCTAGTACCCCTGTGAGGTAACAGTTGGCAAACATTGACTCTGTGGGTGAAATCCTAGCCCCACTGAAGTCAGTGGAATAACTCCCATTGCCTTTTAATAGGGGACAAGAGTTCACCCTATGTACACAGCTCCCTGAATACTGAGATGAAATGACGTGGACTGTTGAAGTTCTGTGTGATGATAACAAGGCATTTCCATGAAATATCTGTATGTAGTAACAAAGCTGATATTACCACTAACAAATCTTCATTTGTTTAAGGAACAATTTAAAGAAGCCCAGGAAGTTTATCACGCTGGGATAGAGAATTGTCCAGAGAGCTCTGATCTGCATAATAATTATGGTGTTTTCTTAGTTGATTCCGGTAAGTGAGATGGAGCTAGCAGATTTATGTTGCTGGCTTATTTGCTGTGTTGAGTGGCTCTGGTTTATTTAGTAGGGTATTTTTTAAAGATTGTCAAGGGCTCCCAGAGCAGAGGATGGACACACTTACATTGTAGTTTGTAAAACTCCAAATAATTAAATACAGACTGTCCCTCTCTCTTGAGACTGACCGCAGTGCTGAGGTTTGAAGAGATTTGTAACAAATGTAACACTGTACAGCAGTGATTCTCAGTGTGTTTCCTGCCACATTTGTCTCACCATACCAGTGCCTGCAGCTATATTCTCGAGGATGCGCAATGCATCACACAGTGGCCTGACAACCGTGTGATGATTTCCCCAGGAACTCATGAGCACTCAAAGCCAAAGAGAGACAGACAGACAAACCCATGTCACTTTTGTGGCTGTTTGTGACTGCTCAGTGACAAAGTTGATCTATGAGAAGCTGAATGCTACTGCTGTAAAATAAACAAAGCTTTGAAACTACAATACAATCATTTGGCAAAATAAAAACTTACGACTCTTGTAGGGAGAATGAATTTCTCAGCAGATTGGTAATGGGATACAGAGCCTTTCACTTCTATGCTATTGGTTCAAATCCAGCTTCCATGGCCCCAGGCAGTTCTTGGCATCTGCATAATAAAAATCATGACCCCAACTGGACCTTTTATTGACAGTTTTAGAAGCACGGCCACATTTAGACAGACACAGAAACTAAACTACCCTCTTGCTACTAGAGGTGGTCCCTGCAGGACCGGGTTGAGACATTGGTGAAATGCTGCAGACTAAGCTGGCATAGCCGATGCCCATTCTGCACTTCAGGCTATGCTGTTTTCACATCTCAAAGTTAAAGAAGGGCAGACTCAGTTAATACTTGGAAGGGAATCCTTGGAACACCAGGATCTGGCAAGAAGTGGTGTTCGTGATTCTGGCACTCTTCCCTCTGAGTTAGTACTGACCCCTCACCCTCACTCTTGTCTGATGTTAGTGGGCACTGTGCTGCTGCCAGTAGAAAACAAAAGTGCCGTGTATGTGGGGCCGTGAAAGACATCAGAGTGTTAGGTTCAGAAGTAGAGATTTTACCCTTGTGTCTTGGCAAAGTTCAAACTTCCCTTCCAGTCCTAAACTGTTGTGTGAAGCTGCCAGAATGCCCTATTCAATTCTTGAGGTTCCATTTCAATTTAGCATAAATCCATTTCTCTTAACACTTGTCCTTTCTGCAAGGAGAAAGGGTAACTTGTCCCTGTTCTGTTGCGACATAATCCCCCTACCCCCCCCCCACCTTACACATAACTTTAAAAAAGAAAAGGCTGAATTTTGAAACTTGAAATGTAAATAATTCTGTTGAGGGTATGACCAAGTCTGAAGACAACTGGACAATATAAAGTTGTGAATGTTTGTTTGAAAAATGGCTACTACGCTTACACAATGGAAAATTGTGTTAAATCACAAGATGTGTCTTCTCTGAGAGTTAATTTGAGCAATCTACCCTCATGTTTACTCCTCTCCAGTTAACCTACCTTGAGTGAGAGTAGCCAGGCTGCAAATAACATGCGAGCTGCATAGAGTGATTGGATTAGCAGCTGATGAGATGTGCTAATTTGAATTCTCCTTCTCGGGCCAGCCAATTCAAATGAGAAGCACCACTGGCCTTAAGCTACAGGTTTTTATCTGTGGGTAGGGCTCAAGTTAGGGACAACATGAGTTTTAACTTTAGTGTTATCTCTGCAGCGAAGACAAGCCCTCAGTGGGCACATGGATAATGAGATGCACTCCTCCCTCCTGTGTAAGTGCGTGCCTATTAAATGTGCACCTAATATGTAGGCATTAATTGGCCTTAAAGACTTAAGTTCTCTCACTAGCTGTGGATTAAGTACTTATGCCACTGTAAATATTAAGGCACTTCAAAGATGGGCATCTGGTCATCAGTGAGGGCAGAGTTAGACTATCACTGAATATTCTACCCTGAAGGGCTATGTCTTCTTCTGTCTTTGAGGCATTTTAAGTGCTTATAATTCTCAGTATGGATTTCTCTCTTGCTTTCCTTTAAAAATTCAAGGAAAGTTCAACCTGGTTTTTTTTTCTGGCTAAAAATGTAGTTTAATATAGTACTGTTCATTGTGAAATGGTTTGTCATAAAACACATGAAGGGACAGAGCTTCAGCAGCTGCAAATAGACATAGTTCCCTCTACGGTGATTTATACTAGCTGAGAATCCGGCCCAAGATATGCAATCTAGCTGAGTTAACATCTACTGAAGTTTTCATATTTGCATTGCTGGGATATTGGTGATTTCAACTATGCCTATGCTTATTTTGTAGTTAATATGCAGTGTGTATGTGCGTAAAGTATGATGAGATCCTTCAGTATGAAAGGCTAGACATAAAATTATTATAAATGCAAATTCACTCCCCAGGACTAGCAATCTGGCACCTTTCTTCAGCACAAAATGAACTTCAGCTTTTTTTTTTTTTTAAACATAAGGCACAGAAGAATGATTATAGTTTTTCAAGTAACTTACAAAACAAAATATTGTGCATTTGTGTTTGATCTAGTGGATTTCAGAATCACATTTCTTATTTTGTGTGTAGATAGGTAAAATACAGTGACACAGTGCCACCCAATGGTTCCTCTGAAACATAGACATCCTGATTATATTCTACAAAACAGGCATTTTCTACCAATATATTCTAAACCCTGGAAAT
Source organism: Gopherus evgoodei (assembly GCF_007399415.2). Taxonomy (NCBI): domain Eukaryota; kingdom Metazoa; phylum Chordata; order Testudines; family Testudinidae; genus Gopherus; species Gopherus evgoodei. Next base: position 254,287,649 of record NC_044322.1, on the reverse strand, counting down.
AACTGCAGCAGCCTGGGGATTAGTAATCTGTTGGAGTCTGCCTCAGGTGCCTTTTGAGTCCTGAGTGCAAAGGCTGTGCGTGCCCTCAGCCACCCAAAAGGGAATTAGTAGCCTACCGTTTTTGCAAACTGTGGGGTAGGTTATTGTTATTTGTCTGTGGCTGCTGGATTTGAATCTTTTTTGCCAAATATTAAAAATATGTGTTTGTCCCATGTAGCCTTCACAACAGTAATTCTGAGTGGAAAGAAGCGATAACACTTTAGGGGAAGGATTGAAATACCCTTTCTCTAAATATTGACTATATTTATTGTCAAATTAGTTTTTAGTTACTATTTTTCTTTTTCCAGAGTACCTGGATTTGAGAGACGACTTCTCTCTCTTCCCATCCTATGAACCTAACTGTCCTTTCAACTACTGCTTGTAACCCAGTAGCCACTTGCTGCTCCTACTTTCTATCACCAAAAAAATATTTCCCTCAGTAGCCAAATTAATTTTAAAACTGGAGCTGTTTGTCCTGTCTTCATTTGTTTCAGCCTCTGTCTTTTACAGCTGGGTAAATTTGTGCCTGAAGTTAGACTCCTGAATCTCATTTTCCCCTTACTCTTGTTTGAATGGCAATTTCCCTTTGTGCATAATTTCAAGAAGATATGAGACAGGATTTTTCTCTTATGATGGTTCCCACGTTCCAAGTACACTGAAGGCTGATAAAAGGGGTATTTTGCAACTGATGATGGTGATTCTAAAGAATCAGAAACCTGATTTAGTGCAGAAACTTTTGAGACTTCCGTAAGGCGCCAACCTAACAGCCTTTTGCTTTGCAGGTGCTCCTGAGAGAGCGGTATCCCACTACCAACAGGCCATCTGGCTCAGCCCAAACCATTACGTGGCCATGGTGAACCTGGGCAGGCTCTACCGCTCTCTGGGGCAGAACAAACAGGCTGAAGCTTGGTACAAACGGTAGGTAATAGAAATAGGATGAAACTTAATAGTGCAAAGTGGTCATGCACTTAGGGACTAACAACAGGAATTTTCCCTCTAAGCTGGAGATGTATCAGTTGGAAGCAACAGAGGAGAAGAGAGACCTAGGTGTACTGTGCAATCACAGGATGACTCTGAGCTGCCAATATGCTGCGGCCATGAAAAAGGCTAATGCAGTCCTAGGGTGCATCAGGCAAGGTATTTCCAGTAGAGACAGGGAAGCGTTATTGACATAATACAAGGCACTGGTGAGACTTCCTCTGGAATACTGGGTGCAATTCTGGTCTCCCATGTTTATGAAAGATGAGTTCAAAGTGGAGCAGGTGCAGAGAAGGGCTACTAGGATGATCTGAGGAATGGAAAACCTGTCATATGAGAGGAGACTTAAGGAGCTTAGCTTGTTTAGCCTAACCAACCAAAGGCTGAGGGGAGATATGACAGCTCTCTGTAAATAAACATCAAAGGGAAAACACTAGGAAGGGAGAGGAGTTCTTTAAATTAAGAGCCATTGTTGGCACAGGTACAAATGAATATAAATTGGCCATCAATAAGTTTAGGCTTGAAATTAGATGAAGGTTTTTAACCATCAGGTGAGTGAAATTCTAGAGCAACTTTCCAAGGGGAGCAGTGGGGACAAAAAACCTAACTCGTTTTAAGACTGAGCTTGATAAGTTTATGGAGGGGATGGTATGATGAGGTTGCCTAAAATGGCATACAGCTCATCCATGACAGCTATTAGTAAATGTCTCCAATGGTGGGAGATGGAACACTAGAGAGGGAGGGCTGAGTTACATCAGAGAATTCTTTTCCTGGTGTCTGGTAGTGGGTCTCACCCACATGCTTAGGTTCTAACTGATCACCATATTTGGGGTCAGGAAGTAATTTTCCCCAGGTCAGATTGGCAGAGACCCTGTGGGGGGTTCACCTTCGTCGCAGCATGGGACATGGGTCATTTTCTGGTTTGAACTAGAGTAAGTGGTGGATTCTCTGTATCTTGAAGTCTTTGAATCAAGATTTGAGGTCATCAGTAACTCAGCCAAAGGTTAGGTGCCTAGTACAGGAGTGGGTGAGTGAGGTTCTGTGGCTTGTCATGTGAAGGAGGTCAGACTAGATGAATACAATGGCCCCTTCTGGCCTTAAAGTCTATGGGTACATCTACACTGTGATAAAAGACCTGCAGCATGGCCACAGCTGGCCCGAGTCAAGTGACTTGGATTGCGGAACTATACAATTGCAGTGCAGAGGTTTGAGCTCAGGCTGGAGCCCGACCTCTGAGACCTCGTGAATGTGGAGGATCTCAGATCCTGGGCTCTAGCCCAAGCCCTAACATCTACATTGCAATTTTTGGTCCCGCATCCCCAACCCTGCGTGTCCAAACCAGCTGATCCCAGGCTCTAAGACTTGGTGCCACGGGTATTTTATCGCAGTGTAGATGTACCCATTGAGTCCGTGATTCAGGACAGGAGGCTGACTCCTCACTTGTCTCCACCCGCATCCAGTCTTTATTACAAGACCTTACGAAGATTTGTTAGCATTTTAATCATCCAGTGCAGTGTTGGTTCTTCTGTCATTCGGAGGGAGTGAATATGTTCACCATTGTTTCTGTGTCTGGCTGGTTTTTGAGTGCACGCAGTGCACTGTAATTCAGTTGACGATCAGCCGGCCTGGACTGTTCAGCAAGTGCCTTGCTATGCTCCTCCTGAGCCCAGCCCCAGGACATCCTCTGCTACCTTCAGCTGCAGGGGTGTTCTCGTTTATGAGATCAGTGGTTTCTGGTTGTTATCAGTAAAAGCGTTAATGCCATTCACATGACGCTAAAAGCATTCCAGGGAGGGACTGTCACATCTGTATTAGAGTATGTCACTGCCAGGCAATCCTGAGCCAAGTCCTACACCTCCAGGAATCCATGCTCTCTTCAGGGAATCTCCTGTTCTACAATACAGCGCTGCACTGTGTGCTGAACAAACAGCTTCTTTGAGATTTTCCTCCTAATGGGTAAGAGAGGGTGGACTTTCTTTTGCCTCCTTGTTGGAACACCTTCCTTTTCTTACCTGCATTGCCATCCTCATCCCACAGCCAGTGGTGCTGGAACAATTTTTTACAATGTGGGTGCTGAAGGCAGAAACCATGTATTTGGGTTGATAACGCTACTTCAAGCCAGGGGCTCTGGCAGCACCCTTAGTTCCATCACCATAGCTGCAGATTTCCATTACCTTCAGAGCCTGTCCCTTCTGCTCATTAACAGGCCAGCGGGACTGCTGTTGGGGGCATTCCCTTCTCCCACCAGGGACTATGAATGCTGCCTCTTCCACTCTTTACTTTTGGGCTGGCTTGGAGCAAAAGGTCAGAATGGGACCAGCCCTCAGGCTCTGGTCTGGCAGTGCAGAGCACTAACACTTCCAAGGCAAATCCCACAGCCAATCCCACTCTTGTTTTACACTCTCATCCCAGTATCACCTGAAGGCATTTTGTTCTTCCCAACATGTAGAGCGTTGAAAGTATCACGGAAGGCGGAAATTCTGTCCCCACTGGGAGCTCTCTACTATAACACGGGGCGGTATGAAGAAGCTTTACAGGTTTACAGGGAAGCCGCAGCACTGCAGCCTTCAAACAAGGAGATTCGACTGGCCCTGGTGAGTGTAGAGAACATTGGTGGCAGGGGTATGTTACTGTTTAGAAATATTATCCAAGGCGTGGAGATTTGAGGGGGTTCAGTCTGAGCCTGGCTCTCTTTCCATATGGATGATAATTACTGTGAGCTTTCCCTAGAGCAGGCAACTGAGCAAGTCTTGGTTTTAATTTTGTCCTGAGGCAGGAAGGGGTCTTCCTCATCTGTGTCAAAGCCCAGAAGATTGGCCTCCAACTCTTTTTTCTTCTCACACCGTTAGGCCTCATATTCTAGCTGAGGAGGACCAGAAATGACTTGCTCCAAAGCCAGCCAGTCATTCCTTCTGTCCTCCAGGTGCTGCTGAACCACTTCCTGTTAGCACTCCCACCTCCTCCCTTGCCAGAAAGCAGGATGCCAGGACTAGACGCTGGGTCCCGGGCTTAATAGTGCCTGATAGCTGAGCTACTGTATTGACTCTGATCTTACCAGCCAAGCAGGCTAGCCTAAGTTTTCACAGCTCTTTTGGCATCAATGCGTGACAAGAGAGGAGTGTGATAAAAAGGGATGAAAACTCTGTTTATCATTGATCTCTAGGCACAGGTTTTAGCAATGATGGGACAAACAAAGGAAGCTGAAAAAATGACTAACCATATTGTGACAGAAGAGGCCAAGTGCCTAGAATGCTACCGCCTTTTATCAGCAATCTACAGCAAGCAGGAGCATTACAGCAAGGTACTGGGAACTCCGTGTGCTGCTGTCCCCCCCACACACAATCAAAGGGTTTGAGATGAATTTTAATCTCTGTACAGCCAAAGGCTAGATCCTGTCCTGAGACATGTGTAGCAAGGGCATGTAGCCACATCATGACTGATATAGTTTGTGCATGCACAATAGCTGGATTGCTTTATATGATGCTTCGGTTCAGCTAGGTCAGTGTTTCTTCAATTTTTTGATACCAGGGACCGGCTTGCTGCCTTTTTAAACTGTGTCAGGAAAATCTCATGGACCAGCGCCAATCCACGGACGGGTTATTGAGAAAAACTGGTCTAGGAAATAGGATTGAAGGCCAAAGGCTTGATTTTTTTTTTTTTTCCAGAGGTGTTGAGTACTCAGTTCCTACTGACTCCAGCTGCTGGGATCTGGTCAGCATCTCGGAAAATCAGGCTGTGAGGTGCTAGAATTTAGGTTTCTGAATGTGGTAAAGGTCCACGAGCAAACAGAAATTTGGGGAGCAGGGTGGTGATGCTGTGTATTGCTCAGTGGTTCATGTGCTCCAATATCATAGAGATGGGCACAGCATAAGAACCTGGATAGAATAGAATATTGTGTCCTCTCTCTCTCTCTGCAGGCCCTTGAAGCTATAGATAAAGCTCTGCAGCTAAAACCAAAGGATCCAAAAGTCATATCGGAACTCTTTTTTACTAAGGGAAATCAGCTGAGAGAACAAAACCTTCTTGACAAGGCTTTTGAGGTATAACAATTAACCGCTCTAAAGCACATGGCTATGTTTATAGTTCAAGAACTGAGCTCACTAGCTGTAATTAATATTCTGCAGAGAACATATGTGGAGCTTGTTCACTTATATAGCTCATCTGGTCACCATATAGGACAGCTGGGATTATGGAAGAGTAGTCACAATTCCATAGTTAAAGTTACAACAGTGTTCTCTCTGCCTCCTTTCCTTTTTGAAATACTGCTACACAAAAAATCTCCCTCCAATTGGGTAGATTACTTGTGGCATCAGGGATAGCTCTCTAGCTATTAGAGATCATAAGTTTAAGTCCTGAATCATAAGGTTTAACACCCTGTCCAAATATTCTGTTATAATTAATTAGAACTCTGAGTATACTTGTTATCCATATAAATGTCCAGATGCTCTTTGAATCCTCATCTGTTATGATGTTCCAAAAATAGAGGTGATCCTCAGAGTCCAGAAATTCTTTTAATGATTCCCCCACTCCCCCCTTGTAGAAGCAAAATAAAGGGGTAGGGGGAAGCTACCTACAGTCCTTGTTAAATCTGCACACAGGTATCCATGTTGTAAGAAAGACTGCAGCCATTCAGATAATAAAACCTTGCCAATGTTCTCTCCCTCCCTGCACATACATGCTGATGTGGAGTTGTGGAGATGCTTTTCTTATAAGGTAAATGTCATGTGCAGAAGGTAGCTGTAAAACGCAGAGCATCCCTGCACGTCAGGATCAGCAGAAGGTAATGCACTGTCCTGGAAGTTGCCTGGATTCCCTGCAGGACTCTGCAGACAAAGCAAATTCCCCCAAATAGGCCCTTTGGGGAAATGGTCACTTCATTCGTCTCCACTTAACGCTCTGAAACAATGCACATTTTGTACGTAAGAAAAATCAAGAAAGAAGACAACAGTATTTTAAAGGGATTGGTGGGGGGAGTCATTTCCCACCTAATGTGGCTTTTAGTCAGGGACACAAGCGTCTTAACCTGACGACATTTCATATTTATTTAGAGCTATAAAGTGGCTGTGGAGCTGAATCCAGATCAAGCTCAGGCATGGATGAACATGGGAGGGATTAAGCATATCAAGGTAGGAAAATTTCTTAGCTTTTCTGCAGGCTGTCAAGTAAAGGAACTATTTCTGTTCTTCTAATACATTGCTGAACTTGCCCTCAGGCAGCTAAGTGCCTGTTCAGTGTGTCTTTTTTTGTTGCCCGCTGAGTTGGATCCAAAGAGGATGCGAGTCTTTTACAGCCCCAGCTAGAGATCCTGGCTCTAACTCAAGTTGTAGAGATTTGTGCCTTTAATTCTGGAAATCTCTAGTTCAGTCCCTAGTATATTGGTCAAAATGGCTGTCATCACACAAGTATCCAGTGGATCTAGATACGACATGCGGGGGGAGGGAGCACCTGGACTGAGCAATAAATCTGAGGCAAAAGCAGCAGCAACATGGAACCCTGAAGGGCTCTCTCCCTTCAGAGAAAGGTTGATAATTCAAGAAGTGGTCAGGAAAACATTGGAGATGGAAAGGCTGAGAGCATAGTCTGTCTTTTGAAAGGTGTGCTCCTTCATTAATGAAGCTGTGCTTAGCACATAATCTACAGTGTGTGTTTTTAAACTGTTGGATAAATGTTCCTAGTCTATGCAGTTGAGAATCAGCCCTTTAAATTCCGCCTTACCTAATCCACTTGATGATAGTGTCTAATGCATAATACTGACACCAGTTGGTGGAAATATGTTGACAAGACGTGATTTCATACTTGATGATTATTGTAGCATATTTTTCTGAATGTCCTAAAGATATTGGTTTAACTCATATTATACATATCTTCTGCTTGGACATTATAGCCTTGTTCTAATCTGCTTCTTGCCATGTCCCTGTTGATCTAATTTAGGCACAGAGTGAGTTCTTCTGAAATACCAGTTGACCAATTTAATAATGAATGGAGTGTTGCTGTTTCAAAACATGTCAAACACACTTTATAAATTGCTTTCTCCATCCATTATGGAGCTTGCCGGTCTCAGGCAATGATGTTTCAATGTCAGAGAATATGAATGACTCTCTTTCCCCTTTTTATAGGGAGACTACATCAATGCACGTAGCTATTACGAGAAGGCTTTACAGCTGGTTCCAAACAGCAAGCTGCTGAAGGAGAATCTGGCTAAACTGGATCGCTTAGAGAAACGATTGCAGGAAGTCCAGGAGAAAGATCAGACGTAGCTGGTGGAAGGAGCATCGTGCCCCTTGCAGAAGAAAGAGAAGTGGAAGCCCATTGGCAGAAGTGACACAGAAGGAGCTGTGATGTGACTAAGAGTTAAGGAGGGCAAATTTGGGGCACACATTTGTGCATCACCAAAGTTGCTGGAGACCCTTCATTTCTATAGGGTATGCTGAAGAATGAGTGAAAACCCTGTTTTAATCAAGATTTCTGTTTGGGTTAGAAGCATATCACTACCATGAGTGCTGTAAGTGGGAGATGCACCTCTGATGTCCTGGTCTCTCACTTCCCAAGCTGGGTGGGCAGTAGAGGCAAAGTTCTCATCCACTGGCAAGGGATGGAGCAGTGCCTCTTGTTAGTCAACATTCACCCACTTAAGGAGTACTGTTAATGGTCTCTAAAGCATTCCCCATAAAGTCCTCCTCAGCCAGGACAATGGTGACAATTATCAGCAGAGAGCATCAAAAGTCGTTACAGGGTTAAAGCTGGGAGAAATGGTGGCCATTTTTAGGTCTCCAACAATGACTGGAAAATGACCCCAAGGAAATGGAGAATTATGTCTGGACATGGCTGTCTCTGAAAGTGATGATTCTCTAACTAGGGCTGTTTTTGAGGAAGAACCTCAGTTGAATGTTTTACTCGGAAGATAATCATTTTTGTAACTATTCAAATTCACGATATCACAGAATTGTCTGAAATCACATGACTTTTTTCACCCAATCAGAATTATAATTTCTATGAAGACATTGGAACTGTCCAATCGAAATGTGGAATTCTTTAATGGGTCCACCTCCCTCCCCCCCTCCTTCTCTCTCCCCCCACAAAAAAATCTATATTTTTAAATATTGAGTGGAAAGGCAATTTGCTTCAGAATATGGACATTTATTTTTGAGTGTTATTTATTTTTAACTTATAAAATGTTTAATATATTTTACTCTGTTTATAAGAGTTGGACAGCATCCCTCACAGCTAGCAATGTGGCCTGTGATTGTTGCTTTTATTGTATAAAGTTAGAAAATACGGCACCACAAGGCTGTGTTTGAATAATTCTCCCTGCTGATATTTCTAAAGCAATTGGATGTTGGACCAAATTTTCATTACAGCAGTGCCACACCCATTGATATGTAGGGTTGCACCAGTTCAGCTGAGATAAGCATTTGATCTGTTGTTATAGTTGAGGTAGCTGAGAAGGTTAGATGGGGCAGTGTAGTGATATCCTGCCCTTTCACTCTGGACAGCAGCTCATCTCACAAGTTTCTTGTTTTCATCTTAGCCCCCATCATGAAACCATCATACAGTTTGTTTCAGCCTGATTGCCATGTCTTTGCTGAAGAGAAGCCCAGGTCATGGAATTAATAGCGGGTGGTTCACGTTGGGACAGAAGATACAGCTCGGTCAGGGAAATCTTGCATGGCAATGGCACATGGCTTTAACCAGTGTTAATAGGGTGTCACTATCATGAGCTCTAAATGCACTCAGAAGTGAATTAAAGAAGTTTCCATAGTTAAGCATAGTCATGTGATGATGTGGGTCTGTCTGCGTTATTTAGAAGGTTTGATTTCTAATTGCCACTTTTTTTAGGTAAAATCACAGACATGAAATAAGAGTTTAGAAATCAACAGGGTACCACCCAAGCACAGGGCGGGTTCAGTGGATCCAATGGCAGGACTGAAGCATAACCACATAGGGTTCTGTTCAGTACCGAGGTGATGCTGAAGAGTATTAATTTGGCTCCTGCACATAGCCAGGTGATTCTTTTTTGAGTTCTTGCTCATGTATGTTCCACTTTGGATTTTTCCCTCAGTGGTATCTGTCGGACCAGCTCGAGTGCCCTTTGGTGCCATACCCTCTCAGTTCCTTCTTACCACTCACAATGGTTACTGGAACAACTCCTCTTGCTTTGGCAAGGCATTTTTCAATGGTTTCTTCTCTGTATCCTTGTTTATTAGTCTTAGTATAGTTGTAGTGTAAATAATACTAATGTAGATAGTTATAAGTGCTCCTTTATCGTTGAGGGGCTCCCTTTGCCACAGGGCATGCCCCTGTCCTTGGGCTTCAAACCTTGTGTCTCCTGTGGCAAGCCTATGCCTCTGAGAAACCCACACTCCAGTTGTCTGAAGTGTCTGGGAGAGGCTCAGATAAGAGATTTGTCAGAACTTTAAGCCTTGTATGAAAAAAGACAGGCTAGACTGAGGACTATGCTAATGGAAGCTGCTCTAAGACCGGCTTTGGAGCCAAGCTGCTCAGATTCAGCACTAACCACTTTGGCCTTGGTGCTGTGTGTATCCTGGCAACATTCTTCATCTTCAGTGTCAAGGAAGAAACATAAAAAGCAAAGCTCCAAGAGAGGGCGTTTGCCAGTGCCAAAGAAAGGCAAGCAAGGGGAAGGCAGTGGAGTGTGACCCAGGTCGGGCCGCTCCTCCACCCCCGGGTCCATGACAGAACCATCAACTCTGCACAGAACGTTGAGTCTAATACGGGACTCTCTGCTGACACCAAGAAGTCATTATGGCACCAGCAGAATCACAGTGCCTTCAACCCAGGAGGCCTTTGCAGCGGCCAGGGACTTATCATTCCCGGTACCGTTGACTCTGATGGGACAACCACTGGCAACCAAATGAGCATGAGCCATAAAAAGCATGGTGATCTGAGCTCCTTCCCAACACCAGGACCTTCCGTACCTTCCATGGGCAAACTGACCGTGTTTTCTTCTACAAGGTCATCCCTATCCAGCACTGGTCCCTAGATACTCGACTCTGATTGACAGAAGTGAGGGGTACCACTTTCCCATGGTCACCTTGGCAGGACTCTTTGTCTGAGTTCAAGGTGGAGCCCTACACCCATCCCAAGAACCACCACTGGTATCCGTCTTACATGCCACCAGATACTGGTGCGGGTCCCCTCGCTGGTGCCTGGTCAGGTGGACAATGGCCTAGGCAGTGGCCATTCTGGAACCCGTGGGGGGCTTACCCTGGTACCGGGTCCGTCATCCCACTCGTCATAGTCAGTTGCTTCTGAAAGGAGGGCCCCTGCACCGCTCCACTCAGCACTGGACCCTGAGTCCAGTACCAAATGTGGTATCGGTACACAGGATGTGGGCCCCATGTAGGTAATTGAGGCTGAAGAAGAGGAAGAAGCCCCCTCACCCCCAGTACAGGCCTCTTCCTCCTCTGCCCCAGATGAGCGGCTTGCTGCCATGTGATGACTTTAGAGCCCATCAGAAGCTTCTAAAGAGGAAAGCAGCTAACCTGGGGCTAAGGATTGAGGAGTTCAAGGAATTGTCCCACAGCCTCATTAACATTCTGGCTGCAGCAGCACCATCTCAGGTGGTCCTACCCATTAATGAGGCTGTATTAGGTTGATCAGAGTCCTGTGCAGACCCCATCTTCTCTCCCTCCCACTTCAGAGCGGGCATAGAATAAATACTCTTTGCCAGCCAAACTGTACGGGTACTTATACTTTCTCACACACTCCTTCTGGGTCCCTAGTTTTATTGGCGGCCAACAAGAGGAATAGACAGGGCCAAGCAAGTGCTACCCCCAAACAGAAGGACTCACAGAAACCAGATCTGTTGGAAGAAAAATATATTCAAACCAGCAAACCGCTTGGACTCCTTGTCCACATTTAAAGACTCCATGCCTCGGGACTTAAGGCAGGAATTCTCTGCCTTCTTAGAAGAGGGAAAGAATATTGTCAGAGCCTCACTCCAGCCAGCACTGGATGCAGCCAGCGTGGCGGCTGGGACAATGGCCTTTGCAATGGCCATGAGGCAATGCTCTTGGCTGCAGTCCTTGAGGCTACCTCAGGAGGTCCAGCAGTCAATTCAGGACCTCCCTTTCAAAGGCTTCTTGTTTTTTTCAGGGCAAATGAACACAAAGCTCCATGGCCTGAATGACTCAAGGGCTATCCTCCGGTTGCAGGGCCTCTATGTTCCATCTACTTCAAGAAAACATTTCAGGCCTCAACAGCCAGCCCACTTTTTTATTCCACCATCAAGATACAGGACGTGTTCAAATGAAGGAACAGCAGTTACAAGTGCCATCAGCTGCTTTCATTCATTTCAACCTCAATACCAAGGTTGCATAGGTACTCCAGTTGGCCCAAGCAGGCCTTTTGAAGGAGTGCCCGAGGGCGCTATACCAGTTCCCGCTTCGGATCCTTTCTACCCTTTGTTTTTGGACTGACTTTCCAACTTCAGCCCAGCGTGGTCCCACATCACATCAGACCAGTGGATGTTAAATACATTGGTGTATGGTTATACCCTTCAGTTTTCATCCACCGTTCATTCCCACCCCCTATCCTGTCCCTCTTCAGGGACCATTCTCACGAGCAACTCCTAGACCAGGAGGTGCAGATCCTCCTACGGATGAGGGCTGTGGAAAAGGTACCTCAAAAGTTGAGAGGGAAAGGGTTTTACTCCCAATATTTGTTAAGGCCAAAGGAGGCCTTCATCCCATCCTGGACCTGCATCGCCTCAACAATTATCTCAAGAAACTGAGGTTCCACGTGGTCTGCCTGGCCTCCATCATCCCCTTCTTGGATTTAGGGGACTGTTATGCTCTCCTCGACTTAAAAAAGATTCTTACTTTCACATTTCCTTCTTCCTTGGCCTCAGAAAATTCCTCAGGTGCATATTTAGGCCATTTGATCAAGAGGTTCCCAATATATGTCCTTCCCCTGCATTATGAGCTTCTTTTAATTTTCATAGTACTCTAAAATCCACGTTTAATGAGATTATCTAAAATATTGGTACGCCACAACAGGGGCAATGGTGCAAGTTTGGAGTAATTTGGTTCAGGCGTTACTCAGATACTGTCTCCTTTCCCCCCAATAAGAAGATTTTAATATTCCAGTTGCTCTAAAACTGACATGTATAGTGAGATTACCTTGAACAATGGTATTCCACAACTGAAACTGAGGTAGAGGGGAACTACCATTGAGAGGAATGAGTCCTTTTACACCACCCAGAACTATTGTGTTAGACTGCTCATCTCTTTGGAGAATCCTAATTCATCTTAGTATACCCCACTGAGGTGAATGGTCCATTCCACACATGAACAGTGCTCTTGTACTGCAGAGGGCTGTGCAGAGCCCCTTCCTTTACACTAGCTCCCTGAAGTAGATACAAAGTCTGGGGCTCCCTGCTGTTCCTCTTGCTGCCTCCAGCTGGTAGATGTACTCCTCACAGCCCATCAGTTACCACCCTCCTTTCTTCCCATGTCCCTTCCAGCCCTACTGGGGGCATGGTGGGGCCAGGAGAGCTGGCAGCTAAAGTGGCAGATTATTCCTCTCCCACAGGTGCCCTCCAATCATACCCCCTCACTAACACCTCTTCGTCAAGAAACAAGGGAAATGAACAGCCCAAAAACATGGTTAATGCAGGCCTTGTTTACACTACAGTGCCTTTTGCCAGTATAGCTATGCCAGCTAGACTTACCCCTGCTTAGTACCCTCTTCAATTCAAGAAGTGTGTTTTAGATTCTTACTGGCACTGGCAGTCTGACGTGCCTTCCCTGGCTTGTCAGAGTGGGTTTACATCTGCTGGTGAACACAGCGCCACTCATTAGACTGCTTCCCAGGCTGGTGACCCACCTGTGATTCATTCATTTTATACCAGTGTAACTCCACTGATTTCATTGGCGTTGCTACAAGTGTGGAGACAATCAAGTGAGGCACTGACTCCAAGCACCCATGGAAAAAAATAGTGGGGATGGTCAGCACCCACCAACCGATCTGTTTTTGTGGATACAGACTAACATGGCTACCCGTCTGATACTTGATCCCACTATACCATCACCCAACAGACTTGAGATGACACCAAGTTTGGGAGAGCAATGTTACCGAATGCAGGTCTATGAACTCCGAGCCCGCCTCCTTGGGTACTGCTTGTGAGTCATCTAACGTGAAATGGACATGAGCAAGCACTCAAAGAAGAAAAAACAGCTACTGATCTTCCGTAACTGTTGTTCTTCGAGATGTGTTGCTCATGTCTGTTCCACAATCCACCTTACTACCCAAGCACCAAATGGTGCAAGAGCCCACTGAGGGAAGAATCTCTGGCAACAGTACATGTGGTGCATGCAAACAGCTAATATGGAATGGACATGAGTAACACATCTCAAAGAACAACAGTTAAAGAAGGTCAGTAAGCATTGTTTTTTTTCCCCAAGAGCTCAATCAGACTGTGGAGATGTCCAGGGTCGTGCCTCTAACAGCTGGATGGGGACTGATGGAGACTTTGCATTCCTGTGCTTCTCCCTCCTGATCATTTTCACTTTATAAAGTGAACAATTCAAACCAGGGCCAAGTAAACTGCAAGTGTGTGTCTGGGTTCATGTTTGGGGACCCGTTCACACCTGGTAATAATATAATCTTGCCATTCTATCTCCTCTACCTGCGTTCTTGCTCATACTTGTCTTTTAGGAACAGATCAGCAGCAGTTCTCTTGTCACCCATCCTTGGATAATTCTCCTCCCCAGCCTGGTCATGGCTGTAAACTCATTTAGTGACTTCTGGGTTTCCCCAAAGACATCTTCCACTCAGTTCCCCAAGTATTCAGTCCGACTCCAGTCTTGTCATTCAGGTTTCCTTATTTGGCAGCAAAGCCATGCTGAGTTGATCAGACTCAAGCATATTACATGGGTATAGGACATACCACACATCCAATAAGTTACACAGCAAGCCTCTTCCTTTATATACATTTACTTTACATTGCATCACACATTTGGGGATTTGCTTAGTCACTTTGTAGGAACCAATCCTTGAACAAACAAGCTCTGTCCATGTGTGACTGACTCTACCTAATCTTCCAGGTTTATCTTGTCCATAGTAGATGGTTCCCTAGGTGTTGCCCCTTATCTTAGCTAGTACAGACATTCTGCTTCCATCCTGCTGTTCCATTTACCTCCCTAATCTTGTTTCCCAAGAAATGAGGCCTCACCCCTGTCCAGTTACTCACGTCACGGCATGCCTACATGGTGGATTCCTAGTGAAATTGTTATTCTGAGGCTATTTGCATGAAGTAGCTACAGGCTGTCAGGCTTTCCCTGTACAAAGTCAGAGTTGGCCTGCCGGGGAGTCAGGCTCGCAAAGCCCCATAGAAGGCTGTGCAGGCAAAGTGAGTGCTAAAGTGGTCTTTGAGGCTTACCAGTTCTCCCACAGTAGAATTTTAGTTAGTTCATAATAAAGTTTCAGAGCTCAGACAACATGCATATACCCATAGAAGTCCAGAGCACTTTAAACCATTGGAAGACCAACGTTTAGTGAGAACCACAGATTTTCCATCATTATGTACCATGGAGGGAGTAACTCCATTACAGTGGGGGTATGTGAAAGGGTTGAACAGGAGGCATCATACAGGTGAAGCTCTCTCCCTTTTGCTCTGCAGAACCTAATTTCTTGGCACCAGCACCAAGGTTTCCTGTTAGAAGTGCAACTTTTCAAAGCAGAACACGGAGATTAACCCACTCAACTCCCCTTCAAGCTCAATCACGCCCTGATCCTGCAGAGGGCAGATCCTTAAAAGAAACGATTAAGGGGGGAAATGATAGAGGTCTATAAAATCATGACTGATGTGGAAAGTAAATAAGGAAGTGTTATTTACTCCTTCTCATAACACAAAAACTAGGGGTCACCCAATTAAATTAATAGGCAGCAGGTTTAAAACGAACAAAAAGGAAGTATTTTGTCACACAACACACAGTCAACCTATGGAACTCCTTGCCAAAGGATGTTGTGAAAGCCAAGACTATAACAGGGTTCCAAAAAGAACTAGATAAGTTCATGGAGGATAGGTCCATCAATGGCTATTAGCCAGGATGGACAGGGATGGTGTCCCTAACCTCTATTTACCAGAAGCTGGGAATGGGTGACAGGAGATGGATCACTTGATGATTACCTGTTCTGTTCATTCCCTCTGGGACACCTGGCATTGGCCACTGTCAGAAGACAGGATACTGGGCTAGATGGACCATTGGTCTGATCCAGTACTTCCGTTCTTACACCCACACAGAGACTCATTGAAGTCACTGGGGTTCAAGATGGGCTGTGTGGATAACTTTATAGAACTGGGGCCTTAGCCCCCAATCCTGTGAGGTGTTTGGCACCCTCAGTTAACTTCCACTGAGATTAAGGATGGTGCTCAACATCTCAAAGGAAGGGCCCTTTGCACATAGCATGCTAGGGTCCTGAGTGAGAAAGATACTATTGAACAGCATCACGTACTGCACATTGGCAGAGCTATTGTTTATAAAGATGTTTATATCAATGCCGCAAGCTATCCCGTGAGCCATAGTTTTCTGAGATAAGTTTCCTGTAGCCCAACAGCACTTCGAGACCTAGCAGAATGCAGACGGGAAGGTGTTATGGGAAGGGTGGATGGGAGAAACTTTTGTTTTTAAAAATAGTATAAAGTAGACACTGAGCCTCAGAAAAGTAAGACAGACAGAAATAAAGAAGATACAGTCTTCATGCCCCACGCGTGTGGCTTTAAAATGTGACCAATTATATTATTTTTTCAAATGGAAAAAATGTTTATTTTTTTAAAGAATACTTTGAGAGGGGAAGAGAGTTTGTTTAGCTAAAAGTTTTGTGTGTCCTTTCTGGCTGGCCTAATAGGAGGGCTGAATCATTATCACAAGAGCATTCAATCAAGGCCATCCCATCCTGCTAAAACTTGTACTTGTGTAAATGTAGAAGAGATTTCTCATGTCCCTCCCTGATCCAGGAAAAGATGTTGGCCCTGACCAACAGGAGACATGCAGTACTGTTACAATGCTAGCTTCTCAGATGGGCAACCCAGGGAAACCAGCACAGCATGAGATGGTTGGTTTGGCTAGAGGGCATGTTTGTGCTCATTGTATTGTCATCGCTGCCTGTCTTTGGTCTTGTAAATTTCAGTTGCCTGCCAACATGCAAGAATGTACATTTGGCTGGCAACATGTTGATATGCAAAGCGGTTTAACCCCAGCCTATCACAGCTATGAAAGGTTGTATCATAAAACAAGTTTAAGGCAACTTTTGAGAGAGGAGGAGCTCATTTAAATAATCCCTCTTTCCCTAACCAGCACTTTATGGCCCAAACCCATGCCAAATAATAATGTAGAAACTGTGTATTCTGTATCCTGTCACAGTTCTTGGGGAATTGACTAAAGCCCTGATGCCGCAAAGCAGGTAAACGTGTAGTTCTAAGCCCACGAGTAATTCTATTGCCTTCAATGAGACTACTTCCATAAAGTGCTTTGCTGGATCAAGGCTTGTATCTTCATCAAGACATTACTGTAGGTAAGGAACGATAATGGCCCAATAATATGCAATAGGTTACCTCAGCCAAAAGGAAATTTTACTGTGAAGAAAAATAGAGCAAGTTAACCTGTGATGAAATGGATCTTACTCGAATTAATGGTTGAAAGCATCCTCTCCTTTTGGTTTTATATAGTTCATAAAATAAACTATGAATACTTTGGTTTATGCCTACTGCAGTACTCAGCATGCTTACTACAAATTATAAATGCATATTTTGCTGAAAACCTTAACAGGTGGTGGCTAGCTCTTTCCCTTATGAAGTAGCATTATCTAAACACACCTCTAAAGATGCACATCAGCTTAATCCAAAGTGGAGAATTAACCCAGAGCTGGAAAGATAGGACATTTGTGCTAACTACATTTCAATCTCAAATGGCAAACTAAAAAGCTTTATTCTGTTTTGTTGGGAAGGGAGCGGGGTTGGTTTGTATTTTCTCACTCAGAATAATGTTCTGAACTAATGGGTCTTTTGGAAGTTTGGGTTTTTTTTAGTACATTTTACTTATTTAAAATCCAACACTCTTTGCTCCTCCCCTACTGCCATCTCTCAAAAGAAAGGATTTAGGAAGGACATTTTTATATTTCACTTGAACATTTTGGGCTAGATTTTTATAAAAATGTGTAAGCAAGTCATTTTGACCAAGCAGCACATATGTGCATCAGATAGAATGACTTTCATTTCAGACGGAAATAGACCACAAATAAAAGATGAGAGAGCGAGGGAACACACAGACACCCACGCAAAGTCATGCCCTCTCTCATGCATATAAACTCTTAACGTTCAGAGATTCTGAGCACCTGCAACTCTACCTAAAACGAACAGGAACTGTAGCTGCTCAGCACCTTTGAAAATCAGGCCAATATTGCGTAAACTATTTTTCTCGTGATTTAAGACACAGGTTTTAGTTACTAGCTCATACTTTGAGCTGTTCTGTATATGCTCCATAAGCCCGTGGTTCAGCAAAGCACTTAGTGCATGCCTAAATTCTATTGAAGTCAATGTGTGTTTCCACCTGCTTGAAATTTCTGTGCGTTTTATTGCACACCCTGTTCCTGCTTTTCACATGTGAAGATGACGACAGCCTTTTGAAAAGGATTTTTGCTTTATGGGGACTTATGCAGTAGTTTTATAATGTAGGAGTTTTCTTTCATGTCCACTTCAACAGAGCAGCAAAAAGAAAAATTGCTTGGCCTACAATAGTGTTTTAACGTGGCAAAGCTGCTTAAGGTGACCTTTATAACTTTTTGCAAAACTTCCTTGCCATGTTTATACTGACTTGCTGAAAATTTCTTTCTTCTGGGAAATTTGCCCCGGCAGCATCCTCTGCGAAAGTTACAGCTTCTACAAATTTATTACTATAGAAATATCTTTGCCTGAAGTGGCTGTCATGCTGCTTCCTCCTTCTGTCACGTGGGAGTTATTTGCATTGACTGTTGTTCTTATGATTCTTGTTTCCGTACCTTTGTTTGTATCAATTATGCATATCTTATTTTTTAAAAGCCCACCAATTAGAAATGTTGAAAAATTAAATTCACACTTTTAAGCAGCTGGATGTATGTCAGTAGTACAGTATTTTGAAAAACTTTTGCTTTTTCACTGTGGGATACATTTTTGCCTAATGGAGTTATGATCGGAGAAGTCTTTCCAAAAGAAAATGTATGTAAATGTCTATTTTATGTAAAAGTGAGAAAACAAACTGTGTCTGGTTTTGTTCTATCAAGTGAGAGATTCGCCTACATCCTACGATAAACCACCAATGGATTCTTTTACTTAGGATCGTGTTCTACCCCCTTACTGTGCTGAGTAGCACCTTACTGCACAAATAGTACCATTACCTTCAGTGGGACTGCTTATAGAGGAGCATGCTCTTCAGTAGAAGTATCAGAAACTGGTCCATAATAAATAGCAAATGGGACAACTATCAAAGGCTGCATGTGGGGAAATGGCAACAACTGGTATATACTTAAGCAACATCATCAACAATTAATCTGTTAATAAAGGCATTACTACAGTGATAGGTTCTATGTATTAGGAGATACCTGGAGGAAATGTATCCGATTGGCTTAGGGCTACAGAATAGAAGGAAAAAAAGATGGAGGAGGGAAAAACAGGGAATAGAATCTCATCTCATCTAAACTTCTTGCCTGAGGTTGTCACCTTTTTCAGGGCAATGGCCAGGCCATTGCATATGTTTGTAGAGCACCTAGTACTATGGGACCCCTTGCTAACCAGCACCTCTGGGCACTATCACAGTACACATGTCAATAGGCATCTTTGCTGAAAGCCTATTTCCAATCAGCCCAAAAACCTAAAGCCATGTACACAAGCTATGCTGTATTCTGCCCTCGCTGTATGTCTGAATCCCCTTTAGGGAACTTGCATGTGCATTGTGAAGTTGGAATGTTCCCCTTAACATTCTTCAGTCCTTAGGTGGCAAAATATTTATTAATGGAGCTTGTTGGCTAAACCACTCAAGAGGTCAACATTGTGCCTATAGAGGTTCCTGGCACACTGCACAGCACTACACTTCAGAGAAAACATGGTCCAGATCCTCCCAAGTGGACCTGTATGTGGCTTTCCCCCGTTAGCACAGGAATGTCTTCCTTCTGTTGTCTGACAGGGATCTGAGGCTCCATAGACTTCAGGTGGCAAAACCAGAGTGGGAGGACATTGGAAAGGGCACAGAATTGTTTCCCCTTTGTATCCTCTTCATGGCCGTGGCAGAGAAGTCACTGATGAATCCATCCAGTGGTATTGCTGCTTCTGCTGATGTCATACCACCACAGATGGAAGGGGCTGGGGGGAGCACTAAAGCAACAGCCATCTTGTCAGGATTGCTCCTGTCCCTTCACGCAGAACTGCTGGGCTGAGGGACATAGCCTCCAAAATCCACAGCCTCCTTAACTCCTCCAACCAAAGGGGATGCTTCCAGGTAAAACTCCACAAGAGTAACTTCTGAGAATTTTTCCACAGAATGTTCAAGCTCCATGTGCAAGTCTAAATATATAATTCCTACTCTGCTGAGTGGTAGCAGATGTTGGGGCCTTGTAGATTGACTGCCTCTTGGAGACATGAGTGATGTGGAGTATGGGTATATTTTTAATGCAGTTTATTTTATGCTAACTGCATTAGTCCTAGAACAGAAATGGTCACAGACAGCATGCACACAAACTCTCCTTGCAAGAATCTCAGCCCAAATGTGAATGCCCTGTTCACAGAGAGTGACTCTCTCCCCAGAATTGGCTCCAGTTAGAGATTGAGGAAGAAAACAAAACTTCCTTACTGCTTGCCATAGCCCACCTAAGAAGAAACTACATCACAAAACGAATAATTCACACATTTCCTCAACAATTGTATACTGTTCACACGCATATATGACAGCATTACCTGGTGACTGCTGCCATAACTAATAGGCCACTTCTTTCCCCTCCCCCTTTACTAATGTTGAAGTGGTACCTTACTCTGCAAGTACCCCAGTGAAATCAAGGATACTATTTAGCAGGAGGAGTGAGAATGGTAGCAGAATCCAGCCCAGTTAGAACAGAACATATTTTCTTTGTCCTTTAAATGCTTATTGTAAGACAGATGAGCATTTCAAAGCCCCCTGCTTTTGCAGCTCCTCCTTGTAAAGGTGCCTCAGCACATAAACTAGGGGAGCTAAAGGCTTCCAGGATGGGTAAGCCAGCTCAAGTTATTTCAGGATAATGAGCTGCAGGTGTATCTCTATGCTGACTAACCTACACTAATTTCTAGATTTACTATGCACAACTATGGACAGATTATATCTGAATCCCAGGGCACTGTGCAGTTAGGTCTGTGATTTGCTGCTATCCCAGAGTTATTATCCAAAACAGCGAATTGACTCGCCACACCTGCACAATATATTATTTTCTTTCTACATATATTGTTGCTGAAGGCATGAGATTATTAGTCTCACAATGATAGTTATTCTGACATGGGCAGATAAAATACAGCAGGTATTTCCATAGTCTGGAAAGTTTACTCAGAGCCCGAGATAATAGGTCCTAACTACCAGACTCTCCCAAGGGTTGGGTTTGATGGGATCCAGATCCAACCCATGCCTGCTCTTGATTTATTTAACACAAATCAAAGCCAGCTCTAGCATGCTCTCTCTGTCTGCTGAAGCAATGCATTTTTAATCTGCAGTTACACAGAAGGGTGACAAGATGGGATTTTCAAATAAGGAAACATGCAAGTGAAACAGCATTGTAAATCCCGCAAACTGAAATGAATTAGGAACTATAAATCTGAAAATGGCCCAGGAGGGAAACTGAATCAATTTTCTGACACCATCAAGTCTGGGGAGATGGGGGTGTCAGTGTCACCGTGGTGCTGACATATGGGTTATCTCTGGTACAACCAGGGACAAGATGTTAATAAACCACCTGTTCACTGTTACAACCATTAAATGGTTTAGTGTGGTCTGGCTTTTATGTTATCACTGGCTTACTTCGATTGTAACAGCCACCATTCCAAATCTATTAACCTTTTTATTAAATACTCAAAAATAGATTTAAAGCATTTGAAATGTATTAAGTAAGGCATTCATTTTAACACTATCTCCTATTCCCTTTAGTCATGTAGTGTCTTTGCAGGGGAACAGCCCCCCCCTCCCCGCCCCCGGTTTAACAGGTTTTTAGATGGTATTAAAGGTGTCCTTTAATGTACACTTCATGTATTACCTTGCTTTATATGGAGACGAAAGAGGAAAAAGTTAGTTGCGCTGGCCTGGAGCTGATGTGGTCATTGTATCCTATTTTCTTTAAGCCAAAATGAGGCAAACGCACACAAGGGGAGGGAAAAGAATAGCAAAATTAGAAAGTCTGTGTCCTGTGCTTTCACTTGCAGCATCACTGCTGGAGACACACAGGCCCAGCACACAATCGTATCAGCGCAGCAGACCTGGCAGACTTTTATCAGCATTGGGCTGTTTAAGGCATTACCTTGAATGCCTTTCTGGTTACAGTTCACAGCAGACCTTCAAAGGTTGTCTTGGCCAGGTAAGCCAGACTCTTCTTAGACAGAAGACAAAAGAACTGAGATAGGCAAGAGAAGAAATAAGTTCTCGAAAGAAAACAACATGGAGGAAGGCTTATGACCTATGGCTCACATCCTGGACGTTGTTCAGAATTTAGCTGCAGCCGATGGAGGTGGTGATATTAGCTGGTTCCCTCTTGCTGGCCTGATCTGGTAAGGATGCCTTTCAGGATCAGAATAATGAAGACCCAAGGGTGTCATGGTGAATCCTTGTGTTCCAGGAGACCATGCATGTGCAGCCTTTATGGTAAAGCTTGCCTCTTCCAGCTCAAACATCCCATTTAGTGACACCTGGCATGCATCTGATGAAGTGGATATTCACCCACGAAAGCTTATGCTCCAATACATTTGTTAGTCTATAAGGAGCCACAGGACTCTTTGTTGCTGGACAAACAGTGTCAAAGATGGGAGGGGACAATCTCAGCCCATTAAAAGGAACCAATCAAGTTACATTTTGCTGACTTTAACTCTAAACATTTCTTCCCATTTCTCGAACAGTTCAGCTTATTTGTTATGCCAGCCAATGATTGTGTCAGGGGCCTTGAATAGCCCTTATCACAGGTTCTTCTAACTTAAACAGTCTAGTTTGCCCCAGTCTGATTGTTTCCAGCATTCACTGACTTTCATAGACAATGCTATGGAAGCTGAGTTGGCTTTTTGTTACCCTCTCGCCTCTGCACAATAACGACAGACAGACACCCATGTAAAATTATAGGGCCAGATCTTTAGCAGATGTAAATTGACATAGCTCCATTAACTTATCAGAGTGGAGGGAGGTTACTAGTGGAGTTCCTTAGTGATCAGTCTTGGAACCAATCTTACTCCACGTTTTAATTAATGACCTTGGCACAACAAGTAGGGGGGTGCTAAGGAAATTTGTTGATGATATTAAGTTGGGGAGGCATCATCAAAACAGAGGAGAAGCAGAACATTACACTGGAGCTGGCTGGCCTTGAAGACTGGAGTGACAGAAATGGGATGAAATGCAATAGTTCAAAGTCTATTGGGGTAAATAATAAGAATTTCCAAGCTGAGGATTCACCAGTTGGCAGTGACAGGAGGAGGAGAGAGAACTAGGGGTATGGAATGATCACAGGATGATTCTGGGCTACCTATGCGATGCGGCTGTGAAAAAGGTCAATACGATCCTAGGATGTGTCAGAGCGAGGCATTTCCAGTAGTGAAGCATTAATGCCATTGCGCAAGGTACTGATAACACCTTGTCTGGCATCCTGTGTACAGTTCTGGTCACCCATGTTCAACGATGAATTTAAACTGGAGCAGATGCAGAGAAGAGCTATTATAATGATCAGAGGAATGGAGGGCCTGTCTTCTGAGAGGAGACTGGAAGAGCTTGGCTTGTTTAGTCTAGCAAAAAGCAGGCTGAGAGTGGATATCAATAAATTAGGGTGATAAATACCAGGGACGGTGAAGAGCTATTTAAGGTAAGGGCCAAATGAGAACAAATGGATCTAAGCTGGCCATGAACAAATCCAGGATGGACATTAGACAAAGGTTTCTAAGGCTGAGGGTCTGAAACAGCCTCCCAGTAGGCATTCTGGGAGTAAACAACTCAGTTTTAAGAGCAAGCTGGAAAAATTTATGAGTACAGTTGTCTAATGATGGTGTATCTGATGCTAGGGGGCAGGGCTCAATACCCCTGTGGCTCACTATTATGTTCTGTAACCCACACTTCAGAGTTTCAGCCAAACACCATCCATGGAAAGAAAGAGATTTTCCCCCTGAGTATTCTGGAAGGGTTTTTTAAAAATCTCCTTCCTCTGACACCACAGGGATGGCCATGGTTGGAGATGAGACAATGTGAGGAGGGCCAGAGATCCGAGATGGTACCAAGCATTCTCTCTCTTTCTCAGGTGCTTGGCTGGTTGGTTCTTACTCACATGCTCAGGGTCTAACTGAAAGTCATAGAGGGGGTTGGAAAGGAATTTCCCCTCAGGTCAGATTGGCAGGAACCTTGGGGTATTTTCACCTCCCTCTGCTGCATGTGGGTGTGAGTCACTTGCCAGGATTATCTGGGTACATCTCACTTAATCATTTCCCTGCCATTGCAGGGACCTTGGGCACTGGTGCACCTTGGTCCCTCCTATTCTCTGCCTGTAACACAACATGGTCTCATCTCCTGTAGGGCTGTAATACTTTGGTCTCCTTTTGGGTGCTAGGTGGTATTGTTGGCCTGTGCTATATAGGAGGTCAGAGTAGATGAGCTAGTGGTCCTGTCTGGCTTTAAGCTTTTTGACTCTGTGATTGAAATGAAACTGTTTAGACTGAAGCTTGATGCAGATTAGGCCCATAGTGCTACTGTGCTTCACGAGGTGGAGAGGAGGTGAGGGGTTGAAAGTGTTTGCTTCTGTTTTCTTTGCTTGCTGCTTCTCTAGGCATCCACCTCCTCCCAGACTCACGTGGAAGGAGGTAAATGTCTAGAGACAGGCAGCCTTGCGAGGCTACCTGGCAATCCTGATTAACACGATATTGGACACCATCCTCCGCCTTCAGTCCAATTTAAACCAGTGGACGATGGGTACAGCGAAGGACAGCTGAGGTGAAGATGAGACTCTGATGACAGCCTCCCAGACTCTGCAATTGGAGTTAGGAGCCTAATTACCTTTGAGGATCTGGGGATGATGGTGTTTCTACAGCAGTAGCACCCAGATGACCAAGGTGTGTGTCAGGCTGGATGCTGTACAAACACATAACAAGAATAGTCCCTACACTGCATGCCTCTGTTTCCCCTGTAAAAGGTGGATAGTTATGCCCACCTTTATACAGCCCTTAATGATTCTCAGCTGAAAGCTGTTCAACACCATCCTCAGAGCTGGAATTCAAAAACTGCCCTTGGAGCTCTTAATTTGTGTCCTGAACAGGTAAGTTGTGTAAAAAGGTTAGTTTTCAAAAAGATCATTTCCTGTTCTCCCAGAAGGGCAGGCTAAAGCCACCCCGATGCCTTCATACTTCCCAGGTAGCTGTGAGTAAAGGAGGCAACACCCCCACTCTGCCCCACACCCCTTCCCACCAAGCGAATGGTGACTAGTGTCATAACAGGATTAGGGCACAGGGTTACTGGAGTCCTGGGAGCTAAATTCTTTCTCAGTCAGCTACTTAGCATGAAAAGGTAAAGAATGGGCATATTTCAAAACAGGAAGGCTAGAGCCTGGGGGTGATAATGACAGGGAGAAAGAGGGGGACAGATGCAGAAAGCAATCGCTACTGCTTACGGTGCAATCTCTGTAGAGGGCATAGATCCTGCAGGAATATTCTGCTACTGCTAATGGGGTCACCTATTTAATAGGGCTCCCCAGGAGGCCTAACAGAGAGGGAGAAATGGTGCAGGCCTGAGAGAGGGGGGTGGAGTCTAGGTAGAAATTGATTGGGACCCGCTCTATAGGTGGCTGGTTTGCAGTGCTGTGACTCCACCTGCTGAGGCTTATTCAGCCCCTTATCTATTAAGCAATCCTGGCAGTGGAGCTACAGCTGTGGGAAGGTTTGGACTTTTTATAGGGGGGCAATGAAAAGCAAAGCAGTGTAGAGGCTAGTTGTGTTAGAGTCTCTTTTTCTAACCCCTTCTCCCCTCCCCTCCCTTTGCTGGATGGGGGTGACAGTTTGACTTTGGTGTACTTTCATATGGCCATGGGAGCATCTGTGCAATCCCTCCTGTTTGTTTTTCTCTCTGCTCAATGTGGTAAGTGAGTTCCTCCTTGTTCCAGCTCAAGGGCATGAAAGCAGAGCCTGTAAGAAGCATTGGTGCTGGGTCAGGCAGAGCTCTGCCTGGGAGGCTGGGCTAGAGTTCTCATTGAGCCCCTGCATAAGGCTGGAAGGGAGCTGAAGGATTTGAGAGAGTTACTTTCTCAGTCTAGAGAACAGGCAAGAATCTCTATCCCCTCTGGATGGACCAATTTATGCCTCAGAACACAGGGTTGTGCCATGTGACTTTATAACTTGTGAGCCAAGTTCCAAATGAAGTGAGAAACTTGGTCAAAGCGTAGTTTGTGCTACCAAATGTCAGACCAGGAAGCAGACACCACATAAAAATTCCCTCTGGGTGATTTGCTTCACAATTGTTCCCTTTTCCCTGCCCCTTATAATTTTGTCTCTTGGTGGCTGATATCCATGATAAAATGTAGTTAAGTGTAATAGGAGTAGTCTATATACTGTGTGTTGTCTTGGCATCTCAACCACAACAGTCCCTGATCTCCATGTGCAATGGTTAACTAGTTCAGGGGTTTTCAAACTTCATTACACCGCGACCTCCTTCTGACAACAGAAATTACTACATGACCCCAGGAGGGGAGACCAAGTCCTGAGCTTGCCTGTGCCCTGCTGTCCTGGGTGGTAGGGCCCAAGCCCCAAAGGCTTCAGCCCCAGGCAGGGGGCCTGTAACCTGAGCCCTACCACCCAGGGCTGAAGCCCTCAGGCTTTCTCCCTGAGGGGTGGGGCTTGGGTTTCAGCTTTCACCCCAGCAACTGTAAGCCAGCCCTGGAGACTCCATTAAAATGGAGCTGTGACCCACTTTGGTGTCCCGACCCACAGTTTGAGAATTGCTGAACTAGAGACGTTTTGCATGATCAATTATATAAACTGCTGTAACTTGAATAGGAGCAGCTGTTACCCCTTCCCTGTACTACTTGTCTGCTACAACACCTGTTCATTTTTCTTCTTTCTCCAGGAGAGATCCCCAGTCACGCTAAACTGTAATGCGTACAAATGATGATAAATAGGCTGAATCCACTAAACTTAAACTGGTGACCTAAGAAAGCTCTGTACAAGCTGGGGCTCAGAGCAATGTTCTTCAGCTGATATTGTTTGTGTTCATAAAGCCTTTCTACGTATCCTCCTTTATTAGTTAACATACTAATGAATATATGCCTTGACGCCCCCCCCCCCCCACAAGACCTTCACTAGATTATAAGGGACTCTTCTTCCCAGAAATGCTTGCAGGGGAGAGGGGTAAAATGGTGCATGTTGGAAGCACAGTAAATTCATCAGAGCAGAGGATGTCAGGAATGTAGCATTGTACAAGGGACCCCCATGACCCTCAGAGAAACTTACAGATGTTTTTCATGTGAAGATCACAATAAATAAGCTTGGAAGGATTAGATGTTGGTTTCACTGTACACACACAAATGATGGAAATATTTTTCATCAACTTAAGTTTACGGATAGGCAAAATAAGAAAAATGCTGTTTGAGAATTGAGCTTGATTTGATATTTACTTTGTATATTTTGACATGGGACAATGCCAATGTGTGTTTTTAATGGTCATAAAGCTTTAGTTTTTTTGAATCTTGTCTCCTGTCCTCAAATAATTATCTGACTTCCCTGATAATTTTGGGAAACTGAAAAATTTAAATAGATAAAAATTAAAAATGCTTAAAAATAAACTTTTTTTAATGATTTCAACAGAAAATATCATCTAATTCTGCCAAGCTTAACAATAAAAATCCTGGCTGGAAATGATGTAATTAGCTGTGAGACTGTCTAGCATGGCTAGTTCTCTGCTGTTCCTTCCACTCTGTTATGGTGCGTGCTATTCCTCCCTCGTGAGCATGGTCTCTCTCTCCACCTAGATCAATGGTCATCTCCCATGAAAGCCTGTTTATTTTCCACTGCTTACAACAGTCCTGACATGTTGCTGAGACAATAGTGTCCTTAGGCATATGCATCCAGGAGTGTCTTATCTATACATCCAACCCACCAAGCATGGGCCTAGTTATAAAGAAGAGGGATTTACCCCAATGAGAAGGCTTTGAATGCTGCTGCCTCTTTCTGAGCTTTCTGGGGTCATTCAGGACCTTTAGACTAGTGGTGGAAGGGAGAGGAAAACATTTTTCTGGTGACTCTGGTAACAAAATTCAGTTTAAAAGCAAAAAGAAAATATTCGCTATGGTCTGGGTGGGACTCCAGCTTGTTTTTCTGTAGAAAACATTGACATAAGAGTTCTGTGGGAATGGAAGCTTCTTCTGGAGAGATGCTGTTTCCCAACTATTTACCATCCTAGTCTCAATTCCACAGGACAAGTTCTCTATATGGCTCACCACGAAAGTAATAGATAAGGAAATATGGGGCTTTAATTTGGTTTGAACTCATACAAAGCTTTCTAAAACCTCCATCGTGTGATCCTTCGTTTCTGATGCCGATTAGCCAAAACAAAGAATGAGCAAATAAAACCCCTTCAGGTTTGTGTGGAACCGAGATAAATATGGGGTTGCCAATGAATGACATTCATCCACATTGCAGAGCAGCGTTAGGGCTAAAGGAGTATAGAACCTGTTCTATAGCAGCTGCTTGTGAAAGAGCCAATGACATTTAGTAACTAGATTCTGGTCTCTACTGGACCAGTATTAATTGGGAATGACTTCCAAGGAGTTACTTCAGGCATATGCTAGTGTAAATGAGATCAGAATCCAGCCTTTAAGGTGTGTATATATAAGCACAAAGCTGTGGCAACCTGGCATTCTGTCTAGGGTAGAACTGAACAACTATCCAGTACTTCTAGGTTTCACTTTGCGTGTGTTTCATTTCTGGTGGTGGGGGGGAAATTCCACCTCTCAGGTGTTCCTGTGGGAAGTGTGTTGGCCTTGAACTAATGGGGTACTGCTTACAGCCCTCTTAGGTGTAGGAACAGACCAGCTGAGTGGTGCAGAAAAATTGCTGTTGTCCCATCAGGGGAGGAGCAAGAATGCTGAAGATCTATCTGTCTCTGAACCATCCAGCCTGGGGATACAGGACCCTGGTATGAGGAGTTACCATACAGTAGCTCTTTTCTTTGTGTCTCAGATCTTTACAGTCACTTGTGTATACTGTTAACTGTGATTAATAACTTTCTGCAGTGGATAAAGTGAAGAGGGGTTTCTTCAGGCCCCAGCATGTCTTCTGCCAGGTCTGTGAAACAAGTACGTTATTTTCTGCTGGGTGATTTTTTTCACCCCAGAAAACATAAATGAGATTGCAACAGATTTATTTTGAATGTTCTGGCTTATTACAGTACCTAAAAGCAAACCAGACACAACTGGGCACAATCATATTTTCCCTCTGTTTGTGTCTCAAGTTTCAAAGGTACAATCACTTCTCAAATGGATTCAGGAAATGTATGTCTCTTTGGACTGCTTGTCAACCTGAAGCAAAAGATTGCATGCTGAGCCTGTTCAGTTCAGTCAGAGAGAGAGGATCTTTCATAACTGACTCTAGCTGGCCCCTTTGTGTATTGCACAAGGGGCTTTTTAAACTTGAAAGTAGTAAATACTCAATTAAATATTTAATATTGCAGAGCCCTCTTGGGTACTGAAAAAATAGATTAAACAGGCCAGCACTGTATCTCATAGCACTTTTTAGGTAACTTTATAAGTGCCAATAACATTTGATCAGTAATAGTTTTATCGTCTCTATTCTTTCTTCAGCTGCTGAGTGAATGAATAGCTTTGATACATTTGATGGCAGCTGAATTAACTATTAAGCACCATCACACTTAAGACAAATTGACTTCAGTCTCTCTCTCGTTCTGATTTATTCTCTAGACGCACCATTCCTGTGTACTCTATATATTCTCCACCTGAGTTCACTTCATTTTGGAAGTCAAACTTAGTACAGTAGAGCCTCAGAGTTACGAACACCTCGGGAATGGAGGTTGTTTACAACTCTGAAATGTCTGTAGCTTGGAACAAAACGTTATGGTTTTTCTTTCAAAAGTTTACAACTGAACATTGACTTAATACAGCTTTGAAACTTTACTATGCAGAAGAGGAGTGTTGCTTTCCTTTTTTTAAAAAGTAGTTTATATTTAACACATTACTCTACTCTATTTGCTTTTTTGGCCTCTGCTGCTGCCTGATTGCATACTTCCAGTTCCAAATGAGGTGTGTGGTTGAGTGGTCAGTTTGTAACTCTGGTGTTCATAACTCTGAGGTTCTACTGTTGAAGGCAGTGGTTCTCAACCTTTCCAGACTACTGTACCTCCTCCCGATTTGTCTTGTGTACCCCCAAGTTTCACCTCACGTAAAAACTACTTGCTTGCAAAATCAGACATAAAAATACAAGTGTCACCGCACACTGTTACTGAAAGTCTTACTTTCTCATTCTTGCCATATAATTATACAATAAATCAATTGGAATATAAATATTGTACTTATATTTCAGTGAATTGTACATACAGGAGTACAAACAAGTCATTATGGATATGAAATTATAGTTTGTACTGACTTTGCTAGTGTAGCCTGTTGTAAATCTAGGCAAATATCTAGTTAGGCTGATGTATCCCCAGGGGTGTGTGTACCCCCAGTTGAGAACCACTGGTTTAAGGCTTTGTAATCCAATACTTAAACATGCAATTCCCAGTATTGGCCACTAGGGATTCTGTTAGAGGCTGATTACAAAATCAGCGTTATGTCCTACTGAGACTCCTGAGGCTGTACACTCATACGTATCAATGTTGTTTCAATGCATAACATTTTCCTTTCTGTCTGGCGTAGGATTAAAATGTGGAGTTCGTCCCGTTGACTTGGAGAACCAGAAAAGTTTCCTGCTGTCTGGATTCTTTTCTAGAATTGTTGGAGGCAGAAATTCAGTGGCTGGGGGGCAACCCTGGCAGGTCTGTGACACAAATACAGTAACTTCTTGAGGGAGAGGTGATTTTTTTTTTTCATGGCATAGACAATAACTGAGATGTCTCCATTCAGTAAGGAGCCAAATGCCCTTTCTTAACCTGTATCTTAATTTAAAATCCCTTTTCTCCCTTAATCCCTGAAGTTACTGAAGTACAAGTTGCTTACAGTTTTGGCATATGGCTTTCACAAAGGATTTGGAAGTAATCTGTGGGGTGAATTAGTTTGAGGGATTTTATCCCTATCACTGATAACTCTGAGGTTACGTCTGACCTTCAGGGAATAAATTCCAAACTGTTATGCCTCTAACATACAAAAATTGTCCCGTCCATATAAGGAAACATTTTATTAACAGTATTGCATACTGGCCTTCTGTTGGCTGTAAGAGTCCTAAAGTTCATCTGTTGCTTCTTCATAGTAGCTCAAAATGCTGGATTAGCTGTATTTGTGGTGGAGGAATTCTTGCCTAATTGGTTCTTCTGTTGGCAAAGTCAGGGAAGTCTCACTTCACAGAAATGTCCTCACTCTGTAAACTTAAATTCATGTAATAAAAGGATTGGGTCACTGCTTCCAGACTTTCATTTCAAAGCAAATTAGCAATTTTTGACACTGTCAGTGGATGTAACATTACTGCTTCCTGTTACTATAGTCCTATCTTCACCCCATGAAACAATTTCTGGTGATACATAACAGTAAGCAGGAAGGACAAAATTCTCCTTCTAAGCACTTCTCCATTTCAGAGAATTCCGAGTTTCGGTCTACACTCTGCTCCTTCAGCTCTTCCCAAATATCTGTGAAATTAGGGATAGCTATCAAGGATGAGTCCACAATTTAGACAACATTTCTCTGGACACCAGTCATCTGGAAATTCTTGTCTAGAAATGAGTACATTCAAAACCTCTTTTTTTTTTTTTTTGAGCACTGCCATCTGTTATGATCTAGGGCAGGGTGGAGAACTTCCTCAGATCTTTGTGAGATTTCAGATGTTCTTTTGGAGGGCAGTATAACAAGCTTCACCTTAAATGTGTATGACTTTCTTTTTGTAAAGGTATCTCTCAAGTTGGGTCGTTTCCACTTCTGTGGTGGCAGTTTAATACAAGAAGATGTGGTTGTAACTGCAGCTCACTGCGTATTCACCCTTGAGCCGTAAGTTAGAGAATGCTGTTTTTGTCTTTAGCCTTTAAGTTACTTTGTTAAAGCCCTTGTCTATTAGTAAGGAAAGCTCCATACTGTTAGTATGTGCTGCTTCCCAGCTGGAGAAGAAAATGGCATTAGAATATCTGAAGTAGGGCTGTGCTGTGCTACACTCATGTTCTCTTTGTGGAGCAATAGCGTCTAATCCAGGGGTTCTCAAACTGAGGGTTGCAACCCCTCAGAGGATTGCAGGGCTATGACATGGGGGGGTCCCGAGCTGTCAGCCTCCACCCCAAATCCTGCTTTGCCTCCAGCATTTATAATAGTGTTACAAATTAAAAACTTTTTTTATATACTTAAGGGAGGGTGTCTCACTCAGAGGCTTGCTATGAGAAAGTGATCACCAGTACAAAAGTTTGAGAACTACTGGTCCAATCCACTGGGTTTTTCCGACTGTTTCATTCTGCAAGCTACTTCAGGAGCTATAGATCTTAATGGCTTTTCTCCATGGCTTAATTTGTGCTGGGGCTTGCAAGGGCAGTTCATAGTCCCAGCACCTCTGGGCTCATCAAACCTGTTATGAAAATTTTAAAAATTGTTTGAGCCCTGGCGCCTCTTTCATTACATACAAATTAAGCCCTGCTCTTCACCCCTCCCAAAACCCTAGCTGCCCACTCCTTGGTGCTCAGAATATTTCACCTGATTACTGGTGGTTCTCAGATGGCAACTTAAAACCTTCACCATTCTCTACATGGATTAAATGGTAGTAGAGCTCACAATGGCTAGGACTCTGACTTTGCTAGCTGAGTCTTGTACTTTGAGTGAACATACTCTGTCCAAAGAAGGAGCTTTTACTGAGGGCTTGTCTACACTACCCACCAGATCGGCGGGCAGCAATCGATCCAACAGGGCAATTTATCACTGCACCTGATCTGTGACTAAATGGGGGATTTCACTCTCCAGGACTGGTACCTTTCAGGAGCACTAAATCCACGCAAAATAGGAGGGAGATAAATGCTGCACTGCAAGGGAAAGCACCTATGTAATTAACTGTTGTCTGCTGTACTTCTCTGCCGCACTTTAAAACATTCGTCCATGCTGAAAGTAACTGTAAAATGACAGTTGTTAAAACCCAGCAGAGGGAGAGGAGTTTGAACCCCTTAGTTAATAGTTCTGAAATCCTTCAGCACTGAGTCGGAAATGGGGATGGGGAGTAGTTAGGAACAATGATAGCTGTAGATATGAGAACTGATGACTGTAGGAAACAATCAACAGTGGAACCCACTGTGGTTTCTCCTTTTTCGCTCACCTATTCAGTATTTGAGCTAGAAATAATTATTTTTGAGCTTCCAAAAAAAATAACTTATTTCTGGAGATTGCCTAAAAGATTGGGTGGGGGGAATTTGTGAAAATATCCTTGATTTTTTTTTTCTTTTTTCTTTATTGAAATTGTGACAAATCTTTATCAAACTTGAAATTTAGAAAACTTTAGTCAGCTCTACTTATCTCCCAAGAGAGATGCACAATCTCCATAGTTCTGAATCGTTTATCTGTCTCTCAATACCACAGAGAACATTAGGAAGAGGAAAGGATGTTGTTTACATAACTTGCTTGTGGGAGACCTGCTGAATACATCAAATCTTGTTCGCATGTGTATCTATAAAACAGACATACCGTGGAGTGGGAGAAAGGCAGTATTAGGGTTCCTATGAATAGGTTAAGCAATTCCCCTGAAGTCACACAGGGGATGTCTACGCAGCAAAGAAAACTCCATGGCTGGCCTGAGCTAGTCAACTCATGCTCTGTGGGTTCAGGCTGCAGGGCTATTTAATTGCTGTGTAGACTTCTGGCCTCAGGCTAGAGCCAAGTTCTGGGACCCTCCCATTCCATAGGGTCCTCCAGCCTGAGCCTGGAAGTCTACTCAGCAGTGAAATAGCCCCACAGCTGAGCCCAGTGAGCCTGAGTGAGCTGGCGCAATCCATCTGTGGGTTTTTCTTTGCTGTGTAAACATACCCACAGTGGGAAGTATGTGACGGAGCTGGGGATTGAATCCAGACTTCCAGAGTCTTAGTCCAGTGAAAAACCATTCTACCCCTCAGTTATAACTTCCTGATCTGTTACCCTCCTGTACAGACTAGATCCGGTTTGTACACAACTTAGATACTACTTGTCCTTCTCAAGAGACTATAGTAAATACATTGCAAGTAAAAATAAGGGGATCATCTGTAAGCTTAGTGTACAATAAAGATTAAATGTAGCTTACTAATTAACATGGTAAATGCTAAAAGAAGTAACCCAGTGTGATTGATTGTCCCAGGCAGCACCAAAATGCCTGAGTTCATTGATCACAATGCCACATTGCTGTGTTCATAAACCCCCAAGAGCTATACCAGAGACATGACTGTGTTTTCAAATAAATATTAAACATTTGTCTCAAGTATATGTAACCTTCTAAAGCCCTCTCAATGGTTTTATTCTTGTGAGCAATCCTCCTCCTCCAAATCTTCTCCTCTAGGTGCCTCCTTCTCCCAAACACCGTGAATTAAAAACAAGCAGGGGATTTTTTTCAAAGGGCTCAAAAGGACTTAGGCACTCATTTCCCACTGATTTTAAGGTGTCTTGGGACTCTCTAAAGATCCTAGTCTAAAGGCTGCAGGTGGTCCATTGTTGCAAGCAGAATCCAGGCCCAAGCTTATCAGTCCTTGTATTACTGAGTGGGAGGTAGAACAAAAAGCCAGTCAATTAAGAAATAAAATCTCAACAGTATTCTAGCACTCTGACCCTGAGGCAATATGGCCCCTTAAGGCATGAGGCCAAGTGAAAGCAGCATAGCTGGGAAAAGCCTGCTATTGAAGGCTAGATTCAGGCCCTCAGCAGGGAAGGATGTGGTAAGGTCACATTTTCCATGTATTGAACTTCCCAGTAATGAGAGAATTGCTTGTACTTAGCTGTTTCTTACAGGAAACTATCAGACTTGGCTCCATGCGTAACAGGCTGAAGTGTGTTGGCAAATCTCTCCATCATTAACCTTGTCCTTTGTTTGTCAGGAAACTAGTGAAGAATCTCATTGTGACTGTTGGAGAACATAACCTCAGAAAGACAGATGAGCAAGAACAGAACATTCCTGTCTCACAAGTCATTGTTCACCCTGACTTCAACAGACTTGGCTACATGCATTCTGATATTGCTCTGCTATATCTGAAATACAGAGTAAAGTACGGTAAGGGAGGAGACTGAGTGAAAGTGCTTCAGAGCGGATCCTTGACTACATGTAACTTGTTAGTTTAGCGCATCCTTTTATTCTCCTATCTCTCTGTAATGCTCTTTCCAGCATATAAAACACTCTCCTGGTAGTGTCTTTACTCCTGCCCAAGTAGGTTACCCATGCTAAATCCAGTCTAGTCTTAGTGACCTTGTCCAAATAATTGTTCCTCAAGTCTTTGTTCTGGGGCTTCTCGTGTATTGTTCATAGTACTGATCTTTGCAACGCTTGAGAGCACAAAAAGTCACACTGTCTTCCAGTTGTAGTAATTCCATGTTTTCTTTACCTCTCGGAAAGTTCTCTCCTCGCTAATTAGCTTGCTCCTCTTGTCCGCTTCATTCAGCACCCCCAGTGTCCACTGTTTGTGATAGCGGAACTTTTCACTGTAGGAAGAGATGTGATGCCACAAACAGCAGATTGTTCCATCACTGAATGGATCTGGCAAAATGAGAAGACGGCTTCAATTTTAATGCCCCTGATTTGAACACACATCATCCAGTATCTGTCATAGCGGCAAAGGTGAACACAAGAGGAATTTTAAAGCCATTTTAAAAGGCTTTCTGGAGTGTGGCTTTTTGCATACAGATTCATAGATGGTCAGGAGACCATATGGGATACATAGATCCTTTCACTGCTTGATCAAATCCCACCCAAGTTAGCTGTGATTAGCTACCTTGTGGTAACAATTCCAATCAGTGGCCCTTCTAAAATGACTTTAGTCTTAGTCTAGCTCCCAGTGGACAGGTGTCTGCATCACAAAACCATTGTGATAAATGGCACTAAAGTTGCACCTGTTTGCTGCTCTGAGTGGAGAGGAATGAATGGGTATGAAAAATCAAACTACGCTCGTTAGCCAGGAAGTGATCAGTTAAGGGTTGAGGCCTGTTGACTGGGCAGTGAGAGGAAGCTTGCTTTACTACTACCTATGTACCTATTTTGTGGATAAAAAAACTTAAGTCTCCAGTCATAATGCTTGAAAACAGCTTTTGAGTCATCTAGATGATCCCTCCAGGAGAAGGTGGGGCTGTCTTCTATACTGGTACGTGTTCAAGGTTTGTCAATATCTTGACTTGTCATGGCCTAATTAATTTATTTTCAAATATCTTTGATTCCTTTCTCCTCTGATCCCCCAAAAGAAACTTACAAAGGTATTTGCTTAGTTTGAGATCAGAGCTGACATTTGAGTTTTGAATGTCCTGTGTAAATCAGAACTCCACTTCTTTTGACATATGGTCAGCATTCTTGTCTTCAGAGAATAGAATGCTCAACAGGATCTACAAATGGACACTATCGCAGGCTGTATGAGAATTGTACATAGGACAGTTTCCTTTTCCGTCCTCTTCCATGCTGCTGCTCCTTTCCCTCTCTCCATCCTCCCCTTCCCCCCCACACACCCCCAGTCTCTTTCCTCTAGTCTTGTTCTTGCTGCTTACATGTCACTTGAATATGGCCGGCCAAAACATTGTTCACATTATTTTGTCTAAAACAATGTGATGTCTCAAGATTACCTCAATTTAAAGGTGATTGACTTGACTTATTTTTAGCCGTTTGATTGAATTGCTTTAGAAAAATGTCTAGTTCAAAGGACCTTGATCCATTCTGTTCACACAATAAAGGGCATTGTTGCTTTTATCTGGTTGGTGCAGAGAGAATCACTTCCGACAGCCTGTAGCTCATGTACTCACATCTGTGTGCACTTTCCTCCTTAGGACATAGGGTTCAGCCAATCTGCCTTCCCCACAGAGATGATAAATTTGAGGCCGGGACTCTTTGTGTTGCTAGTGGCTGGGGCAGGGTGTCTGAGGGTAAGTAAAACGCTCGGTTCTTACAATGACAACATTGATGTGTGGGTACTGAGATAAAGAAAAGGGAGCTGCCTTGTTTCTGCAACAGAAATGCAACATCTGTCAAAGGGAAAAGCCAGTCAGTGGTTCTCTATTTTTCTGATACCATGATGAACCATCATGTCTGGAAGAGACTTCCAGAGCATAGCATGTGCAAAGGACCAGTGTGCCAGAAACACTGTCCTGTGCAGAGCTTTGGAATCTCTATACCCATTATTCTGCAGCTCCATAGCGCTATTCCTCCACCCATCTCACAACTTTTTGTAAACAATTAAGTTCCTTAACACACTTGTGAATTAGAGAAGTATCCTTCCCTCCTCTTTTCCCATCCCAATCTCACACATGGGAAAACTGAAGCACAGAGATGACTTGGTGAAGGGCTAGACATAAAACCCAATATTCTGATGCCCAAGTTCCATGATCTAGCTGTAGTCTTTTTGTGTTACATAACCACTAGATGATGCATCTCCACCTTCTTCCTAGTTTTTTAAAGATATATATAATAAGATCACTTGGGCCTTAATTTACACACGCACACTGTTAAAAGAACATTATTAAGGTTGCAAAGTCAAGCACTCAAAAATTAAGCAATGCCAGAAGTAAGGTTGCTTGTGCATAGTATTATGTAGCCCTTTATATGATCAAAGCAAAGATCCCATTGACTTCAGCTGCAGATCAGAGAAACAGACCTTCTGATCTCAATTCCAGTTCTCGGAATCAATCGTACTCAAGCCAGTTCTAGTGGTGAGTGAGCAGGGCTGTCATCCTGGGTGCCAGCTACCAGGGGGTTCTGTACCAGTGTGCTGCTTGGCTCTTTTTTGCTCCGTTCTCATTGGCTGGCCATTTTTGTTCTGCTGATTGGCTGGCCTTTTTTTCTTTTTACTCCGCTGCTTGGGAGCTCCAGAAACATTTTCCATCCTGGCCGGCAACATGGGTAGGGCTGCTCCTGCCCCTACCTGAGGCAGCTATTACAGGAAATGTCTTTCTGAGCCCACATAGCCCTGGGCTGGAGGGAATATGCTCAGTCACCGTGCATGCATAATCCAGTTACATGGAGAAGCTGTGAGGGGATGGAGGATGCAATCATCAGGAAGTTTGTGCGCAGAAATAAAAAAAAAAAAGTCTCTACTGAGCATTTGAAAGCAGCAGTGTTTTTTCAAAGACTTCTAACAAAAGTAGGCAAACTTTTGTGAGGACAGTAAAAGGCACATCCCTGATACCAAGGCTGTTCCTCTGCTAAATTACAGGTCCTTGCTCCAAAGCTGGAAGCACCAGAGCAGTTTAGATAAAATGTCATTAGAATGATTTTACCCAGGAAAATCAGTGTATTTTTTTTCCCTAGCCTTGTTTGTGGATATGGTCGAACCATTTCGGCTGAAACTTTTTGCCTCAGGCTGAATTGTTCTGAAGACACCAACATGAAAAATGTTAGCTTAAAGGGTTCTAGTTTGGCAAAATTTATACAGACCTGAAAACAAGGCCTTTTAACGAGAGGTCTCCACTAATCTAAATAAGAGGCAGCATTGCCAGTCCTGCCTTTGTAATACTGAATGAAATCATGGTAGCTTGGATGTGGCTATAGATCTGCAGTGTAACTTCCTGCTCTGTGCAGCAAGGAGGGTGTTTCTAGAATGTCTGATGTTGTCTGTTTCCTTCCTTCTGTAGCTGGTGAACTATCTAATGTTCTACAGGAGGTTGAGCTCCCCATCATTGACAGGGGAACCTGCAGTGCCCTGTTAAAGCAAATGAATCTGCCTCCAGTAGCAAACTCCATGCTGTGTGCTGGCTTTCCTGATGGTGGGAAGGATGCTTGCAAGGTAAAGGGTCATTGTTCGGCAGGGTCTTCCTGTATAGTGAGTTCTGCAAATGGAGGCAGGCTCCAATCCTTCCCACCAGCCACTCCTGTATTCTTGCTTACCAGAATGGCCACCTGCCGTAAAGAGGGAAGGAAGGGGAAGGAAGGAAAGGAATCTTGTCCACTACTACTTGTACATTGCTACTGAACTGAGGCCTTAAAAGGAGCTTTAGGCTAATGAAGGCCTTGTCTATCCTAGCCTTTTGGGGGAATTTTCCCACTGGTAGGAGTGCTGCTATAGACAAGGAACTGGTGTGTGTAATCACCTTGTTGTCTAGACCTGGCCTGAATGGGATTAAATGACATCGTGAATGATATGCCTGATCCCTGTCTAAGCTACTGTTGCTACCACTGGTGAAACTGCACAGATGGGAGAAGAGTGGCAGCAGGCAGCCCAAAAGGCTACAGGAGACACAGCCTAAGGGGTACATGATACCACTGTATTGGGAGAGAGGAGGCTGAAGTGAGTTTTTTGCCTTCTCTTTAGGCTTTAAAAAACATACCTTGACAGTTTCTATTAGGTGTATTCATTTTTCTTGTTGTCACCTCTCCTTCCCATACCTATCAAGCTGCTGGCAGCTGTGTTCATCAGAAAACCAGCCTTTCTCTGATAGAAAGGTGCTTCTACTGCCAGGAGACCAAGTCGTGCCCCCTCTGCCCCGCAGCGCGCACACAGTCCACTGTGCTGCCATTGCGGGAGGGCCAGATGTAGTCCGCTGGCTGAGGTACTGCTGCAATGAGGACATTAACATCTTAGCGCAAAGGGGGCAGAAATGGTTAACAGACATATAGTGACACCGAACCTTTCTGTCAATCTTCTAAAGAGCTGCAACTTCTGCCCTGAGAGGTGAAACCATGAGGTGATTCACTGAATCTGTACCATCTCATTTGAACAAATATCTGCTCTTCTTTCCTGTCTCCTCCCCAAACCCATGCTTGGCAAGGGCGATTCTGGAGGGCCTCTCGTGTGTAGAAGAGCCAGTGGCATCTGGACTCTGGCCGGCATCACATCATGGGGAGTTGGCTGTGCAAGAGGCTGGGATGTCCTTGAGAAAAGCATCAGTGAAAGGGGTTCCCCAGGCATCTTTTCCAATGTAGCTGAACTGATGGACTTCATCACCCAGAACATTATCCCTGGTGGGTACATTTACCAGCAATTTTTCTCTTTTCCTGCTTGTTTATCATGAGGTTCTAGAAGGTACCTGCCATGTGCCTCACAGTTAGGCTCTAGAGTGTTTCCATCAAGGTGCAAGAAGCATTTCTCATTTTAGAGCAGGAAGTGGGGATAATGAAAGTTAAACCAGAACTACCACCTCTCTTGGAACAGCATCTGTATCTAGGCCCCTCTGCCGTAATGCTTTGAGGGCAGCTTTGATCCACATGCCCCACTAAATGGAATGATGATGGCCAATCTAGCTAGCATTTCCGGGTGCATGTGGTTTTGTTGATTTTGAGAACCACTTCTCTGGCCTAGAAAACTTATCCAGTTCTAATAATACATTTTCTAATCCTTGTCAACTGGGAATCTGTAAACTGTTATTGTAGAATCCCTGAAATGGTCCACACTATTTATTTGGCGCAAATATGACTTTAAACACACACACGGAGCAGATCTGTGGAATAAACTTGCCATTTTTTTAGCTGATTATCAGGGCCACACTTTTAAAGCTACAAACAGATCTATGAAATCCTTATAGCCCAACCATACACTTAAAATTGCAGTTCAAATAGAACCTATTGAATAGAGGGCATTAAAGTTTCTGACCTACACTTCATCTGTGTTGTTACTTATTTGCCACAATATCTTGTTGGGGCTGATATCCTCATAAAGGGAAGAACTAATCTGCAACCATGCAGTGCCTCTTACTCTGGAATAATAATAAGTAGAAGCAGAATAAAAAATGTTCGCATGAACCCTGCAAAGCAGAACTTGGAAGATTCCTGCAACTCAAACTACGAGCATGATTGGAGAAGGAGCAGCGTTCAACTGTAACCCATAGAAATAGCATTAATAAAATAGTGCATTTAGAGCCTCAACTAGTGTAAAACCATGTAGCTCTATTGACTTTGATTCACGTTTGCAAAGGATTTTGGCTCATTTATAAGTAGGACTCTAAGGGAAGGCCTACACTTAATGCACTAATGCAACTGCACCTCTGTAGTACTTAAAATGCTCCTATGCGTCTTCTGTCAGTGTAATTAATCCACCTCCCCAAGAAGGAGTAGCTATGTTGATGAGAGAAGCTCTCCACAAACATAGCATTGTGAACATCAGGGATTAGATCTATATAACGGCGTCACTCTGGGCTGTGGATTTTTCACACCCCTGAGCGACAGTTATACTGATATTAGTCTCTAGTGTTGACCTGGCCTCAGAAGAAGTGTGGCTACCACCTAAGACCCATCTCTGGGTCTTTCTCAAGCACTCAGAGTGTGAAGTGACATTAATCGAATGGTTTCACAAACTGTAGACCTGCTTCTCCCAAACAATGCCAGTGTCAGAACTGTATTTCATAGATTTATAGATTTCATCTATTTCTCTTCTCTTTCTAGCTGCAGAGCCAGATCACCTTCCCCCGCACTTTCCTGAAGGATGCAGCTCCCATGGAATGCTGGTCTTCGGAGAAAGCGGCCGCATTCAGTATCCCCAACCCAGTGAGATTAACTACCTAGATAACAGGTATTCACTGTACATCATCAAAAACACCTGCCCTTTTGTGAAGGGCCACTTTTCATGGGGAATTTTGTTTGTCTGTAAAGCCAGAAGGGATGACTATCTCCTCTGACCACATGCGTCGCTCTAGCCATAGGACTTCAGCCTGCAAATGCATGAATTCTTACTCTGGAATAGTCAGTGAACACAATCAAGTCAATAGTTTGTGGCTGAACTTGCAGGTATGTGTCAACCTGAAAAAATTAGTATCTAGAGTTAAACGTCTCTGTAGAGATGTTTGCTTGTCTGGGATTGGTACTGGGCAACAATAGTTACCCAGAAATAGCACGTTAGAATGAGAAACCCAACTCTTGTTGGTCTAGTTCTTATGTGAACTGTGCTAATAAAATTGATGCCCTTGGATTAAGCCTGTGAATTAGCTTAATGTTAAAATTCTTAAACTGTTCTAATATCAGGTTCTGCAATCACTGAAGTCTTTAGGACTTTCAGAGGGAACAGATCCATCCCTTAATGTCTTCTGAAGATACTTGAGAGCTGGACATGTGCCAAAAGAAACCTCCAGATGAGATGAGTTTATTGCAGATCCTACTTGCCTGGCCTAACAAGGAGATGCCATTTTGTCTCTACTACAGATGCCTGTGTGCCTATCCACACTAGGATAAAAGGTGGTTTTGTTTTAAAAATGTGTGAACTCCAGGATATACTTGGCAAGTTGTTCTTTAACCTGTTCATGGGCTGAATAATGTGCTGAAATATAACTTGTTCCGTATACGCTAACGTTTTGAGCTGTTTGCTAACAGATATTAAAGGATCATGTTTTGTCCTAATGCGGATATGCCCTGTAGGTCTCTGTATAAGTTTTAGCTGTGCAATGTGGAGGTTGTGCAGAGAATGGGCCAAATTCAGTGCCAGAATAACTATTGACTTGATTGGATTTATCCTGGGCATGAATTTAGCCCAGTGAGCCCAGTCACTGGTTGGGGAATGCTAATGGTTAAGATCTCGGTAACACTGGCCATAGGCGCCGACTTCCCTTCTTTCTAGTGGGTGCTCGAACCAGTCCCCACACCATCCCTTCCGTGAGGCCCTGCCCCCATTCCGACTCCTTCCCCAAATCCCTGCCCTGCCCCAGCTCCTCCCCTGAGCACGCCACATTCCTCCTACTCCTCCTCCCTCCTGGAGTGTGCTAATGGTGCCAAACAGCTGTTTGGCTGTGGCAGCTGGGCGGGAAGCATTGGAAGGTTGGCAGAGGAGCAGTGACACGGAGCACTCAGGGGAAAGGGAGAAGGTCAGCTGGGGGGTGAGGGGAGCTTGGTTGCCAGTGGGTACAGAGCACCCACTAATTTTTCTCTGTGGGTGCTCCTGCCCCGAAGCACTCATGGTGTCAGCGACTATAACACTGGCCATAAGCTGGTATAGGCTTTTGCATGTGTGAGTATTTTCCTGGCTTCCTCTCTTGCCGTGAATTGCCTGGGCACACAATCCATTTGGCAGCACAGCCACAGATGGAGAAAGAGTATTGTCAACCATCTGGATTTCCCTGCGTTAGAGTTGTGGAAACACATCTGGAGTGAGCTGGAGGGCTTTAAGAACACTTAATGCTGAGGCCAGACAAAGTTAAAGTGGGTGGCTAGTTGGTGATGCGGTGCAGAGTGAAGAAGGAAGGTGATAGTTCTGGGAAGAAGCTAAGCTTCTCTCAGATGAAGCATAAACTACTTTGCTTTATGATAATGTGCTCTGTCCTTTGTGTCTTTTACACTCCTTCTGGCACTCCAGCATGCACCCCCCCCCCCATCCCTGCCCCTCGGAGCTGCTTGGGAGGGAAGGGTGCAGTCACATGATTTTTTTACTCTAGCCCCAATTCTGTTGTCTGACTTAATTGTTTCTTTGTTTTGAGCCTATGCGTGTGGAATATAATTGTGCCAGAAGACAAGATTATATTGATACGGTTCACCAGAGTAGACATAGAGAGCCAGATCATGTGTGACCATGACTACGTGTCCTTCTGTTCAGACAAAAGAGAGCTAATTGGTACGTAGAATGCCTTCATCTCTTATATCAATACTTGGCATGGCAGGCACTCAACAATCTGAAACGTGAACATTGATGACGTTAGAGCCTTTTCATGTCTTATTACAAATCAAGGAACCTTTAACTTCATCTGCCCTGGCACTGAAGCTGTCAAAGCAAAGCTAAGTAAAGGAGGTGGTGGGGAAGGTAGATATTCTTGTCCATTCTGACAGCTAGTGCATGTCTATAGTCTGAAAACTGTCTATGTAAAAATGTCTTTCTCCACTGTGTTTTTTCAAACTCCTATTTCTGTCTTGTATACCTGAACTGTCATCTAATTCACATTGTACATCAACAAAACTGCCAGCTAGTTTCTGTTGCTGGAGTCTTTACTGAAGGATGTTCAATGGCAATGGTACAAAGCAGAACATGCTAGATAAAGACGCAATTCTACCTATCTGAAAAATCTTGTCTCAAACTTTTTACATATACAGCACAATAAATATGTCATGTCTGTTGCTTTATGGATAAACAACGATGGGACTTTTCCCTTGCAGTCTAATTTTATTATCCATTCTTGAGACTGAATTGCTAAAGAATAAATATTTCATGCAAATCTTTGCTCCTTCTATTCTCTGAACAGTACTAGTGGCTATGTGCCAGTACTAGCCCACCATGAAACCTTGAGCTGAATCGCCTCTGTGGGTGTTTTGGATGCAGTTCTTTCTCCAAACATTTTACCTTATAGACAGCTGAAACTGATGTTGGAATAGTCTTCTCGGAGTCTGCCCTGGAATATGAGACTTTCCAATATTGTATACAGTTTAGTGAATCTGAAAAAGTAAGCTGTCTGACAAAGTGGGTGTATGCTACCACCCTAAACAATAAGTCTAACCTTTTCCATATAGGTAAAATCTGTGGGGAT
This sequence comes from Gopherus evgoodei, assembly GCF_007399415.2. Taxonomy (NCBI): domain Eukaryota; kingdom Metazoa; phylum Chordata; order Testudines; family Testudinidae; genus Gopherus; species Gopherus evgoodei. The sequence continues at coordinate 254,243,699 of NC_044322.1, read as the reverse complement.
GTGTTACCAACCCCCCTGCTGATAGACTCTAACCGAGCAATTGTTACACTCGTTTCTGATGGAAGCAACACGGGCAGTGGCTTTGAATTCACCTTCACGGCTATACATAAGGAATCGGAAGCAGGTGACTTCAGACATACCGTTTGTACATACTTCTCTGCCACCTGACCCCCTTTAAAACCAAAGAAACTGTCGCTGGTGCCCGTGGTGGTGGTGGTTGGTTTTTTGTTGTTTTTTTAACTTTGCTATTAAATCTGACCTTTTCTTCTTAACCCAATGTGATAGGTTCTGGTTGTGGAAGTGTTGCAGTGCTGGTGGAAGAAGGAAAGATGGATACTGCTAATTACCCTGGCTTGTATCCCAGTAATGTAAAGTGCCATTGGTTCATTGAAGCCCCAGTAGAGAATGTCATAAAGGTAATCATAGAATATCAGGGTTGGAAGAGATCTCAGGAGGTCATCTAGTCCAACCCCCTGCTCAAAGCAGGGCCAACCCCAACCATCTCCCAAGTGAGGGGAGATGCTGCACTTAAACCTTTGCCATTGACTGCTCAGGGAAGCATTTAAATAAAATCCTGCTGGAAACATATACAGTGCACAAGCCTGTAAGATGTAAGGTTTTCTGCTTAGGCTTCTAGCAGGGTGTGTTTTAACCAATTTAGATGGTGTGTATAGCTCTATGTGAACTGGAATACTGAACTGCTGCTGCTGTAGATGCTTGAAGCTGGTTGGTACCAGCCCTTCCAGTTAATGTAACTGCATCTTGGGAAAGACAATGCAAAGTTTCAGTAGGGCGGGGTGGGGATGTGGGGGGAGGAACCTGACCACCTGCCCCCCTTGCTCTCTATCTAGTCACCTTCTTCCACCAAAGTGTTAAATGTGCAGAAATGGTACTGAGCTAAGCAAGCAGTTGCTAGGACTGACCCATGATGACTGTTCCTACTGAGGGTGCTGGAAATGACATTTTACTGTTGCAGTTTGATGCCTGCCCTTCCTCCTGTTGTCATTGCAATTGTGCCAGCTAAAGTGAGGTTCCCTGTTGGATTAACCTCATCCAAAGATAAAAATAAAGCTACCGTATTGTACCATCCAAGGCAACGTCTGCTGCCTTTGTGTAAAAGCAAAGAATCATTAAATCCATGTTGTCTGCCTAAGAGCATGCGGGTTTGTTGCTCATGGGCTGGCCTCACACTAATGCTCATGCAGTTCTGTGATCTGCTGTTTGTGTTAAGACACTGAACGTACTTTTTCCTCTTCACACGCTCAAGGTTTTTATACAGGCAATGCTATTGTTGCTGTGAGTGTTTCAGAATCACAACAGCAGCCAGCCATGGTTTGGATTTTTAAAGGGTCATTGTGACGATGATGTGGTTTTAAGGAGAAAATGTAAGCCTTGATTTAAAAACTTAGAAATTGTCATATTTTTTTTTTCTATTTAAACCCACCTCTGTGGTTCAGCTGCCGCAAACTCTTCAGCTTTTTGCTGGTCACAGAAAGCAACCCTGGCCAGAAGGGGACAAGCTTAGGTCCACTGCGTGGTGGGTCAGCTCTACTACAAGAGGTGCTCAAAGTAAACGTTGATTTAAAGAGTCCATGCATCTTTTAACTTTCTTTTGGGGTGCACTAGGAACAGGCTCTTTAGCTGTTACTCAAATCTTGGCAATGACGAAGACTCACAGCTAAATTTAGAGTTAATGTTTTGCTTACAAAGGGAGTAAAAAGAGATCCCAGTTATTAATTTTTTTCTCTTCTCTTTCCAGCTGGAGTTTGAAGACTTTGCCGTTGAATTCAGTGAGGGCTGTATCTATGATGCAGTTGTCATTTACAGTGACACTCACGATGAACACCAGCTGGGTAGCCTGAATTAGTTCAATCTCACATGTAGAATCCATTACAGAAATGAAGACTTATATAGCTTGCTGCCAAAAGAGTACAAGCTACATTAGTGACACTTCAGTGGTAGAATTAAACCACTTTAGTCAGAAAATGCAAAATTAAGGTTCCTACAACCACCTTAACTCTGCCTCCTTGCACATCTAAGTACAGCAGGGTGTTCCAGTGCCACAGTGATTCCCAAACCTTTGGAGTTCTTGCTGATGGACTGCAGAGATCTGACTGGTCATGTGGGGCTTAATCCTGCCAGGTGCTGAGCACTGTGCTGCTGATCCAGCAAAGCACTGAAGTATGGGCTCCCGTGCTCTGTGGAAGGGGGACAGAGTGCTTGGCACCTTGCAGTCCATAGTACTGGTTCTCCACTTTGCTTCTAGCTGCTTTGTTGCATTCAAAGAAGGTAAAAATTAAAGCTGGTCAGGGAGACTTTGACATAACCATAGTCTGCCGGACTATGCAGGTCTGTCAAAATTTGAAACACTTCAGCAAAATTGGTTAGATTTCATGGACTGTTTCGTAACAAAATCAGGGGCACGGGAGGGAGGGGGCAGATCTACCAATGTCAAAATGAAATATTTTGTTTACGAACATCTTTTTGTGTACAAACATCTTTTTGTTTAGAATCTTAATTTTTTTATATGGTATAAAATTCTAAAAGTCTCTAAATCAAAATAATATCCACCTTATCTTTCAGGGTGAAATGTGAGGGGATATATAATTTATTGAACCAACTTCTGTTGGTGAAAGAGAGATGCTTTCAAGTTACACAGAGCTCTTCAGCTGGAAAGCTTCTCTTTTTCACCAACAGAAGTTTGTCCAATAAGCTACTACCTCAACCATCTCTGTCCCAGGATAGCGGAGAGACAGCACAGCTGTAACAATACCATGAACAACATTTCATTCTCAAACTTTCAGTTCGGAATATTCCCTTGAGAATTTTGAAATGTGGGACTTTTGTTCCAAGTAGAAATGAAGCCAGACTTCAAAATCTCAGTCCTTTGTGACATGGAACTTCTTTCCTCCACACATGTGAGTTAAAACACAGTTCAGTTTCCATTTTGAAGAAGAAAAATAACTGTACTCAAAGTGGGAGTTTACAAAATTTCAGGAAAACTTTTGGACAGCAGACTTGCACCTAACTCAAGGGGGAGGAGGGGAAACCAGTACAATGCGGAGGAATAAGAGGCAAGGAATTCTGATCCTGGCTTTGCCACTTGGCCTTGGACAAATAGAAGGGAAGTGGCTTGGCCATCTGCCACCTGATGGTCATTGCACTTCATGTCTTTAATGTGATGTATAAGGGTTTTTAAAAATAAATATTAGCACTAGAGTGAACCAGAAAACAGAAGTTAGTTACCAGAAAAAAATTGTGAACTCTTGAAAACATTTTCATTCTGAATCAGGATGAAGTCACAGATTCAAATAAATTTTGTGGGAGCTAAATTCTATTTTTTTTAAGTCAATTTGGGGAGAACCAAAACAGAGCTTTTCAGTTTTTTCCCCAGGCTGCCAGTCTCCTCCTACAGTGATCCTGGCAGCTCAAAGAGCTCTCATTTACATTTTCCTGAGGAAAATCCAAATTTTCCAGCAAAAAAAATCCCCTCACCCCCGAATCCACATGTTCTATTGGAATATCATTCCGGTGGAAAATTTCCAAGCAGCAATAAGTAGCAGCCGGGCAGCAGGGAGACGGAGTGCTTTATATAGGCACAGAGAAGGAGAGCTGCCAGTTCTGCTCCTAGTCCTCAGAATGGTGGCTGATGTGTGTGCGCAGGTTTAAGATGCATTGAATGTCCATCATATCTAGCTGGCAAATGCAACTCTCTTAAGAGGCTTTCCTGATGGGAGGCACTTATGCAGCTAACTTGTTTTTTGTTAGTTTAGTTCCTATAGCGGGAAAACGAGGAGGCTGTCTCATTCCTGAGAGTATATAGTAGCTTATTATAGGCTTCTACTTCCTTCTCCTTGGATACCTTTTGACTGGACTTGGCCAACATGTTTGTTTCAAATTTAAAAAAAAAAAAGTTCCCCACAAAATGGCTTTTGAGCTAAGTGAAAATTACAAATCCCTATTTGGTTTTTCCTCCTGTGGACAAAATTTAGCAAAGCTGGAAGTGAGTTTAAAGTGATATTCTGATTTTAAAAACATGGGGGTTTTCTTGCTTTTTCTTACAGCCAATCTATGTGGGTTCTCAACCCGCAGTCCAATTCTGAGCCCTGGCAATGAAATGTTGATACATTTTGAAAGCGATGGGGAGAACAACTTCAGAGGGTTTAAGGCCAGATTCACCTTTGTTCCTTCAGGTTAGTAGAAAGACCTTTGGGTTCTGAGCTCTTGATCTTAGTTTTGAAATAATCCCCTATCACTATGCTGGGGCAGTTCAAGATGGAACAGTTTCTACTGGGAGAATTCAGCTCTTTCAACAATGGTAAGGAATCAGAATTCTCACACTGGGAACACCAATAGGACACTAACACTTTTTTGATACTTGAAACTTGCAGACTCTGTGGCATTCTGAACTACTTCTAGAAGTATCCCATCCAGGGACTGCAGTCCTGTTACAGAAGTGGGCTTGGGAAATTGGGGTAACAGTCCCCTGAATGACTGGCCTTGCTTCTCTCTCTTATATGCCAGCTGCTAACATTGAAGGATCTGGCGTTCACTTGTAGGAGGTCCTCCTACAGGACTGGGGCTTTGGGAGGAGGAGGAGGAAGTGGGGCTATGACTGATGCCTTGAGAGTAAAATAGGTTCCATTTATTCTGTCTTCAGCAGAAGAAGCTGAATCGGTAGTTGCAGAACCAATTGTTCTACAGACGACCACTCCAAAGAATATCCCCTTAGGTAAGCTGGTAACAAACTCATTGTAATGGGCTGTGTCAATAGTTCTTCCTGTCTTATAACCAGAGGATCCTCAGGAAATAGACTTCAGTGGTGGAGGTGCACTTGGGCTGTAAGGTATACACAATAAAGAGGTATAAAGCATGTTCAGAGTGAAGAAATGGAGAGAAATGCCCACTTATTTTTCAGGGGTTGTGCCCATCCAGTGCCACATTATCCATCTAGTATAATCCTTTCTAACTTGCAGGGGAGAGAGAACTTGAAATTGATCCATGTATTTATAGGGTAGGAGAAAGATACTAGCATCTATGCCTAGGCCTTATTTGTTCTTTGAAGTATAATATGGAATCTCTGTCGGGGATTCAAGTTCTCAGCCACCTACATCAAGCTTACATTTCTTCTGCTCAAAACAACTGACCACACCCAGCTGCTACCCCTATGAAGGGAGCCTGCTGTACTGCATCTTTTTGAGGTGTATCTGCTTTATAGTCTTAGTTGCAAACAAAACTAGTGTGATAGATGCAAAGGAGAGACAGTCTCGGAAGTTAGTATGTCACTCACTAGCTTTCTGGCTGTTGTGTTGCAGATGTCTGTGGCTTTCCCCCATTTAGTCCCCAGTGGCTGTCCGGACGTGTTGTCGGGGGAGAAGAAGCATGTCCCCATTGCTGGCCTTGGCAGGTAGCCTTGCAATTTTTAGGTGACCATCAATGTGGCGGTGTCGTCATCAGTCCAACATGGGTACTCACAGCAGCCCACTGTATACAGTCGTGAGTAAATCTGTCTGGAAAATGTTTCCCTGTGCTCCTATGTGCAGATATTCCTTTTGGGACGGTGTATGTCCCCTCCTCTAGGATAGAGAAATAATGCTGAAAAGTACCCACACTCCCACTTTTAAAGCTCTCCTTTGCTTATTTCCAAGGCTGTATTTTAGCCTTTTCCTGTGGAAAACATTGGCTCAGTGCGGGAGATGGGGTTCACATGAAATTTGACCTGGTGTATTTCAGCAAATTCCACTTGTAGAAGACTGTCATGGTGAAACTCTGACTTGTCAGTCTGGGGGATTGGTGACTAATTAAACTGGCACTGAAGACCAAGCAAAAGATGGTCAGTATGCTGAATAAAGAATACATAAGGCTGGTTATACGCAGATCCAGTGCAGTTATTTCTGTTTTACAGAACAAACAGACCACTGCATTGGACTGTCATCGTGGGAGACCATGATAGAATCCTGAAGGAGTCAACAGAACAGGTAGAGACTGAACAAAACAATCTAAAATGTGGGTTGTGTTGATTCCTCTTCCCTGCTTCTTTGTAATAGATCCATGTACACTAAATAAAACGCGATGCTAACCAATAAGATGAAATAACCAAAGAAAGGTGGGTGTCTTGGGTGACCAAAGGGGGGAAGAAGAGCATTTGAAACAAAATAGTCTGTGGACTTGCATGGCAAACCTAATCCTTGATGATACCCTTTTTTTAAGGCTTTCTCATGTTAGTGTCTTTTTAAGTCTAGTAGTTGGCAAAACACAAGCTGTAGTGCTTTCAGCGTCTTGCTGTCTTAATGTTGGGCTATATGTCTTCCTACAGAATCACTTGTTGACCAGTGCCTTTCTGTGCATTAAGTTGAGCCAAGGGGGCAAAAGCTTAGGGATAGTTTATGTTGGTCTGCAAAAATATATCAGCTTAGATTAGCAAAATGAAATAGAATCCTTGCTCCTAAATTCAAGGAATTTAAATACAGTCTCTTCCATTTGTGGCCCATCTGTAATCAAGAGTTGAGGGATATACTGAGCTGACTTCCAGAATCCTGAATGTTCCCTCTTTTTTAATCTGTTTTGATACTTCTCCAGCCTGACACCAATTTGTCTCTTCCAAAATGTACTTTAAACCTATCTCCCTTTAATGGCCATTTTCAGCTGTATCTTCCTTGGTCCAGCCTCTTCTATCTCATCATTTTTTGCTTTATTAATGTTTGATCCTGTTTGGTACAGGTGAGAAGGGTGAAAACTATTGTGGTGCACCCTGAGTTTGATACAGTGAGCTATGACTCTGATATTGCACTGATCCAACTGGATGCCCCTCTGGAGTATAACACTGTTGTGAGGCCAATATGTTTGCCCAACAGCACACAACCGTTATCTTCCTCTGTTCTGTGCACCATGACTGGCTGGGGGAGCACCCAAGAAGGTATGTAGTATGTTCTTCTCTAACTGGGCAAACAAGATGGAAATATCTGTGAAGATTCTACCTCTGTCCTGCATCTCTTAGTATCATTGTCGGGTGTGCTGAGCATTATGCTGGGTGGGGAGTGGATGGCAGGATCCACAGCTCTTCGTACACACAGGTGATTTTTAGCATTTAGGAGCTTTCTGCTATCACTGTGCAAACAGATATATCTCTTACATGTTGCTTATGGGCTGACTGATTTGCAGCTGTCTAGCTATAATTAGAATCATGTCCAGGATTGCAGGCCTAGCAGTTGCTCTTAAAACTGCCGTGCTTTTGATTTTATGTTCTGGGTCTTACTTTCTGGTTTGTAGGGAGTGGGAAGCCTCACAAACCATAAAAGGGTTAAAATGATCAGGGCACTGAGGAGAGATTCATAAACAAGAGGTTTGTTCATTCCAAGACAAACTTAGTGGGCTGGGGAGACACTAGCTAAAACCTGGGCTTTTTCTAGCAGGAGCTGTTTTGAGTCCATTTACTGAACAAAGCCAAATTGAGCATCTACTTCTGCTCTGAAATAGATATACTGTACTGTCGGCAAAGGGGATCCGCCACAGTGTGTACAGGCACCAGCCATATTATTACATAACCAGAAGGTTCAGAAAACCTGGAGGAAAGTCCAGTTCCCATACTCAGCTGCCTGGTTGGATCAGAATTGTGGCTGTTAGCAAGGGGGCAGGAGGAAATGTGTGGTTTTAGCAGACTTCTTTCTGTTGGTTTCCGTCTCCAGTTTTGCATTCTCAGCAGGTTCTTTAACCCTGCAAATAGCTTGCAATGTGATAAATGTTCCTCTGCCAATTTCTCCCCCCAGCAGATGGTAGCCTTGCTAGTCGACTGCAGCAGACACAAGTACCCATACTTGAGAGTGAAATCTGTGAGAAAAATTACTATTTTAATCACCCTGGAGGGATCACAGCTAGGATGCTTTGTGCTGGTTTTGCTTCCTCTGGAGGGCAGGATTCCTGCCAGGTGAGTTGCTACTAAATGCAAGTACCATTGAAGAAGAGTCTTGGTGATTTGTTTTTCTGTTGTATTTTAATGTGGTAGAAAGCATTGGGAAAACGCTGGTAGACCAAATTCTATCAACAAGGCAACCGCCCCTGATAACTGTCTACAGCAGGACTGGGCAACGCACAGAGCATCAAAAAAACCAATAAACATAATTAGCCCAAACTAGAACTGAATTCAAACCATGGAGCTGGAGAAGCTTACTGGCAAAAACAACCATTGGTGTATTTGGGCTTTCAGCTGTAACTGTGATCAGGCCTGAATAACTCTGGGTGACGGGATGCTCTTCCTTTTTGTTTCTTGAATCCTACCCAGTGAATAGATGGCAAAACCAGGTTAGAATATTGGGTCACACTTTTTATATTAGTTATATGAAAGAATAATGTTCAATAACTGTTCTAGAATCCAACCAGTCAATAGGTTGCTTATAACAGTCTGTAACACCTACTGGTGTGTTTACCTCTAGAATACAAAATATTCATGCCTGTTATGCATTTCTATTTACCTTTATTAACCCTTAATAAACTAGTAGCTGAAGGCTTGTTCTGTTGCACGGTTATGGCAATTAGTCTATTACTTGGCTCATTTGTGCAGTCTCCCTCACACAACCAATGAAATTGAAGCATGCAAATTAGCTGTGGAGTAAGGGTGGTGATTGGTTATCTATATCACAGCAGTCTAGGAGTACTGGCAGAGCCTAGATACATGTCTTATGGTAGCTGACACTGCACAGGTGTCATTTGTAAAGTGAGAATGGCTGAGAACTTAAAAAAATGGACAGTAACAGACTGCAAAACCCGGTGATGTTTTGAACCTGGTGGTACCCTAAACAAAAAGAGCTACAACCATAGTTGTTGCTGTTTACATCACTTCACACTGATTCTACAGGTGTGCTACATTTCAGAGTAACAAGCTTGGAATCTAAAAGAGATTATAAATGGAATATTTATTTCAAATGTGACTGAATTTAATACCTCCTGAGTCCCAACCCTGTGTTCAGTCTTCCATACCACTTTGCCTTACTAACAATCTGATTTATTGAATTAACCATCCCAGTCCATGACTAAGAAACCAAGAGAGTGAACTGGGCACACTCAGTTCTCGTATTCAAACTTTTCCCCTTACCTATGATCTGTGACTGCTCTTCACTTCTGTGACTAAGAGTGCAGAAGACAAATGAAGGAAGTTTCTACTAATATTCTAAGAAGTCCCTCTGTCTGTGTGCTTTCAGGGTGATTCTGGTGGCCCACTGGTTTGCCGTAATGAGAGAGAGCCATTTATTCTTTATGGCATCATCAGCTGGGGTGTTGGTTGTGCCAGGCCAAAGAAACCAGGAGTTTATACAAGGGTGAGAGTCTTCCTGGATTGGATCAAATCCACAATAAGAGGTAAATATCTTCTTTCTTCTAAGGAGTGTGTGTCCTAAAGGAAGAGCTTGCTGGAAGTATTCAAAGTATTTTGTGGACAGCAGATAGAACATTTTTTATCTAAAAACAAAAACCTTTTTTTATGACTTTATTTGATTTAGAACCAAGAAAAAAATTAAGAAAAAAACCCAAACTTTTTTAAAACCAAAATTTTTCCAGTTTTCAGGGAGGAGTGTGTGTGTGTGTGTGAGAGAGAGAGAGAGAGAGAAATGTTATAGGAAATTTCAGACAAAACATTTGTGCATTTTTTCCACATTTCTTGTGAAAAATAATGGTATTTTTCTATCAGCCCAATTTTAGAGATGCAGAACTTCCAGGATAATCTGAAATGAAGTACAATCCACCAGTACACACCAAACTCTGGACAAGTGCATTTTGTACACTTCAGAATATGTGCTATAGAAAGAGTAATCAATAACACAGCTCACTAGAGAATGACTGACTAAAACACAATATGTGCCTGTTAAAAGGAAGTGGACCGTGTTCTTTACAATGCAAGGAACACTTAGAGATGACAGGAAGAATGTTTTAAGGCAGTGTGTGTGGTTTCCTACTTGTTATCCTCACAAACCGCCATGCCGTGGGAATTGGGGTGTTTTCCTAACTGAAGTAGAGCAAACCACTTATTTCTTCCCCACAGCAATTTGACTGCTGATGTGGCTGCCATCCATCCCAAGGGATATTCCTAATTATCCATCCTGTATCTTGTCAAGCTAGTTCAGGAGGATGCAAAACTAAAACCTACTTTGGTTAGCAAAAAAATCCTTTTGATATTCTAGCTGTGTGTGACTCAGCATAACGCTTTTATATATAGATTTTTTTTTTTTTTAAATCATCTACCAGCAGAACTGCAGTGGTGGCAAATGCAGCTCCTGTTCCCTGTCCTGATTTCTGGCATAAGAGGTTAATACTATTCACTTGTTGGCCTGTTTAGAGCAGTTGTCATCTGGTACCTTTTCACAGAATAAGCATGACTTTTAGATCTGCTGTTAACTCAAATAAGGAAGAAGAAATGAATTTCAGCATAGTCAGGGACTCAGTATGAGCTTTTTTTTTTTAAGTCTTTTTACAATGGTCACTACTAATTTAGGATTGCTAAATGCCGTTCATGAGGGTAGCAGTCTCCAGTCATCTCCCCCAGATGAATTATATGACTACTAGAGGTCTCTTCCATATTGGAAGATCTAGTATCAATAATTGGTGGGCATTAGCTTTCTATAGTTTGCTTTTTGATGAGTTTACTCTAAGATAACCAGTCTCAGGAAGAGAAGTGCACAGATCTTTACCTGTAAATCAGTTTCTATGGTGGAGGTTTTACTATCGCTTGCTCGTGTTCACTTCTGCCTCTATATAGATGGCTTCATTTGAAAGGTTTAGCGTACCATTATCACTTCACGAGCAAGGCTATGGTCAATCTGACTCTTGCTGGGATGTCTTAATCCTGAGAATGCAGGGCCGGGGGGGAGAGCCACGATCGTGATCTGCATCTCTACCACCACCGCTTCAGTCTTCGGCAGCAATTCGGCAGCTCGTCCTTCAGTCTGAGAGGGCGTGAGGGACCAGCCGCTGAATTGCCACTGAAGACCTAAACGTGCCGCCCCAAGCAGCTGCTTGCTGGGCTGGTGCCTGAAGCCGGACCTGTGAGTATGGGTACTGTCTGGTTTCCCACAAAGCTGTGTCTCTACAGATTATACATAGCCCAGGATCTCTTTATTAAACTGTCCTAGTAATAGACATGTTGTATCTTTCTCTACAGAGTTTGAACCAAATGCCCTTCAGGTAAGCAATAATGGACATGAAACCTTAACACAGACATCAATGAAACGGCCTACAACACCAACAGGAGCTGCATACAGACAAGGTAAAAGCTCTCCTGCAGCTACATTCAGTTAATAGTGCTGCTGGTCTGTTTCTTGCATACCGCTGTATCCTGTGGAAAGTGGTGGGCCAAGATTCAGCCTGGTAGTACTGTGCGGGGTGCCAAGCTAGGCAATTGTTGCCAAAGTGTATAAAGACCAAAAACTTTGTAATTACAGCAGTTTTGTGGAATTGCCTATTGACAAGGGATCTTAGGGTTAGATACAAATAATCCTCTTTTAACCCCAAGACTAGTGCAGACAAGCTGAGAGAATCTATAGTTGCAGGAGTCTAAAGTGGGAGCACGTAACGGGGTCTCTTCCTCAGCCCCCCTTGCTGCAGCTCCCTGCTGTCTCAACAAAGCACTCTGAGCCTCCTAGATGCAGCACCTGTGGCTTTTTATTCACACACAGTTCCCACCACCAGTGATTCTATTTACAGCTTTACAGGTCTTACTCTCCTCCTCTACGGGGAGTCTACCCCAGCCTGGAGACTGCCGTGCCTCTGGCTGTTCTCTTCCCCACTTCCTCTGGCTGCCAGCCAGCCTTTATGGCCCTTGAGCCTGCAGGCCCACAGGTGCAGCTGTACAGAGGCCAGTCACCAGCTTCTCTCCAGCCCCAATCCATTTCACCTGATTGGGGCTGGCTGAGCAGGGGCTAATTAGCTGCCTCTGCAGCAGCACCCTGCTACATACCTCCCCCTTTAAGCTGGTGCCAGACCTGGTCACCCTCAGCCTCTCTTCCCTCTGCCCAGGATATTACTATGCAGTGGGGCCGCCTGCCTTGTGGAGGGGCCCCCAGGACCAACCCCCTGGGGCTTTTGCACACCCCACCCACAAGAGATACATTGGGTAGGGGGTGGGGCACCCCACCGGTCCACGCTCACCCAGAGGTCCTCACACCATTCACACGGCTGGGCCGGCCGCTCCAGAGGCGGCTCCTCCCTTTTCCCTGGAGTTGTTGACTCCGAGCCCCCTGCCCCAAGTCAGCCCCCCGCTTCCGGGCCAGGCCCTTCACCTCCATGCTGTGAGGCCTCCAAGTGTGGGGTGTCTTTAATCTCCCCCCGGGTGTCACCCTCCCCAGGGGTCTGGCCCTGGAAGCTTCCTGGGCTTCCCAGCCATTCCCTCTGGTTTGCTATTTTGGTTTTGTTGTCTAGGCTCTTTCAACTGTTCCCCTGGAGGTTGTAGGTCCATCCCTTGCTCTGGGTCCACCTTCCCCAGGGTCTGGCTCCCCCTTTCCAGGGTCCTCTTTCCCTTCTTCCTCTTTAATGGTCGCTCCCGTCCGGCCGCCCTTCCCTTTAGGGGAGAGCGCCAGTCCTGCCCTAAGAGGACAGGGTAAGCTAAACCTTCTCGTACCCCCACCCACTTCCAGGCAAACCGCCCGTTTGCTTCAAGCAGTACCTGGGCCACGGGATAATATTCCCTGTCCCCGTGGATGCATTCCACACACATCTGTCTCCCGGGGATAAGCCAATGCGGCCTCACCAAGGGCCGCTGTACAAAGGAGTGGGCGAAGGCCGTGTCCACTAGACCCCGCTGGGGCTTTCCCCCTACCCTCACCGGGACTGTGTCCAACCCACGCCTCCTTTTCCGCACCCCACTCCAGGTCCAGCCACAAAAGTCCACCGCCCCACACTCCATCATCGGGCAGTCCCGACTTTTGTGTCCCAGCTTCCTGCACCGCCAACACACGGGCTGCCCTGGGCAGCTAGGGGTCCCCTTGGGCTCCTCCCGTCGCTTGTCCAGCGGCTTCATCCTGCCTTGTTCACGGGGCTTCCTGCCCCTCTCTAGATCCCGCAAGGCTCGAGGTTCCCTCGCTGAGAGGTCAGTCTCCGCATATTCCTCGGTCCTTTGTACTGCTGCTTCCAGAGTGACCAGCTGGTGTTGCCGCACTGTCTGGGAGGCCCTGTAAAAACTGCTCAAGGACCACCTGGTCCATTATCTGGCCCACCGTGTGGGCATCGGGCCTCAACCATCGGGTTGGCCAGTCCGTTAATTTCTGCGCAAAGGCCCAGGGTCGCACATGCCCTGCCCACTGGGCTGCCTGAAACTTCTGGCGGTATTTCTCGACCAACAGTCCAGTCCAAGGTGGTCTAAAATTGCCCCCTTCACCGCATCATAATCCCTGGTTTGGATCTCTGTCAGTGCCATATATGCAGCCTGCGCCTCCCCAGTGAGATAAGGGCCCAGCCGCAGGGCCCATGTAGTCCAGTCCCAACCAGCGCCTAGGGCCACCCGTTCAAAAGTGCCCAAAAAGGCATCGAGGTCATCGGCGGGGGCCATTTTACAAAGGCTAAGGCCTGGGGTCTGGGTACCATCCCCCACAGCAGGACTCACCACTTTCTGCAGGAGCTGTTGCTGCGCCATCGACTGCTCCTTTATGAAATCCTGGAGGGCCTTCTGTTGCTCTGTCTGTTAGACGAGGAGGGCCTGCCGCTCCACCTGGTGGGACTCCTGCAAAGACTGTAGCATCTTCTGCATTTCAGTCTGTTGTTCTGCTAGCAATTGCAGGGTGTTCTCCATGCCAGGCTGCCACACTGCATCTATGGCACTGGTTCCCGGACAAGCCCCCATGTGTAACCGGGTCTCTTCCTCGGCCCCCCTTGCTGCAGCTCCCTGCTGTCTCAACAAAGCACTCTGAGCCTCCTAGATGCAGCACCCGTGGCTTTTTATTCACACACAGTTCCCACCACCAGTGATTCTATTTACAGCTTTACAGGTCTTACTCTCCTCCTTCACAGGGAGTCTGCCCCAGCCTGGAGACTGCCGTGCCTCTGGCTGTTCTCTTCCCCACTTCCTCTGGCTGCCAGCCAGCCTTTATGGCCCTTGAGCCTGCGGGCCCACAAGTGCAGCCCATTCAGAGGCTTCTCTCCAGCCCCAATCCATTTCACCTGATTGGGGCTGGCTGAGCAGGGACTAATTAGCTGCCTCTGCAGCAGTACCCTGCTACAGGGCAACAAACAAAATTACTTGTTTTCTTTTGAATTCCATCAACCATAAAGTATTTTCCTCAGTGACTGTTTTTTCTTTTTTTTTTAAACAAACAAAAAATCCTTCTTGCTGTTAGTTTTTCTTACATTGCCCCACTCTACAGTCTTAAACCATTTGATACCAGCCACCATGTTCTCGTGCCCTTCCCAGTCCCATACTACTAGCATAACTGCCAATCAGAAAAAAATTTCCATCCTCCCTTTAATTTGCTTGAACTATTAGCCACAGGATTCAATATATTTTGATTGTTGGCTATAAAATAATTCTCCATTGTCTACTTTCATAAGAATTTGGCCCTTAACTAGCAGGTTTTCTCACAGAATTATGACTCGCTTGACTTAAAATATTAACTAACCCTCATCCGTGTAAGTTAGGTAGATGTCAGAATGCCCTTTTCACAAACTGGTAAACTAGGGAGTAACCAGCCCAGCTTGGGCCAAGAGCAGGGCTTGAACCTGCTCCTCTCGTAGCTCAAAAGCATGGAATGCGGCCACTTGAGTTGACTGACCAAGTCCCCTACCTGAAAGTGGTGGTAGACTTTCACAACTCTTATATGGACCAGCCTCTACTAGAATGACCAGTTTATAATGTAGGTTACCTACTTTCCTTAATGGAACTTACTCAGTACTGTAGGTGGTCTGAAAAGTAAGTGACAGCACTGGGACTGAATCCATGGTGCTGAGGGGTATTTTGCACCATCTGCTTTCAGAACGTTCTATTGAAGAATAAACCTTGGACAGCTTTCTTTGAGAGATAAAAAGGACACAACTGGAGTGCATGATTTTTAAAGCCCCACCTCTCAGGGCTCTGTACTCAGAGGAGGGGACCACAGGGAGTGCTTGGCTTTTTTTTTCTTTTGGAATGGGGTGGATGAGAGCAGACCCAAGCACATCCTTAGAAGAAGGATCCTTTTGTGGTTAACGGACTGGACTAAATCAGAAGAACTGGATTCAGTTCCTGCATCTGCCCAGATGTCCGTGTTATCTTAGGCAATTCACTTAATCCTTTCTACCTCAATTCACCATCTGTAAAAGGTGTAATATTTCCTGTCTGCTACCCTTTGTCAGTCTTGTCTATTTAGACTGCAAGCTGTGCAGGGTAGAAACAGTCTTTCTGTGCTTATGTACAGCACCTAGCATAACTGGGTCCCAATTTTGGCTGGGGCTCAGAGGCTACTGTAATACAAATACGATGATGATAAACAATTTTGGCTCTTGACTTAACCTCTCCCACCTGTCACACACTTAACACACCCAGAAAGGTTTTCTCCCACAGCTGAGCAGACAGCATTGAAGGAAAAGAATGGTGAAAACATGGAGTGAAAGCAAAAGAACCCTTAAACAAGACACTAGCTTTGGCAAGGCCCCAAAATCCAGTCTGTTCAGGAGTTAATGCTACCAGCTCAGCTTGCTCGCACTGTTACCAGAGAACCCAGGCAAGCAATACATGCCTCTAAACTGTCTATCTGGTGATGCTAGCCAGTTAGAAAATTGTGCGAAATCAGGATGGGGCAGCGGGCTAATAGGTGCCCATATAAGAAAAAAAACCCAAATATAGGGACTGTCTGTATAAAATTGGGACATCTGGTCACCCTATAACTAGCACCCATGCTGATAATTTCAGCAGAGGTCAGAGATTTGAGTGGCCATCGAGACTGAAATATCCCGACTGAATGGTGCCTCCAGGACAGTGTGGGGAAATAAGGGGGGATATGATAGAAATGTATAAAATCTTGACTGGTGTTGAGAAAGTGAATAAGGGTGTGTTGTTTACTCCTTTGAATAACACAAGAACTAGAAAGTCACCAAATGAAATTAATAGGCAGCAGGTTTAAAAACAAAAGGAAGTATTTTTTCACACAATGTACAGTCAATCTGTGGAACTCCTTGCCAGAGGAAGGTGAAGACTCTAACAGGGTTCCAAAAAGAACTAGATAGGTTCATGGAGGATCGGTCCATCAATGGCTATTAGCCAGGATGGGCAGGGATGGTGTCCCTAGCCTCTGTTTGCCAAAAGCTGTGAATGGGCAACAGGGGATGGATCACTTGGTGATTACCTGTTCTATTCGCTCCCTCTGGGGCACCTGGCATTGGCCACTGTCAGAAGACAGGATACTGGGCTAGATTGACCTTTGGTCTGATCCATTATGGTCATTCTTATGTAGTAGGTGGGGATGCTCACACAATTGTTAGCAATGCTGTTCCTCTTCCATACAGAGAGCATCAGTTACCAGCATAGCAACTTCCGCATAGGATACATTTAATTTGCTTGCATATAGAATAGAGATGGGGTGCACTCTCCTTTCTTTGGGTTCCTAGCCTAACCACCCAGCCTACTAAACTGTGAACTGCAGGCTTTTTCCCGTTGTCAGCATTCTGTGCTCATGCATAATGTGTGGGGCGAGGTGTGGTGAGGTCAGTGCTAGCTTTAGCAGGGATTTCAGAAACTTCAGTGGTGGAGGAAATGATTTACAAAGTACTAATGGTATTGCATAGAGATTATGGCTTTTAAAAGATACTGCTGTGGGATGCAAAAAGCCCTATTGTATACAGGATTAAAGGGGGACACAGATCTCACTAGCAGTTTTGTTTTCTCTCGTCCAGTTTACAACACTCTCACAGATGCTTCAAAATATTTCCCTATTGATTTGGTCTCTTTCCACTTGGGAAATGCTGCATTTGATTCCCCTGTGTGTGCATGGAGCACAAGCCAACACAGCTCTGTTTTTCTTATGCCTTTATCTGTGTGTTTTTTCTAAGCAGGGAAAGTATTCTTTGCTTTCCCAGAAAACATCCATTAACTTGCTGAGCCTGTTGCCTAATCCTGGACAGGTTGGTAAGAGACCAGTGTCAGATAAAGATTAAATCATCACACTGGAAAATTGTCCAGATCAATGAATATGTGAAAGCTTGAGCTGGATAGCTTTGTGAGGTTTCTCCCCATTGAATACCCAGTTCACTCTGGAACTGTCCTGGGTCATTGGCTGTTTTTTGGTCTCCCCTCTTGCAGGCCGGCCTCTGTCACTTTGGGGATGTTGCCTATCTTGCTTCCAGTAGCTGGATTGCTGGGGCTTTCTGCAAAGCACTGTGCTTGCCTTTTAGCACTGGAAACTCATCCTCTGTATTGGAGTATTTCACTTCTATCATTCCAAGCACTTGAGACCAGGGGATTGCTTAAATAATAAATTATGGGAACTATACCATATCTGTATTAGGGACAAGCAAAAGTTTGCTCTTGGTTACACCTATGCATTTCAACTGGCTTCTGAGGACTGCATGTTTGTAACTGAGGGCAAACTTTTGCTCTTTGTCTTACTAGAGAGACATTTAGTGCCCTGGGTCTCAGTGATGACTGAAGCAGTAACATGCAATACTAACAAACTGTTTCCCATTGGCCATATTGTCTTCTTAGGATCTCTGATTTAAGATGTAATTAATAGGAGTTGTAGAGCAGTAAAAGCTCTTTCCCAGTGCTCCTGTGACCAGCATATGCTCTTCTGTGCAGAATGTCCATCGGAAGTGGAGTTAACAGAGCCCAGAGGTTTCTTCTCATCCCCTTGCTCATCAGGCTACATGGGGAGCTTGAATTGCTCTTGGGTGCTCAGAATGTCCCCCAGAGGCATGGCAAAGCTCACAGTAAAGCATCTATCAATACCAGCCTCACGGAACTGCCAAGTGGAGCTCCTAGGGATATATGAAGAGAGCCAGAGAGGAAGAAAAGTAGTAGGTAATCAATAATCTAACTGAAGCTTTTCAGCACTCTTAGTTTCTCCTCTGTGTGTGGAATCTTTTTTTAAAAACTGGCCAGTGTCTATAGAGTGTGCCATACTGCAGGCTGAATTTACTTTAAGCTACATTTTAAGGCCAGATTCTCTGAGTGTACATTTGACTTAGTTCTGTTGACATCAGTTTTTAAAGCAGCAGAGAATCAGGCCCTTAATTGAATTGTATGAATGGCAAGGGAGGGTGTGTGGAAATCATGGTGTAGTATTTGGATAGATATGCAGGTACTATACATGAGACATTCTGGACTAAATCAGTGTTTCATGACCTTTTTTTTTTTCTTTTTTTTTTTCTTCAGGTGATGTACCCCTTACCTGAAGTAAAAACATTTTACAGTTCTCCTTACAGGTCACTTTTCAATGATAATGATAGGGTTATATATGTATGGCTTCTGATTATAGTTTTTAACTGATAAAACACTCCTGATTTAAAAACGAAAAAGCCCAGTCATTTCATTATTCAACAAACATGGGAGATGGCTACCTGCATCTAAAAGTTTGTCTATTCTGAGCAGTAAATTACTCCTGGGGGAATTCTGTGCCATTGCATATATGCAGAATTTGTCCCCTGAAGGCTTTTTTTTTTTTTTGCTTCCCTGCAGAAAAATGACTTTCTGATGGGGAAGCAAAAGGAAGCCACAAGATCAGTCATGTGACCCTCCCCAGCAATATGTTTTGGGTGCCCAAGGCATCCAGCAAAGAGGTAAATTACTCTGGGGCAGGAGGTGGAAGCTGGAGGTTCCTACCCTGCGCCAAGCTCAGCTGCTAGTCCCAGGTGGGCTGGGGGGGATGGAACTGCTTCTTTCTCTGCACAGCATCCAGGACTGTGTCAGGCCCACCCCTAGATTTCTCCCCCAGTTGTAGGAAACTGCAAACTTCCCCCCCGCCCGATTTTTCTCCCTCCCCCCAGCTTCCTGCACCCATCACTCCTCAGATGTAGGGGAGGGATCACTGTACAGGGAGGTGCTCCCCCATCTGCCCAACCCCTGTGCATCCAGGTACCCCTCATACCCTGATCCTTCCATTGAGCCTCATCCCCTCCCCTGCACTCACTACCGCCAGATGAGTCCCACCCTGTTCCTGGACCCCACTACTGAGCCCCCAACTACCTTCACCTGGACACCCCCTGCAGGGTCCCATTGCACCCAGCCCCCCCCACAAGCCCATGTGCATTCAGATCCCCCCGCTACTCAGATCCTCCACTGAGCCACCTGCACCCAGATTGCTCCACACACAACCCTCTCAACCCACACTTGGATCCTGCCACACTAAGCCCCTTCACATTGAGATCCTGCCTTGCTGAGCCTGTCTGCCAGCACCTGGTGCAGAGGGGCACGGCCCTGGGGTGTTTTCTGGGGCAGGCCCAGTCCTTGTGCTGTGTCTGAGTTGGGTGCAGCCTTGCCGCTGAGTCCATCTCCCAGGGGAGAGCTGCGCAGTGATCTCCAACCTCTGTGGAGCCAGTGGCCTGTGCTCCCCAATGCCATGCTGGAGCCTCCATGTTTATTTGACAAATAAATTATGCACAATTTTAAAATATTGTGTGCAGAATGCCCTCAGGATTAAGGACAGACTACAGGGATTTGATGGGTGGTGGTTATCCATGTAGACCCGCTGATGCATGCTAAAAGTTTCCTACTGTACTTCAATGTACTGCTGTTTGAGGTAGAACTACGTTAACACCCATAAGGGAACATTGCAAAGAGATCACTTGTTTCAGTGTATACTAGTGTAATGAGTAAGACTGTCTACACTACAAATTACTTTGGTATAACTTAAGTCGCTCTGGGGTGTGAATAATCCACACCCTGAGCAACATATATTACTGACCTGAGCATCAGTATGGACAGCACTATGTCAGTGGGAGAGCATCTCCCACTGACATAGCTACTGCCTCTCACAGAGGCAGGAGTTAAGTTGATCAGAGAGCTCTCTCTCTCATGGGCTTAGAGTGTCTTCACCAGAAGTGCTGCTGTGGCGTGGACAGTATAGAATGTCCTATAATATACTGTTACCCTTTTGGCCCAAGCAGCTACTAATTTATTACAAGATTTTAGCTTTTTAGCCTGAATCCTGACCCGAAAACCTCCCCAGGTTCTTTCCAGGTTCAACCACTGTGCCTTCAGCTGCTCCTTCGGGCAGTCTTCCCCTTCCATGTGGTCTTGTCTGGCCTCTGTTTCTGTGTGACTTCTTTCCCCATTACCCCTCTCATCACTTACCAAAAAGAATACTATGCCAAAAGTTCCTGGGTGGGTTCTCATGTACTTCTTGTCTTAGTTATGTTAATAGAAGGGAGAGCTCATGCCTGCCCATTTCAATCGGGTTATAACTCAACCCATAACAAGGTTTCACCCAGCTCATAACACGTTAATCATTACATTATACAAAAAGAAGGCCCTGAAAAACCTATTTTTTGGCTCAAAAATTGCTAAACCTACAACTCACCCCAAATTTAATAAAGTCCCCCTGTCATAGTATAATTCCCAACTCTGGACCTTAGTGTCCAGGATATGGGTACTAGCCTAAAGTCCTCTAAGCTTAATTACCAGCTTAGATTCTGTAGCGCTGCTACCAATCAGGAATTCCAGGGCCTGATACCCTCTGGTCCCCCCAAACCCTTCCCTGGGGACCCCCAAGACCCAGATTCCTTGAGTCTCAAAACAAAGGGGAATAAACCATTTCCCTTCCCCCTCCTTTCTTCCTCCCAGCTCTTTCCCACCCTGGGTACACTAGGAGACCACTGTGATTCAATTCCTTGAATCCCCACCCCAAGAGGAATGTTACCTTCCCCCTCCCTTCTTCCCGGAGAGAGATACAGAGATAAATGCAGAGAGCAGGTTTTTCTTCCCTCCTCCCTTTCCTTTCTCCCACCAGTTCCCTGGTGAGTGCAGACTCCCTTCCCTGGAGTCTTACAAAAGATAACCCCAAAAAATCAATTAGGTTCTAAAAAAGAGGAAAACTTTATTAAAGAAGGAAAAAACATAAAAATTGTCTCTGTAATCAAGATGGTAAATATACAGGGTTTTTCTAGCTTATAGACAATAGAAAGAAGCTTTCTCCAGCAGAAATACAATTTAAGCTACTTCCAGCAAGTACACATCTGCAAATAAAGAAAAACAAGTTAAAGAACTATAACCGCCTTTGTACTTACTCACTATTCTGAATAGATAAGAGACTGTAGCAGGGAGATTGGCGGAAACCTGGTTGCACCTCTAGTCCCGTCCAGGACCCAGAGAGAACTACGCACAAACCCAAACCCCACAAACAAAAGCTTCCCTCCACCTAGATTTGAAAGTATCTTGTTTCCTGATTGGTCCTCTGGTCAGGTGTTTGGGTCTCAGTCTCTTAACTCTTTACAGGTAAAAGAGACATTAACCCTTAACTATCTGTTTATAACACTCCCAAAACCCAGAAGACCTAAATATATTTAAGTGGTTATGAGAGGTTGACAACAACCCTGGAAGTGTAAGGGAGCATGGGGATGGAAGAGGGAAACTTTTTTTTTTTGCTTTAGATTTTAACACTTTCAGTTCCTCATGACCCCACAATTGTCTTTTGCAACCCTCTGCACCCACTGGTTGAGAGAAATGGGTTTAATAAATAAACGAAGTAATATTGTGCCTATATTTTTTAAAATAGGCCGAAACTATGGAATCGGGTTGGAGGGGGAGGGTCAAAGAAAGTAAGGTGCCAGCTCCAACTTCATCTTACTTGTTTAAGTCTACAAATCTGTAAATCTGCATGAAATATCATAAGGGACCATCATGATCATCTAGTCTCACTTCCTATACATTGCAGGCCACAGAACCTCACTCACCCACTTCTATAGTTCAGGTGCACAACATTCTGTACTATACAACCATAAATAAAATAGAACCGGAGCTGCTATGTGCAGAGGAAAAGGGAAAATCAAAATAAGAACCTTGGAATCCCTGTGAGGAAATGGGTAGGGGAATGGCTATTTCTTCTCTATTTAAAAGTGCTGTGCCGATGGTGAGGTGAGGGGTTAAGAGGAGGCAAATGACTAGCTAGCAGCATGCTCCCATTGCTGCTTGAATGCCAGCTTCATCCCCAAAGAGCTTTAACGTTCTCCTTCCTATTCCGTATGTGCTCTGAGTAGAACAGGAAGTGGAGTGAATTGTAAATGTTTCAGGAGAGGGCTTGGTGTGCGCTTGGGGAGAAACAAGGCCTTTCTAATTGTTTAAAACAAAACAATGCCCCCCACGCAGAATGTTTCTGGGAAAAAGGAGGGGCTAAAAGCCCCTTGGAGGAAATAGTAGTAGCAGTTGATGTAGTTAATCATAACAGAACAAGAAGCGCAGGGAAACAGACCTGAGATGGGAGGACTTTCTACTGTCCTTGAGACCTGCAGTTCCCTTGGCAGTTTGCATTCACCCTTGGAGAATAGGATTAAAATTCAAAATGATCTGGACAAACTGGAGAAATGGTCTGAAGTAAATAGGATGAAATTCAATAAGGACAAATGCAAAGTGCTCCCCTTAAAAAGGAACAATCATTTTCACACATACATAATGGGAAATGACTGCCTAGGAAGGAGTACTGCGGAAAGGGATCTGAGTGTATAGTGGCTCAACGTGTAACACTGTTGCAAAAAAGCAAACATCATTCTGGGACGTATTAGCAGTAGTGTTGTAAGCAAGACATGAGAAGTAATTTTTCCACTCTGCCCTGCGCTGATTAGGCCTCAACTGGAGTATCATCCAGTTCTGGGTGCCACATTTCAGGAAAGATGTGGACAAACTGGGGAAAGTCCAGCAAAGAGCAACAGAAATTATTAAAGGTCTAGAAAACATGACCTATGAGGGAAAATTGAAAAAATTGGATTTGCTTAGTCTGGAAAAGAGATGACTGAGAGGGAACATCGGTTTTCAAATATATAAAATGTTACAAGAAGGAGGAGGAAGAATTGTTGTTCTTAACCTCTGAGGATAGGACAAGATGCAGTGGGCTTAAATTTCAGCAAGGGAGGTTTAGGTTGGATGTTAGGAAAAACTTCCTAACTGTCAGGGTGGTTAAGGGCTGGAATAAATTGCCTGGAGAGGTTGTGGAATCTCCATCACTGGGGATTTTTAAGAGAAGGTTGGACAAACACCTGTCAGGGATGGTCTAGATAATGCTTAGCACTGCCATGAGTGCAGGGGACTGGACTGGATGACTTCTCAAGGTCCCTTCCAGCCCTATGATTCAGCGAGTCACACTCATTGTAAACAATGCTCTGCTTCTGATATGCCTAAAGGAAAAGCTATTTTCAGACCTCTATCCAGCTTCTTGCATTGAGCAGGCAGAGCTCAGACATTCCTTTAGCCCCATCGGCATTAATTCGGAAAAGCTGGAGACAAGGGAAATCAAAAAATTGGGAATCAGAGGATCCAAACAGGACGGAGTGCAACAGGGGTCCTGGAAACAATTTCAGATTCAGAGGCCCACACACAAGGTGTCCCACAGCAGAGGACCACAGTTTAATCCAAACTGGCTCTTTGGATGGCAAGCAAATAGTCCATGTGATCTCAACTATCTGTGGGTCATAGGATGACCAACAGTTCTGTTCCCTATCTTGTCCTTAAGTTATTGCATGATGATGGAGTTCTGCTCTATAAATTATATGTAAGCTTGGAAGGATTAGGTTATCAGTAAATATTGATTTTACTGTGTACACACAAACCGACAAAGTATTTCCATCAATGACAATCAAATTTACAGATAAGCAAAGTAAGAGAAATGTTGCTTGAGAACTTTAGTTCAATTTAAGGATATTTACTTGGTATGTTTTGATGTGATGTTGACAATTTTTTGTTTTTAATGGCTAATGAAGCTTTAATGCTTTGAATTTCCATGTCCTTTGTCGTTAGTCTGACCTCTCCATAATTTTCATCCTGTGAACATTTTAATTGATAAAAATTAAAATGCTTAAAAATCATATCCAAAATTAATTTTAAAAAAATCAGTCAGTGGGCTTGGCAGAAGTTAGGCTTTTTTAATTTTCATCAAGAAAGATACTGAAAAATACAAACAGATAAATGACTTACAGCCAGTATGTTTCCGAATACTGTATGCATTAGGCTTTATTTCCTCTTCCCCTTAATTTTTCAACTTCCCCGAGAGAGAGCGGTATATTAATTTTGTAACTATTATGCAACTAAAAGTTGCACTTCAGGATTTGTTTCCAGAGCAGTTTCTAATATTTCTCCTTTTGCTTGGGTTTGTTTCTCTCCTAGCTGAACTATGCGGTGTCCTGCAGTCACCTAGGACCTTTCTGAGTCCTGGCCCTGTGGTGAAAGTGGTGTTCCATTCTCTTACCCTTGCTACCTTTGGCATTGAGTACATGGTCTTCAGAGTCCAAGGTATGGTAAGATGACATCCCCACTGCTAGAGAGAGAGAGAGGTGGCTGGTACAGAGTGAGCTGAACCATTTGACCTCCAATTCAAACTAACCTATACAATTTCAGGACTCTGCTTGCTTCCAGAAGGCAGTGAGGTGGATATAGAATAAGGGACTCTCTTCTGGAGGAACCAGTTGAATTCTTATTGAGCACCAAAATAGAGTTCTTATTTTACTGAGGCCTACATGGGAAATTAGAAAAACACAGAATGAAGAAAGCTGGAATGACCCTAAAATAAGCCTTGATATTTCTTTTTACAGAGAACTTAAATAGCAAGCAGAAATATCTTGAATAATGGAAAATAATCACTATTGGTATCAAATTAGTTGGCAGCCCAACTGTTTTGTTTTCCAGACTAATTTTAATTTTTAAACGAGGCATTTTTAATTTTCAGCTTTCTTTAGATGGACTTTAGCCTAGGGACCATCTTCTAGAGGCACTCATGTGGTATCGTCTTGGAGATTGGTAGAAGTGTATTTAAAAGACAGTAGCAACTTGAATCCCAAATTTTACATCCAGTTTCTTTCTAGGGCCAAAGATTGGAAAGACAGTGAAACGTCCCAAGGATATGAACCAAGAATTGTCACGCTGCAGGGATGTCATTCTCACAGACCCAGAAGGATTGATCCAGTCACCAGGCTATCCCCATGGCTATCCTAATGCCACCAGGTGAGAGTGAACTTGTTTAATCCTGATTCTTGGAACTCAGTTCTACAAAACTGTGGCTGAACTGGGATGAACAAATATGACTTTTTCCACATCTAACTTCTGTATTTCATTTACACATCTTTTAAAAACTGAACTGGTGCCACAGAAAGCAATTGTGGAACCTGTCTGCCTTTCACATAGAAACATGGTGATCAGAAGGGCTAATGCTGCTACACCCTTTCTAACAATTAGTGGCCAAATCTAGCATTGTTCTGGTAAAATCTTTCTTTCATCATGTTGTCAACTGGAATGTTGAAAGGGACTCTCCCTCCCCCCTCCCCTCCTCTGGCATAGAATAACTCAGCAAGGTGGTAAAAAGGGCACTCTTGATCAGTTTTATCCTCACCCTTTTTGCAAGGCTTGTCTAGTTCTTAGCCCTTTCTTCCCCCAGCTTTTCCTACTAAGAGGGAGCAATGAGTAGGAGTGGTTGCTCAGTGAAGTGTTAAGCAGCTAGGAAGCTTCATTGGCATTGGTCCATCTTGTTTCTGAATAAGTGTCATAATTTTATGTACACTTTCATCAACTGGTTGATAGTTCATTTTATTCATAATTTCTATACCAAAA
Organism: Gopherus evgoodei; assembly: GCF_007399415.2. Lineage (NCBI taxonomy): Eukaryota > Metazoa > Chordata > Testudines > Testudinidae > Gopherus > Gopherus evgoodei. The sequence continues at coordinate 254,218,012 of NC_044322.1, read as the reverse complement.
TGGATTCAAACCAACATCCCACCCTGGATTAGAATCTCCACTTTGTTGTTTGGGGTTTGTTTTTTAAAACAGACTCAAATTCTTTTCTTTCCTTGTTCCTTCCACACCATTTTAATAACGATCCCGTGGAAATATGAGCCAGTTGTAGGGTGCATGTGATTGGGTGTTAATTTGTTCTTGCTCTGCAGCTGCCACTGGCGAATCGTAGCCCCGTTAAAATTCATTATTCGGCTTGATTTCCTGGCCTTCTGGACTGAAAAGACTGTGTCTGATTGCCATGGACAACTGATGGTGTATGAAGGATTTGAGCCAACAAAGGAGCTGATAGGTGAGAGATTTACTTGTGGTGTTGCTGGGAGTGGAAGAGGAAGAGGGAAACTCTGTCCAATGGTCTGCTAAGAAAGCTGGAAATTTGCCACACGAAAAGAGGAATTCCAACTTTGTTTCTATTTATACTGACTTTAGGGGAGTGTCTTCTAGCTAGTTCATCATCATTTCCATTTCTAGGAACCATTTCTGTAGTTCTATTGTAGAGATGGGATTGGTTGGTGGTTTCACTGTTCATGATAAATTTCCCTTAAAGGCAGATGTCAGTCAAATTGTTGGCCATTCAATATCTTAGGAACAAATGAACATTAGCATGTGGAGTGCTTCCTATGATGCTTCTCTCAACACTGCTATGCACGACAGTGAGCAAATGACAGTTGAACTGGAAATAAATTGCAGCAGATACTATTATGGGGCCCTCAAGGAATTTCTACTAATTATTTATACATTGTCTCAAACAGTTCTGGCCTACAGGGCACTGAAGTGGCTCATTCTCCAATGAACGTGATGCCCTGTGATCGATCCATTGGTCTCCACATAAAAATGTGTCTTATGAAAACTGAAATAACAAAATAACTTCCAAAGAGACTGTTCTCTCCCTTGTGTGCAACCCTAACAGTCCAGACAGTTAAATAGAAAAGTAACTAAAATCTCATTAGTGCCATAGTATACGACGTCTATGTGGATCAGTTAACTTTCAGCCATCAGAGATGTCTATCTGAAAGCATTCTCTTCCCCAACCCAGCCACCACATCCTAATGCTTTTAATAGTTACAGCAAGGGTGTTTTTACCTTTTTGGTTTGGTTTGTTTTAGTCAAAGTGCACTTCTTCTGTTGTGAGGAGGACACTGTTTTGTTTATAAGAAGTGTGTACAATAACCTTTTGAAATTCTGCTCTATCTTAGCACCAGTCTACACTACAAACGTAGGTCAATGTAACTGCGTCACTCAGGAATGTGGACGTTCCATACCCCCTGAATGACAGTTACACCTACCTAACCCTTAGACTAAACAGCATAATGTTAATGGGAGGGCTTTTCCCATTGACATAGCTACCGCTTCTCAGGGAGGTGGAGTACCTATGTCAACCGGAGAAGGTCTCCCATCGGCGTAGGTAATGTCTCCACTAAAGCTGCACCAGGGCAGCTGCAGCTCTGTAAGTGTAGACAAGCCTCTCAGTCTGTTAATCAGAGTAGAATGAACTCAAGGCGGCTCAACAGACTGAGGTTTCATTTCTCACTGATACATGAAGGATTTATACAGGTATAGTTTAAGGCTTCATTTTTCTGAGGTGCGGTATAACAGGTCTGGGCGAAATACAATAGCCTAGCCTTGTGCCCTTCATGGTTATCAACTGGAATCCTACTTCCTGGCAGGTAACTTCTGTGGGGAAATTTCACTCTATCCTTTAAAGTCTGATGGTCCAGTGGTGACGCTGACTTTCATATCCAGTGCTGAAGTGGCTTCAAAAGGATTTGTTTTGACCTACTCTTTCCATGATCTACAACCTGGTAAGTTGGTTACAGATTTGGTTTTGAGTGGAGGAGTGGGAGTGCAGTATAGAGGAAGGTTATGCAAAATGTAAGAGAAAAATACATAGCAGGAGAGTCTCATGACCATTTATAAAAAGAAAACAAACCTAAAGAAGAAGCATTAATGTTCAGACAATATCTGGAAGATGTAAAGCACTACGAGAGAGAGAGAGAGAGAGAGAGGCTCCCAACCTATCCATTCCAGAGAGGAGGCTTATTGAGTGTCAGAAATCTGGTTCTAACCCAGTCTCTACTATTTACTAGGTATTGAAGCAATTCACCAAACTTCTGCATCTTCTTTTCCCATCTGTGAAATGAAGGTCTCTAATTAACAGTCTAACCAATGTACTGTATCTTCCAGTGACCCCACTGATTCTGCTCTGCATAAACTACTAACCCCTATCACCATCCCTACTTGTTGACTTCTTTCACGACTATTCTTTTCCTTTCCCTCTATCCTTATGCACTGAACTCCCTCCCTGAGCTAGTATGCAAGTTCATAGCTTTTCTCCTTCAAATGCCTCCCCGCACCACCAAAACTCACTTCTACTGCACCTACAAGAAACCAACTAACTCATACAGCAGTTAAGGTTGGTTAGTTTTTAAAAAATGATAGATTAAAAAAATCAATTTTTTTAATCACCTTTCTCTTGTAGCCCTGGATTGGAAGCCCTTTGGGGCAGGGACCCTCATCTTTGTGAGGACAACAGCTAGCACACAGTGGGTGCTATGGTCATACTACGAAGTAACTTTTGATACCCTGGGATCAAAGACATCACAGATGTGAAAAATTACTGCTTTGTCCCTTAGGATACTACTTCTGTTTTTCATGAAAGCAAATCACTTTGTGACCACAGCAACCTAATTCATCAGTCCCCCCGACGCCCTGCATTTGTTATGCCACATAACAAAACAAGCCAAATGTTTTGTCCATGTAGAAGGTCAATCCAATATAAATATACTATCAGTTCTGGTAAATGAGCTTATCCTTGTAAATTAACAAAACACAATCATATTTTTAAAACTTCTCCGTTTTTTTTTAATATTACACATTTGGAGACCACATAAGGGAAACTACCTGTCCTTGTGTCAGAGTATGGTTCTTAATGCCTAATCGCTCAAGAGTTCTTGTCTACCCATTGAGGCATTCAGAATTCCTAGTTTATTTGTATGGTGAGTGTAACCATTAATGATAAGTATGGTGACTCTCTCATTTTAGGTTCTGCATTAGGAAAATTGAAAGCTGCTGAAAAAGGTAAGGTCAGTTCTAGGTCTTTCTACCAGCTATGCGGGGAGGTAGATGCAAACAATCAAACCATAAATAGCTTTTCTAAATGTCTCCTGGATTTTATTTGGAGGAGAGGCTCTGTGGTGGTTAACTTCAATACCAGAATGTATCCAATAAAACAGCCAGCTTAGTGCCTTAACAGTTGCCCTTCATTCAGTCTGGGTGGTGCTTCCACAGTTGTTTCTTTAATATCAGCTGGCTGCTTCTTTGTTTCTGTTCCTGCATGATGAATTGTCACACAGGACCAGAGAAGTGCGTTGGTAGCCGGAACATAAAGGAATTCTTAGCTAATCTCAAAGTCAGCCTCAACTCCCTCAGATTTTGAGTGATGGGAAAGGAACTCTATCTGCTTTCCCCCCTTTGCCCTTGCATCCTGGAGTTATGGCTTGATAGCCTAGTCATTTTAGCTGCATGTGACACATCTGGGAGAAAGAAAACACTTTTTTTTTTAAAGCTTGAAAATGTGAACCAAGTGTGACATCCCGTTTTTCCAGACCCTTCCCCATGTCATTCCCAATAGCCTGCAGTTCTCCCTCCCTCACTGCCCCACCAAATGTACCCAGCGTGCACTATCAGTCCCATGCCCACCTTAGTCTTAATCTAAATGTATGTGATGCCAAATTGCTAGTGGTGAAATAACTGAAAGTGACTGTCCTTTCACAGCTATGTAAATGAAATGTACAAGCAAAAGGACTTTGGAGAAGTCTGGAGTAAATAAAGAGTAAAATTTATTTTAAAAATAAGTTAATTCCAGCCCTGCAGCCTGCTCTACTCTACTAAATAAAACTGAGGAAATACATCCATTGGTTTCAATGGGCTTAGCCCAGGGATGTTTTTCCAGGTATGAATCTGTCTAATTAGAAATGTTACTCCTATGGCTGAATTGCACTGGTTGTAGGATCTCAGATAGCTTGGCTTTTGGCTCTTCCAGAGTTCAACACACTTTCCAAATGATGGATCCCTTTTCTTTCTTCTAGAACAGCTCTCCTATATTAAATATACCTGTTAAGGGCCCTGTCTCAAGCTGTGTGGAGAACTACGTTTGCTGGTCAGGTAGATCTTAGTATCAACAGGAGCTTTGTTCAAGCAGAAACCAACAGAATTTAAGTTCCACTCATGGGTCTGCTTGTTTTTGTTATTAGAAAATCATAGGGGATCAGGATTTTTCCAAAGCTGGGTGGAAATTTTTGGATGAAACTTTTTTTTCCACACACCTCCCTCTCCAGCCTCTCCCTCTCCCAAAAAAGGGCTTGAGGTTGACTGAGCCCTTTTGTGAACGTGTATAGAATTAACTGAATTGTTTCAGTGGAGGTGGAGGAGGGAGAGAAATGGAAAAAAATCAAAGCATTTTGTTTCGACATTGAAAATGACTTCATTTTGAATTTTGGTTCAATTTTTGCTTTTGATATGCCAAACGCAAAGAAAATGTTTTTCCTTTTGCGTCTAACAAAATGCTTCCTTTGACTAATTTTTTTTTATCTTCACATCTCCCAGTTATGCCAGTGATCCAACCCCCCCGCCCCCAATCAGTTGTTTGTACAGCTGTAGCATTTTCAGACCATTTTTAATGGATGTTAGAGAAGACTGATTTCTGTCAGGGCAAAATCTTAACCACTGAAACTCTCTCATTTTTCTCTTTAAGGGTGTCCAATCTTGGATCTAATTCCAGTTGGATCTGCTGAGATAACATCTCCTAATTACCCCAACACTTATCCCAACATGCTGAACTGCACCTGGACAGTTTATTCCACTTCAGGAAATAGGTTGAAAGCTGTGATCAGAGACTTGGTAACAGAGAATGCAAGAGACTGCATTTGGGACTCTTTGAACATCTATGATGGCCCAAATCACTCTTCAGGGCTGCTCGGTAGGTTGATCTCTCTCTCTCTCTCTCTCTCTCTCTCCTGCCTTGTCTCAGGGAAGTTGGCCAACATATGATGTGGGGACCATCTCTCTATGTGGGGAACTAAACAAGGTGAGGGAGTGGGAAATCTGAGTTACTGTAGGTTTTCCAAAGGTAATGAGTGCTTCCAGAATTGTTCTACAATTCCTATTGGGTGTGGACTGGGATGGACTCTGAAGAAATTTGAACTCAGGGACTTCTATCTTGAACTATTTGGTGCGGGGGTGGGTAACAGTAAGAGGGAGCTGATATCTCATACTATCTTTCTCTTTCCACTGTTCCTTTGCTAAGTCTTGTGTATCTTTTATGACCTGCTGCACTTTATTCTATTTGTGCATCTGATCTAATATGCAGTTAATGGAACAGATACTACTCCTTTGTTTTGAATAGTGAAGGTAGTCTTACTGTCTGGGCATAAACAGAGTAGGATTGCTTTAGGATGTAAGTGTCTCCTTTTCTTGAGTATGGCTCTTCTTTTTTTAAAAATTCTGTAGCTTTGACAGAGGACCTTTAAGGGCTGAAGCTGTTAGCTTGATAATTAAGGAAGTACTGTGTCTTGTGAAACACAACAATATGGAGGACTTTGTCAAAGCTTTTCCTCAGACAGTTTACTAACAAATGGCCCAGAGCATCTCACAACTGAATATTCTTGAGGAGAAATATTTTCATAGACTCATAGGTCAGAAGGGACCAATATGATCATCTAGTCTGACCTCCTGCACAAGGCAGGCCACAGACCCCACCCATCCAATTTTATAACAACCCCTAACCCAGGACCGAGTTATTGAAATCCTCAAAATTGGTTTGAAGACCTCAAGCTGAAGAGAATCCACCAGCAAGCGACCCGTGCCCCACGCTGCAGGGGAAGGCGAAAAACCTCCAGGGCCCCTGCCAATCCGCCCTGGAGGAAAATTCCTTCCCGACCCCAAATATGGCGATCAGCTAAACCCTGAGCATGTGGGCAAGACTCACCAGCCAGCACCCAAGAAGGAATTCTCTGCAGTAACTCAGTTCCCATCCCATCCAACATCTCCCCACAGACCATTGAGCAGACCTATCTGGTGGTAATCCAAGATCAATTGCCCAAATTAATGATCCTATCATAACATCCCCTCCATATACTTATCAAGCTTTGTCTTAAAGCCAGAAAAGTCTTTTGCCCCTACTACTTCCCTCGGAAGGCTGTTCCAGAACTTCACTCCCCTAATGGTTAGAAACCTTCGTCTAATTTCAAGTCTAAACTTCCTAATATCCAATTTATACCCATTCGTCCTCGTGCCTACATTAGTACTAAACTTAAATAATTCCTCTCCCTCCCTTCCTTTTCACCCTCTCCAGGAAGGATATTAAAATACTCCTGTACTTAAAGTATTATCCCCACATATTGTAGCAGTAGATTTAGCCCAGAGCACTCAGACATGGAGTGACTTTGGGCAAATCATTTAAGATCCTAGCAAAGTTAGCAAAAGAGCTGTAAGTGGACCCCTGCCCCAGGAATCTTCATTGTCATTATAACGTTTTGACATATCTAATTGGCCTGGGTTTTATTTTCAAAACTGTGGCTACGCTAGGAACAAGTTTAGCTCAATTTGACAAACAAATTTGCTTTGTCACTCTGTAAGTGCTCACCTCTTCGTAATTTGCAGCTAGTTTATGTGGCCAAAAAAAGTCTCTCAGCCTGTTATCAAGCAGCAGCTACTTGACTCTACATTTCAAGACGGACAGGTCTGTGGGGAACCGAGGCTTTAAAATTCTGTTTGAAGAGGTGAATCAGTGGCCAGCACAGAAGAGTAGGAGTGGCATAGAACTTGAAAGCAAATGTAAGTAATGCTGTAGGTCTTTCTTCCTTCCAGTCCAAATAGCCTTCTTGTGCCTAAATAGTAGTAGAGGTTTCAAGGAAGGGAAACTTGAATGTATGCAAGCCTGCTGAGGTGACCTGTCTCCTAAAGGAATCATCCTACACTCAGCTGAGGATGCCATGATGGCCAGTTTTCATTCTCAGCTATGGACTTGGTTGTTAATTGTACTAGAGGTATGTTGCTGGGGGGTTGATTTTCAGGCCTCTGCATAATTCCAGTCATGAGTGGATCAAATAGCAATATTCTTACTGAATTAATGTACAAAGCAGAACACTAGAACGTACCTTAGTGGAGGGAGAATACAGTTAACATACCTAATTGGACTTTGGTTCGGACCACCGCACCAAAGGCTTAACTGAAAGAATGGTTCTCTAGATGCTGATTACACCCACAGGAAACCAATAAACTCTTCCATGTCTGCTCATGTCTCTTTGAGAACTCATCCAACAATTCTAAAAGGATGTGTCATCTTCTGTGGCTCTGGATGCAGGCCAGAGGTGTCTGTCACAAGGCTGTGTGATACAAGGCAGTGTGACCCAGGTGCTGGAACTAGGGGTGCTGGTTTCCATCATATATAGGGTTTGCAGTTTTGTTCAATGGCTTTCAGCACCTCTATAAAAATGGTTCCAGCACTACTGACCTGTGGAATGTTCCAGACTATCTTCCATAGAGATCAAAAGAGAGGCTCTAATGTACCTTGTCTGTTACTGTTCTTGATAATTTCCTCCACTACACTTGCACTGCCAATGAAAACAGCTTGACAAGGAATTTTTAACTGACTGTCTTTCCCTTCAATTTCTCACAGGTCCACCTGCTAAGTTAACAGCTTCTGAGGAAAGTAAATATTGTTCATTTAAGGTTTCAACTATCTCTTCTCTCTCACACCAGCCCCTCCCACAGTAAACACCTATTGGAAAATTAATGGTGTGGGAAACAAATGATTCACCCAGTTTTTCAGGCTCTCCCCTCTTAATCTTACCAGATGTACTTGGGGATCTTGGAACTCTTGATAGGATATTGCTTCTGTTTGAGCATATGTCTGATATTTCACTGTCTGGATTTGTATGCATGTTTAGCTTTGTAAAGCTATGACCAGTAAAATATTACTAACAAAATTAAACCGATTCCAGACAAATGTGGTATTCCAGTGGTGGATCCATTCCCAGTGGACAAGTCTGAGATGAACATGAAAGCAGTCAGAGAAGACCCAGGCAAGCCAAGGGTGGTTGGTGGCAGCCCAGCACCTCAAATGTCCTGGCCCTGGCTGATCAGTCTACAGTACGAGAATGAGCACTTCTGCGGAGGCTCTCTGATTGCTGAGAAGTGGGTCCTAACAGCTGGACACTGTAACTTCAGGTGGGCAATGTCTTTAACCCTTCCAACACCACAGTGGCATGTGCTAGCCTGCAGACTTTGGCAGCCTCTAAACCATTGTTGCTCCGTGACAAGCAAAACCACTTCATACTACTTCTTGCTTCACAGCTGTCCCAGAAGTGTGTATTTACCACCTCCTCCCTGCTGCTACAGCCCTTTTGAAAAATCCCAGACAGACACACATTCCTCCTTCTCCTCAAAACATACAATTTCCAGGGATCATCCATCGGGGCACTTGGTGGATACTAAGGTTTAATTCATCTTGGTTACTGGGTGACCAGTGTAATCACCCCCCCTCCCCGTCAGTGAAAATATCCTCCTAAAATAACTTCTGGCACTAATAGGTCTCTACACAGGTTTGCTTCTACACATACAGTAGTATGGCTAGCTTAGTGTGGTGCCTTTGCCAGCCCAAGCCAAAGAGTTAATTATTACACTACATATGAGGGTTAACTAACTTGATGTATGCCCTGGTATCTCTTCACTATTCAGTGGTGGTGAGATTGTGGCAATTGTGCCAAAATTTCATACAAAAGCATTGCGCTGAATTGTCTGACACGACTCCATAACAGAGAGAGACGTAGAATGATTCTTGGAAAGGTTTGGCATTTAGCTGCTGACATAGACACTAAGTTGGCACTGTTGTGTGGCCTGAATATTTGTGTCAACGTAGACTTCAGCAAAACTAGAATCCAGTTCCTGCTCTACTGATTAGTTTCAGAGTAGCAGCCATTTAGTTTGTATCTGCAAAAAGAACAGGTGTGTGTGTGTGTGTGTGTGTGTGTGTGTGTGTGTGTGTGTATATATATATATATATATATATATATATATATATATATATATATATATATATATATATATATATATATCCACATACAGAACATGAAAAGGTGGAAGTAGCCATACCAACTATAAGAGGCCAATTAAGTTAAGCAATTATCAGCAGGAGAAAAAAACTTTTGTAGTGATAATCAAGATGCCCATTTAGTGTCACTAAAACTGAGTTTCGAGAATACTGGACTGCCTTGTTTAAAAGTACACATGAACAGTAGTGCATTTTGGAAACTGAAGGTTGATCTCTACATTTTTTTTACAATATGGTAACTGATTGTTTTGGGTAGAATTTTCAAAAGCATCTGTGTGACTTAGGAGCAGAAGTTCCATTAAAAATCAATCAGATTTATGCTTCAAAGTCATACAAGTGCTTTTGAAAATCTCATCTATCATCTTAAGTAGAATTTTTGTATATGGAGGTTTTGTTTCTTAAATGAACTGAAAATGTGTGTTCTGTTTTTCCTTGCCCAGTGCTCAGACAGACAGGATAGTTCTGGGAAAAACATATTTGTTGCCAGACATAAAAGACAACAACCCTGTGCTTGTGAAAGCTGTGCACACACACTATAACTTCGGTGGATTTCCTTCCAGCAATGATCTCTCTCTCTTGGAACTGGAGAAACCCATCAAACTAGGTACTATCTGGAGTCCAGTTTTTGTACTACAACTCTAGCTGTGTCTGAGTATGTGGTGTGGGATTGGCATGCTCCACTGAAAAAGTTTTGATCCAAGACATGCTGTCTGATAAATATATGTAATAATATAACTCTGTTCTCTTCAGTAGCCATTAGGAACAGACTATCTGGATAAGCTCATGGGGAGCCTGATCCAAAGCCACTCCCATATTTAAAATAGTATTTAAAATACTAAATTTAGAAGAACCAAGAGTAGGTACATAATTTCCATTATAAGGCCCTTCCTTTTTCTCACTGCCTAAAGATTTGCGCGTATAACTCTCTGGCACTAACAGGTACATATACCTTTTTCTTTTGAAGCGAAGTATATTGCTTTGAACAAAGTATCTTGTTTGACACAGCAAGTTAGCCGCGTTCAGAATTTAAAGGAATAGTGTGTTTCTTTACCACTCTACCAAATATCTTCTTAACTGTGTATATAGAGACAGTCAGAGAATATCCATCCATGGTTAAACATAGATTTAATTCATGAGTGTTTGTTCCAAAAAATATTAATGTTACAGCTCGGTCAACAACATAGTGGAGGAATAGAAACATGGTGTAAATGGAGTTAGTACCCGCTAATATTGAACTTTGAGTGAGTGAACCATGGACATTGCTGTACATCCTCTTTGTGTGCTGTTGCTAATGCAGATCAAGCGCCTCTTTCCCTCAATCCATTGAATCACTGTGTAGCTAGGGGGAGATGGGTCCACTAGTGAAGGTTTTTTGTGACTTGCTTGCATGACAGGGAATTGTGACTGATTTAGGAGTGTGTACTTGCTTGAGTTCTGCAGGAAGCCTAATTAAGTCTCCAACTTGGTTTCTCTGTCAGTGTTTCAGAAGTCTCCCTCCCTCCCTCCCTCCTTTATCAGACCAAAGTAAAGTGATGTCAGCCATATTGTGGTATGGTCACTAGGCCGAGACTTAATATTGCGAAAGACCCACATTTCATGTAATTGTGACTCTTTAAAATGGTTCTCTCAGGCATTCAAACAGTCTGTGGGGAAAACCTAAACAATACTAGAGCCCATATGGTGCACTGATTTGTTTCATGGAATACTGGGTTGTTTGGTTTTGGGGGAAGTGGTGACTAGGAGAAAAGGGATTAGAAAAACGAGATGGCTTAAATAAAAGAAGGAAAACTATACCAAATACTGACCTGATTCTTTTCTATTCAGGAGACGCTATAGCAATAATTTGCTTACCAGACAGAGATGAAGAAATAAGCATTGATGCAAGATGCTTAACAGCAGGATGGGGAGCAACAGAACCGGGTAGTAAGTACATGTTACTTCTATAATACTAAAGAAAACCTATGCAGTCCAGAGCCTTGTGAGAGCTTAGCTGCTTGTTGCCTTCTAAACTCGGTTCACTTTTTGTTTCCAGTATTGCCCAGATGTGTAACACATTTTCCAAACAGAAAAGGTGTAGTGACTGTCCCAAAAAGCTCACTCTGTTAAAACATAGGGTAGGGAAAGGGTAACAACAAACTTTTAATGTGGTGAGACAACTCTCATGGTATCTAGATAATTCTGATCTCCTTGACCCTTGTCAAATGGTACGTTGGTCATGTTAGATGATCTCCACTTGTAGGGGAGGAGCTGGTGTTAAACCCCTAATTACTCTTGAATGATAGTACAAGAGAACCAGGACAGTTGTTTGGTTTTTTGTGGGGGGTTTTCCACTGGCTTTTCCCTGGCACGGGTTTATTAACATGCTCAGTGTTCTGTTGGCTCACTGCATGCATGTGTAACTGAGCTACAGGAGAATGGGGCTTTGTCCCCATTCAACGGCTGGTCCATATAGTGCTTCCTGTGAATGGACTTAATTCATGCTTTAGCTCAGTTGACCTTCAGCTATAATTTTAGCTCTCGGGGTCCAGGGTTCAAACTCTGCTGCCACAGGTGCAGTGAATTATACCTGGCTGTGTGAATGGAGGGGAATTCTTTTTCTCTGAAGTCACACATGGAATCTTATTCTATGGAATGTGTTGAATGTGCATATGAAATGATGCAAGGTTCTAAAACCGTGTGTAAATAGAAATAATTTCTGCAATAGTAATCCCCAAATTGTAGTGTCAAGAGATGCCTGGCATGGCTGAAGAGGTTAAAGGATAACTGACATAGTACACGTCTTAAATATGTAACCTCTTGTCATCCTGCCTCAATGGCATGTCTCCGTGCATTCCTTTGTTTTCACTAGAGGATGAATACTCCATCAGACTGCAGCAGACAAATATACCTCTCCTTTCCAATGAGGCCTGTGTGAGCTATTGGGGACAGGATATTAAAAATACCAACATTTGCGGTGGAGCTGCCGGAGCAACTGCTTGCTCGGTACGGACCTGGAGGGGGGGTATGAATACATTTTTCCAGGCTACTACTGGTGGCACAAATTTAGCTACATAATCGGCTCCTGGGGACTATGGTAATACTACTAATATATCATTGAAGATCAGAGTTTGAAACAGTACCCTTGTAATTCAGCTGATCTAAATATTTGTGAGCTGATTAAAAAACCCTTTTTACTCTCTAGTAGCAGCAAGTAACTTTTTTTTTTCCTTTTTACAGGGAGATTCTGGAGGGCCACTGATATGCATAATAAATGGGTATTATAAGCTGATCGGCATTGTGAGCTGGGGCAGTGATAATTGCCATCCAAAGTCACCAACGGTTTATACCAGAATTTCTGCTTACAGGGACTGGATTTCCTCAGTCACTAATGGAAAAGTGTGATTCCTGAACTGAACTCTTATTTATTCCTTTTTAAATGGGGAGGAATTTGTGAAATATGCCTGGTAAAAATCCCCAATAAATACGGCAGCATCTGTCACATACTCTGATTTTCTTTAAACCGCTAAAGTGACTGTGTTAATGCTCAATCTCAGCTGCCTCCTTCTAATGGTAAATCTAACACTGGCAACTCTAGCATGAAAAATCCATCTCCCAAAAGGTGTACATATGTGAATACACATCTCTCCTTACATGGTTAGCATTGCCATTATTAGGGCCAAATTCTCTGCTGGTTTAAATTAGTGCAGCTCTTCTGAAGTCAAAAGAACTACGTTAATGTACAAACAAAATGTGTGCGTTTAAATATATATATTTAGCATGGCAATGTTCAGCTGTTGTTTCGTTGACCACGCCCAGAACTTTTAGATCCACTATTCCCAAAAGAATAGTACAGATCAGCTGATCAGATTCAGTTCAGGATCACCGCTGTACTTAACACACTGCACTTAGATCATCTTATTGAAACAAAGGGGCTTGTCTGGTAGAAGTAAAAGTGGAGATAATGAAGAAGCATCTTGACCAGCTGTTCCAGGGTAAAGGAGCCTAGAAAAGGTGGGAAAAGCACAGACATGGAAGCTGCTGACCATGTCCCTTCCCAGTCATTACTATTCATAGGAAGATGATGTAAATGAAAACACTGTAGAAGGTAAACCTCAACAATCCAATGAGGAACAAGAGTGTGGTGTACCTCCTGCTGCTACTGGTCTTGTCCCCCATGACCTCCCACTTCAGTGGCCATTCTGGGCATGCTGGGTGATGCACGGTTGGTCTGGCAATTGGAGGGAATCAGTTGTCAGCAATTGTAACAGGATATGAGGTGCAGCTCTATGGCTGTTTGTTTTTTTTAATTCTTCAAGTTGAGAGGATGGGGTGGATCTGCTCCATTTACCAGGGGGGTTTTCTCCTCTCATAAACCCTTTATAGAGGGGAGGGAAGGGGACTAAAAGAATTACCTTGGCAGGAAAGGATCTGTGAAGGAATAGGATCCAGAGATCTCTAAAATACAAGGTTCCCCCCACTTCTCTATGTTAAAGGTGAAGATGACTAGCTGGAAGAAATTACTGCAGCTACATAGCATCACGACACTTCATTTAGCTAACAGGCTTTTGTTTCTGTATTGAGAAGTCTGTTTCTTGCTGTTAGTTTTAAGATTAAGTTAACTAGATTCATGAACTCGTGTTCTTGCATCTTCAAAGTGTTTTCTGTGCATGTCTCTTGTATCTGATAGTGCGTTTTCATTACTCCACCCAGTGCTAAATGCTCATCCTGTCAGATGCTTCCAGCCATGCCATACACGCAGACCTCCTACACCACTAAAAACAAGTATTAAAAACTACTACAGCTGAAAAGAGTAGTGTGTGACTAAGACACAACTAGGCCTTTTGTCTGACTGCTGTCTGTACCGCCAATGCCAAATATTTAAAAAATCATGAGTCAGACCCTCTCAAAATTATGAGATTGGCTTAAAAACAATACATTTAGGGCTCTTTTATTTTCCTTGTGGTTTAAGATTCATGTTTTTAGCCCTTCTAATTAGGGAGAAGAGCTTGAAAAAAAAATTCCCCTACAAAAGCTGAGATTCTCACAGTAACATGACTCTGGGGCATTAAGAAAACCCCCCAATAGGAGACTATCTCTACAATCATGAGTAGACCATATTGTGTGCTCAGACACTACTAGAAGTCTCCTGTCTGTACAGGCAGCTGCCATTTTTGTGTTATAAAAGAAAAATGCCCTGTTCACACGCTGTCATGGAGATCTCCTGGAGACTTGACTTTTCTGTTTTGATTTCTTGTTTGCCCTTTACCTACAATGAAAGTAATTTAGGCAAGTTACATGGCTGCTTTGATATATGCAAAGCAAACACTGAACTTCAGAAATTGGAGAGAGATTTCTGAATGACTAGTTTAGATTGATCCTTATTGATTCTGAAGTCAGATCACTTGCTTCCAGATACCAAAACATACATGGAGAGCATGTGATTCTGACAAAAGGTCCATAAAGGACAGCAGCTTACACTCCTTTTTGTACAAAATTTTCAGATGCAGGAGACTTGGTGTTAATCACTTCTATTGGAAGGGAGGGGGATCTAATTTTTCTTTCACTTCAGCATATAACCTGCTCCTTGGATCATAAAGTCATGTGACCTTACAAAAGTCCCTCTGAATACTTTCACTAGCTAGGAGGTAAGCCAGCTCCCCTTGGCCAGTGCTGAGCTCAGATGCCTTCTTGGCTGTTATCGGTAGCTGCAGTTTCAGGAAACAAGACGCCTAGTATGGTGAGAGACTTCTTAGAAATCCCTAACCAAATAGCTGTTTTCTCCTGAAGAAAGTAAATAGGAACAATTGGAAGCTGTGGAAGTGCCCTACTAGATACTCAAGGTTCCTGCTCAATATTCAGGATCCTGGACCTGTTCCTTTTAATGTTCCAGGTGGCTTGCTGTGTGTGTGTGTGTGTGTGTATGTATGTATGTATGTATTTTATTTGTAAGACAAAGGCCTTGCAAGAGTGACTTTTTTTAAGACTCAGAATAATAGAACACTGTATAGATCTAAAAATTAACATATCGATATGTTTTTTGAAACAAATTACTTGGAAAATAATTTATTCTCTTCCTTACTAGCCAGGACCTGAGCTCAGGACTCTAGATTTCCTCTACTTTAGCTGATGACCTTACACCTAAAGGAAAGGTAAGGAAGACACACAAATGATCTGATCTTCAGAGATGTTACGCACCTACCACTCTCATTGAATTCAGTGGGTTTATTCATGTGAGCAACTTTTGGCCAGAAAAGAAGCTAGTGTGCTGGAAGCTAGTGTCAATTGGAAGTTGACATACAAGCGGGAGGTTGGGAGAGAACCCTCTTCTGTTTGTGAAAATAGGAAGTTCTTGGTTGAAAGGTTTGGTTTGGTGTCTGTATGTAAAACTGTGCAGAATGTGTGTGTATTTATATATACACATACACACCCATTTTCTCCCTTGTTAATTATATTAGATACACTGTCAAGTTTAGAGCAAAACTGAAAGCTATTCTCTCTGTACAACATCTTCTGAATGCAGCTGACGGACAAGGAATTTTACCTGAAGAAATACTGCAGGCTTACTTATGCTTTCTCTCCTCCAAACCTGCTTGCTGCAGTTTTAATGCCTAGTCATTTCTCTCACCCTTTTAAACAATGCAGTTTTTCACCATGGCTATTTTCCTGTTACGTTTAGGATAAAATTTCCAAAACATCTATGTAACTTTGGAGCTTGCACCCGATTTTCAAATGTGACTTTAGATGATGTAGGAGCCGAAGTCACTTCTGAAAACGAGGTGTAAGCTCCAAAGTCGCTTAGATGCTTTTGGATACTTTTACCCTTCTTCTACTGGACAATCACTTTTAAAATTAGCCTGTGCTGATAGGACTTTGCTGTGGAAAAATTTTTAGGGGATTGCTAACTATTCCTGAATCTACAGGGTCTAAGCCATATTACTTGAAAGCATAGCAAAAACTTACTGCTGATTAGCAGCTCTTCAATTTCATGTTGTTATAACCTTATTCCCAGATCTGGACCTTAGCGTCCAAAATATGGGGGTTAGCATGAAAACCTCCAAGCTTAGTTACCAGCTTGGACCTGGTACTTGCTGCCACCACCCAAAAAATTAGAGTGTTTTGGGGCACTCTGGTCCCACTGAAAACCCTTCCCTGGGGACCCCAAGACCCAAATCCCTTGAGTCGCACAACAAAGGGAAATAATCCTTTTTCCCTCCCCCCCTCCAGGTGCTCCTGGAGAGATACACAGACACAAGCTCTGCGAATCCAAACAGAGTGACTCCTCCTCTCCGTTCCCGGTCCTGGAACAAAAAGGGCTTTCCTATTCCCCCAGAGGGAATGCAAAATCAGGCTAGCCAATTCAACACACACATAGATCTCCCCGATCTCTTCCTCCCACCAATTCCCTGCTGAGTACAGACTCAATTTCCCTGAAGTAAAGAAAAACTCCAACAGGTCTTAAAAGAAAGCTTTATATATAAAAAAAAAAAAGAAAAAATACAAATGTTCTCTCTGTATTAAGGTGATACAATACAGGGCAATTGCTTAAAAGAATATTGAATAAACAGCCTTATTCAAAAAGAATACAAATCAACGCACTCCAGCACTTATATTCATGCAAATACCAAAGAAAAGAAACCATATAACTTACTATCTGATCTTTGTCCTTACACTTAGAAACAGAAGATTAGAAAACAGAACTACTTCTCCAAAGCTCAGAGACAGCAGGCAGACAGAAAACAAAAGACCCCAGACACACAATTCCCTCCACCCAAAGTTGAAAAAATCCGGTTTCCTGATTGGTTCTCTGGTCAGGTGTTTCAGGTGAAAGAGACATTAACCCTTAGCTATCTGTTTATGACACATGTGCTGCCAGATGTAGTATAAATATTAGATATTAGTTTTGGTGGGGATTAACTGAAGCACTGGCTGTATCACTGGGTAAATACTAGTTCCTATCCGGGTGTGACTTAAAAAAACATGGGCGCATAAGATCATAAGAACTCTTGGTTTGTCAGCTGCATTCAAAAGAGAAGTTGCACAGAAAGAATAGCTTTTAGTTCCTGCCCTGAATATATGGCAGGTTTCAGAGTAGCAGCCGTGTTAGTCTGTATCCGCAAAAAGAACAGGAGTACTTGTGGCACCTTAGAGACTAACACATTTTTTTTTGCTTGGGGCAGCAAAAAAGTTAGAGCCAGCCCTGTCCCTGATCGCTGCCTCGCAGTATGGGAAGGGCCAGATAGTGGTGGTAGCTCACAAGGGATACCTGGGGAAGCCCAAGATGGCTCAGTTCCTTCAAAATGCTGTCAGCTGGCTCAGCATCGCCCCCTGAGCAGTGTGGGGGGTGGGTCCATACAACTTGATGTCTCTCATGGAGATTCTCCGTAGGTCCGGCACTAGAATGCAGCCCTGCTCTGCAATCATGTCCTCACTTGGCGTTTATTATGCAGATGCCTATGATACACAGAGGAGGGACCTGATCCACTTTGTAAAGGAAGGTGGGAGGTTGCTCACTGGGGGTCAGGCTTGGCATTGGACCTGTGAGCACAGCCGAGAAAGAGTGCTGTTTGATTTCCCTGGGAACCATGTCACCCGTGTGGCTGATATGTACTTCACAGCCAGATATGGTGAGAAGAGGATCTTCAACTTCTCAGGAACAGTGCCAGCAATTCCTTTGATCACTCCATGAGTACCAGAACCATTCTACACATGTTTAAAGGTATCATAAAAAGTACTGTAAAATATTATGTAGCCCGTCCATAATTAAGGTGGCAATATGCTTCCATTATAAAGCTCTTTGTTAACATCCTTATAACTTCAATATGGAAAATCTATTTGGCCTGAAAAATACTGTGCAGTCTCTGAAGGCAATAAATAAATAAATAAAATTTTTAAAAATTTCACCTTTTGAAGGAAATTGGTGAACCCATTTTCTTAATAACGAGTCATCAAAAATTACATCGATTTGAGTTTACTTTTCCCCTCTAGCTCAAACATAGCTGGTTAGCTCCCCTTTCAAATTTTCCATAATTAGTTCTCCTTAAAGATTCACCTGCTAGCTATATTGGGGGGGGGAGGGGAAATACATTCCAATTACATAAGTAGTTGTACATTTTTGATGGGATAATAAAAGGGGTACAGTCCTGCTTCCACTGATTTTTGCTGTTGATTGCAATGAGTGTAAGATTGCACAGCGTGCACCTTGTTTTCAGAAGACTTCTGAAAAAACAGGTTCAAGATAGGTAGGCAGGGTGTGTGTCTGTGTGTGTGTGAGAGAGAGAGAGAGAGAGAGAGAGAGAGAGTGCAATTTTGGCTTATCACACATAAGGAACCTTCCACAGGTGACGGTTAACAGAGATTCCTATAGCACAAGTGCTAGAAACATTTTGTTTCTTGTCGCTGTAGGACTAGGGTTTGAGTTCTGACTCTGTGTGGTTTATTAATAGAAATGTGATGGCCTCTCAATAGCCAAGCCTCTGCCTGAGGCCCTATTCTCTGGGCTGATCTTCACTACAGGGAGATCGATGCTGCTACAATCAATGCAGCAAGTGTCGATTTAGTGGGTCTAGTGAAGACCTGCTAAATTGATGGCAGAGCACTCTGGCTGACCCAGTATTCCAGCTCTCCTAGAAGAACAAGGGAAGTCTACCAGAGAGTGTCTCCCATTGATGGAGCACAGTGAAGACACTGGAGTCAGTCAACCTAAACTACATTGACTCCAGCTACGTTATTCACATAAGCTGACAACCCCGTTGTGAAGACAAGCCAAATGGCTGATATCAATCCCTAGTGTAACTTGTAATTGTAAGAAATCATGGTTCTTTCACATGTGGAATTTCGAATGTCAAAACTTTGAAGCAAACTCTTAAAAATTAAAAAATTTATCTTTTTGCTAAAAATGTTAATGGTTTAAGAAAAAAAGGATCCTGACCAGTTGTGTCGGCACAAGCACTGTGACATGCGTCAGCACAAGAGACCATCACAGAATTTTGAACATAAGTAGATTTTTATCCTAGCTCATGCACAAGTTTTCTAGGGAAGTGGTGGTGAAGGATTTAGAAAGTTCTCATGCTTGAAAACGTTATGTGACTATCTGCCATTGAAGCAAGCGAAGAAAAGAGACTATAAATGACTTGCCAAAAGTTGCATAAGAAACTTGTAGCTGCTCTTTTCAATTTTTGCAGTAGCACTGCAATTTGTGCCTCTGTGTTTGTGCTTCAAAAATATTTTTATAAAGATCACATTTTCAAAAGTGTCATTCTAGGAATATAACTAAGCCAATTGTACTGCTGTGCTTCAAAGCAAAGTGTTTTCAGATATCCGAAGAGCTGAGTTGCTCAGTGAAAAACACATCTCCTGACCTCTCTCATTCCTTTTATCTCTGCTACCATATCTGTCATTTGCATCTCACCCTGATCTCAGCTGCTCCCCACATGTGGCCATTTCATATAACAGAAAGTAAAGGGCAAGAATGAATGACCTGTAACAGCCACATCATGATGATGCACAGTAAAGGGTCAAAAAAAGGCAGACTTTGGTTTTTCATACATGGAGGGGGGGAAGACCAGATTTGCTGTGGAGAAAAGGAAAGGATATTTTGGGTGGAATGAGAGAAGGGCCAGCTTGGTGCTGGATGTGGATAAGAAAGATGAAGGATTTAGGCACACACTCTTATCAAACATCTCCAGCAGAATTGAGCAGTCCTCAGAAGGGCATTACCTTGTCATGGCTGAACTGGCAGGCTTAGGCAACCAGATGACTCTAATTGAAGGATATTTTGATCCTACAATGGACAGTGTGGATAAACCAGACTCATGTCTCAGCTCAGATTATTCTATGCTAGTGTTGGTGTTTCACCTGATGGTGACCTGTCTTGGTTTTGCAGACATGGGCTAGATCTCTGCAGAAACTTAAAGCTTCTCTTAAGAGGGGTGTCTGAGCTGGACATAGTGACGGGTGGCATGCCCTCTCATTTTCTTGTCCATGGGGCTTTGGCCTTCCCCCTGAGCATGGATGGCTCCTACCAGTGTTTTCTTGCAGCAGCTCACTATGGCTAGGGCTGTGTGGTAGTAGCTATGCATGAGAGCCAAACTTATGTGCTGCAGCTGACGCGGTTCCTTCTCGATACCATTAAGTGGCTAGGTGCTGGGAAGAAAGGGAGGATTGGCATCAACCCTAACCTAAAGAGCCTCCATGACCTGCTAACTCAGCAGAAGGTGGTGTGCAAGATCTCAGCTCCGACTGACAACCTGAGCATTTACTGCTGCCAGTCCTACAGCAACACAGAGGGCAAAAAGATCCATGAGTTTGTGGCAGAGGGAGGGGGCCTGCTGATTGGAGGTCATGCTTGGTGTGACCTGTCTGTGACTCTTACTTAAAAAAGAGGGTAGGGGAGAGCTAACTGCCTGGGGGGGAGGGGGCTGACTGTTCAGCCCCCCACCACCTGTGACAGCTGCGGGGCCTGCAGCAGCAGCTCAGAGCTCCAGGGCTGAAGCAGCAGATGTCATGGAGGTCTGTGAAAGTAATGGAATCTGTGACCTCCATGACAAAATCTTATCCTTAATCATAAATTATCAATATACAATGGGTATTGGGTTAGGTGTATTCCATTTCCATTCTCTTCCCTCCATCCCTTCCAGATACCAGGGTAGGCTTGCCCTACAATCTTGATGGGAAAATACATTTCTAAGAAGTGCCAGTTGCTTGAGTCGTTTAATATTGGACTGGATAAAGCAATTGAGAACAGGACCTAAGATGTGCCCCTATGGTGATATGCAAGCACAGCATTGAAGATTGGGAGATGTCTGTCTCTTCTCTCTAGGGTGGCCTCATTTATATCATAGTGCCAAAGGGCAGCCAGTTGGGTGTGAAAAGGGTTATGCAGGCTCCTTTCAGGCTTGGTAAGTACACAGATAAATGTGCTGCACAGCTTTCACTAGACAATGTTGCTACAGCTCCTGTTTTGAAGACCTAAACAAAAGCATACCTCTAAGTATCAGTGACTCCACTTGGAACAGTTTTCATTCAGCTGTTCAATGCTTGCAAGTGCTTTTCCCCCTTCATCTTTCACCTCTCCGGACACCATGTGGCAGCATCATGTTTCTCATTTAACATTAATATTAATTTTGGGGAAGCATAGTTTATATTCTTCCTAGTCCTTTGTGTATTCCTTTTAGTCTTGTTCTTTGTCATGCATCTCTGACCTCAGAGCTGTCCTCTACTTCTGGGTCCCCCTCCACATCCTTGTCCAAGATTTCCTCCTTCTGGCTCGATCCACTCTTGACTGGCACATGAGCCACTGAAGTATCCACAGTGGCCTTTGCAGTGGAGGAGGGGTCGCCGCTGAGTATCACATCCAGCTCTTTGTAGAACTAGCAGCTCATGGGTACAGCATCAGAGCGGCGGTTTGCCTCTCGCACCTTGTGATAGGCGTTCCACAGCTCCTTTACTTTGACTCTGTTCTGCAGTGTGTCCCAGTCATGGCCCCTTTCTGTCATGCATCATGAAATCTGTCCATAATACCATAGTTCCTATGGCTGAAACACAGCTGGGACTGGACAACCTTCTATCCCCAAATGTTGATGAGGTCCAGCAGCTTGGCACTGCTCCAAGTGGGGGATCGCCTGGTGTGCGGAGCAGGCATGCCCATCTGAAAAGATGTGCTGAGACCACTGCATGTGTCATCAAGCAAACAGGAGGGGGACTTTCAAAATTCCCAAGGAATTTAAGGGGTGAGACACAGTTGGTCACCTGGAGGCAAGGCAGTAGAGGTCAAACTGATGACCAGAGAGGCGAGAACAGTGTGCAACACCTCCTGGAGGTCAGTCGCAGTGCTGTAATCAACCAGGGTGTCTATACTGGCACCGCAGCGCTGTACCTCCGGTGCAGAAAGCGGTATGCCTCTCATCGGGGTGGGTTTTTTTTAATAGCGCTGCAACTGTACACTAAGTAGCTTGACAGCGTGTACACCGTGGGAGTTACACTATAGAAAGTGGCTTTACTGCATAGAAACTTGCCAGTGCAGACAAGGCTGGAGACAGAATCATTATGGCACATTCTTGTGTATTTTACAAGTCTCCCGCTTCAAGCGCTTAAGGGACGTGAACTCCATTGACGTGGACAGGAGCCATGTGTGCATGGAAAGTGTATTTAAGGCCTTGTCTACACTACACAATGAAGTCTACCTACGTTAGGTTGATGTACCACCACCATAGTAATTACTGTGGTTTTTCATGTTCACACTGCCCTTTTGCCACTGGTGTGTGTTCTCTCCAGGAGCACTTGCACCAACTTAAGTGGGGCAGTATAGGGGGCTGAGAGCCCAGGTTCTCAGTGCCGGGAGCTGGGCTCCCACCTGTTGCTGACAGGCGATATAAGTAATTCAGTGTCTACACTGCATTCACCTCTTGTGGTGGTGGAGTTATTAAGTCGGTGTAGTGGGGGACTTATATTGGCAGCAGCAATGCTGTAGGATAGACACTTACACAGTTTGGTCGACTAAGGCAGTTTATGTTGACCTAACTCTGTAGTGTAGACCTGGCCTAAGTCTGTAGTGAGTATGTATAGCTCACTGAGTAGAGCAAACTCTAAGACTGTTTGAGACTTCTCATAGGTAGGGGCTAAACTCAGACCTGCGGCAACATTATCACTGGTATGGAAATGCAACTCCACTTAACCCAGGGGAGTGGTGCCTGGGTACATTAATTTGAATTTAGGCCACAGATTAAGATTATTAATTTCTGATTTAAAAATTAATTGTGAAGTATTTTCCTACATAATTTTTCTTCAGTTTTATCTATAAAGCTCATAATTAAACTGACTCATAATCTTCAGTGCTTCTTGTACATAAGGCACAAGGAGCCCTAATGAAAGTAAACTCAATGCCACGGAAATCAGTGAGGTTATAGTAGGTATATTTTTGCCCCATAGCCCTTAAAACATCTGCTAGTCTAACAAAACCGATCATCATCAAAAGAATTTGTGAGGCAAAAACCTTTAGCCTTGAGTATTCAGACAAATGGAGCAGGGACTATGTGACAGCAACAGCATTAAATTTTCCCTCACAGTAAAATGCCTGAGGTGCCCTCTACAGGAGGGAAGAGGATTTAACACTTTCCTTCCCCTGAAGTAATGACTCTAATTCCCTTCCCCCTTCACTGTTGCTATTGTCTTTACATGGAAGGTGTTCAGATACAGAGATGAGCAGCAGGATAAAATCCTAAAACGATCTTAATGTTTTGTTTGCTTTTTTTTTTTTTTGACTTTCACTAAAGACTAAGCAGTGTTTTTACTGAGCTGTCGGCAGTGACAGCCACATTTTTTCCCCTGAGTGGCTGCAGTCAATTTAGAACCCATCAAAACAAATAGTACAATTTTCATAACATTTTGCATGGAATATATGAATTTAAAAACCTAAATGAATCCACACGGCACAGGGGGTGCAATATAACTGTGTTAATGTTGCTCTGGGAGATCTTCCTTTTGAATTTCCTGATTTAGAATTCAAACAAACCAAAAAAGGTACAGCTGAAGTGATATACTCTGCTGTAGATGTTTGCATTTAATCTTGTTGCCACATTGCTACAGGAGAGAGACGTCTAAGCACCAGTGGCTGGCCAACATCTGTCACTATCCTGCTCCATGGTGAGGAACTAGCTACCAAGAACCTCATCTTGACAGTCCCTTCTGACAGCATTTGCCATATAGAGAACCCAGGGCCTTTATCTGCTCCCACAGGGTCAACAATGGCAGCTGTAGCTAAGCTGGCAGCAGTACTGCAAAAGTTTCCTCGGCCAGAAAGGATTGTAGCAGATGTTCAGTCTAGATCTCAGCTGATGAGTATAACCTACTGTCATAAAAGGCAGTTGAGTAGCCCTGTAGTGCAGACAACTGAGCTGGAGATTAAGAGCTCTTACATTCCAGTCTCTCACTGTGTAACTTTGGGGCAAGTCATTCGACCTTTGTATGCATCCTAAGGTTCCTATGGGCTTGCTTCTGGCTGTCCTGACTAAAAGGCAGGGCCAGTAGAATTTGTCATTGTTACTGATGCTCATAGACCATATTTAAATAGGCTTTTTCTAGAGTGCACCTCCCACTCACCCAAGCACTTAGGGAAGTGGGTATAATATGATAAGAAAACACTAAGATTTGTGGTATTCACCTAACCCCAAATATTTTTCCACACACATCTATTGTAATGTCTTAACGAATTCTGTTCTAATACCACCCTCATCACCCTAGTAATCAGGCACCTTCCAGTAGTGCATTGCTAATAGTTGTCACATGTGGCTTGTTCGCTCATCCTCTCCCCACAGGGAGAATTGGGTGTGCAATGGAGTGTTTTGTTTGGGAGCAGGAGGGGATTTTTAATGTGCATGCTTCTATTATTATTACTTGCATTTCTGAGGAGCCCCAGTCATGGACCAGGACCCCAATGTGCTAGGCGCTGTACAAAAACAGAACAAAAGGATGGTCCCTGCTCCAAAGAACCTTTTTTCCCCTGTGTTGAATTCTTTTGCTGTGCTCCTCTCTTGTTTGCTTGTCTCACGAATAGTGGAGCAAGCATTACTGGTAAATGCTCACGGAAAACAAATCTGAGTTGCATGATCCAGTATTTGTGAAAACTGAATTTTTAAAACCCATGTGCAAGTATTCTCACCAGAAATGCATTACTTGGGGCGGGGGGGAGAGAGAAATAGAAACAAAATCATGTGACTTACCTGAGCAACATGGATCAGTGTGTGAATGTGGAGCATCAAATACAGCAAATGGTGTTTTTAAAAATAATTTAACTTGTCAAATAAAATGTGAGGAAACCACAGACTGCTTTAGGATAGCTCACAAGCAGAACAAGGGGTTGAATTTGCCAGATCAATTACTTCTTGTGAATTGTTGTATAGCTCTAAAGCGTGTAATAAAGTAACAGTTTTTAAATGAGTTCCCCTCTGGGCTGTTAGCTCCATCTCTTCCTACCAGGCTGGATGTATGCTGGGTTCCCCATCATGTGTCATTTGGATTCAGTGAAGGAGTTAGTGAACATGGAACACATACAAGCCAATGTTCTGTGCAGGGCCGGCTCCAGGGTTTTTGCTGCCCCAAGCTAGAGGGGGAGAAGCCGTGATCGCAATTGGCAGCTGCTCCACCCGCTGCTTTCTTCTTCGGCAATTCAGCGGCAGGTCCTTCCCTCTGAGAGGGACTGAGGGACCCGCCACCGAATTGCTGCTGAAGAACCCGATGTGCAGCCCCTTTCCCTGGGCTGCTCCAAGCACCTGCTTGCTGAGTTGGTGCCTTGAGTTGGCCCTGGTTCTGTGGGATCCCAGTCATGAGCTGGGACACCACCAGTTGTGGGGAAGCTGGGAATTCCCCCCACACACACACACAACACTGAGGCCACCTGGAACCTCTGCTCTGTCTATGTGCATGAGAAAGTGCTAGGGATTCCTAGACAGAGAGCTCATGAAGAGCTTCACCTGAGGTGCCAGAGGGAGAGGGTCAGATGTTAGCCTGAGAAAGGGACCTGGCTAAAGGACTAGACTGTCTGGATTGTGCTGGAGACTTACCTGTAGGTGAGATGGGGAGAATGGAGTCAGACATTCTTATGAAACTGCTTCTACAAAAATGGCTCCTTGATTAGATCTCACAGCTTCCACAAAGTGGTGTTTTATCAATTTTCTCATCTTTCTGTGAGTGTGAGGCCCTTCATGGACAACTCCATAATGTACTCCTCAGGGAATTGTGTGCCAAAATCTTAAATTCTACAGCAAAAATTAAAAATTCTGCACACTATATTTAAAATTCTTCAAAATTCTGCACTACAGTCCAGCTAGTTTCAATTATTTTGGTAATTTATTTCAATTACAATACAATGGATGGAGAATGGGAGTGGGGAGCTGTGATAAATAAGGGGGGACAGCTCCCTTTTATGGACATCTAGCCAAGCCGTAGCTATAGAATCCTCCTTAACAGCTGTACCCTAATTGCCTTAACTGTAAAGGGTTAAGAGAAGCTTAAGCTGAGTTGGTACCTGACCAGGGAATCAATAGGGAGGCTTTACACTTTCAAATTGGAAAAACTGCTGCATGTGCAGCAACTTTTTTTTTCTCTCCAGTTCTCACAGCAAGGCTAAATTAGGGCAAGAAACAGCCCAGTACATGAAATTGTGGTCAGGCACCGAAACCCAAGAGTAACCAGTCTTCCTAAAGTGACATGCCCAGAGGAGACAGACCCAGATCAGGCCCAGCCATCCAACCTCATGGCAGAACTGTTGGGAGAGGCTGTGGGACTAGAGATTTCCCTGGCAGGGATGGTCAGCCCTCCCTAACCCAAGATCCAGGTGCCAAGATGGAAGGAGGCCCTTAACCCAGACCGAGCTCTACCTGTGGAAGACAGGAAGTTCTTCCCAGAGATGAGGTGCTTAGAAATAGAGGTGGAGGAGAGAAGGGAGGAGAAGCATCTAGCAGTGGAGGAGAAGAGGGAGAAGATGCACTTAGAAATGGAACTAGAAAAGGCTAAGCTGCATCAGGCAAATGCCCTGAACCACCCACGCAGACTTAACAACCCTACTCCAGGTACCGCTCCCCATTCCAAAATGTTTCCCAACTACAAGGTAGGCAATGATACAGAAGCCTTCTTAAACAAATTTCCAAGGGTCTGCCTTGGATTCAGTATCTCTACAACCAGTACTTGGTAGAGCTGAGGCCACAACTCAGTGGACACTTAGCAGAGGTGGCAGCTGCACTGCCTAAAGAACACATGAATGAGTGTGAACTTTTTAAACAAAAAGCCCCATCCTAATTCTGGCCAACCGCCGAGCATGCCTGTCAGCAGTTCAGAGCCGTAAGGTGGAAACCAGACGTGCCATTTCCCCGACATGCCTGCCACGTTATAAAAAAAAATTGTGAAACCGGGATATCAGAAGCAAAAGTTAAGTCTCTGGAAAATCTCCTTTTCCTAATAGAAATAGAGCAGTTACTAGATGGTATTCCTGAAGAAATAGAAAGATATATCCTACAGGGGAAGCCCAAAACTGTAATCAAGGCAGGGGAAATCGGAGATAAATGAGTGGGAGTAGAGGAGAAAAAGAAAGCTAGTAGCAGTTGGGGGGGATACCAGAATGAGCAGCCCGAGATGACACCCCACCATCGGGGTCAGCCCAAAACCCCACCTCACAAGGAGGAGCCCTCCACATAGCCAGGACGACCCCAGATGCCCTCTTGTCCCACCACCCTATTTTCCAACAATTCACCTCACCCCAGCCCCCTATCAGTTGGGTGATGCTTCAGATGTAATGAGCTGGGGCATGTAAAGGCCAACCTCCCCAAGAGCACCGGCCAGCTGCAACTACTCACCCAGGGGATCCCACCAAGAGCCTTTGAGCCCAGATGCCTCGCAAATTCCCCCAGAGTGGAGGGAAACTGTGAGTGTAGGCGGGAGCAGGGGCGGCTCCAGGCACCAGCGCTCCAAGTGCATACCTGGGGTGGCAAGCCACGGGGAGCGCTCTGCCGGTCACTGCTAGGGTAGCAGGCAGAGTGCCTTTGGCAGCTTGCCTGTGGAGGGTCCGCTGGTCCCGTAGCTTCGGCGGACCTCCCACAGGCATGCCTGCGGAGGGTCCACTGGTCCCGCAGCTTCGGCGGACCTCCCGCAGGCGTGCCTGAGAGGGTCTGCTGGTCCCACGGCTTCGGCGGACCTCCCGCAGGCACGCCTGCGGGAGGTCTGCCAAAGCCGCGGGACCAGCAGACCCTCCGTGCTTGGGGAGGCAAAATGTCTAGAGCTGCCCCTGGGCGGGAGGAAGTTTACTGCGTGGATGGACACTGGAGTACATGTGTCAGCTATCCACCAGTCCCTAATGGACCTCAGATTCATCCACCCAAAGGCCCAAGTGATGGTGCAATCCTTTAAGGCTAACTCTTTTAACTTGCCTACAGCCAAGTTGCCTGTCCAGTACAAGGGCTGGTCAGGAATATGGACTTTTGCGGTCTGTGATGATTACTCCATTCCCATGCTGCTGGGAGAAAACTTAGCCAATCATGTGAGGCTAACCAAAAGGGTGGGGATGGTCACCCACAGCCAAGCTAAACAGACCTCCACACCTAACTCCATTCCTGAGCCTTCTACAAGAGCCCAGTCTGTGTCCCCAGATACCACAGACCCAGGGACCCAGCCAGAGGTGGGGGAACCAGACTGCAGACCAGAGTCTATGACAGCAGTTGTAGATCCAGTTCCTGGGACCCAGCCAAAACCAGCCCAAGGATTGGAACTGGCAGAGCAGTCAGCACCAGATCCAGTGCTTGCAACCCCACCAGAGTCAGGGGAGCCAGCAACAGAGGGTGCAGCAGCAGCTAAACCTGCACAAGAGGCTCAACTGGAGCCTGAAATACAACCTAGTGCACCAGCAGAGAGCGAGTCACAGTCGATGGAGACACCCCCATCACCTGCATCGCTTCCAGTGGCACCAAGCCCAAGTCCACAACTCAGCAAGGAACTATCATCTCCAGCATCAAGGGAGCAGTTCCAGGCAGAGCAGGAAGCAGATAAAAGCTTCCAGGGAGCTTGGACAGTGGCACAGAGCAGCCCACCACCTCTCAGCATTTCTGATAGGTCCAGATTTGTTGTAGTAGGAGGACTCATACAAGGAGACCCTTTCTGGTGGGCATAAGGAGGACTGGCATCCTCAAAAACAGTTGGTAGTTCCAACTAAGTAGAGGGAAAAGCTCTTGAGCTGAGCCCATCATCACTCTAGTGACCCTGCTGGGATGAATAAGACCAAAGACCATTTGGGAAAGTCATTCCACTGGGAGGGAATAGGCAAGGATATTTCTACCTATTTCCCGTCTTGTGAGGTGTGCCAGAAGGTGGGAAAGCCCCAAGATCAGGTCAAGCCCCCTCTCCAGCCACTCCCCATAATTAAGGTTCCATTTCAGTGTATAGCTGTGGATATTCTGGGTCCTTTCCCTAAGAAGACACCCAGAGAAAAGCTGGTACATACTGACCTTCTTGGATTTTGCCACCTGTATGGCTGGAAGCAGTAGCTCTAAGCAACACCAGGGCAAAAAACATGAGCCAGGCATTGGCAGACATTTTTGCCAGGGTAGGTTGGCCCTCCAACATCCTTATGGATTTGGGACCTAACGTCCTGGCAGGGACCATAAAATGCCTTTGGGAAGCTCATGAGGTAAACCACTTTGTTGCCACCCCTTACCACCATCAAACAAATGGCCTAGTGGAGAAGTTTAATGGGACTTCGGGGGTCATGATACATAAATTCGTGAATGAACACTCCAATGATTGGGACCTAGTGTTGCATCAGTTGCTCTTTGCCTTCAAGGCTGTACTACATCCCAGTTTGGGATTTTCACCCTTTGAACTTGTTTAAGGCCATGAAGTTAAGGGGCCATTACAGCTGGTGAAGCAGCAATGGGAGGAGGTTACATCTTCTCCAGGAACTAACATTTTGGACTTTGTAACCAACCTACAAAACACCCTCAAAGACACTCTAGCCCTTGCTTAGGAAAATCTACAGGATGCTCAGCAAGAGCAAAAGGCCTGGTATGATAAACATGCCAGAGAGCGTTTCTTCAGAGTAGGTGACCAAATAATGGTCCTGAAAGCGCTCCAGGCCAATAAGATGGAAGTGTCATGGGAGTGACCATTTATGGCCCAAGAGTGCCTGGCGCTGTTAATTACCTCATGGCGTTCCCAGACTGTATCCTAAAACCCAAAGTATACCGTGTTCATTCTCTAAAGCCCTTTTATTCCCGAGAAATCAAGGTTGTCCAGTTTACAGCTCAGGAGAGAGACGATGCTGAGTGACCTGAAGGAGTCTACCATAAATAGAAAAGCAACAGTGGCATGGAAGAGGGGAGTCTTTCTGTGACACTCGGGCATAAGCAGCAGCAGCAAATCCAGGAGCTGTATACCAGCTTTGCGCTGATGTTTTCAGCCACCCCAGGATGGAGAGAATTGGTGTACCATTCCATTGACACAGGTGATGCTCGCCCAATTAGAGTCGAACCCTACCGGATAGCTTCTCAAGCAAAAATTGCAATAAAAAGGGAGATCAAGGACATATTACAGATGGGAGTAATCCTCCCCTCTGAGAGTGTGTGGGCCTCTCCAGTGGTTCTGGTTCCCCAACCAGACAGGGAAATCCGCTTTTGCATGGACTACTATAAGCTAAATGCTGTAACTCTACCAGAAGCCTATTCAGTGTCCCACACATATGAGCTATTGGAGAAACTGAGACATGTCCAGTTCATTTCTACCTTAGACTTAACTAAGGGGTACTGGCAAGTGCTGCTAGATGATGCAGCCAAAGACAGGTTAGCCTTCATCACCCATGTCGGGCAGTATGAATGCAACATGCTCCCTTTTGGACTGGGAAATGCACCTGCCACCCTCCCGAGACTGGTGGATAACCTTTTGGCTGGATTTGGGGAACTTGCAGTTGTCTACCTTGACGATGTGGCCATATTCTCAGATTCATGGGCAGAACACTTGGAACACCTCCAAGATGTCTTCCAGCACATAAAGGAGGCAGGATTAATCATTAAGGCCAAAAAGTGTCAATTAGGTCTAAACAGGGTGACGTATCTTGGACACCAAGAACTATCAACCCCCTACAGGCCAAAGTAAAGGCTATCCAAATGTAAGCAGAGTCAAGATGAGCTCTACCCTGACATCTGGTGGTGAATTATGAGGAGCATGAAAAGGAATTTTAGGTATTTGCGTTAGCACACACACCCCACCTAGCATAGCCTATGGCAGCCTGGGATGGTTATTTTGACAGCTCTGGGATCCCCAATTTCTTTGTTATTGGGGCAGGAGGAATAAAGTGTTGTCACCCTGATTATGTGAATGAGGAACTGTGAGACTGCTTTTTGACAGAGATGTCTCAATATCAATTAAGTAGCACTTGCTAGACAAGGGACATGGGTGCTAAAACCCATTGAAATGAGAGAGGTTGGGGACTGGTGTGTGTACCTGATGGTATAGGCCCCTTTTGAGGGCCTGGAACACCAATTGCACATCCTCCTGTCTCCACTGTTGAAGAGTAGAGCTAATTTTGATTCCATTAGGAGTCCATCTAGAGGCTGCTGAACTGAAATCACATTTGCGCCAATGGTGCACCAGCACCGGGGTTCCCCTACTACAAGCTGAAATCACTAAGAGCTGAAATCACTAAAAGAGCTAAGCTTACTGAGCTGAAATCACTGAGTGCTGTGTTAACTAGTGGAGGAGCCTGAAGATCTAACGCTAAGCGGCTGGCAGAGCGGAGCAGTTTGCAGCATGTTGGAGCAGCCCATGGAACAGTGAGTGGAGTGGTTTGCGGGGATGGCTGGAGTGGTTCACGGGTCGGCTGGAGGAGCAGCACAGCTGGTGTAGTGAAGCTGGTCGTGGGGAAGGCTGCAGCAGAACTCCACAGAGAGACAGAGCAGTTGGCCCTGGCCCATGTAAGGTGCCCCTTAACACCCTGTGTGTGCCCCCTCTCACTTCCACCCAGGCTGAGGGGGTAAAACTCTGCAGATAAACTTTTGAACTCTGAGGTGGCACTGACCAGAGACTTTCGGGTTGTTGAACTTTGGGGTGATTGGACTTGACCCTAAGGGGGAAAGGACACTGCCAAACGTACTTGGAGGTGGGTTTTTGCTTATGGTTTGTGTTATAATCCTGTTTGTGGTGTTTCTCCAACGTGATGCTGCATTGTTTCCCTCCTTTATTAAAAGGATTTTGCTGCACTCAGACTCCATGCTTGCGAGTGGGGAAGTATTGCCTCCTAGAGGCACCTGGAGGGGTGGTATGTAATTGTCCCAGGTCACTGGGTGGGGGTTCAAGCCGGTTTTGCATCATGTTATTGAAACGGAACCCCTGGATACTGAACCCGGCCTTTGTTGCTGCCAAATCAGAGGGGCAGAAGGGTTACACAAAAATGGCCTGTCCCTAAGTCAAAAAAGCAGGTCCAATCCTTCTTGGGCTTAGATGGGTATTACAAATTATTTGTACCACACTACAGCCAAATTGGCACCCCACTGACAGACCTGACCAAGAAAAAAAGTCAAATGCAGTTCAGTGGACTGAGAAGGGTCAGAGAGCCAGCTTAAGGCAGCCCTTATGTCTGACCCTGTATTAAGGGCCCTGGACTTTGACCAACCTTTTGTCGTAACCACAGATATTCCCAAGCGTGGTGTAGGAGCAGTTTTAATGCAGGAAGGCCTAAATCAACAATTTCATCCTGTTGTGTTTCTCAGCAAAAGCTTTCTGGGACGGAAAGCCACTCAGAAAAAGAATGTTATGCCATTGTATATGCTCTGAAGAAGCTACACCAATATATTTGGGGACATTGTTTCCAACTGCAGACCAATCATAGAATATCAGGGTTGGAAGGGACCTCAGGAGGTCATGTAGTCCAACCCCCTGCTCAAAGCAGGACCAATCCCCATCTAAATCATCCCATCCAGGACTTTGTCAAGCCTGACCTTAAAAACCTCTAAAGAAGAAGATTCCACCACCTCAGTAGGTAACCCATTCCAGTGCTTCACCACCCTCCTAGTGAAAAAGTTCTTCCTAATATCCAACCTAAACCTCCCCCACTGCAACTTGAGACCATTGCTCCTTATTCTGTCATCTGCCACCACTGAGAACAGTCTAGATCCATCCTCTTTGGAACCCCCTTTCAGGTAGTTGAAAGCAGCTATCAAATCCCATCTCATTCTTCTCTTCTGCAGACTAAACAATCCCAGTTCTCTCAGCATCTCCTCATAAGTCACGTGCTCCAGCCCCCTAATCATTTTTGTTGCCCTCTGCTGGACTCTTTCCAATTTTTCCACATCCTTCTTGTAGTGTGGGGCCCAAAACTGGACACAGTACTCCAGATGAGGCCTCACCATAGAGCCCAAAATGCCATTAGCCTTCTTGGCACAAGGGCACACTATTGACTCATATCCAGCTTTTCGTCCACTGCTGCCTAGCCATTCGGTCCCTAGTCTGTAACAGTGAATGGGATTCTTCCATCCTAAGTGCAGGGCTCTGCACTTGTCCTTGTTGAACCTTATTAGGTTTCTTTTTGCCCAATCCTCTAATTTGTCTAGGTCCCTCTGTATCCTATCCCTACCCTCCAGCGTATCTACCACTCCTCCTAGTTTAGTGTCATCTACAAACTTGCTGAGGGTGCAGTCCACGCCATCCTCCAGATCATCAATGAAGATATTGAACAAAACCAGCCCCAGGACCGACTTTTGGGACCCTTTGCTTGAAACCAGCTGCCAATTAGACATGGAGCCATTGATCACTACCCATTGAGCCCAACGATCTAGCCAGCTTTCTATCCACCTTATAGTCCATTCATCCAGCCCATACTTCTTTAACTTGCTGGCAAGAATACTGTGGGAGACCGTATAAAAAGCTTTGCTAAAGTCAAGGAATAACATGTCCACTGCTTTCCCCTCATCCATAGAGCCAGTTATCTCCTCATAAAAGGCAATTAGGTTAATCAGGCATGACTTGCCCTTGGTGAATCCATGCTGACTGTTCCTGATCACTTTCCTGTCCTCTAAGTGCTCAGAATTGATTCCTTGAGGACCTGGTCCATGATTTTTCATGCTGCACTGAAGTGGCTTCACACAGTCAAAAAGACTAACCGAAAACTTCTTTGGTGGAGTTTAGCTCTTCAAGACTTTGACTTGGAGATGCAACACATTTCAGGGGCCTCTAACAAAGTGGCTCACCCAGGAAGGGTTCCCAGAATTAGCTGGTTAAAATTGTCCTTGTAGTCTGTCATTTCCCTCCTTGAAATGTGGAAAATACTATTGATTTCTTCAGGAAGAAATCTCAGCCAGTGTGGACCCAACCTAAACCAGGCTGGCCAACACTGTCTGTGATTTATGGGGCGTGTGATAAATAAGTGGGGGTAGCTCCCTTTTATGGACAACCAGCCAGTCAGTAGCTATAGAATCCTCCTTAGCAGCTGTACCCTAATTGCTTTAATGTAAAGGGTTAAGAGAAGCTTAACCCGACTTGGCACCTGACCAGGGGACTCAATAGGGAGGCTTTACCCTTTCAAATTGGAAAAACTGCTGTTGAAGGGGGAGGATTCTTTGTCTCTTGGGCTGGAGAGAGGGGAAGGCAGCACCAAGCTTTAAGCCAGGTATGGGAAATCATCAGCATCATACCTAGAAACTCCTCACTTGGAACCCCAGATATGTAAGTAGCACAGGAAAAGTTAGGACGGATGTAATTAGGAACCTTTTTGGGTGCTTTGGTTTGTGAATTCCTCTGTGCTATCCCCAGGTGCTTTTGCTTCGCTTGTAACCTTTAAGCTAAACTCCAAGAAAGTTATTTTTGGTGTTTAATCCCTGAAGCCTGAGTTTTCAGATGTTTCTTTTGTTTTTAATAAACTTTACCTTTTTTTCTTAAAGAATCCTTTGATTCCGAAGTCCTTAGACAAGTGGTTGATCTGTGCTCACATTGCTAAGGCAACTGGTTGGTATTTTATTCTCAAGCCTTCCCAGGAAAGGGGGTGAAGAGCCTTGTGGGGATTGGGATTCCAAGTGACCCTTTCCTGAGTATTTGGGAAAATCATTTGGTGGTAGCAGCAATATCTGTCCAAGGCAGAAGACTATGCCTTGGAAAAGTTTTGACCTAAGCTGCTAGAAGATAAGATGAGGGAGTCTTTCATGTGGGTCCCCATATCCGTACCCCAGAATTCAGATTTGGTGGGGTATACCCTGGCAGGAGCATTAGAGGGAATCCCATAACCCTCTCTATCTAATAATAATAACAATGTAGCTAGTGTTGACCCTTTACTTCTATTATTAGTCAACAAATATGCAGGCATATTCTCCGTGTTACGTCATTGGCAACTGAAGAGCAGTGAGGGTTGGGGACTCAAACTCATAATTTATATTGGCTACTGACCATCTCCAGAAAGGTCAGTAGTAAACAGCTCTTGGAGCACATTTTAATAGGAAATTTTTTCAGTCTAAAAATTTAGACCATTTCTAATCACTAAAGCTCAATAAGCATTTATAAGGCCATACTGTCCTTTACTATAAGGCCATACTGTCCTTTACTATAAGGCCATACTGTCTTTTACCATAAGGCTCCTTTACACCACTCTGGCAATGTAAAGAAGCCTTAAAATTTTTACATCTGTTTTATACTTCTGGGGGAATTCACTAAGAACAATGGGAACAATTCACTAAGCAGGCAGGCAGCTACATTCTCCTCTGCCTGAGGGAACCCACCCACCCTCTACCCAGCCCCTTCCAGGCAGTGATTTATGTCTCTACCAGCTGCTCTGGGTGCCCAAACTGATCTGTCTGCACTGCCAGGAAGTGGGCGCATGACCGCTCTTGTGGCTTTCCTTTACTTCCTCATCAGAAGTCATTTTTCTGTGGGTAAGCAAATAAATCTGCAGGGGCCATGAATTCTGCATGCACACAGTGATGCAGAATTTCCCCAGGAGTAATAACGGGATTCTGAGGAAAGAGATTGCTTCATGCGGTGCTTCCCAGATGGCTACATTGATTTCCACTCCACCCCTCTTTCAACACTTTGAGTCACGGGCTGCCCAGCTGCATGCTCCATTCAGTAAATTCACTGGTCTAGCAACAGGTGAAAAAGAAGAGACCTCTCCAAGCTGAGTACTGAACTTCAGATAAAATAAGAATCTGTTCACTGTATGGCTTATTTATTTATTATGGGCCTAAGGCCATTAAAGGATGCTATAGTCACATATTTGAGCAATTCTAACACACTGTTTAATAGAAGGCAAAGATGGCACATACACACCAATCAGCACATTAAAATATGCAAGCTGAAGTGTTTCTCCACTCTGGAAGGTGACTCATTTGAAAATGGAACCTTCTTACTTCACAGATGTACTTCTAGAGCGTATCTATTCACTTTGGTGAGAAAACTGTTTACTCCTGTTGGTTCTGCAGAACCCATCTAGCCAAGAGAATACTAGCTGTTTCCTATACTTTCTTGTGCATCATAAATAGAATTGTTTGACTCACTTACACACACCGAAATCCACTGAAAACAATGGTGTTGCACAGATGTTAGTGGGGGCCTAGTTCAGTCTGCAGAGCCTTTATTACTGCTGATACGCAAACAGTTAAGAACCCAGGTGTGTCCCAGTTCTCAGGCTGACTTTTCAGGGCTGTTTTTTCAAATAAACCTCATCTTGTTTATAAACTGAGCGTGCCTGATTTGGAAACTTGTGAGTCACATGAACTACAGAGACGCAAGATACTACTTTGAGCATCACTTTTCAGAATAGAACAGTTTTCAAGGTCCCTCTTGGTTATTTAAGTCTGAACTCTGAAGTTTATTTTCAATAGCTTTACCCCCAAGACGACAGTGACCAAAGAACTAGATACTCAGAGATGTAGTAACCATTTGGTGTTCGTGAGGTGTAATTGGAAGCTTAATCATGAATGTTCAGGAGGTGGGATGAGGTGCAATGTCTTTAGTTAACCTTAATTTAGGGGCGTAGGCTACAGCTTTAATGCAGCTCCTTTTGCCTCCTAGCTGCAGAAAGCCTTTGGCTGAGAACCCTTCATTCAGCTCTTCTCAGATGATCAGAAAATGTCTAACATCTCAACAGACAGCCCTTCCAAGATTAACCTGTGGGCAGAGAATTTCTCTCAGCAAATGAAGAAGAATTTGGCCCCTTTCTTTAGCACATGGGGGTGGTCTATTAAGGTGGAAGTCTCCAAGAAACTGGAATCTCTGCCCAAATGGGATAAGAACCCAGTGAAAAAGATTGACTTAGTCCTAAGGAATATTAGCTGTAATGTTGTAAAGATCTTTGAGAGTTTTATGTTTGCTATAATATAGGAATATTATAAATATAATAAAACTGTATTAGACTCTCCAGGATGTAAATGTACTATCCGTTTCAGATTATACTATGTTGATGGGTATGGTTTATAAGGACCTAGAGAGAGAGTTATTTCCTGGATCTGCTTTCTTGGTCATGTGAGACAAATATCTGTCATGCACCTGAATTTCCTTCTGAATATGCTAATTCCTTTCTCTTTAAGGAAGCAAACCTAGGTCCTGACTGTGGCATTTAGTGACTGGTCTGAACTGGGGATTGTACAGAACTGCACATCTTTAGTAGGCACAATACTCGCTCCCAGCTTGCTGATGTATGGTGAGCATATATATGGAGAAATTGAGGGGAAAACTCCATCAGGGCTCCAGTGTATGGTTATATGTTTGTCCTGGAAACAGGACAAATGCAACCATGGTAATCGCTTAGCATTTGTGTGGAAGGAAACCCATTGTACGTACATGACTCCTGCACCAGAGATAAGAGACTGGAAAGAAGCAGTGAGAGAGGGCTAGGGTTGTGGCCAAGAGCAGGTCAGCTTGAGAGAGGGGCAGCAGTAGTGTTGGCTCTGTGACTGCATTTGGGTGGGAGGGGGACTGGAAGACAATTGTGGGTTTTGTGCATCTGCCAGTATTCTGGGGTGGACGCTCAGCTTTGTAAACTGTTATAGTTTTTAGGAAGAATGACTGAAATTATGGAGATAGCTTTGTAATTGGGTGGACTAGAAAGCCATTACAAGGGTTAAGCTCCCAGATGATGATGGCTTTCTTGCAGTAGCATTGGCTTGGAAGTAACTGACATAAAAGGAGCCAAGCAGGAGAATACTGGTCAGATCAACATGTAGTTTCTAAGCTGGATGTTTCATATTACCTTTTGTGTTTTGTTAACATTACAATATAATATCAGAATGATAACTTCCAGGGGAATTCACTGCATCAGGGCCTACCATTATGCTTCAGTCTCTGCATTTTATGGGCAGACCAAAGCATGCCTTATTGCCCATAAAACAGGGAATTTAATTAGTTCCTGAAGTCTCAGTCAAATTAAATGGAAGAACAAACTACCCGGTGTTTGAATGAAGGAAGAGGTACTGTACACTGAGTCTTCCAAATGGCACAAGATTTTAATTCATTTTAATAATCTTTTAGAACAGCAGAGAATGCATGAAAGGTTTAATTATCACTCATTTTTCAAACAAACAAGGAAATGTAACACTTATTAAAACGTATCATAAAATACACTGAACAAAAAGGGAAAATCGAGCCCCCTGAATGGTAATACAGTATAACAAAGTGAGTTGGGTAACTTGGCTCAGAGGAAACTGACTAATCCCAAACACCCAGGAAGTCACTGTAATAATTTTTTGGCTCAATTAAGAGTGTTAATGCAAGAAGATCTGAGACTTTCAGGAAGGAAAGGAGGATGTAAGAAGTTCTGTCCCGCATTTCCACTGCTGCTGCAACGTCTCACTGACTTTGTGTCCTACACTCCATGGGTGCTCAAAATTAGTAATAAGATAAGTTTTAATGCTACAAAACTTTAACAATTTTAAATCTTGGGGAGAAAATGGCCACGATGGTCTAAAATAGAAGCCCGGCATTAACCCCCTAAATCTCCATTTAGGCATCTGTCCAACTTTCAAAATCTTGGCCCAGGTTTTTTTTTTTTCAAACTTAGTGAAAATATAACCATTGATAACATTTGTACTAATGTACTGTGTTGAACAACTATTAGCAAACTGCCCATCTGGTGAGAGGAGACCTCTGGAAACCAAATGGACTCCTTTTTCAGGTATGCTGGAAAGCTTTTAGACATGTTCTTACCTAGCACTCTCTGTGCATCCCCATGAGACAGGTTGTAGAACATTCTGTAGGGATCATGGCAGGAAGGAGATGGGGTGTGGGGGATGGAAAGGATGGTGTGCTGCTCCTGGGAAGTGTTGGGTGTCCTCATCAGTGAAGCTTCATATTCATAGTGAACATTAACTGCCCCTCTTCCTAGAGCTGTCCATCAATCATCTAGCACCACAGGGTCAGATAAGAGTTTGTAGCTGATCAGGAAGTATGGATAGCACTGGTAGCTATTGAAGATCACATAAATATTTGGACTGGTCACATTATCCACACATGAGTCAAAGCATTCCCTACCAGACTGTATTTGTGGAGGCTGCCAATAATGCTTTTTCCCGCGTGTACATTTGCCAACCAATACTTTGGCCAAGAACATGTGGCGCAGTCCACCCTTCCCTGCCTGGGAATAGCGGTCAGCCTGGTCTGCGTTCACACTGAAATAGCAACCTCTGCCATACATATGTGATCCTGAGAGGTGAGTGTCAAACTTTATCTGGCAGGTGAACCCCAGGCGTTTGGCTGAGGTGCTGTGGAAGAGGTGCTTCTCTAGCCTCAATTTCTCCTCTGCTGAGAGACTCTGTGACATTAAATCCTTCTGGCTGAGGAGGGAGCAAAGGAGAAACAAGTGTGGTTAGTTACCGACCTATGGGGAAACTTGTTACTTCCCCAGCACCTCAACCAGGAACCTAATCCCATCTCCACCCTGTGCGTCCATCTTTTTGCTTCCTCAACATGAAGAAAACAAATTGTGGGCTAAATGTTTCTCTCCATTAATCTGGAGTTCAAGTTCAAATAATCTAATCACTCATTCTGAAAAATGGAAATGGGGCTACAGAAGCTCACCAAACTTCTAGATGCTCTAGCCCTCTAAACCTGGGTAATAAGCACAGTTGTATAGAGCATGTCTAAGAGTAGGAGTGTAGCTCATGCATTTGCAGTTGTAATTCCTGTACTTCTGTCTGCATCAATAAATCACCCTTCATTTAAGAAATTAAATTTGACCATCTCACTTATTCCTGCCTTCACACAGTGAGGCTTCAGCTTCAGCTTCATCCCAAACCTAAATATCATTTGTGACTCACTGTGTCTTTCTGGCTACCATGGAGGTAGTGACAGAGAGATAGAGTTAAGGTTGTTTAGGTAACCTTAACCATGTATTTCTGCACTCTAGCCCTCTTTTTAAAGAATAATCACACCACGTGGAGGCTGGCCATTTAAATCCCACACTGGAATGTAGATACTGACATTGTGCTGGTGCATGGTTCAGATGTTGGAAATGTAAATCCTGGCATTAGTACCATGTGCTGCTGATCCGCACCCTAGGACTTAAGCCCTGAGATTCACAGTTCTTGTTTATATATGCAGCAAGATCCCACAGTGCTCAAACAGGTCTTTCTTCCCATCTCTGAATATCGCAGGATCTGCACAGTGGGGCATTAGCACCTGGATTCACTCATCCACCTACCTACTGCAGGATCCACACACTAGCACATTAGCAATGAGAGACAGATTTCCAGTCCTCAAAGGGCTCATGTTTTTGCATCCCAGGCAATGAGCAACACAATCAATACTTCCACTCTGGTATAACCCTCTTTCTCTCCGAACCCCTCTGGAACAGCATCAATTTTACCTGCAGTATTTTTGCCAGAGAAAGTCATTCCGGATCCTGTGAACTGAGAGCAGAAGAACTTTGTCCTCTGAGAGAGACTTGTGGAAGAGGGTGTAAATGGTTTGGTATGCTGCTTCTGATGGCAACACCTCCTCCTGCACAAATGGGACACTGCCTTCTGGACGCTTGATCCAGTAGGCAGGATATGGGCCATTGTAACCATCTGTAGGATCTTCTCCAAGGATGTTAGAAGTGGGAGGATAATGCATTTCTGAGGGGCTGCTTGGAATTGTCCTAAAGTGAGAATAAGACACAATTGAATTCATCCTAGCACCACTTAGATGCCATTAGTGATGGTATCACCTGTTGTGTTTCTTACCACAGCTGTGGCAACATCTGGAGGAGTGAGCGATAAGTGGGCCGGAGCTGGATAGTGTGGCTGTTTCCTGTATTATGGTTGTATATTAGACTCTGCTTGAAGTCAATGGTGTAGAGGTGACCTCGCAGCTGAAAGACATGCTCTTGTGTGCAGTCTTCAAAGGCAGCAAGGAAATCTTGCGAGAGGGGCTGAGAAGGGAGAGAAAGGGGGAGCTGCAGTTACAGTAGCTGGAAGAAAGCCAGTCACTTCCACCACACATGTTGCTCCTCATGATTAGAGCTCACCCTCGTGCTGGAGCAACCAATCTCCTGGCACTAAAAGGGATTCCAAATCCATGTTCATTCAGTCCTGGCCTTTACCACCATACACAGACAGATTCTCAAAATGGATTTATACCCTGAAGAGACAGCCCTCCCCCCAAAAAGGGTGATCTGAGTCCTACTGTTTTTACCCCCTCGTATTTCTTCCAGATGCTGCCATCCTCCCAGTATACTGTCCACTCAGTGGGGAAGTAGGAGTTCTGCTCAGGATGACTAGTGTTGGACAGCCGCCGTATATTACTGAAAGGCCCATGGTGACCTATTTTCAATGTATTCAAGTTGACTTTCCCAGCCAACACCTTCCTAGGAAAGAAGAAAAATTACTCTTCTGTAACTGGAGTTCTGAGAGCAGATTCAGTACAGATCCCCATTTTTGGGATGCTCTTGTGCCGCTTACATCGAGCCTGGAAGCCTCTAAGATATCCTGACTATTGAGGCCTCCACCATGAACAAAATTGTATCTCCCCTCCTCCCCTTTCCCTATTCTCAGTTCCTTCCACCCTCTCAGGCTCTGAAGAATTGAGGATGAAGGGTGGGTGGTGTGAATTTGTATTCCAGTTACAGGTGAGTAGCTGTTATTTTTCCAGATATTGTCAGGACAGAGCCACACAGTTGGGACAGTCACAAGCAATTAGTCCAAGGAGGTAGGGATGAGATTATTCTAATTAATAATTGCAAAACTACTCTCCTGAACTGGAGCCCAGGGCTAGGCTGAGCTCCAAGTAGCAGGTCTACAGCTTTCCACTATGGAACTTTCTGAAGGCATAACCTAGAAGCTTCTGTGAACCTAATGGAATGCACCCTGGCACCTTCAGGCACTGGGATACCTGCAAATCCATGACATGTTTTGATAGTAGCTTTAGTCTACTTCAAACATTTGGAGATATCTTGTTCCCTAACTCTGTCACCATAAACCACAGATAATCTAGGGATTTATGACAAGGAAACTTTCTAACTCGAGCCTTTCTTTTCTGGAAGGAACTTCTTTCCTATTCCATCATTAATGGAATCTTCAGCCTCTAAGAACTCAGGTCTGTTGCAGGAAGGACTCTACTCCTGGCCACAGCTCCCCTTTATTTCTGCTTACTGAAAGAGTACTACCTACGCTGTAGGGAAACACTCAACAACTGATAAATAATCCAACTTTTAGAATACCGGGATCATTTAATTTTATGATTGAATTGTAACTTTTTGTACAGGCTACACTCAGACATATTCACATCAGGAGGCCAAAAACTATGTCTTCTGTTACTCTAGTACAGTGGTCCCCAGCGCAGTGCCCACAGGCACCATGGCGCCCACCAGGGCATTTATGTGCACCCACCTAGTGCCTAGCAGTGGAGAGAAGCCATGGCCCCACGCCTGATGAGGACAGAGAACTCAGGCTGCGGGCGCGGTGTTCTCTGTTCCCGGCAGGTGTGGGGCCAGCCTAATGCCCAGCAGGGGAGAGAAGCCAGGGCCCCCTTCCCCCACCATGATCTTCTGCACTCCTTTCCCTATGATAGTGGAGGGAAGGCATAGAATACATGGTTTGGATATTTCTGAGCAAGGCCATCTTTTCCCAGGAACTGGGTATCTGCTTCCCTTGTGAAGTAGAGGCAGGTCTTTGCATTCCTCTTGCAGGCAAACTGATCCACTTCAGGTTGGGTGAGATGTTGAATCCTGGTTCAGCAACCATTCCATGTTGGCTGAGCAGGGTTCTCAAGAGAGAATCTGCTTTTTGAAAGAGTGCTTTTTATATGGGACGCTCGCATGGGATAAAATCTCTATTGCCTCTGAGTAGAGTTTCTAACACCTGGCTCCTTCCTGAGTGGTCAGACCACTACAGTTGTAGTATTGTTGAATTGCATTGGAAAATAATCTCCACTGATCTATAGCTGGACCACCAGAAGAGTCAGCCTACCAGCTCAAAATTTTAGCAAACTGATGCTCTCCTCCTCTGTGGGAGTCCATTGACCTTGTGCTGTCACATTGTACATAAGAACAGCCATACTGGGTCAGACCAAAGGTCCATCTAGCCCAGTATCCTGTTTTCCAACAGCAGCCAGTACACCAGAGGGAATGAATAGAACAGGTAATCATCAAGTGATCCATCCCTTGTCGCTCTTTCCCAGCTTCTGGCAAACAGAGGCTAGGGACACCATCCCTGTCTAAAACTGTTTCCAAATCCTTTGTGGCTGTCTTAGTGGTGAGCACCCTTGGGTCTAACAGTCATAGGGGATAGACTGGATGCTAAAGTTCAAGCAGATGGAGAATCAGTCTGGTGCATTTCTGTCACACAGTCATCTTAGGCATTGGGTATGAGGGTCGGAAATTGGGAATTTCAAACTAGAAAATTGGCATTCTTTAATAGGAGTCTATTTTTTGTGGACTACCATCTATAAGGGCTACATGTTTCCAAGAATCAAGCTCTCTGGAGGATATAAATTTGCCCCAGTAGGACTACAATTATCTATCTACATAATATCTAAAATGTATGCACAACTGTTCCTACCGGGGGCAAATTAAAAATGGTGAGTGGACTCTCAAGGGGAAGGCCCAGAAACGTTCAGCTCTGCTTCTTTTGGCAACTGGAAGTCACTGAAGTGGGAGTTTGGGAGGGGAAAAGGTAGCACATCTCCTTGTATAACCTCACATAGAGCATTCTATGGCTTGGTGCAAAGTCCTCACAACTCTAACCTGTCAAAATTTTCTAGAGGGATGCAGGCTCAGCCCAAGATTGGGTTGTATTGGAAATACTTGAAGGAAAAATGTAGTTCTTAGTGATTCCTGATGGGAAAATACCAGCACAGGAGGAGCTGTGAGCTTCCTATTCTGCCACCACCAGTGTATTCCCTCTAGTGCTCCCCACTAGAAGAAGCAGGAAGAGGGAATTGTGAAGCTCAGAGAGGAAATGAGTGCTAATTATTTTCAAATGTAAATCCCTACATTCTTACACTACCTTCCGTTGGGAAAGTGCAGCATCACAGCTGCTAGTCCCTGTTTTCCCTGACAATGGTTTTACCAATCTGACTCAGAGAGGATCAGGTTGCTTGGAGGCATAACTAAAGCAGTCCAGCAATCTACTCTGGTAGTCAGAGACAGCAGGTTGTCTACTATGGTGGCAGAAAATAAAGACCAGAAATGGAGCTCAGTTTCTTTCTAAAGGATAATAA
Organism: Gopherus evgoodei; assembly: GCF_007399415.2. Taxonomy (NCBI): domain Eukaryota; kingdom Metazoa; phylum Chordata; order Testudines; family Testudinidae; genus Gopherus; species Gopherus evgoodei. Next base: position 254,173,740 of record NC_044322.1, on the reverse strand, counting down.
TGGATGATCCAGAGTGATGGACACTGGTCCTCACAGGAAGTAACATGAGGAGCCACTGCAGAGCTTCTGCCAGGTTACATCTGTGCACGACATGTATGCTGCCAGAGCTGTGACCAGCAACCATATTTGACTTGGTATTCTATTTGTTGTCAGTGCATGTGCACCTATGCAGATCTTCATTATTTAAATAGTATTAAACACTTAAATCACAAACACTTGTAAAAGCAATCACTGGACTGGTTTGTATCAGTCCTGGTACACAGCTGCAGTATCCCATAGGAAAGCCAGAATGAAGTAATGGTGCTCTCCCTATGGAGTCAGTGTTTCCACAGCCAGATTAGGACTGGAGTTTCTCATCAACTTACTTGTCAATCAGTTTAACATGCACTCTCCCAATGTCACTGTATAGCTTCTCCAGATGTCGCTGAGCCGAGTCATTCACACTCTGCCAGACCTGGCTATCCTTCCACTTTATTTGCCAGTGGTAGGGATAGCGAGTGTGGTGAAGCTCACAGATAGACCCATGAGGGCAATTCCCCAAAAGAAAGTGGTCACAGATCTGGATTCCCTCTTTCTGATGAGTGTGGAATTGGATTTCCGTCTCACTCATTGGCCGCTTTGGAAACTCTCCTTGGTTACATGAACCAGCTACTTTTGAGCTGCACCTGCGCTTTATGGGCACAGGGGATGGGCTGTGGGGATGTGACATTTCAGAAGCTGATATTGAGGCCAGAGACGAAGCAGACCTTGGTCTTTTGAAGGAACATGATTCCTGGAAGAAAAGGAGGGAGTGCAATTTAGAAACAAGATGCAGATTGACTTTGGATAGAAGGCCCGGAGGCCTGGCTCCTGCCCTACATGTATTATCTCCCAATGGCAGGTGCCTCTTCTCCTGGGCATCACACATGCACCACCACCATCAGGACACTATTCCCCTCAGCTTCACCTCTCAAAGCACACAAATTAGAATCCTTCCTCTTCTGGGATTCATCCCCCTATGGCATATACAAACACTGCTCCCCTAGTTTACTCTCCTGAGATTTACCCTGTCCCTGAACACTTTTCCCCTACAGGACCCGGGCCCTGCAGATCTCTCTGCTTGCCTCAGGCTGAGAGGGGAATGGAGTTGCTATGCCAGGTCCGGAAAGAATGAGTTTGTCAGTCCACATTTCCTACAAAGACTCCTGATAACATCCCCTACCCCTTGGGCCTGGCTGCAGCAAAGGGAATATTGACTGATTCTATATGGAGGTTATGCTGACGGCATTCGCATAGGAGTCTAAGGTTTCTAATCACAGGATTAATTTTTGTTTCACCCAGAAGCTCATCTGAGACAGACTGACCATTTGCCCCCTTCCCCAGCAGTTAATGCTAGGAGGGATTCTCCCAAACACTTTCTGTGTCTTTGCCCATGGCAATTTCAACACATAAGCCAGAGGAGCTGATAATTTTGGAGTGACTGCTGCTCCCTCATTCACTACTGAGGTTTCTGCCCTCAGTTCTCTCCTCTTTTTCCTCTTCACCCTCTGTATCAAGTGGCACCTAACAAAACGGAACTCTTATTGCTCTTATTGCTGCTCTGTCTACACTGATGAGTTGCCATTTTTACCTCTTCATTTCTGACTTTTCACCCATCCACCCAGTTCTGCAACTTGGCCTGGTTATCTTACTTCTCTTCTGTTATCTGAAGATTAAAATGACCATAACTGAACTCTTTGTCTTCCTTCCCAAACACTCCCTTCTACCTCCTCTCATGGTTGACAATACCGCAACCTCCTCATCATTCATTCTGGGTTATCTTTCGAATAGATGCCTGCCTCTCTCTCTCTCTCTCTCCTCACACACCCAATACAGATCCAGATCTTGCCTCGCCTTCTGCCTTGATGTCTCTAAAAGATCTGTTCTCCTCTACCTCTGTCTCCACTGCAAAAGGGCTCAGCTAAGCCTTCCTCAGGTCTCATCTTACTTCTCTATCTGTCTTCTGCTCTATCAGCTGCTAAAATAATCTTCCTGGTCTATTGCTCTGAGCAAGACTCACCCCCGGGTTCTTTGAATATCACCAGTGGTTCCCTCTCAGCTACTTCACAAAAATCTAAATTTCTTGTTACTATCTTTACAGGCCTCCTCCCTACTTATCTGCCCTTGAAAAGGCAAGGCCCAGGTCTAAATATTTGAACAATAATTTCTGTAGAACTCTTCTGGTTTCATTCTTAAATTCTACAGGATTTTTTCCATCAGACTGACATTCCAGAGAGAGGACAGGAAGCACTGGCTGAAACCCAGAACTTTGGAAACAGGGGGCCCAGTGTACAACTGGAAAATGCAAAATCAAATAGGAAATTACTGTGAGTAAAAGCAAGATCAAAAAGGCTATTTCAGCTCCAGTGCAGCAGGGTGAATTTTGTCTGACAGCATCAGTCTGCAACCAGAGAACCAGATACACAACTCCAGAGATCTACATTGATGAGAGATGTCAGGAAAAAACTGACTAAGAAGATTTTGGAGGGGGTGAGTTACTGGCAGCTGGAGAACATATTAGGGTGTGCACTCAATTTCCCCAGTCCCTCTCCCCTGTCAGAATAAATACACTACAGTGAAAGACGGTAGTGTGAGAAAAAGTTTATTTACCCTTCACCTTCCTTGAGTGCTTTGCCAGCCTCTCTCTTGTTTTAATTGCGCTGCCCTGCTCTGAACCTTACCTTATTCCCCGTCTCTTCTACATCTATATATTCTCCTCCTCCTCCTCCACCTTCTGTAGTTTCCCTATTTTCATGCTTTTTTTCTCGCTTCCGTTCCTTTTTCTCTCTTTGTCCTTCACTCATAAAGGAGTGGGGTTTCAGCCTTTCAACCTCCTGTGTCAAGGGCAGATGACAATTCTTCATGATGGAGCTGTTCTTAATGCTGGGCCTGCCCTGAAAGCAGCTGCCTCCTCCCTGCATACTTTGATGACCCAGGAGGAACTAGCTTACACAGACACAAACACACGCTCTCACTCTGCTCCTACAATAGGACACTATTAACCTGGACTTCCTGCCCCAGTACCGTACTTCTCCCTTAGTGAAATCCCCTCTGTTTATTAATTATAAATAATTATCAGTCCTAAACAAGCCTATGGTGGTTAGTCAATGAGATGCCCTCCCTTAAGCTTTACACACACACTTCTACCTTTGCACAACATTCCTCGAAGGGAGCCTGTTTTCTTAGGCGTTACTCTTTCAAGAAAAACACCCACACTCATACATGTTTAGTCCATGTCTAGACTAGGAACCTTCATAGGTGCTGGCACTAGAGGTGCTGCCACAGCCCCTGGCTTGAAGTAGTAACAACACCACAAATACATGGTTTCTGCCTTCAATAGCCCCACTATAAAAATTGTTCCAGCACCAGTGGGAACCTTGTAGAAAAATCTCCATTGGAACCAGTAGTAGCACCTATAGAAGCTCTAGTGTAGATGAGGCTCCTGCTCCCAGTGTAGTTCTTTTAGTGTTAAATTCCACTTCTCTTTTTCGATGTCTAAAGTTCTGCTCTCCTTCAAGATAGGTCTTGGAATGCAGGTGACAGCCTCAGGCCCATCTGCACTGTTCCAGTCCAAGGAACGTGGAGACAGAGTGTGACCAGATTGTGAAAATGAGATGCTGAGTTCCCCACTTTAGTGTGCAAGGGCATGTATATGTGCACGTGAAATCTGTTGTTGGAGAGGTTCCTGCTCCTTTCTCCACTTCTGGCCAATCATCTCCCCACCCCCCTTTCAAAAAACTAGAACACATTACAGTACAGGATGGAACAGGGTAGAAATCAGTCTTCACTCCTTAAATACCCTTTAGCCTGGTCCTGGTTCCTATCCCACCAGACTTTGCTCCCTTTTTTTTTCTCCACACTGCCACCATCCTTCCATGAATCCTGCCTTATTTTTTTCTGCTCCTCCTTCAGTCTCCAGACTGTCTGCTCCTTCTTCTCCTTGGCCTTTTCTTCTGAGTTTTTTCTGCTTTTGTCTTAATATATCTTTCTTTTTCTCACCTGGTCCTTTGCTCAGAAGGGAAGTAAATTTGAGCCTTTTGGAGGGAGGTGCCTCCTGGGAGAAGTGGAGATGAGGATATTTAATAATGAGGTATGGAACCTGAGTGCTGGTCCCTGGGCTTCAACAACGGTCCACCACACACACATCCTCTGTAGTAGGACCTAGCTAATTTTGACTTCACTTCTTAATGCAACAAGGCTCTAAGGGAATTCTCCTGCTAGTAGGCTTTGCAGCTAATACACGCAGTGCTCTCTGAATGGAACCCCCACCCTCTTCTGGGCTTCTTCCCTCACTGCACAGCTCCAATGGGAGACTGGTTTCTTATGCTTCACTCTCTCACCTCTCAGATGTATGTGCCTACAACCTACACATCCCCAACTCCAATGCATAGATTCCATCATCAGTGGGACTCCCCCATCCTCAGTTTCACACACACACACACACACACACACACACACACACACACACACACACACACACACACACACACAGGTCACCACCTTGGCATCACCCCCTCAACATGCACTGCGCTCTAAAATGAAATGTCATCTTTGCATAAAAAAACCTATCCCAACCCCCTCACTTTTCTTCTCCAGTGGGACGAGCGACACTGCTCTTGGGGAGACTCACTTCCTCTGGGGGTGAGAAGGAACGCCATACCCATAGTGCCTTGCTCTCTGCTGACCACCACAATGTCCCTCATGAATCCATAGGTCGAGAGTCTTTCCAGTGCGGGCCAGATAAGGGAGTTATAATACTTGTCAGTGCTATGTGCAGAGCAAACCCCGCCCCCTTCCCAAGGTAACCACGGCAAAGTGTCATGGCAACTAAACAGCCAGTCCTGACATTCCACATTATCCCTATACCCGACACTGTGCGAGAGGAGGGGTAATTTGTATAGAGGGATACTGGCTCCACCAGTTGGGGGCCAGATTGGTGTCTTGACTGGCCCAATCTGCATAAAGTAAGGACATATTATCTGAAGGAGTGGCTACTCTAGGAGTTCAGCAGGCTTCTAGGCTTCCCACACACTGCTCCTGTAATGTGAACCCCCAATCCTTGCCTTCACACCTTCTCCCAAAAACACACTTCTAGCTCAAAATGACATCCTAGTCTTCTGGGTTGCCTGACCTCATTATACACACTACTTCCTCAGCGGGAAGCTCAGTCCACTCTGACTCTCATGCACTAGCTCAAACAGAAGCCTGCCTTACCCTGGAGAGATCCCCATAGGTAAAGAAAGATTTCCTCAAAGACTTTAAAAAAAAAGTATGAGGAGAATCTCAGCTGGAAGGAGCTCTAAGAATTATTTTTTATGATGTCAGACTCAGGAAGTGGCACTTAGGTTGATAGTCTGGCTATTAAATCTCTGCTCGCCCGTGAGCCATGGCCCCTATTTCCCTGTCCCAGGATGCAGATAATAACCTGCTTTTTACATAACCAGAGACAGGGAACAGATTTTGAAGTGAGAAACCCAGGACACTCATATGGGAGTGCAGGAAATCTGCAAAAGTGGTTGAATGCAAGTATGTTATTGGGTGGGTAGCTGTATCTTTGCCCTCAACAGCCTTTGTCCTCACAGAACATGTGACACTAAAGCAGTGGAGGAGGAGAATGGGACACACACACTCCACCCCCACCCCCGACCTGCTTCCTTTTTCTTTATCTCTCTCTCCCTTGCCCCTTCTCTTCAACCTGCCTCATTTCTTCCTGTGCTTGCCCCCATGTCTAGCCTCCCTCCTTCACCTTTCCTTGCATTTTTTGCATTGCTCCATCTACAGTGTTTTTTACTCATAGACTTTAAGGTCAGAAGAGACCACTGTGATTATCTAGTCTGACATCCTGCACATTGCAGGCCATAGAACCTCACCCATCCACTCCTGTAATAGACCCCTAACCTCTGGCTGAGTTACTGAAATCCTGAAATCATGGTAAAGACTTCAAGTTACAGAGATTCCACCATTTACACTAGATTAAACCTGCAAGTGACCCATGGTCCATACTGCTGAGGAAGGCAGACAAAAAAACCCAGGCACTCTGCCAATCTGACCTAGGGAAAAATTCCTTCCCGACCCCAGATATGGCAGTCAGATAGGTCCTGAGCATGTGGGCAAGACCTACCAGCCATATACCTGGGAGAGAATTCTCTGTAGTAACTCAGAGTCCTCCCCATGTAATTTCCCATCTCCCACAGCTGGGGATTTTTGTGACAAAGAAGGAAATTGGATTTGGGCCTTTGGAAAGGAGGCAGAGGACTCAACTGGCTTCTCCAGGCTGCCAATTTAAAAGGCCCTGGGCTCCCTGCAGCAGCTGGAGCCCAGGGCCTTTTAAATCACCCCTCATGCCCCAGCCACCTCTGCAACTGGTAGCTCCAGGGGTGATTTAAAGGCCCCAGGGCTCACAGCCACAGCTGATTTAAAGTTGATCTTGATTTAAAGGCCCTGCCTCTTCTGGTTGAGGCCACACCCCTGCCCAGGACTCCGGTGTACGGGTAAGTCCTTTAACTTTCTTTCACCCCTGAAGGGAGGCGACTCCTGGAAGAAGAAGAGATACAGCAGTTTAATACTGAGATGTGCACTCAGGACTTAAATTCAGCTGGAGCTGTCTGGAGCAGAGCACTGGTAAATATTTTCAACCCCCCACGATGATTTTATAGCATGTTGAGTCTGGGGCAGGGGGCCTCTAGGAAATTTAAGCCCTGTGTGCGCTGGTTTCAAATGTAGGACCTGGGACTTCAATTTTCCACTATGATTGCATGCACTGGTTCCCTCAGTAGACTTGCTCCCTTTGTAAAGACATTGCTCCCCAGTGGGGGCTCAACCCACTCGTCTCCACACGAACACGCGCAGCCCCTGATCATGCCACAACTCAGCAGTGGTATGGTTTCACAGGTATGTTAGAGAGGGTATATTAATGAAAGTCTGTGAAGTGTGTGATGCTGGCAGACTAGATGCCAGCTCTTGCCAAGGGCTTTAGGCCTCAGCTGAGCTCTGACAAATTCATTGCTGGAAATCAGTCTGTTTCACCTGTGTGCTATTATAGTTAAGATTATATTAGACTTATAAGAATGTGTTTAGTGTTTAGACTTCATGAAATGCTTGTAAGTTGCTGCCTGCATTACTCTCACAATATCTTTATTACATGCTACAAGGTACCATTTAAAGTTTTTTTGCTTTTTTAACTGTAAAAAATGTTTGCTCTGAAATTGAGAACCCAGTCAGGAGGGATCATCTCCTGCCTTTCAAGAAGACCTATCAAAATAAATGGACCACTGTAAGACATCACAATACAAAGACGTTGTTAATTGACCCCTCACACCCATGAAGAAGCTAGATGCAAAAGGGCTTGTCCCATCAGCTTGAATTCTGGAAGAAGGAAATAAAAATAGCTGATAAGAAAACTTTTCATCTTTTGCTGTTTGGATGCTCACAGGGCCAGAGTGATGGAACAGAAGCAGAGATCCCCAGGGTCAACATGAGTTAGCCCTAAAAGACATTCAGAGCTGACAGATTACTACAACTCTGCTATGTATGTTTGGGGAGTGTTAGGCTGGGTGAGAATTTGCTTTTAATTGTATTTATTTTGGTTTTATAAGGGTAAATTCCATGTTTCCCTTTGAAGTAAAAAGCTCTCCAGTCTTGAGCCTTCTGTGTCTCTCAAGGTGCGGCTAACAGCCTCCTTTTCACCACAGTGTTCCCTCTTTAGGCCTCTGCAGAGAGGTGTACGGGATTTTTAAAGTAAGTAATCAGGACCCTGCCATGAGAGTGCAGATAGTCTGTTACGTGTGTGCATGCAAAAGTATTGCTGGCGGGGAAGGGGTTCTGTTCCTTCCCCTCCTGTGGTAACTTCCTCTCCCACTTCTAGACTGAAAATACTGAAAGGAAATTAATAAGGGAATAATTCAATCTTCACCCCTTCACACCTCCTGTGCTGCTTTTCCCAGTTCTAATCTTCCCATGCCCGAGGTGTCTTCATTTTGCCAATACACGCCCTCTGCCCCTTATGTGACTCTTACCTCATTTCTTCTGCCTGACTCTAGTCTCTGTGCATCTCCGTCCCCTTCATTTTCTTGTCTTTTCTGTTTTCTCTGGGTTAGCTCCGTACAGTGTTTCGTTTTCTCATTTTGTGCCATGTCCAGAGTAGAACTGGATTTCAGCCTCTTGGAGGAGCCCAGCTTCTGGAAGAAATAGACATGATGCTATTTAATAACGAAGCGCAGAGCTGCCATAAGTGGAGGTTGCTGGACTCCAAATCCTGCCCCAGCACTTCACGTGCCATTCTACCATATTCCTGTCACTGGTTTCTCCTAAGCTGATTTCTCCCACACCCTGCTTCTTATAATGTCTATATCCTATCATCCTTTCTGTGAATCCTTAATAATAAGGCAAGAAACTGTTCTGAACACCAGGCTTTAGTCCCATCTTTCCTGCCACACTTACATACACTGTCCAATACTTCTCTCATACTAGTGTCCTGCTGACTTGGTCATTACTCCCTGATACCCATCTCCCTTGATGGAACTAATCCTGTTAGGAGTCACACTTAAACATATGCAAAGGACCACTTGTCTTAGGTTTCATCTCTCCACACACACCCAACATTTGTACTGCTCTCTGTTCTTTTAGGCCTAACTTTTCCAACACACACTCCTCTAACCAGACCCCACATAGTACAGTCTTCATTAGCAGTAGGACTCTAATTATGTGTACCTACTCTACTGGCTATCACCTTCTCCACTCCCAGCATGCACAAACTCGTACCTTGCCATAATTAGAGAGTTCATCCCTGGGCTTCAACTGCTCCCCAAGTAAATACAGTTAATCTCCAGTGAGACCCAACCCTGCAGGTTGCCTTCCACTGGCGGGGCCTGCTCATCTTTCGGTTTAATCTCCCACCCTGCTCCAAATACAACCTTCATTCTTGCCGCTGCTGCTTCCTCTGCTTTTGTCTCCAGCCCATTTTCATCACCTTTCCCGGTATTTTCTGTTCTCCATTTCATGTGTTTGTTCTTTCTCTCCCTTTGCTCATTGCACAGAGGGAAAACAGACTCAAGCCTTTTGGAAAAAGGTGTCTCCTGTTACAAGAGAAGAAGGACCAAACATTATGTAGCACCTCCGGCTTAATTTCTTCCCATGTTCTATCCACAGTACTCCCCCCGTGGAAGCTCGACCCACTCTGACCCACACAGTAGAACTACAACCCTGCACTGGAGAGATTCCAGGGGATATATCAATCTGCATTAATAAACATTTGTAAGGTGTATCCAGAATCTCCACTGGAGGGCACTACTTACTAAGTCATATGTCAGACTGGATTTGGGAAGGGCAAATTGAGTTTATGGAGATTTCTTTCTGGGGAGCGCTGTGGTGAGACAGAAGGAGATGTAGCCTTTAATCATTTTAATTTTTCTTTATTATTTAGAATTTCATTTCATTTTTTTTTTAAGTGGAAAACTGTCTACTTTCACTTGGGAGAGTCTCCTGCCTGCTTTTCTCCAGTAGCCAACAACCGCCTCATTCCCACTTTTAAGTCAAACTCTCTGTTCTCCTTTGGGAGAGTAGCCTGCCTGTGTGTCTCAGGATGCAGGTATCAGCCTCATCCCCATCACAATGTGTATCTACAGGGAGAGTGAGGACACATTTTGAAAGAGAGAAAGTAGCACAGCTGCTAGGGGAGTGCAAGACATTACCAGTGTGCATGCAGGAATGTGGCACTGGGGTGAGCTGCTCATCCTTTCCCCTCTTGAACTAAAACAGGAATACATTACAGTGAAAGAAGGGGAGGGAGAAATCTGTATATATCCCCCTGCTTCTCTTTTATCCTTTCTCCCAGTTCTAATCCTCTTATACCCTGGCCTCTTTTGCCTTCACTTGCCCCTCCTCTCCACTTCTGTGATTCCTACCTCATTTCTCCTATCTGTTCCCTCTGTCTCTTGGCTCTGAAGGTGTACCCCTCCTTTGCTTTGTGTTCCTAATTGTTTGTGCTTCTGCTTTCCCTCCCATTTCTTTCTGTCGCTCTGTCCTTTGCTCAGAGGGGAAGTGGGTTTCAACCACGGAGGGGGAAGCAGCTTCTGGCAGAAGGAGCGAGTATGAGAAACGAAGACTGTGGATGTGTGCAGGTAAGTGTGCTGGGAGGTCCATGCTCTAGCCACATCCAGCCCTGATTCTGCTTCATCTGCTTCTGTCTCCAGACTGTCTTTGTCACCTCCCCCAGTATGTTCTGCTCTTCTCCATTTCCTGTGTTTTTTCTTTTTCTCTTGTTTCTTTTCCTGGCTTTGTCCATTGCTGGGATGGAGAGTGGATTCAGGCCTTTTGAAGGAAGAGGACTTCTGGCAAAAAGAAATACATTGAAATGTAATGATGAGATACGGAGCAGCTCTGAATGCAGAGCCTCGGGCTTCACTTCTCCTCTAGCCCTATATACACTGGTCCCTCAGTAGGACCTGTAAGCCTGATTTCCTATACCTCTCACATAACCAGCCTGCTTGGTCTGAATTCCCTATTATCTCATCATATGTTACACCAGGCCCCAGGCTTCCTCTCCACAACATCACTACTTTTCCCCAATGGGGCCTCCACCCTATGATGGAGCACATCTCTCTGGAGAAGCAAAATAATTTCCATTATTAGTTGTGATGCTTATTTATTTGTAGTAGTGTCTGCTGTGTGCTAGGTGCTTTCCAGCTCTAGAAAGACTGTTACTGTTCAAAGGCGCTTTTAGACAAGGCTAGACAAGCAGAGGTCAGGGAAAGGGGAAGAACAAGAGGAGATTTATATAGCAGTGAACTAGACAGAGTGGCTTAGAGAGCTGGAGCTGATTTGGTACTCATTTTCATGCCTTTTCCACAGGAAGTGCAGAGAGTCCCTTGAGGAGTAATTAGCCTGAGGAAGGCCAACAGGTTCTTGAACTGCACAGCGCTACACACCTTTCATGGAGAGAAGGGAAAGAAAGCTTATCTACCCTTCCACATTGCCGCCATTGTTTTTCCCCAGCTCCTGCTCTTTGCAGTGTTTCATCTCCCATCCTGCTGTAACTAAAACCTCAGTTATTACTGCTGTTGCTGCTTTGTCTTCTGCTTCTGTTTCTAGACCCACCTCATCACCGTCCCCAGCATTTTCCATTCTCCATTTCCTCTTTTTTTTCTTTTGCTCACTTTGCCAGTTGCTAAGAGGTAAAATAGATTTAGGTCTTTTGAAGGAAGGTGACTCCTGGCAAAAAGAGAGAGCCTGAAATTAAATGATGTGACATGGAGCAGCTGAGAATGTAGGGCTCTGGGATTGGCTTCTTCTCTAGCTCTGCATACACTGCTCTCTAAGCTGGCTTCCTACCTCAGCAAGGATGCTGCCCCTGGACCATGAGCTCAAACTATTCTAATCCATGTACACACAATTACCTGGGGACACCACAGTCCTGCACTGGAGGGATCCCAGGGATAAATCTGAAGTTACATTGTTTGGTTTGTAATAGCCTCACTCCTGTTTGCCCTTTAACTTACTGGGTGCATGTGGAAAAGTTGTAACCAGAGAACTGAAATATAACCAAGAGCACTTGCCGTAAGGGTCCAGGGAGAGGGAGAGAGAGGGTGTGAGTGTGGGTGGCTATGGGTATGTTGGGGGTTCCGCACTATGTGCACATCAACTCTGCTAAATTCTGTGTTAAATCGCCCCACCCTGAATTGAATATTACCTTAATCCTTGCTGCTGCTGCCGCTGTCTGTAGAGCATCTGCATCACCTTCCTCTGTATGTTCTGCTCTTCTCCATTTCTTGTGTTTTTTCTTTTGTTTCTTTTCCTCACTTTGGCTGAGAGGGAATCTAGATTCAGCCCTTTTGAAGAAAGGTGACTCCTGGCAAAAAGACACTGAAATTTACTGAGACATGGAGCAGCTCAGAACATAGAACCCAAGTCTTGTCTTCTCCTTTAGTTCTGCATACTATACAGTGGTCTCCCAGCAGGTCCTGACTCACTTGGAATTTGTTCTCCATTATCCTACTGTATGGTATAGCTGGTTCTGGACTTCTCCTGCCCTACTATTTCAGTTTCTTCCACAATGGGACCCGATGCAGATACAGCTATAGTGCTGAGCAGTGGGGCCCTGATCCATGATTTGGGCCTCTACACACTACTGAGGTACAGAATCTATTATTCTTTATTATTTGTAAGTGAGAAATCAGGACACCGGCCATAGGAGTGCAGGAAGCCTTTAGTCTTTACACAAAGAGCAATTTGGGGTACAGGGGTGTGGTGATTCCTGCTTTTCTCCTTTCCTCACTAAATTTTTCCCACCTCCTCACTCCCCTCCTTTTGGATTAAAAAGCAGGGATGGATTACGCTGCTGGGTTTGTAAACTAACAAAAGGAACCTTGAGACAATATTTATTTAACCATCTGTGGCTGTTTTTCCTGTTTCTCCTTTTTTTTTTTTTTTTGATCCACTCAGACTCCTAACTTTTTTATCTTCCTCTCTCCTGTATACAATCAGTCCCTTCTATGAATTCTAACTCATTTTTTCTACTGTCTCTTGACTCTGATCTTTATTTTCTATGCTCAGTGGTTTGTGCTGCTGTTTTCTGGCTTTTGTCCCCTCTACATTCAATTGAGGCAGCTTCCTCTTCCTCCTTGTCAGGGCATCAGCAGGAATGGCATCGGAGAGAGAGGCTCTCAGTTCCTGTGCCCAGACCTGGCATAGCCAAGAGCCACTGAGAACTATAGTTTTGCAGAGAAAATTCTGCTGAGCCCTGAGCTGAAGCATGCTCAGAGTGGCTGCAACCTTAGGGAATTAAGTTACAAAGCTCTAGAAAGTGTCTGAGTATATGCAAACTGTGATTTTTTTTTTAAAGGCTGTAACCATGGCCAAAGTTGAGTGGATTTTCACAGGGACAGCAAAAGGTATGTCCCTGACATAAAGAACATGCCCCTGGCCAAATTTCAAGTCCCTGCTCCAAAGTACAGGAACACTAGAGTTCCTCAAATAAAAGTTATATTTTAACATGGACAAACCAACATATTTTTCCCTAGCCTCATTCTCAGAAATGACTGACCTGTTTTGATTGAAATTTTCCAAAAAAAAATATAATCAGTGAGACAGGTGGCTGGTATGTAAAATGTCAGTCCAAAGAAAGTTTGGTAAAGTTATAAGCAACTAAAAACAAGATCTAAACATGGGAAATATTGGGCAACCTTAATAATAGGTAGTGCTACCAACCCCAGCTATGCCATGTAAAATTTGACTCCAGAGCTGGGGTTTTGGCAGATAGAAGCTGTTTTGGTTGATTACTGGGGGCTTTTTGCACATTTGGCTTTAATGCATGAAAAATTCCATTTTTTACTCTGAAATTTAAAATCTCAGGACTCTTTTGGGCTAGTTTTCCTTCCTGTCTCTCTCTGAATGCAGGAAACACCCTCATTCCTACCTTCACTCATTTCCCTGTGGGGACACGGAGAGAATGTGCTCATAATCTGAAAGTGGTAAACTGAGATATCTACTACAGGGATGTAGGGAGATTGCAATTATTAATCTCCTCAACCTGCCTTGAATATTATTACCATAATTCCTGTTCTTCCTGCTGCTGATGCCTTTGTTTCTTCTGCTTTTGGCTCTAGACCACTACATTTAATGCTTTCCCCTGCATTTAATGCTTTTCTCCATTTCCTGTGGTTTTTCTTTTTCTCTTGTTTCTTTTCCTCACTTTGTTCTTTGCTGTGAAAACTAAACTCAGGCCTTTTGGAGGAAGGTGATTTCTGGCAGAGGGATAGTTTCTGAAATGTAATAATGAGGCATAGAGCAGCACAGAATGTAGGACACAGGATTTCAATATTTTCTTTCTCCCTTTTCAGAATAAATACTGTAAATGCAGAGATGGCAGAAGAAAGTGTATGCCCCTCGACTTCTCTTTGTGTTTTTTCCCAATCTAGTTTCCCTTTTCCCAAACCTAGGCCCAGTTCTTTTTCTTCTTAACCTCCTCATGCTCTTGTGAATCCTACCTCATTTCTTGCTCCTTTTTCTTCAGTCTCTAGACTCTTTTTTCCTCCTCTCTGTTCACTGTTTAGTGTCTGAAAAATCAGGATAAACTTTCTCTCTTGTTTCTTTATCACCCCTTGTCCTTTGTGCAGAGAAGTGGAGTTCAGCCTTTCGAAGGAAGGTTTCTCCTAGGAGGAGAAGAGATGGTGTCACTTAATAATGATGGTTCCATTGCTCTGAAGGCTGGGGCCTGAGCTTCAATATCCTGCTTCCTCCCATCTCCTACATACATTGATCCCATAATAGGACTCCACTTTCCTGGGCTTTGTCTCCCAATGTCTCACGACTATTTAATGGAATTTTCCCTTTATTTAGGTTTCACCCAAAATGCTTAGTAACAGTATTCCCTAAATGGGAACCCACCCTCCCGTGCTTCATTCCTCCTCATCCCTCCACATATGCTCAGGCGCTTCAGTGGAAGTCTGTTCTTGGGCTTCATTCTCCCAACACATCCACAAATTTAGGCTGCACCTCACATGTTGGGATCCACCCCACTCCCTACTAGCCCACATTTCTCCATTAATTGGACTTTCCCATCCTGGGCTTGACCCTTCAGCACATACTCTTCCCCCAAGGGACTCACCCTCTGTCTTGGATTTCACTGTCCAAACGCATATGACTCTATCACATGCCTGAGCTCCAGCCTCATCACAGACACACACTCATACTGCTCCCCCCAATGAGAAACCCTGCATGTGATCTTCACGACAAAACACACTGCTCCTTCAATGGGGGGAGCCCCCTTTCTATGGTCTTGCCCCACCAGGGACACACAGTACCTGCACCTCCCCTACCAATGGGGGCTCCCACTCCTTGGTTTCATTCCTCCAACAGGCACCATGCTCCCCTTGTAGCCTTACTCTGTTTTTCTGGGCTTCACCCCCCATGACATATACAGCTTTCCTGTCAATCCCCACTGCAATCCCTCATTGCCTGCTGCCACATTAGCACCCAGCCCTGCCCTACTGGGGATGAGAGGGGTGAAGTCCGAGGGTGGCTTGCTTTCTGTTGGCCACCACTCTGACTCCCCTAAGAGGCACGATCCCAGATGCATACCATTGAATCCAGCTGGGGAGTCACACAGGGACCAGCCCAGCATTGTATCTCCCCTCTCTACCATTGGAGTAAACAACACAAGCCCTCATGACAGTTAAACTGCCCTCCCTGACATTCCAGACCCCGACACATATTCCCTGCTTCTCTCCACCATCTCAGCTCAGGAAGGGCTGTTGCATATTGGCTTGGCCAGTCTGGTGCCTTGCACCAAGTCGTTTCTTCATATACAGGCACTGAATTTTAAATGTTCCCAATCAGTATTAAAGTGGTAAAGTTAGGGATGCAATAAATCACACTTAGTTTTGAGGTTTGAGTCTCTAAGTCAGTTACAGACAATTTAATTTAGTAGAAGGCCCTGGATGACCCTTTGAATGTGCCAGGAGCTGTACCAACCCCCAGCAGCGCAAGGACAGGGTCATCCCAAGATGCCGCAGCCTTCCCATAGTCCCTGTACCAAGATCTGCACCTGCATGAGTCAGACTTAGAGGCTGGCAGCTGGTGCTAGATACACTGAGGGAGATGCGAGGAGTGTGACGTGAGCAAAAGTCCAAAGGGGCGTTGAATGAGAGAGGACGGGGTGGGAGTCAACTGAGGGGCCTGGGATGGGGCAAAGTGTATGTATGTATGTGGAGAGGGAGGGGGGATATTAACAGCAAAAATTCATGCCAACCCCTAGAGCTCAGGGCTGTTTCTAGTGTCCCTGCTCAAAGCTTTCCGGGGCTAGTGGGCTGGGAAGTGGGGCCCGGGCATGGTGCTATGGGGTGAACAGCTCAGAAAACTGCCCAGACATTTAGGACACCACGGGGGGGGGGGGGAGGGAAGGGAAGGGAAGTATCTGTTTTTCTCACATCTGGTAACCTGGGGGTTAAAGTTACAGAGCTGATCAGCCTGTATGTCCTAGAGAGGAGCAGGAAGTAGCGGGTGGGGTGGGGGGTAGGGAAGAGAGAGGGACCCTTAGGTGCCAGCCATCAGGTTTAGTGAAGGATGCTGCTCCTGGTAGGAATGTGCTACCAGCAGCACAGTCTGATCCTTAGAGATGTTAGAAGCTGCGATTGTATTAAGCTGCTACCTGATGTAGCAAATGCCTACAGGTAGCAGTTTCTT
Source organism: Gopherus evgoodei (assembly GCF_007399415.2). Classification (NCBI taxonomy): domain Eukaryota; kingdom Metazoa; phylum Chordata; order Testudines; family Testudinidae; genus Gopherus; species Gopherus evgoodei. The sequence continues at coordinate 254,157,543 of NC_044322.1, read as the reverse complement.
GCACTATATGTTATATGTGAAATTGGTACATGTAGAAATGTGCTATCTGTAGCAGTTAGTGATATATATAGAGATTGTAAGAAACAGCTTCTGTAAAAAGATGTTACTTTATTAGTACACGCTTGAAAATTGTTATCATATATCTATGCCATTATCTCAATCTTATGCCATTATCTCAGTCATTAAGATTTTGAATAGAAACATATCCATAACATTGTTATGCCCATCTTATTTATTGTTATGGCCATCTAGGTTTCATTTCCATAGTTAGTTTATAAGAAGGTCGTGTAGGCTTATTACACTGTTAAAGAAAGCTATCAGGTTGGTTTTACATGTGAGAATGCTTGAAATACCTTTTTTAGCAAAGTTTGACCTTTCCCTGTTGCGTGTAGCACAGTCCTACAGACAGCATTTTCACACACACATTTGTGTATGAAACTGCAGACTACAGGGATGTGCTCCCTACAGCACTGCAATGTGGTAAAGCTAATTCCGCCAGGCAGCAGTTTCTCATCCTGTCGATATATGGGACTGTTCTTTTAGGAATCAGCTACATCTGATGGGCTTTTTTTTAGCAAAGTTGGACCTCTCGCTGCTGCGGGTAGCACGGTCCTACAGGTAGCATTTTCACACACACATACATGTATGAAACTGCAAAGCTGGACCTCTTACTGCTGCCGGTAGTGAATTCTAACTATTAGCAGTTCCTGAGGGCTGCGAAGGGCCGTACCCAGAGGTGAGCTGGAACAGGTTCGCACCAGTTCGTGAACTGGTTGTTAAATTTTGAAGCGGTTTTAGAACCACTTGTTAACCCATTTCCCTGTGAGGAGCGGGTGCTGTGGCTTTGATGGGCTCTGGCTGGGAAGTGTGTAATTCCTCCAGCCGCTGGGGGCGCTGCACTGTGGGAGACATGTGGGCCGCTGCCTGGCCCTGTTGCTGCTGCTGCTGCGGCCTGGTGGGTCCCCAGCTGCTCTGCTGGGCCTGGGCTGCATCCTGCTGCTCTGCTTGAGCTGCTCCGAGATGCTCTCCTGGTGAGTACCCGCCACCCTGCCCGCATCCAGCCCCTGCCGCACCTCCTGCCCTACACTGTCTCCTGTCAAGAATAATTGGGTGTAACAATTTTTAAAGTGGAAGACCAAGATGAGGCTCATCCTTTCAGAATATCATACCAATGGTGCATTTTCAGTCAGTTGCATATTTTGGTTATTTTTCTTCATTAGTTTGTACAGACTTGTCCAATTGACCCACAAAGACAAGTTAAAGTTTAGAATATTACTGGTATCCAGTGTGTTAGTTCTTTTATCCTCATGAGTGGGGAAGTAATAGGTTAAGATGGGAGTTTTTAACATAGTTACATTACACACATTGCTCTACTGGTGGTTCTTGCCACAAAATCTTCCCTTATCCAATGGCACTGTAGCGAGGTCAAGACTCACCAACACAGCGCCACCTGCTGGTCATCTAGGAAATTAGCTCTCCAGTGTACAGAGCACCTCCTACTGGCCAGTGTCTCACCTGCTGCTGGCACCTGTGTCCTGCTGGACCCCAGTGCCCTTTAGCTTGGGGTGCTGACCCCACAGTAACCCCTTTATTCTGCATTTCCCCTCCCAGGGGAACCCCCAACCCTCTAAACACACCTTGCCTCAGTGGCTACTGCCAATCATCATCTAGCCCACGCTTCCTGGGGCAGACTGCAGTGTAATGGCCACTCATCATTGGCAAGGGACTACAACCTGCTGCCTTTCCATATCCCTGGGCTGCCCCCCTGCAGCTCCAGTACCTTTTCATAGGCCTGCAACAAGGCCTGCAGCCTTTGGGTTTAAAAGGCTGGAGCTTTCCTTGCCCTTTCCCAGCGCTGCTCAACTTCAGGTACTTCTCCAGCTTCTGATCCACAGCCCCCTTATCAGGGCCAACTGGGCCCTAACTGAGTTGACCAGAGCTGTGTACCATCCAGAAACATATGTTAGAAAAAGGTTATTTTAATGTTTTGTCAGCAGAGGAGTTAAGACTGTCATATCTTTAGGTAATACCCAATCCATCTCACTTTCTGTTAGCATAATAGCTAATAATTGTTCAGAACACCACAAGACTAACAGGTACGGCCCTTTGCAGCTCTCAGGAACTGCTAATGGTTAGAATTCACTACCTGCAGCAACGAGAGGTCCAAGTTTGCTTAAAAAAAAAAAAAAAAAAAAAGAGGCCATGAGATGTAGCTGATGCCTACAGACCGCAGTCTCACATACTGGTGGTGTGAGAAACTGCTGCCTGTGGGAATTAGCTTCATCACATTGCATTGGAACAGGTAGCAGCACATCCCTATAGTTTGCAGTTTCATAGTTGTAGCCGATTCCTACAGAAAGCAGTCTCACGTGCATATAGGTTGGATAAACACAGTCAACAGCTATCTTGCGTAAGGTATATATTAGCTATGTCATATCCATATCATAAGCATATTTTCATAAAGAATGTAGAGTATAATGTCACACCCCACGTGTATGTTTGCTGATCTGCAAATAATAAAGGGTGCAAAGACTCATGACAATAGTACAGAGCCATGCAATCTCCATGATTCTGTGTGAGATGGCAGACCGTGAGGAGGGCCAGGCAGGTTAGTGAGTTTAGAAAAAAGGGTGTAAACATTATGTATACGTTTATGCATTATAAGAAGTTTGATCCCCTGGCCACAATCACCCCTGTCTGACCTGTTTGGTACCCAGCATACACTGCCAGACCAAAGCTTCACAAAACACAGTGCATACATACAAAATACATGCAAAATACCTGTGACATAGTAACCATAGTGACTCTGTGGTGACATAACTTGAGTTAACCCACACTTAAACTGTAGGTATGGCCTTAGGTATATTAAATGTTTGGGAGTATGAGGGTAGACTACAGTTCATTCAGGTGTTTAGGCTCAAGGCATTTGAATTGGCCTTACTGCACCCTACAGACTCAGGAACAGAGACGCACAAAAAATATCATTTATTTATTACAATTTCTTGACTTGAGGGTGTATAACTCATGATTTTAAAATTCTTGTGGTTGTAAATATATCTTGGGGTTGAGATGTGTGTTCATTATATTTTGAAAGGAAAAACTATGAGTGAGTTGAACAAAGAATTAGATCAGTCCCTCAAGTAGATTGGCTATTAGTCAATATAATCAGGGATGCAGACCCATGCTCTGCATGGCCCTAAAACATTCTTTGACTGCCAGATGCTGGGAGTAGACAATGGAATGGTTCAATGAGTCATTGACTGGTCTGATCATTCCCTTAGAAGCACCTGGCATTGGCCACTGTCACAAGACAGGATACTAGATTAGGCGGACTATTGGTCCGACCACCAATATTTACACCATTGATGGATTGACTCAAAACAAAGTTTTGACAATAGCCCAGAAATTCTGTCAGAGTGGAAGTCAGATGATCCAACAGAATAAACATCTGCTCTAAAAATCAGAAGAAAAAATTAAAATAAAAAATTCAGGGAATCCCAGCAGCAGAAAAGACAACTTGGGAAACTGCTCGGAGACTCTATGCATTCAGAAACAGTGATAAGGGATTCTTTGTTTCTGAGGGGATATATGTAAAATGTTTCACTGAATTAAGTATCAGGGGGCAGCCGTGGTAGTCTGTATCTACAAAAACAACAAGGAGTCTGGTGGCACCTGGTGCCTTATTTGGGCATAAGCTTTTGTGGGTAAAAACCTCACTTCTTCACACCCCGCCAGCGCAGCAAGTTTGAGCTCTTTAAAGCGCTGGTGTGGACAGACTCGTCTCCCAGTGCTCAGAGCTAATCCGCTCATCAAGGTGGATTACCAGGAGCACAGCGCTTTGAAATTTGTAGTGTAGACATAGCCTCAGTAGATTATATCTAGGGTGACCAGATGTCCCGATTTTATAGGGACAGTCCCAATTTTTGGGTCTTTATCTTATATAGACTCCTATTACCACACATCCCCATCCCGATTTTTCACATTTGCTGTCTGGTCACCCTAGTTAGATCAGACAAAGAGGAATTGCATTGATGTGCCTGTGCCTTTAAGAACCCAGCCCTAGGAAGCCAGTGCTGAGAGGTGCTGTCTGTGAGAGGGGAAATAAAAAAGGCCCTCTGCATCCCACCATTTTTGCAAACACTGGTTTCTCAGTCACACTGGGGTAACTGCTACCCCCTCTGCCCCTGACTGTGCTGGGTTTTGCCCTTGGTCACCCTCTGCCAGCACCTCACCTCGAACTTAACTCCTGCTCCTCCCCCCTGCCCTGATTTTGCCTTTTAGCCCCTCTCCTCCTGCTGCCTGACCCCCCTGACCAGTCAATTTTCACCTCCTGCTCAGATCGTGGGCACCCCCTGCTCCGATTCACCCTCTTTGCCCCTTTTTAACCCCTCTAAATAGCAGTCAGCAGATTTTTATGGCTAATAAGGGCAGAGTGAAGGGCAGTGGCTTCAGCAACTATAACTGAGCATGCTCAGTTCATGTGACCATACAAAAAAGCCACTTTGCTCAAATAAAAAAGCCTCTGCCGCCCCCCCCCCAAAAAAAACTATTTTGCCAAGCACAGATGTCTCAGTGCCAGTGGAGTAACTGCTGCCCCCCCAACCCCTGCCGGGTTTTGCCCTCTGTCACTCTCTGCCAGCGCCTCCCTCCTGGGATTAACTCCACCTCTTCCCCCATCCCTGATTTTACCCTTTAGCCAGGGCCGGCGCTACCATTTAGGCAGCCTATGCAATCGCCTAGGGCTCCAGAATAATTGGTGGGCTCCATTTTGCTGGAGAGGGCGGCAGGCGGCTCCGGTGGAGCTGCCGCAGTGGTGCCTGTGGAGGGTCCGGTGCTCCGTGGCTCTGGTGGAGCCTGAGGCTCTGGTGCCTGCGGACAGTTGGCCGCTCGCGCGGCTCCGGTGGCCCACCCGCAGGCACGACTGTGGCAGCTTCACCAGAGCCACGGAGCACCGAACTCTCCGCAGGCACCACTGTGGCAGCTCCAGAGGAGCTGTGGGACCAGCATGCGGGGCGGCGAAATTGCCATCCACCTAGGGCACTCAAAACCCTAGCGCCGGTACTGCCATTAGCCTTTCTCTTAATGCTGCCTCCAGCTGCTTGAACCCCGCAGACCAGTAAATTTCCACCCCCTGGTCAGACCCTGGCCGCCCCCCTGCTCTGATTCTCCCCCTTTGCCACTTTTTAACCCCTGTTAAAAGCAGTCAGCAGAATCCTACGGGTTTAAGGGCAAGGTGAAGGGCAGTGGCTTCAGCAGATGTACTGAGCATGCTCAGTACAGGGTAAGTAGCACATTTCTACAGGAGCAGTATCCTTCACTACACCCTTGCTGGGCTTGCCCCTTTAGCATGGCCCAGCAGCCTGGTGATCAGGCTGGGAGGGCTCGTGAGCTGATTAGGCTAGTGGGTAACCAGATCCTCTGCCTTTCTGAACCCACCTCTGCCCCCAGGAAAACATCCCCTGCCCGGGCTCTGATTGTCTCACCCCTCTGGCATGTCTGCCCCTCTCCTGTGTTTCACATCCTTTGTTTTCACCACTGTTCCTTCCTCTGCCCAACCCTCCCCATCCTTTCCCTCTTTACTTTTTCTCCCCACTCTTTCCCCTCTGCTCTGTTTAATCACACAGCAGTCTCTCTGCAGGGTCAGGAGCAGAAGGAGGGGCTGCCACAGGACATTCTGGCAGTCCCAGTCAGTGGCTATCCTTGGGATTTGTAAGCAGGACTGCCCATAGGTTTCTTGAGGTCCTGCTTGAAAGGGACTCCTTCCCTCTCCCCCTACCAACCCCGAGGCCTCAAGGGGACTGGGAGTGACCGGAGAGCAAGCCCACACTGCAGTCACCCCACAGCGGTGGTGGTGGTCTGTTGCAACAGCACTCAGGTTTTGCCTAGCTGCCCCTCTGTCAACAGAGGGGTGACCAGGCCAAATCTGAGTGTAAGGCATTGTGACCTGACCCTCGGAGTGGGCATTCAAACATGAAAGAAACCTACATCCAAAAGGTCTCTGAGAGTGGATTGTATCTGTGGCAGAATGATTTAAATATCTGGCTGCCAAAGAACATCAGACCCAGAGCCATAGGAAGTATGTGTGCATTAGCTATTGTAACCCAAAAATGTAACCCTTCTGCCCCTCTGAGTTGGCAGCAACAAGGGCCGGGTTCAGTATCCAGGGGTTCCGTTTCAGTAACACAATGCATAACCGGCTCGAGCCCCCACCCAGTGACCTGGGACACTCACATACCACACACCCCTGGGCGCCTCTAGGAGGCAATACTTCCCCTCTCGCAAGCACGGAGTCTGAGTGTAGCAAAATCTTTTTAATAAAGGAAGGAATCAATGCGGCATCCCATTGGAGAAACACCACAAACAGGGTTATAACACAAACCATAAACAAAAACCCACCTCCAAGTACGTTTGGCACTGTCCTTTTTCCCCTTAGGGTTTTAAGTCAAATCACCCCAAAGTCCAACAATCCAAAAGTCTCTGGTCAATGCCACCCCAGAGTTCGAGAGTTTATCTGTAGAGGTCCCTCCCCCCAGCCTAGGTAGAAAGGGGCACCTTACGTGGTCCGGGGCCAACTGCCCTGCCTCTCCATGGGTTCTGCTTCTGCCTTCTCCACGAACTGCTCTGCTTTACCAGCTGCTCCACTCTGCTCCTCCAGCCATCCTCAGAAACTACTCCGCTCCAGCAGCTGCTCTGCTCCAGTTCTCTCTGCAAACTGCTCGGCTCCGCTCGCTCTGTGGGCCGCTCCACCCATCCCACAGCTACTCCGCTCTGCCAGCCGCTCTGCTGCCACCAGCTGTCCCGTGGTCCGCTCCAGCCGTCGCCGCAACTGCTCCACTCCACCAGCTGCTCTGTTCCACAGTATAACTTCAGGCTCCCCCACTAGTTAGCACAGTACTCAGTGCTCTCAGCTCAATTATTTCAGCTCTTTAGTGATTTCAACTCTTAGTGATCTCAGCTCTTAGTGGGGGAGCCCCAGTGCTAGTGCACCATTAGCCCAAAGTGAGTTCAGTTCAGTAACCTGTATTTAGATTCTTGAGGGAATAAAAAAAAATCAACTCTGACATTCCACAGTGGAGAGAGGAGGGGGTGGAACTGGTGCTTCTGGCTCCACAAGGAGACTGCACCACCAGACACAGATACCTGCCCCCAGCCTCTCTCTCAATTCACTAGATTTGGAACCCATATCCCTTGTCTAGCAGGTACCACCCAACTGAGGGTGAGTCATTTGTCACCAAGCAGTCCCACAGCTCAGCAGTCTGGGATAGGGTAGGCGTGCCTATGCAAATACACTCTCTGAAATTCTTTCCACCAGATGTAAGGGTAGAGCTTATCCTGACTCTGCTTACACTATTAATAGTGGAGTTCTTGGATTAAAAACAGGAGAAGAGACTGTAGTTTTTGAAGCTACTGTCTCTTTGAGGAGAAGCAGTGCATGCACAAGACAGAGGAGAGGGAATGGAGGTATCAGCCTTTATGACTGATGCAGGCAATCTTTAATAGCATTCTGTTAGGTATCACTCATTGCTGTCTGAACCTGGGTGTGTACACAGCTGGGTGTGTACAGGGGCATATTTATTTCTAGAGTTGGTCAGACATTTCCCCAAAAAATATAGCTTTGTTGGAAAATGCTGATTCATGAAGTCTGAATTGTTTTATGCAAACAGTGAACAGTCAATGAATTGTCAGCTAAAAGAAGGCAGGGTTCTGCTGGAAAACTTCCAGAGTCTGTGGCTCTGGGCTTCCAGGGTCCATGATTCAGATGCAGCCCTGGGAGCCAACTAGCCTGGGAGTCTGGAAGCCTTGGGTTCCCGGACCCCAAGGCAGACTGCATGGTGGGTATGCCGCAGAGCCATGGACACAGGAAGCCCATTCTAAGACTTCCAGGATCCTGGTTCTGTAGCAGGGAACCTTGAAGCCCTGAAAGCCCTCATGGTTTCCAGGCTCCTCGCTCCATAGTAGGGAGGCTGGAAGATCTGACAACTCTGGCAGGACTGCCAAGCTCATGGCTTTGTGGCAGGGAGATTGTAATCCCTGAAAGTGCCAGGTCTAACCCTATAGCAGCCATGAAACTGACAAGAATGCCAGTTTCAGTCAGTGGCTACTGGGATTCAGGGAGCCTATTTTGTTTTGGAAACACCATGTGTCAGTGTTTCTGAAACTTTTTTAAAATTGCCAGTGTGATAGTGCACCAGTATTCTTCATAGTGGTATGGTTATGATATGACTATGACATAATTATGCTGCATCTTGAACAATATATGTCTTGTAAGGTGTCATTGAAAAAGTTATGATTTGCTGAATGTGATTATCCTATTTGTATGCATGTATCATTTTTGTATCTGGAGTTATGAATATTGATGGTGTATCTGTATTTCAAATGTGCTTACTCTGGAAAACTCCCCCAGTCAGCTAGCATTTCAGGTAAACAATGAAGAAAATAAGCAGTGCTGATGACCCATCAGCAAAGACAATGGACTGTGGCAGAGCTTAGCCATCCTGTAAACATTTCAGCCAGTCTGTGAGTAATGGCTGCTATGACTCAGCATGGGCATGTGACCAGACTACATGATACTGAACTCCATTTTGGATAGCTGTATTTTGACACAGACTGGGCTGGGAACTGTTTTTGGAACCAAGGGTTCCTGATATGTGTAAAAGCTATATAAGGTGGGGTGTAACATCATTTAGAGGCCTCACTTTCTACCCAAGGAGACTCCTGGAAATACCTAAGGAACAAAGATTGAACTGGGGGAAGTGCTGGACCCAGGCTAAAAGGATTTTTAGCCTATGTATGGAAACATGGTGAACTGCTTGTATCACCAGCCAGGGTGAGAACTTGCTAATTCATATCCAATCTGTCTAGTATGTTAGGTTTAGTTTGTGTGTTGTTTATTTGCTAGGTAGTCTGCTTTGATCTGTTTGCTATCACTTAAAAATCTATCTTTTGTAGTTAATAAACTTGTTTTTTGCTTTATCTAAACCAGTGTGCCTTTGAGTGAAGTGTCTGGGGGAAGAAATCAGCTTTGTTAACAGAGGGTTGTTGCATAGCTTTCCCACATTGAGAGGAGAGCGAAATAATTATGAATTTACATTGTGCAGATCCCTGTGCAGTGCAACTTGGTATAATTTTGGATTTATACTCCAGTGGGGAGGTGGGGTGAGCCTGGAGAGCTGGGAAATTGGCTGGTGTCTACTGTTTGTACTTGGGTTGCTTAGGTACAGCACTCAGGTAGCTCACTTTGGGTGAGTGGCAGCACCTGCTGTCGTGTTGGGTGATAACAGGGCCTGAGGAGGCTGGCTGTGTCTCCAACTAAGGAAGCAGTGTGAGTAGGGCCAGCCCAGCTGGGTGGTTAGAGGAGTGCAGCAGTTCCCACAGCTCCCAGACTGTGCCCTGTGGGTGGCAACCTGTCAGAAACAGGTTGTAAGAAATTTCAAAAAATTCAACTTTGGTCCAATTTGGAATAAACCCAAATGTTGAAATATCAAAATTTCCAAAAAACTGGAAGTCCTGAATTTTGGCCAGCTCTATTTATGCAGTCAATTACAAGTGGCATTTTCAAAAGCCGCTGGCTCAGAGATACTGTCTGAAACTATGCTATTGAATTCTATTTCGGTTCTTATACCATGTCTGTCACTGTGGGCTCTGAGCACCTGGCTCTCATTGAATTCAGTACAAAGCTGGAATTTCAACATAGCTGATACGAGCTCTTGTACTTCAGTCCCATCTCACTGTCTCTGCAGTGGTCTGGCAGAGACAGAAAGGAGCAGTCATGTATCTGACTTGCCAATGAGCCTTCACTTTAATATGAACTGCTTTGGGATTTTGGAGGTAGGAAAATTGTATCCCCCACCCCATAGCAGGAGATGCCACCACAAAACTCCTCTCCTGATTTACCACTATCTTACAACACAAGCCTTCAAAAGTGGGGGGGAGGGGAGAAGAGAGCAGATTCCCCTTAAGTTCACGCTCCTCACCATTCTTTCACTGGTATCTCCTCCCTCCCCTCTTTTCCCCCTTCATCCCCATACTCCCTCCCCTCCACCCCCACTTAGTCACTCTTTCTTCCATGCCTCACCTCCAAGGGTACAAGAGGGGGAGGCTCAAGGAGCCCAGCCTTCTGACCCCTCTCTTGGCTAGCTCTAAGCAGAGACCCAGCAGCCCCTGTCTCCCATCCTGGACATGCCCAAGACAGTAAAGCAGGGAGGCCCCATGGCCAGGGCCCACTGCCTGCATGGGAGTTAATGGCTGGGGCACCTGCTTCCCTATCCAATAGGGGAGCTCCTACTGGAGTCTCAGTACTGCAGACTGGGAGGAGTCCTGGCACTTTGCTGAGCCCTGTGCTCCTTGCGGGGCAGCAGCAAGGAGGGAGTCTGCCGCCTGGGTGCCAGGGCTTTCCATGGGTAGTGGGGGTGCTGGGCTGGACAGTACTTCTCCCTGCAGTCTCCGGGCTGGGCCCTGCCCTAGCATCAGGGGACTTGGCTTGGTATGTCTCAGCACTTCCTTCTCTGGCTGAAGCCCCAAAGCCCTATCTACAGCTGGCTCTGCCCTCTCTGAGCTATGTGCCAAGCTGAGCATGCGCATGGGGGACAGTGTGCCCTGCCATTTTCTCTGTGCCAAGACAGGTGCCCTACTGGAGAGGAGTCCTCTCCCTGGGCCCCTTTCTTAGAGCATTCTGATTGCTCATCTCATTCCCTGGATTTTGCTAGAGCTGGACCCAAGGTCTAACATCTTATGAAGAGTGGGTTATTTGTGACACAGACTTTTCTTCTCTCTGAGATCACCTTTCTCCCAAGCACAGGAATGAAGCATTGTCCAGATTCTCTGTGTCTTCTGGTAGATGGCAGGATTGTGAGAGAAAGTGAAGAGGAGGATCCTCATCTGAGGAGACCCTAAACACAGAGCAAACCTATGTATGTACTGAATGTGGGAGAAGCATCAGTGACAGATGAGGACTTTACTGAGCATCAGAGACTGCACACAGGAGCCACATCTCAACATGAGAAAAGGTTCAGCAATAGCTCTCTCTGACTAAACAGGCTGTAAGAGTATCTGCATGCAAGGAGAGCTTTTTGACCTATGCAGCACAGTAGACCAATGCTTTTTGTCAATGGTCTTAATTTAGGTCACAGGACCGTATTTAATTTGTCAGTGAATGGGAGTGATACAATAGTCTTAACTGATGATGAAGATGGTCAATAACCAAGTGTTATTAAAAGCTAAGAATGCATCAAACATGGAAAGATCCAGCAAATGGGGGGAAAAGAGAGAAAATAGATTTGCCTTAGAAGCTGGAGAAATTATTTTTTTTAATCATTAAATTCTAAATCAAATGGTTAGGAACGTCTCAGGAGCTCTGGTGCAACTAGACATTCTGGATGGCAGCCACATACCTCTTCCTACAGGACCACAGAAAGTGTGTGTGTGTGGTGGGGAGGTGGAAGTCAGAGTCAGACGGGGCAAAGGGGAGCAGTGAGACTGTAGGAGAAACAAATGCCATCTGGAACTGCTAAGCCATGCAGGAGCAAAACTGAAACATTTTTGTCATGGCAAGTGCCTTCCTATGCCATGCAGCTCCCAACTGGGCAGCACATGCTGTGAGGATCTCCTCTCCTAAGCCATCTCTGCATGGTCTAGGACCTGAACAGGAGTAGAAGGTGAGTCTTAAGCACTAAGGGATGGCAATTGCGTCCCTCTGCTCTTCCACCCTAAGACACTGCTTCAGCTCCATCTCCTGCTCACCCCTTAAGAGCAGCTCTGATGGATCATGTCATTCTTTTCTTGCTGTTGTGAGTCACAAAGGATCTCAGTCTCATTGCCTCCCACGCTGTTCTTTGAAGGCAACAGCATGGAATCAGGCCCAGCTTACCCATCAAACTGCCCCTTGTGAGCAAAACCACAGAAAAAGGCACATATGTGGAGAAGGGAAGCAACTTGGCGGTCAGATAAAGTGAGGAGCTGGAAAATAACAGGAGAATTGGAGTTGGTCTATGGGACAGAAATGCAAATTCATACAACATATTTGTAAAAAGAAATGATATAGCCACTTAAAGAGCTCAAGTGTATGAAGGATGGATGACAGAAATCCTCTTGGGGTGCACTTCAGACTAGACTTTGTGGGCAGAGGGAAAGGGGACGGCTGAGAAAACAGTGGATAGGCTGTGTACAGGAGAGCAGAGTGGATATGGAACAAGTGATGGACTGGCAAGTCCAGGAAAGGCGGGGAAAAGGGGAAAAAGAAGACTTAAAGAGCTTATATACCATAGTAATGAACATGTATGAACCTAGTGAAGGAACAATAATCCACACCATGTAGAGTCAAGCGCAGGAGTTTATTATGCACAGCGCTGGCGGAGTGTCACTTTGCTTATTAGGCTCAGAGACACTGCAAAACAATTAGTTACAATAGATTATATATGGTGCTCTTTGGGTGGAGAGAAGCGACAAGGATGGGTTTTCCCAAACCCCTGGATAGGTTCTAACAGCAAGACAAGATGAGCACAATAAGCCAATGGTCTAAAAGATTACATAATGGTTCCGCCCATGGCCCAGATTAACATATTGCTGATACACAGGTAATTACCCCCAAACTATGTCTATTAAAGTGTATAGGTTAAATCCTAATTTTGGAGTTCAGGGGAATGAGGTAGAAGCTCTCTCAGTTGACCAACAGGTACATTCCTAGAGATTTAAAGCTAAAAAGCAGTAATTAGTACTTAATAATTTCAAAAGTTTACCCTTGCATTTCTGTGGGCTAGGACTGGCATACATCTGTGAGGGAAGGGTGTCATAACTCCTGTCAATCATATTAGGCCTTTCTCCCGAACTTTGTCTAGAATCTGAGGAGTATTGTACCACTATCTTCTTCCTGCATTAGGGAGTAACCGTGAGGCCTTTCTCAACACTTCATTTACATTTGGAGTTATGCTGACTCCGCTCACTGACTTGAAACAGACAAGGTTATCTGTTTACCCCAGCTTCCTCCGAGCTATGTATTGTTCTCTATTAGCCAGCCCCTGTAGCTCAAGCCAAGCTCTGGACTCTGGGCCTATATTGAAAAGTTCTTAGAAGAAACTGTAGATCTTACATCCATAGCTAATGGATTCTGACCCTTCACCTAGATAGAGAGGATCCTCCCTGTAGCATTGAGAATGCTTTTTATTCTATCCAGTTCAGCTTGTGACTGAACAGACACTTTGGCCCTGGAGTACCTTGATATCTGATTTTTTTCCCATGTATATTTCCCATCTGTTCAGATTACACCTTTCCTCAGCAGAGAAAGGTGTTGGTTTGGTGAGTTTAACCGTTTCATAGCATGGACAATTAAATAGCTCCAGATCCTCTCCAGAGCAGCTTCTTTCCCAGAGCCTGATACAATGACATCAATAATATTATCTCAAGTATCTTATTTCAATGTATTTCATATAGCTCATTGAATTCCAATGAATGAGTGATTCATTTCTAAGTGTCAGAGGGGTAGCCATGTTAGTCTGGAGCTGTAAAAGCAGCAAAGAGTCCTGTGGCACCTTACAGACTAACAGACGTATTGGAGCATGATTGGAGGCATCTGATGAAGTGGGTATTCACCCATGAAAGCTCATGCTCCAGTATGTCTGTTAGTCTATAAGGTGCCACAAGACTCTGCTAATTTCTTAGTGTAAACTAAAAATCTAAATTCACATTTCTTGGTTTGTATTAACGCCCCCCCCCCCATAATGTAACTCTCTCTCCTTTATTTCTCACCTCTCTCCTACCCTACTTGCTCCTCCTTTAGTCTTCCACCTCAATCCACTGAGCTACGGCAAGCCTCCTAGTGACCTGCTTTTCACCACATGCAGTAACATATTGCAGAGGGCCAGACTGAGAGAAGGGACAATAGCACATAAAGCAGCTTGCTCTGTGCGATAGAGGTGCAGTGGTCCTATCTCTTGTGGTTTTATCTAGAGTCTTGCAATATTTGGTGTTCTCCTTAAATCCCCAGCTCCTGAAGCCAAGTGATTACGTGAGAATCTTTTATTTAAAAAGGAGAGGATTTTGTGGACAAAATCTTGAAAATACAAGCTCTGTGTGCCCTAAAGACTCAAAAATCAGAAGGTATTTTTTTCAAACCCAACCATAAAATATGACTTTTTAAATTCTTAAGATTTGTAAGTCAGTCTCCTGATTTTGGGGGCCATAACTCATGAGTTTTGAATGCTTGATGCTGAGAACACTGGAGGTAGGAGACCGGAAGTCTGTTAGGGAAAGAAGAGGGGTAGTAGTCTACAATGTAGGAGGCGACTGCTAGAGACTGAGGTGTGCTAGAAGAGGCACAGGACTGGGAGGAAGCTGCAGGAAAGTGTCAGAAATCAGGGGTTTCCAAGGAGGGGATGCTGCACAAAGGAAACAGGAGGAAAGGTGGAGGAAGAGGAAGTGGCTCTCATTTTTGTGTTGGTTTCCGGCTGAATTGCCAGGCAGAGTCCTTGACTTAGGAATCCTCTGACACTTTACCTCTGAGTGCAGAATTCAACTCACGGACTTTATTTTTTTAAATATTGCCTGATTATTTTGCTGGAGGTTGTTCTCAGATTTTGGGGCGGGGGCCTATTGAAAGGAGGCTGCTAAGGTGCCAGGGGCTGCAGAGAAGAAGTCTCCCGCACAGCACTGCGGGCAGTAGCAGGCAGCAGTGTGATGAACCTGCTGAACAGCACGTTCACTCCTGGGCTACCCCTGCCCCTAGGAGTGACCCTGGGGGATCATATTCTGGCAGGGGGAGGGTAACTGCCCTTCCCCTCTAGACACACCTGACCAATGAGAGCAGGCAGGCGGAAACCCTTCTAAAAGGAACAGGAGTAATTGTGGCACTGTCATAAACAGAGTGTTAAGGGTTAATGTCTCTTATACCTGTAAAGAGTTACAAGCAGGAAACTGGACACCTGACCAGAAGACCAATCAGAAGACAAGATACTTTTAAATTCGGGTGGAGGGAAGTTTGGGTGTGAGTTCTGTGTTCTTCTCTCGGAGAGTCTGAGAGAGACCAGACATTACTGCTGTCTCTCTAAGTTTCTTTTCATATAGTAAGTAAAACAGGCGATTTAGGCTTTTTAATTGTTTTACACTATTTGCATTTGTGGATCTGGCTGGTTAACTTTTATATGTGTAGTTGCTGGGAATATTTTGATTTGTATTGGTACTGGTGGGAAAGTCTCTTTCTGGAGTCTGTAAGCTATAAGACCCTGTAATATTTACATCTTGAAGTTACAGCGATAATTCTTTACTTTTTCCTTTCTTTTATTAAAAGATTTCTTTTTGGAGAACCTGATTGATTGTTTTTTCTCTGTTTCCCTTGTTTTATCCCAGGGGATTGGGATAACTCACCAGGATGGGTGGGGAGACAGGAGGGGGAGAGATAAAATCTCTCTCTGTTTTCCTTGAATCTGTTTGCCTCGTTGTGGAAGGGAAGGGAGATGCTTCTCTGTATGGTGATTTAAGAGGTTAGAGCAGTATCTCAGGATAGCCCAGGGAGGGAAGTTCTGAGAGGGGGAAGGTGGGGGAATGGTTTATTTTTCCTTGTTTTAAGAACCTAAGGGATCTGGGTTCTTGGGGTCCCCAGGGAAGGTTGGGGAGGTCAGAGTGCCCCAAAACACTATATTTTTGGGTGGTGGCAGCCTATCAGATCTAAGCTGGTAATTAAGCTTAGGGAAATTCATGCTAGTATCTCATTTCTGGACTCTAAGGTTCAGATTTGAGAAAGAATGCTATGACAGGCACCTTAGAGACTAACAAATTTATTTGAACATAAGCTTTAGCCCACAAAAACTTATGCTCAAATAAATGTGTTAGTCTCTAAGCTGCCACAAGTACTGCTGTTCTTTTTGTGGATACAGACTAACACGGCTGCTACTCTGAAACCTTCTAAAAGGGGCTGCCGCAGCTGGGAGGGGCCTTTCTTGGAGACTGGGCTGGTGCAGGTAAGAGGCCAGCTGGGATTTCCCTGGCAGAGTCACAGAAGCACTGCAGGCCAGAGAAGCAACATCTGGCAGCCTGTGAATGCTGGCGGGAGGCTACTAGCAGCTGTTGCTGGGAATGAGCAACAG
Organism: Gopherus evgoodei; assembly: GCF_007399415.2. Taxonomy (NCBI): domain Eukaryota; kingdom Metazoa; phylum Chordata; order Testudines; family Testudinidae; genus Gopherus; species Gopherus evgoodei. Next base: position 254,141,470 of record NC_044322.1, on the reverse strand, counting down.
TGGGGCCAGGTCTGAGCACAGCCTGTGGGAAACAACAGGTTGAAGGGCCCTGCTGTGGGTGAAGGGGCGCCCCAGGAGCAGAGGCAGCAGCCCTGCAGGCTGCCACGGCTGAGGCTTCCCACCTTTCCGCTCTGAGCTGGAACGAGCTTTGTAGGGACCTTTCTCACTGCCCTGTCCCCCTGGCCCCAGCACAGGAGTCTTTTCTGGCTTAGTTTCCCACTCTCCCATATGTGTTCCCCTTGCAGCTGTTCTGCCTGGTGCTCCCTTCAGGCTCTTCCACCCTTTCAGCTCCCCTCTGCCATCCCTTGTCTCCTGCCTTGTTCCTTCCAGTCACTCCCTGCTTCTATGTGCCATTCCCCTCCCATAACCCCCCAGGCCTTGCCTGCTCTCTCTGCCAGGGTCTCCACCGCCTGTCCAGCACGTACTCCCTATTTCCCATGCTCCACTTCCCTTCTGCCCCCTGGCACCTGTTCTCTCTCTGCCCCTCCTCCCCAACTTGGTTCCCTTCCCCCTTCTGCCTATCTAATACTGATATCTGGTCCTCTGTCCTCACTTTCCTGATGGTGCCAGCGGTGAAGGGATGAGGGAGGAGTGTTAGGCTCCATTTTGGGGCTGCCTTTTACTGGCAGCTCAGGAATGTGGGGGTCAAATGCTCTGTGACTACCAGTAGGAACAGCCCTGGGCTACATGCTAGCTTGTCTGCCTAGGCTCTCAGCCCCACTCGCAGCTCCCTGCTGGGAGCCTAGGTGCTGCCCCAAGGCTCTCGACCCCCCACTCCCTGCCAGGAGCCCAGGTGCTGCCTGAGGCTTCCCACCCCCTGCTGAGAGCATGGCTGCCACTAGGTGGGGAGCAGAGAGCTGGGGGGCACCCCCAGGCTTTGGGCAAGAAGGGAGGATCTGGGAGCCTTGGGGCAGCATCTGGGCTCCTGGCGGGGAGCCTCAGTGAACTAGGGCTACCAGTGGGGTATGGGGAACCAGGAGCCCAGGGGCAGCTCAGCTGGGAGCAGGGAACCAGGAACCCAGGCAATAGCCGAGTGGGGAGTGGGGAGTCAGGTGGGTGCAGCCTGGCACTGAGTGGGGAGCCTGGCAGGTGCTGCCCGTCTTGGAGTGGGGAAGCTGAGCAGTAGCCTGGCTCTAGCTGGAACCCCCTACCCATGCCGCTTTCTTGTCAATTTTACAGCTCTATCTTGGAGCCTAGACAATGACAAGACTGACAGCCAACTGCCGATGTAAGTAATGTGCAGTGTCTGCATAGCAGCAACTACATGGACATAAGCCCTAGGCCTCTTATGTGGGTGGCGTTATGATGGCAGTGTAGTAGGTCACTTACATTGGTGGGACAAGGCTGCAGTGTGTACACTATTGCTGCCTTTCAGAAGCCACCCCACATTGACAGTTAAATTGGTGTAAGTGCTCCTGGGGAGGACACACACACTGCTGACCCAAGGAGCATAGGGTGGAGAAGATGCAAAAGCGATACAATTACTGTAGTGGGAGTGGCTGTATATCTGTGTAATTTAGGTTAACTAATTTTGTAGTGTAGAGTTGCCCCAAGGCATTTATTTCTCTCTCATGGTTTTCCCGCTAATCTCTTGTCATTTGGTGTTACTTTGGGGTGGGGTGAGGTGTCATGATTTTTGCCCTCCTGGGAGTGGCAATACAAGATTCCAGGGAGCAGTGGTGAAGCCCCCAGTACCCTCCAGTAAGTGGAGAGAACTGGATGGGAGAATATAGCAGGGTAGCTGCTATTAGGGCTTGGCTACACATGGAGTTATTCAGGACCAGCTGAAGCTTCTTTGCTCAAGGTCTTGCAGGGGGTCTGTGGTAGACCAGGGACTTGCAGCCAGATCTTGCATGTCCCCTGTGCCCTAAGCACTGGACCCTCCATCAGGTCCAACTATTACTGTGGCTTTGAGCAGTGCTGCGGCACAAGTACTCCAACAGCACCCCGCCCCTCAGCGTGCCCCTTGGCACTCCCCGATTCTGGGGGCTTACCAAGGGCCAGCTGAGTGATTTGCAACAGCTCAAACCACCCGAAAGGGGACACAGCAGAGCCCTGAATCTTGCCCCTGTGCTTGAACCATTTTCCTGGCTACGGCTGCCCAAAACCAGGAGGGGGAGACAATGGCCCAGGAGCCCGTGGGAGCTTTGTCTTGAGTGGCAGGGGATGGTGCAGGCCAGGGGGCGGTGAGTGCCCTTTAGCAGGAAAGGAAGCAAAGGAGCACAACAGAGGGAAAAGGGGACGTTTCTCTCCTGTCTGGGGAAGTGAGGGTTAAAACCAAAGAGCCAGTTCTGGAGAGAAGGCCTAGAAAGTCCTGGCCCGGGGGACTTCAGCGACCTGGAACGTCTTGTTCCCTGCAGCCCGCCGTGCACATGGTACCTGGCGCCGAGCAGCTACTGCCCCGCACCCCCGGGCGTTCACACTGAGCGACCCGCTCCTGCGGCTTCCCCCAGCCACACGGGTGAGCCGGGCAGGGGGGATCGGTAATGCGGGGGGAGGGGACGGAGCAGGGCGGGGGCCCAGGACGGGAAATCACTGCCTCGAGGAAGTGACCGCAACAAAGGTGGAGCTGGAGTCTGGATTGGGGACTGACTCAGGAAAAGAGAACGAATCAGGAACCCTTATTCTGAAGGCGCCCACATCAAGGAGTGCCCCTGCAGGATTTCTCCCCTACCTCTCAGCTGGACAGCTGAGGGACAGCATGGGACGGTGGGGTATCGCTGCGGATTTCCCCCCAGCTCGGGGGCAGCATGTGGGGAGTTGTACAGGGATCCTCAGGCTCTGGCACAGCTGATAATCTTTAGCAAAACCGAGTACTCCGCCTACCCTGATTTCAGAAAATCGTGGAAGGGAGATTGGGGGAGATTGGGGAATGCTAAGGGAGTGGTAAAGGGAGGGAATTTAAAATTAAATTTGGAGGCAGGAGATAATGGGAGAGGGCTGGGGTTAAGGGAAGAGACTTATGGTGATGCAAGTACATTTTTTGCAGTGGGCACACTTGATTTTTTTTAAACAAAATAAATAAATTGCAAAACACCCTCCCCCCTCATTAAAAACTGTTCTGAAACGCTGCATGAATGGTGGAACTAATCAGAAATTATAAGCCATTACCAGATCAAAATAAAAAGCAGAAAGTGAGACCTTACATACTGTAACTTAGGGTTTGTCTAAACACAAAAGTTGTGTTGTTTTTAACTATACCCCTATGCTGTAGTTTTAAAGTGGCACAACCCTCCCAGTGTTATATAAAAGTGCTTATGCGGATATAGCTTATTCCAGTATTGAAAGGCAGAGTGGATAGAAGTTGATTTGTTTTACATTCAAAAAATTGGATTTTTTCATTTAAATATATATATGTTTTTAAAAATAAACCCATTTTAAAATTAAATTTGAATATTATGACGTTAAGGCTGAAAGTTGCTATAAACTATTTAAATAAATACATGGGCTGCATCAGGGAACTCTCCTCAAATTTGAATGAGTTAAAGGGTGCTGCTTTTTTAATGATGTACATCGTTGGGGGAAACATCTTTAATTTTTGAGGTCAGGACAAGCTTTATAAATATGTAATAAAGTCCTGTACTGCGTTAAGTAAGAACCTGTATCATTTTCCATTTTTACAATGCAATGAAAGTTGGTATTCACATTTTTCCAAATGTTAGTACTTCAGAGGTCTTTGTTCAGAAAAAGTTTTTCCTTCTATTCCTTTTGGTTTCAGTTTAGCTAGCTGGTGTAGAGAGAATATTTCCTTCATTTGGACTAGTTCATTCGAAGTTGAGAAACTACTTGGGATTTGAAAAAGGAGGAAAGTTGGGCTTCTCTTCCAAGCTACAAATAAAAACCACATGCAAGAAGATGAGATTTACTCATTCTAAAAACATGAATGCTACTGGACCACTTTTTTCAAAGGTATTTCGGCACCTAAAGATGCACGTAAGTGCCTAGTGGGACTTTCAAAAGTGCCTAAGCAGGCGGCTATTATTATTATTGTTGTTATTTTACTTGTTTGTTTTATCCTGGCACTGAATAAAATCAAAAGAAAAAGATGGTCCTTGCCCTGAGCAGCTTGACAGAAAGTGATCTGAGCTCATGAACATGGTCAATGTTTTTTTGTATGATCACAGCAAAGAAGAGTTTTGAGGAGAGCTTTGAAGGATGCTTCCAACCTCCAGGACACTCAGGGCTTGTCTACATCACAGAGTTGCAGCGCTGGTGAGGGGGTTACAGCGCTGCAACTTAGGAGGTGTACACATCTGCAGGGCATCACCAGCGCTGCAACTCCCTGTTTGCAGCGCTGGCCGTACTCCCGTTTTGGTGATCCAGCGCTGGTAATCAAGTGTAGACACTTACCAGCGCTTTTCTTGAGCTCCGTGGAATAAGCAGGTATCCCAGCATACCTGAGGAAGCCTCTCCATCAAGCAGGTCTCTTTCCCTGCGGTTTGCAGGGGGGTCCGGGGAACACGAAAGCAAACCGCGGGGAAGCTGGTCTCCTTCCCCGGTTTGCTCTCGCGTTCCCCGAACCCCCCGTGCAAGCAGGTCTCCTTCCCTGCGGTTTGCTCTCGCGTTCCCCGAATCCCCAAGCAAGCAGTTCTCCTTCCCTGCGGTTTGCTCTCGCGTTCCCCGAACCCCCGAGCAAGCAGGTCTCCTTCCCTGCGGTTTGCAGGGGGGTTCGGGGAACGCGAGAGCAAACCGCGGGGAAGCTGGTCTCCTTCCCTGCGGTCTGCTCTCGCGTTCCCCGAACCCCCGAGCAAGCAGGTCTCCTTCCCTGCGGTTTGCTCTCGCGTTCCCCGAACCCCTGTGCAAGCAGGTCTCCTTCCCTGCGGTTTGCAGGGGGTTCGGGGAACGCGAGAGCAAACCGCGGGGAAGCTGGTCTCCTTCCCCGGTTTGCTCTCACGTTCCCCGAACCCCCGTGCAAGAAGGTCTCCTTCCCTGCGGTTTGCAGGGGGGTTCGGGGAACGCGAGAACAAACCGCGGGGAAGCTGGTCTCCTTCCCGGTTTGCTCTCGTGTTCCCCGAACCCCCCTTGAAGCCGCCCAACAGCGCTGCAGTGTGGCCACATCTAACACCACTTGCAGCGCTGGTTGCTGTAAGTGTGGCCACTCTGCAGCGCTGGCCCTATACAGCTGTACTAATACAGCTGTAACAACCAGCGCTGCAAAATTGTAGATGTAGACATACCCTCAGTTAAGAGCATGCTGAAAGCAGGGGTGGGACAGGTGGTAGCTTGCCTGGTGGCTAACTGCCGGCTGAATGTCAATGAGAGTTAGGAACCTAACCTGGGTTCCTAGCTCTCATTGACATTGAGTCAGGCAGTTGTGAAAATTCCTCTAGGCATCTAAATACCTTGTTGGATTTTCATCTGGCTTTGGTCACTGGCCTCTCCCAATTCCTCCTCAAATACTTTCCTATTGTTTTACAGTAATAAATGCCCAGGTGTGTGCTGAGCACTTCACAGGAATGTGTAAAAGCCAGGTCCTGCCTTGAATAGCTCACAGTACTGCACCACCAGTCAGTGGGAGCTCTGTCACTGATCTCAGGCCATGGCTACACTCACACTTTACAGCACTGCAACTTTCGCGCTCAGGAGTGTGAAAAAACACCCCCCTGAGCGCTGCAAGATACAGCGCTGTAAAGCGTCAGTGTAATCAGGGAGGCAGCGCTGGGAGAGCTCTACACCCGTAAGAGCAGCGCTACACCTGGAAGGGATGTGGTTTACATGCAGCGCTGGGAGAGCTCTCTCCCAGCGCTGCCACTCCGACTACACTCACACTTCAAAGCGCTGCCGCGGCAGCACTCCCGCAGCGCTGCCGGGGCAGCGCTTTGAAATTCCAAATGTAGCCATACCCTTAGTGTGTGTAGGATCACACTTCTGGGTCCCAGTTCTGCCAAAGAATCAGCAAGGATGAACCCTGCTGCGTGTGCAGAGTCGTGACTAGGGCCAGTCGTGACACTGGCGCTTTACAGCACTGCAACTTTCTCGCTCAGGGGTGTGAAAAAAACACCCTCCTGAGCGCTGCAAGATACAGCGCTGTAAAGCGCCAGTGTAAACAGCGCTGCAAGCTAAACCCCATGAGGATGTGGAGTACATGCAGCGCTGGCGCTGTGACTACACTCACACTTCAAAGCGCTGCCACGACAGCGCTTTGAAGTTTCGAGTGTAGCCATACCCTAAGGGTATGTTTATACTTCCCACTGGATTGGCGGGCAGTGATTGATCCAGCGGGGGTCAATTTATCGCGTCTAGTCTAGATGCGATAAATCAACCCCCGAGCGCTCTCCCATTGACTTCTGTACTCCACCGCCATGAGAGGCACAGGCAGTGTCGACGGGAGTGGCAGCAGTCGACTCACCACAGTGAAGACACCACGGTAAGTAGGTCTAAGTACATCGACTTCAGCTACGTTATTTACGTAGCTGAAGTAGCGTAACTTAGCTATATTTCCCCCCTCTCCCCCCACCGTGTAGACCAGGGCTAAGTCAATAGGACTCCATCCAGACGCCACACTCTCCCTGTACTGATTCCTATGCAGAATTGGGGCCAAAATGTTCTCACTTGTCTGTCTTGTGAATCATATCATTCCCAAGAAAGGGAACAGGTCAGGAAAGACCGACTCACAGTGATAAGACTTAAGGTTAGGCACCGGGTTTTCTCTGTGTGGGGCTTTTGGGCATACTTTCCCTCATTAATCACATCTGATTGTTATTGAGGTTTCATTGCCCCTGTTTTCTTTCCCAGGACCAGGATTTTTGACTGCTAGGGGTGAAGTGACCTCTTAGATGGAACAAGGATAAGAACCTTGTATCTTTGATCTCCGGAGCCCTGAGAAAATGGAGAGCCTTAGAGGCCCCTATACAGGTGAGAGCTATTTTTTAATAAATTTACATAATTAATTAGCAAGTTTTAAAGCTGTAATTCCAACACAGCTCGTGAGTAAGGCTAAGCTTTTGTCATAGTTATTTTTAGTAAAAGGCATGGACAGGTCACAGGCAACAAACAAATTCACAGAGCATGTGACTTTTATTAAAAATAACCATACAAGCTGCGGGGCAGACGTGCACAGCCCCAGCGCCAGCCCTCACTGCGAGGCAGAGGTTCACAGCCCCAGTGGCAGCCCCCACTACGGGACAGGGGCGCACGGTCCTGGTGGTGGCCCCTGGTGCAAGCGGTGGGGCAGGGGCGCACGGCCTTGGTGGCAGCCCCCACAGTGGGGTTATGTGGAGAGCATAGCTCCAGGCTCAGCCACGGCTTCAGCTGCTGACAGCTGAAGCTGAAGAAGTCACAAAGGTCTGGTGAAGTCACAGAATCCGTGACCGCCGTGACTAAACCGTAGCCTGTCTCATGAGTTCTCGTATCAGTCTCATTTTGTGATCTCATAGGCTTTGCTCTAGTAGAAGTGCATTGTTAGGCTCTGAGCAAGAATCACCTATACATTGGTATGCCAAGCACTACTTTCTTGGGATTCTTCTGCCTGTTTTAAAAACTTGAGTCTGCCCTATATAAAATCCAGAGTATTTGTCCAACTGTCTTAATACCCTGAATGTTGAGGAGAAGAAATAGACAAGTTTCAAAAATCAGAGCCTAAAGCTTAGGCTCCTAAGTGACTTACAAGGAAAAGGTGCCCAATGAGACATGTTCCCAAATCACTCAGGCCCCAAAGTCCATATTGAGACATACAAGTGGGGATTTTTATAAAGCACATATCTTTTTGACTCCTCTTTGGAAAGATTTGGCCAATATTTTCTGGTTATTCACACCACATACTTTCTCTTTATTATGGAGGCTTTGTAGCAGATCCCTGGCTAATATATGGTTTTCCACTTAAAGTGGAGTTCAAATCTCTTATAAAACAAAACCTTACCCTTGTCATGACCCAAATTATACCATTTGAATCAGAATAAGCTTGAATTTTCAATATACTTTCCATTCTCTAAAAATGTCTAATTTGAAAAGTTTAACCCACTTTAAAATCACTAACTTTGTAATTTTTTTTAAAAAGCAGTCTTAAGTTTTGGTTTTTTCCCCCACCAGGCCCTCTTACTGCACACTGCCAACATTTACATACTTGGTATTTCATGCACCGTGAAGCAGACAATATTCCACCCTTTTGAAATTACAAACAGTAGAAGGTTATTAGGTGAGGTGTGGGTGGCAAGATGTGACATGATGTTGGTGTGGATAGTAATGTTGCTCTAATTGGTGATTTTTCCTGTTTTTTTTTTTCCAGTGATTGCATTGATAGGAAATGCACTGGAGCACCCCAAGCACCGAGTTAATTTTTTTTTGTATTCTTCAAAAGGTACCTCAGTCCCCTGATGTGGGGGAGAGGCAAAGTCCACTGTTATCTTGGGTTAAAAATAGATAGGGTGGGCTTTTGCCTCAATAAGCTGGGGAGACCCATGTAACAGGAGATGCTGATGGCAAACTGCTCCTCTAAGTTTCCCTGCTTATGATGGACTTTGCTTTTCTTCCACATCAGCAGCCTGAGATACTTTTTGCAGAATAAGTCATGCTAAAAATGGTCCTCAGTAGTCTAGAGGGAAAGAGCTGAAGGTCCCACGGTCCATTTCCCTCCCCAGTCTCTCCTCACACCCATTTACTTTCCCTTTCATCCTCATACCTTTCTCCACCTCACTCTCTTTCACTCTGTTCCTCCTCCCAACTCTTTCTTCCATGTCCCTCTCCTCACTCCCTGTTCCTGTCTGGGGAAGGATTGTGCTGGGGCTGGATGCAAAGCTTATAGTCTTAGGCCTGATCCACACCTCACACTTAGGTCAACCTAACTACATCACTCAGACCTGTGAAAATTGTCATGCCCTGTGCAATGCAGTTAGCTCGACCTAACTCCCACTTTAGACATAGCTAGGTGGATGGAAGGATTCTTCCCTCGACCTAGCTACCTCCTCTAGAGGGGGTGGATTTACTACAGTGACGGAGAAACCCCTTCCGTCACTGTAGTGAATGTCTGCACTACAGTGGCATAATTGCAGCGCCGCAGTTGTGCCAGTGTAGCACTTGTAGTGTGCAGACACACCCTTAAGATCATACCCTTAAGCTTAGCGGCTTGCTTGTAACACACCCTTTACCCTTCCCTGAGATTGCCTTTCTCTTGAGAACAGGAAATGAGTACTGTCTGGATTCTCTCTTTACTTCCCTAGATGATGCAATTGCGAGAGAAAGCGAAGAGGAGAATCCTCAGCTGAAGCTAGACACAGAAAAGAAACTAGACACATATGCTGGCCCCATTAACTGTCGGAGGCCACACAGCAGAGAAAATCACTATCAATGTACAGAATGTAGGAAAAGCTTCAGTGTTCATTCGGCGCTGATCAAACACCAGAGAATCCACACTGGAGAGAAACCCTATCAGTGCAGTGAATGTGGGAAAAGCTTCAGTGTAAGCTCGACGCTGGTTACTCATCAGAGGATCCATACAGGGGAGAGGCCCTACAAATGCGTGCAGTGTGGGAAGAGCTTCAATCAAAGCTCACACCTCACTCAGCATCAGAAGATCCACAAGGGAGAGAAGCCATGTACATGTACTGAATCTGGAGAAGGCTTTACTGACAGCTCAATGTGCGTGAAACATCCAGGACTGCATGCTGGAGTGGGGCCCTATAAATGTGCTGAATGTGGAAAAAGCTTCAATCGGAGCTCCACTCTCTACAACCACAACAGGATCCATACGGGAGAGAAACACTACAAATGTGATGAGTGTGGGAAAAGCTTCAGTGTGAGCTCCAACCTCATTAGGCATCAGAAAATCCACACAGAGCAGAGACCCTATAAGTGTCTTGAATGTCGTAAGAGCTTCAGCCTGAGCTCAGATCTGGAAGCGCATCAGAGACTTCACCTGGGAGAGAAACCCCACAAATGTTCTGAGTGCGAGAAAAGCTTTGATCATGAGTCACAGCTCCGGAAACATCAGCGAGTTCACGCTGGGGAAAACTCATATGAATGTGTGGAGTGTGGGAAGAGCTTTAGTAGGAAGGGGAACCTCCTGAGACACCAGGAGATCCACACTGGGGACAAACCCTACCAGTGTAATGAATGTGGGAAAAGCTTCAGCCGGAGTTCATCGCTCATGCAGCATCAGCGGATCCACACTGGAGAGAAACCCTACAGCTGCATTGAATGTGGCAAGAACTTCAGCTTTAGCTCCCAGCTCACCACCCACCAGCGGATCCACACAGGGGAGCGGCCCTACAAATGTAACGAGTGCGGGAAAAGCTTTGTGGATAGCTCAGGTCTCATTCAGCATCGGAGAATTCACACAGGAGAGAAGCCCTACCAATGCACTGAGTGTGGAAAGAGCTTCCGGCAGAACTCGGTGCTGATTCAGCACCGGAGAACTCACACCGGTGACAAGCCCTTCGAGTGTGGGGAGTGTGGGGAACGCTTTAGCCAGAGCTCCACGCTGATCACACATCAAAGGATTCACACCGGGGAGCGGCCTTACCACTGCAGCGAGTGCGGGAAGAGCTTCAGCGAGAGCTCGCACCTCACGCAGCATAGGAGAATCCACACGGGGGACAAGCCCTACAAGTGTGGTGAGTGTGGGAAGAGCTTCATTCAGAGCTCGCAGCTCACCACCCACCAGAGGATCCACACAGGAGACAAACCCTACCAGTGCCACACTTGTGGGAAGAGCTTCAGTGACAGCTCGGCGCTCACCCAGCATCAGAGAGTCCACACGGGGGAGCGACCATACCAATGCACGGAATGTGGGAGGAGCTTCAGCCAGAGCTCGGCCCTGGTGCAGCACTGGAGGATCCACACTGGAGATAAGCCCTATGAGTGCACCGAGTGCGGGAAAACTTTCAGCCAGAGCGCAGGGCTCACTCAGCACCGGAGCACCCATGCGGGAGAGAGACACTGAGACAGAGACCCGTGGGCCATGTGGCACTCTATGCCCATGGTGTCAGGAGTGGCTCTTTGCTGTGCTGAATGATGCAACAAAGCAGAAGCAGTGCTGCTATGTTAATTTATCATGAAACTATTGACTCACAATCAAACTCTTAATTAAAATTCCTCCTAAAAATGCATTAGGCATATGGTGATGCCGAGAAAGCTAACCCCTCCCCCACACATGGCCTCCAAACATAAGAGGATATTTTTATAAATTTTTATGCCGAATCTTAGGGGAACTTAGCAAGAGCTTCTGTGTAGCATGGTTGCCTGCTTACCCCTCCTATGTGGCTACAAAACTTGGGAGTGGGAGCAGTCTGAGAAGTGGCGGAAGCTCTGTCTGAAGGAATATGAGGGAGACTGAAAGAGAGACTTCTGAAGCAGTTAGGCCAGTTGTATCAGGTAGAGAAAATGCCATTCAGTCAGCTAAGCAGCCCATCAGCTGAGCTCCAGTCCTGAGCTTAGGAACTCTGCATTAGAGTTGCCGCTCCCAGCTGTGCAGCTCCCAAACTGTGCAGCAGGGAAAGACCCCACCATATGTCTCTCCTCCGCACCTAAAACATGCATGGATCAGGGCCTGTACAGGAGGAGGTGACTGTCAGGACAACCCTTCAGGATGTCAACCAGCTCTGTCTGACCCTCCCACAAGTCACTGCTTCAACCTCTTCTGCCCCCTTACCTGAAAGAGGGGGTTGTTCTTTTCTTTGCTATCCTGAATCACAAAGGATTCCCCATTCCGTGCTTCCCACTCTCCTTTATCAGGGAGCAGGGTGAGAAGAGGCACAAGAAGCCCCCTGATCCCCCCATTATGGGGAAGACCCAACAACACAGAGATCAAGAGAAGGAAGGCAAAATGTTAGGTGGCCAGGCTGATGTGGAAGAAGGCAGGAGAATATCCATTTTGTTGAGTGTATGCAATACAGACACAAATGTGTGTGCTGTTCTGGTAAACAGAGAAATTATGAAGCAGTTTGTAAGCTTAGATACCATGGGAACAGTTCTGGTACAAAGGCTTAGCTAGATAATGTCCCCAGCACAACACTAGGAACACTGTTCGTAATAGCTTGCCCTTCCCTTCTTGGCCTGTGACTGAGCAGTGGGCTTGTCTTGGGAGCAGCAGGTGCTGCATGAAGAACACCTGTTTCATGTGCCAGTGACCTTCAAGGAGGTGGCCATCTATTTCATCTAGCAGGAGCGGGCTCTTCTGAACAAAAGGCAGAGGACGCTCTGAGGGGATCTGCATTATTAGCCATTAGAAGACCTACATGGCGTTGAAATGCTGTCAGTATACTGAATATGGGGGCATTTCAGTGGTAGCTCAAATCTCATACATCAAGAGAATCTACATGGATGAGAAACCCTATTGTAAATGGACAGGGCATATGTGGGAAAAGTTTTCAGTCATAGCAAAGTCCTTTTATCTGACCTACAGAATGATGAGTTCCATGCCCATTGTGTTGTACAGGGGTCAATAGCCAATATGGGTACAGTGGCAGGTGGGTGGGTTTCCTATTTGGGTTTGGATTTCTTTATATCTAAAACTCAAAGTGATAACTATAATTTTGAAACATCCATTTATTTGTTATTTCTGAAGCAGGGAACAGCCTGCAGCTCTGAACTTCTTAAATTTGGACAGATCACTGTAAGAATGCTGGAACCCTTCCACCCCCTAGCTTCCATTCATTTTCTTTCACAAGAGCTTTAAGAAGTCTGCATCACATGATGGTGCACTGCTTAAACTTGGAAAGGACTCTGGGCTTGTATGCTTTGCAGGTGATAGTTGTGTGTGACTGTGATGACAGATCTTTGGGTTCATTGCTTTCATACATAAAGCACATGCTATACCATTACATTAAACTTTGTTCTGTCTTACAACCTTTATACCGTGATTTCAGCTTATGAGTTTTGTATAGGTAACTCTGCTATCTAGTTGGCTAATGACACTTGTATAGCCGGTGGTTCATGGAATCTGTGCACTGGGAAATGATTGCTTTCAATAAGTTGTTTGATCAGGAATTAGAAAAGAAAACCTCTGACCTGTGTGCACCTGTATGAAGGGTGCACTATACAAATAAAAGTTAAAAAAAAAAATCTAGTTTTGTGATCATGGATCACCTGACTCTGCTTGTTCTCAGAGCATCACTGTGGGAGCAGAGTTAAGGTGTTTGGGTGACAAATTGTCTGTCTTTCCAAAATTTCAAATGTTTGGATTTCTTATAAAGTTAAACTTGCAGAGGAAAAAAACATTGGCTTTTTCCCACTCTTTTGATTTCTTTGAGATGTTTAGAGTCTTTAAAGTAATATATGCTATTAAATTAGAAACTCAGGCCTTGTCTACCCTGGATGTTTGGTGAACAAATAGCTGAGATTTTCACTGGACTGAAGGATTTAGCCACAGAACACTTATTCGCTTCCATGGGAGTTGTGTAGCTAACTCTCCTAGTCTGCTTTGAAAATCTTAATCAGAGAAACCATGCTACTGAAATTTGATTAACCGAGAAGGGAATTGATGTGTGGGCCTGTGTGTGGAGAGGTTGATTAGAACTCTGCCTTCTGAATTGGGTTTTTGTGTGTGTGGTTTGCTTGTTTGTTTGAATACCTATTTAGAACTCTGGTGAAAAGGTGCCTTGGGAGGCTTCCTTGTTAAGGTACCTTCACAGAGGGGCTGAGAAAGACGCTAACCCATGTGTGAGGCATCCAAGGAGACTAATAGGGAAGACTAGATTTGATGATCTCAATACTTCTAAAGTAAAAAGCAGAGGGCAGACTAAAATCTTCTGGTGCAGAATATGGGGAATCTATAACGCTGTCCTTACACATCAAAAAGAAGCAGAAAAGGCACAGATCCATTTTTCTTCCATTATAGGTCACCCTTAAGACTAAACTCTGAACTTCTAACACTTGTTTTTTCATAAGTATGGTTGTTATACCAATTATATTAGACCAGTAAAAACCAGCAGGATCTTATTAAAGGGGACAAGACAAAGATGCCACATTTATTATGATAACAATTTGATTCATGACTAACGACTAATATCTTAATTCTTATATATACACACACACACACACACACACACACATATTATACCTAATACCTATACACACACACACACACATTCACACACACACACACACATTCATCAGGTGTTCTGCAGCTGCTGCATAGTTACCAGTCCTGAAGATAGTTTAAGTTCGTGGCTTGATTTTGCAGCTTGGGTTCGTAGCTTGTGGCGGCTAACTGGCCAGGAAAGCCAGGCACAAGGCCGAGCTGGATCTCTGTTGGGCATGCACCGATGTTCTTCCATGTTGGCAGCAGAATGTTACCCAGATTCTCATCACACCCTTCTTTTTTATAGGCTTTTAGTTTGGATTCAAAGTCTATAGGTCTTGCTGTGTCACGCTGCCTCTGGGTTTAGATTGATCACCCATCAATTGTAGGCCTGACTTTCAGCCTTGAACCTGGCTTTGATCTTCCTTCTGTTGTCCTTTTCTTTTTAGGGTGGATGCTTCTTACTTTGTTTAGGGCTGTTGTTTAGGTCTTCAGCCGTTGGTATTTGAACTTTATCTCATCAGGACAGGCTGGGGCTGGAGGTTGATTCCGTCATTCATACATACTTCATTCACACATCTAAACTAAACTAATAAGATTACAGCAGGGTTTGCAAAAATGAAGGTTGGAGGAAGCTTTTACAAAATGGAGTGAGTGTTTTAAAATGGGGTTTGAATTACAATATGGAACAGAAGTTACAGTGTAGGCAAGTGTAGTGAATGGTGAACAGAAGTTACATTAATAAAGTGAACAATTAAAAACAATTTCATTTATCAGTTCTACATGGCGTTGTAAGTCTTTTTAGTATGTATCAACTTTAATTCCAGTGTAGCAGGGATTTTGTGTGTATAGGTGTGTGGAATGAACACTATATAGTTTTCAGTAACTTAACCCTTTTCTCACCAGTAACGTGGTGGTGGTGGGGGGGAAGTTATGGGACTTGGTTCAAGGTAACATTAAGGGTCACAGTAGGATTGAGGGCTAAAGTGGGTGAGGAAAAGGCACTTTTTGTTATCTGATACATTCTGTCTTTCCTGGCCACAGGTGAGTGGTAATTCAAAGGGGAGAGTTTTAATGAAGGTAAGGGATACATAAACCTCTGCAGAAACTGAACATTTGACACCTGTCAGGAATGGTGGTGTAATTATGTAGTCCTGCCCTGAGTGCAGGGGACAGAGCTAGATGACCTCTCAAGGTCCCTTCCAGTCCTACACTTCTGTGATCTCAGAGATGGTGTCAGCAGGAAGAAGCAGAAGGGTTTTTTTGTACCAGTGTTGGATCCCCAATGGAAAAGATCCTTGACTGTCACGACCAGCTGTAATTGCTGCAAGCAGTGGGACTGGAGATCTTTCCTAGAGACATTACAAAGCAGACTAATTAAACTATTCTAAGAGAGGTTGTGGATGTTTACTCCCACTAAGGACTTGGTTGCTAGGAATCTTGGATTGCCCCTTGCCAGCTGGACAGTGAAATCTTTACTAGGCAATAGGGTTAGCAGGTCTTAGCTTTTATTTTTTATAGAGTGGTGGAATGATGTAGAGCTTGAGGATAAGGAATGGGACAGCTTGAGAGTAAGGAATGGGACAGTTTTTGTATACTATTTCTGTCTTCTCTTAAGCTTGTCTCTTTATTACACTAAGAATATACATGGAAGAGAGGTGCTGCAGAGGGTTTCTAATGGTGCAACCTCCAATAAAATGGCATGATCGATGCAGTCGGAAAGCATGAATTTAAGGACATTATTGAACATCCAGTATCCAGATAAACAATAAGATGCATTGACTGCGTGTATTTATTTTGGCTGTAAAGGTTGACATTTTTGAAGTAGTATTAAAATAATGGACATCTTGATAAATCTGACCCTGTTGTGAAAAACTTAAGTCACTCTTCTGTTTTAGGATGCCAGCCAGCAAGAAACCCATTACATTTCCCCTTGATGGAGAAACAGATTAACACAGAGAGAAGAAAGCTGGAATGGCAGCTGGAGTAGAAAGGCCATTTCACTGGATTTATGGGACAGCTTGGTAAATAGATAAATTGTGTGGCAATTTGAAGCCCTCAGCCACTACAGAAATGAACTCTGACTTGATAGTATCCTTCCTGCAGCCTTGGGGACACTTCCCACTCTACCTGACTTAGTTTTGCCCTTTCTCTGATCACCCTGTGCCTGAACACTGGGTTTATCACCAAAGCAGCAGGGCCTGAGTGGGGAACACCTGTTTCATGTGTGCCAGTGACATTTGATAAGATAGCTGCATATCCCACAAAGGAGAAGTGGCTTCGTTTTCAGATGAAAGGCAGAGGTAGTTCTAGACGGGCAACATGCATGAGCTTATGCTCTCTAGCTGCAAAGTTATCCCCTCCAAGAAGCTGTGTGTGCCTGAGGCATCTGCATAGGTTCACGTTTCCATTTGGTCAATCTGATTTCCCTGGTGTCAGCAGCAATGTTGCCTGCAACCCAGTACTTGCTGTCCTAGAAAGTTTTGCCAGCCACACTTATGCCAGCTGCCTGCCGCTATAGCAATTTTGCTAAGAAAGGAAGGACTCCTTTTTAATGGTGTAGGAGACCGGGGAGGGGTTAGAGGAGAGCAAGTGACCTCGTTACATAAGTACCCCTGAGTCATCAAGTTCCTTCTTCCTGAATCACCGGAGGGCGCATGTCACAGCGATTCACTTGTCATGTGACCGGGGCCTTGCAATTTCCTGCAGTGGGTTTTCCTGCTATATCCAGGGTAGCAAGTGGCGGCTGTCGCAGGCTCTTGGGAACATCCAGGGCCAGCCCTGGGTACGTATATACAGACCGAGCGGAAAGCCTTCCTGTAACCGCGGCTTCATGAGCCTTGGCCAGATAACGGCTTGTCACAGGTGCTTTGGCCGGAGGCTTGGGGGTTGTGTGAATTTCCCGCTGTCCTTAACGGCGGCACTTGCGTTTGTTGCACCCGCGCCCGCACAAACTCTGCGTGGGGCTGCTGCAGCGAAACTAACTGCGGTGCGCGTTAATCCCTCGATCGCCGGTTTAATAGAGGACAGTAATTGCTGCGGTTTCTCCTAGCAAAAACCAAACCAAACGTTTCAAACCCAGTTAGTCAGCGGGAGGCCTAATTATTGCCTTGGGGGAGGGGAGGAGACGGGAATCCTGTTGGGGTGTCAGAAACTGCTCCATCCCAGCTGCCTGCTGCTATAGCACTGCGAGCCTGTGTCAGCTACTGACCCCCAACAGGAGAGATGCAGGGACCATGAGTGCAGAAAACCTTAGACCCAGGAGGAGAGTGGAACCGCAGACCGGTGACTCTCACCCTTTCCGGACTACTGTAGCCTCTCCAGGAATCTGATTGGTTTTGCCTACCCCAAGTATTACCTCTCTTGAAAAAACTATGTGCTTACAAAATCAGACAAAAATACCAAAGTGTCACACGGTTATTATAAAATAAACCAATTGTAATATAAATATTGTATTATATTTCAGTGTATAGTATATAGAGCTGTATAAACAAATCATTGTGTGAAATTTTAGTTTGTACTGACCTTGCTAGTGCTTTTTATGTAGCCTGTGTAAAAGTAGGCAAATATCTAAATGAGTTGATGTACCCCCTGGAAGAGCTCTGCATTTGGGGAGGGATAGCTCAGTGGTTTGTATTGGCCTGCTAAACCCAGGATTGAGAGTTCAATTCTTGAGGGGGCCATTTAGGGATCTGGGGCAAAAATCTGTCTGGGGTTTGGTCCTGCTTTGAGCAGGGGCTTAGACTGGATGATCTCCTGAAGTCCCTTCCAACCCTGATATTCTGTGAGTCTATACCCTCAGGGTTGCATATCTCCTGTGGTTGAGAACCTCTGCTCTAGGCAGCCTCTTGACAAGGTTTGCCTAAAGGGTAAATACCACCCTAGTTGAGACTGTTGTAAAACCTATTCAGGGGCTAGTGATCAAATCTGGACCTCTCTGCTTGTCAAAGCCTCTACATGGGACGCAATGTGTGACTCATTGAGATACATGGAAAATATGTATGGGGCTTCTCCTTTATGGTATGTCTGCACTGCACTGGAGAGTTGGGTTTGTAACATGGACACCCGAACTAGAGTCAGTTTGCAAAACCCAGTAGTTAAACCCAGATAACATAGCTGGAGACATAGTGTAAATAGTTCTTTCTGGTCACTCTTGCTCCTGGGGATGTAGGGGAGACACGATGGTGGGGGAGGGAGGACTCCAGCCGGGAACCACGTGTGGGGTTTGCGCTGAGGCCAGTGGGAGATTAACAGGGAGGAAAAGACAAAGAAACTAGTTCGGCTCCGGTTTGGGCAGGATGAAAACCATCGAGCTGGCAAAGCCTCCAGCTGCTAGAGAGGACTGCACAGTCCTGCGCAGGGGGAGGGGAATTTCGGAGGGTACAGCTTCCGCTTCCCTCCCCGCAGTCAGCCCGCTCGCTCGGAGTCCGCAGCGCTGGGAGCGAGCGCACATGGGCGCTGGTGGCGCGGGCCCAGGAAGAGACTAGGTCGGGCCTGCGCGCTGGTGAGTTGGAGGGAGGGAGTGAGAGGAGGGGGTCTGGACTGAGGGGTGCGGGCAGAGCCCTGGTAGGCAGGGGCAGAGCCAACAAATCGGTGCCTCTGGGAACTGCCTGCTACGAAGGGGGAACTGAAACAGGAGCCACGTCTCAGAAAGAAAGAAGAAAAGCCGGGCAGGGTCCCCAGGCCCCCCACTAGCCAGCTCAGCTCTGGGGAAAAGTGGAAGGAAGTTTGAAGAAATTTGAGGAGCAGATGGGTTATAGCAGGAAGGAGGAAGTGGGTGTAGAGGGAAGTGGTTTAAAGGATATTAGGGGTCAGGGAAATGGGGGATGGTGGAAGAGAGCCGTGGTTAGCGGAAACTGGCCTAGGGGAAATATAGTACATTGGGGTGATATGGAGGTTTGTTTATTAAAAGCAAACAAATACAGCAGCAGAAAAGGTGAAAATAACCAGCAGCAATCAGCTCAGCATGAGGAGGGATGGGCTATAAATGCTTTAAAATAAAAAGTTAGGACCTGGAAACGTAAAGGACCAACAATACTTTTTAAAGGTAAAAAAGCATGTTAGGTGTCAGCAACAGTGGTGAAACTTACAGTGCACCAACCAGGATCATTCATCTTGTTTATTGTGCTGGAGCCTTATCCCCATGGTCCACCTGTATGTTTGCCTGCCTAGATTTTTGGCTTTTTGGTCCAGTGTGCACTGAGGAAGCTTTCCCCCCAGACTGTAAGCAGTCTTAAAATCATAACGCTGGAGCTGTGGTGCAGATCAGACCTGCAGGCAACTTGAGCCATTACTTCGAAACTGGCTAAAAGTGGTTTTGGCCCGTGAAGGCTTGCCCTTTGAAGTCAAAGGAAGACTTGCTGTTAATCTCAATTTGGTGGTTTTTGAGGAAGTGGTGGGAGGGAGGGGGCATCTATGGGGAGCCACAAGGAGACTTCATGAGAACACCTCACTGCTATTTGGCTATCAGCTGTGTCCTCCTCCTAGCCCAGAGGTTCTCAAACTAGGGGTTGGGACCCCTCAGGGGGTTGTGAGGTTATTACATGGGAGATCACAAACTGTCAGCCTCCACCCCAAACCCCACTTTGCATCCAGCATTTATAATGGTGTCAAATATATTAAAAAGTGTTTTTAATTTATATGGATGTCGCACTCAGAGGCTTGCTATGTGAAAGGGGTCACCAGTACAAAAATTTGAGAACCACTGCCCTAGCCCCCCCTCCATGTTCCCCCTGAAGCTGAATTGGTCTTGAGGAGGGAAGGTGATAACCTATGGGCTGAGAGGAAGGCATGATCTACTGGTTGGAGGCAGCAAGGTGGAGTGGAGGGGAGTCCTGGACTTCCTACTCCCACTTCAGGGACTAGTGGTTGCAGGAAGAGGGCTCTACATAGCCCTTTTCAGCATCACCGGATTGCAGTGGTGTGAAGTAGTTTATTCATCTCAATGAGATGTTCCCAGATGAATCGGAACCCCCCATGGAGATTAATGTAACCAGCCACTGATAGCTCTGAGTGATGTGAGCTGACCCATTCCTCTCAGTGGGTGTTCTTTCTTCTTTCCCAAAGTCTTCCCTAGCCCCCTGTTGTGGGTTTTAGAGCAACTTGAATATTCAGAACCACTCCTTATTTGTTGGGGGTAAGTTGTATCTGAGGAACCCCTAGACCACATTACTCCAAATTCCATACTCCAGTTGTGGCATACCAGCATTTGAGGTAATCTCACTACGCATATAGATTTTCAGGGCGTTTTGAAAACTATAAGATTCGATCATGTGGACTAAAAACACCTCAGGCCATATGTTCAAATATGCTCAGCACCCACTTTTGGCAACAAAATGAAGTGAATTTTCCAAAGAACCGTGGGATTTAGTGAAAAGGGGCATCAAAACGCTTCAAATTTAGGCAGTTACTGAGTCGTGCTCACACTTCATCTTTGCACGTGTAATCGGTATTGCCAGCCCCAAATACTTAAAAATGATGAGATTGGCTTAAAAATCATGAGAATTTAAAAGTAATTTTGGAATCTTTTTGTTTGCCCTCTGGTTTTGAATCTTTAGGGGTCACATTTTCAAGCATTTCTCCACAACCACCAAGGCTAGAAGCCTTTTCTTTTTATTTTTTTCTTTAAACGAAGACTCTGAGATCAGCATGGATGATTTAAATCACCAAGTGCAGAGCTGCACTTTTAAATAATTGATTTTAATCAACTTTTTCATTTGTATTTCAGTTATTTTTCTAAAGAAAAGTGCATTCTCCTTGGTGGATATAACCATTAAACTAAGCTGGTTTACAATTAAATAGAACCTTTATAGTAGATTTGATACATTTTTTGCTACCTAAGAGGTACACTATAACTATATAGATTTATTTAAGCAATTATATAGCTTAATATTTTCAGTTTCTTTTTAACTGTACATTTTTAGTATGTTAGAAAATGGTGAATAATCTTGCTTATTTACTAGATGGTTAACTTTTTGCTCATGATTTATGTCAAGCTGCATTAGGATGGAATTTAATTAAAGACCCCAAATAGCATATTTATTCGTATTAAACAAAAACAAGCCCTTAGTACAGTACATGACCCATTGTGCCATATTCGTAAAATTCAACCTCAACAATTAAATTCCCCCTCCCATTCTTTCTTTACATAGAAAAGCATCCTTTAACTTAAAGTTTTTAATAGAGGCTCATGGATTCAGCATACTTATTTTTTATTTATCGTAATTGTTTTTAAGAAATTGTAATAAGCTTAGGCCTTAACATATTTTGTATTAAATTCAGATTTCATTTTAAACAGGTTTACTTTAGCAGAAGATCTTGTGAGCTGGATTCAGATATCACTTTCCCATCTGAGACAGGTGGGCCCACTTATTGAAATCAATATTAGTTCTTTGTTTTTATAGATATTTTATTCCAGAGGCAGATCACAAGATACAGACACCATGATTGTAGGAGAGGAAATGCCCTGAACCAGAAATTACCTTGGAGGGCAAGACCTTCCTGATTTTAGACTGACTGTTGTTCAACTGGAAAGTCTCATTTAGAGAAGGAAAAATTTGATGTGTGTTTTTGGCTCTGAATGGAAACATCTACACTTGCAGATGAAAGGCCTGACTTCCTCCTAATGTATTGACTGAATCACACACACATCCCCTCTCATCTGTGCAGAACAGACTTTATTTTGGGGGCAGGATACAAACCCAAACAGGCAATATGAGTCACTTTCTCCACCACCATTCCCCCTCCTTTCTGGGAATGGAGACCTGCCATTTTAAAGAATGACACAATAGCAGAATTCATATGAAAGAGGGAAACCTTCACTTAGACCTATTGTTTCCAAAGGGAAACTTTCTTCCTGTTGAATCCTTGGTCATCCCATTTCAGCTGATGGGATTCACCCTTCTTCAAACCCAAAACAGCCACGCATTCTCTCTTCATTCCCACACCTGGGCTATGGGAAACACAGGAAACCTTAAAAGAACTTCACATATTTAGTAACCTGAGCACCTCCCTTACACTGATGGTTCCAAGGAAGTCCCATATTTAAGATGCTTTCCTTTCAAAGGTCAGCTTAGACTGAAGCTTGCATATTGGACTCTTCTTTTATATAAACCAGCCAGCATGGGCTTCATGGCTGTTCCTTCCCTGCTGCCGCTTCTCTCTCCTGAACTGTTTCTGTGGCTGTTGGCTTAGCCTCCTGCTGTATGTCTGCATGGTTCAGTGCCATCAGCAGCTTCAGGGAAGTAGCCTGTATCTCTTGTTCTCTTGCTGGCTTCAGCTTGGCCAGCAGCACCTGCATTGCCTGCATCCAGTGCTGCACATTTGGGTCCTGTAGCCGCAGAAAGAGGTCTTCCAGGTCGCTGGTGGGTAGATGGGACTCCTGGGGGAGGGACAGCTCTCGTTGCTGTTGGCCACTTTCAGCCTCCTCTCTGATCTGGTTGACAGGGGAGTTTTCTGGTATGCTCTGTGGTTTAGGTAGGCTCTGAGATAAGATCAAGAATATTCTCGTGTGGGAGTTGGTTTGGGGTGAAGTTGGTAGGAGGATATCCTTGACAACAGTTGCTCCTGTACCAGAAGGAGGTAGGGGTCCTGTGGTGATGGTGGAAGACTCGGGAGATGGCTTTGTTGGGGACAGAAGTCTGTCGCTGGCAGTGACATCTTCGTTGAAGATTCGTGTCCTACCAGACTTGCTTTGGATCTCTTCTGGGCATATAACCCTCTGAGGAAGAGCAGAGATGCATAGGAGGAAGGCAGAAAAGCACAAGGACCCTGCACCCGTTCTGCTCTCAGGTGTATAGGGTCACTGCTTGCTACACAATTATATATCTCCCATTCCCATTATCTAAAGTAGGCACCTGGACAGGCCAAAAAAAAAAAAAAAATCTCTCCCGGACTCCTTTCCCTATGGTGTCTTGCCCACCATATTTTTCTGAATGTCTGTCTTCCTACTCTCCTCTCCTTCCTTCTCTTACATGCTCCCTTAGTTTTCTCCTCATGTTCTGTTCTTTCCACAGTTCTTTATCAGCCTTCTCCCTTCATCTGTTCCACCGCCCATTTTCCACTCTCTTTGAGTGCTACCAGCCATGTCCTGTGTCTGCGTTCCCCAGTGCATTCCTCAGTAACAGTTTCATCCGGAAACAGTTCAGACTCACCTTAACAAAATACTTTTTCATAGTACAGCGATAAAAGGTAAATGTACAAAAGTCTGCGAAGAAGGGAATTTCAGGCAGGTCTGAGCATACAGGTCCTAGAGAGAGGTAAATAATCAAATTTATTGAAAAACTCCAGTGTTGGACAGTCACTTCCCCTCACCCTCAGTTATAAACCCCATTGCCGGGCGGTCCACATCTGGCAGTGATAAACCCCAGTGCCATCCAGTAATCTCCCAGAGTTTGAATGGTTAAAAACCCAGCACTGGCTGGTCATCTTCATGACCCACAGTGATTTAAAAAAAACAAGACAGGATTGTAAGAACATATGAATGGCCATACACGGTCAGACCAATGGTCCAGCTAACCCAGTATCCTGTTTTCCAAAATGGCCAGTTGCTTCAAAGGGAATGAACAGACCAGGGTAATTATTGAGTGATCTATAACCTGCCATCCAGTCCGAGTCTCTGGTACTCAGAATTTTAGGGACACCCGGAGCATGGGGTTGCGTCCCTGACCATCTTGGCTAATAGCCATTGATGGACCTATCCGCGATGAACTTATCAAATTATATTTTGGACTCCATTTTCTTTTGGCCTTCACAACGTCCCATGGCAATGAGTTCCACAGATTCTTATGTACTTAAAGAATTTCCTGCTTAGTTTTTTTTATCTTTTGCTGGTTGCTCTTCAAGATATTTTTTGTAGAGTCTTGCACGGATACAAAATTTATATATGCGGATATCTGTGGACTTGCAGGGCTCTTCCGGGAACCACAGCAGTGAAAGCAGCAGAATGTCAGGCCGTCATTCGCAGGAGCCAGTGCTCTGCGTGAACTGCTCCTCTAGCGTAGCTGTACCACCCCCAGCCCCACCCATTGGGGCGCCCACCAGGCTCACACAGTCCCTTGTCGCGCTAGTGTATGCAGGTGGCTCGCATGCTCCCAGACAGGAGTCTCTTCCATGCAGAGGTGTGCATCTCCTGTCTGGGAGCATGTTACTGTTCAGCAGTATCAGTTTGATCATATTACTGAGTGCTACTTTAAAAAGTGGTTTAAAATGTGTTACGTTTACCCTATACTGTATATCTGCAGGATGTGCTGTTTAAATTGTAAGATTTTTTTCTGTAAAATCATTTTTTTCCCATTGCAATCCAATTCTGAACATTTTTATGCATTTATAGTAAGGCTACTTAATTGCTGTCAACGTATCAAACAACTTTGATTAAAAAACATAAAGATGGAATTAATTTTTTAAAAAGTGGAAAAAAATCAGAAAATAATAAATCCACAATAATAAAACGGATCATACGGCTCTATGTTGGCCCTCTTACTGTTTTTTGTTTTTTTCTGTGATTTGGCATATACATTTAGTTTGATCTTCTATGGTGTTTTAAAACAGATTCCATGCAGCTTCCAGGAATTTCACTCTTTTGACTGTTTCTTTTAATGACCATTTAACTAACTCCCTCATTTTTGTGTAGTTCTCCTTTTTGAAGTTATATGCTGTTTCTGGTAGGCCTCCTTGGAATATCTTCCTCCCACAAGGATGTTAATTTGGTTACATTTTGGTCACTATTACTTAGTGGTTTGGCTATATTGACTTCTTGGACCAAATCTTGTGTTCCACTTGGGGCTAAATCAAGAATTGCCTCTCCCCTTGTGGGTTACAAGACTAGCTGCTCCAAGAAGCAGTCATTAATAGTGTCTAGAAATTTTATCTCTGCATCCTGTCCTCAGGTGGCATGTACCCAGCCAATATGGGGATAGCTGAGATCCCCCATTATTATTGAGTTTTCTGGTTTTTGTAACCTCTCTACTCTCCGTGAGCATTTCGCAATCCCTGTCACCATCCTGGTCAGGTAATATATTCCTGCTGCTATACTCTTCTTATTCAAACATAGAATCTCTGTGGATAAAAATTCCATGTACTATTTGATATATTGAAGATTTTTACTATATTTAACTCTATGCTTGCTTTCCTATATAGTACTTCTCTCCCACCAGCATGACCTACTCGTCATTCCTATACATTTTGTACCCTGATATTACCATGTCCTGTTGATTATCACTCTTCCACCACATTTCTGTGATGCCTATTCTATCCATAGCCACTTTTAATATCAGGCACTCAAGTTCATCCATCTTAGTATTTAGATTTCTAGCATTTGTATACAAGCATTTATTAAAAAATTTTCAATATTTAGTTGTGTCCCTTCATGTGATGTAATTGAATGGGACTGTTTCTCTTCAGTTCTATCTCATAGACTTTAAGGTCAAAAGGGACCATCATGATCATTTAGTCTGACCACCTGCTCATTGCAGGGCACAGAACCTCACCCACCCACTCCTGTAATAGAGCCATAACCTCTGGCTGAGTTACTGAAATTCTCAAATCATGACTTCAGGTTACAGAAAATGCACCATTTACACTAGTATAAACCTGCAATTATGCTGCAGAGGAAGGTGAAAATCCCCCAGGCTCTCCGGCAATCTGACCTGGGGAAAAATTCCTTCCCGACCCCAAATATGGTGATCAGTTAGACCCGGAGCATGTGGGCAAGATCTGCCAGGCAGATACCTGGGAAATCATTCTCTGTAGTAATGTAGAGTAACTGTATTCTAGTTCTATTAGAGAAGGAAAGACACACTTCTTCAAACTTGCCTTCTCTAATATAAACACACAGTAACGTGGATAATAACCCTCAGAACCTCTACCAAAACAAAACCCTCCACTGCACACACTTATGCCTCTGGGAAAAGAGGGACAGAGAACAAATAAACCCCATCAGCAGATGGCTCCCTCCCCATCCCTGTTATAAATCCAGGCACATAAGGACTCCTTCCCATCTGTCATTTGATCATTCCCGGTGCCGGATGGTCTGAGACCCCAGTCCTCCTGCTTTTGGATGCTGTGGTCAGCCTTACCCTGAGGGATGACTCCATGGTTTTCATATTGGTCCAGTCTCTGGATCAAAGGATTCTGGCAGCCATACAAGGCACGAATGAGGCAGGTGGCACTAGCTCGGTAAGGGGCACGAAGAGGTTTGAAGAACTGATCATACTCTGGCTCTGAGAGTGGTGTTCCAGTTAGCAATGGGCCCTCATCCTGAAGGTGGGCAGCAGAACGCCAGCTTGAGAGTACTGCAGAAGAGGAGCAGGAAGGAAGTGAAATGCTGCAGATGATAGACATTGGGAAAAGAATTGCAGGGCTGTAGATGTGGGTATAACCTTTCTCTTGGGTATGGGTCCAGAATTGTGGAAGTTACAATTTCTTGAAAACATGGTGCAGAACTGAAGGGTGACCTCCTGGCCTGACCCGCTGGGAGGAACCCCATCCCCTGGGGATTGGGTCCATAGCTGTGCGAATGACCCCTTGTGAATGGGGTCCTGAATTATGAGGGAGACCTCTTCTCACCTTTCCTGGGAATGATGGTTGTGACTCCTTGTTCTGGGACTGGGGCCCTGAATTGTGCTGTTAATTCTCTCCTCCACACACATACTCTCACACCCTCATTTTTCCCAGGGAAGGGAATTGTGGGCTATTGTTTTCTTTCAAGAATTTGTTCTATAAATCCCCATTCTTAGCAAATGGATCCAGAACCTTCTAGAAATCAGTGGCGGTTGGATTTGTGTGCATGCTCTCTCGGGCATTCAAACGTTCAATGAACCTGTATATAACATTAAAAAACTTGGAGCTGTGTACACACGCAGACTGCTTTTAAAGAACATTATTAAGGTTCTCCTAGTCTCCTCATCTGGGCTCGTTGTTGAATCCTGGTCTTCCCACCTAGTGTCTCCTATGCCTCTTCCATGCCCTGCACCTAGTCCCAGGCAGTCCAATCTATCCCCTCTCCTCATCTCCTCCGGACTCAGTGTCCCCCACCTCCTCTGAGCCAACCAGTTCCTGGTCCTCCCCCTGTTTCCCTGTACTGCTCCCAGTCCCTGTCTCCTTGTCCAGTTAGTCCCAGCCTCCGCTCCCAGTCCTGGTCTCTTTGCTCGAGCAATCCCAGTTTATCTTCTCCCTGCCTCCAGACTGTGTCACTAGACTCCTTGTCCCAAATTACTCCTTTCCCTTTCCTGGGGTCTGACTTTTGTCCACTCTGCATTCTAATCAGACACTTTCATCCTCTGCATGGCCTGGGCACCAGCAGGGGTGTGTGTCACTGATAACACAGGAGAGACAGGCCCCTTATGCTCCGTTCCAGTGCTCTGCTTCACCCTAGTTGGGAGCAGCTATTCCAAGGAAAGTTTGGCTTCAGCCTTGTTGACCTGGGCTGGAGGGAGCATACTCAGTCCCCCCATGGTGATGGCATATATGCAGCCAGCTCATGTGTAGGAGCTGGGAGGGGATGGAGCATGCTCAGTGGGATTGGTGCATGTGGTTAGCATTATGAACTATGAGAGGCTTGAGTGTGTTCTGTGAAAACCATCTTTGGAGATTTTAGTTGCTGAAATCCAAGAAGTCTCTGCCAAGCTTGTGTGAACGGATTTTTTCAGAGGTTTTTAACTTGGCCGGATTTGAGTGGGTTATCAAACAGTCATGCTGGAACATTTTTAATAGTGGGGGTGCTGAAAGCCACCCCCCTTACCTCTGTCCGCTCTCACCCCTGAGCTGAGGCTGGCAGCCGGGACACCGGGGGTGCACAATCCCACACCCCTAGTTCCTGTGCCTATGTTTTCACAGAGATGGCAACGATACCTCCCTCGTGCACAGGCTAGCACCCAGCCAATTTCAAGACTGCGCTCCAAAGCACAGGAGCACTAGAGCTTTCCCAAGAAAAGGTTACCAGAACATGTATTGTTCCTTTAACCCTGTTCTCAGAAACGGCTGAACCACTTTGGTGGAAATAAATTAATAATTAAAAAAAAGAAGTCTCAGGCTGAGGCAGACATCCAGCATGGAACATTTCAGCCTAAAACTGTTAGTCTGGCAAAGTTATAAGCACCTGGAAGCAGGGTCTGTAATGGGAAGCATCTGGCCCTGTCTGTAGTTCAGCCACCTGCAGTTTTTTTTCTTCTGTTGTAGGATACTGTTCTGACTAATTGCTGTGGCTAAACCTTTTCAGCTCTCTGGCCTGCTTCCAGGCTACTGCGCAGAGTTCAATTCTTTTATATAGGAGAACTGGTAACATTTTTCTCCCTAACCAACACTGAAGGGACCAGGATCAATGTGGCAGACTGTGGGGGTGGCGGGGAGCCAGGCTTCGGGTGTTTCTCTAGTTGTAGCTATAAGGTGTGTATTCAAAGTCAACAAGTGGGCAGGTTAAAACATCTGGAAGAAAGGGACTGAGGAGGCAGTGCTTTGTGCAGCCAAGATTTAAATGACAGTTACTGATATGTAAAGCTGTCCCCTCCTTCCTTGTTCTGAGGTGCCAAGGCTCCTGATTTGCAATGAGCGAGGATGGGGAACAGAGGACTCTCCTGTCCCCTATCACAAGTCAGTGTCAGCGGTGTATGATGAGGAGACGTTTCCCTACTCACCAGAAACAATCAGGAAGGCCCATGCTGCTATCTGACATCTCATCTTTCTTGTATTATATGTGAGTGGGGGTGGGAGGTGTTAAATACCATGGAGGGAGTTCTGGGTTCCTTGCCTTTCCCTCACTTTGTTCCTTTTTCCTGTTGCTGTTTTTACCTGAGGTGGGTCAGGAGGAGAAGGCGGGGAACTCTCTGAGTAGGGTTATTGCTGCAGACCAGTTCACAATAGCAACTTGATGACATCATAAACTTGGTGACATCACAAACTCTATCTCCTCTCCCTTTTGCCAATGCACCATTTTGCCTGTCTGCTGCCTTTTCTGTCCTTCGTTTCCTCCCTGCTCTACATCTCTGTCTGTCTTTTATGGTTGCTGGTGCTATGTTATTATAGAGCCTTCTATGAATCCAGGGGCTGTGCACTGGTTTGTTTGGCTTTAGGAGTGCTGAGTTGCCCATACTGGCTTCTTGTATGGTTTCTTATAAGCACTCGCATGCACTATTTAGTTATTGTACAAGGCCCAATTCATATTTAATTATTCAGTTATTTAAAGTGGAACAACTTCAGGAGACGAGATTGAAGGAGACACACCCTTAGACTATCCTGAAATCCTGAAACAGTTGTTAGGGCACTCATCTGACAGATGCCTGTTCAAATCCCTTCTCATCAGGCAGAGGGAGGATTGAACTGGTGGTTTCCCACATCATGGGTGAGTGCACTGACCGCTGGGCTGAAGGTTATAATGGGGGAGGTGGTGCAGATGCTTTGTGTGGTGTTAGGCGGCCTCCGAGCATGCTTACTAAATTAGGCTTTCACAGCTGACTTGGGCAGATGAATGCTTATTTCCCCTGGATAATGGATTGTTCTGGGGCTCAGGCAGAAGATGGGCATCTGGATGTCCAGTGTAGGACAACAGTGCAGGTGCTCTCATATGTACCTAGCAAGTGCAACTGAAGTGCTGAGCAAGTTTAGGTGTCTGTAGGGTTAGACAGAAGCCAAGTGAGAGTTTTGCGGATCACAGTGGCATCTGAGAATGGGACTTAAGTACCTTTGTGGATCCCATTCCAATGCACAATTTTGGGGTTCTTCCTCCCATTCAGCAAGAATTAGTTTATAAAATAAATTACATTTCATGCATTTTTGTAATGTTAGTAACCAGAATGTTGGAGAGAGGAAATAACCAAATTGTGTGGTGGTTTTCACTCCACCTGTATTTTCTTTTTCTTATGTTTTTATTCTGCAGCGTTGGGATCCATTCCTTGCTTCAGAACTGTGCATCAGAATCTCAGCTTTCATTTTAAATGTTTCTATCTCTGATGGTCATAAAGAAAACCTTGCAAATTAGTATAGTCAATTCAGCATTGTCTTCCTAAGTCTGCAGAAATCATGAAACAATAGCTGAAGGGTTTGAACTGCCTCACTCATCTCAAATTGTTAACACTGACAATTTGAATGGCAAATGAAAATTGTTAACTATTCCATTGCTATTTGTTTAAGCAGAAGCAACCAGTTAATGTTTTTCTTCCACATTCCAAAGTTTCTTCCCAGGTGAGGAACATAGTATCATTATAAATAATAAAGGGGCTACTGTACTCATTGTATTATTCATTTTCATATTTAATTCTTAAAATAACTGGTGGCTTTTTACATGAAGTTGCTATAGAATTTCCAATCTGCTGTCCCAGTGTTGTCGACAAAATTTAGGGTCCAGCTTGTTACAGGGATGCATGGGGCTTTGATTATTTTAATTTGAAAAGATGGTCTAGCCCCTGAAGTGAGGGAAGGGGGACAGTCTAACCAGGGAAAAAAGCCCATTAGAACTCTTTGGTTCTCTACCAGTTAAGCAGAAGACGACCAAAGGAGGAGGAACACTTGATGAGTTACAGGGAATGAAACTAGTAGGGAGAGGAGTGGTTACAGTGGGAATTTCCGAAGGGGAACCTAGGTTACCACGTTCCTCCTCTGCCCCCTTGCAAAATCTGCCAAGAGCAGGATTTTTGAGGAAAGGCAAGTGATGGACTTTGTCCCACTGAGTACATCTATACTGTAGGTTAGGGACATGTGATTCACATTGTTGCCCAGATCCACACACACAACCCTTAAACATGGCCTCCTGTGCTCAGCTTGGGGTATGGCCTGTTGCACTTTGGGCTGTGGTCCTACCTGCCCACTTTGTAGGGTGGAGGAACCTAAAGCATGTGTTGCTGAGCAAGTGTTTCAACAGAATATCCTTCAAAATAGAGGGTGCACACCCATTCTCTTGACAGTTTCACCTCACTCCCTTTGTGATCCTCATTCCACTTCCTGCACGCATATTGGAGGACTTGGGCTCTGGGATTAAAATGTTAGGAAGAGTGGTTTATTTGTGGGAAATCATTGTCGTTATGTGTTGGGGTTTTTTTTTTAAGGCTTCCTCTCTCTTACAAGCACAGGGAATTATTCATGTCTCATTTCTCTTTCTATTCCAGCAAGTGAGAGTTGTGAGTAAAATTAAGAAGGGCATTCATCTTCAGGAAGGTCCTGGGAAAATGAAAACACGTAGTGCATTGTTGAGAAGATTTAAAGGGAATATTTCCAAGAATCCTGACCAAACAGAAGCTTGCAAGAGTCAGGAGAAGTCAAAAAATGAAATCAGAAAATCTCCTCGGAAAAGAGAGAGAAAATCCCCTTCCCAGGAAGTAAGTGTCAGGCAACCTGAAGATGATGATCACACTGAAGATAAACCAAACACATCTGATTGTGAGAATGACTCTGACTCTGTTTTGAGCCCAGGCCTCTCTGGGCAAGAAACAGCGCACACAGAAGAGAAACCCTATCAGTGTTCTGAATGTGGGAAAAGCTTCAGTCGAAACTCCTACCTTACTCAGCATCAGAGAATCCATGTGGCAGAGAAACCCTTTGGTTGTAGTGAATGTTTGAAAAGCTTCATTCGGAATTCAGACCTGGTTAAACACCAGCGAATCCACACAGGAGAGAAGCCTTATCAGTGCAATGAGTGTGAGAAAACCTTCAGTCAGCGATCAAATGTTATCAGACACCAGAGAACCCACACGGGTGAAAAACATTACAAATGTAAAGAATGTGGGAAGAGCTTCAGTCAGAAGTCACACCTCATCGTACACCAAAGAAGCCACAAGGGTGAAAAGCCCTACCGTTGTACTAGATGTGAGAAACACTTCGGTGATTGCTCATCGCTTATTATACACCGGAGAATCCACACTGGGGAGAAACCTCATCAATGTAAAGAATGTGGGAAAAGGTTCCGTGACAGCTCCGCCATCATCCGACACCAGCGAATCCACACAGGAGAGAAACCCTACAAATGTGGTGATTGTGGAAAGAGCTTCCGACAGAGCTCATCACTTATTACCCACAGGAGAACCCACACAGGAGAAAAGCCCTACAAATGTTCTGTGTGTGATAAAAGCTTCAGTCAGAGCTCGGCACTTGCGAGTCATCACCGAATCCATACAGGAGAAAATCCCTATCGATGTTCTGAATGTGGGAAAACCCGGAGTGAGCGCGCAGCACTTATTTCACATCGGAGTGTCTACACACAAGGAAAACCTTACAAGTGTGCTGAATGTGGAGAAAGCTTTAGACGGAGCACAGCACTTAATGTGCATCTGAGAATCCACAGAGGGGAGAGACCATATACATGTGATAAATGTGGGAGAACCTTCAGACAGAGCTCAGCACTTGATGTGCATTCGCGAATCCACACGGGAGCAAGACCATATAAATGTAGTGAATGTGGGAAAAACTTCAGACAGAGCTCAGCACTTAAAGTGCATTTGAGAATCCACACAGGAAAGAAACCCTATAAATGTATTGCATGTAGGAAAAGTCTCAGTTTGCGTTCACATCCAATATAGCAGGGGTGTCCAAACCATGACTTGTGAACTGCATGCCGCTCTTTTACAGTTTAAAGTGTAGCTCGCAGATCCCCCTCTCTCTATTCTCCACCTACCAGACTTGGGGGGAAGCTCAAGACCTCTGCCTTGCAGCAGGGTGGTGGGGTAGGGCCTTCTTCCCAGTGGGAAGGGAGTCTCAGGGCTTCAGCCCTGTGGGGCCTGCCTGCTGGGGTTTAGGGCTTCAGCAGGAGTGGGGTTGAAGCCCCAAGCCCCATAAGATGCCACCCGTGGGGCTGAAGCCCAGAGCCCCAGCAGGTGTGTCCCGATTTTCAAACTTCTAAAGATTGTCAAATGTGGCTCAGAGGGTCAAAGTAAGTTTGGCCACCCCATAGTATAGGATTAGAGTGGCCATATGGAATAGAAAGCAGTAGCAGACATTGGTTGTTTGGGGTATATAAAAAGGAGTGAGGCCCAGATTCACAAAGGAGCCTAAGTTTCAGTTTTAGGCACTATTACAATCCACAAAACCCCCAGTAAGCTGCTGCTTAACTCTGCAGCACCTAATTGATTTAACACCTACATTTTCACTGTAACCATCTCCTAGTCAAGTAAGTATTGGCCTCTGGGAATGCACCCTGCCCCATCACTGTAAGCATATGGACACTTAAGCACCAGTGTGATGCTCAGACCAGAGGAAGTTGGGTGATCCTCCTGCCTTGCCTGCAGAGCCCAGGCCAGTAGGCATGTTCTGAGCACAGCTAGCAGATTTGGGTTACATTCAAAATCCTGATGGAGGAGGAGGAGCCTCCTGCCCATAACTTTTAGCCTAGTGGTTAAAATGCTTACCCAGGAACAAGTGGAACAGCTTCAACATGAGAGACTGAGGAAGCCCCACATCGGAATTAAGGGTGTAAAATAAACTGTTAACCAGTAAGCATTAGTCTTACCAGATAACCCACCCTAACCGTTACCCCAGCTGCAGCCCCAGGCCAGCGTGAGCAGCCACAGCCCAGCCACAGCCTCTCTCCCTTTAATCAGTTAACTGACTAAATGATATAATTTTAATCATTTAAGTGGTTAACTTTTTAAACAATATTTACATCCCTAATCAGAATATCCCATAGCCCAGTGGTTTGGGCATTTTCCTCAGAGATAGGAGATCCCTGTTCAAATACCTTTTTCCTTTCAGGCAGAGAAGGGGCATTGAACTGGGCATGAGTGGAAAAGACCTGGCTGTTGGACTAATTATTTTGATATCGGAGCGAGGCGGTTGATGCTAGACTGGAGTATTCTGGAAAGAATGAGTGAATTGTGGGGAGCTGAGTGCTGGTGGAGTGGGTTGTTTTACGGATTGTGCAGAAGAGGTGTAATGCGGATCTGAGGGATGGGGTGTTGGGTGCTGGATAATTTGGGGATTAGAAGTGGGAATTTGTGGTAGAATAGAAAGGGAGATTATTTTTTTTTTAGATTTTATCTTATTTTCTTTAGGTACAAGAAGGTTAAAATAATAATTTCCAGATTGGGCCTCGGCCATACCTTCAGTTTATTACAAATTGTAAGCAGTCCTGGGGATGTCATCTCTTTTTAAACTGTGGATAGCAAAGTAATGTGTTTTTGGTGACTCTCACCTGGTAACTTCACCAGGTTTTAGACAAGGGATTTGGGCTGTTTCCTTTCTTTGATCTTAAAGATATGCAGCTCCATCTGTTTCTTTTCTTCCTCTTTCCGAGAGATTTATGGTAGGACTTCAGAGTTATGAACTGACCAGTCAACAACACACCTCATTTGTAAGCAGAAGTACATAATCAAGCAGCAGCAGATGGGGGAAGCAAGTACAGTTCTGTGTTAAACGTAAACTATTTAAAAAGGGGAAAACAGCATTTTTCTTCTGCATAGTAAAGCTGTATTAAGTCAATGTGCCATTGTAAATTTTATGGTGGTTCTTTCAAAAGTTTTGTTCAGAGGTACGACAACCTCCATTCCCAAGGTGTTCATAACTGTGATGTTCTACTGTGTTCAGTTCAAAGGATTCTTACCTCCATAAGCAAAAATCAGGAGAGACACTCAAGTCAGAAGTGAAGTGGCTGTTCTCAAAGAGGATGGATACATAGCACTCACTGCGAAAGTGTTTATCTCTATCTTTTCCTCCCTGGCAACATCTCCAGAATTGTCTCTTCGCATTGAAACACCTTTAGCATGTAGAGCGGAAGACTAACAAAACCTGGGCAATAATGTAACCTTCTCATTTAAACAAAACAAAAGAAGCTTTTGGATGTTCTGGCTAGGCCCATTTCACAAACTGTTTCCAGTTTTCTAGTCCTTTTGGTAATGTGATACTTTTGTTCCTTTAATTAATGCTAGTAAAATATTTTTAACATATAAAGCACCGCATAATTGCTAGCAATCATTACTTTCATTACTATGTTAATGTTTCCATATTACATAAAACCTCTCTGTATTGTATATTACTATTATTGTTGCACTTACTACTGTCAACAGTGTTTCTATATTATATATATCCTCTCTTTTCCCTATTGTCCCATCTTCTGTTTGTGAATGTATTTCAGCTGGGGCGAAATCCTGGCCTCATTGAGGTCCGTGGCAAAACTCACATTGCCTTCAGAGGGCCAGGAATTCATCCCTGGAGTACTTCATAAAATTTTATATAAAGAGATACAGTAGTCCTATATGAGGTTTTATTTTTGTGGGATGAGAGATTCTTGGAGAGGTCTAGCATGTCCTGAATTCTGCCTTGTGTAATTTTATTCATGAATATGTCACCATATCTGAACAAAGGCAACACAAACAGAAAATGTTTAAAGCAAGGCAGTGGAAGAATCAGGAGCTTTCCACATGAAAAGAGGTTTAAAGTCCAGGACTGTTACATTTGAGAAGAGAGAGAGAATACAATAGAATTTTATAAAATGTGAAGGCTCCCACTTATTTGTCCCTTAATACAAGAACATTAACAGGTATGTTGTGAGCAAGACATGAGAAGTCATTCTTCTGCTCTACTCTGCGCTGGTTAGGCCTCAACTGGAGTATTGTGTCCAGTTCTGGGCACTGCATTTCAGGAAAGATGTGGAGAAATTGGAGAGGGTCCAGAGAAGAGCAACAAGAATGATTAAAGGTCTTGAGAACATGACCTATGAAGGAAGGCTGAAAGAATGGGGTTTGTTTAGTTTGGAAAAGAGAAGACTGAGAGGGGACATAATAGCAGTTTTCAGGTATCTAAAAGGATGTCATCAGGAGGAGGGAGAAAACTTGTTCACCTTAGCCTCTAAGGCTAGAACAAGAAGCAATGGGCTTAAACTGCAGCAAGGGAGGTTTAGGTTTGACATTAGGAAAAAGTTCCTAAGTGTCAGGGTGGTTAAACACTGGAATAAATTGCCTAGGGAGGTTGTAGAATCTCCATCTCTGGAGATATTTGAGTAGGTTAGATAAATGTCTATCAGGGATAGTCTAGACAGTATTTGGTCCTGCCATGAGGGCAGGGGACTGGACTCAATGACCTCTTGAGGTTCCTTCCAGTCCTTGAATCTAAGGGAGCATTCAGTGAAGTTAAAAGGCAGCAAATTTAAAATGGATACAAGTAATTTTTAAGGCAATGTATCATTTGTGGCTAAAGAACAACCAAAGAGCTTAGTACAGAGGTCGGCAACCTCTGGCACTAGGCTCGCCAGGGCAAGCACCCTGGCAGGCCAGGCCAGTTTGTTTACCTGCCACATCCACAGGTTCGGCTGATCGCAGCTCCCACTGGCTACGGTTTGCCGTTCCAGGCCAATGGAGGCTGTGAGAAGCAGAGGCCAGCACATCCCTTGGCCTGTGCCGCTGCCCCCATTGGCCTACAGCGGCGAACGGTGGCTAGTGGGAGCTGCAATCCGCTGAACCTGCCGACGCAGCAGGTAAACAAACCGGCCCAGCGCACCAGGGTGCTTATCTTGTCGAGCCGTGTGCCAGAGGTTGCTGACCCCTGGCTTAGTAAATGTGAAAAAAGGAGGGTGGAAGAAAATCAGTCATTTGTGAATGAAAACAGCATTTGGGAGGATGAAAACAGCTGGTGTAGGAAAAAATCTTCCCCATTGTATGCTATTGCACAATTAGATGGATTGTATGTTTCAGAACTTCTGCTTGACCATCTGGCATTAGCCACTGTTGTTACCTGTCAGCATAGTGTTCTTGAGGAACCAGGATGCAGTATCCAGCCTGTCTGACTCATGAAAGACATTCCCCCTCCCACTCGCCTCTGCTTGAACCAAAGCTGATCAGAAGAAAGACATAAAAAGTCAGTGGGAGACACACCTAAATTCCGGGACAAGGGTGACAGGATTAAGGAAACTCCCCTAGCTTTATTTGCATCAAAGATAGGACAGGGAGGCCTCCACATTAGCATACAGAATGGAAAACAAAGATTCCAAGGCAAGAACCGCATGGAACTTTGGGACCAGAAAAGCAAGGAAGCACTGCATGATGGGGGATCTCTGTTTCTGATGTTAATGAACCCACACCTATACACATCCAGCTCAGTAGTTATCAGACCAATTCTAGTAATAAATCCTTTACTGGTATCCAAAATACCGAGGCATCCTAATTGCATTATGAGCTCCCTCCAAGGAACACTGCCCATAGCCAGGAACAATCAGTTCCTATTGTCTAACCTGAACAAAACAACTTTGGTATACTTCCTTGAGCCATCAGTTTACCCATAAACAAATCTAGTATTCTCCCTTAAACCATTGTTTCCCTAACCCCCCCCCCCATGCTCAAGTAAGTGTTCTGATGCCTGGATCCAAAATCTGCATCGGTTCCATTGGGACTCCATCTTCTTCTGACTGATCGTGCTGTGGGCTCTGGGAGGGAACGTGCAGCAGGGAGAAACAGAGCTCTGCATGAGAACACAAGTAGTACAGTAACAATTACAGAACCTCTCAACCCCAAAGAGTAACCCTAATAAATCAGCATACCCCAAAATAAGAGGCAAATCAGGTAACACTGTTGTAGCTGGGAATATCAGACTAAACTGATTCGTTAGTCTGTTCTAGTATCAGAGGGTGTCATAAACAGATAGTTAAGGGTTAATAGAACAGGAGTACTTCATGTCTCTTGACTGTAAAGGGTTAACAAGTTCAGTGAGCCTGGCTGTCACCTGACCAGAGGACCAATCAAGGGACAGGATACTTCCAAATCTTGAGGGAGGGAAATTTTTGTGTGTGCTTAGTTTTTGGTTGTTGTTCTCTCTGGGTTCGGAGAGTGACCAGACGTGCAACCAGGTTTCTCTCCAATCTCTCTGATACAGTCTTTTATATGTCCAGAATAGTAAGTACTAGGTAGATAAGGCGAGTTAGGCTTATGTTTGTTTTCTTTATTTGCAAATGTGTATTTGGCTGAGAGGAGTTCAAATGTGTATTTGGCTGGAAGGAGTTCAAATTTGTATTTGGCTGAAAGGATTTTAATTTGTACTTCTATACTTAGGCTGGGAGGGTATGCCCAGTGTCTGTAGCTGAAAGACCTGTAACATATTCCATCTTAAATTTACAAAGATAATTTTTACTGTTTTTCCCTCTTTAATTAAAAGCTTTTCTTGTTTAAGAACCTGATTGTTTTTTTTATTCTGGTGAGACCCCAGAGGACTGGGTCTGGATCCACCAGGGAACTGGTGGGGAGAAAGGTTATTTTCTCTCTGTGTTAGGATTACTTTCTCTCTCAGGGAGAGTCTGGGAGGGGGAGAGAGAAGGAGGGGGGGAGGTGAATTTTTCTCACTGTTTTAAGATTCAAGGAGTTTGAATCACTTATCTTCCAGGGTAACCCAGGGAGGGGAAGTCTGGGAGAGGCAACTGTGAGGGAAAGGGTTTACTTTCCTGGTGTTAAGATCCAGAGGGACTGGGTCTTGGGAGTCCCCGGGCAAGGTTCTGGGGGGGACGACCAGAGTGTACCAGGCACTGGAATTCCTGGTTGGTGGCAGCGCTACAAGTACTAGGCTGGTAATTGAGCTTAGAGGAATTCATGCTGGTACCTCACCTCTTGGACGCTAAGGTTCAGAGTGGGGAATTATATCATGACAGAGGGGCAGCCGTGTTAGTCTGGATCTGTAAAAAGCAACACAGTCCTGTGGCACCTTAAAGACTAACATATGTATTGGAGCATAAAGCTTTCATGGGTGAATACCCACTAGTGCTTGCAACTGAGACAGAAATCTGTATACTTTATTAGGTATGTCTACTCAGATCAAGGAAGTGAGCCTCAGAGCTTAAGTCAGGCTATCAGGGTTCACACGGGCACTCTAAAAATAGCTCTGCAAACAGCGATTTGAAATTACAGCTTGGGTTCTGAAGCACAGGAATGGTGGATAGGCTTCACAGCCTCATCTACACAGCCAGCCTGAGTCTCTTGCCTGGGCTGGGAGGCTCACTTCAGCAGGTCTGGGAACACACTTTTTAGGTATGTCTACACTGTAATGCATGCCCAGGCTCAAGCCTAACCCCCTTTACATCTACACTGCAATTTTGTGCTAACCCAAGGCTCAGATCCAAGGTCCCAGGGACCCTGCAAAGCTGGAGGATCTGAGCTCGAGTTAAACTGGAACCCAGGTTCTGAGCTCTATTACTTTGCTGTGTAGATGCAGCCCCGCTTGATTCAGGTCCTGGGAGTCAGCTGGAAGTATCTCACAATTCCACAGGACAATTGCTAGTTCTCTGTAGCTCAATGGTTCTCAAACTTCATTGCACCACAACCCTTCTCACAACAATTACTACATGACCCAAGGCAGGACCAAAGCCTCAGCCCACCTGAGCACCACCACTAGGGGGGAGGGAGCGAGCAAAGCTGAACCTCATTGCTTCAGCCCCTGGCAGGGGGCCTGTAATTTGAGCCCAACTGCCAAGGGCTGAAGCCAAAGCCTGATCCCTGCAGCCCAAGGCTAAAGCCTTGGGCTCATCTTTGGCCTCAAGCAGTGGAGCTCAGGTTTTGACCCTGGGCCCCAGCAAGTCTAACACCAGTCCTCATGACCCCATTAAAGCAGGGTTGTGGCCCACTTTGGGGTCCTGAGAAAACCCCTGCTCTAGCTCAACAATGTACAATCCACTCTACTGAAGGAAGTCACCTATGCTTTGCAAACAGCAGCAGTTCTGGTCAGCATTAACCCATTCTCTTCTGATCACTCATCTGCAAGCATGCTCTCAGCCATCCTCCTGGGTTTGCAGTGGGGAGTGAAGAAAATGTAAGTGCAGGCTGGACAGTAAAGTTTTCCAGTAGTACACCATGGTCCTAGGGCTAGAGTGGCCACATTTTGGGAGAGGAGCACTAGGGACTTTGGAATATCATGATTTTGACTTGGGTCTGCATACCACCCTGCGGATGCCAGAGCCCTAGTTTTGAGCATGGGTTAGAAAAGTCTTAACATCTGCTTAAAGTACAGCATAGAGATGCTCAAGCCCAGGGTTCCCTCTCACAGGTCATTTGACTCAGGTCTCACTAACCCTGATCTTACATTGCAGTGTACCTTTTGAAGCCAGTGGACAGAGATCACGTAGTCCTCCCTAGCCCTCTGCTACTGACTGACTAATACCGTCGGTGCTGCCTGCTGTTATTGCACAGGGTGTCCTTAACTGCTGTCCTAAATAATCACATAACCGAAATTACACTATCAACTACATAATCCATTATTGACCTGAAAAAAGCCTTCCCCAGCCAGCATGAAACTACTACCAGACAAACGGTAAACCCGTTTGTCCCGCTCTCCCCACTCCAGATCCTGATTCCCGTGGTCTGAGTTCCCGCTTCCTCGCCTGTTGTTCCCTCTATTCCCCCATTATTTGTCCCTCGGCCCGTTCCCCCAGCAAGGGGCCCTGCCGGGTTGCACTAACGGAGGGATTTAA
Source organism: Gopherus evgoodei (assembly GCF_007399415.2). Classification (NCBI taxonomy): domain Eukaryota; kingdom Metazoa; phylum Chordata; order Testudines; family Testudinidae; genus Gopherus; species Gopherus evgoodei. Next base: position 254,101,163 of record NC_044322.1, on the reverse strand, counting down.
TGCCCCCGCTCTGGGGGTTAATCCCAGGCTGCAGGCGGTGACTCCACGCCGCTGCCCTGGCGCACTGGAAGCGGCAGCGCGGCCGGAGTGCAGCTGTGGCCTCCCCCGGTGCTTCCCCGGCCACGGCTTGGCCCTGCACAGGAGCCGCCCATGCGCGTGCTGCCTCCGGCCCGTATGCAGATGAGAGGAGGCGCGTGGCTGCCTGCGCCGAAAACCGCGGCGGGGTGGGGGAGGAGGAGCATCGCTTGCAGAAAACGATGCTTTGACGGCTCCCCACCAGGCAGGCGCCAACAGCAGGCGTAACTTCATTCCTCGGTCCGCGCGTGCGCAGCGCGAAGATTGGCAGGGTCTTCCTGTGCGAGAAACGTCTGACGTTAGCGCTGGAGCGAGGCCGACGTGATGGCGTCAGACGCAGGGGGCGGGGCTGAGGCCGCCCCACATCTTTGGCGCTTCGTTCGAAGTGGAACCTGTGGTGACGGGTCTGGCGCGGCCCGTGGGTGGCGCGCGGGGCGCCATGGAGCCTGGGCGCGGAGCGGGAGCTCTGCCGGGCACGGAGGTGGGCACCAGGGCTGGCGGCAGAGCGATGCCGGGGAGCGCGGCACCTGGCATGGGGACTGGCGCTGGGGGATCAGGCTCGGCGCTGGGGCCCCACTGGGGGTTGGGGGATCAGGCTCGGGGCTGGCACTGAGGCTGCATTGGGGGCTGGGGGGTCAGTCTTGGGGGCTGGCACTGGGGGATGAGGCTCGGCGCGGCACTGGGGGCTCAGGCTCAGGGCTGGCACTGGGGGCTGGGGGGTCAGTCTTGGGGGCTGGCGCTGGGGGATCAGGCTCGGGGCTGGCACTGGGGGCTCAGGCTCAGGGCTGGCGCTGGGGGCTGGGGGGGTCAGTCTTGGGGGCTGGCGCTGGGGGCTCAGGCTCAGGGCTGGCACTGGGGGCTGGGGGGGTCAGTCTTGGGGGCTGGCGCTGGGGGCTCAGGCTCAGTGCTGGCACTGGGGGCTGGGGGGGTCAGTCTTGGGGGCTGGCGCTGGGGGCTCAGGCTCAGGGCTGGCGCTGGGGGCTGGGGGGGTCAGTCTTGGGGGCTGGCGCTGGGGGCTCAGGCTCGGGGCTGGCACTGGGGGCTGGGGGGTCAGTCTTGGGGGCTGGTGCTGGGGGCTCAGGCTCGGGGCTGGCACTGGGGGCTGGGGGGTCAGTCTTGGGGGCTGGCACTGGGGGATGAGGCTCGGCTGGGGGCTGGGGGCTCAGGCTCAGGGCTGGCACTGGGGGCTGTGGGGGTCAGTCTTGGGGGCTGGCGCTGGGGGCTCAGGCTCGGGGCTGGCACTGGGGGCTGGGGGGTCAGTCTTGGGGGCTGGCGCTGGGGGATCAGGCTCGGGGCTGGCACTGGGGCTGCACTGGGGGCTGCCAGAGGGGCTATGGGGTCAGGCTCGGGGGGTGGCACCGGGGCTGAAGTGGGGGCTGGCAGAGGGTTTGGGGGGTCAGGCTCTGGGGCTGGTAGAGGTAACGAGAGGCATGCAGAACTGTGTTAGCACACTTCACATTGAATGTGTTTTCTATGCCAGAAGGCGGCTGGTGCAGCTCAGGGGAAGGGCCGGGTTAATTTCCCATTTCCTTACACTCCTTACTCCATCCAAGAGGATTTCATGGCCAACCTGTATGATGTTCTGGAGGCTGGCAAAGTCGGGATCTTTGAGAGTCCTACAGGGACGGTAAGCGAGAGCTGCATGTGGCTGAGCTTGTCCCGAATTTGGATATTGAAGAGACTGCAGTTAACAAACAGTACCCCCACTGCAAGCTGCTTCAGTATCCCTTTCAATCCTGTTTCAATCCAGAATTATTGAGTTGTCAGGGAGCGTAGAGTTGTTCATAGCCACCTTTGGCTTATAATTGTCATGGAGACAAGGTGCAAACAAAAATATGAGAAACATGCTGGCAATAAAAAGGTTCTGCCTGGACAAACTACATCTAGGCTGGGGAATAACAGCAGTAGTTAGTCAATGGCTTGGAGAAACCTGGAAAGCAGTAATTCTGAAATAGGTCATAGGGTAGGTAGCAGACTTCAAAACTTGTGCTACTAATATGATATACTGTAGTAGCTTAAAAGTGCCCGTGGAAATTTGAGTTGTATATTAAAAAGAATAAATCACACTGTATGAAAGCAATAGCCCCTGTCTGTATGCTAGTGATGGGAATATACCTGTAATAGTGTGTGTAGATTGTTCACCTCAATACCAGAAAGATTTAAAGAGAATCAAAAATAAGTAGGAGCGGAAGGGACTGACTTAAGGTGGAAACATAAAAGCATTAAAAGTGAAATGTGCCTTTATATATAATGTAATTATGATTGTGGTGTTCTCATTATTGCAAATACTACCGAGCCACATCTGTGGGGCTTGTCATCTAGCAGTGGGCTAGTGCTTCTTCCTTATGGAAATCCTTCTTATGAAACTTGTATTAATACATCTTGTTTTGAATCAATGTATCTCCTCTTGTGGGTTTTCTATGATTATTTTTTTAATTGATTTTCTTAAAAAAACAGATGAGAAATACAAAAAAGATAAAGGACTTGCAGCTTGTATATGTTTCTGAATACCATGTGCTTCATAGTAGAATTTATGCAATTACTCAATTTTACAGTTTGTCAGAAAGTCAGACCAAACAATACAAGACCAGACAATTACAAAATCAGGCAACACTATATAGACACAACATGTTAGGGTGGAGGTAACAATAATAAAACAGAAGAAGAAATACATGAATAGGGAGAGGAGGGAAGGAGGTAATGGGGGGAGGGAAAGAGAGGAGGAGTTAAATGGAATGGAGGTCTGGCATTCTTTGAGTCAACTCAGCATTTTTTTTATCCCAGCATATCTAGAAACAGGGTCCAGATTTCTTCAGATTCATATAATTGATCTCTGTGGTGATAAGATATTCTTTCTTTGGCTGCTAACTCAGACAAGTCTGAGTACCACTGCTCTATTGTAGACATAAGTGTACTCCTCCATTTTTGTAAAATCACGCACTTGGTGATCATTGCAGTCCTCAAGAACCAAAAACTTTGTGGCGGAGTTAACACAGCTTAGCATATAAATGTAGGATATACTTTTTGGTTGAGGTTTTGCTGCTGAAGCTGAGCACCGTTTTCCCTCATGTCCACCTCTTTCCACAGCTGCCTGACTGTTGGACTGTTCCATAGCATATGCCTTAGGGTTCCTATTTCTTATTACAATACCAGCAAACATCAGAGGCTAAGGCCTTTATCTTGTGCAACCTCTATGGCAGGGGTAGGCCACCTATGGCATGCGTGCCAAAGGCGGCATGCAAGCTGATTTTCAGTGACACTCACACTGCCTGGGTCCTGGCTACTGGTCCAGGAGGCTCTGCATTTTAATTTAATTTTAAATGAAGCTTCTTAAACATTTTAAAAACCTTATTTACTTTACATACAACAATAGTTTAGTTATATATTATAGACTTATAGAAAGAGACCTTCTAAAAATGTTAAAATGTATTATTGGCACACAAAACCATAAATTAGAGTGAATAAATGAAGACTCGGCACACCACTTCTGAAAGGTTGCTGACCCCTGCTCTATGGCATCCAGTACATTTTGAATAAAATCTTTTGTTGTTTCAAGCATAACTTGAGATCCACAGAGGCATTTTTAACATAACAAAATATGTTTTGCCATTGGGATTATTTTAAGGGCTGTGATAATTCCCATTTCCACCATGTGTTTTTGAATATTTTTGTTCTTTTTTTAATTGCAGGGAAAATCCTTGAGTCTTATCTGTGGAGCACTCTCTTGGCTCAGAGATTTTGAAGAAAAAAAGAAGCAGGAGGAGGCCCGCCTCCTTGCAGATGAACATAGTGGACAAGACAAGCAGCAACAGCCTACATCATGCAGCGCGGAGGCCTCGAACTGCCAGGGCTCAGCAGGGGAGCTAGTTTGGATCACTGAGTTTATGCAGAAAAAAGAAGAGCAGGCCATGGTGGACAGACTAAAGGTCGGGAATGCTTCTTGTAGTCAGGATTAGTAGCAGTCTGTAAGGAACATAATGGATAGCATAATAGGAACAGGGAACTTTATAAAGTCAAATGTTCTGATCTGCTAAGCACTTGTAGCTGATCATATATAAATGATACTTTTACTCTTGTCTCTAAGGACCATAGCAAGTGTCTCAATTAATATTCTTTTGATTATTAGTATAGGCAGGACATGCAGCTATTTACATGTTCATAACTTTCAGCTGTATTTCTGGAGAACATCCTCTCAATGAGCTGGAACAATGGCAGCTGAGAGGGACTTTCAGCTCCAGTGGTTTAAACCATTAGCTGGATGTTTCTGGTGTGTCTAACTGCAGTGAAACAAGACTGGCTCACAGTGACCATAAACTGGCTTCAAAGATAATCTCATATTAAAAATGGGAGGATTCCCAAACCCTCTCTGCACCAATGTCTGGTTGTGTCACTAGATGACAGAGATTAATGGTCACATGGCTCTTCACAGCCAGAAAGATCAGAAACTGTGCATGTGTGAGAGAGAACAAAAGCATAGGGTCTACAGCAGTGGTTCTCAACTGTTTACCATCGTAGGCTGCTTATGAGGCTCTCTAGGTGTTATATATATTGTGTGGATGCCGCCCACATACTACCTATACGGTCCTGAGGATGTCACGTGGACCACAGCTGTGTGCTGTTTGGCCCCAGGTGAGCTGCGAGTTGAGAACCACTGGTCTAGAAAAACATCTAAATCAGCAGATGCCCCATAAATCATCAGAATTCGCTGATTCCGGAAGTGCCTTAGCCATATAGCAGATGGCTGACTGCTGATTGCTGGCAGTTGGAGGTATAAACAGGCTGGCCTTTGGGGTGGGCGGCTGGGGCTGTTGCGCAGGGCGGCTCACCAGAGAGGGTGCTGTGCACTGGCCTGGCCTGGCACTCCACTTGTGCACTGCGACCAAGCAGTTGCAGTGCTGCTTCCTCTTTCTCCCCTGCCCAGCATCCCCCCCGCAGGGCCAGGGCTGCTTTCTCCCTCCCCACTCCCTTCCTCCCTCTCCCCTTTGCCCCCTTGCTCCTCTCGGCCGGCCAGCCAGCCACAAGCTGAGTGTTCCCGCCAGTGATGGCGGCTGAGAGGAGCCCTCAGCTGCTGTGGTCCCACCTCCTCCTCCCAGAGGCTCGTACCACTTGGTGGAGTTGGGGAGGGGAAGGGGCAGAGGCTCGGTGGCAGGCCTGTAGGGTTTCTGGCTGCCTCGGACAGCTGGGCTCTCCTGTGGTGTGACCACTCGCCACCTCCCTGGGCTCTTGGGCCCCTGCCAGGCCTGGGGCAGTGCTGGTGGGAGGATGCTGCACATGTGTACAGAAGCCAAGGAGTGTGGGGGTCTCGGACCATGCTGGGCAGGAGGTGGCACTGGCACCCAGTGGACAGACACCCTGACCAGTGGGTGCTCCTTGCTCCAGATAAGCCCTCTCGGCACAAGCCCCACGGAGCATCTGGAGTCCTCTCACCCCATCCTCTCACCAGTGCCCTTGGGGGAGACACAGTGCCCCCTGCCCCATCCCCCTGCCAGCACCCCTGGTCTAGGGAGGGATGTGGGTCTGGTTCAGTTCAGGGGGGTTGGTCTGGGGAGGGATGCGGGTCGGGTCCAGTTTGGTCTGGGGAGGCATGTGGGTTGGGTCTGATTTGGAGGGTTGGCCTGATCTTGTGGAGGGCACAGCTGGTCTTGATCCTAGTCTCTGTGCCTCTCTGCCTGCAGGGGAGGACTAACAAGATGAGTATGAATAATGATACTGTAAGAAAAAAAAATGTATTAAAGTTCTTCATATTTTTTAAATGTTTTAAACAATTTTTAAATTCAACCCAATTTCATATGAAAATTAAATTCAAACCCTGGTAGTTAATATGAGAAATGTGAAGGATGCGATAGTGTGATGGTTTCCTTTTAGTAGGAGCAGCACATAGCTGGTGCTTTGGCTTTTGTTAGCTGTACACCCCTCCCCCCCCCCCGAGGAGGGGAACATGACCTGGATACAGGGAGCCCTGATTTTGCTCCTCCCCCCCCCCCCCGCCCCACAGCCCCTTAGGGGTATGCGGGGCAGAGGAGCAGCGGTCCTGGGGGAGCGAGCAGCAATGTCCGCTGCTTCATGCATGCAGGTCAGTTTCCCCATGTGGGTGCAGGAGGGGGTGCAGGGGTTAGGAGTGAAGGGGGTGCAGGAGGGGGATCAGGCCTTCAGGGCAAAGGGAGGTTGGGGAGCCTAGAGAGGAATGCTGTTTGGGTTCGAAGCCTAAATTATTAAATTGACCTATATACATCTTTTGTTTCAGGAAGAACAAATCAGGAGGAAGAAGCGAGAGGATCGTCTTGAGAAAATTCGCCATAACGTGCAACTCAAATATGCATCAAAAAGAAAGGTGAGTTATCCAAGAGTGCAGAGGAATTTCTGTACCAGAGGTTCAAGTCCTGCTATCGCTTGTTCATACATCTGCCTTTACGCTCATGAATATTCCCGTTGAAGTCATTGGGACTACTTGTGTGCGTAAGTGTTTGCAAGATTGGGGTGTTAAAGTCTTGGATTGTGGGTCACAAATTTCTGTCTGTGTTTGTTTTGGAAGCTCTCGAGATATGGGTGTGAAATGTGATTTTGATATGGAATATTTCCTGTGATTGCATTTGTATGCCTGGAGAGGAAGAGGCTGTACTTTGGTGGACTATACTCCCTTTTGTTGTCATCCTGTATGTCTACTTCTAGTGTTTTCGAAAAGCTTTATTTGGTTGCTTTGAAAATTCACTAAAAATAGTACAAATGTGTTGGATTATTATTTTTTTAAATAGTCTCTAGATTTGGGTTCAACTTCAGCTCCTGATTGTGGCAGAAAACCCCCCCAAAACGGCTCCATGAAATTAATCTGAGGGTTTTTTATTTCATTGATTTATTTAGGTACCCCTTTGGGGAACAATTACATCTATTGTCTTGCTTCGCAAAGTGATATGTTAAGGTGGTTTGGAAATGGCCATGCTTTGTGAATAAAGACAGTAGATTTTTTTTTGCTCGCTAAGAAGAGGGCTGGTGGGGCGGGGGGGAGGGGGCTGGTCTTAGTTCTCCCAATTCTGAGCATCTAATTATGCATCTGGTTATGCTGTGGGCCAAAGTTTCAGAGACACCTGCTGAAATTTGCGTACACTCATTTTGTGTGCCTGAGCAGGCAATTCTGTGTTCAGTTGCCTATTAGGAAAATATGCTATTATATAAATTGTTGGCATGCCTTCACCTGGAATACGTATTCAGTTCTGGTCACACCGTCTCAAAGGATATAGCTGAACTAAAAAGGGCGCAGAGACAAAAAATAATTAGGTATAATGAAAAATTTCCATGTAAGGAGAGACTGAAAAAAATGGAACTGCTTAGTTTAGAGAAGAGACAAATAACAATAATGTGGAGTTACACAAAATAATGAATAATCTAGAGGTTGAGGATCAGGTGCTGTGTTTTCCCTTTTTCATGACACAAGAACAAGGGGGCATTCAATGAAACGGAAAGGTGATTAATTTAAGATTGATAAAAGCCCCCCTTTTTACAGAGCACAAAATTAAGCCATGGAACTTACTTCCATAAGATATTATTGATGACTGTTTCAGTAGAATCCATAAAAGGGGCTAGATACTTCTAGGAATAAGAATATCACAATGTTTTTGTTTTGTTTTTTAAGCTGTAAGGGATAAAAGGATATGGAATATGCTTCAGGACATAAATCAACCACTAGTAGCTTGGAGCTAAGAGAAAATTCATTTATGGACAGTTTATGATCTACTACATGCTCTCTTACATGCTACTTGTACAGTACACTGTCTTGTACTGGCCCCTGTCAGACAAGATGATGGACTAAATGGACTACTGGTATGATCTGGTATGCCGGATACTTATGGGCAGTTCTGCACATAAGTACTTATTTTTGCACATCTGTTCACTGCACAAGCCCATCTGTATTGTCTTTCTTGTACTGACTGCATCCTGTGGTGCTGTTCTGCTGGGGATGTGGATGAATCCTGTTCCCTCCATTCTGAACTGTCTGTTGTACAGAGTGGTGCTCTCTGTCCTTGAGTGAATGATAGTTCTTTGTGTTAATTTCAGAGGCTTGAAGATGATGAGACACAGCGGCTGCTCCAGCTCAGTAAGGAGATCTTGTCGACGGAGTTAGGGTCAGATGTTCTAGAGCAGCTGGATCACGAGGAGGAGGAGCTGATCCTCGCCGAGTATGAGAGTGATGAGGAGAAGAAAGTGGAATTGGGGTAAGGGTTGGGAGTGGGTGATTCCTTGCCAGGGACTTGCTGCTTGTATCACGTTCAGATAGTGATAATGATGTGGGAGGGTTTCTAGTTTGCTGGTTCCTGGGGTTCTTTTGTGGAAAATCAGGCATCCTTCTTTTAGATCTACATGTATCTCTCTGTCACATAAATCTGGAGTTTCTCCCCTATGTGGTCCTTGGAAGGCACAATTTGTGTTTCCATGTTATTACATGAACCCCGAAGGCTTTTGTTCAGCTGGATCAGCTTCATGCTGACAGCATTGTGGCTTGAACTCCGATCTGAAGAAATGCTTCTTATCTGGAATGTGTAGAGCCATTTACTTCATCCAGGCCTGTTTCCCCACATAAACCCTCTGAGTGCTGGGTAAATGACTTGAATTCAAATTCCTTACATCAGAGAAGCAAAATACTCCTCAGGGTGTCAGTAAAAGATGTTAATCCTGCAGATTAGTACTGACAGCTTTTGAGGCTCTAGCATTTAAAAAGAAGACATGAACATCTTGCAGGACACTGAACCTCTGCATAAAAACCACACACAATCTCTCTCATATAAACACAGTTGTTCCTTTGACATCTGGATTTCAGTTTAAACCATGTGTTACCAGGGAAAAACAAAACACACTTAAAGTTTGGATTTACCAGCAAGTATAATAAATACTTATATAGCACTTTCCATCCGAATAAATCCAGAGCACTTATTAAAATACATGTAAATGGAATTGCTTTGCCTAGGACTAAAGTGCAGTCACTTGTGGGGTAACCTGGAGCGTATGTTGTTATACAGTAGTATGGGGAGTAAATAGCACCTGGAGCGTATGTTGTTATGCAGTAGTATGGGGAGTAAATGATTTTAGTCAAAGACACTAGGGCAAATACCTATTTGCCCCAAAATACCTTTGATTCTTTACTGAATGCAGAGAGCAGATCGCACCTCAGTTTCATCCTAAAGGCTCAAACAGATGGCAAACTGCATCAAATTCTGTTTAAAACGTAATGCCTGCACCACTCAGCCAGGCACTCTGGTTTATTTTAACACCTTATGGAGATTCTCGTGTGTTAAATTTTTGGTTCATCTGACCTCTGTCTCTGCTTTGTGTGCATACATATGTGTTTGAGGTTTCATTTTAAATAGTGTAGCAGGGAATATTGTGGAACTGATAAGCAGTGGCCTGGAGCTCATGAGCTAGTAAATTCTCATAAACTTTGTAAAGTGCCTAATAAAGAGAATGCCAAAGAATGCTCAGGTTAGTGCTGGATACTGGAGTCGTAATTGCTAAAAAGTGCATGTTTGACCCCTGTTCGCTGTTCATCAGACTTACATGCCACTTCTAGAAAATCTGACTTTAATACAGCTAATGGTTCAGGAGACTGAGGTTTCTCCTGAGCTGATGCTGCCACCTCACTCGAAGTCACCTTCTCATGGGTGAGCACTGTATATGAGACAAATCTTTTGGAGAGCTGCTGAAAGAAAACGGTTTTGTTTTCCCCACCCCCGCAGGTTGGATGATGATGATGATGATGATTTGGAGGAGGAGCATGTGACCAAGGTAAGATGTGGTGGGGCCTCTAACGCTTCCCCTTTACAATGTGTGGAAAAGAAGAATTCAAGTTTCCTTAGAGCTACAGTGTGATATGGGACAGTGGGATCTAAGAACCGGGTATCTGGATTACTCCTCAACCTGTCAAAAGCAGCTTTGTGGATGCCACTGCCCAGCTAAGGAGATCTCTGCCACCATCTCCTTTTGAATTATACTGGCTGTTTAGGCAGCTTCCTCTGCTGAGATCACTAGGATTTCTTCCCTGAAGTCACCGTAAATGCACACTACTGAAAATGGCCATTTATTACTTTTAAGAGCCACTGCTTGCTTGCCACTTGGTTCTCTAGTGCCTGGACTGGTGGAGCATGCTGCTGTGTCCCCTGGAGAGTCTCTCTGAAACATGGGAGAAATGGCAGGAATCTCTTAAATTTTGTCTTAGCAGGTATTTTTTCCTCTGCTTTACTCCTGTTAGTAAGAGACAATGCTAGAATCTGCTGGCCCCTGACAAGGTTCAGCCTTTGAAAGGCGCACCTGATACATAAGGCAGGAAATGCTTTATTAAATGTCCCAGCACCTTGTAGGGGCTATTTGAAATCCAGTCGCACGTTGACTCCTTGGTTAGATTGGGAGACACAGATGTCACCTTTCACTGCTAGGTTGTATTGTAGGTAACTTGCTACTCGCGTGCCCCCTGGCATCTGGGTGTGGCATAGTGAGTCTGCGACTTGCCAGCTGTCAGGTTTGGTCCTCAAAAGTGGGATACTAGTTCCAGGGGCTGAACCCGCCTACTGAGTCACACAGTGCCTTATTTTGCTCAGGATATTCAAGAGCCAAAAGATGGTCCTGTGTGCGGTCATGAGGTCTTCAAGCATCCAATGAGTCTGTCTCAAAGTCCCTCCTGCCCAGGTTTTGAGGGTCTTTCCCATCCAGATTCTCTCATGGCAGGGTAGGCAGACAGCCCTCCTTGAGTTCCTCCAGTCTTCCTTTTCTTTTTTATCACAGATTTACTACTGCAGCCGCACACACTCCCAGCTGGCTCAGTTTGTGCATGAAGTTCAGAAGAGCCCTTTTGGTGAGGAGATACGGCTGGTGTCACTGGGGTCCAGGCAGGTATGGAGCACTCTGAGATGGTTCCAAGGGGAATTGAAATGCTGTCTTACAAATACCACAATCCTTGAAATCCTGGGAGATGTGTGTGGTATGGCAGCTATGTCACCAGTAAACACCTAGTAAAAATATTTGAGACTCACTTCCTCAGGTGCCCAGATTTTGCTCCTCTGAAAGTGACATTAGTGATGCGTGGGCTTAGCTTAGGTTGCCAGAATCAGAGTGAATACTTGCTACCCTAATCTTTTTAATTTGGCATTGTGGTGGTGCCGTATGCCCCACCATGAGCTTGGTGTGATGCCCTGCTGAGTGGCTCACAGTTCTGGGAACCTGTGTTACCCCTCTGAGCCTCAGCAAGTGAGAGCTTTGCTGCTGCTAAGCAGTGTCACAGCTCCCTGACATGCCAGCTTGTCTGCCTTGCCAGCAAACTCTCTTCGGGACTCTGCCAGCCCAAACGTTGCCTAGCAGGTAACAGTGAACTCCAATTCCTGAGTTCTGCAGAGACCTCTTTCTCTGCAATGCTCTGCCCTTGCTGTAGCACCCACAAAATCTTACCAAGTTTGCTGCTCCTTTCAAAGTACACAGCATCTTACTAACCTAACTGGGGTTGACAAACCCCCCTTCTCAGTGAAAGCACTGAGTTGGTTTATGATAAAAGTAAAACAAGTTTATTAACTTGTGGCATAGGTTTAAGTGATACCAAGTGTAAGGATAGAAATGGTTACCAACAAATACATGCTTCTAGGACTCAAAGTTAATTTCAGCAAGTTACAATCTTCGCCTATGCCGGTTTCTCGCCTATACTCCATTCCCAGAGACTTCAACCCCCTTGGCTGAAGGATCCATTATCCTGTGACTTCAAGAGCTCTAGCCTCGTTAGTCCCTCAAGTGAGGGATGCCAAAATGGCTTTTTTCCTTTCTGCTTATATCCTCAATCCCTTCTTGGGGCTCAGCTTGCTGTGTCCACCAGGGAGCTGATGCCATATTCATGTTTGCAGTCTCTCCTCTCCCTTCCCCCCCTCCACCCCTTGAGTTAGTAAAGTGACTATCTTCTCACTTACTAGTTTGATGGCTGTGTTTGCCTTTTATGTAAATGTACTTTCACTGTCTCTTGCTCAACTGACATTGGAGACTCGTTAAAGCAGGAGGGACCGCATTCCTTTGTCTGAGGTGGGGGTGTCTTAGGCTTTCTCTGCCAAACACATCTTAAAAACACATTTCCAGCACATATGTATAACTTGTCATAGATCACCTGTACATACATGACCCAGTATTAACCACTAGTGTGTTATTAGTTTGCTTATGATACTTTTTAGATACAGATTATGACAACAGTGTGTTAGGTTTAGTATGTCCAGCCAGACAAGAGTTGCTGACACAGTGTAATGAACCAACAGTGGGTCTCTGTGTCGCACTTGGATCAAGTGCTGGAACCTGTAACCTCCAGAGGTGAACGTCTATATTAAAAATTAGAGCACCCAGGGGCCACGTTTGGCCCATGGACTGTGCTTTGGCCACCCTTGTCATACATTCAAGAACCTTGCTTTCCTCTTCTACTTTGGGGACATCACAAACACCTGAAGTGTTAGGAGAGGAGTTGCTTGCTTTGTTTTGTTATTCCTGCAGGTTCTGATGTAAATGGGAAAAGCACAGAGCCATGGATGCAGGCATAGACCATCTTTGGGGCACCTCTCTTTTTGTTTTGGTCTGCTTGCTGGTTTATAAACTTTATGGTGGCGTACAGGAGATTTGGTAACTTGTTCCTGAGTAAGGCAAACTATGCACACCTGGCAGCATCCATATACTGTACAATAGTGGTTCTCAACTGGGGGCCTGGGGGCTGCGAGCAGGTTTCAGGGGGTCTGCCAAAATAAACCAGAGAGCATGGCCAGTGTTAGACTCACTGGGATCTGGGGCTGAAGCCTGAGCCTCACCGTCCTGGGATGAAGCCGAAACTTGAGCAACTTAGCTTTGCAGGCCCCCTGTGGCGTGGGGCCCGAGGCAGTTGCCCTGCTTGCTGCTCCCTAATGCCAGCCGTGGCTTTTAATCTACTGGTGGCAGAGGAGGGCCATGACGTTTTTAATAGCATGTTGAGGGGGGACTCAGAAAGAAAAAGACCTTTCCAGTTTCTAGGGCTAGTCTTAGATTGACTGTTATAAAGGAAATTATACCTTGCAAATGAAAGTGAGAACACATAATAGCCTCTCTCATTCTGTTTCTCTCGAAGAACCTCTGCGTGAACGAGGAGGTGCGCCATCTGGGGGCTGTCCAGCTGATCAATGACCGCTGTGTGGAAATGCAGAAGAACAAACATGGTATGAGCACTTCCTAACTTGGACTACTGGGGAAGCAACTGCTACTGCAATCAGTGTGAACACTTTTCCAGTGCAATGTGCTTTGTCTGGCTGCTGATAGAGTAGCCTGTGGAGGTACAAGGGGCTTTCTTCAAATGCTGCTGTTTCCCATGTGGGAAGTGGGGCTTGTCTCTCTAAGCCAGCTAGGCTGTGTCTTGGGGGTGTTTGTTTCAAAGGGAGAGGGTGTCATTTCCAGCTGGACTTTGGAGCTTTTGTGAACGGACAAGTGGAGATCCAGAGTGATGCTTCAGTGAGTGGAAGGTTGTATTGTAGATATGGAAAAGAGTTGTCTAGAATAGGAGCTAGAAGTCAGGAGATCTTTTTCTTTTTTCTCCTAAATCTATTCCCAGCTCTGCCACTGAGGACAATCCTTCCCTAAACTACCATCCACCAAGATACTCACTTTTTAGCTCCCTAGAGCACGACTGACAAGAATTCCCTGAACTCGTTGGCCTTTAACATCAGTGGTGGTAGGGTAGGTTGTGAGCCAGAGTTCCTGCTTCCTGTCCTGGGCTAGCCCTGGATCTTATCAGCTGCACTTGGAATGTTCCACTTGGATTCTTTTTGACCACGATTGGTGATGGAACTTGCTGCAGAAGCCCCACCTTCAATACTAGCTGCTCCGCTTCTTCTGCATTACTCAAAGCTGCTGAGTCACCTTTTAAAAATTCAGCTTAGCCTTCCCGTCAGGTCCATTAAGGAAATCGAATTTTCTCGATGAGGCTTTTGGTCTGTGATTGTTTTGGTTATCCTCACTCACCCATTCCATCTTCCTTTGGAGTTTAGAGGTTATCTTTGTTGACATGGGGCCATATTTTCAAAAGCAGCTAAGTGAACGAGGAGTCCATGTCCCACTGAAATTCAGTTGGACTCAGGCACTTTTGAAAGCATTGCCCTCAGCGATGCTTTTTTCACTTTGTTCTGAAGCATATTTTTGATTCTGGAAACTTTCACCAGTTGTGTAATTGGAATTGACTTGAATGTTCCAAGTGCACTCGATATTCTGGTGATAGGCTTTGTACAGGCACCTGGATGGAACAGAATAGAAAAGTCAAGTGCTAAGTGTGTGGTAGCTTGTATTGCTCCCTGCTATGACTGCCCTTAAGAGCTAAAAAATCCTTTTAAGAGCTTGGAGAGTTCTGGGGAGAGACTGGTGGGAGTGAGAATCCTGTGGGAATGGTATTTTTCAGAGAAGCAGAACTAGTCCAGTAGGGTGTGGAGATCCTTCGAGACTGTTGTGCTCATTGAGTACTTTGAATCTGTCACTGCAATCGGGAGGATGTTGAGTGGAAGGTCCTTGTGTTTGTAACTCCCTACTGCTACTAGAGGCGATCAGAGTGATCCCCAGTACGAGCATTTTTTACAGTCTGTTGTTGAAGCCAACTTGTGATAATATCAGAAGCTGCACACTGGTGTGGGGGTGAGAAAAGAAGAAAAAATTCCAAGTGGCTAAATCTCATGATAGTAAGAGCAGGATCCACTGGGGACAATACTATGTGCAAGTCTTAATTCTCTATTCAGTGTCTCGATAGTACAGCACTGGGCACTATATATACAGCAGGTAGGTAGTGGATGGTCAGATGTGTTGCAAAATCTACTTTGAAATCCCTGGATGAAAGGTGCTGTAAAGATGCAAAGTAATTGTTCTGACTCTTGTGAACGTTGCTTATACTCACAGTTCCTTTCTGCCTCCTGCACTCAGGGAAGAAGAGTGAGGGAGAGGAATCAGAGGGAAAGAAAAGGCGTGTGAGCCGGGCTGTGTGTCCATTTTACTCCTATGAGCAAATGCAGTTTCTCCGGGACGAGGTTCTTGTCAAGGTGAAAGATATTGAGCAGCTGGTGGCCTTGGGCAAGGAGACTAAAGCCTGTCCATATTATGGGAGTCGCTATGCCATTCCTGCTGCCCAGGTGAGAGGCTAGGGCTGTTGGTGAGGAATAGCTCCCTAGCACCAGAAAATAAACCAACTCGCTTGTTCTCTGTAATGCTGTATTCCTCAGGTTTCCTGCTGACCATGTTAACCAAGAACTGGAAAGTTGAGTGTTTTCTATGCATCAGCAAAATTAGATCTGATCGAAAAATGGAAAATCCAATATTTCAGCTTTGGTTTCAGTCCCATTTTGGGATGAAAAGTCAAAGTATTGAAACTTGTCTTGGAATGAAAAGTTTCTGAAAGATTTGGAAATATCTAATTTTTTTTTCACTGTTTGTGATTGGAATGAATTGTTTCAATGTTCCTGAATTGAAATATTTTGTTTGTTGATCAAAAATGAAACGTTTCTGGTTGTTTCCGCATTATTCTCTGGCTACCAGGGTTGCCATGGAGCCTCATGGGAGTTGTAATTCAGATGCCTCAGACTCCCATTTCCCAGCATGAGTCAGGACTATGTCTTCCATGTTCCACCTCGTTCCTGGGAAACCCAGGATGCACATGGCAGCTTGGCTAGGCGAGAACGTGGTGTGCCATGGGACATGTAGTCTGGCTGGGGAGCCCAGCCCATGAGAAAACGGGGGCATGAGGCACACAAAGTCCAACTCTCATGGTGCACAGTGGTGACTCAGGCTGATGTTGGGATGAAGGTTGAATTGACTCACAGTGAAACATATTTTGTTTGTATTTTCCTGAAGGAAAACTGAAAAATTTCAGCAAAACTGACCCATTCCCATGGAAACGCAGAAACCAAATTCCCTACCAGCTCTAACCAAAACGTAGAGCTAAATATAGCCCTTTGGAGGAGTGGGAGAGGAGGAGAGTGGTTAGAGCGGAGGGTTGGGGATCAATGCCACTATTTAATTGTGATGTGGCGCAATTTGTTTAGTCTCTCTGTGCCGAGTTTACTATCTATAATACCTAGCTCCCTTACCAGGGACATCGTGAGGCTTACTTAATGCTTGTAAGGCATTTTGAGATACTTGGCTGAAAGGTGGCTTATAAGTGCAAAGTGGTATTTGCAATGGTACTGTGGTGCCAGCCTTGACAGGGGAAGACAGTCTGAGCCATTTCCATTGCTCGCTGTGTGTTTCTGTCGGAAGAATTTCTCTGACCATCTAATAACATGAGAATTTGTGAAAGGCATTCATCCGCAGGTTCCTTGCTAAAATAGCGTTTTTAATGTAAATACTTCAGGGGAAACACACCTCCAGTGGCTAGAGCATGGGACAGGCAGTTGGAAGACCCGGCTTCTCTTACCAGCTCAGCTGTTCACTTGCTGTATGATCTTGAACAAGTCCCCTATCCTCTTTCTACCTCTGTTTCCTATCCATAACGAAAGGGAGTAGTAATACTTACCTGCCTTTGGAAAGCCCTTTGGAAACGCCCATTATTCATACTATTAAAATAGTTAGGTCATTTAAGGCTTGAGTTTCTCCCGCAGCTGGTGGTGTTGCCTTATCAGATGCTCCTGCATGAATCTACCAGATGTGCTTCTGGGATCAAACTGAAGGATCAGGTGGTGATTATTGATGAGGCCCACAATCTGATAGACACTATAACCTGCATCTACAGTGCTGAAGTCCGTGGCTCTCAGGTGAGTCAGGCACTGGAGGTCACTGCTCTGTTAATCACTTTTGTGTTCTGTATCTAGTAGGTTGCCACTTGTAATGGAACCCAGAATTATTGGAGGAGTTAATACCAGTTCTGCTTCTGTTGTAGCTGTGCTGTGCCCACTCCCAGCTGCTGCAGTACATGGAACGATACAGGTGAGGATCCCAGAGAGGAACAGCCCCACAGCTGCAAGCAGAGGAGATGCCAAAGCTTATTTCTCTCTCATCTGCAGGGCCTTGTCCCGCTTTTCCCATGTGGAAGGCTATTTGTACTAATACTCTGAGAGATGAAAGGAGAGTGCTGGTTTACTAGCTCTGTTTGGAACCTTTGTAAGCCTGGTTCCCAGGGTTGGTATTAGACAGCAAGGGTGGACATTTTAGCATGTGTAGCTTTTTCTCGTTCTCTTAATTTCGTTCCCCGTTTCTCCCTCTACTTTCTACTTTGGTAGCCCCATGCTGTGCCATAAGCTCCAGTTTTTAGTTTTTCGCATCTCTCCCAGGCCTTGACCCTTCGTGTTCTAGCTGCCTTTGTGGCTGAAACAGAATGAATTCTGGTGACCTCCAAGGCAGAATTTGTGTACAGTGTATCAGCCCTGTCCAAAGCTTGCATCAGGCTTATCAGCTCTACAGTGATTGTTGCATATAGGGTTAATAATTGTGTATTTGTCTAGCACAGTGGATCTCACACTTTTTTTACTGGCGACCCCTTTCACATCTCAAGCCTCTGAGTGTGACCCCCCCCCATATAAATTAAACACAGTGTTTAATATATTTAACACCATTATAAATGCTGGAAGCAAGTGGAGTTCGGAGTGGAGGCTGGCAGCTCGTGACCCCCCCATGTAATGACCTTGTGACCCTGAGGGGTCCCGACACCCAGTTTGAGAACCCCTGGGCTAGCACCTAGCGCAGTGGGGCCTAAATACTCATTGAGCTTTGGGCACTACTGCAATATAAATAAATTAACCCTAACCAGAGAGGAAAAAGTCAGTGCTAGAAACTGTTAAACACTTGGACTCTTGAAGTGACATCGCTGGGTAGTGCAGTGATTCTGGCACCTGTGAACACTTGGCCAGGGCTTTCTGGGGTTTGTCCCTTGCACACAAACTGGAAGAGTGAGTCCAAGAGAAAACTCTGTCTTAGTTCTCATCTCCTCATGATGAAGAAATGAAGTTGGGCTGATCAGCTTGATGGCTTGTGTTTGGCACTTAGGAAGCTGTGTGTTATAGTCCCTGTGGGCCATTTATTCTGATGTTTAATACCATCAACTATCTCATAGGAAACGTCTGAAGGCAAAAAACCTGATGTACATTAAACAGATTCTGTATTTGCTGGAGAGGTTTGTGTCCATACTAGGAGGTAAGAAAGCTTCCACTTCCATTGATGTTCCAAAGACTCTGAGCTGACTGGTGCTTCCTCGGAGTGTAATTGCCTCCCCTCTCTCTCCCTGTGGCTTTTGCAAACTGTTTATATCCTAGCTCTATCACCTGCTAACTTTATTTGTCAGCCTGTTCTGCAAATTGGGGGTGTTGACTGTTGAATCCCCCTGAAGCTTGCCGCCTCTTTCATTAAAAGGAGGCAGCAGATTATGCTGTACATCACTGGGGAAAGGTTTCTTTTTCCCTGTATTCCCAACAATTTATCAGATTTGAGTGATAGGGGACTTAAGGGTGCCAAGTTACTAAGATGGCAGACAGATACTACAGTGATGAGCGTGGCTTAAGAGACTGAATAAAACAGAATTGCTGTACTAGTAAGCAGTGAGGCCCTTTGCTTTGGCAGACTCTTAACCATCAAGTGAATTTCTCTTTATGATTAATGATCTGGAGGATGGCGTGGACTGCACCTTCAGCAAGTTTGCAGATGACACTAAACTTGGAGGAGTGGTAGATACACTGGAGGGTAGGGATAGGATACAGAGGGACCTAGACAAATTAGCGGATTGGGCCAAAAGAAATCTGATGAGGTTCAAAAAGGATAAGTGCAGAGTCCTGCACTTAGGATGGAAGAATCTCATGCATTGCTACAGACTAGAGACCGAATGACTAGGCAGCAGTTCTGTAGAGAAGTCCACTGTAACACCTAGGTCCAAGAAGCTGGATATGAGTTGACAGTGTGCCCTTGTTGCCAAGAAGGCTAATGACTTCTTGAGTTGTATAAGTAGGAGAATTGCCAGCAGATCGAGGGACGTCGTCATTCCCCTCTATTTGACATTGGTGTCATCTGAAGTACTGTGTCCAGTTTTGGACCCCACACTACAAGAAGGATGTGGAAAAATTGGAAAGAGTTGAGCAGAGGGGAACAAAAATGATAGGGGGCTGGAGCACATGACTTACGAGGAGAGGCTGAGGGAACTGGAGGCTTGGCTACACTTGAGAGTTACAGCGCTGGTGGTGGCTTTACAGCACTGTAACTTACTCCCCGTCCACACTGGCAAGGCACGTACAGCACTGTATCTCCTTGGCTACAGCACTGCATGTGCTCCACCTCGACGAGAGGGATAAAGAGAACAGTGGGGTGCCAGCGTAAACAGTGATTGATCTTACTACGCTGTAACTGACCTCTGGAACCTTCCCATAATGCTTTTAAGTAAAGATAACACTCTCTTTGTTTTGTTGTGAACTCTGGGCTCCTGGAGCTGCTTATCTGAAAAACAAACACAGCTACTGTTTGCTCGAGCAGAGGCAGGCAGGGGGCTCCTTTGGAATGTCCACAGCTAATGGAGGAGGGAAGCAGCACGGCGTGTGAGAGGGAGCGGGGGTCCGTTTCGGAGCAGCTGCTTATCTGGTCTGTGAGGAAAAAAACGGAGAAGGCTATTTGCATTTAGTGAATGAGAGAGGGGTGGGGGAAGGGGTCGGAACTTGCAAGGCAGGGAACTGACACAGTGTCAGCTCCAAAAACCCACTTTCTCTTTTCCCCCACACTCCCTGTCACACTCCACCCCACTGCCCTCTTTTGAAAAGCACGTTGCAACCACTTGAACGCTGGGATAGCTGCCCATAATGCACCACTCCCAACACCGCTGCAAATGTGGCCACACTGCAGCCCTGGTAGCTGTCAGTGTGGCCACACTGCAGCGCTTTCCCTACACAGCTGTACGAAGACAGCTTTAACTCCCAGCGCTGTACAGCTGCAAGTGTAGCCAAACACTGGGATTGTTTAGTCTGCAGAAGAGAAGAATGAGGGGGGATTTGATAGCTGTTTTCAACTACCTGAAAGGGGGTTCCAAAGAGGATGGATGTAGACTGTTCTCAGTGGTACCAGATGACAGAATAACGAGCAATGGTGTCAAGTTGCAGTGGGGGAGGTTTACGTTGGATATTAGGAAAATCTATTTCACTAGGAGGATGGCGAAGCACTGGAATGGATTACCTAGGGAGGTGGTGGAATCTCGTTCCTTAGAGGTTTTTAAGGTCCGGCTTGACACAGCCCTGGCTGGGATGAGTTAGTGGGGGATTGGATCTACTTTGAGCAGGGGGTTGGACTAGATGACCTCCTGAGGTCCCTTCTAACCCTGATATTCTATGATTCTTTTGAATATTGCCTTTTATTCTGCTGTGATTCTATACCCTCTGGAACTAACCTGGCTCCTTGTTTACTTCTCTGCTTGTCCACTAGGCATCAGATATGCTGTGAGGGGAACCGCTGCCTTCTGTAAAGAACCCTTCATTGTCACTAATAGGAAGATGCAATTTGACACACTCTTCTCCCTCTCCCTTTCCCCTCTTCTCTCAGGTGCTCCATCCTTTCTTCCTTACCTCCTTCCCGCCCTGGCCCTCCCTTAAATACTTCCATCAGGAAATGCAGTGTGTGCACGTTCAGGATTTTGGCTCCAGAAGTGTGAGACGTGAGGTGGCGATTAAATACTAGAAACACAAAACAAAGTTAGGCACCAACTAATCTTGGTTTGTCTGCTGGTGGATTGAGGGAGAACTGTCCCCCTTCACTTGCCTATGTGCATTCCAGCTCCCTCGCACTGTCTCTACAAAGGTCACTTAGTGCCTGTGTGAGAAGGTGCTTTGCACTCCTTTAAGTCTCTGCAGCATGATGAATACTGTGGTGGTGTTTCTATGCGCCTACCCATCTGTGGCCTCCTGTACAAAAGTAACCTAGGCATTAGCTTGCAGGGATGCTACAGAACATTTGTCCTATGATGTGGAACTATCCTGCAGAGGAAAGCAAAGAAATGAGTGGTAAATGGCAAAGTTTTGACTGTAGAACCACTTTCCAGTCAGAAGTTAATTTCTGGGTGCTGTCTTCTGTGCTAGAGTTGCATTCCCCCTTAGCTCTTTTAAGTGTGTGGTGTAGTTTTTAGACAAACCCAGTCTGAATCATGCTGCCTTGAACTGGTTTGATATTTTGCAGGAAACGTGAATCAAAATCCAAATGCTCAGAGCATTTCACAAGCAGGTAAGATGTGCGTCTGAATGCCTCAGGTGCCTAGAGCAGTGTGCAGCTCAACAGGCAGGGGAGATGGGTGGGGTGAGGATCTGTGGGCCCAGCAGGTAATACATGTTTCTCTTCTCTCAGGGACGGAACTAAAATCCATCAATGACTTCCTGTTTC
Organism: Gopherus evgoodei; assembly: GCF_007399415.2. Taxonomy (NCBI): domain Eukaryota; kingdom Metazoa; phylum Chordata; order Testudines; family Testudinidae; genus Gopherus; species Gopherus evgoodei. The sequence continues at coordinate 254,079,758 of NC_044322.1, read as the reverse complement.
AGAGTCAGATTGACAATATCAACCTCTTCAAGGTAGTGTGAAGATTGTCTTCTGGTAGGACACAGAGGGGTAAAGTGACTTGGTGGGGGTCATGCAGGAAGCATGTAGCAGAGCTGGGAATAAAACCTAGATGTCCTGACTTGGTCCTATGCTTTGTTCAGCACACTAGCCTACTTCCTGCCAGCTTCTCTCCATTGCCTCAGTTGGCCTTAGAAGGTATTCTTTATGTTGGCTATGGCAGCATGCTAAAGCTGTGTGCACCCAGGGAGTGTAGTCTCAGGCCACGGCAGCAACACATGAGTGGAGGTGGGCTGTCTGTGGGTGAAGCAGGGTTATTTATACATTTGGGGATTGAGATGCTCTCCTTAAGGTGCTCAGAACTAAGCCAGGAAGAGCTTTGCTGAGGCTTAGAATGTATTAGCTCCCTGCCACACTTCTGTCAGCCTCACCAGCAAGCACCTTGAGACTCTGCCAGTCTTAACCTTGCTTTGCAGGTGACATTCAGCACACCCCAGTTCCCCAGAGATGTCTGCAGTGTCCAGTCCCTCTTACTGGGCCCTCACAGAATTTATTAATTCTGCTGTCTCTTCCGTTGGCTCACTGAGGACGCTCTTTCCCTTAGTATGTAGCATTGAGATGGTTCATTAATAAAAACGAGAATACGTTTTTTATTAATCAAGAACATAGACTTAAGGGTTACTAAGCAAGAGAAAGAGAGACTGATATGGTTACAAACTAAATAAGTAAAAATACATTTTCTAGCATCTAAAACTCACCAGTTTACAATCCTGGTCTCAGGCAATTTCTCACCTACAGTCCTCTGCATCTTCAATCCATGAGGTTGAAGGATCTACCTTTAAGAGATTCCAGGAGCGCCAGCCTCTTGTCCCTTTAGTGATGGATAGCTAAGGGTTCTCTACATTTCAAGGGATTACTGGACTAAAGAAAGGGATTCTTCTGAAGTGTGTCCCTAGATAAAGTTCTTCTCCTCTGCTGTTTGTCTCTTCCTGATGACTTCCCATGCCCTGGTTGACTTGTATATAAATATAACTTCCATTGTCTTTAGCTGTGGCTTACTTTAGGTTGGAGATGCAGGCAAACAGGAAAAACAACATTCCTTTGTCTAAGGCAAACTTATTTATCAAGTCTGCCCCCAAAAGGTATTTAGGAATGTATTTCCAGCACACATACATAACTCTGTACAGACATCGTGGAATAATGCAATTAATGACCTGCGTGTTACCAGTTTTTACGTGATGCTGGTAACTAAGTCGTATTCACCTCTCCCAATCATTCCCTGTCCGAGTGCGGGTGCCTGCACTCTTTGTTTGAGGTGAGGTCTTCGGTGACTGAGCCCTGTAGCCGAGTCTCTCTGTTTGCATGTGAAATAAAAATCCTTTCCAGGAAACAGTCTGATGGGGGGGACCTATCCCAGTACCCTTGATTGGCCTTTCTTTCCATGGACTCAGGCCCTTAATTAATCCAGCAGTCTTTAAAATGGCCTCAGCTCTGGTATTGAGCTGTATTCTGATAGCACCTTCCCTGGAGGCAATGCCCTCCCACTCTTTGGGCCTTTCAGGCCCCAGCTCTCCTGCTGGGCCACTAAAGAGTTCAGTTCCTCTTCTGGGATGCATCAAGTCCAGACCACTTTCCCTGGGGTGGGGGTGGGGGGACCCAGGCCTGCCCTCTACTCCAGGTCCCAGCCCAGGGACCCTAAAGATAGCAGCAGTCCGCCATGTCCCTTTAACTAAGCTGTGTTGTTGCTAGGATTCCCTGGGCCACTTCCCTGTGCCCCAGCACGTTCTTCACTCTTCCCTCAGGACCTTGTCCTGGTTGAGTCCCAGCTGCCAGCCTGGAGCTCCTTCTTGCTCCCCACAGTCTCTTCCCGCACTGCTCCCTCAGACAGCCAGGCACATTGTCCATGCTCCTCTAGGAAGAAACAGAACTGAACTCTGCTGCTCTGCACTGCAGCTCCTTTTATATGGGCCTGCTGGGTCTGGATTGGCTGCTTCCTGCAGACCTTCTGTGGTTGGCTGTGTCCCACACCGCCACTCTAGGCAGCTTGGAGGACTCCATTGCCCTTTTCTGGGCTAGGGTGTGGCAGGGCTGTGAAGCCTCCGTGGGGTTGCAGAGCCTAGTCCAGCCCATCACAATACCTTACAAGATGCAGTTTGGCTAAATATTCTGACAACAGTGTGTTGGGTGTGCCCTTTGCTAGTTGGCCTTAAGGAGCTCTTAGGTCACTGGGCTTGAAGAACACATTCTGGAACCTACTAAGTCATTTAGCTGCAATTATAATAAAGTATAGCTCACAGGCTATTAATATTACACTGTGCACTCCTCTCCCAGCATCGCTATTGGAGAAGAGACGGGGGGGGTGGGTGAGGAAGGGATAGTAGTCCAGCAGGGGGTGCTGTAGGATGGGAAAGGGGATTCTGAGTATTAACATGCGCTCTGTCTTCCTCCCACAGGTTCAACGGTACTGTGAGAAAAGTCTGATCAGCAGGAAGGTATTTCCCCACTGCTCCTTAACCAACATGGCAGGACAGTCAGCCTCATCTAGTTCAAGACAAGGGGCAATCTGGCATTTAAAAGGGAAAGAGCATAGCAGTTGGGCATATGGCTGTAAGCCTCTTGCTTTCCTCTGCATGCTCATTATGCGTTCCTCTGATTTATAAAATGGCCCCTTCAAACGTCCCCAGCTTCGGTGGGTATTTGTTCATAGTGTATGGCAGTTAGTAAGCACTGGAACGCTAACAGGTGCTCGTTCTGCACTGTCTTTTCTGGGATTCTGTAAAACATGCCACCTCTAGAGGCTGCGTCGTGTGGAAGGGGCGAGCATTAGCTGTTTTGGTTCAAGGGAGGGAAGACACTCCGGCTAGAAGAGTTGGGAAGCACTGAGACATGCCACAGTGTCTGGCTTCTGTAACAGGCATATAACATGCGGTGAGGGCCTTTGTATGTGATGTGCTGTCAGTGCGTTTGTATCCTTTGTAAATCCTACTTTTTATTTATGTGGCAGCTTTTTGGGTTTGTGGAGAGATATGGAGCCACCAGTGTTGTAAAGATTAACAAGGAAAAGCAGAAGATGGCTGGACTGCAGAACTTCCTTCTCACCCTGCATCAGGGGCCAGACAAAGGTGAGTTCAGATGCAGGGTAAAGAGGCTGTGGAGCTTGCATCTATATGGGCCAAGGGGGGAGATGAACTCGGCTTCAGAGCTGTCTCTGGGGAGCGAGACACGGGCTGCCTTAGGGAAGCGAGTGAAGCAAGGGAGGAGTAGGCCATGAGGAAGGTGAAATTTGAGTTCCCTACTCTACCTATTCCGTTTGCCAGAGTGGGTGCTATTTATCGGAGAAGATTTGTTCCTTTCCTCAGGGAAGTGGCATGTGTTCCATAGTATACACCTTAGGCCACCTTAGCACCATGGCTAAACTAGCATAATCCCCGAGGGTAGATGCAGTGTATTGCAATGGATGGGGTTGTCTGTCTCTCTCAGAACTCTACTTCCTGGACCAACAGTAGCTAGGTTGACGGAAGCATTCTTCTATCGACCTAGTTGTGTCTGCACTGGGGGTTAGGTTGCCATAGCTTCAGCACTCAGAAGTGGGGATTTGCACATCCCTGAATGCCATCACTTTTTCAACCTAAATTTTACGTATAGACCAGGCCTTAGCTCTTGCATTCTTACTCCTCTGGGAATGGAACCTAAGCTCTGATTGGGTGATTTTCCCCCTCCCCTCCTTTTCTCTTTTGATCTGCAGCTGCTATTCAGTGCCATCCTGTGGAGGTTGAGGATGGCCAGCCCAAGATGGCATCTCCTCTGATGCAGATTGAAGGATTTCTCTCTGCTCTCACCAGTGCAAACCAAGATGGGAGAGTCATCCTCAACTGGCAAGGTATTGGAGCGAAGAGCACTCACAAGGCTCAAGCAAAGCAGCATTAAAGCCACTGGCTAGTACCTAGATACCTCACTGATGGGAGACTTAAATTTCTAAGTATGATTAGATTGTAAGCCTTAGATTGCATAGTAAGAGACAGGGCTGTCTCTTACTCTGCTCAGCATCATATACACAGCATCTAGCACCCTGGGGTCCTGCCGGATTGGGGCCTGGGAGCAACATAAATAATTAGTACTAGCTGACTGGTCCAGCAGGAATGTGAGACCTCTGTTGGAAGGGCCTCATTCCCTGAGACAAACAGTCTATGTAGGGGTCTCATGAAGCTCACGGAGAAACCTTGGCAGAGTCACTCACTTGACGCTGGAGCTGGCCATCCAAACTATTACTCCTGGGGGAATTCTGTGTCACTGTGCTATGCAGAATTTGCACGGAATTAATGTTCTGCACATAACTTCCTTTTTCCCTCGCAGAAATGGGCTACAGAAGCTGCTGGCTGCCACTAGGACCATTAGACCTGGCAGAGCCCAGCTCCTCAGCCTAAAGATAGAAAACACTGCTGGGGTGACAGGGAGGGAGTTAGAGGGTTCCTGGCAGCTGCGGTTTCCAGCACTCCCTGAGGGAAGGAGGTGGCGTGCAGGAAACTCCACAGAAGCCTGGGACCCAGCATCAGGCTGTTTCTCTCTCTGGGCTCTGAGGAGTAGTGAGTGTGGATGTCTGGGCTGGGGGGGTGCCCCATGGCTGGGATTTGGGGGGGAAGCAGGTCTGGGCTGTGGGGGCTCTGTGCCTAGACTCAGTGGGGGATGGGGTGTGAGGGTCTGGGATGAGGGGATGCCCTGCGGCTGGGCTTTGTGAGGGATGAGTTGTAGGTGTCTGGGGGAGGGAGCAGAGAAACAGGAACTGGGTTGTCATCGGGGTTTCTTTAACTCTCTACTCCTGGGGGATTTTTTTTGTTGTCTGTATTGTTACAGATGTACTTGCTGACAAGTATTTTGAAATAAATTTCCAAAATAATTGAAACTGGTGTGATATTATTTGTCAAAACAACACAAAATATACAGAATTTTAAAATATTATGCACAGAATTTTTAATTTTTTGGCGCAGAATCCCCGCAGGTGTAAATGATTTAGATGGGCCCTGCAGCACTCTGCTCCTGCTTTGAAAGTGGGATTTCCCTTCACAAAGTGGTCTGCTGATAATCATGAATGTTCTACTAAGTGGTGTGTGTCTGTTTGTCTTCTTTACCCAGGCACTGTAGCTAAGAGCAGCCTCAAATTCCTCTTGCTGAATCCAGCTGTCCATTTTGCGAAGGTGCTGAAGGAATGTCGTGCTGCGATCATCGCAGGGGGCACCATGCAGCCGGTAAGGGAGCAAGGTTGCTTCTTTAAGATCTAACTGGCCTGTTAGGCACCTTCTGCCAATCCACAGGCAGCAGTAGGAGGAGATGGATATTGGTTGTAACTGGGATGCTTTAAAACACACCAATGAACCATTAAGCAAAACGAGAGCCATGTATTCCAACCCCATTTTAGCACATTTCTCCATGCTGCCCCCATTGCAGTGATCAGGCTGGGAATCAGCTTTCCCATCCTCCTGGTGGCGGGGAAAAGGTGACTGTCTCTTTGCGTATTAGCATGAGGCCTGGGGACTTTGTGCTGTGCCCGTGCTTCATTTATTGCTCTGCTCAGCAGCAAAAGAAAAGCACTGTAGGCACCAAGCAAGACCCTCCTCTGTCCCATTGCGCAATTCCCCGTGAGGTAGCTACAGGATTAACAATTCATGATGGTACAAGCGTTGCAGGACCCAGTCTCCCTGACACGCTGTCCATTTGAACTGCTAGGGGTGGGTGTGCTAATACCCCCTTTGCTGTGCCTCCCACCTGGGAGGATACTCACCCGAACGCTTTCAAACATCGTAACTCCTCGGAGTAATCTCTTCATTAGACGTCTCATCCTGTCTGAATGCCTGGCTGTGGCTTAACATTGCATAAAGGTGGGATGCCCTGGGCCAAGTCTCCCAGCCTTCAAGATATCGGATTGCCCTTTGAGTTATGTGGTCTAATCCAGTCCCTCAGGCTGAGTGCAGCTCAAAACTAGCACTGGATAGAAATCTTCTGACCGATCTTATAGTGCTGATCTTGCCAGAGGGACCTTCCAGAAAAATCGGGATTTCAGTAGTGCCACAGTGGTGTGCACGACCCATCCATGTTAAGCTTTTCTGTCTAGCCCTTCTTCCCATGGTTTGTAGGTGTGCATACCTCAGAATGACAGCACATGCCTGCTTCCCTCCTGGTGTGCACCTGCAGCAGGAGGCAGAGGGGTTCTTTTAGATCACTGCTCATGCCAGATATTTCAGTTTACTCATTTAATTTTACCGAAGCTCAGTCGTTTCCATTGGACGAATGTAAGCCACTCGCACAGTCACACCAGAGAAGAGGGAGTGGTTCCCGTGCTGCAGCTCTCTGTGCGTAAAGCCATGTGGAGGGACAAGGGACTAAAGACTCTAGGGGAAAGTCTACACTGCAGCTGACTCGGGCTTGTGGGCCTCGGGCTAAGAGGCTATTCGGTTGCAGTGTAGATGTTCAGGCTCAGGCTGGGGCTCATGAGATGGGAGGGTCCCAGAGTTCAGGCTGCAGCCTGGGCCCCATAATTTACACTGCAATAGAACAGCCCTGCAGCCTGGGCCACGGGTGTCTAACTGCAGCATAGACATACCCCAAGTGTCCCTCACTTAGCATGTGCTGCCTGCAGTGACTGGAGGGTCCTTTAGCTGTTGTGGAGACTAATAAAGGGAGGGAGGGTGCTGGCTCTGTGTCTAGTAAAATAGTGATTCTCCTATGGTATCCCTCTGGGAAAGTCACAACCCAGCCACCCATCAAAGCCCATAGTAGTCACAGTTCTACTCTTGGCATGAGCCTGGCTCGTGGGAGGTCTGGCGCCTTGGCATCCTGGCGTGATGGGCTTCCCTGTGAGAGACCCAGTTGCCATGGTTACGCTGCGAGCCATGCCCCCGAGCACTGCAAGGGTAACACATGCAGACTGTGTCGTACCCTGCTGTCTGGATCCTCCTCCCGCCGTAACTAACCAGCCCTAGGGAAGGTATTCAGTCTGTTGCCCGTTAATGGCAAGGCAGGGGAGTGGACGAGGTGTGCTATGGTACTAGGAGTTGGTCCCTGATCAAAGAGGCAGACCCAAGCTTGGAAAGCTGGGCTGAATGCCTCGCTCACCATGTACGCTGTGGATGGCTTTGTCTAAAAAGAGCATTGCGCTGGTAGGATGAGGCTATTGGACCACAGGGTGGCGCTCCTGCTCTGTGCCTACTAGCACTGGCCATAGGAAGCCGTGGAAGCGGCTGGCTGCTGCTTCAGCCCATGCTTTGTGGGGTCTCTGCTTTCCTGACTAGAAACAAATGGTTCCCCCAGCCCTGCAGAGGGCCCTACCCAAGGACTTGAAGAAACTTTAATTGCAGTGTGGGATGGTGCAGCTGTGCTGGCTGTGGAACTGCAGAATTTACCTGCCAATCAACCCCGCCCCCCCGGGTACAGCTCTGGTTTGAGGCCAGAGCTGCACCTACAGTATTTCTGCACCCGTTCATCCCTCTGTGGGACCTTGTGTTTCAGGGTCCCACACCTGCACCAAGTACCCAGCACATGTCTTCCCTCTGTCCTTTTCCCCAAACCATTGGCCTGACTCCTCCTCCTCCATCCTTGCGTCTGATCCTCCCACCCGTGCTGTGTGCTGACTGCAGCCCTTCCCCATCTCCTGATGAGAAAACTTGGGCTTTGCTGATTCTTCTTGGCTCCTGGTTTGTAGGTGTCTGATTTCCGAGAGCAGTTGCTGTCGTGTGCCATCGGTGCTGACAGGGTGGTGGAGTTCTCCTGTGGTGAGTGTCGGTGGAGGGGAGCTGGTCACATGCTCTTTCTGTGGCTGGGCCCCTAGTTTGGCTGTATGGGAGTTCAGGCAGGTGCCGTTGACTTGTTTGCCAGCTCCTTCTAGTGACCAGACATCCTGCCTGGAAATCCCAGCAGCAGAGGGCAGCCAAGTTCCCTTTCACCTCTGGCTGCTGGTGTGTACTGTATTCCTCTGCCCCAGAGAGAATGGGCAGGGAATGATTTGAACCAGGTTATGGCTGATGTGATCCATGAAAAGGCATTGACAGGCTTGTGCTAAAGCTGCCTGCACTCCCCCAGACCAAGGGAAATTAATGTGTACCTGTGCTGCTACGTGCATGTGATCTACTCCCAGGGACCTTGCACTATCAGCTTGCTTTGCTTGAACATCTGTGGCTTTTATTCCGTCTACTTGTTTGTCATCAGGTCATGTGATTCCGCCAGACAACATTTTACCCATAATCCTCTGCAGTGGTCCATCGAACCAGCAGCTAGAATTCACCTATCAGAAGAGAGACCTGCCTCATATGGTCAGCACAGCTATTTCATTCTTAAGCTATGCGGTCTGATGGTTCAAGGGGACGGTTTGTGTGCAGAGTGGGAGATTCTGGGGGGCTCTAAGTCCAGAGGGGTGTGCACATTGGCAGGGGAGTAGTCCAGTTGTGGGGGGTTGAGGGTGGGCATACTGGGGGTGGTCTGTTTTTGTTAAGCCATTTTAAGTGAGTTTAGTGCTAGTGAAAGCTGACTTGACAGGCCTGGAGTGTGAAGCAAAAGCTTCCCCATCCTCCTTTGCCTTTGAGGAGCCCCTAGGAGTGAGACATCGGTTCTCTGGCCCATTCAATCCTTAGCTCAACCTGCTAACAGAGCTGCCAGTGTGCTCTCGCCATCATTCCGGGTGTGTGAAGCGGACACCTGTTCCCTGGGAAATGAACAGACGCACTGAACAGCCATTGCTTTACAGTGACTCAGGCCTGCGGCTTAAGACGGGGAGACCAAGGAGTGAAAGGGAGCATGTTTGTTCCCAGGCCCGGGAGCCAGCCAGTGCCTCTAGGCAACTGTTGGTGAGCTAGCACTGCACTGATTTCTCTACGTGGAAGTGGCTACACAAGTGTCCTAAGACTTGTCAGTGGGAGGCATCTGTCTTCTGGGTCAGGGACAGGGCAGGAGAATTAGGCCATGGCAGTGCCATGGTAAGCCCCAGCAAACACCAGTCTTTCTACTCTTACAGATGGATGAGATGGGCCGAATCCTGGGTAACCTGTGCAATGTGGTCCCTGGGGGTGTGGTGTGCTTCTTTCCCTCCTATGAGTACGAGAAGCAGGTGTACACGCACTGGGAGGGGACGGGGCTGCTCACCCGCTTGGCAACTAAGAAGAAGGTAATTGTGTAACTGAGGGTGGTTGGTACTTTAAACAGAGGTTTCAGAAGGCCAACAATTATCTGCACATTACAGGCCTTGTCTCTCTCTCCCCCCAAATTGTTCTTATATCCTGCACAGCAGAGCAGAGAGGATGTTTATCTAGCCAGTCCCTCCAGTAATGAATAAATGAAACTTCCCACACGGCTGATCACTGAGCTGGGATCTAAATTAGATTAAATGCTGTTACATGGCTCCTGTAAATGCAGAGACGGTCTTCATCTGCATTAGTCAGCCTACAGTGCTCTCTGATTCCCTTGCTATGAGGGGCAGGTTATTAAGTTCTTACAGGGGATTTGCTTTCCCCAGACTTGGCTGCACATCCCCTGTCCAGGGAATAGTGTGATTGACTATGGGCTTGTCTTCACTCTAGTGGAGACCTGCTAAATTGGCGGCAGAGCGCTCTCCGCTCGACCCCGGTATTCCACCTCTCCGAGAAGAGTAAGGAAAGTCGACCGGAGAGCATCTCCTGTCAACGCAGCGCTGTGAAGACACCGGGGTAAGTTGATCTAAGCTATGTTGACTCCAGCTACATTATTCACGTAGCTGGAGTAGCAAAACGCAGGTTGACTTACCCCGGTAGCAAAGACACGCCCTAAGACTCAACTCTATGCTGTCAATTACACACAAGCTTTCAGCTCACTGTGGGCCTACTGGGAGGACGAATGGGTCTTCTGGTTAAAGCACAAGACTGAGGGTCAAGAAATCTGTGTTCTGTTCTTGACTGTGGCACAGAGTCACTATGTAATCTTGGTTAAGTCACTTAATCTGTCTGCCGCTTCTGTAAAATGGGGATAATACTTGCCTACATCTCAAGGTTCAGTGTTTTAGCATGGTACAAAGGGTGTATAACCAGGAGTAATAGAATGAAATTGAACAGAAGAAAAGTGGCTGAATATCAGGAAACCTTTCTGAACAGTGAACTCTGATAACAAGGCCTCCAAAAGCTTTCCTGCTTGTGCAATTTAAAACTGGATTGAACAATGCTCAGAAGGCTGTATTGTGAGAAACAGACCTGTACTGCTCCTCAGGAGCTGAACTGGCAATAACCTCACCTTTCTGTAACTCTGCTTCCTCTCCTACCCTATTTGAGTTCTAATCTCCCCTGGGCAGGGACTCTCTTACGTTGTTTGAACAGCACATCAGCACACATGGGCTCTAGTCACACCTGAGTGCTACTGGTCTATAAATGATCATACTAGTTCTGGAGATCTCATCCAGCTTTGTTACCCTCTTGCTACACCTGAATTCCCAGATCTTGTCCTCTTACGTGGATGTTTCTTTCCACTCTTCAAACAGTAGAGATCTGGGAGCATGGACCCATGAAGGAAAAAAACCTGGTTAACATCTCAATAACTGGACATGTCTCCAAAGTCACTAATGGCCATCACTGCTGCTACTCTGGATTTGCTAGGTCCACAGGTGCTGAGCAGGGTACCATTAGGATGTGTCTGCATTGCTTAGCCAGGGGCATAGTTGGACATCAGTTAGAGATCAATGGTAACATGCCTCTAGGCCCTCCTCTTTGTGTTATTTTTGGAATGGCACCATTAAATCTTCCTGCTGCAACTTATGCTTTGTGCCTCTGACAGATATTTCAGGAACCCAAGAAAGCAAACCAGGTGGAGCAGGTGCTGGCAGAGTACACCAAGTGCATAAAGGTAAGCAGCGTTGGCAGACTGCTGGACGTTCAATACTCCATAATGCAAGAGCGTGTTTCTAAAGTAGGTGATGTGGGTGGTTAATTGCTCTGGCCAATGTAGACAGGTCTCTGTGCTGCCAGTGCACAAAGTTTCCACAGCTCCAGTGTCTCCTGAGTCACTGGGGGTTCTTTTGTACAGCGCTGCAGCCAGGTGGGCGGACATGTGACAGGGGCCCTGCTCTTTTCCGTGGTTGGAGGGAAAATGAGTGAAGGAATCAATTTCTCTGATGACCTGGGAAGGTAAGAAATATCTGGTTTGTTGCTCATCTCCTGAGGTGGTATCTGAACACAGCTCTCTGCTAATGTGGTTGCTGGTTCTCCTAGGCTAGAGGGGAGGCTGGTCAGGACTTGGGTGGGAGACCTGCAAGTAAACCTCAGGGGTGCAGGAAGTGGGGGTGGTGTGATTGAGTCAGGGCTGAAAGCAGTGTGCCCGGCATGGTGTCAGGAAGCACTGTGAGCTAAAGGGGCCTTTCAGACACAGCAGACACCCAACCACTCCATGGTCATGAAATAGCCTGAAGTGCTTTTCACAAGACAATGTTGGGGTGGGATAAATCCCCCCTCTGGCTCCCCGAATTCCCCTGGCAGTTTTCAGTTCAGTATTTCCTTGTCACATACGGCTGGGCTGTGTTGTTGCTTCCATGTCAGAGTTGACTGCATTGCAGTGGTAACCTCCTCCAGTATAGTGTCCCTCTCAGTTTGTTTGGGATGAGAGGGTATGGAAATATGAGCAGGCACTAACAATGCTTGTGTGTGTCCCCCTCCTTCCATTTCCAGGTGTGTTGTCATGGTGGGCATGCCTTACCCCAACATCAAGTCCCCAGAACTCCAGGAGAAAATGGCCTATCTTGACAAAACAATGGTAGGAGGAAGCACCCCAGCACCTATTTCAGCTGCTTCACTTACTGTCCTTTCAGGGTCCAATTCCCTCTGTGAACTAAAGACCTGGCTCTTCCTGTGCCTTTGCCCATGTTTGCTGTGTCTGGGTCAGTCACGCTGGGCAGACGGATCTCCTTGAGTGGCTTTGGGGGTAGTAAATGGGCTCAATAGGGCTGGGGCCAGGCAGAGATCTGCAGGAATAACCCTGCTGAGTTCCAAAGGGGCACTTGGCCCAAGAGAGGCTACCAGAGCAATACTGCACGGAGAACTGCATTCCAGGGTCCTGCGCCTCTTCCTAATGCAGTGACTCCTGCTCATTGCCTGCCACAGCCCCTGTTCCATGCAGCTCTGAAGCCCTGGGGGTTGGCATTGAAGCTACCTTCCTCCTTCAGATGTCCTGGAGCTGGTTAGTTTGATTGTCCACTCTGAGAAGCGTGACCACATTTCAGTCACGCACTAGAATCTGGGAAGAGCTTTAATTCCTATTCTGAACTGCATATGCCTTTTACTCAGGCTGTGTCTACACTGGCAACTGAACAACAAAACTTGGTGTTAAAAAAACACACACCTCCTGAGAGACACAAGTTTTGCCGACGACATGCACCAGCGTGAATAGGTCTTGTTAACAGGAGTGCTCTCCTGCTGACAACGCTAATGCCATTTGTTAGGGGTGGAAGTTTTTTGTTGGCAGGAGAGCTGACAAACAGCAGCTACACTGCGCACTTCTTAGCGACACGGCTGTAGCAACACAGCCCTGGCACTAAAAGCTGCTTTGTGTAGACAGTCTTATTTCTCTCCTTTAGCCAAGAACTGCGGGCCAGCCACCAAGCAAAATGCTGATTGAAAATCTATGCATGAAAGCAGTAAACCAGTCAATAGGTACGACTTCATCTTTCATGGGGCTGGATGGGCGGAGTATGGAGAGCAGTTTATGGTAGCTAGGGTCATGGGATAGGCAAAGAAGCAGTTGTGGCAGAGTGGAATTGGTGGGGAGCTGCATAGGGAGAGGGAAGAATTGTCATGGCACATGCAATGTGGGTGACAGGAGATCCACCGGTTACCTGATTGATTGTGTTCAAGCTATTGGCTAGCAGCCTGGTGGAGGCCTGTATCTAGAGTGGATCTGCTGATAATCTTGGGCATGTAAGGATAGGGGGGATGCAAAGTGACAAAAGTCAAGTTTCCCTTTATGGTGATCTGTGCAGGGCGAGCGATTCGCCATCAGAAGGACTTTGCTAGCATCCTGCTGGTAGATCACAGGTATGCACGCCCCTCCGTCTTCAACAAATTACCCCAGTGGATCAAGGAAAGAACAGAGATCAAACCTACCTTTGGACTAGCATTTGCAGCGTTAAGGAAGGTCAGTACTATTTCATGCACCTACCAGTAGCCAGCTGTTCTGAGCATTCACTATGTCTCACTTCCCCTTATGCACCCATCAACTCCACCCCTGTATGTCCTGTAACTGCTCCCCAGCAATACCTTCATGCCCTCTTCCCCCTGCTCACAGGCCTGACTCCTCTGGATACTAGAGAGTTGGGGCTAGGAATGAACAATGTTATGTGATTTCCTCTCTTCCTAGTTTCACCATGAGAAGAAGTCATGTTATAGGTCAGAAGCCTCCTGAGGGAGATGGAAGAGCATTGTGCTGATGAATGGGTAGAGGGGTACTGAGTGGCTGTATCAGCTCAAAATGGAGCCTTCTGCAATTGCTGTCCCTGCAACAGAAGCTGAAAATTATTGACCAAAGTTATTCTTGCCTATGTGGCTACTGGACCGATTATATCACATCTGAGCTGGGCTGGACAGTGGAAAGTACCTTAGCTCAGGGTGTGTGCGTGTTGTGGGGGGGAAGCACCCTCAGCTAGTGCATCTGAACTCCACTCAGACTGGGTTTGTGTTACTCCTCCTCTTTGTTCTGTTTCCCAGCCTTGGGTATTACTATTTGCCCTCTTTGGGGCAGGATGAAGTAAAGTATTAAAAATCAGGCTAATGTTCCATGGCGGCTGCTGATTTTTCTTTCTAGTAGGGCGTGGGGGACTAGAGCTTCTTAGGGCCTCCATGGGAGCAGTACAACACCAAAAAGCTCTCTGGAAGCTAGAGACTAGATTTCTATCCCCCTCAGCTAAAATTCTTAGCCCATGCTCCATAGATCAGCTAATTCAGGAAGGGCAAAAGCCTTAGGCTGCTTCAACTTCTGAGGCATTTTCAACTCTTAACTTTGCCCTGCCTGAAGTTACATCTCTGACCACTGGCATTGTGTTAATCTGTGCTTTACCAGAGCTGGGGGATGGCAGTACTGCTAGCTGGAGGGATGGGCCTGACTTGCTTTCCCCTTGCAGAGGACAAGAATGTTTAGGGAGCATACAGGAAACTTTGGAAACTTTTTTCTGCCATGGCAAAAGTGCTGGGAGAGCATGATGCTCTAGCACTACACACAGGGCTTCAGTTGTTGGGGGCTGAATCCATCCCAGCTGGGTGGCTTGTGTTCGTATTTACCCACCCCCAAGCTTTATTTCCTCATCAATGCTGTGTAAGCATTCTCCAATTGAGGCTACAGCCATTCACCTCCCTCCTGGCCTTTCTGCTAATGGGGACCAAGAATGTTAAGCTGCTGCACAGACCAAGGCCTGTGTCACCATTCCAGCAGGGGCAGGAAGTAAGTCTATTACTCCACTTTACTGACCTAGACATAAAGCAGTACAGCATTTATTTCATTTCCTTTTGATTACACACCTGTCTGCATGTGTCACCTCCAAGTGTTCAACTTTACTGCGGCCTTTTCCTGGGGCTCAGCATAGTTTAGTGTAAATCCCTTTAAAACACCCTCTCCCTTTCTTGTAAAGGGTGCCACATTCATTCCTGGCTTTTGGATATTTCAGCTTTGCAGGGTCGTGGGCGGCTGCCAGGAACCAGGGGCAGCTCTAGACATTTTGCCCCCCCAAGCACAGTGGCATGCTGTGGGGGGGTGCTCTGCTGCAGCTCCGGTGGACCTCCCACAGGTATGCCTGCAGAGGGTCTGCTGGTCCCACAGCTTCAGGAGGTCCACTGGAGCCACAGGACCAGCGGACCCTCCCCAGGCGTGCTGCCAAAGGCTGGCTGCCTGCTGCCCTCCCAGCAACCGGCAGAGCACCCCCTGCAGCATGCGGTCCCAAGCACACACTTGGCATGATAGGGCCTGGAGCTGCCCCTGCCAGGAACCCCCCTAATCAGCTATGATTACTTTTTGCCACCTGATAATTCAGGCAAACCATTAACTGATGTGCTCTAGGCATGGGCCTTGGCTAACTCCTGTCCCTGCATGCGTCTACACATACCTGGATAAAATCTCCATTCTGCTGCACCCGAATGGTACCAGTCCCTGCAGAGTCTAGCCTATCTAAACAGAGCTCTGACTTGAACACAAACACTACAAGGTGGTGCTAAAGGACATCTCCTTTCCACCTAAATGAAACATCAACTTGTTAGACACATGTTCCACTTAAGCAAACTATGACTAGACTGTACTGTAGTTGCATAGTTCACCCTTCTAAAAGTTGTAGGTAGAGGCTTTCAAAGTGTGCAGTAGAGGTAGGTGTACAGCAGTTTCAGGGCTTACGTTTGTCTCACACACAGTACCCCTCTGCAAAATGCCTGCTGTTCCCTAGCTCTAATGGTGGACAGCTGGGCCTCTCCTCCTTGAATGTGTTAATTAAAAGCACTCCACTTGTAGACTGGAGTGGGCTAGAGAAGTCTGCTGGGTACTTGTAACTCACTAAGGGAGCACTACAGCTGCTGTAGAAGGCATTCATATCCAACAACAGAGGTTCCATGGTTCTCCTACAGCTGTTTTCATATGAGGGAGACTGTGAGGCAGCGCTGGACCAACCCCCTTCTATCCTATCACCCATTTCAAGAATTCCTGCACAGGAGAATCCAAACAAGTAAGGCCCAGGATGCAGCTGGCTGAGGAGAAGGCTGTTAGAGCTGCCCCTGCAGTTGTGCTTGATCACGCGCAGTAGAGATGCTAGTTCTGATCCTCCGTGAGCATGAGCTGCCCTCCAGCTACAGCAGGATTTATTGAGTGAGCAAGGAACAGCAGCATTTGAAATTAAATGCACTATTTGTCAGGGAGGGGAAGTAAACAGAGCAGAAGTAAGGTTCATTGATAACTATACTCAACAGTGGTTAGAGATGAGGAACAGCAGGCGCTAAGAGAAAGTGATGGGGTCCCTCTGCCAGGCCTGTGCCCTCTCACCAGCAGTTATTTCCAAGAGCTGGTCCATTTCTGAGGTGCTGAGCTCAGCTGGACTGGGTTCCCAGTTGGCCAAGAGGAAACCAATCCCAGGCGTGCGGCATGATAGCATTTACGATTCCCAGTCGTCTTCCTCCTCATCCCCCAGGGGTGGTTGTGGGGCTGGCAGGGGTGGGATTGAGTCCGACATGCGGGCAAAGGCACCAGCAGGTGCACTGGGAGCATCAGCACTTCCTGCAGCTGCAGGCCCCTTGCCTGAAATGCCTAGGGGAGGAAAAGCAGGTGAGTGAGTGAGGCCTAGGCACTAGAATTGAGAGGTGAGTTGACATGAGGGAGGATGAGGAAGGCAGCAGCTAGCCCTGCATGTGTGTGAAATCCTGCCTCATCAGCTGAGTGATTCAGGCACACAATCTCACCTCCAATGCTGCTGGGAAAGGGTTCATTAGCTAAAGTGCCAGGTCAGCATTTCCAGCTGCCAGAACAAGGGAGAGCAAGGACCAGAATCATCTCTGACTCTGCGAGCAGGGGAGGAGGCAGCCTCCGGCTGAAGCAGGACAGGGGCGGAGGTGGCTGCCTGGTACCCACAGAGGGCCTTGTCATTAGGCTATGGCTAAAAAGCCTCAACAGCAGTGGGGAGGCCCCAGCCCTTAGAGAATAGGCATATTCAAAATGCTTCCCCCCTCTGAGGCTCTCTGGATATGCTGAGCCTTTGCCCAGCATGTGCAGTGAGAGAGAGAGACAGACACACACAGAGTGCAGAGACGGAAGCTTTCCTTGCGAGTATTAAAAACATACAAATCACACTACCTCAGCCAGTGCCCAGGTTTCTGCCTTGGGGATGCCAAGTAAAGCTTAGGCACTGAAGGCAGCTAAGCCTCTCCCCACTACAGCATGCCCCACACCAGCACCCCTGGTCTGGATTCACTGCAGTGACACTCCGCCATTGGCAGCATTGGTATACAAATCAGTTCTTCCTGCTCTGCAAGGGGATTGCCCTGTCTGGTCCATAAGGGCATCGTGTACCTCCCCCACAGCATCGAAGCATTCAGCAAAATGACATGCCAGGCTGGCCAAAAGCTTCCTTATTTCTAACTTCCGCAAGCTGCAGCAAGGAGGCAAGAGAACCTGCCCCTCTTCATGTCACGATACAGGAAAGGAGCAACCCCCCCCATGGCACGGTACCTTTGCGCCTCAGGAGCAGCTTGTTGAAGAGGTCGGACATCAAGTCTCCACCCTGTGCTGTGGTTATCACTGAAAAAGTAAAGCCCCACAAATCACGTGACAGACCAAATGCCCTGCTCACAAGGTCCAGACCTGTACTAATGGCTAGTTATTAACTGGGGACCAGCTCAACACGTGGTCAGGACACAACAGGAGGACAGGGTATGTCCTACCCTATTCGACGTGACACACTGACCCTGCAGGGTACATTGTTGCTGTATTGGTAGAACTGCCTGGGAGTTCAAGGTTGACTAGCAGGATATGCTGAAGGCTAGGACGGAGCTGCCTTGGCACAGATTGTGTTGGGACCCTCACTTGGAGATTAAATAAATAAATTGACCCCTCCCATCCTTGTACCACATTTACCCTTATGGATGGCCTTCAGATCAAAGCACCGAAGGCCTGCCTGGGAAACGTGTCAGCTTCCTACAGCAGCTCGGAGGAAGGAAAAGGTTGGGTGTGTCAGCCAGTTTAAATGAACTGGAGTTAACCAGTCTACTGAAAACAGCCCAACCGTGCCCCAGGACTTCCAATGGCACAGTTTCCTCTCCAGAGGCAGCCTGCCCTGAGCTATCTTTGAAATGCTTCCAGCGATACAAGTTCACATGAAACATGCTCATTTCCACCCTCGAGAGAGGAGAATTCCCAGTGCAGAGCGCTAATGCATTTCTGGCACCTAGGGGCTATCGAGTTCAGGCAAACATTCCAAACTGTAACATGAGGTGAGATGAAATCCCTCTGCTCCAAGGCTTCTGTGCAGTGTTGGCTTTGCCTCTCAGGTGTTTATGGGACCCCTTCACGTGGGTACCGAAGCATATCTAGCTGGGGGTGGGGGAGTGAGGATGACAGCGCTCTGGGCACCTTTTTCTTGCTCCTTCTGCTTCTTCTTCTCCAGCTTTCTCTCCTTAACGCTTCGGAGGTTGGCCTTCCCAATGCCGCCAGCCTGGCGGATGGACTCCAGGAGAGTGGCCCGGCCAGTTGAAGGATTCACAACTTCCTTTGGAGCCCCCTGGACTGGAGCTGCAGGGATACAGAAAGGAGTCAGCCCAGAGGAACCAACACCATCTGATGTCTCAGCAATTAAAAATTTTATCAGCAGGGATTCTACGTGCTGCTGCTTTAGCTAAATCTAAATCCTAAACCACATGCCTGGGTATAAAACCTGAGAGTGAAGAGCTCTGGCACCTCATCACTTGCCCTTTCCAAGTCGCCGGGAGATGATGCAGTGTATAGAATGCAGGGGAGCCTATAAAATAAATCAGTGAATACTGTGGGCTGTGCAGGGTGCTGCCAAATGAAGGGCTTTGAGCTAGAATCCTTCCCTGCACCCTCATATTCTGTCCCTTGATCCCAAACTGACCATCTCACACCGTTCTCCAGAGAGCCCTCTGCCCTACAGGGGAACAGCACCCACTGGCTCTACAGGAAGACCTGCCCTGCCCAGTTAGCAACACAGGGATTGTCAGAATGGATCAGAGCAATCCATCTAATCTGGGGCCCCCATCTCCATCCAGCAGTGGCCAGTACGAAATGCTCCAGAGGAAGGAGCAGTGTAACCCCAAACTAATTCATAGCCTGAAAGCAGAAACACTGCTGCTTCCCTGGGTTTGGATGTAGCTTTTTTGCATTGCTCCTGTTTTAAGAAATTCACTTCCTTGTGGAACCAAGAGAAAACAGCCCGGACCTTATCAAAGGAGCATTGTAAGGGATAAGAGTTCTTGTGACAAATGTTTGTATCACACTAAAGCCAATAGAAAGGTCCAAGAAGATTTTAAGCTATTCAATTCTATTAAATTAAGTGAGGATGAGTAGACTGTTGTTCTTCGAGATGTGTTGCTCATATCCATTCCAGTTAGGTGTGCGCTGCGCATGCACGTTTGCTGGAAACTTTTTACCCTAGCAACTCCAGTGGGCCGGCAGGTCGCCCCCTAGATTGGCGCCACTATGGCACTCGATATATACCCCTGCCGGCCCGCCCGCTCCTTAGTTCCTTCTTGCTGGCTACTCTGACAGTGGGGAAGGAGGGCGGGTGTGGAATGGATATGAGCAACACATCTCGAAGAACAACAGTTACAAAGGTGAGTAACCGTCTTTTCTTCTTCGAGTGATTGCTCATATCCATTCCAGTTAGGTGAATCCCAAGCCTTACCTAGGCGGTGGGGTCGGAGTGAGAAGTCACGGCATGGAGCACTGCAGAGCCAAAGGCTGCATCATCTCTGGACCGCTGGACTAGGGCGTAATGGGAAGCGAATGTGTGGACCGATGACCAGGTCGCCGCCCTACAAATGTCTTGGATCGGCACGCGGGCAAGGAAAGCCAGCGATGACGCCTGTGCCCTGGTAGAGTGTGCAGTCACATGGCCTGCAGGAATGTGGGCCAAGTCATAACAGGTCCTGATACAGGAGGTTACCCAGGAAGATATCCTCTGCGAGGAAATCGGTAGTCCCTTGACCTGGTCCTCTACCGCCACGAAGAGCTGGGGGGACTTGCGGAACGGTTTGGTCCTGTCCACATAAAACGCTAGCGCCCGACGGACATCTAGCGAGTGGAGTTGTTGCTCCCTGCGGGACGAATGGGGCTTTGAGAAAAAGACGGGGAGGAAGATCTCCTGGTTAATGTGAAAAGCTGAGACCACCTTGGGTAGAAAGGCAAGGTGTGGCCTCAGCTGCACCTTGTCTTTATGGAAGACCGTATACGGGGGATCTACCGTGAGGGCCCGGAGTTCCGACACCCGTCTAGCTGAGGTGATGGCCACTAAGAAGGCGGTCTTCCAGGAGAGGTAGAGCAGGGAGCAAGTCGCTAACGGCTCAAATGGAGGGCCCATGAGCCGAGTTAGAACTAGGTTGAGATCCCATGAAGGGGCAGGAGGGCGGATCTGTGGATAGAGACGTTCCAGCCCCTTCAGGAATCTTGCCACCATAGGGTGGGAGAAGACAGAACGGCCATCCCCTCTGGGATGAAACATGGAGATAGCCGCTAGGTGAACGTGAAGGGACGATAGCGCCAGACCCTGGGCCTTGAGGGACCAGATGTAGTCCAGAATAGTGGCGATGGGAACCTCCGTAGGGAGAAAACCCTTCTCCGAACACCAACAGGAGAAACGCTTCCACTTAGCTGAGTAAGTAGCCCTGGTGGAAGGCTTCCTACTGCCCAGGAGAACCTCTTGAACAGGGGTAGAGCAGCGTAACTCGGAGCCGGTCAACCACGCAGGAGCCATGCCATAAGGTTCAGAGACCGAAGGTCCGGGTGACAGAGCCTGCCGTGGTCCTGGGTGATCAGGTCCAAATGAAGGGGCAGGGCAACTGGGTTGGCTATTGAGAGGTCCAGCAACATGGGGTACCAATGTTGCCTGGTCCACGCTGGAGCTATCAGAATCACGCGAGCTCTGTCCCTGCGCACCTTGAGGAGGACCTTGTGTACCAGCGGAAAGGGAGGGAACGCGTAAAACAGATGGGTCGCCCATGGGATAAGGAAGGCATCCGCTATTGACCCGGGCTCCCGACCCTGAAAGGAGCAGAATGTCTGGCATTTCCTGTTCTCCCTGGACGCGAAGAGGTCCATCCGGGGACGACCCCACCTCTGGAAGAGTGAGAGGGCGACGTCCGGGCGGAGGGACCTCTCGTGTGAGCAGAAGGATCTGCCCAGTCGATCCGCTAGAGTGTTTCGTACTCCCGGGAGATAGGAGGCCGAAAGGTGAATGGCATGGGCTATACAAAATTCCCAGAGCCGCATCGCCTCGTGACATAGGGGAGAGGATCTGGTGCCGCCCTGCTTGTTGATATAGAACATGGTCGTCATGTTGTCGGTGAACACCGCGACACAACGACCTTGAAGGTGATGGACGAACGCTTGACAAGCAAGACAGACCGCTCTCAACTCCCGAATTTTGATGTGGAGGTCCAGCTCCTGAGGGGACCACAGGCCCTGAGTCCTCCGAGCGCCGCTATGCGCCCCCCAGCCCAGATCTGAGGTGTCCGTCCTCAAGGATGCCGAGGGTTAGGGCGGATGGAACGGGAGCCCTGCACAGACTACGGACTGGTCCAGCCACCACCGGAGGGAGTCCAGTACCCCTTGGGGGATGGTGACAACTGTGCCCAACGAATGTCTGGCCGGCCGGTACTGCGCGATGAGCCAAGATTGAAGAGGCCTCATGTGGAGTCGAGCATACACTGTCACGAACGTACAGGCCGCCATATGGCCCAGGAGGGCCAGACATGTTCTTACAGAAGCCAGCGGGGCCGCCTGCAAGCACAGAATGATGGCCGATAGCGACTGGAACCTGGGCAAGGGTAGCAAGGCCCTGGCCAGGGTAGAGTCCAGAACGGCCCCGATGAACTCTATCCTCTGCGTGGGGAGCAGAGTAGACTTGTCCACGTTGACCACGAGGCCTAGGGCAACAAAGAGGCTGCTGATCCTGCGGACGTGGTTGCGGACCTGCAGCTCCGATGTGCCCCGGACCAGCCAGTCGTCGAGGTAGAGGAACACGTGAATGCGGCCGCGCCGAAGATATGGACGACGATTGCCATGCATTTCGTGAACACCCTCAGGGCCGTAGAGAGGCCAAACGGGAGGACCGCAAATTGATAATGTTGGCGGTCGACCACAAAGCGAAGGAAATGCCTGTGCTGTGGAAATATGGTGATATGGAAGTAAGCGTCCTGCATGTCGAGGGCGGCGTACCAGTCTCCAGGATCCAGCGATGGGATGATGGTCCCAAGGGATACCATGCGGAACTTCAACTTCACCATATACTTGTTGAGTTCTTGCAGGTCGAGGATAGGCCTGAGGCCCCCCTTGGACTTGGGGATCAGAAAGTAGCGGGAATAAAACCCCTTGCCCTTCTCGCTCTCTGGAACCTCCTCTATGGCTCCCTTGTCAAGGAGCGTCTGTACCTCCTGACGGAGGAATTGCTCGTGAGAGGGGTCCCTGAAGAGGGATGGGGGGGGGGGCGATGAAAACTGCAGGCGGTAACCGGCCAGTACCGTGCGCAAGACCCAACGGTCCGATGTTATTTGGGTCCACGCCTGGAGGAAAAACGAAAGACGGTTGGAAAACTGCGGGGAAGGATCCGAAGGGGAAACTGGTACTGCAACCTCGGGCGCACCTTCAAAATGAAGGCTTGGGTCCGGGTGGGGCCTTGGAGGAGCCCTGGTTTTGCCCCACTTGGCCACCCGACTGTCTGCGCCTACTGTTCCTGCCGTGGCGCCTATTAAGGTCCTGCGGCGGGAGGAACTGAGGATACGGCTGACATTGCTGCTGCTGGTTCTGCTGCCGGAAGGGCCTGCGCTGCGTCACAGGCGTATGCATCCCCAAAGACCGTATGATGACTCGATTGTCTTTAAGGTTCTTTAGTCTGGGGTCTGTCTTATCGGAAAAAAGGCCCTGGCCTTCGAAGGGGAGGTCCTGGATGGTATGCTGGAGCTCTGGCGGAAGGCCAGAGACCTGGAGCCAGGAAATGCGGCGCATCGTAACCCCTGAGGCAAGGGTCCGAGCGGCCGAGTCCGCAGCATCTAAGGAGGCTTGCAGCGAGGTCCTTGCGACCTTTTTGCCCTCGTCAAGAATGGTGGTAAATTCCTGACGTGCGTCCTGCGGTAACAGCTCTTTAAATTTGCCCGCCGCTACCCAGGAGTTAAAAGAGTAGCGGCTAAGGAGGGCCTGCTGGTTTGAGACCCTGAGCTGTAGTGCCCCCGCTGAATAGACCTTACGGCCTAGGAGGTCCATCCGCCTCGCCTCGCCTCCTTAGACTTGGGCACCGGGGCCTTTTGACCATGGCGCTCCCTATCGTTCACTGACTGGACCACAAGGGAGCAGGGTGTCGGGTGAACGTGCAAGTACTCATAGCCCTTGGAGGGGGCCATGTACTTTCTTTCCACGCCTCGAGTGGTTGGAGGGATGGAGGCCGGTGACTGCCAGATAGTGGTGGCGTTGGCCTGAATAGTCCTGATGAAGGGTAGGGCCACTCTGGTGGGAGCATCGGCGGAGAGGATGCTCACCACCAGGTCCTCGACCTCAGAGACCTCCTCTGCTTGTATGTCCAGGTTTTGCGCCACGCGCCTGAGGAGGTCCTGATGTGTCCTAAGATCTAGAGGGGGAGGGCTGGAGGACGAGGTACCTGCCACCGCCTCATCAGGGGAAGATGACGAGGAGACCCCTGGCAGCAGAGCGTCCACGGGGGGTTCTGTCTGGGGCTGCACCTCCGGCTCTGGAGGGAGCTCTGGGTCCTGGTGGCTGGACCTGTCCTCGGCTTCCGGGGAGGGAGGGGGCGAGACACCGTTGCCTCTGGTGGCCTGCGTTCCGCCGCAGGGCGGGGAGTAATATGTTGTGGACCCTGGGCTTGGCGGTACACCCAGGGGGTCCAAAACCCCCACTGCTGAGACCCTCAGTCTTGAGGCGGAGGATCCTGAAACAGGGCCGCGTGTCTGTCCTGCCCCAGTGTATAGGCGCTCTGCGCCTGAGAGGACACGGATGGTTCCCTCGAAGGCCATGGAGGCGCCGAGCTAGGCTGATAGACCTCTCTATGCGCCGACGCCGACGATCTTCTCGGTGCCGAGGATCGGGACCAGGATCGGTGTGGTAGTCGGTGCCGGGATCCGGATCGGGATCTGCCTCGAGGCCGGTGCCGAGAGCGGGCCCGCGATCTGTGTCCATCGTGGTGCTGGGATGGCACTGGGGACCAGGACCTGCCACCGGCTCAGTGCCGGGAGGTCGACCGGGGAGCTGAGTGCCGAGGCGAACGGCTCCTAGAGTCTCGGTACCGGTGGTAAGAGGAGCCAGACCGGGACCATGCAGATGTTGACCGGCGCCGCGAGTGCAATCGGTACCACTGAGGAGAACGGTGCCAGGACTGCGAGCGGCGCCAAGAGCACAAGCGTTCACGTCTCCGAGGTGATCGGTGCCTGGACTCCGGAGACAGCGCTCTCAGCATTGGCTTGCCTCTGGAGGTCACCTGCACCGGGGGTACCGGGGGTTGAGGCTGGGATGGCTCAGTGAGCGCTATCGAGTGCCGTGCCGAGGCAAAGGTCTCCGGCGTAGATGGGACTAACAGCTCAACCCCCCATCTCAAGGGGGAGCTAGAAGGGGCCGGACTCGACGGATCTTCCCAGCCCGGAGTCGACAGCAGCCCTGCAGGCGGTGCCGCGGCCAAGGTAGGTGCCGGGCGCTCCACTCGAGCCTGCCGAGATGGTGTTGCAGACATCAAGGGTCTTGGATCGGGTCCCGGTGCCGGGGATAGACGGTGCCGGAGAGTCTTGCCGGTGCCGGCGCGGTCTGGTGCCGGAGTAGAGGTGGCCAGTTGCGCTGCCGGTACCGGAGTCAGTGCCGCTTCCATTAGGAGAGCGCGGAGTCTTTGATCTCTCTCCTTCTTTGTGCGAGGCTTAAAGGCCTTACAGATACGACACTTCTCGGTGATGTGCGATTCCCCCAGGCACTTCAGGCACGCGTCGTGGGGATCGCTAGTTGGCATCGGCTTCTTGCATGCCGAGCACTGCTTGAAGCCCGGCGAACCAGGCATGAGCCCGGTCCCGGGCGCCGCGAAGGGCAACGGCCCAACCCGCGAATAAGCTCTATAACTATATACAATAGACAACTAACTACTATACTACTTTAAACTGTTTTTGAAACTATTTACAACTACAACTACTAACAGTATACAAACGAGAGCTAGGGACGTGGAGGACAGCAAGCCGCACTCTACAGTTCCAACAACCGACATGGCGGTAAGAAGGAACAGAGGAGCGGGCGGGCCGGCAGGGGTATATATCGAGTGCCATAGTGGCGCCACTCTAGGGGGCGACCTGCCGGCCCACTGGAGTTGCTAGGGTAAAAAGTTTCCGGCAAACGTGCACGCACGGCGTGCACACCTAACTGGAATGGATATGAGCAATCACTCGAAGAAGAAGTATTTGCACCCAAAGCATAGCTGCATCTTGCTAATGCATAAGAACCTTCATGGAAGATTCCCTAGTAAACCAATACTATCCAGAACAGTAAAACTGATTAATCTTGCTTCCATTGCCCCTGGGGGGGGAGATGCAGAAAGGGGAGAGACTACCAAGGGAAAAGGAAAGGAGAATGACCGTTATTTCCATTCTAACTAAGCTGAAGTTGTTAGTTACACAGAGTAGAAGGGTGCATATCTTCATAGTGTCCTATTAAGTGATAGGGCTTTTAACAGCTATAGTGCTGCACAAACGGTTTGTTATAGCTTATACTCCACACTGCTATATTAAACCAGGGGGGCTAAAGAGGGCTGCACTGGTAGCTTGCAAGAAACCAGAGGACCACACTCAGTTTAAACTGGAGCACATGTCCACTCTCATTCAGTACAGAAGTGTGGACAGCAGAGACTACAGCTCCCAGCATGCAGTGCACTCCATTGATGATCATGTGAGCATCCACTGTTGCAGGGGTTCTCAACCTGTTTTCTTCTGAGCCCACCCCCACCTCACCATGCTATAAAAGTTCCATGGCCCATCTGTGCCGAAAAACTGTTTTTCTGCATCTAAAAGCCAAGGCCAGCGTTAGAGGGTAGTAAGCTCGGCAGTTGCCTGGGCCCCACTCCACAGGGGAACCTGTGAAGCTAAGTTCATCAGGCTTCAGCATGCTGGCCTTGCTTGGTGGACCCCTGAAACCTGTTTGCTGCCCTGCAGTGGGCCCCAGACCTCTGGTTGAGAACCACTGCACTATTAGATCTAGTCTCTCTGCAGCCTATGCTTGGGTACCAAGGTCTACTCAGTCTGCTCTCCTGGGGCTGTTTGTTCAAGTCAATGAGCCGCAGCTACAGTCCCGTTTGCAGATTGAAGAGTTGAAGGATTCTGCACCAGGGGAGGAAGCAGCCAGCATGCCACTGAATTTTCATCACTGGTGTACGGAGAGAAGAGCTATTGGAAAAGCTGGCCTAGCCTTGAGGTTACCATTGGAAAAGTGGGCCCAGGGAAAAGGGCGGGGCCAACTTGCTAGGCTAGATCCTGCCAACTAACAAGCCATAGCAAAAGCTCAGTCCT
The DNA here is from genome assembly GCF_007399415.2 of Gopherus evgoodei. Lineage (NCBI taxonomy): Eukaryota > Metazoa > Chordata > Testudines > Testudinidae > Gopherus > Gopherus evgoodei. Next base: position 254,053,515 of record NC_044322.1, on the reverse strand, counting down.
TACCTGCAGACATTGCACTGCTGCTCGACTCGCTTGCTGGCTGTTTGGAAAGGGAGGCAGGCTGGGGCAGAGGAGGGGGTGGGGGAGCACTAATTGGCATCACAGGGGGTGGAGGAGGCGGAGGTGGGGGCGGGGGCACTAGCACACCATCTTGAAGACCTGAAATGTTAAAGGGAGCAGTGTGAAGAGTCACCAAGGGACGTTACCTGCTAAGACACTATCCCCCCAGCACATGCGGATGCTCAGAGCCCTCACCCACAACAGTACCACCACTAACAATCCTCAGCACTTTGTGCGGATGAAATGGGCAGCATTAGCCCTGCTGTTATAGAGAGGGACAGGGAGCAGGGCTCCAGAGCCAGCCCATGGCATCAGGGGGCTCTTCCCCCATTTGCCATATGTAGTCAGGGTGGCACTAACTACCAGTTTCTCATCACAACAAGGCTGACCGGCAGCCAGCAAAATACAAGTGCTTACACGCTCCTGTCCTTCCCAGCTAGGCAGGAGGAGGGGCTGACATTTTTTGCCACAGGCTGTGCAGCAAAAGGCCAGGGGCACACTCACTGTCTGTGTGGGGGAAAGGCGCTAGATTTGGCCCACGCACATGACGCTGGCCAAGAAAGTCAAGGACTCCTCCAGCTTTAATCCTGCTGGGGCCTCTAACAAGGAACTCTTCTAGGTCCTCACTAGGATCCATGCAGAAGTCAGTGCTGGGGAGAAGTCACAATCCTTGCCTCTGGGGCCTGCCACTGGGCAAGTCTGCATCTGCAAATACTTATTTGCTCACAACGCCTTTCCCTGATGATCCATCTCCGCCTTGTCCTAGCGGCCTTCCCCCCATCGCCTAGATAAGCCCCAGACAAAGGGAGCTGAAATACCTGGCCTGAAGTTCTCCACAGACTCAGTGTTGAAGGTGGGTAGCTCTGGGATAGCGCTGCTGGATGCTGAGGGTGCAATGCCAGGCCCCAGGTCTGCGCTGTACATGAGATCAGCAGCGATGCCAGGCAGGTCTGGTAGGTAGGACGGCACATCTATCTCAGGCACCTGACCCAGATCTGGTACGTAGAAGTAATTTTCAGCTACCTGGAAGACAGAAATACATGGGCGTCTGGAGACTGTTTTCTCTTAGAAAAGCCAGTAACTGAGGGAAGGGATGCAGCCTGCAGACAGTGGCATGTGGGCTGCAGTCAGCTCTCCTGGTGGCTCTCACTAAGGGGCCATCACCAGGTTTCAGAGCCCTGAACATCTGCTCGGCTATTTTTAGCTCTGCAGCCCAAACCCCACAAGCCCAAGTCCTCTGAGACTCAGAGCCACGGGTTTTTCTTTGCACTGTAGATGTGCTCTTCCTGGCAGATCCTCAGCACACTACATAGGTGTTTCATCAACTCAGTCTGCACTCTGGGATAACAGCATCCCTAGTGTTACTCCAGTGTCGAATGTGTGTGCTAAAAGCAACCTGCAGAGGGGCAAAAAGTGGGTTTGTGCCCTTTCTTGCTCCATTCTGGAGGGGTGTCTGCGTATCTGTGTTGGTGTGTGTGTTCCTTCAAAGGGTTATTTCCATCCAAAATTCTGGTCCTGTTCAGGCTAGAAGATGATGGACAACTGACAAGCTGATGAAACAATGGCATTGCAAGGTCTAACGATGAAGCTGAGTTGTTCAGCAGGGAAAAGATTTTCTTTAGACGTGTTGTTAGTTTATTTTGCTTCCACTCAAACTCCAGTGACGAACAGGCATTTTAGAGAAGGGAAGTTTGAGTTGCAGATTTAACACTGCCATCTCTTCAATTATGGCCTCCAGAGCTCACAATAAACCCCCAAGAAACCTTCCAAAGCTGCCAGGGAAGACTGGACTTTACATTCCTTTTTCTTCGATGGGAAAAACCCAAGCAGGAAAGAGTTAACAAGCTTCCAGGTCTCCTCCAAGCCTCAAAAAGGGCACAACACAATTCTTACTATTTCCTTGGCAGGTTCCCTTTACTCAAGATGCCAGAAGAGAGAGAGATTCAAAAACCAGCCTGTCTGTAGAGGGATGCAGACTTGCTACCCTCTCAGTGGCAGAAGAGACCCCTCTCCCTTCCTTGCCTCTTTCCCCTCCCATTGACTGACACTGGGGGACAAGAGCAGCTCAGCACCCACCATCAAAGGGCACTGGCAGCTGGTGTGGGCTGCTCTCCATGGCTGGACTTTTCTCCACACTTGGGCTGAGCGCAGCCCTGCTCAAGGGATTGCTCCACACGAGAGGGGATAAAGAACTCAGCTAGATTAGTCTGAGGGCATTATCTGAAATCCCTGACACCACAGCAGTGCTGTGATCACCCGCCTCCAACTAACAGGCTGCTCCTTCCATCAGCCCTGTCTCCTGCTGTGCCACGGGCACTTCATATTAAAGAGATAACAGTCCTGTCAGGCTTTCCCAATGGGTTAAACGCAAGGTATTTGAATGGCCAATAATTTTTTAAGAGCCTAGCGCTCCTTTGGTAGTTCCCAAGCATCGCACTGCAGCCACTTTCCACCTGAGGGTGAGGGAAACTGCTCCTCCTAACACCTTCCCCTCGGGACCAGAAAGAGGGACTCAGAATAGTTCCGGCTTTTCTCCAACTCAAATAAAACTGCCATTTCTCCACATGCCTGCCACAAACCCCTTCTGCAGCTCAGGCTCTGAGCAGGCCAGTGCAGGAGGGAGAGATGTGATACTGGAGGGAGCTTGCCCTGCACCAGAGGAGGCCACATCAGCGCTGTCACTACCCAACCCGCCAAATCTCCATAGAGTCTGGAGAAACACAACCCTCAGACATAGGTGGTGAGTTATATGGGCCCGTGGTGCCTGTGTTCCACCAATATTCAGGAACGTGGGCCCAACTCCATCAGTGTTTGGGCTTATATTTTCAGAGCCATCTCACTCATAGGATGGACCTGGTCAACAACCTTGGGCCCCACACTTTGGGAAGCCCTGCGCTTCTGAGAGATGCGGGGTCCAGTGTGGCCTGGGGGACAACCAGGGGGCCTGGCGCTGGCAGCAGTGACTGACCTGGCCCTAGTCCGCCCCGCTCAGCTCTGCCTCTTCCCACCCCTGCTCTGCTCTGCCCCCGCCCCCACTTCACCTGTTCCCCCAAACCCCCGTCCTGCCTCTTCCTGGCCCTGCTCCGCACCCACCCCACCTCTTCCCATCCCTGCTCTGTCCCCTCCCCAGCCCCATTAAAGCCTTTCCCCCAAGCCCACACCCCACTTCTTTCCAGCTTCTGTCCCCTCCCCCAGGCGACGCCGGGAGCTGGCAAGGCGGTGTTGGGTGGGGACCAGGTCACTCACTGCTGCCGGCGCCAGGCCCTCCGCTAACCCCCAAGGCCACCCTGGACTCCACATCCCTCTGAATCACAGGGCCTCCCAAACGCAAAGCCTGGGGCAGTTTCCCTGGCCCATCCGATGGATGGGATGGCTCCATTTGGACCCATTCTAGGCGTCACCAAAATTATACAAACCTGGCACCCATGCCTTCAAGTGTGGAAGTCTCATTGCATCCACCAAGTCCAGCAAGGACCATACACACAAACCCTCATGAGGTTACTAAGGCAGGTGAAATGCCCCACTGCCCATCCCCAAGATCTTCCCTCTGGGCCATTCTCCCCGTCAACTCCTGCACCTACAAAAACCAGCTCTCCTCTAGTAGATGAGCACGGTGCTGTCTGCAGCATGGCGTCCCTTCGCTCAGCAAGTACAGCCCCACCCGCTGCTGCATCTCACCTGCCGATCCAGCTGCCCCCTTTTGGTGATGGAGAGGGGTGCATCAAAGAGCTTCTCCTCAGTCTCTGTTCCCAGAGTCACATGGGTCTTGGTCACCGCTCCCGCCAGAGGATCCAGGAAGACATACTTCTTGTACCTGGGGATGGAGAAATCCTCAGTGGTTCTAGCTCAGGGAACAGCCAGAGGATGGGACCAGGCGTTAAGGGGTGACGAAACAGCTTCCTGATGTCCCAGATCTAGTCCCAGTTCCAGTCAATACTACCTCCACTCAGCTACATCGCCCATAGGTTTGTCCCCTCCCTTCTTCACCGCCACAGCCAGGAGCTTGGATTTCCCCAGCCTGACCTCGCACCCTGCAGGCTAGTGCAGGGCGAATCTGAACACCTGTCACTACCATCTGGATTCCACCAAGCTTCTCTCCCCTTGCACACCACACACCATGTTACGGGGACAGCAGTTATACCACTGTCTAGAGCAGGGCATGCCTAGCATGCCAGTCTCTGCTGGACACACTGTGAGAGGGAGGAAGAAAGCCAGGAAGGAGAACATCAAGAGCCCCAAGAGCAGAGAGGGAAGTACTGTCCAAAGCAGATGAAAGATCAAGGACGATACGCACCATGGGGGCGTCCTTAGATTTGACCAGGAGAAGACCTCCTTGGCAAGCACTGTTCCACTCAAGGAGAACAGGAAAAACAAGGACTGCAAGGGACTGATTCAGTCAGGGAGGAAGTTGAAGTAGTGGGAATGAAGTGACCATTCAAATTTAGGCAAAGAGGTGGAGGGAGATGTGGCAATATCTGGATAAGCAAATGAGACAGACGGAAGGACAGAGAAAATATTCAGGTGCTGGACAAGTAATGATGGGGGAGAGGAGAGGTGTCCAGAGGCACATGCTGGGTCAGACGTTGACAGTAACAAACAGCTCTGACTCAGAGTGGAGTGAGGAAGAAAGGATGTTGGCTGGAGGCTGCTATTCAGGGGAATCAACCCACCAGCCCCCCAATGCGAAAGCATCTCCCCAGATTAGGTGGCAGGCCAGGGTGAGGAGGCAACAGATCAGAGGCCAGGTGATGGCAGCAGAGCTGCTTGGTGCTACTCCAACACTCACAGGTTCTCGGTAGTGTTGAACAGCAGCAGGGAGCTAAGGGAGCTGATGTTCCTGGGGAGGCTGCCAAGACCTTCTTCTGCATCATCCTCCTGATGAACTTTTGTGCTCACACACACTGGGAAGTACTTAAGCTTCTCCTGCAATGAAATAAACAGGTGGCAATACAGTGGGAATGTGTGGCACCTCTGGTGGCCGCCTTCATTATCCACATGCTATCGCTGCTGCTCCACCTAACCACCCTGCTACGTTACCCTTGTTCACACCAAGCAGGATACCGGCTCCGTGTCCAACAACAGACATGGTCATGTTTCAGAAGAGAAGCCACAGCAGTGCATTTAAGATGTTGTACACAAATCACCTGGACCTGAATTTCTGTGGCAAGCACCTCTTATGGACTGAGCCCCACAGCCCTTCCATTAACCTACCCTATCCTGTGCAATGCCTCCTGCTGAGAGGGGCTGGGATTGGAGTGATTGTGCATGTCCACACAGCCAGCGCTCCTACATCAGTATCTACAGCTCCTCCCTCTGGGACTGACCTGTCAATTCTGGCACCTTCAGCTCTCCTCCTACTGAGATGCCCCCACTCCGGGTGCGGGGAGAGAAAGGCAAGCATGCCAGCACCAACTAAGAGGGCAGGCAGGAGAGGGTGAGCGGAGGGAAGAGTGTGAGAGCCAGATGGATTTACAAAGCCCAGGAGATTTGCAGGACTTTTCAACTCCAGTGAACCAAAATCTCCTCTCTCTCAGCTCTACAGCTTCATACATAATGTATAGAACTCCCTTTAGAAAGGGAGTTATTTCATCTGAACGACTTCACTTTTAAAGAACATGGGAACTGCCATCTCAGATCAGACCAATGCCTGATGCTGTGGGGAAGATGTACAACCTCCATAATGTACTTAGGTGTACTGTACTATACATAGACTCCGGATTTAAGATCAGATGGGACTACAAGATCATCTGTTCTGACCTCCTCTATATCACATACCGTACCACAGGGGAGGGCCCAGTCGCTGACCGGCTTAAGAGGCCACAGGTCTACTGGACTGAGCACAGGACTTAGAACAAGGAACTTGTGTTCCTCATCTGCCTCTGGCTTGGCCAGTTCACTTAACCCCTGTCAGTTTCTCCTAACCGTAAAATAGGCACAGCCCTTGTCTCACAGGGATGAAGTGATGAACCCTCAAACCAGAAGTGATTTGTACAATCAAGTCAATTAGCCAGATTCATATTTTCACTGTTCACATATTTAAAGTGACCACAACCATGTGGCATGGGCCATTAGCAGCAAATAAAAAAAGCCTGATGTAAATTGTTCTTCAGTGACTGTACAAGTGGAGATTCAACAGAGATTCAGAAATAAAGTTCCATTTGGTCATTAATATTCATTTCCTAATGTTTAATTTTTAAGCATCATGGAATCCTGACGTCTTCGGTAGAACTGCTCACACACTAAGCTCTCAGGCAATGTATTTTTTAAAACTTTCCTTTTGTAAATTTCAATTAGCACTGGAAGAGTGGGTGTCGCTTATTGGGTGGAGTGAGAACTCAACCATTACTCACATTTACTTATTAAAAAGTCTAATCCTTCTAAGGCATTTATAAAAAGTACAAAGCATGACTATTCCCCTGAAGTATGAGGCTTTATATAGTCCTTGTAAATTTTGTGCTACTTAAAGTAACTGCAAATGACACTTTTATACAAAGATCTAATCTTGTTCTGAAATTTATAATATCTACCTTAGTAATACCCCGCAACTGCAATTTCCACAGGTGAAACCACATCATAATTTTTTTTCTTGTAACTGTTTTAAAAGGACTAATCCTGCAATATGTTCAGCATACTCAGCTCACTGAAATCAGTGGGATTCTAGGGCACTAAACATTTAGCAGAACAGGCAGCTCTGGACCTGGCAGGATCAGGGCCCTAAATTTGCTGTCTTTCAATTTACTCTCTTTCTAAATAGCCAAAAGTTCAAATACATGAACCTATAACAGGACTTCATCTCTCACCCTCCAGTTACCAGGTTTCATTAATACTATGGTGACCAAATGTCCCGTTTTCATCATAGAATCAGAGAAGATTAGGGTTGGACAAGACCTTAGGAGGTCTTCTAGTCCAACCCCCTGCTCAAAGCAGGACAAATCCCCAACTAAATCATCCCAGCCTGGGCTTTGTCAAGCTGGGCCTTAAAAACTTCTAAGGATGGAGATTCCACCACCTCCCTAGGTAACCCATTCCAGTGCTTCACCACCCTCCCAGTGAAAAGACAGTCCTGTTTTTTGGGGACTTTTTCTTATGTAGGTGCCTATTACCCTCCACCCTCTGTCCCGTTGTTTCACAGTTGCTATCTGGTCAACCTATTAATACCTTCTCCTGTTAGGGGATTTAGGGAGTCTAAGTAAGTTACATACAAAAACATACAGTAAAAGAATATTATTTCGGTTACAAATTCAAGCACTTGAAAGTCAGGAAATGCCATAGTCATGGTTATCTGTGCAACCTTGATTGGCCTCCCCATGTGCTCATGGTGTGCACTGGATGGGGCAGGGTCCATGTGCTCATGTAATTAATGACTATAGCATGCATAGGCACTAGTGGGCCATATTAAACTGGTGCAGGCAATGGTAGTTCTGGCATTTCCGCTGCACACTTGTTAAATCTTCAAACAAGCACCTTCCTGCCTTCTCCCATGCTGCCCCATGTGTATTGTAGGTAGCCCCCATAAACATCTGCAAAGCTACCTCATTGTCCACCTTCAAATCCCGCCTCAAACCTCTCCTTTGCACACCAGCAGCCTGACCATCACATTTTTTGTAGGCATCACAGCAAAAACGAATGGAAGTTCTGCCTCATTGAGTCCTTGTACTCCCTCATGAGTCAGTATCCATCCTTTGTCTATTGTCAGCTCCCTGGGGAACAGCCTTTCTTTGTGTTCTGTGTCTGTGCAGCACCTAGCACCATGGGCTCCTGGTCCATGACTGGAGCTCCTGGGTGGTCTCAGTACCACAAATAATAAATAAGTTTGGTGATGGTGACGGCAGCAAAAGCCACAGCAGATATGAAGCCCTTCGGTTCCTCAGCCCAGCCAGGGAAGGCCCCGCCAGCTACTCTCAGCATGTAATGCACAGCAATGAGCCTCGTCACATGTGACAATGGGCAAGGAGGCTGCTGCTGAAAGCCTGGAATAACTGAGGAGGGTATAAATACCAATATGAGACTTTCCTTTGTCATGTCTCATTATCGCGAGAGCCTCAGTCTCTCTCCCCAGCTGCAAGCCGGATCCCTGGAACCAACTCAGCACTCTGACTATACTGAGCATTACACAACGTGCCAGCTGCCACTTGGCCCAGACCTCTCCTGTCATTAATAAACCAAAAGCCACCTGGCAACACAGCACTGGGCCTCTCTGCGCACCCCCCATCCAGCTCTCCAGGGAGCTTCACCAGGAGGCAGTTAGACAAGGCCAGGGATGGGACTAGCTGGCAAAGTCAGGCCCTGAGGTGAGTGAGTGGGCAGAAGCCAGCAATGCAGAAGGGTCAAGAGTTACAAAGGAGGGTGCAAGGGCTGGGAGCTGGAGGTAGCCCAGTGCAGGGGAAGAGGGCCAAGTGAGGCACTACCGGAGCGTAACGTTGCATGCACACGTACCGTGGGGGTTGGTCCTGGAAAGTAAAGGAAGAAATCGGAAAGATGCAATGTAGGAAAGCGGGTGCAGAGAGGCAGCACAGAGCAGGGAAAAGGAAGGCACTGCAGACGACTGTGAGGTGGCGGTGGAAAGAGAGGGCAGACAGACGGAGCCACCATGGAAGCTGACATAGATGTACAGCATACATGGTAATGAATGATTGGGATTAGGTGGTTAGGATGTCATTCCCAGACCAGAGAGACACTGCCCTTCCCTGACAAAGTGCCGATGGCACATGGAGACATAGAGTGGCAGCTGCCTTTTTGGCTCTGGAAGCGAGGGAGGGAGAAAGTCTTGCATGTCCCTTACTGAGATACAGTTCCTCAGCAGGCTCTGACCTCCAGTCAGCAGGATTCAAAGCAGTCTCTGCCCAGGGGCCATCAGCAGGTTTCACACAACTGCTACCCTGAAGCCATAACAAGGGAAGCACAAGCCCAGGTTGTGTGAGCTATCAGCTGCCTGCCCAGCCAGCAGCTCCACTTCCCTGGGAAGTTCTGAGGACTGGCTGAAATATTCATGCTGCTTTGCAGGAAGAGGCTTCAACTCCTTTTAAGCTCAGGAAAGTTTACAGCACTGAGTTATTCAGGGACAGCTTTATTTTTGGGCTGAGACACACCAGGAAGAGAAGGAAGAGGAAAGTACTTCTAAGGGGAGGAGAAGAGAGAGGCAGGTCATTCGTCTGGTTTTAAACCAGACAGTCCTGCTTTTCTGAGATTTGTTTTCCATCCGGTATTGAGACAAGAGCAGTTATGTCCGGACACCCTGACGAAGAGAGCGCCACTGCACCCCACCAGCATGACGTTGTGTGCTCGGGAGGTCAGGCTGGCAGGGGTGGTGTACTCTTCAAACTGGTGCCTCCTGGGTGGTGAAGTCACTCAGAGGGGTGGGGTCACGCTGGCAGGGGTTCCTGAAAGTACTGGGGAGTCTGGTATTATGGGAATGTGTGAGCAGCCACCCTAGGAAGGGAGTTGCTGGGCTAATCCCTACCCTACAGGGATCAGCACCAGATAAAATTCCCAGCATCCTGCATTAGCCATCTCCTCAGAGAGCAGCACAGAGTTATTCTTCCTCTCCTCGGGGTGTTCGAGCTCTGACAGCTTCAGAACCACCAGGCAGCACTTCCCTCTAAGCCACCTCCTTGGCTATCCCACAGGCCCCCACTCACAGGCTGCCCTCCCCTCACCACCACAGAATCATTAGTGCTGAGGGGAATGTCATGGAGATCTTGGGTCATTCGCCAATAGCTACACATCTAAGCTTAGCCTTTAATGGCACCACTGGTTACAGACATTGCCTGCTCCCATAACACAAGTAGTGATGACAGAGGCCTCAGCTGACAGAGACTTTCATTGTGCTAGGTGCTGTACTAACAGCATGACAAAGTCTCTGCCAAGAGGAGCTTACAGTCTAATAGACAAGCATGGGAGGGGAAGGGACTTACCCAGTGTCACCCAACAGGTCAGTGGCAGAACTAGAAATAAAACCTAGGTCTCGACTCCCAGCCCAGTGCCGTAATCACTAGACCATGCTGCCTCCTTAGAAGAGTAGATCTCTTCCCCTCTTTCTCCTCCATACAGACTCACATATACGACACTTCCCTCTTCTCCTTCACATAATTACTGTGTAATAAAGAACTATGATCTGACAAACTGTTCCTGAAAGCTCCCCCGATCCTCCCAAACCATCAGCCCATGCAGGTCCCAACCACCCTAGCACTCCCCTGCCCTGCGTCACACAATAAAACACCCTCAGGAGAGTCGGCAGCTGCTGTCAATGCCACTGCAGGAAATAATCAGGTTGCTCAAACCAAATAAGAAAATGGAAACGCAGATGGCAAGGTGAGTAGCTCTGGCCTGCGCTAAGAGTGCCAGAGACTGGAGAGGGGACCCGATAGCCTCCCACGCAGAGCACACTCAGCCAGTAACCACCACTGAGGGGCCAGGAAAGTCTTCCACTGGCACAATCCTCACAAGTTCCGCAAGCTTTGGAACATGCTCCCACGTGTCTTGTCAAGTCAGGTGGAAAACAGACCAGAACCTTTTCTTATGCCCATCCCCAAATTTCTCCCATATACCCATATGCCTTCAGCCCCTAGTAACATAGTCCCCTCCAGCCCTCATCCCCCTCCAACTGCATACCCATTCACCCAGGGGGTCTCCCCCCTCGACTCCCTTACCTGCAGGGATTTCTCATCCAGCGGTCTGTGTTTGCTCTGAATCTTGTGCCTCGGCCATTTCTGTGTGGCTGGATCCTCTGCACCAGCGAAAATGGAGCTGTACTCCTGCAGCCGCTCTGGGGCAGGGTACTTGGCACTGGAAAACACCTGCCAGGAGAGGAAGAAACTAAAAATCCTATGGGCAGAGCATCCCAGCACCCCAGGAACAATCAACACAATGGGGCTAGGAGATGGGCAATAGGACAGGGATTTTCCACACGGTTCTGTCTGGATCCCAAGATTGGCAGGGGTTGAATGTGAGATGCTACAATAGCAGCTCCCAACTGGATGAACAAGGTGTAAGGGGTTAACGATGGTGAAGACACAATTCTTACTAACAAGAATGTGTCCTGGGTTCCTCAGCAAAATGGGATTTTGAGAGAGCCAGGGGAGTGGAGGTGGAGGGGGTGACCTTTTCTTGAGAGACTCCTTCCTATTCAAGGCCAGAAATATGTGGGCCTGAGAGAAGAGACATACCATGTGAAGGGGTGGTCATGTCAGGGTGGGTGTTCATACCGTAGCTCTCATCCAGTGGGCAGATCTGCCAAGATAGAGGAACTCTGACTGGAGAGCCCACGCGTGTCAGATTGCCTGTACTGCTAGTGAATTCACATCCAGAGACTAGAAAGTGAGTGGAACGAGACCCAGAGGACAGCTGTGCAGCCTACAAAGGCAGCTGTGAAAAGCACCCACTACCTTAATCGCCTTCTTGCTGCCCTTTATCTTCTCAATCTTAGCCTGAGCCAGTGAGACTCTCTCGCCGATTGCCTGCAGCTGCATCCGGCTGGCCTCCACCCGCTGGGAGATTCTGAGGGGTAAAACACATTCCCCTAGGGTAAGAATCCAGGATCCAGAGACACTTCTGCAAAAGCAAGTACCCCCACATGCTCAGGCTGGAGGGGGAAGGACATGGCTCTAGGCAGACTGCACTTTGCGGCAGGGTAAGTTTAGTGAGATTTAAGTCCTCCATTTTTCTGAAAACAGGTATAGCCAGGGCAGCGTTCCCCTCACTGCTGACTGACCCAAATGGAAAAAGGCCGGGCGAAGCAGGAACAACCAGCCTGGTGAATCCTGGCCCTCTGCTGAGACTGCTATCAAGAGGTCCAATTGGTATCAACTGCTGAGTGGTTTTTAATTATTAAAATCCTTTAATAAAAGGGAAGGCAGCATGGCATAGTGGCTAAAGCACTGGACTAGGACTCCAGAGACCTGGGCTCTAGTTCCAGCTCTGCCACTTGCCTATGGGGTGACCTTGGAGAAATCACCACCCCACTCTGTGTCTCAGTTACCCCATCTATAAAATGGGGATAATGATACCAACCTCCTTTGGAGTATCAGTACCATTACCTAGCTCTTACAGTGCTTTTCATTAGGTGCTTTCGAAAGCATTACAAAGGAGATCAGTCTCAAAGTGCTTTAAGTTCTATGGATGAAAAGCACCAAATGAGAGCTAGGCACTATTTATTATTAAGTACCTGTGTGCTCGGCACTGTACAATACACAAGTGATACAGTTCCTGTCCCAGAGATCTTACAATATGACATGGTCACCTGACCATAAGGAACAGGACTGAGATCATCAACTTATTTTGGACTGGCAATTCCTATGACTGCTGACCAGAATAAATATGCAAACTAGATACCATTAATTTAGGCTTGAATAGAAACTGAGAGTGGCTGGACCATTACACTAATGTTCAGTATCCTCACACCTTCTTGTCAATTGTCTGAAATGGGCCATCTTGATTATCACTACAACGGTTTTTTTTCTCCTGCTGATAATAGCTCATCTTAATTAATTAGCCTCCTAGAGTTGGTAGGGTAGCTTCCACCTTTTCATGTTTTCTGTATGTATATATTTCTCCTCACTATATGTTCCATTCTATGCATTTGATGAAGTGGGCTGTAGCCCACGAAAGCTTATGCTCAAATAAATTTGTTAGTCTCTAAGGTGCCACAAGTACCCCTGTTCTTTTTATGACTATGTAGTGGTTTTACGGTACAAGCCCAGTGGCCAGATTCATTCCCTTCCCACCACCCACCCTTCCTTTCCACTGAGTGGTTCCAGTTAATTTATACGCTCATGGCTTCTCTGAGTAGTTCAAGTCGCTCCTTTAAGTGTGCATTACAAAGCATTTGTCTTCACTGAATTTCGTCTGTCATAGCATTACCCAATTGCCTAACTTTGCTACGTCCTTCAGAAGCTCTTCACAATCTCTCTAGTCTTTATTATCTTCAACATTTGTATCACCAGCAAATTTTGCTACTCACTGTACTCTTTCAGGTCCTTAATAAGAGTATTGATTAACACTGTTCCTAGTACAGCTCCCGGGGGCACCTCACTATTAACCTCCTTTGATGCTGAAAATTGACCGTTTATTTCTGCTTTGCTTTCCTCTCTCACCAGCCTAAAATCCATGATGTGACTTTATCTTTCACCCAAGACTACTTAGTTTCCTTAGCAGCCTCCTGAGAGGGACTTTGTCAAAGGCTTTTTGAAAGTTCAGATATAATGTATTGATTCTCCCTGTGCCGCTCTTCTGTTAGTTCCTTCACAGAATCCTGACAGGCTGAGGAGGCACAAGTTTCTCACAGACGCTGTATTGATTTGTCCATTTCGTGTGTCCCTATCTGCAAGCAGAATGAACGGCTGCCTGAGCTCATGTTTCAGACCCACAGCAGCAGTCTCTTCTCTTCACAATTGACCATCTCCCTCACTCCATCTCCTCTTCATTCACTCACCTTCCTCCTACTTCTCCTTATCATCCCTTCTCCATCCCACGCCCTCCTCCTCACTTTCATTGAGCGATGCAGAAAGATTGGAGGGAGAGTTGTTGAGTCCCTTCCCCCACTGCCTGCAGCTGTGAGAAGAGGTGCCCTTGAGCACTGCCATGGCTTGAGAAGCAACTAGGGAAAGGGAAGCCCCAGAGCATCCCCTTCCTCCTAGTCAACAGCCCTGAAAGCAGCCCAGGGAAGGGGAGCCTTATGGCTAATGTGGTGGACTTGGACTCTGAGTCCAGAGACCTGGGGTCTATTCTGGCTCTGCCAAACACTCCCTGTATGGCCTAGGAGGACACATCTGTGCTCTCTGGCCCCCCCTCATAGAATGGGGATGACAGCACTTCCCTACCTCAGAGTTGTTGCAAGGATTAATACATCAGAGACTGTGAGGGGCTCAGCTACTATGGTGAGGACAACCATATAATAGCAGAGCTAGCTAGAGCCCTGGAGTGCTACCCTCTACCCTCCCAGCTGGCAGCTCCATGGGATGCCTGCACAGGTACATGGCTTAAACAGAGACCCCAGGTCATCAGACAGGAATGATTTATTGTCTCCACAACCTGGGCCAGATTCTAAGAGGCCTGGAGGTGACTTTATCCCACTACCAATTCCATGGGACAGCCAACTCCCCACCTTTTCATTGCTTTTAAAACATTTAGATGGTAGGAGCAGGTTCTTTCCTCAATAATCGGAGTTCTGCAGACATTGGTTTTCCACCTCGCCATGTTTTACAGGAGTGGAGATTCCCATAACTCCATTTCCTTCCCTGGCCTGCACTCCAGCATCATGAAAGTCACATAGCTCAAAGAAGTACTTTATGATGGTCAACATGTCAGCATTTGTTTCCTGTTGGCACAACAGAAACAGTGGCTACATTTCTCTCCCAAGTAAGCCACGTATGACTAGTACAACTATTGCACACAAACAGTGGTCAGGGAGCAGGGAAGAGAGAAGAGAAAAAAGCACCTCTCCACCAAAGCACTTTACAAGCCCTACTTATATAAGAATCACTGAAATGTAGCCACCTCTAGATGGATTATGTATGGCAGCTGGTGCACAACTTACTATCACAACTAGGACAGGAAGTGAAGATGAAAACTGCATGCAAAGGAAATACGGAGTTTGTTTTTTAAAAATAATGATCACTAGTTATCAGGGCCTCTGTCTCAAATCCCATCTAAAGATAGCACTTGGAGATAGCAAGCCCTCCCCTGGGGAAGCTGTTGAATACCAACTCAAATATAAGAGTACGCTGCACTGAATCACCAATGATATATTCCCTGACACACCTTGCATTTTCCTTTGTGATCTCCCATCCCAGGATTTACCAGGCCTAATCCTGCTGAGTTTAGCAGATCTGACAAAAGCTTAGCCTGCAGTGGTATGGCTAGGGGCACCTATTACAGGAGCAGTACATACAATCCTCAGGAATTAACCTATTTCTTGCTGAGCAAGGGAAGTATAAAAATAAAGATTCAGTCACCTCAATCCGACTAATGCAGTGAATACTCATCACATGTGTAGGGACCTAGAAGTTACACTACACTATAATGTTCCAAGTTTAAATTTCAAGTTACACTGATATATATAAGTTTAAAGAAAACTCAGTGTTCTCCCTAAGAAAGACTGTACTGTACAGGTATCCATTGAAAAGCACATAAAATAGTAAGACTCCCATTAAAGAACTCTCTGGAAGCTTCAGCCTTTCTATTGCAGTGATATGAGAGTTCACTTCCAGGAGGCGGCCATACGCATGTGAAAAGGCAGGACACTTGAAGGGCTGGAGAGCTCTTCCATTTGTTTATGGGGCAAAGTGCTCTACTCTGAGTGCTGCGTTAGGTAAGTTTTAGCCATGTATTTAAAATGGAGGGGTAAGCGTAAGGTTTTATTTGTTAAAAAAAGGTAGCGGGGGGTCTGGGATTGGTCCATGTAAACAGAATGCACCATCTGAACCCTAAACAGCAGACAGTGCTATTAGTATTTAAACGGATTGTGCTCGTATTAGTCACTGCTGTTTGTTGGTGATCTTGCTCTCAGTACTCCGTTCTGCCTGAGACGCTCCCTTCTTGGTTTCAGTGTCACTTTGGAGCTCCAGAGAGGAGCATGCAAGCAGCAAGATCTCTCCCCCTACTCTTACGAAGCCTCCACACGCAGGGTCTGAGCAAGTGTCTGAGCAAGGAATATGACTACATCACCCATATTTAAGTACAGATCCTAGTTCAAAACCAGAACAACAATATCCCCACACCCAAAACACAGTTGTCTTAGGGGAGGTAGTACAGGTTTTTCTAATGGATTAGTTTTAAATCCAGATTTAGAATCCAGATGGGTTTTAAATCCATCCTTTCAACTGCACAGCTTCACTAGATACATGCACCACTCCACATTCAAAGCCTTCCAGCTATCTAGCACAGATCTCATCTGTTCCTGCACACAACTTGCTCCTTTAAGCTCCTTTCTGTCAGAGGTGAACTCCTTGCTCCTGCCACACCAGATGATGGGAATATTCCATCCCATCTCACTATCATCATCCCTTTCAAAACCCACCTCTTTGACACTGATTACAGCCAGCGAGTCAATGGCCAGTTTCTCCACAACAGCACTTCCTGTGCATCCACTCATATCCTTATTGGGAGATCCTCAACACTGAGCTTTTAGAATTGTAACTCATTTTTCATACATCCCCCTCCAATGGGGAGAAGATTTGAAGCATCAGACAGCAGTCACTGCTACAGGCAGGACATTAGACTCAATGGACCCGGGGAGGCTCTAGACATTTCGCCGCTCCAAGCAAGGCAGCATGCCTCGGGGAGTGCTCTGCTGGTCGATGGGAGGGTGGCAGGCGGCTCCGGTGGACCTCCCACAGGCGTGCCTGCGGAGGGTCCGCTGGTCCCACGGCTTTGGTGGACCACCGGAGCCACAGGACCAGCGGATCCTCCACAGGCACGCCTGCGGGAGGTCCACCGGAGCCACCTGCCATCCTCCCGGCAACCAGCAGAGTGCCTCGCGCAGCATGCCACCCCAAGCACATGCTTGGCATGCTGGGGCCTGGAGCCACCCCTGAATGGACCAATAGTCTAATCCAGCACTGGCAAAAATCCTATGTTCCTATGAAAGTGTCTCTGGGCAGGACAATCACAAACCAATAGTCCCCGAAGCCAAAGCCTGGGTGATTTATATGGGATTAGAGGGGATCAGAGATGGACCAGATGTGAAGGAAGGTGCTTCCAAAAAGCATGTCTCAATGCCAACTTTTCAACTAGAAATGATACAAAAGCAGTACAGAGGACTTTTAAGACACAGCCCATATTAAAGGACCTGAGGAAAAACTTTATTAGGCTTTGTCTACACTACGCACCTTTTAGCGACATGGCGATGTTGCTACAGCCATGCCGCTAAAAGGTGCGCAGTGCCGCTGTTTGTTGGCGGGAGAGAGCTCTCCGGCCAGCAAAAAACTTCCACTCCCAACGAGTGGCAGTAGCCAAAGCGCTGTTCACACCGGCCTTTTTCCTTGACTAAAATTTTGTCTTTGGGGTGTGTGTGTGTGTGTGTGTGTGTGTTTTAACACCTCTGAACGACAAAAGTTTTGTCATTCTGTTGCAAGTGTAGACAAAGCCTTGGAATCAACTACATGTGGGATGGGTCAAGGCAGAGAAAGGTGATTCACAATCAGTACCTAGGTCCTGGACAGATTCAATGGGTAAGAGGTCACCCAAAGATGGGAAGAGGGACCAGAAGTATGGGGAAGTTAGACAAATACGGAGGATTATCAGAAATGCAAAGAGAGGCTGTGAATAGATCTCCCTGGAATACCAAGTAACTCCAATTTTATATCTGAAGTACAAAAGTAAGCGATCAGCCAAGGAGAAAGAACATTACAGAATGGAATGAGAAATGAGGGCGCACACGAGGATAAAGCAGCTGAAGTGTTAAATGACTTTTCCCTAAAAATGTACTGTATATACAAGGGACAAGCCAGCCTCTGGCTCCGTGTCAGCTTGAGCTGCAGTCCTGGACACCCACACTGAGTGACTCAATGAGTGGTGGCACAGAGCTCCATGGAGGGGAAGGGGATACTAGCAGAGTTATCCGATCAGCTACATGCACTTGTCAGGTTAACGCTACAAGCCCTTGGCTTTTTCAGGAGTTCCAACATTTACCAAAAGTTTTTGTAAGGTAATAAAATGGGAAGGCCCTGCTTAAATTACCCTTCTCAGTGGGAGGGCGGGTTAGAGGCAAAGGTTAGAAGCAGTAGCTCCTGGTTCAGCGCATCCTGAATTTTATAACAACTGCAGGACTCTGGAAGAGGCCCTGAAGGGGTGAATAGAGAGTGTTAGCCAGAGCAAAGAGGAGAGCACTACATGGTCTGGAGTTGTACAAAATGCTGCTGCCTTGGCCAATACACAGTAAATGGGATTTTGTCTTGACACTGTGCCCAAGATACACCTGTGGACCAAGGATGCCCATTCTGAAGTGACAGTAACTTTCCTCCACAGAAGAGTCTAGATGAGCAGGAGCTCAACG
The DNA here is from genome assembly GCF_007399415.2 of Gopherus evgoodei. NCBI lineage: Eukaryota > Metazoa > Chordata > Testudines > Testudinidae > Gopherus > Gopherus evgoodei. The sequence goes on along the minus strand of NC_044322.1, from coordinate 254,035,463 downwards.
TGCGGGGGCCAGTTGGATGCTGCTAGGGGCCTAACAGGTGGGGGTGGGGGAAGGGTGCTTGGGTCCCGCTGTGGATAAGCTGAGCGGCTCCACTGGAAGGGTTGTGGGGTCAGATGGGGAGCCCATCCTCGCTGCAAACTTTAAAGGAGGTATGATGGGGCTGTCACACTGAAGTTTTACTTAGGGCAGTAGATTGGCTTGAGCAAGCTCTGAACCTAGGGATTGAAGTGTGCATAAAGCCTTAATACATAGCCTTAATACTTCTGGGTGTTGGGCAGGACACCCTTTTACAGATTGGTAAACGAGCACAGAGAGATTAAGCACCCCATGTCATGCAGTAATCCATGGCAGAGTCACGAATAGATTCTAGGACACCTGACAAGCAATCCCATACTCTAACCACTAATCACTTTGCCACGCCAGCCAGCATTTCCTCATAACAGTGGAGGAATGGGCAAGAGAAAAAAGCTGCAAAGACACTTACAATTTATGGTTGTTCAGGGAAGCATTCAGAGTCCATTAAAAATACCAATTCCCCTTAAAAGTTTGAAAGGCAGTGAATAAGAGTTTTCACCAGAAAGTCAAATAAGTTAAATCACTCAGTTAAAGAAAAAAAATGCAGCTTGTTTGCCTTCTGCTCTCTTTCTCCTTCACATTTAAGCAGCTTTTTAGAGTCTTTTTTCATGTCTGAGTAAGTGTAATCAAAAACTGTCATCTAGCACCATCCTTGACAGAATGAAATCCTAAGTGAGATAACGTAATCAGCATTTCTTCCTCCAGTAAGGGGTTGGTTATTACCCTAATTAATGTTTATCACACTTTGATTACTCCTTGAGCCTGATTTGCAGGTGTCTAAGTGTTAGCATATACTCCCATTTCTCTAGAGCCCAAACTTCCTTTCAGAGCTCACACAGATCAGAACTGTCAGGTTACATGCAGCAGGATCTTGTGTGCATTATATTACAGAGTATGTTTTCACTCTCAAAAATAATTCACGTAGCTGAAGTTGCGTAACATAGATCAGCAACCCCCCACCCACCCCCCAGTGTAGACCAGGCCTAAATGAAAGTCCAGGCTACCACAACTTTGTCCTATTCATAGACCACCGCTAAGGATCTTTCCCTCCCCGGGCTCAACCCCCACACACTTAGCAGCTATAAATTTACTGTTGCAATCAGGGTTCCAGAGGTATTTCCCAATACATCCTGGGGAGAAATTTCTTTTCAATCTCAAATCTGACAGTTTGGTTAATCCTGTGCACACACGAATCAGAATCCTTTGTTAAGCACCTTAAGCCTAGTCTACAACTGGTTTAGCATTTCTCATCAGTGGTGCCCAGAGTGTTAAGCACTTGTGTTTTCATAACTAGCATATCCACGGGGAGCTGCATCCTGTGCTAACAACGGAGGGAAATGTAGTGTAGACACACCCTAAAGGAAGGGCTATTTCATGGCTGGAGCCCAGGACTCAAGGGTTTAATTCCTGTCTCTGCTACAGACATTCTACATGACTTTAGGGATGTGGTTCTTTGTTGCAGTTTCCCCCATGCAAAAAAGAGTAATATTTACGTCACAGGTGTGTCAGACTTCATTCATTAATATGTTTAGATCCTCCAACTGAAAGATACCAGACATGATGGGCCAATTGTTCAATACAGTCTGGTGCAAATCTTATGATCCCATGCCATGTTGTTATTTCTTATGAGTAGCACCTAGGGGCCCCACTGTGCTAGGTGCTGTACTAACAGCAAACTTTTCCATGCACGAACAAAAATAAAAAAAAGATAACCAGTGTTCAAAGCACTAGCCATTCTTCTCCTCCTACCTCCAAATTCTAGTATGTGGAATCTTCTTTTCCCTGGGACAGAATGCCACATGCTGATCACCCTCTGGGGAAAAAGGCCTCTCTGTGTATTTAATCTAATAATGGTTTGAATTTCACTGCTTTTCATCCCAGGAGCTCAAAGCAATTCCCAAATGTTAAATAAGCCTCAATACCTCTGACACAAGCGGGCAGAGTTACATGTCCCCATTCAAAAAGCCAGGCTGTGATAGCCAGCAATAGAACCCCAGGAATTCTGATTTCCAGGCTCTTGTTCTAGCCACTACTTAGCTTGAGCTTTCTTTTTGTTACGTTCCCATGGGTGGCCACACGTTTTCCAGCTGCAGTTTACTTGTAATGGTTTGACTAATTCTGAACCCCTCACCCACTTTTTGTTTTTTAAAGTACTTCTGCACTGCAATGCATCTCTCCTACACCTACTTCTTTTTCCAGGCTAAATAATAGTAAATAGAGAGAAAAAGTGGGTGAAGTAATATTCAGTATCCTGGGAAGGACATGGCTATAACAACAGTGCACAGAGTAAATAAATAGCAAGATTTTCCATAGGCTTAAGCTTACTCACCCCTTCCCCCCCAACCCCCATTCTCTGGACCAAAGATGTAAGCCCCTTCAGATGTCCTCAAACTGGGGTCTCATCAATGAACAAATTTGTTTTATTTCTGGTATTCTCCCACCCTCTGATGGAGTGTGTGATCAAACAGCATTCTCTTTGCATGGTATTGATAACCTGAAGCCCTCAACACTTTGCCAGTCAGTAAAGCTATCAGAAGATGGTCCTGGTATGAACACTAACTCCTGTACGTCTAAGTGTATAATTTAAATGCCATCCATCACAAAAACACTGATCCATCCATGTATAACTAAAGTTAGCTTGTTCAGGAGGAGACAAGCCCAAGTCAGAGAAAGGGCCTGCCATGGCAAAGCAGTCTATCCCACAAGCACAGAGCTTGTAACCTGCACTGTGTAAGGGCTTGTCTACACTGGCACTTTACAGCACTGCAACTTTCTTGCTCAGGGATGTGAAAACACACACCCCGAGCGCAACAAGTTTCAGTACTGTACCAGTGTAGAGAGTGCACCAGCGCTGGTAGCTGTGCTCCCAGCACTGGTAGCTATGCCCCTCGTGGAGGTGGGTTTTTAGAGCGCTGGGAGAGCTCTTTAACATTGCCAGTATAGACTAGCCCTAAGAGAAACACAGACAGTTTTGCCAGAGCAGCTCGGGCTTTCTTCTCCCACTTGTTTCTATCCCCTTTCAACTTGCACCTTCTAATGAGGGCCAGTCATTTTGTCTTTCCCTCCCCCACAGTTTGGATGCCAGCAGGTTTGGTAAGTGGGTCACCTGGGCTTTTAAAGAGTTGCCCATCATCATGGTATCCAAGTCCTTGTTCTTTCTGGTGACGTGTTCACTTCTTTCTATGTATTTGCTGTAGTAATTAAACCCTCTTACAATTCATTGTATCAATCTGAAATCAGTCTCTACTCCTCCCTGCCCTACCGTTCAAAGTTTTTCTGCCAACATTTTTCTAGCTGTTTTTGTTCTAGTGCCAGAGATCTTCATCACTATCTTGTGATCACTACTGCCAATTAGTTCTTAAATGTCAAGATCCCTCATCATTTTTTCCAGGATTAGTAAGTCCAGCAGCACCAGAAAATATCCTCTCCCAATAACTCAAAGCCCCTGCTTGACAGGTTATCAGTTCATTCCTATTGCCAGTTTATCACTGTCTCTAAAAAAAAAACAAACAAAAAAACCCCCTTCACTGACATGTTCCTTTCCTCACCTGTGCTTCTAATTTCAGCTCCCAGTTCTATCTCAAAAGGTTAACTCTAGCAGCAAAGGCTTGGTAACAAGCCTACTTGTACCCAAGTATTTCTCCAACTTTTCTGTATTGCAAATGAACATTCCTTCAGATAGGCTCATCTTCTACCCTCCAGTTGTGACCCCAACACCTCCCCTGAAGAGATCACAGTGCTTGCTTACACACTCGGGGGGTTATGCTTAGGTGCCCAGGAAAAACCTTTGACACCCTGTGGAGAACATGGGAAATGTCTGTATTGTTTTTATGAAAAAATGTGTGACTGTCTCCCCCACTCACTTTTGTACTGTTACCTAGTGGGAATGAAGGGGTTCGTTTCTTTCATGGATTAGGAGAATAAGAGATGGGTATCTGTCACATAGTTTTCATACCAACCCAGACATGCCTATCAACAACTGTCAACATGTGAACGGAGCTCCTTGGAAAGGCAAGGGATGACCGCTGACTGGAATTAACTTCTAATACCAGGCAAGGGAGACAAAACGTGTGAACACGAAGGATGCGGGCTGCCCCATGTAGTGAGCTGAAAGGATCCAGGATCACCTTCTGCAAGCAGGGAGTCTACCTCTCAGACCAAGGCAAAGAAGGGCCCACCGAACTGAAAAAAGAAGAGGCTAGCAAGCTACGAGACAGCCATGCATGAACATTTTACTCTACCATTCTAACCCTGTGACCCTAAAATAGTATGTTCCAGGTGACTAATATATGCTGTCTTATTTTGAAATGGCTGTCCTATGTCACTGAAAATATTTGCTTGTTGTACAGCTTCCAAAAAGGCTAAGACCCCAACAGGGGTTCACAGTCTTTGGAACCAGTGGAAGGAGCCACTGTGAGAAACACAAATACTGAAGCCAGCAAGCCAATCTCAGAGTGGTGGGGCCATCGGGCTCACCACTGAAAAAAGTTATGGCCTAGGGTTTACATTAAGAAGATGATACTCCACCAGAGAGACTGTATAAATATCAGAGGCAGAGCGCACACTGTTGAACAACAACACATCCCTAGAACGAATCTCAGACTGGGTTCCACTGAGCAGAATTGTCACAGCTTGAACAGACAGATGCTCCACCATTCGGCTTCAAACAGCTCATGGCTCTCCAGTGACCCAGTTTGAGAACAACTATAGACAGGTAATCTTCTTTACCTCTGTGCAATTAAAGGCCCCACCTTTTGAATAAATCTGTCCTAAGTAATGACTTCCTTAAAATGAAAGTGTATTGTAGACAAATCATTAAGAATGGTATTCCATCTTTCTTGCATCTCCTTAATACTTGCTCAAATTTGCTCAGTGCACAGAAGTTTTTCTAAGTACCATCCCCACAAATGCAACCTGGGCTCTGACAGACATGCTGGCTTCTCTCCTTGTGGCACATCACAGTCAATAACAAAGGTTCTGCTGGACAAACTATATGTCCTATGTAACAGCCATCCAATCCCACAGGCAGATAATAAATAATAATAATTTATGGAGATATACCTATCTCAGGAAGGGACCCTGAAAGGTCATCGAGTCCAGCCTCCTGCCTTCACTAGCAGGACCAAGTGCTGATTTTGCCCCAGATCCCTAAGTGGCCCCCTCAAGGATTGAACTCACAACCTGTGCAGTAGGCACAAGTATAACGAAGGGCATGATTTGGCCTGCAAAATCTTTGACTGACCATGCCTCAGAAAGAAAGAACACAGCTTGATTCTCAAAGCTCAGAATTAGTTTTTGCAAGACTAGAAAAACATCTAAAAAATCAGCACCTTAATATGGAACCAGCAAGAAAAACTCTGAACAATGCCATATTCAGAAAGCCACGTTTTCAGAGGAAAAATAAGCTTTGAAAAAAATTCACTCCATGGAGCAAACACAGACCTCGTGCTTTCTACAGAACTACATTTGGTGCTGACACACTAAGGTGATAGGTGCTTCAAATATCTTAGATAATCAAAAAAACATTCCACTACTCTGCAGCCTTACCACAGCACTGGCACTGACAGAATGCCAGCCATACAGCATCATACCCTCTTTCCTAAAGCCCTATCCTGTTGATGCGGAGTGCTCATGTACTTCTCATCCGAATCAAGAGGTTCCTCTTAAACAGCTATTGAATGCAGCTCCAAGACCATGGTATTAGTAGTAAAAAGTTCAAGCCCCATTTGCTTAAAAGGTGCTTTAATTCAGATGCCAAGATCACTATTCTTGGATAAATTAAGAAAGGCAGCTGCCACAGGAGACACAGGCTCACCTATTTAGAGAACAGGGGGTAAAGTGCACTTACAAAACCCTTATACCTAAATAATACCCCAATCCCCAAAAATGTTTCCATTCTCTCCCCCCCCCACACACCTCCAATCTCACAGGATGGCACATTCCCCCCATGAAACAGACCCTTCTTTTTCTGTCAATACACAGGGTTTTTTCTTCAACAAATGAGGTTTCTCTTTCCTTACTCTATAAATGGAGTTTTCCTCATTTCATGAGTGTTTGCTAGCTCCAGAAATAGATTTTTTTTCTGACATAAAGATTGCATTTACACTCTGAGATCTCAATCCTATTGAATTTCAGACAAAGTCAATTGACAGCACCACATTTAGTCAAAGAAAAAGGACCATAAAGAGAGAAGTTATGTGCCAGCCAAGCATGAAGAGCAGACCTTTTGCACTCTTCTTTCCCCTTCCCCCCATTTATATTGGTAGGCGTCTGCAATACACATTTCAAGCTATTCAATGTTATTTTCCAGACAGTTTCCTCCACACCAAATCCCTGATGGAAGTCATGCCTATAAAATGAAGTGACTTCTCTGCGTCTCCTCCTTCAGGGCTGACTGAATAGAAGAAACTCATCCATAGGAAGAGAAAGGACTCAAGCCTGTGTGTGGGAGTTCAGTGATGGAAACTGGTTGAGAAGGTAAAGCTATCACATTGCACAGGAAAACAGTGACATCAGGAGGACGGAGGGAGTTGAGGCCAGTTCAGACAGTGCTGCCAAACCTGTAGGCTAAGGCCATGTCTACATCTAAAATTTTGCAGCGCTGGTTGTTACAGCTGTATTAGTACAGCTGTATAGGGCCAGCGCTGCAGAGTGGCCACACTTACAGCAACCAGCGCTGCAAGTGGTGTTAGATGTGGCCACACTGCAGCGCTGTTGGGCGGCTTCAAGGGGGGTTCCGGGAACGCGAGAGCAAACCGGGGAAGGAGACCAGCTTCGCCGCGGTTTGCTCTCGCGTTCCCGGAGCCACCCAGCAAACCACAGGGAAGGAGACCTGCTTGCTCGGGGTTCCGGGAACGAGAGAGCAAACCGGGGAAGGAGACCAGCTTCGCCGCGGTTTGCTCTCGCGTTCCCGGAGCCACCCAGCAAACCGCAGGGAAGGAGACCTGCTTGCTCGGGGTTCCGGGAACGAGAGAGCAAACCGGGGAAGGAGACCAGCTTCGCCGCGGTTTGCTCTCGCGTTCCCGGAGCCACCCAGCAAACCGCAGGGAAGGAGACCTGCTTGCTCGGGGTTCCGGGAACGAGAGAGCAAACCGGGGAAGGAGACCAGCTTCGCCACGGTTTGCTCTCGCGTTCCCGGAGCCACCCAGCAAACCGGGGAAGGAGACCAGCTTCGCCGCGGTTTGCTCTCGCGTTCCCGGAGCCACCCAGCAAACCGCAGGGAAGGAGACCTGCTTGCTCGGGGTTCCGGGAACGAGAGAGCAAACCGGGAAAGGAGACCAGCTTGATTACCAGAGGCTTCCTCCTTCCACGGAGGTCAAGAAAAGCGCTGGTAAGTGTCTACATTGGATTACCAGCGCTGGATCACCAGCGCTGGATCCTCTACACCCGAGACAAAACGGGAGTACGGCCAGCGCTGCAAACAGGGAGTTGCAGCGCTGGTGATGCCCTGCAGATGTGCACACCTTCAAAGTTGCAGCGCTGTAACTCCCTCACCAGCGCTGCAACTTTCTGATGTAGACAAGCCCTTTGTCATTTATTTTTGGGGATGGTGGGAAGGGGTGTCCCAGGGACAGGTTGAAATGACAGTGAGATTTTTCTCCCCTCTGCTCATGCTTCAGCGCTAAGTGATGTGGAGTACAAGCTGCTTCCTGGTGACAGATTTGTGGGGTGATAACTGAAACTACCTAGGGAAAAAACTGGATGTTTCCCCTGACTGGGGAAACAGGAAATCTCCATCCACTATTTCTCTAGGACTCTCCAGAGTGATCCCCTCTTTCTGGAATACTCTTGATTGGCTCACCTTCCAAGCTGTGGGACTAGAGCTCCTCCACCACACTGCTGTTAGGAGCAGTCTGAAGCAGGTAATGGGCTGAAGGGAGGGAAGAGCCCACATGACCTTGGTCAAGAGCACAGTTTGCAGAAGGCCTCAAGCTTTGCTTGAGCTGCTCATTGTGAAAGTTATGAAGAGAGTGGAGATTGGGAGTGATGTCAGGGTAAGAGGGCACATACACGCAGGAAGGCAAAGCATGGTTATAGGGTTGATGTGGGCAGCAGAGTAAGCTGAAGTTCATGTCTCCACTGTTCCTGAGGGTGCAATCATACCACGTGACATTTCAGGAACAGTCACACTGGGCCTGGTCTACACTTCAAAATTAGTTTCACATAGCTACAATATTCAAGGGTATGAATTTTTCATAACTCCTGAACACCATAGAGGGTTGCCAACCCTCCAGGATTATCCTGGAGTCACCAGGAAAATAAAAATGTATCTTTAATTAAAGATGGTCCTATGATGAAACCTCCAGGAATATATCCAACCAAAATTGGCAATCCTAGCACCGCAGCTATGTTGACCTAACCCTCAGTTGAGATGTGGCTAGGTTGACTGAAGAAGGCTACCATAACCTAGCTACCACCCCTCAGAGAGGTGGATTACCTACAGCAACTGAGAAACCCCTTCCATCACTAGAGGAGGCATCTACACTACAGTACTACAGTGGCACAGCTACAGTGCCAAAGCAGTGTCGCTGTAATGCCGACAGCATAGACATGGACCTCCTCACAGCATGGGCAGTAAGACAGCACTTTTTCCCAGTGGCTACATCTTGTGTTCCAGAAACTGGGGGCATGTCTATATTACAAACTTAAGTCAACCTATGTTAGGTCGACTTATAGCCACCACAGTAATTACTGCAGTGATTCATGTCCACACTGCCCTCCTTCTGTCAGTGGTGCGCATCCTCACCAAGAGCACTTCCACCAACTTGAGAGGGGCAGTATGGGGGGCTACCTGCCAGGGATCAGGCAGCAGCTCGGCTGGGAAAGAGGAATCTGGGGGGAAGTCAGGCTCTAGCTAGAGCCCCCCCAACCCCACCCTGGGGTGACAGCCCAAGTTGTCAGAGGCTTTCTTGTCTATTTCACAGCTCTAGCATGGAGGAGCACAGGAGAGGTGTCACAGGTCTGGATCAGAAAGGCTCATCCTTATTCATGTTTTAGACCTGGGTGCAGACTACTCGCTTTGATGCCACTGACCTACTCCTGCAGATGCTTCTGCTTGAGTCACCTATGAATAACTCGATGCCTTGGAATTTCTGAGGAAGGAATACTTTCACCTTCTCTTCAAGTCTGCTTTCGGGTATGCAGAAAATGCCACCTCTTCCTCCCACACTTGGAGACTGCAAACTTAGAACGTTGCCACATTAATCCATGCTTGTATCACATCAGTCCTGCATTGCTGGAACACACCATTCTGACAGCCCTGGATGAGCCTTCAGAAACATCCACTAGTGCAGCTTCTGAGTGGAATGGATCACTTGGAGAACATATCACTTGTGCTCCGTGATATCTGCTGGCTACCTATTGAGTTCCCATCACAGTTTGAGAATCCAGAGAATCCTAAAACCCAACATTGTTCTGAAACCCAGTTATTTAATGGATCACGTTGTTCTATCAGCAGATTGAAGGTCCAATGGGTATCTCTGTTGTCAGTGCCTGAAAATCTTTTGTGGTGGATGTGATAAACAAAGGAGGGAGGGGGAGGTAGCTCCCTTTGATGGACACTCAGCCAGCCAGTTAGCTGTAAAATCCCTCTTGGTAGCTGTTCTTGACTTGCTTTACCTGTAAAGGGTTAAAAAGTCCCCTAGGTAAAGAAAAAAAAGTGGGCACCTGATCAAAAGAGCCAATGGGAAGGCTAGAACTTTTTAAAATGGGAAAAGAAACTTTCCTTTGTTTGTGGTTGCTCTCTCTAGGCTGCAGAAACACAGAGTAGCAGTGCTATAAGAACAGGATTTGATTTTTGGTGTCCTAAGAGGTTTGTGCATATGCTGTTTGATTAGTTGGGGGCAACAGCTAATTTCCTTTGTTTTCTTACTCAGCTCTTCCCCGGAGGGTGGGGGTGAAAGGGCTTTAGGGTATCCCACAGGGAGGAATTCCTAAGTGCTTATTCCTGGGTCCAAGGGGTTTTTTTGCATTTGGGTGGTGGCAGCATTTACCAAGCCAAGGTCAGAGAAAAGCTGTAATCTTGGGAGTTTAATACAAGCCTGGAATGGCAAGTATTAATTTTTAGAATCCTTGCAGGCTCCCAGTTTCTGCACTCAGAGTGACAGAGTGGGGATTCAGCCTTGACAGTGGGCAACCCAGAGGTCGTGGCTGTGAAAGTAGAATGAATTATATTGTGAAAATAGAAAGGATTAAAGAAATGCTGTCTGTACCTTTAAGCAAAACTGTTGGAATGCTGCAATCCAGGTGTCAGGAATACAGACATTCACATAGAACAAGTGCACCGTTTAAGGGCAATTGGTGAAGTATTAGCCTTAGATCGATAAGAGTTAGTAAGGAAATAGGATATGCATGCTATGCCCCTGGTGAATTTTACTGTTTTGCTTTCTTTGTCCCTTTGTCTAATTCCTGCTCTTTTATCTGTATAAATAAGACTGTTTGGGTCTTGCATGGCCACTCACATTATCTGGGTGTTGTTGGCGGAGCGCTGCGCTAATAAGACAGAGTGGTCTGACAAATTGTGAGTCCTGATTCTAACTTTGACAATTTGGAGGTCCCACCGAGATGGCAACCGTCTTCACTGGGGCTGTGTGATTCCTGACCATTTTTGTAGGATGACCGTGGCAGCCAGCACCTGGGCATTTGGCCCGAGCGGTCCTCCACTAGAGCGGAAAGGCGCACAGCCACAGTGAGGTCTACGCCATCGAACCTGTTGGTTCCCACTCTGTTCTGGTAGGGATCCCAGGATCTGACATCAGGAATCTGGTCAGGTAATTATTTCTGTGTTTTGTCCGGACTGAGGACTGTCCTGTCTTTGTGTCTATCCGTCCTCTTGTGGAGTGTTTGAGTCTGGGTGCCATCTCTGTCTGGGGATCGGCCTACCAAGGGGTTCCTGTCCCCGCGGTCTGAGTGAGTGGAATCTGCACAATCGCAGCCGCACTGCACTTTGGGTAAAACCCCTGGTGTGAAAGCAAGGGCGACTGAAGCAGTAGCCTGTGGGCTTCTTTTGTGTGTTACATTGCGCATCGCTCTGACGAACCCGAATTTCCTTCTTGTGAGATTGGTGTGTGAAGTCCTCCTGTATTGGTAACCAGACATCTAAGTCGGGACCGTTCCCTAAATGAACGCCGGCTCATTTTATGTATTTAGGATGGGTCCGGACTCCTGTAAAAAGGGTCCAGACTCCTGTAAATTTCTAGAAAAATGGTCTAGGCTAACTCAGGGGGATCCCAAAACTCAGTGGCCACTGTTAAAATCTTGAAACAAAGACTGAGTGGACGTATTAAAGGACAAACTCAGCCAACCTAAAGCTAAATTGGCTAAAGGAGAGGTTAATTGTTTCATGCAGTGGTGGCAAGAGGCAAATCATAGGTGGACAAAATCAAAACTCGCCTCTCTTAAAAATTCAAATAATAAGTTAAAAGCTTTATTAAAAGCCTCCTCTCCCACCACGAGATTGAGCGCTCCCCTTTACCTCGTTCTCCAAACCCCGGATCGATCCAACCCCCTTCATACTCCCATCTCATTGTAAAAAGGACAAAAAGCTCCTTGTTCTGTTCCCCTTTGTTGTCTGCCTCAAAAACTGATTCTTCAGTGTTCCACTACCAATTCAGCAAGGAGGGTGGGCTCCTCAACTAGCCCCCACCCTTCCTGGTCCCTTTCCTTGAACATTTCTTTCAAAATTGTGAAATGACCACAATATCACTCACAAACGGTTCATTGGAAAAAAATGCAGGATCGGGCCCAGACAAGCAGGCAAGCAACAGATAAAGAAACACGTTGAAAGCCCTAAGGGAATAGTGTCAGGGGTAAGAAAAGCAGTAAGTGCAGGCATGAAGCCCTGGAACAATACTTAAAATGGTGAAATCTGAGGTGATAAAGGTGTCATTTTGGGACATAAACAAGTGATTTAAGAAAAGAGAGTGAAAAGTTAACTCTACAGAGGCTGGAGAAAATTAAGCAGTTAAAGTTTGTGGAAAATGTTAAAAAGGACCATGTTAAAGAGAGAGAATTCTTGGTTTCTTTGCAGCCATTCTGAAGGGAAAATGGGCCCTTTTTCCAGAAGAATGCCTGTAAATAATCCATATTATATACATTACACACACACAGCTATGTAAAAACAAAGCAGCGTAAAGAAATGTTAAGGAAAAGAAAATGTGTATGTAACTATTTGATTGTGAAAATATGTAACATTCTAAGAATCTAAACCAACACATCTGGTTTGTAAAACTCCTGTTTTCTAGGTGTGAGATAAATTGGTTTTGTTTTTGTTTTTAATGCCACTAAAAATTCATTTGACTCTTTAATTCAAAGTTGCAAAACTGACAGACCTTTTTGCAAGACTCAGGTAATTAGTGCTGTTTGGCTTTGGGATTTAGCATTTAACCCTTAAGGAGTATCTTGATTCTTTACAAAAATTAAAATATTTTTAAATAAAGACCAAGTCATGGCTGCAATAGGGCAGTCAAAATCAGGAGAATAGGGAGAGATTCTGAAGTCTTTTTGTTTGGTTGGGTTTTTTTTTTTTGTAACAATAGCAGATAAAAGCTGTAATGAAAGAATAAGAAATTAACAGTGACCCTCTGAAGCAACAGCAGAGGTGAGGTGCACAAAACAAAAAGAAGCAATGTTAAAAACACTGAGCCTTAAAATGGCTCTGTGTAATCAGACTGTCACTTTTATAAGGGTACATGAAAACTGTCAGAACAAAACAAACAGTTACACCTTATGTAAAAATTAATATGGCTAATGTTTTTAAAAAGTTGTAGTATAGAAGGAATGTCCATTTTCCCTAGGACATGTGCAGTGTATATTGTAGAAGGGGGTAAAAGAAATGCAAATGAAACGTGCTACTGAATTAAAATCCTATTAGGGCTCCAAAAAGAGCCGCAATAGGCTGTGTTTTCTTTTTCAGATCTCTGTTTGTTAAGAGAGTCTCTGAGCTCTGCTGATGGCTTTGAATCCAAAAGCCAACCCTGTGTTGATGCAAATTACCTAACTGATAAAGAAAGGTGAGAACTGCCAGCACAAAAGAAGCTGCAAATAAAGAACCTACCTGGTCAGCAAACAAATTGCCTACATAAAAGGCATGGTATAACAAGATATCTTTAATAGATTTGATGCTAATGTTATTGTTAATATTAAACATTAAAATAAATTTGATGTTAGTAAGTACCCCTGTAACAACTTATAGTGTGTATGATTTTTGGAAAAATCCTTTAAAGTAATATGGTATTGATGCTTCTCAGCTATTACCTGTGAATATACTTAAAGGTTAACACAGCAGGAAAAACATTACAAACTTGGTCTGCTATATAAGAGGAAAAACTTGAGGTACACCACCTCATGAATTTAATCACTAAACAGTGGAATAATTTCCCCATAACCCTTAAAAAGTAGAATCAATTAAAACCTGGCCTGCCTATTGAATAAAAAACACAGGAAAATATGGGGTAATTCCTCTGTTTTGCCTGCAATCAGGAAGAGTATTTGTAAAAGGATGGAATCTTTAAGCAATAATCAATGCCACCCCAAAAGGGGTAGAAAAATGTTATTTTTGTCTTTCAAAATATCCTAAAAAGCTAATACCAGCTACAGAACAAATGTAAGTAAAAAAAATACTGCAATAGCTATGGAATGTACTAAAATGCAGATATTTAGAACATAAGATGTTTTGGGTAATAGAAAATATTAAGTTTTTAATGCATTTGTTAAAGCAAAGAAAAAAAATCATTGTTTGATACCTAGCAATATAAATGGATGCAATATGTCTCCAGTACGGTGAGACAAAATTTGTTAAGTGAAGATATTGTTGTTAAAATCGCACACCAACAGGCTCTGGAAGCAAAGACATGGAAGGTTAGCCCACTCCCCAGATTGCACCTGGGATCTTTCTGGCTGTCCTGTACCTCAAGCCAGTGGGCTGTGGAGAAAGGGAAACTATTGAACACTACAGGTTGTACAAAGTGGACATGCTTATCCATGCCTGTTGCTCCAAAGCCCTGTAGTAAAGACATCTCACTAGAATCCTGTATGTGAAATAAAATTAATAATGAGACCAAAGTACTGTATAATGGGCTATGTGTATGTGTTAATTCTTGGGGGAAATTGTTTAAAAAGTGTTAGTAACCCACCAGAAGACAAATGTAAATGTAATATAAGTACTGTGTTTACTAATAATCACATTCACTATTTGCCACAACAATAACAAAAGAAAGTCTCAGCTTACTGTAAGCACTGATTTAGCTGAGTTCTCTATCAATCTTGGCGTTGAATGGCAAACAGTTACCAATCATCTGTTAAAAGGTAAAAAGGTAACATAGTTCCTAAAAAAAAAAAAAGTGGAAAACTGGACCATTCACATTATACACGCAAATGGGGACATGTTAAGAATTGCCACTGCAGAAAGACATAACAGCTTACCATTGGTATAACATATTTTCTGGATGGTCTCTCACAACTACTAGCATACTAATGTTACTACCCCTAATTGTGTTTGGTTTTAAATTGTATGTGTTTAATTGCAATGTTTAAAATGTGCTGTTGGATAAAACAAATGTATGCAAAGCTAAAGCCACAGGCCCAAATCACCTCCCAGTATTTTCTATTACGCGGACTAAATAAGAAGTGACACTAGCGATTAATAATCTTAGTGTCAAAAGGGGGATATGTTGTAGGAGCAGGATTTTATAATGTCCCATAAGAATTAAAGTATAATTTGATTTCATCCTGCTAGCCACTTTTTTAAATAGCAGAAAGAAATAACCCCCTGGGACTATAAGATTCTGTTTTCCCATATGCATTACAAATTGGGCCCTCTCTTAACTCTTTAAGATTTAGTTAGTAAGAGACAGGATTCTCTATTGTGTCTATGTTAAGTAAATTAGAGAAACATTGAAGGCCTGGGTCTTAGTGTAAATTGTCTTAGTTATCAATTGTAAAACTTAGCAAGGTTTAATTTGCAATGCCTTTTTTTTTTCTATATATAAAATACTACTGTTTGTATTCTCAGTCTATTTGTGTGAATGAGAAAGGTATGCATCAGGAAGAGATAAGGTGTGAAAGCCATTGTTATAGCCAGAGTCAAGGAAGAAGTAGTAAAGAGACTTAGGCCATGGCTACATTAGAGAGTTGCAGCGCTGGTGAGGGGGTTACAGCGCTGCAACTTAGGATGTGGCCACACTTGCAAAGCACGGCCAGCGCTGGCTGTACACCCGGTCGAGCCTTGGGTGTAGGGATTCCAGCACTGGTGATCCAGCGCTGGTCAGCAAGTGTGGACGCCCACCAGCGCTTTTATTGACCTCCGGGGTATAAGGAGGTATCCCAGAATTCCTATCCACAACAAACCGGAAGAAAGGGAGAGCTCGGAGTTCAGCCAAACTGCTTATTTAAAAAACAAACACAGCTCCTGTTTGCTGAGTGAGCAGAGGCAGGCAGGGGAATTACTTTGGAATGTTCACAGCTGTTTGCTTGAAGAGAGCAACAGCACTCTCACACGGCAGAGGGGGAGGGGGAAGTCCGTGTTGAGCAGTTGCTGATCTGGTCTGACGGGTATTTAGAAGTACATAATTTGCATTTAGTGAATGAGAGAGGAGTGGGGGAAGGGAGTTAGAACTTTTAAAATGATTGAAGGTAGGCACAGTCCTTAGAACTTGCAAGGCAGGGGAGCTGAGAACAGTGTCAACTCCAAAAATCCATTCTGTCTGTCTCCTCCACGCTCCCTGTCACATTCCACCCAACCCCCCTCTTTTGAAAAGCACGTTGCAGCCACTTGAATGCTGGGATAGCTGCCCACAATGCACCACTCCCAGTAACGCTGCAAGTGCTGCAAATGTGGCCACACTGCAGCGCTGGTAGCTGTCAGTGTGGCCACACTGCAGCGCTGGCCCTACACAGCTGTACGAACACAGCTGTAACTACCAGTGCTGCAAAACTGTAAGCGTAGACATGGCCTTAAAGAACATCAAAGAATCACCAGGCAGTGCTTACTATCCCGACGGCTGTTAAACTGTCTGGCATCTCAGAGTGGATACATGCTTCGCAGTGTAAAAATGCACCACCCCCAGTGAACCAATCACCACCTCAGGACCACACAGAGTCAATTTTGACTCCAGAAGACGATGTAGAAGAACAGCCTTCAATACTTTACAATCTATGCTCTCGTAAGGGTTGCCGGAAGCAGACGACTACATAAAGCAAGGCCCAAGAAGAAGCAGTAGTGAGCCTAGCGCCTGCTGCCTGGTGGACATAAAACTGTGACTGCAGTTCCCTCAGTTGAGGTTGTTAGAACCAGAAGGGCCCTGCCTCCAACATGCACCTCTGGTGGTGCCTGTTCCTCGGCTGTTGGTGTCTTAAGGTCTGGGGAGTCCACAATGACAATTCTTTTATCCAGCAGCAATTGTGGATAGCTCAGACCCTTATTATTTCTAAATGCTAGGTCTGCAGCCACATCCCAGCCCACTCTCAAACTGGTGTTCCTGTCCTGGCTACTCATTCTATTCCCCAGACCTCACTGGAGGACCTTGTCCGTTTAACACAACATGGAACAGTAATGACACCTGGGCAGAGGCTATTGGCAGTTCCTTTATCCCACCTGGGGGAGTAATACACCATGCAAAGAGGCTCCTGAGGTTACAAGCAGTAGTTAAAATAATGGCAAATGAAACCAGAGAAAGTTTAAAAACCCTGGCCAAAGAAACAGGGGCGATCTGACAGGTGGCCCTCCAAAACCGTCAGGCATTGGACATAGTACTGGTGGCCAAAGGAGGGACCTGTGCTCTCATTGGAAAAGAATGTTGTGTGTTTATACCTGACAATACCAATGAGGTAATAGATCGCGCTAGCCACTTAGAACAAAATCGCATATCTTCCCCATGAAGAGTCAAGTTCTTTATGGAAGTGGCTAAGTAACCTGTTCAATTTCTCTGGCATAGGAAACTGGCTGTTTCAGGGAGCCCTAACTATCCTGTTTGGAATCTTAGTGATTTTTGTATGCTTTCAGTTAATCTCCTGTTGTATCCAGAATTGTGTCACCCAGATGACTGCCCCAAAACAGAGTGCTAATATGATGATTTTGAACATCACTGATGAACAATGAGATAAGGAACGGTTAATTTGTGGAACCCAGTAATTGTTGGTCATGGCGTGCGCTTGACCAAAAGGAGGGATTGTGAAAGTAGAATGAATTATATTGTGAAAATAGAAAGGATTAAAGAAATGCTGTCTGTACCTTTAAGTAAAACTGTTGGAATGCTGCAATCCAGGTGTCAGGAATACAGACATTCACATAGAACAATTGCACCGTTTAAGGGCAATTGGTGAAGTATTAGCCTTAGATCGATAAGAGTTAGTAAGGAAATAGGATATGCATGCTATGCCCCTGGTGAATTTTACTGTTTTGCTTTCGTTGTCCCTTTGTCTAATTCCTGCTCTTTTATCTGTATAAATAAGACTGTTTGGGTCTTGCATGGCCACTCACATTATCTGGGTGTTATTGGTGGAGCGCTGCGCTAATAAAACAGAGTGGTCTGACAAATTGTGAGTCCTGATTCTAACTTTGACATGGCTTAGGATACCTTCCTCCCACCCTCCGCTGCTCTTCTGCCTTCCAAACTTCCTGCTGCTGTCACAGCCCCAACTCAGAGCGCTTCAGATCACACTCCAAAGTCTGCAGTCAGCCTTTAGACTGAACATCATTTTAGTTTGTGCTTTTGGACACTGTATGATACATTAGTATTTCATGAAAGGCAGAACATTCCTGTCTTTTTGGCTTGCGTGTACTGCTTCTATGTACTTCTGTTCTAGGCACCATAAGAATTAAAATATGCTAAGCAGTCAGCCAGTGGCCAGTTGGACTCATTTCTTAAATCCCTTTCAACTTAGCCATTCAGCTTGACCACTCACTAAGCTCACCTTTGGTGAAATAGGAATGATCAGGCAGAAGTATTATTTCCTACCTGCATCTCCATCAGCAGTTTTAACATATGCCTCTTTTTCCCCTCCTAATAGAAACCTGGTTATGAATCTGGAACAAACTTTCATTCCATCTACAGAATCATCTATTTTGGCTCAAGATCCTTGGCCAACAGGCAAAGACAGCTACTGCACATGTGACATCCGTAGCATTAAATCTCAGCTGTTTAAAAATTTTAGAAAGGTTTTGCTAAGTCAGAGTGGGCGAGAGGTGGCAGAAGTTAATTTTAGCCTAGACATGTAAAATAGTTATTGAAAGAAAGTAAAGAATGAAGTAAAAAAACCAGTGTGAACTGAATTTGATTGGACTAAATGAATGTTTGATTAGCAGTTTTCCAGGGGGTTGCTACAGAATCTTTAACATGAGAGGAAGTATTCATATATCCAGTACCAGAAACTTAATTTTAAGTGTGGAAAGGTTGCCACTGACTCCTTTGGATACCTCTTTTCTGGGGAGCACTTGGCAACTTGATTAAAAAAGTGGGCATCACCATGGTTACTGCTCCTATATACTGAGACCTAAGAGATATACTATTGTACTGTTGAGCCTCTTTTCCCCACAAACCTGAAATATCATGACCAGATGAGATGAGAACAATTAAGTTGCTGGAAGACCACAAGCAACTAGACACAGAAGTGCATCTTCCTATCCCTCTTCTATTCTTTGGTTTCACCCTTACACACCTTTGCAGGAGTTTATCTTGTCTTAAGTGTCAGGATCAGACTTCAACAACAGAACTGGAGAGCTGTCACCTAAAATTGACATTTTCCCCTCATCAAAAGATCTGATGCAATTTGAGAGACTTTCAAGCAAGGTTTTAAAAAAAATAAAATGATATTCCAAGGTTGTACAGTGCTCTTCTGTACGGTGCTTTTTGTAAAATATATGTTATGTTCTGATCAGTCTTCCTTGTTCTCAGTGCAAATTTCAAAACATGGATAAAAGCAAACAGAAAATCTTCTCTGGTGGAATGCTCAAGTATCACTGGGAAGCAGGGGAAATTCTTTTTAAAATTAACCAACCCTGAGGCAGATGGTGGTCAGAGGTTTTTTCCCCCTTTACCTCCTGCACTGTGCTTAAGGCCAGTTAAGTGTTAGCTTCTTAAACACTAAAAGAGAGAATTGATACATCAGCAGTTTAACCTGATTGCACCTGAAGCACATTTTATTTTCAGTGATTGAGCATATGGCTAAAACCTTGTCATGTTTCCCTTTGCACTCTTGGATAGAATCTTCAGTAGCCTGCACACCAAGGTTCTCTGTCCTCTGATATAAGATCCAGCATTCAGTAAGAACACTTTCCCACCCATTATAAGGATGCTTTTGTAGATACTACAAAATAATTTCTCGTGTTTTCCCAAACATCTTGTATTAATACTGGTGCTTTTAGTTAGTCTTTAAAATGTACATTTCTTCACTTGTGGCATCTAGTAGCAGATCTGTGAATTTCAATCTGTTTCTATGAGTGCTTCAATCATTCCTTTAAATGGCACATTTTGTGCTATGCTAACAAGGCCTGCAGTATAAAAGAAGGCTACAGCTTTCTAATCAAGTTCAAGTCTTTGCCTTTAAGTCATTTATGGCATAACTGATTGAACTTTGCCATTCTGGGGGATGGGGTTCAAGGACAAAGACTGCTCCAGAATGTTAAAGAGTTGCTAGAGACCTGGAACAAGGACTTAAGTAATCATGGCTTCATTTCAATGACAATGGCATCCAAAGTATCTCAGCTGCAGGATTAAATTCAATATTCTGCTCCTCTACTTCAAGAGAGAGATTTAAGAAGAATTCAAAGAAACAGATACTCTGCCCTTTTTGAGGTGAGCAAGAATCCTGCATTGCTAATTCTTGACAATATTTACATTTTTATTTTAAAGGAATTATGTTATAATTACTCAATTCTATTCAATCTCTTGTCTCCTACCATTTCCTTCAATTTTAAGCTATTACAGCTCTAGCTGAGCTCCCTCTGTGGACAGTCACCAGGCTGCTGAATTGGACCCAGATTTGGATTTGACTTATTTTAAAGCCTATTGGTACAGAGGAGCATCCAGACACTGTCCCTGTGTCTGACCCAGGGGTGGCCAACCTGAGCCTGAGAAGGAGCCAGAATTTACCAATGTACATTGCCAAAGAGCCACAGTAATACATCAGCAGCCCCCCATCAGCTTCCACCCTCCACCCCCAGCGCTTCCCACCCGCCGGCAAGCCGTGCTGATCAGCGCCTCCTCCTCCCTCCTGCACCTCCTGATCAGCTGTTTCATGGCAGGCAGGAGGCTCGGGGGAGGAGGGGAGAGAAGCGAGGGCACGGTAGCTCAGGAGTGGGGGCAGGAAGGGTTGGAGTGGGGGCAAGGCTGTGGCAGAGCCAAGGGTTGAGCAGTGCGCATCTCCCTGCACATTGGAAAGTTGGTGCCTGTAGCTCCAGCCCCGGAGTCAGTGCCTATACAAGGAGCTGCACATTAACTTCTGAAGAGCCACATGTGGCTCCCAAACCACAGGTTGGCCACTCCTGGTCTGGCCTCTCTGGCACACAGACACCCTGTCTGGCACCCCCTTCTTGGGTATGTGGGAATCTGAAGTCCAGCCGCTCTAGGCCCCAAGACCAGGGCTGATTCCTCCAAGTCTCCCAAACAGCTTAAGCAAGCCCTCCCCAGAGCTCCACCCTCCTGGGTATTTTGATTTACATTGTAACTCTTAGGATGTATGTAAGCTACAGTTGACACAGCAGTACAGCTATGGCATTGCAACTGTGCAACTGTAGCACCATAGCTTAGAAGGTTTCTATAGATGGAAGGAGATTTTCTGTTGATGCAGTAAATCCACCACTCCAAGAGATGTTAGCTAGATTGATAGAAAATTCTTCCATCAACCTAGCCACATCTACAACTAGTCAACGTAACTACATCAGTTCAGGGTGCACAATTTTTCACAACACTGAAAAACGTAGCTAGATAGATCTAATTTTTAAGTGTAGACCAGGTCTCAGGATCTTGTGACAATTGAAACAAGAGAACACACAGACTCTGTAAAGGAACTTCTAAAACAGATACATTTTACTCGCAGACAAAGCACATGATTTACATATCCAGGCAAAAACAAGTGCCTCAAGCAAAACCCCTCCCTCAGGCTTCCTCACCACTTTTGGGTTTTGATTAATGTCTTCTGGGAGTCCCAGGACCCTCCTGCTCCCTTCTCCTGCTCAGACTTCCTGTTCCTGGCAGTGGATGGCTGGTGAGAAAGCCCCGCAGCTGGAGAAGACCAGGCCTTTAAACAGAATTGTCCTGGGGTGGATCTGTTTGAATGGAAACCTTCAAAGTTGACTACTCTTGGTGGCTTTCCCAATGTTAGTCCCTCTGCTAGGCATAAGAATTTCTCCTAATACCATCTGGGTGTCCCAGCTCAAGATGGAGGGTACAGTGCAAAAGCGAAAGGCGTAGTACAGTATGAAGTCAAAATGACATTCACAAAACAATGAGTTTGCAGATTGATATAGACATATACTAATCTAGAGTCAAAAAGATTCAGTGGCAAAAAAAAAATTCCATTTACACAGAGTTAAGGTTGCTAGTGGTACATCACCCCTTGCAGAATGATGAGTTGAGCAAAACTCAAATTTTTGAAAGCCAGAAAAATGCACATTTAAGGTTGCCTATGAAATCTTAACTCTGCCCTCTTTCAGCAATGCCTCAATACAGCCCTTTTAACACACACACACACACACCCCTTTACTCTGTCAACCCCACAGTTGCTGAAATGTACAAGCTCTTGCTCCTGGGGGAATTCTGCATCAAAAAATTTAAAAATTCTACACACAATATTTTAAAATTTTGCATATTTTATTTGTCAAAATAACACAATATAATCACACCAGTTTCAATTATTTTGGTAATTTATTTCAAAATACTTGTCAGCAAGTATGTCTGTAACAATACAGGTGACAAAAAGATTCTGGAAATGTTTTTTTTGTCAGATAGATTCCTTAGGCATATTAATACAGAACTTGGAGTAATTCACTTAAAACTATAATACAGAAACCCTTTAAACTCTCACACCCTTGAGAAGCAGTGCAAAGGCTTAGGGGATTCAGAGGTAATGGAGGAGCTGAAGGAGCTTGGGTGTGAACTTGGAGACTGGTTGGGTGTGGGAGGGAGAAGTATGAAACGGGTGGGTTGGGGGGGGACTGTTAGGGAGTTGCAGACCATGGTGGACCCTACTCTCCCATTCAATCAGGCACATCTGTCCCTGTCCCCATGTGTCCCTGCACCTCCCTCCCTCATCCCCATGTGTCCCTGCACCTCCACTCAGACACCCTCCTCCACCATGAGCATGTGTCCCTGCATCCCCACTCCCATTCAACCCTCACCCCAGTCTGTGCCGCCCACTAGCCCTTCTGAACTCCAGTCTGTGACCTCCCACCCATATACCTCATGTTGTCCATCCCCCCATATCCTGTGCCTCCTCACCTGGTCCTATGGGCAGGGTGCTGTGAGGAAGGCAGCCTGTTCTCTTCCCTATCCATTGCTGGAGCCCCTCCCACCTGAGAGTGGCTGCTCTCTGTTCTGGTGACACAGCAGCCCCTGGTGGGCGAAAGGCATAACTGAAGCACTTCTATGCAGAATGTATTTTCTGCTGAGAAAAAAAAAACTCTGCATGGCACATGAATTCTATGCATGCACAGTGGTGCAGAATTCCCTCAGTAGTAAAGCGCTTTACTTCCTTTCACTCTCAACCACAGGATTCCATTTAACACTATTAAAAGATAAGAAAGAAGGAAAAAAAAGGTTGCCCACCCCACCTTCCCTCTTTGAACAAGGCCTCAACATGCACATACTCACACTGACTTTTGGCATTACAGATTCAGGAAGTTTCAGATTCTGGTGTACGTACGTACACACACACACACACACCAGAAATAATACAACCCATGCACAAATTAAGAACCACTTCCCAGCTTTTTACAGCTCCCTTACACTTATCCACAGGATACCATCTCAACCTGCACTTTAACTTAGTCACTATAAAAGCATTAAAATCCTTTCATATTCCATCTTACTGCGGACAATAGCCTTTGCAATAAAAGCTCTATGTCCTGCTACTGACTTAACCTATACAATTCTGCACAGAAATGATGCATGCAGAATCCTGAAGGTATACATGCACCTCCTCCCTTTCCTCAAGAGTATGGAAAACATCTCCTCATATCACAATCACAGCTGTGTCACTCCTCAAAGTAATCCAAAGCTCACTCACTCTCTCACACACACACTCCTCTACCAAGCAGAGCTAACTATGGTACCTTCACCAATCAGCACAGTTACATCTGACGCTGACCTCACTCACCTTACCTGGAGTGCATGCGGATACTAAATGCTTAGACTGCTCACTGTTGACAATGCCCTTCATAATAAAACCCCTGTGCCCTACTGTTATATAATGTACACAATGAAACAACACATACTGGATCCTGAAGGTACACATGGCAACTCTTACCTTTGCTCGCTCACATTGGAGGGTGCAAAACATATCTCCTATCATAATCACAGCTTGGTCACACACCTTAAAATAATCCACAGATTCCTCGTATCATACATGCACTAGCAGGCCCTGCTACTGCCTCCACCATTTAGTGTAGGTAAACCTAACGCAGTGACTGTAGCTGCAGTGTATGCAATAATTCCCATTGGCTACTGTCAGCTCCACGGCAACATGGGCAACCCCCCACTCCTTTAATAGTGTTAGATGAAATCCTGTGAATGAGAATGAATGGGTTGTAAAAGGAGGTGAAGAACTTGTACATTTCACCCATTGTGTGGTTGGCAGAGTAAAAGTATTAAATGCACGGACAACCTTAACTGTGCATTTCCTGGTTTTCAGAAGTTTGAGTTTTGCTCATCTCAGGCTTGGTCTACACTATGCATTTAAACTGATTTTAGCAGCGTTAAACCGATTTAATGCTGTATCCATCCACACTACGAGGCCCTTCATATCGATATAAAAGGCTCTTTAAATCGGTTTCTGTACTCCTCCCCGAGAGGAGCAGCGCTAAAATCGGTATTACCATATCGGATTAGGGTTAGTGTGGCCGCAAATCGACGGTATTGGCCTCCGGGTGGTATCCCACAGTGCACCACTGTGACCGCTCTGGACAGCAATCTGAACTCGGATGCAGTGGCCAGGTAAACAGGAAAAGCCCCGCGAAATTTTGATTTTCATTTCCTGTTTGCCCAGTGTGGAGCTCTGATCAGTCCCAAATCCAAAAAGAGCTCCAGCATGGACCGTATGGGAGATACTGGATCTGATCGCTGTATGGGGAAACAAATCTGTTCTATCAGAGCTCCGTTACAGAAGATGAAATGCCAAAGCGTTTGAAAAAAAAAATCTACAGGCTACACAGTGCTGCGTGACAAGCGTAACGGGAAGCCAGAGACTCAAATGGACGCTCATGGAGGGAGGGAGGGGGTACTGAGGACTCCAGCTATCCCACAGTCCCCAGCAGTCTCTGAAAAGTATTTGCATTCTTGGCTGAGCTCCCAGTGCCTGTAGGTTCAAACACATTGTCCGGCGTGGTTCAGGGAATAGCTCATCAATTTACTCCCTCCCCCACGTGAAAGAAAAGGGAAAAAAATTGTTTCTTGACTTCTTTCAGTGTCACCCTATATCTACTGAATGCTGCTGGTAGACGCGATGCTGCAGCAGTGAAGAGCAGTATCCGCTCCTCTCCCCTCCCTGGTGGCAGACGGTACACAGTATTGGCCTCCGGGCTGATATCCGTCATCACCATCAGCCCATGAGTGCTCCTGGCTTGCCTCAGGTGAGGTCGGCCGGGGGCACCTGGGTAAAAATAGGAATGATTCCTGGTCATTCCCAATAGATGGGACAGAACGGCTGGTAACCGTCCTCATCATAGCAACTGGGGGCTGAGCTCCATCAGCTCCCACCCTTTCCTGTGTAAAGAAAAGATTCCGTACTGCCTGGACTATCATAGCAGCGGGATGCTGGGCTCCTCTCCTCTGCACCGCTTAATGTCCTGCCTGGACTCTCATAGCACCGGGAGGCTGCCTCCCCCTCATTTTATTTCACTAACAAGTCACTGTGTCTTATTCCTGCATTCTTTATAACTTCATGACACAAATGGGGGGGACACTGCCACGGTAGCCCAGGAATGTTGGGGGAGGACGGAAGCAACGGGTGGGGTTGTTGCAGGGGCACCTCCCGTGAATGGCATGTAGCTCATCATTTCTGCGGGATCTGACACGGAGCAGCTGTGCTCTCTGATACACTGCTTCTCTAGTACACTTGCCCCATATTCTAGGCAGGACTGACTATTTTTAGAAACCATAAAGGAGGGATTGACTCAGAGAGTTATTCCCAGTTTTGCCTTTGCGCCCCCGGCCGATCTCACAGTACAGAAGGACAGATAACCGTCATTTCATTGCCGATTTACACCGGCAGCAGACGGTACAGAACGACTGGTCTCTGCTATCATGCAAAAGCAAATGAATGCTGCTGTGTAGCACTGGAGTATCGCCTCTGTCTGCAGCATCCAATACACATAACGGCGACTGTAAAAAAAAAAAAAAATAGCTGAATGGGCTCCATGGTTGCCGTGCTATGGCATCTGCCAGGGCAATCCAGGGGAAAAGGGCGCGAAATGATTGTCTGCCATTGCTTTCCCGGAGGAAGGAATGACTGACGACATTTACCCAGAACCACCCGTGACAATGATTTTTGCCCCATCAGCCATTGGGATCTCAACCCAGAATTCTAAGGGGCGGGGGAGACTGCGGGAACTATGGGATAGCTACGGAATAGCTACCCACAATGCAACGCTCCGGAAATCGACGCTAGCCTCGGACCATGGACGCACACCGCCGAATTAATGTGCTTAGTGTGGCCGCGTGCACTCGACTTTATACAATCTGTTTTATAAAACCGGTTTATGTAAAATCGGAATAATCCCGTAGTGTAGACGTACCCTCAGTGTTCTGCAAGGGGATGACATCCCACCAAGCAACCTTAACTCTGTTTTAATGTAGTATTTTGCCATTGAATTTCCCACTTTATTTTTAAATAGAAAAAAGATGTTGTTTGTAGAAGTTAGCAATCATTTATGCAGTTGTGTGTACCATGTCCTGCAATTTACATACTGAACCAGCCACCCTCTCTCCCTCCCCATTAATTGGGCCCCACTAGCACTGCTATGGCACACCTCCCCAGCCACCCCCGTGACCCATTTCCCAACTGTTCCTCCCTCCAATCTGACCTCCTCCCCACTACTGTACTGAGGAACCCCCCATTGCAAGCAGGGAACTCATCTTCCTGGTGTACATACATATCTATTGCCATTACTTCTTCCTTCCTGTAACCCAACTCACATGCAGTGCCTGGAGAAAAGGACAGTTATGTTACAGTGGAATGGTGTTTCAGAATGGTTGGAGGGTGGAGTTCGTGGTAGGACCAGTGAGAGAAATCACAGACAGCGTTTCTGTTCCAAACAACTGAGAGAAAGATCCTCAGACCCCTGTCCATGTACCCCATCTACAAGAAACAGGGGATGTCAGAGCTTGTAATGTTTCTATGCCATATGGTACACGTTTTCCAGTCAGCCATGAACTCTCCAATTTCCTGATTAATGTTTTTCCAACACTTATTAATAGCTTTCATGTTGTCAATGTAGCAATTAGTCAGCTGCTCAGCCAAATCAAAGAAAGCTATTGCAGCTCCCGGACACAAATCTCTGATGCCATCCAAATCTGCTCTCATACACTCTATGAGGTGAACAGCAGGAATAAGGCCCAGATCATTTCTGCTCAAGTGAATCACCACAATGTCTGATAGATCCTCTTAGGTCCTCAGTTAGATGCTGCAAAGTGGGCAAAACATGATCCCAACACAAGCCACCCAAATCAGCCTGTTGTCAGCAATCCCCATGTCATGATGTACTCCTTGCTCTCCCACAAATTTCTGCAACCTTGTGATCCAGGAATCGCCAGAATCCACATGCTGGTAACCCTGGCAGTGCACACATTTCATTTCCCTCAAGTCAGGGAGCCTTTGGAAACATCCCATTAATCTGTCCCGAGATCAGGAAATAGCCCCTTGCCCTGCACTCCAGGGGCTAGTAATATACAGATTTTCCTTAAACAACCAATCCAAGGCTTGCCTACGATCCATCCTCATTTTCCCACCCTTCTCTCTCCCTATGCCCATCCTCTGTCACAGCTCTCCATCTCCTCTCCATCTGATAAAACAAAAATGTTGGTTAGATAAGTTGCTGACTGTTCTGCTGTGATTATAGCAAACCTCCCCCTAAAATACAAACACTTAGAGCTGAGACAACTTGTAGCAAGCAACATGAGTTACTAAATCTTTATTGCACAGGTGTACAAAGGTTTGGACTAGAAATATCAGCGGCAGGGTGTTCAGCAGGGGCAATGGCATCAGCATTATGCCGGAAAAACATAAAGCAGCTGTATAGACATCCTCTCATGGTTTTTTATTTTATTGGCACATGCGCACCGTAATCCTTCCTTACACTAGCAAAGAAGTCAACATGTTCTTAAATACCATTCATAATTTGGGTCCCACACAGACTTAGTGGGTGCCCTGCACTACCTTGGCTTCAATAAATAAATAAATAAATAAATAATAAAAAAGACCAACTGAAGGCCATGGCTACACTGGCGCTTTACAGTGCTGCAACTTTCGTGCTCAGGGGTGTGAAAAAAACACACCCCGAGCGCTGCAAGATACAGCGCTGTAAACCGCCAGTGTAAACAGTGCCGCAGCGCTGGAAGCGCGGCTCCCAGCACTGCAAGCTACACCCGTAGAGGACGTGGAGTACATGTAGTGCTGGGAGAGCTCTCTCCCAGCGCTGGCGCTGCAACCACACTCGAAACTTCAAAGCGCTGCAGCGGCAGCCCTTTGAAGTGCAAGTGTAGCCATACCCTGAGATGATTCTGACCCATCACAGCGATACTGATCTCCAGTGCTGCTTTAAGGGTGGGGTGGGGGGAAGACACCTAGAAACGTTAAAATATTGCTTTTTTTTTGGGGGGGGGGAGGATCTTATATCTTTGAACTCTGGCTCAAATGACCCCAAATGTGGGTCATAAACCTCACTCTGCTCTCCCACGAAGCCTGGCAAATTTCAAGGAAATTCATGCAAGCATGTGGATTTTAGAGCACATAGAAGTGTTGTCCTTTAAACAGGAAGGACAGAGGGATGATGGAGATAAAGGGCTCCTTCTGCATATTCATCTGCAGCATAGGAGGTTTGGAAGGATGTGATGTGGCCCATTCATTTCAATGTGATGCTCTCAGCTGACTGAGAATACCCCAGGAGAGGAATACAGCCTGAAACAATAGCTGAAACATGCGAACTGCTCCATTCATCTGAGTGGGTGTTCCTATCTCCCCCACCCTCGCCCCAGTGCTTTTGAGCTTCTGATATGTATGAAGTATTCCCCAGATCCTTGCTCACATGGAGCCAGGGAAGGGGCTGCACCACTGTAATAGAGATCACCATCGACTCCGCCATCCCCAGGACAGACAGCCGACTGCGACCCGACATCATCGTGATGGACGCAGAAAAGAAAAAAGGTCCTCCTGGTAGATGTCACGGTGCCTTTCGAAAACCGATCCCCTGCCTTCCACAAGGCTCGAGCTTGGAAGCAGTCAAAGTATGCCTCGCTGGCTGAGACCCTGAGAATCCAGGGCTACGAAGCCCAGGTACAAGCCCTGATCGTGGGAGCCCTGGGCTCATGGGACCCCGCAATGAGCTAGTTCTGAGAACATGTGGGGTCGGTCAATGCTACAACCAGCTCATGAGACAGCTCATGGTGCCCAACACCATCAGGTGGTTCAGAGACATTTATACCGAACACATTACCAGACATCACCAATACCACACTGAGTAATTGAGACAGCCAACCAGGGAAATAACCCACTTCCTTCCCTGAGGGACCAAGGGACACACCCCACCAGGTACCTATCTGCTCCATCGATACTGACTTGGACTCCTTATTCATTCCATGGGTGGCGAACCCGAGCCCACTTATTCACTGACACTTTAAAAACCCTTGCACTCCAATCTGGGTCTATGCCGGTTATGCGACATGTATGTAGCTTTTCATCCTTGCAAACGGTATCTGTAACCTCCCATAACCCAAGCCTGACCCCAGGTGTACAGTACCTTCCCTCTCAACCTGTGTATATTTCATTTCAAACATTTCCTTTAATAAAATTTTTAATTCTTAGTTTTTACTGATTGCCAAACAGCTGCCTATCACCATTTCCACTACTAAGCAGCAGCTTTCACATTTCCTACAGTTAACAGGAGAAAGACACACCTAATGCATTCAAAAGTGAAGCTACCTCTGCACTAGAAGTGCTACAGCGGCACTGATGCAGCTGCAGAACTTGTGGGAGTTGAAGTAATCAAACCAACAGGAGAGCTTTCTCTGTTGGCCCAGTGTCTTCACCACAAGAAACAGTAGCTATGTTGGCAGCAGAAGCTCTCCCACCGACATAGTGCTGTGCACACTGGCACTTAGGTCAGTATAACTTACATCAATCAGGAGTGTGGATTAATCACACCCCAGAGCGCTGTAAGTTATACCAACCTATGTGCCAGTGTAGACGTGGCTAAGGTTACACTAGAACTAGGCTATCTTTATACATCAGTTCCTCTGCCCACCTTCCAGAAATCTCTAGATCTTAACCAACCAAATCCCCTAACAGTTCACCTCTCCACCCATTCTCCTCTTCACTATTCAATAACAGTTGAATCCACCCACTAGCTACTGCCCATCTCCCCAATCACCAATGACTCCACCCATTCTACTTCCTCCCTAGGCTTGTAGGCTGTTCTGTATCATTCTTATTGCTTCCCAATAGGCCTAAAAAAACCTTAATATTTCCATCACTTCCTTTTTGACATTAAAATAAAAGTTCTTCACAGATTGAAATAACAGCCTAAAGTTTCTAGTATCTACAAACTCTTTCAAGTATATTTAATTTCCTTGAGTTATAATTTTGTATGGGAAAAAATTTTAAAGTTTCTCAAAATCCTGTTCCATGCAAATAGGGAGGGAATAAGGAAATTCAAACAAACAGAGACTTGCTCAGGTTTGTTTTTAAGTGTTAAACTTTTCTTCTGTGTTGAGACTGGTGATTTACAACAGGAAACCAGGACATGACAAGCAAGCTCCAGACCAAAATTAATGTAAATGTTGTGGCAGTAAAACACAAATAAGGTATCTTAAAAGCCAAAATATCCTAAAATCCCTATCTGATTTTCTACACATCATACTACAGTAACAAGCCTGGGGTATATGCTCCAGATCAGGGAGTAGTTTGAACAGCAAGTGTGTGTATCACAGGAGTTTAACAAGCTCTGCAAAAAAAACCACTACAAAAACAAAATACCACACCCACGCCAACAAACATTAGCAGGAAACCAAAAACTCCATAACTCGAGAGAAGAGCTAACTCCTCACAGAGAAGTCCCAGACAGCCAAGAGCCCATCAGAAAAGCAATGAAACGTGCCAAAGTCAGATGAATTGCATCACCAACAGCATCTGAGTGGCAGAAACAATGGCAGATGATTCCAATCCAAGGCCCCATATAGGGGACAGTAATTAGGAAAAGAAGAAGAGGGCCCCTTGTTAATCAAGTGTTGTAGGCAGTTACTCTGGTTCCTGAGGAGAGTATTAAAAGCGCTCTTTGGCTGCCCCAGAGTTAGACTCCTGACATTTCAAGATCAGTAAGAATCTGAAGACTATGATATAAAGACTTTTTTTTTTTAAAGCATAAAAGAGCACCCTTCAACATATAATCCTAACCGAGGGTAGTCAGCAGGTGGACCGTGGGCCAAATCCAGACTGCCAAACGCTTTTGAACGGAACCTGAAATTTTTAGTTACTTGTCATTATTGTTATTTTTTATTATAATTATTTTCTCTAGAGTTTGGACCTCGACCAAGAAATTTGGACTTTGCCAAAAAATAAATAATAATAGACTCCCCCTGCTCTAAACTGTTTTAGCCCTGACCGAGCAGTGAATGCTGCCTGCATTCTAGTTTCCACGGTGGGCTAATTACATGAACTCATTTCCTAGCTAACATGCGACAGAATAAAATTTCCATCAAACTGGAATATGGTCCCGATAACTATAGCTTCAGCCTCTCACTCCAGCAAATCCACAAATACTGGCATCAAGAGGACAGGAATTCTCTGAAGGGGACTGGACTGTTAGTAAGACTGGTAACAGAATACAGGAACTGACAGCTCAAGTGACAAGTGTTGTCCCAGTTTAGGGCCTAGCATCTATAGCAAACACTACCAGCACACCTGAGTTTGGTGTATTCTATTTCAGGCAACCCTGGGTGGGTCTCAGGCCTGATATACACTGCAAAGTTAAGTCAAAATAAGTCACCTTGTGTCAACCTAGTTGGGCCTGTGTCTAACACTTAAATGTGTCTCACCGATGTAAGCACTCGATTGCAACAACACAGTAATATCACCTCCCTAGTGGCAGCAACCAAATCACTAAGGTCTGACCCAGTCATGGAGGCCAAAATTCCTACCCATTCCCTGGAGATGGTGCCTCTTGGTCCCAATCCAAGGACAGGACAGATCAGATATTGCTGCTGCAGTCACACAAGAACCCTCCCTCTCCCCAAATGCTTTACCTGTTCTGAAGATAGGAGGGCTCATTCTTCAGGGCTGTCAAACATCTTTCACTAGCATTAAACTAACCTTAAAAATCTTTATCTGTGAATGGGAGAACTATAGGTCTTGACCACAGATCCCCCCAGCCACAGATCCCTTTGGCTCTTTACAGATTAGTCAACCATGAGAAATGCTTTCATCACTAAGTAGTTTACCAGAGCCAAAGCCAAGGACAGAGCATTTGCAAACTAGAAAACAAGCACAGATTTTCTGCACTTGTTACATGTGATGGTTCCTAAACCTTCCCAAGCTGCAAGAAGTTTCCTTTTTCCTTTCTCCTTCTTCCCAAAATCCAAAGATGTCCTTTGTGCCCTTTTCAAGGAGGCTAACTCCACGTATCCTCTTCACTGTGGCAGCCCCTGGCCTCCATTAACCTACCCAGCATATGCCCCTCCTCTGCCCCTATCCCAGGGTTATGTGAGACCTAGACAGTTCATGACAGCCCTCATCACATCACTGGCGCCCTTTCTGTATCATCAGCAACATAGTCCTGAGGATGGAGAGCATAAGTGCCCTCAGGAGGAAGATCATTCCTAAGGTAGATTGTTTTAACCAGAAGAAATCCTCATCTGTCATTCATGTCATCATCCAGTTAAAATTCAAAGCAGACGCTAGAGCACATAACATGGATGGGGTGAGGAAAAACTCAGACCTTCTTCCACTTCACCTCAGAGAAGTTATACAGATTTCCTTGTCATTCCTGGAAGTGCAGTACCAAGCAATCTGCTACTACAACACAGCAACAAAGTTTCTGTCTCTCTCACACCACATATGCAAGGAGCGTGACACACTCAGCTGAACCTGCTGTATTGCACAAGTGAGCTGGTGATTTGCAGTTCAGAACAGGCAGCTTCCTCTTGATAAGGCTGCTCCTTCCTGGAAACAGGAGATATAGCTGCCTTATCTCAGGGAAGAGAAGAGGCCACTTTTTCTAAGTAGCAAAGTTCTCACCTTGAAAGCCTCTCTCTTGATTGGCACAGAACACCCAAGGTTGGGGAACTTTTAATCAGACGCCTGCATAATTACTAAATCATTATTAATTATATTGG
Source organism: Gopherus evgoodei (assembly GCF_007399415.2). Classification (NCBI taxonomy): domain Eukaryota; kingdom Metazoa; phylum Chordata; order Testudines; family Testudinidae; genus Gopherus; species Gopherus evgoodei. The sequence continues at coordinate 254,002,635 of NC_044322.1, read as the reverse complement.
AGAGCAGAGACCTCAGAAGAAAGGCAAAGCAAACAAAGGGCCCAATGAAGTCTCCTCTGCTGTTGGAAAAAAATTGTAATTAAAAGTCATGAGCGCACTGAAGAGTGAGGGAGCAATGTCAAGTCAGCGTTCAGGACTTGCGAGTGACTTGCATGCTAAGGAGAAGGTCCTCATCCCCAGAGAAATTACAGAGCATTGCCTCACAAAACAGCAAGTACAGAAATGAAAGAACAGCTCCTGTTAGCTGATTGCTTTATTCATGCACAGAATAAGGATTTCAGACAGGGACCCCACCCACCACCCACTGGGGCTCCCATAAGATCTCCCCTCTGCATGTCTCTGGCCCCTCCAGAGCTCCCTCTAACCTCCCCAACCCCACAGAGCTCCCACAGTGCAAGGAGTAAGAGAGAACAAAGCCTCAGGTCTATCCATTCCAGCCTACATGTCAGTGATTCAATTGCTCAACTGAAGCAATCCCTGCATCCAAGACTCTTGCAACACAATTACATAGGACAGCCAGGGGTGAAAGTAACTTAAGGACTTGCCGGTACTACCGGAGTCCTGAGCAGGGGTGTGGCCTCAACAGGAAGAGGCATGACCTCAACCAGAAGAGGTGAGGCCTTTCAAGATTTAAAGGCCCTGGGGCTCCAGCTGTGGCTGGGAGCCCCAGGGCCTTTAAATCACCCCAGCGCTCCCAGCTGCAGAGGCGGCTGGGAGCCCCGGGGCTCAGGAGCAAATTAAAGGGCCCAGGGCTCCCCGCAGCGGCCGGTGCTCCAGCCCTTTAAATCCCCACTTGAGCCCAGCTGCCAGAGCTCCGGCAGCACTTTAAAGGGCCCAGGGCTCCCCACAGCGGCCGGAGCACCGGGCCCTTTAAATCACTGCCACAGAAGCCAGTCCAGTCCGGCACGGCATACTGGCTCTTGACAGTATGCCGTACCAGACCATACCGGCTTACTTTCACCTCTGAGGACAGCAGACATTTCATGTTGATAACCTAATCATACTATCACCCTCTCAAGATGAGGAATCTACACCAGCTAAAGAATTGCTATTAGCACGGAGGCCAAACATGTCCTAGGAAACGTTGAAATCACGGTCTGCCAGGGGAAAAAAAAGCAAAGCCAAATTGATGGATTTAGAGAAACCCCACAACCTGAATTGGACATGCCTAGACCTCACAATAAACCAGAGGAGTTTCAGGCTGGCTATAAAATCCAATCTGAGAAAGGACAGTGGAAATCTATCCAAACCATAAAAAAATATACTAGGCAAATACAACCTCACTAAAGCCACTGCAAGAACTATTTGACAGAATAATTTAACTCACCTGGGACCAAAGACTAGGACTTAACAGCAAACTCAAATACAGTCTCAGATCTCACGATGCACACACTAGGAGGTACAAGACACTAGAAACTTAGGGAGGAATCATACTGCAACCAACATGGCTGAGCAGAGATCAAAACCAAAAGACAAGAAAAAGACACTGCAAGTTATTATAAATAGTTAGATTTCCCGTTTAAAAGTGAAAAAGAAGAAAATGAGCAGATCTGTGGCAGAAATAACACTGGAGTATGTGGCAGCCTGCCACGGAGTTGAAGACAAACACTACCAAATTGCTGCATGCTAAAAGCAAACCCAGCACAGCAATTATTTGATCACACTTAAGGCTACGATTTAGTCATGGAGGTTGCAGAAAGTCACGGAATCCATGCAGGTGGTAGGGGTACACCAGAGTCCCCACGTGCTGCAGATGGCTCCTAGTCCCTGCGCAGCTGCCCTCCTCAGGCCATGTAGGGACCCACAGATCCCCATTTTGTCACCGATATTTCAGTGAAAGTCAGGGGCAAGTCACAGCTTCCATGAATTTTTCTTTTTTGCCCGTGACCTATCTGTGACTTTTACTAAAAATTAGAGCTGCCAAGAAATTTGCTGCTGGCGAGCAGTGCTGGCTTCAGAGCTGACTCCTGAGTGGTGCAGAGCTTGAGGGGCCATCAGCTTTAGCTGGGGGAGGCATGGAGCTGGGGGAGGAGGAGGGGAATAAGCCTCCTAGCTCGGGATGGGGGTCAGTCCCAGCCCTGGGCGGCACTGGGGTGGGCTGGGTCAGCCCCAACTCCGTGCGGCATGGGGATTGGGGAGGGAGGCGGGGGTCAGCATGCATCCATGCTGATGACGGGTTCTGATCAATAATGATTCAAAGCACAGTGGACCGACGCATGTTCATTTTCATCATCTGAGTCGGATGCACCAGCAGGTTGTTTTTCTTGTATTGTGTTCGGGTTCTGTAGTTGGAATGTTGCTCTTTTAAGACATCTGAAAACATTCTCCATACCTTGTCACTCACAGATTTTGGACAGCACTTCAGATTCTTAAGCCTTGGGTTGAGTGCTGTAGCTATCCTTCGAAATCTCGCATTGGTACCTTCTTTGCCTTTTGTCAAATCTGCAGCGAAAGTGTTCTTAAAATGAACAGCATGTGCTGAATCATCATCTTAGACTACTATACCATGAAATATATGGCAGAATGTGGGTAAAACAGAACAGGAGACATACAATTCTCCCCCAAGGAGTTGTCACAAAATTAATTAACGCTTTTTTTTTTTTTTAAACAAGCCTCATCAGCATGGAAGCATGTCCTCTGGAATGGTGGTTGAAGCATGAAGGGGCATATGAATGATTACCATATCTGGCATGTAACTACCTTGCAACGCTGGCTATAAAAGTGCCATGCGAACACCTCACTTTCGGATGACATTGTAAATAAGAAGCAGTCAGCAGCATCTCCCATAAATGAAAACAAACTTGTTTGTCTTAGCAATTGGCTGAACAAGAAGAAGGACTGAGTAGACTGCAGCCTCTACAGTGTTACATTGTTTTGTTTTTTGAATGCGGTTATGTAACAAAAACAAAAACATCTACATTTGTATGTTACACTTCCACAATAAAGAGATTGCACTACAGTACTTTTATGAGGTAAACTGAAAAATACTATTCATTTTGTTTATCATTTTTACAGTGCAAATATTTATATAAAAACAAACTGAACCCTGTACACTTTGTATGCTGTGTTGTCACAGAAATCAATACATTTGAAAATGTAGAAAAACATCCAAAAATATTTAATAAATTTCAATTGGTATTCTATAGTTTAACAGTGTGATTAATCACGATTAATTTTTTTAATTGCAGTTAATTTTTGAGTTAGTCACATGAGTTAATTCTGATTAATCGACAGCCCTAGTTTTTACTTTAAAAATGGGGGGATGAGAACTACATTGCTCTCTGTAGCCTTGTCTCTTCCCGCCCTCAGGTGGCAGCCTGTGTTACTGCGCCTGACCAAAAAAGTTTTTCGGAGCAGCTCTTGCTGCCTTCCCGCCCAGAGGGTCTGCGATTAATGCACGTTAATTGTGCTGTGCTGTAATTGCAGGCATTAACAGCAGTTAATTGACAGCCCTATTAAAAAGATCATGACACAATCTTAGCCTTAATCTTACTGAACACACCTTAACTCAGTCTATTTTTGCTGGGGTACATCTGGCCCTCCCCACCCCCTTTGGAACTCTGGTGGCTCTCCAAGGCCCCCTTCAGTGTCAAAGTCTTATTGCAGTATTTGATTTTCTCCTGCTTGGCACTCAGCATCAGTCCCATTTCCCTGTGTGACAGCAACATACCTGTTGAAGATATCACTAGACACTTTCTGCAAATACTGAAGTGCATCTGCAACCTGATGCACAGCCTCTTCCCTGCGCAAGTCCGGTTGGATCAGAGGGACAGAGTAAGTCTGCCCTTCCAAGAAGTGCTTCTGGGTCACTGCAGCCATTGTGCCTGTGAGAGAGAGTGTGAAGAGGTAATTGCAGCATATGCAGCTCCATCTCATCCCAGGAACCTTATATCATTACTCTTCTCCTTGACTTAGGCCACGTCTACACTACCCGCCAGATCAGGGGGTAGTAATCAATCTATCGGGGATCGATTTATCACATCTCGCCTAGACACGATAAATTGATCCCCAAATCAATGCCCGTACTCCACCTCAGCAGGAGGAGTAAGCGGAGTCGATGGGGAAGCTGCAGCAGAGGATGGCCAGGTAAGTCGAACTAAGATACTTCGACTTCAGCTACGTGAAGTCGCGTATCTTAGATCGATCCCCCCCCCCCCCAGTGTAGACCAGCCTTCAGGCAGACATGAGAGAGAACACCCAGAAACTGTGAAGGAAAGGGCAAGCTAGGCACATCCTAGAACAGCACCATCTAGAAATGTGCAACAGTCTCTTTCATGTAATTAGCCAAATGCGTTGGTGTCACCCTGAATTGCTCCTGTAGTTTTCCGGAGGGTCTGACTTGGTTCACCGTACAAGAAGAAAAAACTGCCAGGAACCAGAGAGAGGGAATCACTACAGAAACCAGCTTCTCTGGATACACTGAAAATGGAAGGCAAGTCTACTCATTACTATTATTTGGGAGATAGTATGGTCTAATCGAGAAAGCATTAGGGGTCAGGAGACCTGGGTTCCAATTTCACCTCTTCCATTAGCCTGCTTTGTGACCCTGGCCAAATCACTTCACCCATATCTGTTTTCAGCTTCCTCCCTTTGTGTCTTGTCTATTTTAGATTGTAATGAACTTGAGGCAAGAATTGTCTCAATGTGTTTGTATAGCACCCAGCACAGTGGGACCCAGACCGTACTTGGGTCCATAATACAAGTATTAACTCATTAAAATTCAAAAAGATGCTAATGTGGGATGAAAATTAAGTTTATTAGAAAGACGATAGTAAAAAAGCCCTTAGCCTTTGTGCTCCCTCTGCTGGTACTGGGAGATATTACAGTTTTCACACAGTCTTGTTCAGGGACCAGTCTTGTGCAAAGAACACTCTCGAGACCACATACTCTGCTGCTATCAGGAGAATTTCCCCCAATTTGCTCCTGGAGCCTAATTCAGAAGGGATGTATTAGGTGCTGCAATTACCATATCTGTAGAGTCTACGATGGGTAACCTACATGACAAGGGCCTGAAGAGACGAGTAGAGCCATTTATAAGAGGATGTAAAGAGATAAATTACAGCGGTCGCTACACACACTTCAAATCATCTTTCAGCTGCACAACACATGAGTTACACCAAATAACTCTTCCCTCTAGTCACTTCTTGATGGGTAAATTACACATCAGTTCTGAATTTGTTCCCTCAGATCCAAGATTTCCCACCGCATATGGTAAGGAAACACCTCCTATAATTCTGTGGAGTCAGTTTCCATTTTCCTGTAACCAAATCTGATTGTGGGGAAAGGTCACTAAAAGAAGTGGGGAACAGAGGTGTCTCCCTGTAGACACAATCTTAGTTTTGTTAGCAAACTAACCAGCCAAGTCCAGCTATCGAAACTGCAGACGACTCTAGAGGAGCAAGACCAATTCTGTTCTGCTTCAGGCATCACAGGCAGGGCTATTAGCCAAGTTCTGAATCCAGAATGTTTAGTGCTGATGATGTTTGAAGTAGAAGACATCAATTTTCACACTCCTAACCAAACCTACTCTGCAGATGGACAGGAAATTATTTCGATCTATAAGCCTAGCAAGTTTGATATGGAATTATCAGACGAGTAATAAGTCTAACAGCAAGATGACATTTTTTGATCGCTTTATTAAGCATAACTCAACTTCAACTCTTATGCTTCCACAATTGTTCGACTTTGTCAGCCAAACAGCGGGGTGACAGGCTGACATCCAGAGATATAAAAGCATTGAGCCATCTCATCATTGTAGGGTAATAAGCCAAGTCAAACATCATAAGCATCAACAAGAATTAGGAAAATTTAAAATCTGATTTGTTCAGAGATCTGTATAAAATTAATTGATTGCCTCAGTCCAGTTTCCAATTGAAAAGCGTCAACACACAAAAAAAAGCTATTACAAGTTGAATCAAGTTACTGGCACTCAGAAGCCATAAGGGCTACTGTCCAGATCCCATCACCCCTTTCCAGGAGATGCAGATTAGTGGGACAAGGTGTGAAAAACCCATACTGCCACTGTCTTAACTATAAAGGGAAAGGTAACAACCCTCCTGTATACAATACTATAGAATCCCTCCTGGCCAGAGGCACCAAAATCCTTTTACCTATAAAGGGTTAAGCAGCTCAGGTAACCTGGCTGACACCTGACCCAAAGGACCAATAAGGGGACAAGATACTTTCAAATTTTTGGGAGGTGGGGCGGGAGGCTTTTGCTGTGCTCTTTGTTTTAGTGGTGTTTGCTCTTGGGACTAAGAGGGACCAGACATCAATCCATGTTCTCCAAATCTTTCTGAACAAGTCTCTCATATTTCAAACTTGTAAGTAACCGCCAGGCAAGGCGTATTAGTTTATCTTTGTTTTCTCAACTTGTGAATGTTCCCTTTGCTAGAGGGAGGTATCCCTGTTTTGTTGTAACTTTGAAACTAAGGCAGTGGCGCTGACACATGTTGGAGGAGCAGCCCAGGGGCAGGGGGAACCAGCTGTCCTTCAAGTGCATGGTGCAGAGCTGGCATGGGCAGCAGGCCATAAGAGAGGCAGGCAGCAGGGCCAGGGAGTAAATAGCCCCAGTGGCTCCATGGAGGAAACAAAGTAAAGAAAATGGAGTCCAGGCCAGCATTTAGATCCTTGCAATCCAATGCAAACCACACTACAAAAGTGTTGGGTCAAGTGTGTAAACGACCTGATGGGCTCTGGTCAAGCCAGATTGGCTCTGGTGTAGTTGGTTCGTATCGGGCTTTAAATTTAGCCCTTTCCTGGCATATTGCTGGGGAAGCACAGAGTGTCTTCTGGTTGTGAGAGGGGAAAGAGTGATGCCCAACATGCAGTGTCTGGTGCAGGGAACATTAAGCAGCCCAGAAATTTTAGCCATTTGGAGCCAGCAGCAGTCACACTGCCCACTTCCAGCAGCCAGGTGAATCTATCAAGCCCCCAAGGAACATTCATGGGTGATTAGACATTTAGAAATTAATGTGTAGTCTTTAAAATGTGGCAACTGCTTCTGAAATTGCTTTTATACTGAACTCTCTCGTTATTGCATCATGGATTATTGTTCCTGGTGTGAGTTGGATTCAACTGAAATTTGATTTAACAGTGGAGCAGAAGCCAGATAAATAACCCTGGTGGGAGCACAGGATGGATTCCCGTTGACCCACAGGTGATAAAAGACAAGAGGTTTTCCCCGCTCCCTCTGCTAAGCCAACCTTTTCTCAGTTTGTGTAAAGTTTTATTTGGATGGCAGAAGAGAGGGGAAAACACTCTGAAAAGTTAGAGGATGAAAAAAGTCTATTTATACCTTTTTTAATTAAGCATGTTCTACAATGTTATTAAGCAGCAATCAGAGATGCAGATGATACTGATTTGATTGGGAAGAGGTGCACTGTGCTGAATATTAAGGAACTCTGGCCCTATAAATAGGTTTAATCACTATCTGAAGGCTCAAAGGAAGTGATGAAACAGACTTTAATAAGGTTGTAATTAGGCCCTGCAGCAAGCTGCACTCCACCATAGCTCTCCTGGTACCCAAGACCTCTTAAATAGCAGCTCACGAGCCCAGAGCCCAGGAGAGACAGACCTGATTTAGGTTTCAAGATCCCAGGTTGCCTACTTCAGACACAAAAACCCAGACAAGGGCTTCTCCATGTTTGGAGGGGCTCTCTGGCCAGAAAGACGCTGTGAGGACACAGAGCCCTATGAAAAGGGAGGCGGGTGGAGTTAGCTTCCCAGCTCTTCTATCAGAGAGCTGCAGCAAGGACCAACTCCAGCTGTGCCTCACAGTGAGCGAATTAAACAGGGCAGCCAGAGCTCCCCAGCCACAGGCACTGGCATATAATGCAGACAGCTGGGGAGCTTTAGAGGATATTGTTCTCTCCCTCACCTTCCCAGCAGCATTTACCAGTCCATGAAAGGAACCTAGTCACAGGTGCAGGATCTACATCACCTCATTGTTGCAGCTTCAGGGTAGAGACTCCTACCCACAAAATATGAGAGCAATACTCCCATCTACAGCCCAGCGTTTCTGGAATGTGGCACATCCACAGGGACACAGCTTGGGGAGGAGAGAAGAGAAAAATGGCCTTCCTATACTACATCAGAAAAGCAAAGTGCCCCTTGTGTACCTCCAATAGTCACTCGCTGGCAAGATGTCAATGGAGCAGCCAGTCCCTTTGCAAAGGGAGTTAGCCACCCATGTGTTATAGCCTCAGAAGAGGCAGCCTACTGAAGAGTTTGCCCTGGTATTCATCATGACTCCAGGGCTTCACGTGCACACCACATACTGCATCCTTGCCTCTCACCCATCAATGTGCCCCTGGACTGAAATGGGGTGGGCATCACCTATATTATATAGTCTTAATGGAATGGGTTACTGTAGGCTATTAACACACTAAACTGAGGAGCAAAGGTAACGTGATTTGGGACGTGCTTTAGCAGAAAGACCCTCCATGTTCTTTCTCCCTTCCCCACATGTCTATTAAAGTGACAGTCTCCTTCTCCATTCTCCCAGGGAATGGCAGAAGTGGTTTTCATTGCTGCTGTGACTACATCTCATTCCACAAATCCTGCACCGAAAGATGAAGGGAAAAAATCCTAGTGCCCTATTGGCAGAAAGCCTTCACTAATCACCATGCCTGCTCCTGGAGGCACCACCATTTCCCTGCTACTGTGCCACAAGGTATGGCATGGTCAGTATATACATCCTCGTCCAGGGGAGAGAACAGCACAGACTGGTTTCACCATTTCATCCCCATAACACAGAATTTCTACAGGCATTTTCCAGGTGTGAAGAACAGCAACCACTGTATCTGCATAGAGCACAAACAACATTGTGATCCAGCAGGACTTTAAAATGCAGATACCTTTTATCGGAATGACACTAAATACTGCCGTCTAAACTTCCAGTCCAACCCAACTCAACCCAACCCAGCCAGGGGATCTGTATACAAATGCCTTCAATCAGTCTCAGAGTAAAGATGAGCAAAACAAAAAGCCTAACAAGCCCACGGGACACTTCAAACAACTACTTAAAAATATTGCTTAGATGTTCATGTACATACAGCAGCAGGAAGGGACTTCTCAGCCTTATGGCTGAGGGGTGAAAACATTATCTAATATTATCTAAGCTGGCATCCAAAACTGAAGGTGTTTCGTTTCAGAGGGTTTGATGCCCCATCTTTATAGTCTACTTTGGAGTACCCCTATTTGCCCTAGGCTTAGCTTTTCAAACAGGTGAGCCTCACAGCTCTACAATTCAGACTGGGCCTTCGGATTACAACATCCCTGTTTCTCAGCGTGTCTGTATGAGTTCAGAATACTGTTAGAGACTTTACCCCTTCAGGGAACAATATAACCTCTAAGTATTTGCAGTGACATAGGAAAGCCTTTTCAAAGCTAACCAGCATTTATTAGTCACCTAGAGTACAGACTTTGACAGTCCTTAGGTCAGAAAAGCCAACCTCAGGACAAAGTCTCCAATGGCAAAAGCAACTGCTCCATTATTCTATGGCCTCCTAGAATCCATCAGAGGGCATGGCTACACTCGAAACTCCAAAGCGCTGCCGCAGGAGTGCTCCCATGGCAGCGTTTGAAGTGCAAGTGAGCTCTCCCAGCGCTGCAGGTACTTCACCTCCCCATGGGGATTAGCTTACAGCGATTGGAGTGCGGCACTGTTTACACTGGCACTTTACAGTGCTGTAACTTGCTGCGCTCAGAGGGGTGTTTTTTCACACCCCTAAGCGAGAAAGTTGCAGCACTGTAAAGCGCCAGTTTAGCCAAGGCCTGAGTCTCCGTCAAATCCTTTGTGTCTCTGGCCTGGTCTACATTTAAATCTTAGGCTGACAAAGCACAACACTCAGGGATGTGAAAAATCCATCCCCTTGAGCACCACAGCTATGCCAACCTAACCACCAGTGCAGATGAAGCTAGGTCAACCGAAGAAAAACCCTTCCATCACTGTAGGCTTCATCTAGACTACAGGGTTATAGTGGCATAGTTAGTGGCCATTGCTATGCCATGATAGCACCTGCAGCGTAGACCTGGCCATCCCAGTTTTCAACAGTCACCTGACACCTCCTGTCTTTGTCCTTCATTGCAGCTCCCATTGTGTTTCACATCTCTCCCTTGGTTGCCAGGTGTTAAGAGACAATGCCCAGTCAGAGTCTGGTCATTGGTTCTTCTATTTATATGTGCTGATTCCATTCAGTTCTTGTTAGCATTTTTGGGTCCAATCCAGACTACTATATGTGACATACACCTATCCCTAATTTCCCTGTTCCAGAGCAAGAAATTAACCCATTCACTCCTAGTGAGTAACAATACAAAGTGAGTAAGTAAACTGAGTCACACATTGTCCATAAAAATTATTTACAACTCTTCCCCCTTTACCAACCAACTGTGAAGGACTACTCTCCACCAGTGATCTAGGGAACTTCAAGCATCCTCCTAACCTGGGACGCAGGCTCCTCTCAGTTGAGCTAAAATACAAATATCATCAATATGTGTCAGGACAAATTTTCCCTCAGTAGCTGTTCTACCAGGCTTCTTCAAGATTTACAGTAAACATTCCATTAAAACCATACGGTTTTCATAAAACAGTACAGAGCAGTTTCTAGCAGAATAAACATGGAGGAGTTCTCATGTTCCCCCGTGGCACATTTGCCACCTTGAAACTTTTGGGTTTGGAACTGCAACCAAGTCTTACCACTACCTCCTCCCATTTATCATCTGGGAAGTGAGGAGGGAGGCAAACCCACATTCCTCAAGGCATCAGCCATCTTGGGGAGACAGCATAGCCTAGTGGCTAGACACTGGACTAGTACTCAGGAGACCGGAGTTCTAATCCCAACGTGGCGACTGGCTTGTTGGGCGACGTTGGGCAAGTCACTTTCCCACTCTGTGCCTCAATTTCCCATCTGCAAAATGGGGATAATTGCGAAAAATGCTGCACAAAAGTTAGGTATTATTGCTGAAGAAGTAAATTTCCATAACTGAAATGATTATCTTGAGGGGTAAGAGGGGAATAGTAAGAAACAAGACTCGATTGAAGTGGTTTGGCATCAAAAGATTAAATTCAGCCTATTATCACAGACACAGATGGATGGATTCTGGGAAGGGGTAAGCAAAAAAGGTAAATATCAAAGGAGGAAACTTATAGAAGTTACAGAACTGTGCTTCAATCATACCAGCTCTGTCAGTGAAGATGGCCCCGACAGACCCACCTGTTTCACAGCAGATGCTCCTCTTCTTTATAGGGTCCCTCCATTCTTTTACTAGAGAATAAGAGACACTACCTCACCCATCTTGTCTCTAAGACCCATTTTAACATTCTCAATGTCCAGGTCTAGCCTCCCCCTCCCTTCATTTGACTGCCTAATTGGAGCCATTTCATCTGTGTCCATTCCCACTTAGGCCCAGGATATGTTCAAGTTCCCTGTTCTATCTGTCTCGCCTTTGACACCATTTAAATGTGACAAACTGTCTTAACTATTTGAGTCTCCGTGAGGATTCCAGCTGTCCTGCTGCTGCAGTGCCAGCAAGCTCATACAGCTGGCTTTGGTTCAACAGAGTTCAAAGCTCCTCCGTTTTAATACCCTCACATACAAACAATATATTTCTCTGAAAATATAGCATCTCCCTGAAATAAAACAGCTGGTCACTTCTTCCAACTCACAGGGCAATAATGTTCTGTTATAGTCATCAGCTTCAGCCTTCTGCTTTGTGATCTTGCCCTCCCTTATCCCTCCACCCCCATCACCACCACATTTCCCTCCCACTCAAATACTTCCAGTATCCCACTTCCATCCCTTCCTTAGACCCACTAGAGCTTCCCTGCATTTCCCTCAATACAACAATTCATGAATATCACAATATTGCCCCCTCGTTACTACTAGGGCTCAATAAATCATATTTAGCACAGTCAGCTATTCAGTCTGGTCATGCCAAATCCATTAGACCCAACCGTACAGCTTTGCATACGCAGCAGCAAAGGGGATCCTTGTGCTTCTTACAGACAATGTGGCAGCAGCTGGGCCTCCCTGAGATAATACACACAAGAACACTAGAAAGGGGGAATTTATTCAGTACTTCCAATGTTAGCTAGCAGGAAGACCCTAACGGGGTGGCTTGCATAAGATGAACTGTCCTATTTTTACCCTAGCTTTTTGTTGCCCTGGAACTCAATAATCTAGGAAATAAACTGCAGATTGGAGTGCTTTTTGGCAGAGGTTATCTCAGGAAAAGGTCAGAGAAAGTGGAGATTAAAAACAGCAGAAATTGCTTTCAAAAGTGATGAAAACTATTCCCTTCAGACTCAGAAGCTATGGCCACAGGATACAGCATATCATTCCATCTTGGAGCAGCTTCTCTCAAGACAATTCTCCTCCTCTTCTCCTGCCCACTATTTTTAAACTTCTAAAAGTGCCTCCCTTCCTCTTTCAGGTTTATCTTAGTACTATTTCTCCCAGGTGTGTTCTTCACCCTCTCTCCTACAACTCAGGCAGAGTGTACAGTTTCTGCAGTTACCCAATATTACGAAGGCCCAGTAACCATACTGCAGAGTAGTTCCCTAGAGATTATCTGCTTGCAGTTTTCCTGCCCTAGAATTCTGGGAGACAGGAAGCCAGGGCAGTACTTTTTATCTGAAGGGATGAAGATTACCTCAGCAGAATGGAGTTTGAAGCTAAATTAACGAAGGAGAGATGAAGACAATGCTAGCAGTCCAAATTGTTCTGGCGCTACATGCACAGGTGTTTGTCTGCCAGAACCCCCCTCAGAAACTGTGAAGGAGCAGCCATGTCATAAGAGCAAGGTTTGGGAAAAACTAATTTACTCACCACTAGCAAGTGGGAATCTTTTCCAGGTGAGCTTAAGCTCCTTCATTATCAATTCATAGGTTCAATTTAAGCTTGTTTATTTAATAATTACATTCTGACCATCATGGGTGTTTAGACAGCATTTCAAACCTGAAGTGTTCTCCTGAGTCTCCACTAAATCTATCACTGCTCATAATTTTCCCAGTCAGAGTGAAACTAAAACACTAGCTAGACAGCTTAACTGCTGCTTTTAAAAATACTATGGGCATCGATGAAAGCGACAAGAATCATGTCAATTTTACTCTTGCCACTTGAGAAACTTGGCTGTTAAAATGATAGTGTTGTCGCCTCTGGACCTCCTTAGTAGTTCTCCCTTCTCCTCCTCCATTTCATATTTGCCTCTGGACAGTAAGTGTTTGGTAACTGTTTCCAAGCCCTGCGTGAGAGCAACAAACATTAAGACTCTTTAAGTGAAGGACCATTTCATACAGTGCTCCTTGAGGCTCAGAAATAGGCACAGCATTCTCAGCTCAGCATCTTTCCTGATCAATGTGACATCTTTTAAACTCAGAGTATTGCAGGAAATTTCCACGTCTGAGATTTGTTCTTAGATGATAGGGAGAAACTTTGGCAACCCTAATATCACCAAAACTGTAACAACACAGCGCTGACATAATATCCCAGGTTTGACAGGGTAAGGGGCACAAGGCTCACTCCAGAACCAAACTCCTATATATAAAGGAAATGTGGTTGGAGGAAAAAAAAAATGGGAGGGAAAGATTTCCCAGATTGTCAGAATTGTTCCTGTTCCCTTCCCCTTCCAAGTTACGAATTTTAACCAAAATTTTTAAATTTGACCAATTTTAAACGGTTTAATACTAAGGGTATGCCTACACTGCCCGCCAGATCAGCGGGTAGTGATCGATCTATCGGGGATCGATTTATCGCATCTAGTGTAGACGCGATAAATCGATCCCCAATCACTCTGCTGTCTACTCCTGTACTCCACCACAGGGAGAGGCGGAAGTAGAGTTGACGGGGGAGTGGCAGCAGTCGACCCCATGCCGTGAGGACGCAAGGTAAGTCAACCTAGGATATGTTGACTTCAGCTACACTATTATCGTAGCTGAAGTAGCGTAACTTAGGTCGATCCCCCCCCCCAGTGTAGACCAAGTCTCTCTCCCTCTTTAGCAAGACAATGTTTGAGAGAGTATGTTCATAAAGCACCAGGACTCCATCATCAGTATTACAGTTGACAAATTTCCAATCCCAAAGCACTGTGGGAAAGTCAGGACACCTATTCCTGTACTTCTGACAGGTACACTATAGCAGCTACTGTTAAAGTTCCAATTTAAGCCAGTCCAGTGGCCTAGAAATTGCTATTCTACACCACCGTGAAAACTCTCCAGTTTAGAGTCCTTGCCCTTGGGCAGGCATGAGCTGGAAATAGTTCTCTAATTTACAGAATGCTTCTCTCATGGATCACAGAAATGCAGGACTGGAAGGGACCTCAACAGGTCATCTAATCCAGTTACCTGCACCTGTTATCTAGACCATTCCCAACAGGTGTTGCTTAAACTGTTCTTAAAGACCTCTAACGATGGTGATTCCACAGCCTCCCTAGGTAATTTGTTCCAGTGCTTAACCACCTTTACAGTTAGGAAGTTTTTTCTTAATGTCTAACCTAAATCTCCCTGGCTTCAATTGAAGCCCATTGCTTCTCATCCTGTCCTCAGTGGTTATGGAGAACGCTATTACCCTCCTCTTTGTGACAATCATTTATGTACTTGAAGACTTATGTCCCCCAGACTTTTATTTCCAGACAAAACAAACCTAATTTTTGAATCTTCTCTCCTAAGTCATGTTTTCTAAATCTTTAAATCAATTTTGTTGCTCTCTCCAAATTTGGACTTTCTCCAATTTGTCCTCAAGTGGGATGCCCAGAACCAGGTACAATGTTCTAGTTGAGGCCTTATCAGTGTTGAGAAGAGTGGAGAATTACTTCTCATGTCTTGCTTAAAACACTCCTGCTAATACATCCCAGAATGACGTTTGCTTTTTTTTGCAACAGTATTACACTGCTGACTCTCATTTAGTTTGTGATCCACTATGACTCCCAGATCCTTTTCTGCAGTACTCCTTCCTAAGCAGTCATTTCCAATTTTGTATTTGTGCAATTGATTTTTCCTTCCCACTTTGAATTTCCTTCTTACTTTGAATTATTCCTTATTGAATTTCATCCTGTTTATTTGAGATCATTTCTCCAGTTTGTCCAGATCATTCGGAATTCCAATCCTGCCCTCTGAAATACTTGCAACCCCTCCCAGCTTGGTATAAAGTTTGTGGATAAGTGTACTCTCTATGCCATTATCCAAATCATTTATGAAAACACTGAATAGAATTGGACCCAGGAAAGATCCCTGCAGTACTCAGTATACCCTTTCAGCTTGATTGTGAATCATTGATAACTATTCTAAGTACAATTCTACAAACAGTGGTTTACCCATGTTATAGTAGGGTTCATCTAGGCTATATTTCCCTAGTTTCCTTATGAGAAGGTCATGTGAGACAGTATCGAAAGCCTTACTGAAGTCAAGGTATAGCACATCTACTGCTTCCCCCTCCTCATCCACAAGGCTTGTTGCCCCATCAAAGCTTTTTACAGGAAAAGCAGAAGAAATAACCAGCCAAGAAGAAACCCTAATTAAAAAAAAAAAAAAAAAGTAAATGCTCTACTTGAATTTTAAACAATATGGAACACCAGTCAGACCAATTGTTACCAGGGGTTTTCAGAACCCCCAACAGGGGCAACGTAACTATTTCACTCCAGGTGGTGCAAGGAATAAATCAACAGGAACACAGCACTTCTGTTTGATCAAGGAGTAATGCAAGTAAATGTGCTCTTGTCTAAAACGGCAGTTTATTAGATTTAAGCACATACAAACATAAGCAATTTGTTTAGAACAGCCCAGATATTTACCTAACATCTGGAATGGTATTGAGTAATTAACAGCAGGTTCGCAGTGGCCAGTTGCTTACCCACTGGGGAGAAAGTGTGTCAGGAAAAAATGTCTTTCAAGATGGCTTCAGAGGAATGCTCCAAAGTACACTTTATTAGGTAATCTTTTATAACTAACTTCTACAAAACACATGGGCCATAATGACCCCTACTGGATCATCACTTTTCTAACTTTCAATGAACTTTAATATCAGAGGCATCAAGACAAGGTTTTCCAACCACCAGGGTTTTCAGACTCGATTGTTTACATGTTTGTCCCCTCCTCCCATTCTGATTAGCAGAAACTGCCAGCTAGATATCACCTTGCTTCTGAAAGCGTGTCTCCAAATTAACCCTTAACTAAGTAGTGTTCTATTGCAGCATTACTTCATGGTGGCTGAATGCACATAATATGGTTGGCAATTAGCTTGATCACATTCTGGGGTATACACACCCCTCAAATCCAGGGCAACACAATGTTCTGTGGGAAAGTTGGGTTCCACACACAAGGAGCACACCTTTTGCCTGGCAGGAATGCTCTTGAATCAGGAGTTAGGGATGTAACAGCCTTATATTATTAGGTTCCATCTTATTCTCTCCCAGGAGGCCAAAGGAGAATTGTTTCATTCAGTCAAATATGAAAATGTTTCAAGCAAAAGAGCTCCCAGTACCTCCACTGAATACCTGCAGAACCTCCCTAAACATCTCACAGAGACAGTGTGTGTAAAGGGTTGATCCTCGTGCCCTGAAGTCAGACTCTTCTCCTATGACTTATTTTCCCCACATCTTTTAAACTGATCCTTAGGTGATGTCAAGACACTTGCAACTCTAGAGAGAACTGTATCTGTGATGCTAGATTGAGGAAGAATACAAGTAAACACAGCCCAACATGCTAAGAAACTGACTTCCTTTATTTTCTGTTCCTGTAGAAGAGCTCAAATTGGTTATGTTTCGAAGCAGCAAGACAGAGAGCAGACCATATCTGTAGTCCTGCCAAAGGCTTTGGAGCAGCAGTAGAGCAGAACAGATTTGATGTGACTAGGGAAATTGGTCGGACAAATGTAAAGTAACACAAAAGAGCCAAAGCAATCAATCAATGGAAATAAGAAGCCAACAGAAACAAATTAGTGCAGGCAACAGGCTTTGAAATAGGATCTACATTCCTCAGGAAACTGCCAGGCAAAGGACAAGGAAGAAATAAAGGATTCTGGGATACAGCTGAGGAAATTCCAGTGATATTACAAGATCCTGTGATCAGCCTCATGGAGTGGTCTGCTGAGTGTGTGTCATTCCAGAGGAGATGCTGCAGAAGTAGCAGCAGACGATACAAGACAAGAAAGCAGGGTTAAAAAAAAAAATTATTGCCATTCCTGAGAAGTATTTATGTCCCCAATCCAGTAGAGATGGTGAGTCAGGAAGTGCACTGCAGTGACAGCACCACTTCCATGTACAAGTACCAATCAGGTAAGGGTATGAAGGCAAGGCTATAGGGATCTGCAGTGAAATGAGGGATTTGAGGGAGGGTTTGAGGGAGGATGCAGCACCAATGGAGAACAAGCTTCAGAGTCACCATTCAATGGCCAGTACTATAAACGTCTCATTTTCAATCCCTGACCCCTCCTATCTCAGTGACAGAGCCCTCAGCCTCTTCAGCTAGTGCCACTGGCATTACAGTTACATGATTCTTTTGGTGGAACGAGTGAGAGATCTTTAAATGCGAGTATCCATCAGCACTCTCTTATCTACAGACCTTACAAAATTGTGGTCAGCTCTCATCATCTCATGTCTCGATTAGTGCAACATCCTTCTCTCTGGCCTTTACAAATGCAATCTTGGCCCACTGATATCCATTCAGAATGCTGCTGCAAAACATCAAAGTGTTGAGCTAGGAAACTGAGCATGTCACCCCCTCTTTGCATCCCTTCCTTGGTTCCCTCTTCTCTATCATATCATATATAAGCTACTTTGTCTTCACTTTCAAGACCCTTCATGACCTATCCCCACCAACCTATCACCTCTCATTCAGCAGCAAAAGATCAGCTTACACTTTCAACTTCTCCATGATGCCAGCCTCATCACCCACTTGTTATATTTTCAAACATGCACCTTTATGGTTTCTCCCATGCTGTTCCCACAGGTTTGGGAGGAGCGCCCCATAAACATCCTCAGAACTCAGTCATTATCCTTCTTTAAAACTCTCCTTTGCCATGAGGCCTACAAAAAAAATTGACAACAGCTAGGCTACTGGTGTACTAAGACCACTGTCTGTCACAATGCCAAATACCATCTTATTGTTTCCCTGCGCTCCTTCTTTGTCTGTAAATATCTGTTGTATCATTTTTGACTGTTAGACTGTAAGCCAGGGGTGGACAACCTATGGCATGGGTGCCGAAGGCAGCAAGCGAGCTGATTTTCAGTGGCACTCACACTGCCCGGGTCCTGGCCACCAGTCCGGGGGGCTCTTCATTTTAATTTAATTTTAAATTAAGCTTTTAAAAACATTTTAAAAGCCTTATTTACTTTACATACAACAATAGTTTAGTTATATAATATAGACTTATAGAAAGAGACCTTCTAAAAACATTAAAATGTATTACTGGCACGCAAAAAATTAAATTAGAGTGAATAAATGAAGATTCAGCACACCACCTC
Organism: Gopherus evgoodei; assembly: GCF_007399415.2. Taxonomy (NCBI): domain Eukaryota; kingdom Metazoa; phylum Chordata; order Testudines; family Testudinidae; genus Gopherus; species Gopherus evgoodei. The sequence continues at coordinate 253,984,176 of NC_044322.1, read as the reverse complement.
TGAAAGGTTGCCGACCCCTGCTGTAAGCTCTTTTGGGGCAATGACTGTTTTTGTTTTGTGTTTGGGGTTCTGGTCTATGCCTGGGATTCCTAGATGTTATGATAATACAAATAAATAAGAAAAGCACCACATTTAAGATGGAAGCACTGACGGACTGGTGGGTTGGGCATTTCTGTCTTCACAAAGCAGTCCCAGGGAACACATGGGTTTAATAATGTTGCCATTTTAGCTCTTTCCACTTTCTAAATGAGACAAGTTCATCAACCAAATATAATTAAACAAACACATCAAGGGACCCCCAGACATCCTTCCCAAATCACGACAGCCTAACCAGAGCAGAAAGCGGGGAGTGGCAAAGCAGCAGAACAAGACTCAAAGGAAGACTGAAATGCAGAAAATTTCCCAAGGGAGACATCAAAGTAAGTTTGCTTCCAGACCCTGCATCAGACAGATGAAGTGGTATCTGTTCTGTTCCAGAGTAATCTCAGTACTCTAGGAAGATTGGATGACTCAAAAAGTTGGCAATAGATATAGAGCCTCTTTCATCTTTAGGTCACCTGATCTGGGTCAGAAGACTGCAGGCCATTTCCAGTGATGACTGCCGAGTGGCCTAAGAGAAGTGAGATGGTGGTCTCAGTCCAGTCCCTAGCAGACATTTGTTCACATCATATGAATCACCACCGCAGCTGGCACTGATTGGTCCATTTATTGGCAATGACAGTAAGGAGGCAAAAAGACCCAGAGAAAGCGTACTTTTCCTCAGGGTGAGACCCCCTCGTCTAGTGGTGGAAGCATATCTGCAATGCTCTTAGAGAAATGAGAGTCACCTCTTTTTGGTAGGAAAGACCTTGGCCCAATCACTGATCAGTTTAACATTTCATGATGTGATTTTACAATGGGGTAAAGTTTTTCACTCAGTATTAGAGTAAATATTATCTGTGCCCACCATTGCTGATGTGGCCTCAATAACAACCTTTTTCACAGCAGTTGTTATGCCTGTCAGCAGCCTCTCAGTATACACAGGTAAATGTAATACCACTGCAACCATATGTATTACTGTTGGCTGACTCATTCTTTATTTTCAACACAGAAGAATTTTATTAGAATGAATGCATTTATCACAATAGCATGTGTTTATTTTGAAAACATTACCTATGCATTTATTTGACAAATAATTGCATCTCCACAGTGCAAGAGAGGCATCTATTTTAGTCAATGGTTAGTAAAATTGCTTTAAGCATATCAATGTACAGCTTAAATCCAAAATTTGTACTTTTAAAAAACAGAGCTCTCTCTGGCACATTAATAAAATGGATTCTAATGCACTGCTGAAATACAAATCTTCCACAAGCCAGTGGCTTTCTTTGAATTAGTTGCTGTTTCAACAGCAACTACTTGATATTCAGATTAATAATTTTTTTTAGAAGATTATTCATCAGAGCTTTACTGCAAACCATCAACTGATGTCCTGGGTAATGATGACTGAACAAGTTTCACAAGCTTACTCCCTCCTCCCAAACACACACTGCAGCTTTTGTTTGTAGAGTATTCCTCACTACCTATTTCAAATGGCAGCAATTCTTTCTCCATCAGTACAGAGTAACTAAAGCAAGGGCTTTCCTGTGTGTACAGAAACTACATCATAGTGAGTACACAGCAGCTTTCCTCATTCAGGGATTCTTTAGAAATTCTCCATGTCCAATATACAAACTGCAGTTCAAAGCCTTATAGTACTGCACTGCTTCCACTGTAGGGTTTGAACAATATAGTCCACAGCTGTGGAGATTAGAATAAGGGCCGGAACGAAGCCTGTTCCAAACTTGTCATCCCATCAAAACAGATACCATTATACATCAGTATGAATCTCATATGTTATCAAGCACCTCTTTCTAAGGCTTAAATTGGTCACAGATCTGTCATTATCAGGAACAACTGCACTTGTTTGCAGCATATTTTTAAATCTCAGAATGGTTCTTTAATACACTTACAATGTCCTGTCAGCAGCTATTTACTTGCCTCAGACCAGACTCAGATAATTTTTTTTAATAGTTCTGTGACTCCAAGCTCCTCCCGCAAGTAAGCTTTATTTCTGTGAATGGGATGGTGGTGCCTACGATTCTGGGGAAGGGCCAAAAATCGTCTAATGCAGTGGTATCTAACATCAGGTCCATTTGAGGTACTGATTCAGATTCTGCAGAATGCAAACTCTTTTTAAAGTAAATTTCTAGAGTTGTGAAGAGCGTCTTTCAAATGCAAACCAAGCATTAACTAATACAAAACTGAAGCAAAGTTGCCTTCCTGCATCTGCAACAGCCTGAAGCAACTCAGAGATGTAAGCATTCACAGCAATGTGATGCTAACTCTCAGAAGTCATTAATCATATTTCCAAAAATTACCAAACATGTGTACACAAGTCTGGTAACTGCCAAATTAGCAAATAATCAAAGGAAAACAAATAACAGCAGCCCCATGAGTGCCTGGCATACATAGAATCATAGGACTGGAAGGGACCTCGAGACGTCATCTAGTCCAGTCCCCTGTGCTCATGGCAGGACTAAGTATTATCTTGACCATCCCTGACAAGCGTTTGGAGATTTCTAAGAGCAGGTTAGACAATGATGGAGATTCCACAACCTCCCTAGGCAATTTATTCCAGTGCTTAACCACCCTGATAGTTAGAAAGTTTTTCCTAATGTCAAACCTAAACCTCCTATGCTGCAATTTAAGCCCATTGCTTCTTATCCTATCCTCAGAGGTTAAGAACAACAATTTTCCTCCCTCCTCCTTGTAACAACCTTTTACATATTTGAAAACTCTTATGTCCTTTTCAGTCTTCTCTTTTCCAGAAGAAACAAACCCAATTTTTTCAATCTTCCCTCATAGGTCATTTTTTCTAGACCTTTATAATCATTTTTGTTGGTTTTCTCCAGACTTTCTCCAATTTGTCCACATCTTTCCTGAAATGTGGCACCCAGGACTGGACACAATACTCCAGATGAATCAGCGCAGAGTAGAGCGGAGCAGAAGAATTACTTCTCATGTCTTGCTTACAACACTCCTGCTAATACATCCCAAAATGATGTTTGCTTTTTTTGTAACAGTGTTACACTGTTGACTCATATTTAGCTTGTGATCCACTATGACTCCCAGATCCCTTTCCACAGTACTCCTTCCTAGACAGTCATTTCCCATTTTGTATGTGTGCAATTGAGTGTTCCTTCCTAAGTGGAGTACTTTGCATATGGCCTTACTGAATTTCATCCTATTTACTTCAGACCATTTCTCCAGTTTGTCCATATCATTTTGAATATTAATCCTACCCTCCAAAGCACTTGCAACCCCTCCCAGCTTGGCATCGTCCACAAACTTTATAAGTGTACTCTCTATGCTGTTATCTAAATCACCGATGAAGATATCGAATAGAACCAGACCCAGAATTATAAATGTAAATGTATATGTACACATGTATATATGTAATCAGCCAAGCTTTGCCACAGAGCATTGATGAATATACTAGTAATGTCCATAACTAGGAGTTTTGTTATTACAAACGTGTCATTTTACCTTTGATCGCTTTATAAACCCCACTATCTGCAGGAGATCTATTATGCACCAAAGGTAAGATATGCACCTATTTTTTGTAGGTCTAACTCATGAATCACAATTAAAGATACAATTAAGCCATTTCCTCAGAATGCTACAACAACCCTTAACTTTAATAGTAAGGTATCCAGTGTCCTCCAGCAACACATGCACCAGCTCAGCAAGTCTCACACACACACACACAGCGATCAGTGGGACTGCAGGTAACACTCACAAGTCCTACCAATGTCCCAGTGAGATGTCATCTCGAACCCCAGTCCCTCCCCTCCCAGCCCTGGCTCCCCACACAAGCTTCAGGTAACAGGCGGCGTTGCTGAGACGCCCCCGCCAAGCCCCAGAGACCCCCCGCCCCCCAGTAAGGCCAGTCCCGGGGTGACCCGGACACGGAGGTCCCCACAAGCCCCCCGGGGACCCATCTAGCGGCAGCCGCAGCGGCTCTGCCCACCCGTCGGGCCCGAACCTCAACTCCCTCACCTGTCGCGAGCGGGACACGCCCCCTAAACACCTCGGCAGCAACGGTAGCAACAGCGGCCCTCACCCACTTCCGCCCCTACCACGGGTCACTTCCGCTCCCGCTGAACACCACTTCCGCCCGGACTCCCGTGAGGTCCTAGTGCCAGCCCGGGCTGAGCTGGGCAGCAGGCGGGGGCTGACGTAGGGGAAAGGGGGCGATGGTCCTGGGGCCGAGCTCTGGGGGCCCCAACACGCCTGTAACCTGGGTGTAAATAAAGTGACGGGGGGAGGCAAACGATGTAACCGGGGCCCAGATGTCTGCACAGGCCTGGCAGCGCCGGGGAGGAGCGCGGCGGAGGGGTCCTGGGGCTCACGCACGGCCCTGCCCCGGCCTGATGCCCCGGGCGGCTGGGAGTGGAGCTAGTGCAGAACGGGCATGGGGCTCGCCCGGCCCTGGAAGCCCCCCGCCCCCTCGCAGCCAGACCCCACCTGGGGAAGGGGCCTGTCAGTTTGACACGAACTGTTGGCTCGGTGTCATGTAGCCCGACCCGTTGCTCTGGATCCACAAAATCAACAGTGCCAGTGGTTGGAGGGGAAGTGGCGACTTCGCCATGCAGTGCTTAAAGTCCCCAGGGCTGCAGCTAGTGCTCCCAGCTTTTGGGAGCCCCCCATCTGCCACACTTTTTTCAGACCACCTTAAGCACTGGCTCCATGCTGTCAAGCCCCAACGTGTCCCCACAGAGCTATCACACTGTCTTTGGAGAAACTGCCAACGCTGCCGCATGTCGCATGACACGGGTCCTCAACCACCACCATAGCGTGATCTCATCTTACGACAGAACATATTTCAGGGCCTCCCCTCTCTGATATAATCACAAAGAAAGGGAAGCTGGTCACACTCCTCCTGGACCTGATTCTGGCCCATAGGCAGAGAAGTGAACGTATGACTTAAGAGCAGCAAAGAGTCCTGTGGCACCTTATAGACTAACAGACATTTTGGAGCAGGAGCAGGAGCGTCCCACTTCGTCGGATGCATTCACCCACGAAAGCTCATGCTCCAAACTTCTGTTAGTCTATAAGGTGCCACAGGACTCTTTGCTGCTTTTACAGATCCAGACTAACACAGCTACCCCTCTGATATATGACTTAAGAGAAGGTCACACAAAAAAACATTCCACTGTCTCCTCTGCCTCTGTTTCCAGCTGCCTTTCTGCTTTGGCATTTCTCAGATTTGGGGAAGAGAGAACATCTGACTCACATGCACTTGTTCTTCCTTCAGTGATTAGTTGAAGAACTGGGCAATTAAATACTTTTTTTTTAATGGTGACTATTTGCTGAAATTTTTTGAATGAATTCTCCTTGGTTCTGCTTATGCCTTTTTTGCGTTCTCTTTCTGCAAACATCCAAGCAAACAACTTTACCAGCACAAATATTCATGGCAAATGAACTTCCAAGCTATGTGCACAAATATTAATCAAACCTAAAATTTAATTGTGCATATACAAGTCATCAGGCCAAAGGTATATGCATGCTCATCCACTCAAGTATCACAATTCCAGGGGACTTATTTGATCAGTTACAACTTCACACAATGTGAACAGCAAATACCAAGTATTGAATGCTCACACAGAACTATTTGTGATTGATACATAGAGTTAAAACAGCACAAAAATGTAGGCAAATAACTTAAACTAAATATATTTGAGAAAATCAGGATCTGGTCATGCATATTCAACTAGTGGGGGAAAATGCTAAATTCATTAGATAAAATACCAGTTGCAAATTATTCACTTGGCTATGCTCATTTGCCGTGGGATCCAAAGTTATAAACACTTGCTGCAGGTTAAGGCAGAGAGTGATATCAAACTGGTTGGAATTCTAAAGCAAATGAGCAGCGACATAACATTTCAGGAATTCACAAGGAGAGTAAGCACAGTGCTGGCCCATGTGAAGTCTTAATGAAGGGACCAGATCATCAAGTTGTTTAGCATTTAAAGTGTACCATTAAGACAAGGAGGTAGAAAACAAGGTGAAAATCTCTGTAAGAGGAAGTTATGAGGAATATAAAGCCTGACACCAATAAAACACTGAGAATGAAAGCAATAAGACCTAGCTGAGTCTGAGCAAGGAGCGTGTGTGGGTGTCAGGACCTGTCAGAAAGAGACTATGGGAACAGATGTAGAAGCAGCAATCCAATCTATTCTGATCCATTTTTATTTATATACTGCTGATGGAAAGCCCTTCAAGTGCTTTGCAATTACTCAGATAAAAATTCAATTCAATACACTAAAAAATTTCAGATTAAAGAGAGAGGAGGTGGGTGCAGGGCTGGGCCAGCCCCACTGAGAATGAGAGAAGAAAGGTAGAGAGAGAACTACTGCAGGCAGATGGAAGACAGAAATAACAGAACTAGGCAGATAAGAAGACCATGAGAACCCCAGTAGGGCACTGGGAGGAAAGATAGATTAGACAGCAGGAGAGCCACAGGAATGGACTGGGCCCCAGCCCCCAGTTAAGAACTGGTATCAGAATGGCAGTGGCGCTGGCCAGAATCTCAATAAGAAACTGGTTGCAAGTGGAAGGGAAGTAATAATATTGTGAGCCCCAGTAAGGCCTTGTCATATACGAAAAACACAGACCAAAAAAACCCATTCCTCTGTAGTCTAGATAAGGCCTAAGGAAATGGGAGATGTGATTGGACTAAAGAATTTTAAAAAATAATAATCTTGAGGCAAATTAGAAAAAGCAGTTGTTTTACTATGTGTTTAATTAAACTGCACAAGCAAGCTGACACGGCTACCCTCTGGCTTACTTTTCATCTCCACCCACACATTTCTTCTGCAGATTCTGAGTGACACCACTCTCACCCAGTGAAACAGTAGATAAAAACCTATCCAGAACAATTTTCATTGGCTGCTTAGTGCTCTTGATGGCAGGACCCTCTTACATAGCAAATACTGAAAGCTGACTAAACCACTCATGGGCATCATTCTCCTTCCCAATTCTCTGCATTGGCAAGTCTCAGTAAACAAATTCAAATCAGACAGTATAGCTTTTCTTCCCCTGCTTAAGAGAATACTGCCCACTGCTCTATAGGTGAGGGGAAAAATGTAGGGAGCCCTCATCTCCCTATGCAACCAACAAAATATCATCCCTAGGGTACAAAGAAATGGCCTCAGCTAATACGCCAAATAATTTGTCCCTAAGGCACTCTCTGCAGGGTAAAGGGGTTGTCTAGGCTGGCTGTCAGTCAGCTGCTGAATATGTTGACAGCATCTGCACAATGTGCTAGCAGGCAACAGCAGGAAAAGGCATACTCCTTCTCATCTGGGGAACTTAAATAGCACATAAAAGTGCATTGCAACCTTTCACTTTCAGCCATCATGCCCTGTAGTGATGGGGTTATAGGACCTCTTCCGCTGTCCTCACACCATGTGAGGTTGCTTGAAGTAAGGGCAGGATTTTGGCCTTAGTCTATTTAACAAACAAAACTAGATGATTCCACTGTTTCTTCCTGTTGTGATGCTTTGCATGCTATGGCCACAAACCAACTTCACTGTGTCTGATCTGTGCCAGTTCAGGACACTTTAAATCTTTTCATGTTCCAAGCAGTCTTTTCAAAGCCATTCTTCCTCTTATCTATCTATATCTAGCTATGTGTGTGCTTGTCTGTCTTGCTGGTAATTCCATCACAGTAATATCTAAACTCTTCTACAATGTCCATAGTTCCTGCATAAAAGACAAATTTTCCCCAGAGGCTGAATTTATTGTTGTTATCAACTCATCCTGATCAGTCATTTATTCTCCTGTCATAACCTCAAACTCACATGCAAAAGACAAGTCCTTTAGATTTGCAATAGATTTGGACAGCTTTTCACACAGGTTCAAGGAACTGTACCTTTCATCTAGGAGTTTTTACTTAGGTGGGAAAAAAATGGAGAATTGAGAACATGAAGTTACTTTGTTACTTTGTTCTTTCTGTTGCTGCAGCATCCTTTAGCAAGCAAAGACAACTTGCATAAGTAATTCATGCTTCAGTTTCCTCACTTGAAAAATGGAAATAATAATGGTTTTCACCTTTGTGATCTTCAAATGAAAAGTTCCATGTGCTATTATTATACTTTACACTAGGATTTAATAATAGAAACCCCAGAACATGTGCAAAGGGAAGGTGATCAGAACTAGGGTGCTACCATGCATGTGTGTTTTGGAGTTCCCTCAAGTTTCTTTTAGTTCGCTGAAATAGCTCTTGCCAAAGATTCAAGAGGAGCAGGCTGAGTCTCAATTTTGCACAGCGTCAAACCAGAACCAGAAAACATACCAGATCTGATTCTAAACTTCTCTGTATTTTGAAGTTTTTCAGATCTGAGGTTTGGTTTGACCCATTATAAAGACCAGGCCTAGACGCTGCATTTGAATCTGGAACTGAACTATTTTAACATTCAGGGATGTTCAGACCTTAGGTTTTGGTTCAGGCTCAACTCTAGTTTTCCACCTCTGGTACAGAAGTAAAGACAGCTTGGAATAGATTGAGTTGCTGTTCCTATATCTGTTGCCTATTCTGTTTCTGATGGCAGAAGCACTCTCTTTAGTGCAAAATATTTCTCAATACAGGTTCACACAACGTTGGGATCACACAACACTAAGCAATGTGACACATTAGTCAGGAAATAAAGCAATATAATAGAAGGTGCTGCCATTTTTTCCTATAACTCTAGTTGCTCATACATAACCTTCTGTATTGGTCCACACACTCTGAAGCAGAATTGTAACATGGGGCACAGCTCAGGCTACCACTCCCTCTCTCACCCCTCCTTCCCAACTCAGAGCTGTGGTGCATCCTCCCTTCCCCTAGCCATGTGTACTTGGGGAAAGAATCTGCAGGGAGAACCTGCCAGAGACTGAAGCTGGCATGGCAGAGCAGTTGCAGGAGCTTCCTATGGCACAGAAACTGTGGAACCTGACCAGCAGGCACAGAACGCCTGGCATTGCTGCTTGTCCCTTCCCCCTCAGTGCCCTAGGGGGGCATGGAGGAATGTTGGGGGGGCAGCCAGGTGTTCTCTGCTAGCAGGTCAGTTTCCTCCTCATGGTTTGTGTAAGGGGAGGGCAGGAAAGCAGCAAACCAGGAGAGCCAGGCAGCTGAGCTGCTTCTTAAGCATCTGTGCAGTGTACAGCCCAGGTGAGTGACAGAGTGAATTACTCCTAGGGGAATTAGAATCCTGCACCTGGCTCAACTGCTGGGGGTGGGGAGAATGGGATTTTCTCTTCCCCTGGAGCAGTTGGAGCCCCATCAGACCCACCCCCAGGAACCTTCCTGGCTGCAGGAAGCTCCTCACCCACATAGGCGCCTACTCCATGGGCATTCCAAGGATGGAGCACCCAGGGAAAAAAATAGTGGGTGCTCAGCACCCACCGGCAGCCCTGCCAATCAGCTCCTCCCCCTCCCTCTCAGTGCCTCCTGCTCGCCACGATCAGCTGTTCAGTGGTGGCGCTGGGGAGGAGGGGGCAGAGCGAGGGCAGGGCATACTCAGGAGAGGGGGTGGAATGGGGCAGGAATAGGCGAGATGGGGGCAGAGCAGGGGCGGGAAGAGATGGGGTGGAGGTGGGGCCTTGGGGAAAAGGGTGGATTGGGAGCAGGGTTGAGAAGCCCCAGGGAAATGAGGAAGCCAGCACCTATGTTTGCTCCTCTCTCCTGCTTCCTGCCACCATCATTGCTCAGCCACAGGGAGGAAGCGTCACTGTATGGGGAGCTCCACCCCGTCCATCCAACCCTCTTGCATTTGGACCCCTCCACACACCCCAAGAACCTCCCACACTGAGTCACCCCCCCCGTCAACCCCTCCCTGCACTTGAATCCCTACCCTGCAGACTCTTACTCTGCATTCAGAACCCTCACAACGAGCCCCACCCCTCCACCCCCGGATCCCCTGCTGAGCCTCATCTCCCCAACCCCTTGATCCCGTCCCCAGAATATAGAAGTCAAACTATGCCTATTAGTGTCATGGACTTGAACTATAGCTGGACAGCATAAAGGCACCCAATATTACAGGACAGGTGGTGACAATACCTGTTACTGGTCCAGGTGAGCCCCAAAACATCACAAACATCCCTGCCCACAGGAGTATGGCTGTAGGCTAATGCTTTTATTTTTGTAACAATGAATTCCTAGGGAATATGATAACACAAGGAGGGATCAAACCCAAACTTCCTGCATAACAATGCAGAGTATTCCCACAAGGCTACCAGGCAAGACATCAAACATGACATGTAAGGCCTTTCAAAATAAAATCTCATTAAAAGTATATCTAAACGTTAACATTAGCCATTGCGCTAAGACAAAAGAAACAAGCTCAGAACAAGGAGTATTTTAAGGTGGCCACCCAGCCAAGTTCTGACCAGACAAACAGCTGACTTGTTAAAGCCAATACCTCCCGCTTCCAACCATTCAGCCACTCCCCTTTCAGTTGCAACTGCCATTATTTATCCATCTCAGAGTGCACTTATAAATCTTGGCTTGGTTTGTTTTCTTTTCAACATTTTGTCAAAATTTGATTGTAGCAATAAAACACATTAGTGCAATGATGAAAGAAGGGAGCAATGAAGTTTGCGGTCATTGAAAACTTCAACCCACTAAGAATACTCTTGCTGACACTTTTATAGGGCAGCAACTTGGAAGTTGAGAGACCTAGATTCTAGTCTGACTCTGCCACTGCGTCACTGTAACTTGGGTAAGTCATGCAGCTTCTCTATTCTCTGACACTTACCTCCTTGGTGAGTTGCTTGTGATCTGCAGCTGAAAAGAGCAATATTAGTGCTAATGTTCGAGCTGCTCACAGAAATTTGAAGTATTGATGATTTTATGATGTTGATATTTTGAATTATGACCAAAAAAAAAAAAGGAGTCACTTTCATGAAAATGCCATCCCACTTTTCAACCAGCTTTAGAGCAGTGACATTTTTCTTTTAAGCTTTTAATTCCCAAGAAAAATAGGGGTGGAATGTTCATGCCCATTGCATCTTCTATTTTCAAACAACTCTTTTAAGTATTCATATATATTCAATATATGAATCGTATACCTTTGATTAGAGAGATTTTTCACAATATTTTCTTAGTTTCTTACATTAGCTTCAATTTTTTAATTTACATTTTAATACTCCTAGACCAATATAAGTCTATGTCTGATTCACATTGAGAGGATCTCTGACTTTCTCTAGAAGGCTAATAAAAAAGAGAAACAGGAAAAGAGATGCTAGTCTATACATTAAAGATTATAGTTACAAATAACTGGAGAGTGATAAAAAATTTATAATAAAATATACCCTAAATATTATTGCATACTCATAAATTGCATTACTTCCAATTTAAATAGAGACAGCAGCACAACTGGTGCATTTTTAGGACAGCCTGCTTCCAGACAGAATGATAAAGAAAAAAGAAAGCAAGCTGTATGTAATAATTGTTACTTTAATTCTGAGCATCATCATCTAGGGCTTGACCCTGAACCACTGATGTAAATGGAATTTTTGCCGGTGATTTCAATGGGCACATTTTAGAAAAATTCAATATTAGAGAAAAAAAGTTTGCACCCAAAATCTTGTTCATAAAAATATTGTTCATGCAGAGCTACATTTTTCACAGTTTCAGATAAAAACCCAAACCAAATCACCCTGTGGGTGAAGGTCACGCCTGGCAAAGAGCTTGATCCCAAGCTCATTGAAGTCAATGGAAAACTCTGAATCAGGCCCCGAAGCTCTATTTTGAGGCTTTAAAATAGAGTTCAGTGGTGCATCGATCTTGTATTGGCCCTCTTCACAGGGGTAAATTTTACCCATTAAAAAGAACCAGAAACAGTTCTGAATTTGGGGGAAGTTTGGATCTCAACCAAGATCCAAACTTTCCAGCTTGGACCTATCTTTTGTAAACATTAAAGATTTGATTCCACATGTGTACAGACATTTCCTTGAATTTACTTTTAGAGAGAATCTAGGCTTTGCCCAGCAATGCTAAGCACTTTTGCTTTTCTTTCCCCTTTTGCCTGGCTGTTTTGCTACTGGGAGAATCTGCTGAGCTGCAGTCCTAGAGTCAAACCACATCCTGCTCTTTTCTGCCTAAAAATGTTTTGGGGCTATTTGCCTACCTTTACAACAAGCTCTGGTGAGTGTGTTAGTGAGCAGAGATTGGCACTCAATGGCTTGACATTGGCACTCAATGGCTTGACCTTTTTAGCACTGTGGTGGTGGACTGGAGACTTAGATGGCTAAGATAGCTAAGTCAAACAGCATTAGGACTGAGCAGCTGGAGGGACTGGCTTATGAGGGAAGAGTCAAAGAACTAAATAGCTTAGCCAGAAAACAGCGGATGATGGAAGAGGAATAAGAGCCATTTAAAAGTATTTGAAGGATATGAACACCAAATAAGGAGAGGAATTATTTTGGATGTGCCAAGGGCGAAAAACCCTAGCTGGCTTCAAGACTGAGCTTCACGAGTTTGTGAAGAGGATGGTATGTTGGGACTGTCTACAATGGCATGTGGCCCATCCACAACTGCCAGTAGCAAAAATCCCCAGTTGCTGGAGACAAGGACACTAGATGAGGAGGGTGTGACGTTCCCCTCTGGTGTTATTTGGACGGGTGATCTTCTAGGTCATTCCAACCCTTGACTCTGGGAGCCAGGCTTACTCTGCTATGCTGGGAGAACCCCCACTCCTGGGCTGTTCACACACAGCCTCTGGCATGTAAGCTGTTCCTTGGTTTGTGCAACCAGATGACACTAGCCAATATCTCTGGTCCCAGACACGACCCTAGGAACCTCCATCTTGCAGTGTCCAGTTATGCCCACTGGAAGCTGCAAGCTTATATGAGTTCATCAATTTAACAAAGAAATTGATATGCACCAGGCTTGTTATATCAAGGGGAGTCTCTGTTACACTTCAAACCAAACACACTGCTTCAGGCAGAACAAACAAATAGATTTATTAACTATAAAGATAGATTTTAAGTGATTATAAGTCAAAACATAAGTCATATTTGGTCAAATAAAATTAAAGCAAAATGCATTCTAAGCTGATCTTAATCCTTTCAGTGCCCTTACAAGCTTAGATGCTTCTCACCACAGGCTGGCTGGTTGCTTTTCAGCCAGGCTCTCCCCTTTGATCAGTGCTTCAGTAGCTTGGTGTGGTGTCTGTATATATAGGCGGAAGAGAGACAAAGAACATGGCAAATGTCTCTCCCTTTCTTCCCTCTTGGCTCCCCCCCCTTCAAAGTCAGGTGAGCATTACCTCATCATAGTCCCAATCTGACCAAGGGAAGGGGGGTGACTCCCTTGAGAGTCTTACAGATTCTTTTGTTGCTGCCTAGGCCAGTTTCCTTTGTTCCTGTGAGGCTGGGCTGGGTTTGTTCCATACCTGCCCTTATGAGGTGTGAACTGCCCCTCTGCTCTTGAACAGTTTTGCCTGAGCTTGCTTTAAGCCATGAGGATACATTTTCAGCCTCATAACTATATACATGAAATTATAACCTATAACACTACTATAACAACCATGCTCAGTGAATCGTGAGCCTTCCATAGACACCCAACATGACAAACTTTGCATTAGATACCACACAACCATTTTATAAAGATGAACAGGAGAGTGTAGGGTGTTCCCCCAAGGTACAGAGCATCATAGAGGGCTCTGAGTTACTACAAATAATTCCTTATAAGAACATAAGAACGGCTGTACCGGGTCAGACCAAAGGTCCATCTAGCCCAGTATCTGTCTACCGACAGTGGCCAATGCCAGGTGCACCAGAGGGAGTGAAGCTAACAGGCAATGATCAAGTGATCTCTCTCCTGCCATCCATCTCCATCCTCTGATGAACAGAGGCTAGGGACACCATTCCTTACCCATCCTGGCTAATAGCCATTTATGGACTTAACCACCATGAATTTATCCAGTTCCCTTTTAAACACTGTTATAGTCCTAGCCTTCACAACCTCCTCAGGTAAGGAGTTCCACAAGTTGACTGTGCGCTGCGTGAAGAACTTCCTTTTATTTGTTTTAAACCTGCTGCCTGTTAATGTCATTTGGTGACCCCTAGTTCTTGTATTATGGGAATAAGTAAATAACTTTTCCTTATCCACTTTCTCTACATCACTCATGATTTTATACACCTCTATCATATCCCCCCTGAGTCTCCTCTTTTCCAAGCTGAAGAGGCCTAGCCTCTTTAATCTTTCCTCATATGGGACCCTCTCCAAACCCCTAATCATTTTAGTTGCCCTTTTCTGAATCTTTTCTAGTGCTAGAATATCTTTTTTAAGGTGAGGAGATCACATCTGTACACAGTATTCAAGATGCGGGCGTACCATGGATTTATATAAGGGCAATAATATATTCTCAGTCTTATTCTCTATCCCCTTTTTAATGATTTCTAACATCTTGTTTGCTTTTTTGACCGCCTCTGCACACTGCATGGACATCTTCAGAGAACTGTCCACGATGACTCCAAGATCTTTTTCCTGACTCGTTGTAGCTAAATTAGCCCCCATCATATTGTATGTATAGTTGGGGTTATTTTTTCCAGTGTGCATCATTTTACATTTATCCACATTAAATTTCATTTGCCATTTTGTTGCCCAATCACTTAGTTTTGTGAGATCTTTTTGAAGTTCTTCACAATCTGCTTTGGTCTTAACTATCTTGAGTAGTTCAGTATCATCTGCAAACTTTGCCACCTCACTGTTTACCCCTTTCTCCAGATCATTTAGAATAAGTTGAATAGGATTGGTCCTAGGACTGACACCTGGGGAACACCTCTCCATTCTGAGAATTTACCATTAATTTCTACCCTTTGTTCCCTGTCTTTTAGCCAGTTCTCAATCCATGAAAGGACCTTCCCTTTTATCCCATGACAGCTTAATTTACATAAGAGCCTTTGGTGAGGGACCTTGTCAAAGGCTTTCTGGAAATCTAAGTACACTATGTCTACTGGATCCCCCTTGTCCACATGTTTGTTGACCCCTTCAAAGAACTCTAATAGATTAGTAAGACACGATTTCCCTTTACAGAAACCATGTTGACTATTGCTCAACAGTTTATATTTCTCTATGTGTCTGACAATTTTATTCTTAACTATTGTTTCAACTAATTTGCCCAGTACCGACGTTAGACTTACTGGTCTGTAATTGCCGGGATCACCTCTACAGCCCTTTTTAAATATTGGCGTTACATTAGCTAACTTCCAGTCACTGGGTACCGAAGCCGATTTAAAGGACAGGTTACAAACCTTAGTTAATAGATCTGCAATTTCATATTTGAGTTCTTTCAGAACTCTTGGGTGAATGCCATCTGGTCCTGGTGACTTGTTAATGTTGAGTTTATCAATTAATTCCAAAACCTCCTCTAGTGACACTTCAATCTGTGACAGTTCCTCAGATTTGTCACCTACAAAAGCCAGTTCAGGTTTGGGAATCTCCCTAACATCCTCAGCCGTGAAGACGGAAGCAAAGAATCCATTTAGTTTCTCCACAATGACTTTATTGTTTTTAAGAGCACCTTTTGTATTTTGATCGTCAAGGGGCCCCACTGGTTGTTTAGCAGGCTTCCTGCTTCTGATGTACTTAAAAAACATTTTGTTATTACCTTTGGAGTTTTTGGCTAGCCGTTCTTCAAACTCCTCTTTGGCTTTTCTTATTACACTCTTGCACTTAAGCTGGCAGTGTTTGTGCTTCTTTCTATTTGCCTCACTGGGATTTGACTTCCACTTTTTAAAGGAAGTCTTTTTATCTCTCACTGCTTCTTTTACATGGTTGTTAAGCCACGGTGCCTCTTTTTTAGTTCTTTTACCGTGTTTCTTAATTTGGGGTATACATTGAAGTTGGGCCTCTATTATGGCGTCTTTAAAAAGCCCCCATGCAACTTGCAGGGATTTCACTTTCGTCACTGTACCTTTTAACTTTTGTTTAACTAACCCCTTCATTTTTGTATAGTTCCCCCTTTTTGAAATTAAATGCCACAGTGTTGGGCTGTTGAGGTGTTCTTCCCACCACAGGGATGTTGAATGTTATTGTATTATGGTCACTATTTCCAAGCAGTCCTGCTATAGTTATCTCTTGGACCAGCTCCTGCACTCCACTCAGGATTAAATCTAGAGTTGCCTCTCCCCTTGTGGGTTCCTGTACCAGCTGCTCCATAAAGCAGTCATTTAAAGTGTCGAGAAATTTCATCTCTGCATTTCATCCTAAAGTGAAATGTTCCCAGTCAATGTGGGGATAATTGAAATCCCCCACTATTATTGGGTTCTTAATTTTGATAGCCTCTCTAATTTCCCTTAGCATTTCATCATCACTGTCATAAACAGATAAGTAAGAGTTAATAAAACAAAAGTGCTTCATATCTCTTTTGCCTGGAAAGGGTTAACAAGAACAGTGAGCCTGGCTGTCACCTGACCAGAGGACCAATCAGAGGACAGGATACTTTCAAATCTTGAGGGAGGGAAGTTTTGTGTGTGCTGTTAGTTTTTTGGTTGTTGTTCACTCTGCGGGCTCAGAGGGATCAGATGTGCAACCAGGTTTTTCTCCAATCTCTCCGATACAGGCTCTTATAAGTTCAGAATAGTAAGTACTAGGTAGATAAAGCGAGTTAGGCATATGGTTGTTTTCTTTATTTGCAAATGTGTATTTCGTTGGAAGGAGTTCAAATGTGCATTTGACTGAAAGGAGTTCAAATTGGTATTTTGCTGAAAAGATTTTAATTTGTACTTGTATACTTAGGCTGGGAGGGTATTCCCAGTGTCTATAGCTGAAAGACCCTGTACCTATTCCATTTTAAATTTACAAAAATAATTTTTACTGTTTTTCCTTCTTTAATTAAAAGCTTTTCTTGTTTAAGAACCTAATTGTTTTTTTATTCTGGTGAGACCCCAGGGGACTGGGTCTGGATTCACCAGGGAATTGGTGGGGAGAAAGGAGGGAAGGGGGAGAGAGAAGCTAAATTCTCTCTGTGTTAGGATTACTGTCTCTCTCAGGGAGAATCTGGGAGGGGAAGAGAGAAGAACGGGGGAAGGTAAATTTTCCTCTCTGGTTTAAGATTCAAGGAGTCTGAATCACAGTGATCTTCCAGGGTAACTCAGGGAGGGGAAGCCTGGGAGAGGCAACGGTGAGGGAAAGGGTTTACTTTCCTTGTGTTAAGATCCAGAGGGTCTGGGTCTTTGGGGTCCCCAGGCAAGGTTTTGGGGGGACCAGAGTGTACCAGGCACTGGAATTCCTGGTTGGTGGCAGTGCTACAGGTTCTAAGCTGGTAATTAAGCTTAAAGGAATTCATGCTGATACCCCATCTTTTGGACGATAAGGTTCAGAGTGGGAAATTATACCATGACAATCACTATTACTGTCCTGGTCAGGTGGTCGATAATAGATCCCTAATGTTGTATTTTTATTAGAGCATGAAATTTCCATCCATAACGATTCTATGGAACATGTGGATTCACTTAAGATTTTTACTTCATTTTAATCTACATTTTCTTTCACATATAGTGCCACTTCTCCCCCTGCATGACTTGTTCTGTCCTTCCGATATATTTTGTACCCGAGAATGATTGTGTCCCATTGATTGCTTTCAGTCCACCAGGTTTCTGTCATGCCTATTATATCAATATCCTCCTTTATCACGAGGCACTCTAGTTCACCCATCTTATTATTTAGACTTCTCGCATTTGAGTACAAGCACTTTAAAAACTTGTCCTTGTTTATTTGTCTGCCCTTTTCTGATGTGTCAGATTCTTTTTTATGTGACTGTTAATCATCTGATCCAGCCCTTACATTATCCTCTTCCGTCCTTTGTTCCTGACTATAACCTGGAGATTCTCTGTCATCAGACTGTTCCCTAAGAGAAGTCTGTGTCCAAGCCACATGCTCCTCTGCAGCAGTCGGCTTTCCCCCATCTCCCCCATCCCCCATCTCCTAGTTTAAAAACTGGTCTACAATCTTCCCAGGTGTCTGCCTGGTGGATCTTGCCATTATGCTCAGGGTCTAACTAATCGCCATATTTGGGGTTGGGAAGTAATTTTCTCCTGGGTCAGATTGGCAGAGACCCTGGAGGGGTTTCACCTTCCTCTGCAGCATGGGTCACTTGCAGATTTAAACTACTATAAATGGTGGATTCTCTGTAACTTGAAATCTTAAACTATGATTTGAGGACTTCAGTAAGTCAGCCAGAGATTGGGGTCTATTATAGGAGTCAGGATGTGAGATTCTGTGGTCTGCAATGTGCAGGAGGTCAGACTAGATGATCACGATGGTCCCTTCTGACCTTAAAGTCTATGAGACTAACAAGGAGTAATGGAATGAAAGTAGGCAAAGGAAAATGTAAGGTCTCCATCGAGAATATTTTCTACTATTAAGACTGGTTGGCTTGTGGACTAATTTTCCCAATGGAGGTGGTGGTAGCCCCATCTCTCATCTGATTGTCTAAGAGTCTTGGAGTTTATTCTTGGTTCTGTCACTGGTTAGCTATGTAAACTTGGGTAAGTCATTTCACTCCTCTGTGCCTCCATTACCTCCATATTGTTATTTGACAATACCCCATGGGCTTAACTGATTTGTGACTGGTGCTGACTTTTTGTATAACTTCTAACTTTAACATCTTTTGATTGAAGGTAAACGTTTCAAAACTACATATGTGATTTAGACTCCTAAATCACACTGAAAGTCACTAGAACGTAGGTCCCTAAGTACCTAAGTCATTTTGAAAATAGGACTTAGGACTCAAAGTCATTCAAGCACTTATGAAAATGTTACCCTAATGCAATAGAGATGGCAGGTCAGCATAGGACTCAAAGTCATTCAAGCACTTATGAAAATGTTACCCTAATGCAATAGAGATGGCAGGTCAGCATGAGCTCTGAATATGGAAAACATAGGTTCTTTTAAAAATGACAAAGAAAATAATGTTCTGAACACATGGCCATTTAGGTATGATCTGCAATGGAAAAATAAAAGGGATAGCAATTTAGGGCAAGAAACTGAATTGCTAGGTCTGAATCCTGCTGTTGTTGAGATCCCACAATAGGCTTACAACATGTGAATGGATCAGAGCTCATTGTCACTCTTCCTTTTCACCACAGATCTTACTAGGTGAAATTCACCCTATGCAGAGGGCCAGCACGATGCCTATGCATCACTTGTGTCCTCAAACTAGGGCTTAAAATAGGTCTGTGCTGACCTGGTGCACAGGAGTGAATTTCACCCTTGGTGAGACAGACCCTATTGACCTCCTTTTTGAGAGCCATATATGAATATGAAGGGATTTAGTACTAAGTAAGCAGTAAGGTGCAAATCAGAGCACAAATAAATATAAATTTCTTAGGTATGAGCAATGGAAGCCATTAGTGAAACTGGAAAGGAGTTGTGCATCTGTAATAATCATGCCCTTAGGCATCAAATTGTTCACCAGGCTACCATCATATTTCCAAAATGTTCAAGGAGAAATAACTGTGCTTTGATCAAGGCCTCCACTGCTCATTAACATATGGGTACATCTCTTCCCATGTGAGTCATTGTTTGTACTGTGTAAATAGTTAGTAACAGCTTCTTTTCACTTTCATTCAAACACAGAGTAGCTGCAGTAACCAGATAGAAAATTAGCAGCAGGCAAAAGCTGATTTTTACTGATGTCAAGGGAGAAATGTTAATTACCTTAAAATAGCAGAGCGGGCACTTGGTGGTACCTGCTAGAGGTTAAGATTGCAGAACAGTTTCTGCTCATAACTTCCTGAAACTTTCACCTATGGTGCTGAAATCATTCCTCTCTGCCACACGAAATGCACTGTGTGAGAGACCCAAAATGAGGGACACCCAAAAAGTGATTCACACAGGAAACTTACAATGCTGTGGGATTTCTTCTTTTAGGGTGCATAACTCTTTCTGTGGCTTCATTTCCATCTTTATTGCTGATGTAAATAACTTTCAACAACAAAAATGAAGGGGCACTACATTTGTGTGGAACACAGACAATTCTGAAATTAAAATGAGGAATAAGTGATAGGCAGGATTGAAAATCTGGGGTCTGACCTTCCAAGGGATTGATCACCCACACCTCACTTTGGGCTCTGGGTCTCTGCCAAAAGTGGAATTATTTTACAAAGTTTGAACAAAATCCCTTCAGCTACTTTGAGTAATGGAAGCGGGGAAAAAAATCAGAGGACTAAAAATCTAACCACATTCATTTCAATGGAGCTTCAGAAAAAAACTAAGAAGGCTGAAGCTTGAAAATTAGCATGAACTGAATTGTCACTGAGGACTAATTTCTTTATTTAGATGTGGCAGAGAGGTAATTTTTTAGAAGGTATGAATGATTGGAAAATTCTTTCTGATCATGCTCAGTGGGCATCCAGATACCAAGCATCAGATATAGCTAGCTCTATTGATGATAGTAGCTAGTTAGATAGATTGTAAGGGTGAAATCTTGACCAAACTGAAGTCAATGGGAATTTTGCCACTGATTTCAACAGAGACAGGATTTTACCCTAAGATTTTAACAGAGTGTAGTGAAACCTTGCCCTTTTATGACATCACTTCCCAGTGGTGGAGTGCACACTCTCTAAGAGGCTCTGGTACACTTGGCCTGTGGGATGCCATATGGCTGTGTTTACACTAGTGAAAATTTCCCACCAGAGCGAACTACTAGCTCAGCTGAGCTAATAGTGGCATTGTAGGAAGGCATAGTGTTTTTACCACTATATTAGTTAAACCTTTAGATGAACTGGTTCAGTTAACATAGTGCTAAAAATGGCAGAAGCTGCTGGAGCCTTGTCTACACTTGCAGTGCCGGATTAACTCTCCTGTGGTCCCAGGGCTATTAGATTTTGTGAGGCCCCTGTATACAAGTCTTTTTCCTGGGAGGGAGTTTGGTGCAGGAGAGGGCTGGGGCAGGGGAGTAGGGTGCAGGAGGGGGTGCAGGGTCTGGGAGTGTGTTTGGTGCTGGAGAGGGCTCCGGGCTAGTGCAGAGTGTTGGGGTGCAGGAGAGGGTGAGGTGTGTGGGCTCTGGGAAGGAGTTTGGTGCAGGAGGGAGCTCTGGGCTGGAGCAGCAGATTGGGGTGCAGGAGGGGGTACAGGGTTTTGGAGGGAGTTTGGTGCAGGAGAGGGCTTCGTTTTGAGGCGGGGAGTTGGAGTGCAGGGGGGGTCTGGGAAGGAGTTTGGGTGTGGGGGGGGATTCTGACCTGGGGCAAGGGGTTGGGGTCTGGAAGGGGGTGCAGACTCCAGCCAAGAGGAGCTTACCACAGGTGGCTCCCAACTGGCAGCTGTCATAGCATTCCTTCTCAGATCTGAACCTTAGAGTTCAGAAAATGAGATACTAGCACCTGAATCCTCTAAGCTTAATTACCAGCTTAGATCTGATAGCACTGGTACCACCCAAAAATATAGTGTTTTGGGGCACTCTGACCTCCCCAGCCTTCCCTGGGGACCCCAAGAACCCAGATCCCTTGGATTCTTAAAACAAGGAGAAATAAACCATTCCCCCACCTTTCCCCCTCCCAGAATTTCCCTCCCTGGGCTATCCTGAGAGATACTGATCCAACCTCTTAAATCACCATACAGAGAAGCATCTCCCTTCCCTACCACAAAGAGGCAAACAGATTCATGGAAAACAGAGAGAGATTCTCTCTCTCCCCCCTCCCGTCTCCCCCATCCGTCCTAGTGAGTTATCCCAATCCCCTGGAATAAAACAAGGGAGACAAGAAAAAAAATCAATCAGGTTCTCTAAAAAGAAACCTTTTAATAAAAGAAAGGAAAAAGTAAAGAATATCTCTGTTACTTCAAGATGTAAATATTACAGGGTCCTATAGCTTACAGACACCAGAAAGAGATTTTCCCCCTAGTACCAATACAAATCAAAATATTCCCAGCAACTACACATATAAAAGTTAACCAGCCAGATCCCAATTGCAAATAGAGTAAAACAATCAAAAAGCCTAAACCACCTATTTTTACTTACTATTTGAAAAGAAACTTACAAAGCCTGTAGTAATGTCTGGTCTCTTTCAGAACCTCCGAGAGAAGAACACACAACGGACAAAGAACACACACAAAAACTTCCCTCCACCCAAATTTAAAAGTATCTTGACTTCTGATTGGTCTTCTGGTCAGGTGTCCAGTTCCCTGCTTGTAACCCTTTACAGGTACAAGAGACATTAACCCTTAACAATCTGTTTATGACAGCAGCGTAGCAGGGCTCAGGCAGGCTGCCTGCCCTGGCCCCATGGGCTGGCTGCTGGCACATCTCTGTGTGCCCTGCGGGGAGGGGGACAGCGTGTCTCTGTGCGCTGCCTGCACCTGCATGTACTACCCCCGCAGCTCCCATTGGCCAATTCCCGGCCAATGGGAGCTGTGGGGATGATGCTGGGGGCGGGGGCAGCATGCAGAGCTGCTTCCTCTCCCCCCTCACTCCCAGGGACCACGGAGAAGTGCCAGCAGTCAGCTGTTTCTGGGAGCGGTGTGGGGCCAGAGCAGGAAGCTTGAGTGCCCCGGAGATCACTGCTTGTGATTTATTTTTGCGGGGTCCCCCTTGAGCCGGGGCCCTGGGCTGCAGCCCCTAAAGCCCCTGCCCTAATCAAGTCCTGTACACTTGGGCTCCTGCCAGTGCTATTCCTGGCATAGCTTAACCAGTAGTAGCATCAGTGAGGTTTTTACTAAATTCATCTGTGAAGTCCCAACCAAGGACTATAGCCTGCAGCATTATGGCTACATTCTTTGCAGGTACACAAGGTGATGGAAAAGCAGCTCCCTGTGTCCTCTCTCAGCTCTTGCACATCTGTACTGGGGCAGACAGACTGTTAAATTCCCAGGTCAGGCAATGCAAAATTAGTGCCCAAAGCTACATCAGTTCAGCCATATGTGGTATTTTCTATCCTTGTTTTGTTAATTAAATATGCAGCCTGGTATATTATTGTTTATATCCTAAAAATCTATATGATGAAACATAAAAGATGAGCATTGTGGCAGAGTTCCCATTGCTAAACTGCTCCATTTTCAGATGATTTGGGATTTTAACTACAACCTGCATGTTGCATTAATGCCATTTTTCCATTCATTAATAACCATTTTATCCATTTCCTTTCCTAACTGCTGCTGGAGATTAATTTTAATTTGTTTCTTAAATCTGAGGAACCGGGCCTGCTCCTACTAAATCAATGGAGATTTTGTCACTTGCTTCATTGATAGCAGGATCCATCCCATAATAATGAAATACTTCGTTGTCCACTGAAAGAGTTACAAACATAAACCCTAGTTCAGCAAGCTGCTCCACTCAGGCAGATTACTGCACTTGGGCAGAGTCTCATTTACTCCTATGAGGTTCTATGCATCCACCTGCATAGAGCAATTTATGGGATTGAGCCATAGCTGTAACCACTGGAGGGAAAAGGGAACACATTCCCCCAATTTATTATCCTGTTCACATCACTTTCAATGTGGCTGTAGCACTGAAGCGACCTAGTCTCTCTAACCTTTTGTCTATACATCCTATTAGTAGGACAAAAACAATCTCCCTCCTCTCTCTCTCTTTTAATTTGCTAAGCATGACGATCCCTATGATATTGGTAGGATTTATATTGGCAGATTTAGCAGACACTTCATATTTATGTAGCCTGGAGGATAGAGAGAAATCCCAAATTCAGATTCTATCAGTAAGCTATTTGTTATCTAAATAAATATTTGTGACTAGTGGATCTGACATAGATAAGGCATGTTTATTGTTATAGTTATGCTTATTGGGCATGATTTACTTTGGTCTATGTTGTTTCAGACTGTTTTCATTCTTTTATAGTTAATTTGTGCTGTTTTATTGTTTGTATATGTTTTGTCATGGTTCGTTGTGTTTTGCCTCTTTTTGTGTGTGTGCTGAGTGCTGTAAAAATGCAGCGCACAGAAAATTTACAAAAACAAAGAATGTTTCCAGAGTCATTTCAAAATCCAAGCCATCCTCCAGTCATTTGTGTATGAAGTGGAGTACAAAGCAGTGCAGACAGGGAGTTTTTAAATAAATCATAACTACTGACACATACAAATGCCACGGCTGCAATAGATGCCTGATCCAAAGCCTATCGAATGGGCATTGGGACCAGGCCCACTGCAGGTTCACAACTGGTTACCTATGCAGTTGAATCTCTGAACAGATGATTTTCATTCTCCTGCCCCAAGACTTGCCAAGTTGGTATTAGCCTCTCACTTAGGTGTGCAGTGCTTTCTTTGTTCGTCAGTGCCACGGGCTGAAAATGTTTAATGTGTACAGATGTGAATTTGCGTGCACAATTTCCCAGGTCACATGGGCAAGATGGCCTATATATTTGGTAAAAAATTGCCTGCAGAGCTTTTCCTATGGTTCTGGAAGAAGATTTTAGAGTTGAAAAATGGATCAAATTCTGCTCTCCTTACTCATGGAAGTGTTCTCATTGATTTAAGTGGGATAATTTGCATGAATAAAGTGACTGAATTTGGACAATGACTAACTCGGAGAGCTTGAGCCTGGAAGATGCTGAAGTACCTCCTACAATGTGCCTAGTTGTCTCCATTGCTTGGAAGCACTCAACACTCTGCAGGATTGGGACCTTCACATTCCATTTTTAGTAGGCTTATTTAAAAGAACTTTTTGTTGTATTATTTGTAATTAATTACTGCTGCAATAGTCCTCCATGGTCCCTGTTTCGCTCAAATACTCTCTTGCACCTTGCCATGAAAACCATATTGTGCTTTTCTTTTCTTGCCTTCCTGCTTCCTTTTTGGTTTAGTGGTGTGCATATCCCCTTTTAAATACCCAGGAAACATCAAAGATAGCATTGGAGGATGCTCAGAAGATGTGGATACTCATATACCAGTGGTCGCTATTACTCAGTGGCTCAGCTATAGGCCCTGGCCCTGCAACTGGAGCTTCTTGGATGGACTTCTGTCCTGAGCAGAGCCCCACTGAAATCAATCATTAGAAACTAGAGCCTACTGTAAGCTGCAGCCTGTCACTGTCTGATCTGGCCCTGTAGTCTAGAGCCCTGCCTTCCAAAAATGAAGGATAATTCTTTGGTCTCTGCAGCTATACCCCACATCCATAATGATAGCAGCAGCTCCACCCATCGGGATCTGCACAGATAGAGGTACCTGCGTGGTTGCAGGCTCTGGCCCACAGTTACTTCTTGAATCAACTTGTGTATATTACTCAAGAGAAAGTCAAGAACCACTTTTTTGCTTCACACTGTTTTTGCTTCATAGTCAGTTAAATGAAACTTTCTATACAGGAGAATAAGGAATAAAGAATGAAAAATAAAGAATAGTGAGCCTTGGTCACACACAAATATAGATATTCATAGGAAAGCAAACATTAATCTGAGCAACAACCTGATCCGATGAATGCTCATAAATGGTGAACCATGAGGGGTAAGAATATGATGGAGCACCACAGCAGTTCAAAATTAGAATGAATGTTCACAAACAGCCTGTTTGCAGAGTGGCCAGCTCTAATAATGACTGAGCCTTGGATTCGAAATCTTCTCTTTTGTTGAGGCAACTTCCAAGAGCCACAAAAATGATTTTGAGGGCGGGAAAATGGCCTTACAGTGAGAGACTTAAAGAGCAAAACCTGTTTAGTTTATCAGGTTGAGATAAACTAAAGAAGATCAAGAGGTGGCTTGATCATGGTGTTAACTACTTTCCTGGGGAAAAAATACTAGGTATTAATGAGCTCTTTAACCTAGCCGAAAAAGATATAACAAGGACCAATGGCTGGAAGCCAGACAGATTCCAGCAGAAAAGAAGACACAATTTTTTTTTTAAACAATGAGAGTGATTAACCACTGGAACAAATCAAGACTGGGCACCTTTCTGGCAGATATGCTTTAGTCAAACAAAAGTTATGCTTAGTCAAAAACAAGTTATTGGATTCAATACAGGGGTAACTGGGTGAAATTTAATGGCCAGTGATGTACAGGAAGCCAGACTAGATGATCTAGTGGCCCTTTATGACCTTAACCACCAGGAAAAGTCAGTATCTGCTTATGCCATTTTAAAGATGGGTAAACTGAAGCAGAGAATAAGGGTATGTCTACAGTGCAATAAAATACCTGCGACACCAGAGCATGGGTCAAGTGAACTGGGCTTGCAGAGTTTGGGCTATGGGGCTAAAAATAGCAGAGCAGATGTTCAGGCTCAGGCTGGAGGGCTCAGGCTCCTGAAACCCCAGGAAGAGGGAAAGTCTCAGAGCCCAGGCTCCAGCCTGTGCCCAAACATCTACACTGCTATTTTTAGCCCTGCAGTCCAAGCTCTGAGACTTGGTGCCTGTTGTGTGGCACTAGGCTGAAAGGGGAGAGAAGGGAGAACTCACCCTTGCTTACAGGGCCATGAGGCCTAGCGGCCAGAGTCAGTAAAGCTGGGCTGTGCCACCAGTGTCTACTGTCTCAGATAATAGCAACCAATATTAGGCCATGGCATCTAGGCCCTTGGGCAGTCACTGCTCCCTGTAGTGGGTGCGGGAAGGGATAGGGGCACCCAGGCCCATCCTACACCACCAGGTCCCAATCCAAGGCCCTGTGGAACAAGTAGTCCCAATTTCAGGTTCTGATTCCTATTTCATTAAATATGTTCCCTGGGCCACTTCCTACACAGGATTCCAGCTCCGGTGGTTACTCTCAGGGCAGCGGCCGCTTGCCTCCCTCTGTCTCCGTGGTTGCCTGGGGTCCCATAGTAGATTTGATGGGTTTGGCTTCCTCTGTTTAGAGCACCAGCAGCTTCTTAGCAGGAGCTTGTAGCCTGCAACCACTCTCCTTCTCAGTCAACCCAGCCTGAGCTAAGCTGCTTCCTTTTATACCCTGTCTCCAGCTGGAGCATGCCCAACAGGAGAAAGGGGCATGGCCTCTTGGGCCCACAGGGAGGGGCTAACCCTTGCTGGGTTGATACACCTTGTCACAATGCTGCAGTTTTTTTTTTATTGCAGTGTGGACATATCATATGTGATTTGTCCAAGGTCACACAACAAATCATTGTGGGTCTATATCCAAAACCTACTGAAGTCAGTGTAAACACTCCCATTGACTCCAGTGGGTTTTGAAACAGATGCTAATAGGGCTAGGAACCATCCCCATGGATCCCATTCCCCTACTTTAACCATTCAGCAGTGTGAAAGTAGAATGAATTATATAGTAAGAATAGAAAGGATTAAAGAAATGCTGTCTGTACCTTTAAGCAAAACTGTTGGAATGCTGCAATCCAGGTGTCAGGAATACAGACATTAACATAGAACAATTGCACCGTTTGAGGGCAATTGGTGAAGTATTAGCCTTAAATCGATAACAGTTAGTAAGGAAATAGGGTATGCATGCTGTGTCCCAGGTGAATTTTCCTATTTTGCTTTCTTTGTCCCTTTGTCTAATTCCCGCTCTTTTATCTGTATAAATAAGACTGTTTGGGCCTTGCATGGCCACTCACATATTCTGAATGTTATTGGCGGAGCGCTGCGCTAATAAACAGAGTGGTCTAGCAAATTGTGAGTCCTGATTCTAACTTTGACAGCAGCATACTCAGGAATCTTACCTACAGTCTTTAAACAGAAAGCTGCAGTGAGGTGGACGCATGCCTGACAGGACTGTTTAATTGTTAATTCATACTGATATCCCAAAATCAAAAGCAAGGGGAAATGATTTTGTTTTATAAATCAGACATAAGGATCTGAGCTGTGTTAAGCACACAAATTTTAGTTTTTTTATAATACTTTTTTTTGTTCAATCAGCTAAGCTGATATATAAATATTTTAAAACATCTACTCATCAGGAAAAGTACAAATTCCATATTGTATAATTAGATGAGATGTGTACTTTTCGCTTTTTAAAAAATTCTTGACTGTATTTGATCTCTGCTATTGAAACCTTGCAATATTTACAGCAAATTAAAAGGCAGCAAGGTCCCTCTTTAGAATGTACTTTTCCTTTTAATGTCACAAAATGTTACCTTGTCTCCTGCCTCTTTCACTGGAATAAAGCTGTGCTCACTTAATCAATTAATTCCACATAGCAAAAGCCACTCAGAGACATTTTCTTCAGAGGAGCTAGTCAGCCTCTTTGTTTGGAGATGACAGTTGTGCGATTTTTGTGACAATAGTGATAAAAATAAAAAAGCAGACCATGGGTCTAATCCTTCAAATCTTATTCAGCCAAGTAGCCCCAATGAATTCAGTGATGATATTCAGATGAGTAAGGGTTGTGGGATCCCATTCTATATGAACATGATGCATGAAAATAAAAATATATGAGGAACTAACGGGGTTTTTATCAGGCCCTAAGTGAACAATTCTGAGTGAAAGAATACTTCATTAGATGTACTCATGCATAATTCATAGGGTATTGTGATTTTTCTGGAATATCTGTCTGATATTTGAGTAGCTATTTGAAATTATTCATCTAATTCCTGCAAATAATTTTTGGTGTATAAGCTGTTTGCAAGCAATTTATTGTGAGTAGCTGTTAAAGCAGCTGCTAACTTGCAATGGGGGATGACTCAGCCCCTGGCTGCCCCCAAAGAGTATGGATGGGAGATGGAAATGTTGCATAATGCCCCCTGCCAAACAGCATTCTGGTAAACCTGAGGAGCCAGCCATTTGTAACTATTTACATAATTAGTGCTATCGTCCCTTATACATCCATCCTGTGCACTGAATCAAGTAGGTCCTGTGGGCGTGGGGGGGGGAAATAGTATGCGATCATGTAGTTAAAGACCCCTCCAAAGGCAGAAGGAGGAGGCTGAATTAAGGGTGCACAGACAACTGCAAAGCTAGCATGGAATCAAAATAACATTCTTTTAATGTAGAGTTTTTGTATGTTATTTCCTAAGATGTACGTTGTGTGGTTCCATTTTGTTTAGGAAAAAGGTAAAAACAAATCCCATTTTGTCCAGCTGTAACAACTTCCCCATTATGCATTATTAGCCATGTTTGAACTGCAGCACAGACTGTAACCACCTGAGCTACCATAACTCGCAGCAGGAAAAAAGCTGTTATCCTGTGGGGGAGAAATGGGCTACTGGATCATGGGAGGTTGAGGGGATCCTAGCCTGGCTTTCTTTCATCCTTCTCCTCAGGAGTTGGGGAGCTCCTGTCCTATGTGGCACTCCCAGAAGGGAAGATGGGTTGCTAGGACCATATGCTGGGCCTGGGTAGTGACCAGAGGGAACGTAACCCTGGTTCTCTTCATATATATATATACGTATACACACATACCCGCTATAGCTGCAAGGGCACCTTGGAGGTACTGAAACTGGATTACATTCCCCAGAATGCCCTTGTTCAGGACTGAACCAGAACAGAGGTGGTACTGGATCAGTAAGCTTCCTTAAAGGACCCAGGATATCTTGTACAGTTAGCAATATGGCTCCTTGACACCCCCTACCAAACTTAACTAGCTTTTACAATTTCACCTTTCCCTACTTATCACCTTGTGTCTTGCATCACATTTCCTCACACCCAATCCCCCTGCTTTGCCAAGGATGCTACCCCAATACACCATGGGCCTGCTTCTCCCACAACCCTCTTTGTACATTGTTCTGCACAAGGAGGATTTATGAATTTGAGGGCTTATATGGCACAAACTAGCATGTCCTATTTAATTGTCACCACCTCCTTGCAAGGGAGGTAGCTATTATTCCCAGTTTACTGATGTGGAAACTAATATGTAGAGAAGGTAAGTTCAATATTGCCAAATGTGGGTGTAAAAATTCAGCATCTAAAGCCATATTGAGGCACCTAAATAAAATTGGCTTGTTTATTTCTTTTTTTAAGACAATGGGATCTGCACAAGCTCAGGATCTCTGGATTTAGGTACTCATTTTAGGTATCCAAATTTTCAAATTTGGATGCTTACCAGTATACAGCATGACAAAGGCCATAGAGGTAGTCAGTGTGAGAGCTAGGATTAACGCTTTGCTCTCAGTCCCTTGTTTAGGTCCTGATCCAATGCCCCAGGGAGTCAAAAAGAGTCTTAATACTGACTTAAGTGGTCATTAAATCAGGCCATTAGTCCACTAGACAATGCTGTCTCTCAAGTTATTGAACTGCCCCACCTTGTGGCGAGAGATCTTCTTGGTTTGGCTCAACTATCACAGGTATTTGGATAGTAGGGAGCTTGTGATATCCCTACTGCCATTCGTGGTAGGCTGGGTGGCCTTGTTCTTAACTGCTATGAACTAATCTGGGGTCTTCCCAAAAATAAAGGCGCCCATGGTTGTGGATTTTTGGACTCCAAAAGCCATCCCTAACTGACTGTGAGAGGACTGACTTAAAGGAATTGGTGACAAGTTCCTTTCCAGGTGATCTGCTTGCATCAGTTTACATTTTCAAGGCTATCTGCACAAGGTTCATCCTTGATCATAACTGAAACTGAGATTTTTCTTTACATCTCTAGGTTGCCCAATAAAGGAGGCCATGGACATGGGCCTGCAAAGCTAGCTAGATGCCGTTCAACTCTGAAATGTGACTATAAAATGGTTCTTTTTAATTCTGCATGTCTACATCCTGTGTTTGTTTACTCATATCTACTAATGTGAGTGAGTGAAATAAGATTTTACTGCTTTTTACTCCTGTTAGCTTTGCAGATCCAAAATAGTGACGAGAGAGGAAACTGAATTCTTTTCCTTCTTGTGTATCAAGAGAATTGTTTATGGGGTCACACAGGTGTCACTGAGGATAGAATTTGGTCAGCACATCCTTTATTACTGGTGACGATGTTAAAGCATAAGAATGAAAGAGCCCAGCTTGTGTCTCAGATCCCAGGTGGAGTTTGTAGGCTATAGTCAGAGAAAAAAAAAAGTTATTTCTTGTGAAATGAACACATTTGATATGGAAATTGATAGCCAGTAAGCAGGGAGCCCCCATGACATTATTTTTACAGAGGTTTTATTTACTGGCGTAGAACTGAACTTTCTGTCCCATTTTATTCTGAAATAGAAAAGGGAGAGGAAATATTCGGGGGAACCACTGACTCCTAAGGAAGAATTCCTTCTACCATCTACTCTCCTTGATCATTCCTCTCCCAGGTGCATGTTGAGTCCTGCCTCCTGCATGTTAACAGGGGAAGTAAAAAGCCAGAGTGTTATCAGCAGGACCAGACAAACCCTGCCAAAAGTATTCTAGTCTCTTTTTAGAAAGAAAGGGAGGGGGGGACCCTGGTCATTATGGAAGAAAGCATCATCATCTAGAAATGCCACTCAAGAAGGGTGGGAAAAACTGTGATGAGGACACCCAGAGAGCAGGCCCTGACCCAGGGGTGGGGTGTTTGGGTGCTGTGAGATAACCCCCCCCTTGGTTTGGGCCCTGACTTTATCACCTGGAGAAGGAAGTGATCTGAGTTGCAAAATAACTTTCTCTGATGCCATTTAATGGCAGGCTGGAGCATCTCGGAGAACCCCCCCCTCCCCCGGGGCAGCTAACTCAGCGAGGGGCGGGCAAGGGGAGCCATGGGGGAGGGGGACTTTCCCTTCCCTCCCTTCTCCAGCCCACACCCCTCTTCTCCCTTCCCTAGCCACTCCCCTCCCCTCCCACCCGCCTCTCTCCAGCCCCTTCCCCAGCTCTCCCGTCGCTTCCCCCCCGCCCCCTCGCTCCCGGCTACCGGCGCGGCGCTCGCAGGGGGCTGTCGCTCTAGTAGCAGGGGGCGGGCCCTCCCGAGGAGACCTGCCCCCGCCGCCTCTCTCAGCCCTTGCCTGACGCGAGGGGTAGAGGCTGGCGCCAGCCGGCTTGCTGGGAGCGGGTGTGTGCGCGCGGCGGGCGGCGGGGCCCGGGCCCGGGGCATGGAGAGCCTGCTGGAGAACCCGGTGCGCGCCGTGCTCTACCTGAAGGAGCTCACCG
Source organism: Gopherus evgoodei (assembly GCF_007399415.2). Classification (NCBI taxonomy): domain Eukaryota; kingdom Metazoa; phylum Chordata; order Testudines; family Testudinidae; genus Gopherus; species Gopherus evgoodei. The sequence goes on along the minus strand of NC_044322.1, from coordinate 253,952,272 downwards.
CTATCGTGCAGAACCAGCAGAGCCTCATCCACACCCAGCGCCAGCGCATCGACGAGCTGGAGCGGCGCCTGGACGAGCTCAGCGCCGAGAACCGCAGCCTCCGCCAGCAGCACCCGGCTCCCGCCGCCGAGCTCCAGCCGCGCCCGCCGGCTCCCCCCGCGCCCGCCCCCGAGCCGCTTCAGCACCCCCAACAGCTCCCGGCGCCGCAGCCGCTCCAGGGCAGGCAGGCTCAGCAGGGCCCCAGCGGCGGCAGTAGCAGCAGCCGGGCTCCCGCTCACCAGCACCCCCCGCTCCAGCCCCATCAGCACCCCCCGGAGAAAGACAGCAGGGAGAGGGGCTGCTGCACCACCCTCCTCCAGCACAAACCCGCCCCGGCCATCGGCAAAGGCGCCCTGAGCAGGAGACCAGAGTAAGTGTGTGTGGGGGGGCGGAGGGGGTGACAAATGGCTTTTTCCAGGCCGAGCGCCAAGAGGTAACTGAGATCTAACCCCCCGGCTCCCTGCCACGGAGAATGCGGGGGTGGGTGGGGAATCCCTCCCTGGCTGTGCTCTCCAGCTGGAGCGTGCGGGGCGCAAAGAGCCGCGCGGCTGCAGCTTCCAAGGGGCATCAGCCGCCTTCCTCCCGCTTGGTTCGTTGGTTGTGTGTGTGTGTGTCTGTCTGGCCCTGCTAGAATCCTGCCCGCTCGGGGCACGCACGCCAGCCCCGAGATCGGGCTGTTCTCTGTCATAAACAAGTCTCGGATCAAAGCTGATCTCCGTGCAGGGAAGGAGGCTTTGCAAAGGACAGCGGCGGCCGTGTGGCAGGATCTGTTTTCATCAGGGCTGTGCGGCTGGTCGCTGGAAAAAAAAATCATCCCTGTCTGACAGAGAGGGGATTTGTCACCTGTGGAGGTACCTTAGTATATTACATATCAGGACTATGTATATACATAAACATAGATGTTATACAGTTACAGCATTTAGGGTGCCCATCTCAGTTTTCTGGGTTTATAGCTTTCTTTTCAAAGAGGTGTCTGACACCTGTCCAGCTTTTTAAAGGGAGAAAGTATTTTTTGCTGGCCTTTGTTCTCTACCAGATAGCGTAAATACTAATACCGAATGCTAATAATGATACATGTGTGTGCGGATACTATACAAGGACTTGCAGTCCAAAACTGAAATAGAATAATACCGGAGAGTTACATTTTCCTGCTTTATGCATCCAGTAAGTCCCATCAGCTCACCAGCTTGCAATTACAACTGAGCTAGATATCTGATCCGTCTTTACTTAGGTGGTTTGGAAACAGTAGGGTATTTTTTGGTCAAAAGTCGGAGTAAGTAAAGTTAGGGACAGACTAAAGAGCATGTAGATTGCTTAAATGACTATGGCATATAACAAAGAAGCTCACACTAATGGTAAAACCAGAACTATTTCTCATCTAGATTAAAGTGTATGCCTTTCTTCCTGATGTTGTTGAAGCAAATAAGATCCTCCTCAATGCAGTTCTCAGTCTAGATCATGGTTTGTTTATTTGCTCTTTCCAGAAAAGGAACCCTTCCTTGCTGTGTTTGTTTTGAATACTGAGGGGCAGTTAGAAACATGAGGCTATATTCTCAGTGATTTACACTGCTGAGGGTCTGGCATATGACTAAGTAAGAAGCAATGCAGAAATGACAATTAAAGTAATTTATACCTGACCTTATATGTACAATATACTTTCCACACCAAAAACCCCTAAAAACTTATAATTTTCAGGCTCACTCCTGCAAACCCAACTTACTGAGATCAGTGGCAATACTTATGGTAGTAAACGCTATGCTGGATAGTAAAGAACGGGCCCTTATTCACTATGCATTGTAAGAAGCTTTAAAAACATACAGGAACTGATTCTGTTCTCTTGTATACTGCTGTAAATTCAGAATAAATTCAGTGGAGTTACACCACTGGGAAACCCATGTAAGCGAGTGCAGAATCAAGCTCATTGTTTTTAAACAGTAAATCCCTGCAGTGAAGCCAGTATTAGGTACATAACAACATTGGCAAGGTTTTCCTTTCGTCTGAATATAGTTTCTCACATACGTCATTAGATAGATTGAAGAGTCAGTTTCAATGCACAAGTCTCAATATCTCCTTTGTAAGCTTTTCATTTTTGCAGAGGGGTTTGCTTGGGGAAAAAAATCCTGTGAATTTATTACTATTTCATATCAAAATGCACAAGCAGAGGAGCATTAAGGACACTGCTGATCTCTGATACATACACAGTGATTTGTGGAAAATCAGGACTGCTGCCAGGGATAACACAGCAATCCCTGAAGCTCTCTTCACTCAAGAGGATTAAAATAGCCTGCTTCTATTTCCTCCTATAGCTCAGGCAAACAAAAATCTTTGTGTAAAAATAAATTTATGAGATTGAAAAAGGTCTAAACTCCTCACTTTAGCCGGTTCATTGTCTTTTATTGATTAGGTACACTGGGTTTCATCCTCTCTCATCTGGAAATGATGGAGGGAAATCAAAGAGACAACAAAATCTAATCTAAAGGCATCTTGAATGTGGAGGATCTTTCACCTCCTTTGACAGCGTGCCTAGTATTCACTAAGATCCAATCGGCCAACTTCAGAGTTGCATTTGGGCTTTTATGCAACAATTGCAGAAATTTGATACAGAAGACATGGTGTGTGGAGAGGACCTTAGATAGTGAAGATTTTTCCACCTCCTTCCTTCCCCAATGCTCCCAGTCATGATATTGCTGAATTATAAATGCTAAAATCCAATGTTCTCTTACATTTCATTTCCTCTCCCTCCCCCGTCTTTCTGACCAGGACTGTAAGAACAGAATAATAATCAGGAGAGAAAATGGCCACTCTAAATGGAACAGAAATGAGATCTTGTAGGAATGTGATGGATGGAAGTGGGGCTTAAAGTGATTTAAAAGAAGTACCAAGTCTGTTATTGCCTAGCAATGGAACTTCATCAGTTTGTCACAAAACTGAAGGGCCCAGACAGCTTGTTTAAATATATTTGCAATGCTCCCTCCCACCTCAGGCATAACTCAGAGGTGTCTCTTATTTTGGGCCAGGGTTGAGATCCCTCATGAGCCAGCTCACCATAAACCTTAGATAGAAGTGAACAGCTAAGCTTTTAGACAAGTGACTATCCATGTTGACCTCAAGAGGCCTGCAGAAAAACACAGGCCCTTCATTTTTAATAAGGTTTGGGATCATTCATTTTTTATTTTTCTTCTCAGCAGTAAAATAAATAAGTAAATAAAAATCTACATTTTAAATAAATAAAGTCTGTGCTTTCCAAACTTTTCTCTGGAAAAGGGGGAATTCAGCAGGTATGTAGAGGATAGTTAATTGCTGCTGCATGCCAGTGAGGACGGCAATGCAGAGCTCACCTATGAAAGGAGAGGTAGGAGAAAAGATTTACATAGATTTCAGCAGGAATTAGTCTGATTATTATTCTGTGGCATATATCTCTTTCTGCCTAGAAATCTATTGCATAAGTGCCTCAATTACTGCTTTAAAAACAAAAAATAAGGTCAGTCATTCTGGAATGTGTTGCCGCAGAAATACAGGTTCCCAAATTAGCATGCCTCAGATCACCCTTATTAGGCAACCTCTTGTCTTAAGAGGCCATTCTAAAGTATCCCCAAATGTACTGGGTATAATTCTCTCCCCTTAACTTTATCAGAAGAACTCCCTTGAGATGCTTCATTGTATGTACTAGAGAATTCCAGCAGAGATTAATTTGGCCTCTTGACTCTAAATGGGTCAAATCCTGCAGTTCTTACACAAATGAAATTCCCTGAGTGAGAGCTGTGCCTGAGAAAGGACTGCAGAATTTGCTCTTACGTGGGTGGGTGGCAAAGCCCTTTGTCATATAAAGAATAATGATAAATTGTGATACTAATACTTTGAACATCTATAGAATCTTCCATCCAAAGATCTCACTGAAGTTTACGTACATTAATTTGAGGCAGAGATTATTATCCCTGTTTTACGTATGGTGAAGCAACATTAAGTGAGTTACCCAGCATCACACTCGATGCCTGTGACACAGCCCAGAACAGAACCTAATTCAGTTGAATCTCAGCTCTGTGTTTGGACCACAAGACCATCTCTCCTGCAAAAAGGATCCCGTGGTGTAAGTTTTACAAAACCACATTTTCCAAGGGTTTATAAACTATTTGGATTTGCACTGGTCTGAAACCAGTTTTATTTTATTTTTTGTTGGTATGTATCAGATGGGTAGTTTTCTCTTACCCTGTAATAAAGAAGTCATGGTTTGAGAGAGCTAGATGTTACATCCACTTAGTCTTTGCTATGGACTGAGGCCATTTGCTCCATTTTTTGTTTAATTTAAAAAACCGAATTATGTAACTTTAAAATGAAGCTACTGCATATGCAGAGGTGCTGCTTTCCATAATTTCTCTTTTAAACTATGCATTAATGTTCTATTCTATGGATTATCTCCAGGGTAAATGCATTAGACAAAATCCCACTGATTTCAATTAATTACTGTAAATATTGTGGGTTTACTATTACTATTAACATATTTTACCGTATTTGGGCATTGCACCAGTAAAAATAATAAAAATACTGCAGTAATCCTGCATTCCTTGCACACCACAAATCCCCATGCATTTCATTTTGGGTACAGCAGAAATGCACTAATTGTCTCATAGATTGATCATATTGGGGTTTGAGCCACTACTTTAGCTGCACTGGTATTGCCCCAACGCAAACTGTATTGTAGAAGTGACTTGCAGCAATGTGGCTTACCCTAGTTTCAGATGATAGAGATTTGCATCAGCGCAGCTACATTGATGGCTAAAGCCCCAATGTAGACAAGCTCACAGACATTTTAACAACAACATTTAATTTGACTAAATAGCTCAACAGGGGGAAAAATGAAAATAGCCTCAAATAGTTTATCTATATTCCATTTTAAGGTATATCCGTAATGGTTCCAAAACTCCACAGTACGAAATGAATAGAATGATTATGTAAAATCTGCATCAGTGCCTGGTAATGACACCCATTGTAAAATTCCAGACAAAGGGATAGAAGTGAATGTTTGTTAACAATTCCATGAGAAATACAAGCTAGAGGGACAAAGACTCCTTGTCCAGAAACAATACCATATGAAATCCTAGCTGCAAGAATAGAGTTTGAATGATTAGCAGTGATGCAATGAGCAATCCGAGTCACAGAGACAGCACCTGCATTTGTGGAATTGATACCAAACGAAACCCATGCCAGAGCAACAGAGTGCCATTCCCTGGAAAGAAATCCCAGAGGCAGGGCTGGGCTGGCATTAGTGCTTTAGTAATGCTAGCACATGAAATTATCTGTGCCTAATAATGAAATCATGGGAAGTGTCAACCAGGGACTCAGGGGGTATGTCTACACTGCAATTAAATACTTGTGGCTGGCCCATGCGAGCTGACATGGACTTGCGGGGCTTGGGCTAAGTAAGGGGTTATTTAACTGCAGTGTAGACATCAGGGCTCAGGCAGCAGCCTGAGTTCTGGGACCCTCCCACTTTGCAGGGTCCTAGAGCCTGCTCCCCAGCCTGAGCCTAAATGACTACACAACAATTAAACAGCCCCAGCCCAAGCCCTGTGAGCCGGAGTCAGTTGGCATGGGCCAGCCACAGGTTTTTAATTGCATCGTAGACGTACCCAGGGAAGCAACTGCAAGTAATGACTCTATATGAAATCCTGGCCAGGGGGACAGACAATCAGTGCCTAGAAATGATGTCAAAGGAAATCCCAATAAGAAGGACAATGTGCCAATGCCTGTGGCAATGATGTACTGACCTATGGACAGGAGAGGCCATGGCCTAAGGTACAGTACATACCAGGCAACATCCAGTGGTCAAATGAAGAGGGGCAAGGGACGCAAACATGCTTCTTCTATTTTGGTTTGGATTTCACTCAGTTTTGTTTTGTTACAGCTAGTTGGATACTCTCTGATCACTTTGATTATGTGCTCAGTGCATTCTTGCACAGAATTGAACTTTTTGTTGGTTTGGCTCATTTGGTATCACTTTCCCATGCAGTTGCAGGGTTAGGACACAATTTTACTTCCCATCTTTAGGAGGAGTGGGCTCATGGGGCAACATTTTCATTGCCATCCAACCACAATCAAGTTAATCCATTATTGTTTGGGAATTGTGTAAAATAAAATCTTGTCCAAAGTGAAAGGGTGAGCATATCTGTTCAATAAACCATTGGGAATTCCCGCTAGAAGGACAGGATCTCAATGGCCAGTAATGAGGCCACACAAAATACCAGCCAGAAGATCATGATATCAATTCATGCTAATGGCAAGACAGGAAGTACTGGCCAGAAGCTGGCAGAACCATGGGTAATCTTGGCCAGAGGCACATTGCATCAATGACTGTTAATGGTACTCTGTACATTTTAGCAAGAAACAATACATCAATGCCAGGTAATGGTACCATTTGGGGACCCACTCCATTCATATAACCCTCTTTGCTGTGCCTGTGGTTTGCAGCAAATGTGGTATGGAAGGTCACTCACTGTGCTGAGATTCCTACTATATTCAGTGGCACACTGACTGATATTCCAGTGTCCTGGAATAATAAATAATTTAATTTGTATAACGTTAATCCTTGTTTTAATAACCTAGAGATACAGTCTGTGGATGCATGTGAGCTGGCATTTACATTATGCAAAGATTATACATGTTTGTGCACTGTGTGCAAAGTTATCTGAGGTATGGGTCAGAGTTAGTCAGAGCCCAGAAATGTACACCTAGACCTAGCAGCATGCCAGATCATGAGATTATCATCTATGCAGGATTGCTCTTTTATTAATTTCAGTTTCTCACTAGTGGTTCAAAAATACATGCCCATACACATGCACACACATAGCAGGCTGCAATGACACTTTGCCTATCCATATCCTGCTCTGTTGATTGTTTTTGCCTGCCATGAAATCCTAGTGCAAGAGAGAGTCTGACGAGTTCTACTGTCTATCTTAATCTTTCTGCTTCTTGTTTGGTTTGCTTCCTCTGTTTTAATTTGTCTCACTGTTTTGCCTGTTATTTTCTTTGTATCTCCCTAGCCATGTTGCTCTCTCTCTCTCTCTCTCTCTGTTTCTGAGTTCAGCTATGGTTTATTTCTCTCTTTATCTGTGGTAAGAAACCTTCTGTGATTTCCCCCTCAGGAAAAACACTATAGAAAGCCAGAAATGTATTCTGTGCAACAGATAGAAAAATATTTCATTTGTTATAAAATTACCAGTGGCCTGTGATCTGCGGCCATAGAAGAATACAAAAAATAAATAAGCAAAAGAGGAAGGAATCATTTATGAGATCAGATTAAAATGAGCTTGCACTGTGGCTTATTTCCTCCAATTTCTCTCTTGTAAACTCTGGAAAATATGTATTTTTTCCCCAAAAAGATCCTTATCCTAACACAAACTAAGTTAATAGCATTCTAGCATTCCCTCTAGCTGTGGTGGTTGTGTTCAGTGAAACCTTGGATAGGAAGATGTGAATCTTGGTTATTGGCTTTATTCTGCAGTGTGGCTCAGTTTGGAGGCAATATCCAGTAGGGCAGTGTTTCTCAAACTGGGGGTCCTGACTCAAAAGGGGGTCACAGGACTATTGTGGGGGGGATCACAGTATTGCCACCCTTACTTCTGCACTACCTTCAGAGCTGGGCACCTTGCCAGTAGCCACTGCTCTCTAGCCACCCAACTTTGAAGGCAGTGCCAGCAGCAGCGCAGAAGTAAGGGTGGCATGGTATTGGGGTGGGGCTCATCACAACCTGAAATATTTTCAAAAACAGTTTGAGAACTCCTGCGCTAAGGTACTAGACCTGGAATCAAGAGATGTAGCTTCATTCCCAGTTCTGCCAATGACCTACTTTGGACAAATCACTTCATCTATTTATGGGTATAATTATACTTATTTTCCACTGTAAAGCATTTGGAGACAGAGATGAAAAACACTAGGTAAGAGCTAAGTATTCTTAAAAGCTCCAGTAAAGGAAGCAGCATAAATTTGTCATTAATTAGTAAGGTTACTGTGTGTGTGTGTGTGTGAGAGTGAGTGGGCATGTATACACATGTGCGTGAGAATGTGTTTGAATGTAGGTTAGTGTTCATTTATGACCAAGATCAAAGTGACAGTATTTAGTTTCTATTTTTATACACAGAAAAGCAGGTCCATAGCTGGTATAAAACAGCACGGCTGCATTGACTTGAATGGAACTATGTCAGTTTACACCACCTGAGGATCTGCCCCAGATTGTGTGTGCATGTGTGTGTGTTCACATACACACACATACACACATGCTGGTTTAAATTACATTTTCTCTTGAGTGCTGACAATAGCAATAGATAGCAGCGCATCACAGGAATAACAGTGAACAATGAAAAAGCCATTAAGCAACATTGTGCAGATTCTTCATGTAATAGATTTGTAACTTTTTTTATGGTATTATAATTTAGGGCTGTAGGAGGTTTGTTTCTGTAGGGTCATAAAGACATATTTTTGAACATTTGGTAATACCGTTATGTTCTTTACCTAGTGCATGTGAACCATCATCCTGTTGCATATTCAGGAATTGTTGTTATAGCTTTTGCTGGGAGAAAAAGCTAAGATTATGTTCATTGCTTACCTGCTGGTTTCGCATGCTCTTAAGTTATAACTTTCTTAGGTGAGACTGAAACATTCCATGATTGGTCTCATCTGACACAGAGGTATGAAAGCTTGAGGAAAAAAAACCCTTCAGCTGATTGTGAGTAGAAAAAGTGACAACACCCACCACCCCACACACAATTTTCTATTTGAGAAAAAAAAGTAGATTTTTTTGTTGTTTCACTTGCTCATCAATAACTCAAAATGGCTGAATAACACCTCCAAATCTGAAGACCTGTCATGAGGCTGGTTCTCTGTAAGAAATAGTCTCCTAGCCATGTCTTGAAAACAGTAAGTTATAAACAATTGGAAAATTGCTTCTCAGGCCACTGGGCATCTAAGGAAGAATTTAACAGCCAAATGGAGCCCCCTCTTTCCCATGGCTTCACTTAGGAGGCTGGGGAAGTGTCTTTTTCCTTGTTGACAAGGGACCTAGCAGAGGGATAGGCTGTTGCTATAATCTTCCTGAGGGAGATTATAAATCTATCTAATTGAAACAGAACAAAAAACTGCTTTACTTTCAAGGACAAGAGAAAACTCTAGGCATGAAAACATTGCAGATCTTAGGTACTCTTGCAGTATTAGGGTCTTGACTCATTTCAGGATTAATAATAATTATTATTATTTTTCAAATTCTGAGTTTTCCTTTAGAAAAGATGTTTCTATCTAGTTCTGCTGCTTTCTAGTTCTAGTCCATTAGGAAGTGCATCTTCAAAATGTCTCACACTATCCTGCTCAAATGAGATAGTCCTCATAGTACCTTCTCAGATGAGCTTTATGGGTAAATGTATGTTAGGTCATGGGAGGCAAGTGGAACCCATTCCCATTACATTACTTTTCATCTTGGAAGAGAGATGACTAAGGAGGGATATGATAGGGGTCTATAAAATCATGACTGGTGTGGTGAAAGTAAATAAGGAAGTGTTATTTACTCCTCATAACACAAGAACTAGGGGTCACCCAATGAAATTAATAGATAGCAGGTTTAAAACAAACAAAAGGAAGTATTTCTTCACACAACACACAGTCAACCTGTGGAACTCTTTGCCAGAGGATGTTGTGAAGGCCAAGACTATAAAAGAGTTAAAAAAAGAACAAGATAAGTTCATGGAGGATAGGTCCATCAATGGTTATTAGCTAGGATAGGCAGGTCCCTAGCCTCTGTTTGCCAGAAGCTGGGAATAGGCAACGAGGTAGATCACTTGATGATTGCCTATTCTGTTCATTACCTCTGAAGCACCTGGCATGGCCACTGTAAGAAGACAGGATACTGGGCTAGATAGACCATTGTTCTGACCCAGTATGGCCATTCTTATGTACATTTAGTCAAATATAGGGACCATCTCCATTATTCTCTCCCCCACCTCCAATTTCTCCTCCTCTCTCTTGTAATTATGGAACTAAACCTGGTCTACCCAGTTCACATTCACAGCTGTCCCCAGACCACATATCAAAGGCTTCTCCCATAACCTTGCCTATCCTGAGAGGTTTTGCACTAGTGTAGCTACTCCAATGCAACTCCTTAGTGTAGACCTTCTGCACTGGAGTAAAGCATAGTTTGTACCAATCTAATAACTCTGAGAGCAAGATTCTGATTTCACTCCAGTATACATCTGGAATGACTTCAGTGAAGTTACTCCAGATTTGCACAGGAATTTCTGAGATCAGACTGTGGACTTGTGTTCTTTCTGGAACTAAAATCTGCAGCACCATCAGAGCAAGTTAATTCAAGTTGTTGCTAATTTACCAACCTCTTTGTACATCGGCTCACTCAGTCACTTAAGATGTCAGAGTCAATTGTTTTCAAGATTCTCCTGAGAATTCTTCTGTTACTCAAGCAGGAAGGGTTTGATCTTTCCCTCTGAGCCCCCTACAGAGCTGCATTGTCATGGGCTGCTGGCCCTTCATTTCCGCCAAGATAAGAGCTCTTTGTATAAGCTGGATGCAGAGATATCTTCCCCATTACACTTGCTCACTTTGGAACTATTATCCCGCCTTTATATCCCTAGTTGTCATGGCTTCCACATGGCTAGGAAGTTCGGGAATCCTGGTTATTTCCTGCATTATTATTATTTATTATTTGCATTGTAGTAGCACCTAGGAGCCTCAGTCATGGATCAGAATCCTGTTGTGCTAGGAGCTGGAAATGAGTTGACTCAGTATCCTAATCTAATGTATTGATAAGCATATGATGTTTGAACAGGGATGTGCATAAGCTCTTTAGGGCAAGGATCATCTTTTTGTTGTATGGATGTACAGTGCCTTGCACACACTCAGTGATGATCACAAACTGCAGCTTATAACTCATCAGCATAGCACACCAACAGTCCTGAAAAATCTGCATGCTTCATCCGGACAGCTTTTCTGTAACTGCTTCTGTTAAATAGTGTGAAAGCTCCCAGTCTAAAGCCAGCTTTTCCCCATTTAAAGATGTTTTTGCAACAGTAAAAGGAAGCCAACATCAGTTCAGGAAGCAGCTGCACTCTCTTACACACCACTGCATTACTTCAATTTTATACCAGTTTAATTCCATCAACAGCATAAAACTGGAGTATCGTAGTGGTGAATCAGGCCTACGAGCTCTAAAGTCTTGTCTAGACTAGGACAAAAGATTTATATTTGAAACATGTTCTAAGCCACTAGGGAAGACAGGAAAAGTTGTATTTTTATAGAATCATAGGACTGGAAGGGACCTCAAGAGATCATCTAGTCCAGTTCCCTGCACTCATGGCAGGACTAAGTATTATCTTAACATGTGTTAACTGGGCAAGGTGAACCCTCGGCTGTACATTTCATTGCTTCTGTAGGCTGAGCTCATAACACACATCAGGGGCTGTTTGTATCCTTCCATTACCCTCCTCAAGCTCCCATCCCCCTCTATTTCAGGAACTCTCTGCGAACCCCTACCCACTCCCTCATGCCAGGGGCTCTATGTATCCCCCATTCATCATTTCCTCCCCTGCCCTCCTCATTTCTCCCTTCCCCCCATACAAGAGTCCCTCATTCTCCTCCTGGGGCAGGGGATCTATGTGCCTCCCTCTCCCCCCAACCCAGCATGTATTGTTGACAGCCCAACAAGTAAAAAGACTTCTATTGTCCTTAACAGTCCACTCAGCTTGTGACCCTGTTGAGATCAGGTTCTCAAAAGTAAGGGGACATGGCCTTCCTGTTTAAAAAGGAGGAAGGTGCTCAATGGCCCTTTGCACACGCAGATACCCCCAGCCCCCATATCCATCACCAGTGATGACATATCTCTGTCTGGATGTAACGCAATAACTTTTGAATGCCACATTTGATCAGTTGCAAGATTTCAGGGTATGTGGAATCTAGGCATCAATAGACTGAAACCTATTGATTTTTGTGAAATTGGAAAAACCAAAAGGGAAAAAAGGGGGACACATGGAGCTCCTGGCATTTGGTTAGCAGACCCAGCAGCTTCAACCCCCTCTGTAATTGTCAACCTTGGCCTATAGACATAGGGAAGCCATTTGTCCCGTTTAAAGCTGGACAGTCTTAGTTTTGTGGAGTACTGTCCTTGCCCGGTAGGGACTTGGGAGTGATCATGGGTTTGTCTGATGAAAATGAGAGGAGGAGACTGTGGACACATGAGGACACTAGTGAGGATGATGCCTCCATACGGAGTCATACAGGCTGGGATGGGCTCACGGAGGTGAGCTCATGCAGGTGAGGGCAGAGAGATCTTGTATTCTGGGGATGCACCAGTAGCCACCTTAGGTTGATATTACCCATTAACACCCTCCTGCATGACAACCACCCCTATCATTCTCATCCTTGCCCAGCCTCCAATTGAATTTACTGTGTTGACATCCTGAAGGGCTTCTCCCCAAGACAGAAGGAGACGTAATGATGGCAGGGGCATGGGGTGGGGGAGGGGGAAATGTGGATGAGGAATATGTGGTACACAGAACCTCTGGCATGGGGAAAGGTGCAATGGGGGGATTCACTTAGGGACTGGAAGGTCATGGCTCAACAGTCCCCAACCTTCTTGGATGTCCTTGCTGGGCAATTTGTGGGCCTAGCAGTCAAATTATGGTTTGTTGTTCCCAGTACTCCCTGGCTTCTCCCAGCCAGCTGCAGCGTGAGGAAGGTAGGGGTATCCAGGCCCTCCCTCTCCATCAGCTTCCAGCTGGGGACCAAGGTGGAAGGAGTGAGAAGTGTCTCAGTCCCCTCTTGCTCATAGACCAGACCAGCTTTTCTTGGGCCACCTCCTACCTCCCCGCTAACTCTTCAATATGGGGCATGGTCACAGCACTCTGCCCCTCCCTAGCAGAGAGTTCCCAATTAGCCTCAGCAGTTTAAGTAGTCAAATGGATACTTCCCGGCTCGCTTCTCAGTGTCCAGTTATTCTCCCTTGTCTTGGAGCAGGGAAGGGCAAAGGGTCAGGCCCCTGGCCGCCCAGTTGGGTTTTACCCACAGTCCAGACCCTTCTCCTGTTGATTACTCTGTCCCAGAAGCTGCAAACTGAGTTCTTCCCAGCAGACAGCTTCTCCCTCACTCTCCTTGTTTGACTGACAGAGTCCCCTTTTAAGCAGGTCCTCCATTTGGAGCATGCTCCACAGCTACTATGGGGAAGTGGCCTCCTGACGCAGTACTGCTCCATCACTCCCTTAGCCTTAGTGTGGTGTCTATAAACCCCATCAAAGGGACAGACACAGACACAGCCCTTGGCATGGAACGGGTGGGTAGAATAGGGAGCCCTGCTACAGGAGGAGAATGGGGGATGCACAGAGCCCATTCCAAGAGGGTGATGGGGAGGGAATGCAGGGCTGTAGTATGAGGTGGATTGAGGGACAAGGGGGGAGAATGAGAAACCCCCGTAAGGGGGGAATGGAAGGACATACACAGCCTGTCATGTAGCAGAGGGGAGAATGGAGGGGCACACAGAGCTCCTTGGAATGGGTGAAATGGGGGATGTACAGAGCCCCAGGCATGAGGGAGGAAGGGGAGTTGAAGGGAGTCCCCAGAACAGAGGGGCATGGGAGGGTAGCATATAGGGAGCTTGTGGGAAGTAATGGAAGGATGCTTGCAGCCCCTGGTGTGTACAGTGAACTTGGCCTACAGAAGCAATGAAATGTGCAACTCTTTAGTTCATTTACATTTGTAACCTTCATGATACATTGATATAGTTGCTGAGTTTTCTTCTTTTTCTTAATTTTCACAGTGCCTGAGAAACCTCTGTAAAAGTTAGATAATTGACAACACACACATTTAACATTACCACTTAACTGGTACTGGCTCTACCTCTAACTACTTCCACTAACCGCCAAAGCCCCCTGTAAAGGGAGGAGCACACTAGTATATGCCTGGTGTATTTCAGTAGATCATACCACCTCAGGCTGGGAACTTGTCAGATCTCATAAGCTGATCCATTTTGGCTTGGTCAGAATATGTCTGGGAGAGGTCCAAGAAAAACCCAGAGTGCTGGGGGAGTGACGATTCTGTAGCTGACATTCCCTTCTGAATCAGTACTGAACCAGTGACCCAGCATGGTGTCAGGGGCAGCATCTGGAGATGCTGCCTTTCAGATGTGACATAAAACAGAGATCCTAAGCAATTGCAGCCCTTCCCATGACACTTATTTGGGGAACAGGAGTGTTAGCTCTGGTGCCCTGTTCAAGTTCCAGTGCGGGTAGGCACAGTTAGCCTACTGTCATTATGTTCCCTTTACAGTTTGAATTTGGTACAATGAGTCTGATTCTCCACTGCCTTGCCTCACACTTATACGTGTGTGAAATGAGTACAAAATGGGTGTGAAATGCTATCAAATCAGCAGAAAAGCATTTTACACTGTCTTTGCACAGGGGTAAATGACTAAACAAGGTACAAGGTAGTGAAGAATCAGGCCATTGTTCTTCACTTCCTGTCTTAAATTGTAACTTCGCTGTGGGTTGTTACCAGTTGTCGTGTTTCACACCAGAGGTGGCTGTATATGCACTATATTATCTTTTATATAGAGCTTTAGGATTTTTCAGGAGTAAAAGCCCTAGACAAATTCAGTCATTAGGAATAAGGTGTAAAGTATTAACAGTGAAGGTAATTAACCATTGGAACAATTTACAAAGGGCATGGTGGATGCTCGGTCACTGTCAATTTTAAAATCAAGATTTAATGTTTTTCTAAAAGATACACCCTAAGAATCATTTTGGGGAAGTTCTATGGCCTGTGTTTTACAGGAGGTCAAACTAAATTATCACAATGGTCCCTTGTGGCCCTGAAGTCTACAAATCAATTAGAACATACATGTATTCATATTTAAATATACTGGCAAGTATTTGAACTTTTCCTCCAGCATCTCTCAACATGCCAAGGGCCATGAGATGAGAGAAAGACCTAAATGAGGGGAACACACAAAAAAAGTACAAAAAGCTTCAAATGGTATGTGATTCATTTCTATAGTATGAAAAATATTGGGCCAAATCCTGAAGTCCTGGCTCACTGCCTGAGTGGATTAAAGTTAGGATTTTTGCCTAAATAAGGACCTTAGAACTTGGCCCAAAGATCATAGCATCAGTTCATGATTGAACATTTCTTATGTCAATCAGGTACAATTAAGAAAAGGATTGGTGTTGAGTGGATGTAAATTTGGGTGTAAAAGGAGGGTATAAAAGTTTGAGTATAAAAGAAGCGTATTCTTATGTACTTAAGTCTACGAATGCATGTTACACATATGTCCAGCAGAATTTACTGATTGCAGCCAGTGCTTGTGCTAAATAGCATGGAATGTCACTGAATAAGAGTTGGTAATAATATATATGTATTAATGATGGCCTAATTTGTTACCTAGCACAGTGAGCCAAGAGGTGGTCACAGAGGATGATGGGTAGCAGAAGGAGAGTAGCTTAAAACCACATCAGTTTTGCTGTTTCAATCTGGCCTGACTGAAGATAGCCTGGCTAGGGCATGCCACACACTGAAATCATTTTTCTTGCACGAGCTAAAGGGAAAGCCTCCCACTGAGTTAGACACTGCAAGTGAGTTACAGAAGCAGAAAGTAATTATCACAGCTGAGCATGTGAACAAGCTGACAGTCTGTATTCTCCAGTAGCCACAGCTTGATGAGCTTTAGTTTCTCCTTGCCACAGGGAGGCACCCAAAAATCATATGCAAAGCCATGCAATGGACGACTGCATCCGTCCCCGTCCTTCCCCGGTACAGGCACGCCAACGCATGCAGCACTGAGTCACGCTCACAATATCAAAGATGGATTGTCGCATCTTTCCCTGCCTTAGCCAAGGAGAGATCTTGCATGACTGAAATGCATGGCTTAACAGATTCTGGATTGCGGTTTGCATTTCCAGTAATAAGTAGAACACGCAACCTCTTGCCCCTCCTGTTTGTGATTATAGCATTGATGCCACAAACACATTTTATTAGCTCAGTCTGATTAATAGTGAGCTGTTATTAACCTCTTGGACTGAGGTCTTCTTGTAACCTGCCATTCTTATAGGGCTAGTGCCATCCCTGCCAGGCTGTTCATTAAGTGCTGGGTTCATGGGCAGGTCCCATGGCTCTTATGTAAACCTGTGCTGTACTCTCTCACATGGGAGAGGGTTGTGTTATGGAGATTGCTTTACCACTTTAATTAAAAGCCTTTTCACACAGATGTGTTCATTCAGTGGGGATTTCCTTGCCCTAGCATGGTCTCGGTAATAGCAAAGGTGGCAAGGAGGAGTTCCAGAATGGGAGCCATGAGTCATTTATATTCATTTTGAGCTGTAAAGCATGCCTTGGACTTTGCTTGGGTCTTTTTCTGTCTCTCAGCATTGATCCTGTGAAGTACTGCAAGCCCTCAACTCTCCCATAGCAGAAGGAGGCCTCACAGGTTTGGGCCCTCACCTCTATCCTTCATTAGCTAGTGTAATTATTAAGGCTTTCTTTCATTTACTGTTGTTTTGGAATCTCTTGGGTGGACAGTAGCTTGAGAAGCAGCTGGCATTGCTGGTGTCATCTGACAGACAACCAACGGAAACGGGGGCAGTTTCCCCAAGATTTCACCATTCTTAGTTGCCCTTTTATTTAAGAAGGCACTGGTAAAAATCAGGAAGCTTGTAAGCCTTCCAGTGGCAGACAGAGTTGCAAAGAGACTGTTCAGAGGCATAAGTGAAATGTGCTGACCACAGTGTCTTGGTGGCAGAAGTGAGCTTGGTGGCAGTAGCATGGACAATATCCTGGATCTATTGTGAGGTCCTTGCAGCACAATTTAGGACAATATATTCATTTTTCATAAAGAATTGCATCACCAGAGCCCAGATGGATTCCTGTGGTAGGGCTGGGAGTATGAAGGGGAGAACATGAATGTGTACAGTTGAGCAGGAATATGGATGTGTGTCTGTGTAAAATCATGGATACCTGTGTATGGGACATCAGTCACATATGAGTGTATATTAATGTGTGTACACGGGGTGTGTGTTGGGGTAAAGTCCTCTGAGTGTATATGGAAAGTATACAGTCTTGTGTGTATAATGCATATGAAAATGCACACACACCCACATATGTATATCTGTGTGAGTTAGCAGATTTAGGTATTTCGGCCTGATGTGCTTCACATCAGATACCTGAGCTTCACATCAGAATGACCACAAAATTTAGAAACACATTGAATTAACAAGCGAACAACAGTAAGAAAAGGCAGAGGGGGAAAACCCACCACCTCACAACATGGGTTTTAAAAGGGCTAACATTTCACTGACTTGTTAATATAGGTTGTTACGAATCCATCCAAATCAACACCCTGCCCTGCTTACAGATCTTTGCTACAAAAATTACCAGACTTAGGAATCACTATTGAAAGACCTTCTCAGAGAGGCTCAGAAGAAGCTTGAATATAAAAAAGGGCACCTTGTTGTGGCACGGACTCTCCTTTTAAACAAACAACTTATGACAGAAGGAGAGGATTGATTTTTAGCTTTCAAGCCCAAGGAAGCGTATATTAAGAGCTTCTGACAAGGTGAGATGGTCATGGGCAGGGGATGGCACAGAGAGTAAAATACTGACTAGAGTGTACATGAACTACTTCTCTCTACTGGATGGAATCAGAACTGTGCAACTGCATGTGACAGACCTATACTGCTAACAGCTAGTGGAGATTCTTCTTTAGTTTCAATGATAGGCCCTCTGGAGCAAGAGAATCTAGGTCCCATTCCATGCCATTCCAGTGACGTTCTAGTGTACGATATAGTGACAAATGTGATATCCTAGGCAGCCACATATTTGTTTCCGTATAAGCCTTAAAGAAACTTTCAAATCATGCATTGAAGATGGTGCTACCACAGTAACCCGGGTGGAGGCAGGGGGAGGAGGGGAGAGGAGGATATTTAAAATGAAACTGAGGCATGCTTTGTCTACCTCCAGCAGGCATTCCACTGCTCCCTCTACCCTCTGATTGCTGGAGAGAGCTTTGGGGTACAGTAAGTTCATGCATTAGCTGTTCACTTCTGCAGGCCTCATTGAGCATCTGTCTTGTGTTTGAACCAAAGAGACTTTGATGGTCTCAATCCGTTCCCTGGTAAGTATTTCTGTACGCTGCAACAAACCACACTCTAGTAGGACTGGAAATCTGTGCTCCAAAGAAGTCCAGAATTGGCATAGCAAGATAATATTGCAGGACAGCTGTGAAATGAACTTAGAGTTTGGAGGGTGCTTCAAAAAAATATTTCAGGGTGGGGAGGCACTCACAGCTGGAAGAGAAGACACTGAAGATCAGGACTGAGATGCATTGTGGAGAACCAAGACTGGAGTGGCAGGGAATGGCACAGGCCAGGATTCTCGTATGTTGTCAGAATTGAGTGGGTGGGTGACTAGAATGGGGCTAGCACAGAATGGTGCATTGACAGATTTCTGGTGCATTGGCAGATCTGCGTGATAGCTCAGGATTAGATTATCTGGAGTGCTGCAAGTAGAAGTTGACAGAACTGTGTATGAGAAGCCTGCTTGTCCTCTGCCCGGCTCTAGCCAGTGCTATTAATCTTTCACTTTCCTAAGCACTGAAATTCATATAAATAATTAAAAAAAGTTTCCCAAATGCATCAGAAAAGGCTTTTCAGTTTCATATATATGAACTTGGATAAAAGAGAACTTGGTATGAATCTGGAAAAGTGACAGCTCAGTTTTATCCTGCCCTATAAGATGAGGAGTGTGGGCTGATTACTAGTTACTGACCCTTCCCCTCCCCCCACCCTGTTTTTAAAGTTTGCTTGTCCAGGGAACTACTTTCCATCTAGCAGTACAGTCTGTCCTTTGTCATTTTAGCCTGATGGTTTCCAGTACCACCAAGTTAGAATAGTTTCATCCTTTAGATAATCTAGTTAATGCCAAATTCATCTACCAAGGATATTTCTAGCCTGTTTTACAAGATTGGAATGCTGCTTAATGGCACTGTGCCCATTCACCTGCGATATTTCTAGTTCCTATTCATGTACTTTAAACTGACCCAGAATCTACTCACCTCTGTAATTTCTGGCCAGTGCTCTGTCAGTCCACAGCTCATGATTACAATGGTGGAGGAATCCTAGCAATTCCACAAGTAACTGAACATAGGCCAGAAATATTTTTGGTAGTAAGACTGATTGTCACTCTGCAACACCGGATTGTTAAGTGTAAATTCATTTCTCTATAGGGTGTTGTGCTTTGAAGAATCCACTTAGATTTTCTTAGCCAGACTTAATTAGTAAGGGTTAATTAATTGAATACAGATACACTTGAGCTGATTCTCATCTGACTTACCCCTAGCAGAAATCAGGAGTAACTCCACTGAAGTTAATGCATCTGATTCAGTGGGCAACAGGCACAGGTCTAAACAAACTTTTAGCTGTTGGATGAGCAGCTAACAACAAGGGACACTTCAGCTTTGGTAGCAAACAGTCTGTATTGCTGATCATTGGCAAGGGCCCAAAGTACTACTCTCAGGGTTCCTTCCCCAGTCTGAACTCTGGGGTACAGATGAGGGGACCTGCATGAAAGACCCTCTAAGCTTATTTTTACCAGCTTAGGTTAAAAACTTCCCCAAGGCACAAATTCCTTTCTAGTTTTAGTATCGCTGCCACCGCCAAGTGATTTAAACAAACAATTAGGAAGGGCCACTTGGAGCCCTACCTTCTCCAAATATCCCCCCAAACCTCTACACCCCCTTTCCTGGGGAGGCTTGAGAATAATATCCTCACCAATTGGTACAGGTGAACACAGACCCAAACCCTTGGATCTTAAGAACAATGAAAAATCAATCAGGATTCTTAAAATAAGAATTTTAATTAAAGAAAAGGTAAAAGAATCACCTCTGTAAAATCAGGATGGTAAGTAATAACAAAAAACTCAAGAACACAGAGGATTTCCCCTCTAGGCAAAACCTTTAAGTTACAAAAACAGGGATAAACCTCCCTCTTAGCATAGGGAGATTCACAAGTTAAAACAAAAGGTAATCTAACACATTTCTTTTCTGCTATTACTTACTATTTCTGCAAGACTAGATGCTTAGTTCATATATACTTAAGAAGATGGAATTTCCCTGTCTGGTTTCTTGACTGGCTCCGAGAGACACAGACCAAAACCTTCCGCCACAGATTTGAAAGTATCTTCTCTCCTTATTGGTCCTTTTGGTCAGGTGTCACCCAGGTTATCTGAGCTTCTTATCCCTTTACAGGATAAAGAGGAATTAGTCCTTTACAGGGTAACGAGGGATTTTATGGTATCCTTAGCTGTATGTTTATGACAACTACCAAATATTTCCCTGTCAGAGCCTACCATCCCTCCAGGGAGGCTTGATCAGCGTCAATCCGAGACCAGTTCCAGGCTCCAATCCAGCTTCTCTCAGACCTGTCCTCCTTCAACCAGCCCCCCAACCTATCTCAGCCCTCCTCTTTCTAGCCCCTGTGGTGAATGGGGATGAATGGGCTCACAGCAGCATATTAACCCTTGCAGGTCCCTGTGGGGTTTGTAAACCCCAATGCAGTGGCACAGTTGTCATCCGTCAGCAGTGTTTTGGCAGTACTAGTGAGCTGGCACAGTAGCGGGTTCTACCAAGTGGTTGCAGATTCTGCTGCCATATGGGCTGTTCTGTCCATTTATACATTCAGCTCCATTCCAATTTTCATTATGAAGAAGCTCAAAGTGAATCAAGAAGCACCTTTAAAAAAGCTTTGCCGTTTGGTGCTCCTTTCTGATGTGAAAATACTTCTGCTCCTCCTTCTCTCCCAGCCCCAATGGGTTTTTATTTTCTGCTGCTTGTTTTCTGCATTACAAAGGTCAAGTCCTCACTTCCCCCAGTTTTCTGGAGCAATCTGATGAGAGCATTGGAGAATCTGATTAGTGATGTCACACCTGAGGTGCGGCTCCCCCACTGAAGGGATGAGATTATTTTACACGGCAGGGGGTGACTCGCAGCGGGTGATAACATTATTTGGAGCCTCTAAAAATAAAAACCTGTCAGGACCCTCCAGCAAAGGGGGTAATGAGGAGCTGATATTTCTAATTTAAAAACAAGCAGCTGGTGGTAGAGGGAGAGACCATTTTTAAGAGAAAACACTGAGCCAGTCTGTATACATCCTAAATAAGCAAAAGGGAAAACAGTTATTTTGCTATATGTTTTGCCTTAAAGGTTAGACTGTGATACCTTTACTCATGTTAGTGCCTTATGCTGTAAGTATTCCTATTTAAATCGATAGGAATATTCACAGAGGAAGATACTACAATCTGGATTTGCAATGGAAAGCAGGGGAGAGAGTGAGAAAGAGAAAGACGCGCAGAAAGACAACGTGAGAGTACTTGTGCACTAGTGCATGGGACTTTTTTAGTATGCTTAATCAGTTCTCTTCATTCTGCCCTCTTCTTTAACAGACTGAGTGTCTGGAAAGAGCTTGCAAGCCTTTCTAAGATGAGATAATAAAGAGAACATTGACGCAAGAACTTGTTAAGACAAATGAGTTTCTGCAGAATGATTTATGTTAGTGAATTCATGTAAAGGATCCAATAATCACTCCAGCCCTGGCACTGTCCATTAGCAATTTCTTCCATGAAGGAAGTTAAATAGAAGGCTGTCTGGGCTCAGCTCTCTCCCTCAGAAGGTTGGGTTAATTGAAAACAAAAACAACAACAGAAAATGGGAGCTGAGATACCAAGCTGGTAATTAAGCTCTAGTCACTGATCAGATGTACTGCATCTCAGAGGTGAGCAGCTGTCAGGAGACACAAAGCTTCCTGCAGACAAAGCTCAGCACTCGCATGATGCCATTGGGGTATTGAAACTTGCCATTCTTGGGCCAGAGGGTATTATGGCATTACCTTCCGAGTGTGTTTAGTTCTGAGTTCTCAGATGCCAGCAGCATTGTTTTCTGGGGATCCTGGGGTGATGTGGTGAGTTTCGTGTTCTCAGGTATGCTAGATATTTGGTCTCAGAGGTTCACAACTACCCAGTGGCCTATTCTATTTTTATACCTTGACCATCACTGGAGTAGCAGGCAGAGGACCTTTTGGAATCAGAATCCAGACAGGTTCTAATTTGAAATCTGATATGCCAGAGGTAGGCAACCTATGGCACGGGAGCCGAAGGCGGCACGCGAGCTGATTTTCAGTGGCACTCACACTGCCTGGGTCCTGGCCACCAGTCCGGGGGGCTCTGCTTTTTAATTTAATTTTAAATGAAGCTTCTTAAACATTTTAAAAGCCTTATTTACTTTACATATAACAATAGTTTAGTTATATATTATAGACTTATAGAAAGAGACCTTCTAAAAATGTTAAAATGTATTACTGGCACCCGAAACCTTAAATTAGAGTGAATAAATGAAGATTCGGCGCACCACCTCTGAAAGGTTGCCGATCCCTGTAATATACATTCATATTCTGAATACATTCCTGTTTCCTTTTATCTTTCATCTGTCCTCTATCCTTTCCATTATTAGCAATTCCCTTGTTACCTTTTCTCTGTCACAGGGGTGTTTCTTGGCTGATTCTTGGGATGGTGCAAAGGCATCCTCAGTTTATTCAGCCACTGGGACAGAATATTCAACATCCAGAACACATGAAAATCCTTTATTTCTTTCTGTTGGGAACTCTCCCTTTCATTCTTTCACTCCCCTCATCCTCTGTCCCTTTCTCTTTATTCCCTTGTAGGATGACCAGACAGCAAGTGTGAAAAATCGGGACAGGGTGTGTGTGTGTAGTGGGCGGGGGGTAATAGGAGCTTGTATAAGAAAAAGACCCAAAAATTGGGACTGTCCCTATAAGATTGGGACATCTGGTCACCCTATTCCCTTGGCTCCCCTGCCAGTCTGTCTTCCAAATCCCCTTTTTCCTATCACTTAGCACAGTGCATGGCCAGCAAGGCAGAAGGTTTTTAATTTGTATAAGGCCAACCACCCCCTGAAGGGTAAATGAGAAAGCAGTTCCTATTCTGGTCCCAGTGCTATGCCAAAGCTGCTATGGATTCCAGAGCTACTGCAGGCTAGAGGCGGATTGAGCAGATGGAATGGAGTGGAGCTATCTGCCAGTTCTGTCCTGGTACATGGAAATCCAAATAGCTCCCCCAGCTGTTATAAAGACATAGAAGATTGGAATCATGGGATGAAAAAATATCAACTGCTTTAGCTTGTAAGACCTTCAGGGAAGAGACAATGGCAAACGTTTTCAAAAAGAGGTGCCTGCAGTTAGGTTCCTAGACATGTCTTGGGTGCACAGTGCTTGCTAGTTATGTAGAGACCAAAATGTGGACATAGAGACCCATTCTGAGAACCTTGGCTTGGAAGGTCTTCTTTGCCTGCACAGTAGTTGACGCACTTCGGGTCACTCTGGTTGTTCTTCTTCTTCTTTGCTTTGAGTGCTTCGTTTAGCCCTCAAACACCCATAGCTCCTTCTCTGCTTGCCAGCTTCTCAGTGGTACCTTCTGCCCAGAATTGTGTTTTAGTTGCCAGAAGCTGGGAAGGAGTTTTTCTAGTTATCGAAATCCTTCCACAAGCTTTGGATATCAGATCTTGGTTATTGGGGAAAGTGGGGACCAAACTATTAACTTCTTCTTTGAAGGGGAAAGAAGGTACAAATCAATCCTCTGACTATTAGGGCTGCGCATGGGAATGCCAAATATAAGAAAACCACTGCCCAAGTCATAGAATTTTACCCATTCTTTCTGATCAGAGCTGGATTTTATCTCAGAACCAGTTGGCATAGCCTGGCACTGTACATGTGATACAAATTTAGCTGTTTCCTCTGTGTCTCAATGGTGCTGTTATTTAATTTCCGAAGAAACAGAGCAATAAATCCTTCCTGTTCATCTCACAAAGACCTCTTGATTGGTAGGTTTGTTTTCTGGGAGTGTGTGCTGTCTTCTGCAAAGTTGGTCTGTATCCTCCCTCCAGTTCCATTCTATCAAAACCAACTGCTCCTGGATATTAATTACACAGCTACAAATAAAATCCTTGTTCTGTGGCCCTTTTCCTTGTGTGCATTACCCTCTGCGATGCCCATCTCCATGGATCAGCCTCCAAAGATTCTATAAAACACAGTGAAGTACATTCTGTTCCAAATGTATATCACTGCTGCCAGGTGCTATTCCTTGTTCTGTAAGACCCTGGCTCCCCCAGCCTGTTGGTAGGTTTAGATCTGCCGAGCCTGGGAGCTGATACAGTGCAGTGCAGTTCTGTTCCCACTAGTCACCACTACTAGTGCCTTAATGTTTATCAGAGGGGCCAAGAGCACCTAACATTCATACCCTGTACTAAAACAGTAGTACAGGTGGCTAAAAATATATATGTATTCATCCACATCTTTAATTCATGCTTACGAAAGACATTTTCCCTCAGAATCATACATCTTTGAGAGAGTCACAATGAGAGTTTAGAGGATGTTGAATTGGAAACAGTTTGTTTAAGCCTACAAACTATGGGGGGACTAATTTTCCCCAATTTGTTTTATTATTATTATGTATCACTATTAAAAGATGTTCTCATGGGTTAACAATAGGCCATCCAAACACTGGATAAAACTCAAACAAAACTGGAGCCCAAATATAGCTATTCATAATAATTGTTGGGTTAAAAAGAAATGTAGGTTACCAAAAACAAAAAATCCCCCATTCAACCAGACCAGTTTTAGAATTTTTTTTTTTAATTCTTGTCACTGAGGCCCTCTTCCATAGCTACTTTCGTTAATAATCAGGAATTTATCCCTAGGAAAAATCGAAGTGACAGTGCCTGTAGGGAAGAGCTGAAATTACTCAATTTGGCCAGCTGTTGCTAAGTCCTAATTTGAAATCATACCAATAAATATGTGACACTGGAAATAACATAAAGATAACATATTTTCAATATTTACAAGACAAACACTTTATTGTGAAATCTGGACAGAAAACGGCTCTATCTATCTATTTGAGGAGTTGACCCAGAAGCAAGCTGGAACAAAAAGTTTAATTCCTAAGATATATACAATTCTGAGTTAAAAAGATGTTGCTAAGAAAACAATCCCGCTGAAAAGAAGGAAGACAGATTTGGACAAAGAAATTAATCTTGCTGAGTGGGTCTCTATATGGGAATGAGGGCATATATATCACCCATTTGTGCAGCTCAGAAAGAAAATTTTTAAAAATTACTTATGGCATTTGACTCCAATTGAGATCCATAGTATTATTGTTATTAGGGAGGTGCTCTGATGGAGGGGTTCCAGGAAAAGGGAACATCCGGGGCACAACCATTACATGTGCAAGTAATTAGGCGGTTTTGGGAGGAAATTATTAGAGAGAGTGATTTATTTTGTGTGTTCTTTGGCTGTTCTGTGTGCTTGCCGGAGACAGATCAAGAAAGCAAGTAATCTAAATCCATTAGGATTAGTAAGTACTAGCAAGGGAATGCATTAGCTTACTTCTGTTTTGGCTTGTGATTTTCTCTGTGCTGAAAGGGAGGTGTATTCCTGGTTTTCTTTTTGTAACTTTAAAGTTTTGCCCAGAGGGAAATCCTCTGTATTTTGAATATGACTGCCCTGTGACATTATCTTCCATTCTAATTTTACAGAGGTGCTTCTTTTAACTTTTTTCTTTCTAATAAAGTTCTGTTTTTTTTTTAAATCTGATTAGTTTTTTTTTAGTGATCTAAACAAAACCTAAGGTTGGTTTGTGCTCATCTTGTTTATTCTCAAGCTTCCCCAGGAAAGAGAGTGTAGGATTTGGGGGAATATTAGGGGAAAGTAGGAACTCCAAGTGGTCCTTTCCCTGAGTTTTGTCTAATCACTTGGTGATGGCAGCGTTACCTAATCCAAAGTACAAGGGAGGATTTGTGCCTTGGGGAGTTTTTAACCTAAGCTGGTAGAAATAAGATTAGGGGGTCTTTCATGCGGGTCCCCACTTCTGTACCCTAGAGTTCAGAGTGCAAAGGGAACCCTGACACACACTACTGGAAAAATGTGACTTCTCCTATGGAATTATGGTACAGTAAAATGTCAACAGTCCTTGTAATGGAAAAACCTTCACATTAAGTATGTACTCAAAAGAAGCACCAAAAAGAGGACAGTCGTTTGAAATTTGGTCACCCTTTTTAGCATACTCAAAGGAGGACGTCTCCCTAGCTAGCAAGCTAGAATCATTAACCAGGTTCTTTGAATAGTAACCTGGTCCTGATTAAGTAATAGTAATGTACAATGTAGGTTGTTAACATTTTATTGTCACTTTGCCTTAATAAAAAGCTAAAGAAAAGAGAGGAAATAATGGCCATGGAGATGGAATTCCTCTTGCATACTGGATGGGGATAGTACTTTGTTCCCAGGACAAATTATTAATAATTACATTTATAAAATCCCTTTTCAGCTGAAGGATCCCCAAAGTGCTTTTCAGTGACTGTGATCGCTCACCAACCACTGAAATGGTTACCTGTAGGTAGAGCACTGAAGCTTTTCTGGGCCAGCAGTACTACACAACAGTAAGTTGGGGAACCGCAGACTAAATTCTTCCCATTGAAACTGAAGTGTAAGTGTTAGATACATAGAATGGAGGCTGATCCTCAGCTGGGTACGTTGACTTCCATTGAGCTAGGCAGAATTACACCAACTGGGATCTGGCTTAATATAATTATCCAGGATGGAATTTGACTAAAACAATCAGTCTTGCAAAACAATAAAATAAATGCCATGGGGTCTTTAATGGCTGCAAATGGTTAGTTCCTTGGCTTTACATCTTGTCTGAAAGACAGCACCTCCAGCAGCATAGTGACTGCTAGCACCATTTCAGGGCACTGGTTCAATACCGACTCAGAGGGAAGAGTGCTACCTTCTGAATCATCAACTTAGCTTTTCCTTAGAGGCTTCCCATCTAAGCACTGACCAGTGCTGACCCACATAGCTAATAAGATGTGACATGATCACAGCCTGAGGTGGCATAGCTGCAGGCCATTGCACACTGATAATGTTTCATCTCAGTGAAGTAAATCTAGTGACTGTAATGAAAACCTGTCACAGTCTGTTTGCATTGGAGTCACCCTGAATTTGACAGTGTCATAGATCTCTTCCCCCTAGATACAAAGTGCTGTGTTTAGAAGGGGAACGGCAGTACCTCACTATTACAGGCAGGGATACACTGCAGACCCAGCATATGTTCATGCATGCACCCACCTGTTTCTAAAATAATATTTCCACCTGTCTGAAGCAGACTGGATGAGCCTGAATTTGCACCAGCTCTTCTCAGATTTTCCTATTCTATTTTGTAGTGGCCTTGATTTTTCTGTTGCATGCAGGATCAAACCTGAGCTTCCCCACAAAGGACTCCCAGTGCTCAAGCTGTCCCCTGGTCACACACCAGAAGATGAAGCTGTGAAAAGCCAGGCGAATGAACAGTTTTCCCTTCAGATTCTGTATCCAGATAAACTGAAGCAACTAAACGTGAAGAACATACACATACATTCCCTCAAAAAAACAGGCTAAAGGAATCAAGAGCTCCTATCCATAAGCAGACTTATCAGGTATTAAATGAATGGGAATGAGTTTCCATCAAATAGGTCTCTTGAGACTGAAAGAATCAGGACTGTCTGTCCATCACCACCTGCTAAGGGAGTTGTTCTGTGACAGCAGAATCAGTCAAGCATCAAGGATAGCTGTTTTCTCACTCTCATATCTCTGCAGTCATGAGGAATCTCCTAGTGTGATCTTGAGCGAATCTTATGCCTGTGTCCCAGAAGTAAGGTTGGTGTGAGTCTTCAATTCCTACCCACTGGAAGGGATAAGTTTGTGGTTTAAGCAGGGCCACCCAGAGGATTCAGGGGGCCTGGGGTCTTTGGCGGCGGGGGGGCCCTGCTTCAGCGGCAATTCCGTGGCGGAGGGTCCTTTCGCTCTGGGACCCACCGTCGAAGTGCCCCGAAGACCCGTGGCGGGGGGGGTCCCCTCCGCCAAATTGCTGCCAAAGTCCTGGCACTTCGGTGGTGGGTCCCGGAGCAGAGGGAGCCACCGCTGCCGAATTCCTGGAGTGGAAGAAGCTCCGGGGGCCCGGGCCCCACAAGAGTTTTCCGGGGCCCCCGGAGCGAGTGAAGGACTTGGCTCCAGGGGCCCCAAAAAACTCTTGTGGGGGCCCAGGGGCAAATTGCCCCACTTGCTCCCCCCTCTGGGCGGCCCTGGGTTTAAGCATCTGATTTCAAACCTTTATATTCCCTTGGGCACAAGAACAAGGCATGCTTCCAGGGCAGAAAGAGGGAGTCCTTGGCAGTTTACTGAGGTGGGTGGGGGTGTCTCTCAGCTGAACCTTAAGGCCTGATCTCCTGTCTGCACTGAATAGACATTAAGACTGAGATTTCCAAAGCTGCTTAAGTGATTCAGCTGCCTGATTCCCATTAAAATTAATACGTAGTGGGCATTCAGATTCTTCTAGGAAGATCTGACAATCTCAGCCTAAATGATCCTATAGCCTATTTTATAAGAGCAGGGGTTTGCCTAGACATTCCTAGCCTAAAATTTCTTCTCCTGCCACAGCTGTGCAGTGTGTTGACTACCAACCTCCCATCCCAGAAGTGGCTGTATTTCAGTGGTAGGAAAATATGTATCACACAATACATGAAGCACTCTGGTATTAAATGAATTGTAAGAAATGTAATTTATTATTCCTATTATAAACAGCTACCCTGCCCTTCTCAGCACATTAATTAGCAGTAAGCCCCACATAGAGCCAAGATCTCCAGCATTCCTCCCTGGGTGCTGTCCAGCTAAGCTCCTTACAAAGAATGGGAGATAACAAGAATTTAGCTCCAGAGTTTATTTTGATCCTTCTTACATCTCCAGCAATCAGGCTTTTGACACTTCTTTGGTGTGAAAGCAATTGCATAGGTGACCGTTGTCACTGCTGCCTTGTGGGAAAAGAAATGTCACGTTCCTGCTCTGTGGGTCTGAAGTCATCACCAAGTCATCTTCTTCACAGCTGCAGTGTTACTGGAGAGAGAATCTCACTAGCTTGTGTGGGGCCATGTGGCACATCCTCACTGCTTCCCTTGGATTGTATTAAGTCATTTTGCAAAAGGGTTGTGTTATTTCTAGTTATTTCCAGTCACATTAGATCAAGCTGGGCCACATGATCAGATGAGAGTGAGAGACACTGCATTAAAGTCGCTCAAATGGAGTTACATCACCAGGATGAATTTGGCCACTGGGTTGAGTAGAAGTGGATTGTGTTGAATTAGATTTTGTTGCTGTCAGTCAAGCAGAGGTTTAGGGGAGAAGCCACTCATACAGTTGGCTTCAAAGGATTTCTCCAAACAGTAAAAGCACAAGGGCTTCTCATAAGCCCTGTTTCTCATTGTCCCAGAATGAAAGTGGTTCCCATAAGCATTCGAACTAGAGCTGGTTGAAAAATGATGATTATTTATTTTGCAGGCAGTTTAAAGGCTGTAAAACAATTCTCATGAAAATTTGTTTTTCAACAAAAACTGAATCTTAATTTATTTATTTATTTTTTGGTTTATGCAACATTTTTGGTTTCTGGAAAAGTTTGACCCAAATGAAACTTTTCTGTGAAAGCTTTCATTTTGGTTAGAAAGCCATTTTTTGTTTAAAAAAAGTTTCGATTTTTTTTTATTACCAGCTGCAATTAAACACAGAGCTGAGGTTGCTCTGAACCCCTTGGGATCAAGCTATCAACTAGAGAGTGACTCAGAAAACTCTTCCTATGAGCCCCACCTCACAGCCTACTGAGGGATCTTCCTGATCATTATAGCTGCTCCACAAATGATGGTAATTTTCCATGAAAAAGAATAATTGACCTTTCAAGTTTATAGAAATAAAGACCAGCTTCCCCGTGAATCCCAGGCAGCATAACCAATCTGCAGTGGGAGAGAATGTTAACCTTCCTGTAACTGTCCGGTGTTGGGGCTCGGCCCTCTCAGGCGCAGCTGGGAGTCAGGGCGCCTCACTACACGTGGCAAAGAGTTCCGGGTTCCGGCCCTTCCGCTGGGGTTAAACAAACAAATAATCGATAAGCCCAGGCCCTGAGTCAGGGCGTGGCAATAAGCAGTTCAGAGCTCAGGCCCTTCAGCAGGGGCTGAGCCAACAAATAGTCTCTAAGCCCAAGCCCTGGGTCGGGGCAGGGCAATCAGCAGTTCAGGGCTCAGGCCCTTCAGCAGGGGCTGAGCAAACAAATAGTCCCTTAGTCTATGAGAACGGCCTCCTCAGGCCAGTGAGAGGGGGAGTCTGCCACCCTTGGACGGGTGGTAGGGGGAACGCAGGGCCTCCCACTCCACTGCGTTCTGTCCTGGGGCCCTAGCAGCAGCCAAGAGTCACTGCTGTCAGTGGGGATCCTGGCCGCAACATACTGACATTGGTTCAGGCTCTTCGGGAGCCAAACCAGGGTCGGCTACCCCTGGGCCACTTCCAACCTCCCCCTCTCTGGGTACCTGTGTCTCGCCGGCGTCTTCCGGTGGGTCCCAGACCATGGGTTCCTCAGGATACCGGGCACAGGGAAGCTCAGGCAGCTCCTCAGGATACCGGGCACGGAGCAGGCTCGGCCAGTCCTCCTCAGGATACCGGGCACGGGGAAGCTCAGGCAGCTCCTCAGGATACTGGGCACGGGGCAGGCTCGGCCAATCCTCCTCAGGATAGCGGGCACGGGGAAGCTCAGGCCAGGCGGGAGCTCGGCCACCCGCGTCTGGTCTCTTCGGCGGCCGGCTTCCAAGTGAGCGCCGGGGCTGTGCTTTTATACTTCCTGTCCCGCCCCTTGACTTCCGGGGGGTGGGAACGGGTGGTGGTGACTCCGCCCACGTTGGAGGCTGCAGGGGCTTGGCCCTCTCAGGCGCAGCTGGGAGCCAGGGCGCCTCACTACACTTCCCCTTTTCAATCACTGCAAAGGTTCTATTCAGTAGTACTGTGACTAGTGCCTCCCAACCACCGCCAAAAGGTTTCTACACCCGTTTCACTGTGTAGAACCCCTTTCTGCTTATGTTACATATAGTTGTGTTATAGTTCACATCTGCCAAAGTGATGGGAGAGTCCATCATAAATAATAATTATATTCTGATTAGTTCATATTGAACAAAATAAAATACATAACTGGAACTAGTTGGCTTTTCTGTTGGCAGTCTCAGCAGAGAAGCCCAGGTCTGTCTGACCCTTGGAAGATAACTCCCCTCTCACCCCTACAAACCAAGGTTGAGGCATGTTGGCAGGGCAGTGCAGAGGAAAAGCATGCACAACTGCTATCCATGTCATATTTGTTCTGTGTACAGAGGACTTCAGCTTCCAGGACTTCCACTTTACAGCAATGATACTCAATTACAGGGAGGAAGAAGTCACACGATGTAGAGCTGTGTTTTGGTTGCTGGTACTATTTGATATGGGGAGAGTGTCTCTCAAGTGCTTGTCTGAGGCTTTGCTGATAGGATTAATTGTTCCTGCAGGCTGGCTGTTTTAGGTTTCCATTTAGTCAGGTGAGGTCTCCGTTTTATGTTCCCATATCTGCTGTAGATATTAGTGACAATGAGTTAGTGAAAGGTATAATTTTCTTGCCTGTCTGGGGTATGTTGTGACAGGCAGTTTAAAAAAAAAAAATCCAAACCCAATGGAATCTCTTCTCTTTCTTGCTGCACTTCCTACCTCCTGAAATGCCTTTGGCATACAGATTCAATGGAAACAGATGACTCATGGGAATTTTACTGGACCGTTAAAGTGTGCTTTGGATGAAAAGAGTATTAAGAGAAAGGGCAGCCTTTTTAATCTTTCCTTGAAGTAGTCCTGAGCGTGCAGTATTCCCCTTGTCTCTGATTTCTTTGTCCTTATGTG
Organism: Gopherus evgoodei; assembly: GCF_007399415.2. Classification (NCBI taxonomy): domain Eukaryota; kingdom Metazoa; phylum Chordata; order Testudines; family Testudinidae; genus Gopherus; species Gopherus evgoodei. The sequence goes on along the minus strand of NC_044322.1, from coordinate 253,920,380 downwards.
GTTGTGTCCCCTTTTTTCTCTGTACGTTCACACCAATATGTTCATCCTTCTTTGCTGCGTGTTCCAGAGCTTGTAAATCTCCAGTGACAGCTAATGGTGATTTCTCCTTCAGTTCAAGTGGGAGAGGCTTCATCAGAATGCCCAGGTTCCACTTCCCACACCACGTGTGTACTGTTTAACTAAGGACTCCTGTGTCCATATGTACACTGCTGCAGTACTGTCACATGCTGTGGCATCAATTTTAATAAAGGGTATTGATTATTTAGTATGCTGACAAATAAAGGGAAACTCCCTTTATATCAGTGTGTCCTGATGTCTAAAATGATGCCGTGGAAAGAGAGGAAGAGGCAGGTTTAGACTATTGTAACGTTACAGGTATTCACTTGATGGAGAAGTGCAGGTGTCAAGGCTGATACCCCACTCTGACACTGAGTGCAGAAGGTGGGGGCCTGCAAGGATTCTAAAAATTAATACTGGCCACTCCAGGCTTGTATTAAACTCCCAAGGTTACAGCTTTTCTCTGACCTTGGATGGGTAGATGCTGCCACCACCCAAATGCGAAAAACCTCTTTGAGAACCCAGGAAGGCGCACTTGGGAATTCCTTCCTGTAGGGTACCCTCAAGCCCTTTCACCTCCCCACTTCAGGGAAGAGCTGAGAAAGAAAACAAAGGAAATCAGCTGTTGCCACTAGCTAATTAAACAACATGTGCACAAACCTCTTAGGGACACACACATCCAATCCTGTTCTTAAAAAAAGGTAAGTTTTATTAAAAACAAAAAGAAATAAAATACATTTGGAACTTAGGCTTTTTGCTAGATGTAAAAAAAAACAAAACCAATTAAGCATCAGGAATAGCTTTCTTGAGGTCCAGCTTAAAGGTTACAAGCAAAACAAAAGCACCTGGGGTTAGCACAAAGGAGTCCACAAGCCATAAAAAAAGAAAAAAGAAAAAAGAGAGAAACTAATCACATCTTCCTAGACATTTCCTGATCTACTTACATATCTGGGTTTTAAAAAAAGAGTAGTTTCTAAGTATGATCTGAAGATTTTTATACCTGGCCCAAAGCTTTTTACAGCATAGTTCCTGCCTGCTCCCTTCCTTTTACCTACGCAGGGAGACTTTTTAACCCTTTACAGGTAAAGCAAGTAGAGAACAACTACTAAGAGAAATTTTATAGCTAACTGGCTGGCTGGGTGTCCATAAAAGGGAGCTCTCCCCCCCCATTCCCCCTTTCATTTATCACAGCAGGTCAGATCAATTCTTGTTACTTTAGTTTGTCAGTGACATGGTCCTTTTCTCTCCAGTTCATTGTGTGTTGAGTTCAGTACTTGTAACTGTAGGACTTCGTTGCTCAGCCTACTCACTACATACTTTTTGTGCAGAGAGACTCTGTCCTATGGCTCTCATTTCCTATTCCAAGGAAAAGACATATAAAGTCTGTAGCAGGGGCTAAGCAAGCACGTGTGCATTTTATTGGATTTTGACGGCCAGTATGTCAGACGTGCTCCAGTGTCTAGCACCGTCTAGTGGCTGCAGCCTATGAATGATATAAATCCTGACACTACTGCAGCACCTTACAATTTTTTTCCTTTAGCTTAGTGGTTCTCAGCCTATTTATCGTTGTGGATCACATATGCAGTTCTCTATGTGTCATGTGGGCCATATATATACACTACCTGTATGGGGGAGGATGTCACAAGGGCCGCAGCTGCATGCTGATTTGGCTGCAAGCAGTCCACGAGCCACAGGTTCAGAACCACTGCTTTAGCTTAGGAGATAAAGGCCTGTCTTTTCAGAGCTAAAGCTCCTGGGTCCAATCCCCACTGTGTGCAGGAGCAGCTGTTGACTATGGGATGTGTAGAATGTTAATAGACTCTGCTCTCTTCTCCTGAGTGGTGGTCGCTGTCCTTTGCTGAGTGAGGGAGGAGTAGAATTGGTGTGGGAGGGATCTGTGCTTCTAACCTTGTGCTTTTGGGGGGAGATTAAAAGTTTGTGCTCCTTGAGTCTGCTAATCTGACAAGAATTAATCCTGGGGGTCTGAACATGTTAAGGAAAATACTGTCTCTTCTTTCTCAGATTCCTCCATTTAAACGGACAACTATTTCTTTCTTCTCAAGTCTATCAGGAGTTTGTGGTGGGGGGGGCGAGGAGGTGTGCGGGAGATATGCAGAGCTGGAGTTGACAGCTGCACACAGTAGTAACATATATTGACAGAAAGGAACGTCTTTCCTCCCCACTTATTGGATTCTCTGTGCTGGTTTCTTCCTCCCATGTGAAAGTGATCCTTTTGGCTCCCGTTCAATATGGTGTGGTATATCCATTTAATCCTCAGCAGCAATTTGAGCTCAGGAAGAGGCAGGAAGTTTGTTCTAATGCTTAGAGAATGGGACTGAGGAGTAAGGAGTCCAGAACTCCATGTTATAGACTTGCTCATTGTGTGACCTCGGACAAGTTGTATAATTTCTGTTGACCTCAGTTTCCCTAGCTGTAATTGGAGGATATCACTATTTACCTCCTTCCCAGGGGATGGCATGAGGCTTCGTTCATTAATGTTCATAAAGAGCTTGGAGACTGCTGCATTTGAAAGGCTTGTGGCTTTGCTGCAGGGGCACTTGGATAACTGGACAAGTTTGACAACACGTCATGGAATGGAGAAAATAAGGGATTGATTTTTCTTTGTGGTCTTCACTGTAGGGTATAGTTTCATATGGAGATCTCTAATAGTGTAAACCTTTAATGTATTGTTAGTATTTATTGCAATTGTATTTGCATTTATAGCATATTCACACACACAAAAGGAAAAAAACCCAGCAACTGTGAGATCTAATGCTGAGCCTGAACTGCTGCATTGGAGCATTCCTGAACTCTGGGCAAGATCAGATCCAGATCTGAACTTTATGACTTGGAACCCCGACTTGAGAGCCTCAGGTGAAAGGATTGATAATAATAATCCAAGTCTTTTGGCTAGTATTCACCCTCTGGCTGGCTTGGCTATGAATGGTTTGAGATGTGAGTGCCATTTGTTGCTTAATAAAGGGCAAGCAAAAAGATAATTGAGAAAAAATAATATAAGAGGACAGGCTGAGGAGCTCAAGAGCTGAATCCTATCAACAGTAACAACCGGGCCTAGGGATTACTTCCTTGATCAGTTCCGTTGGTGGCAACAGGACTCCCCACAGCAACAAGCATTGCACTGGGTAGAAAGAATGTTTGCAGGAATTAGGCCTTTGATTTATTTAGCCTAGAAAAGCTCCAGAGAGGCACAACAGCTGTCCAGAAGTGACTGAGGAGAATAACAGTGATGACAGTTAGGGTGTGTTGTGTTGGACATGGGCAGAAGATCTAATAGGTCAAGGGAGGCTAAGCCTCCCCTCACCCAGGCGATAGCCCCACCCACACTTCACCCCGAGGCCCTGCCCTTGCTCCCCCAAAGCCAGCAGGGGCTCCACTCAGGCTGGCAGCCTGGAGCTCGGGGTTCAGCTGGTGGCTCAGGCCAGTTGGAGGCCTGGGAGTCTCAGGCTGGCCTGGGGGTCAGGACAGTGCTCAGGCCATCTGACAGCCTGGGGCTTGGGCTGGTGCTCAGGCCAGCTGGTGGCTTGGGCCAGTGCTCAGGCTGGCCAATGGCCTGAGTCTTGGGCTGGTGCTCGGGCTGGCTGGCAGCCAGGGGCAGCTCGGTCTAGGGGTCGGACCAATGCTCAGGCCAGCCAGCGGCTTGGAGATTGGGCTGGTTATTGGGCTGGCTGGCAGCCCAGGAGTTGAGGTGGCTGGCACAGCTAGGATAGGCTGGCAGGCAGCCTGGGGCAGGTGCTTGGGGCATTTCATCCTGAGCTCCTCCGGCCGTGGGATGGAGGGGAGCGAGGCAGAGGGTGGGGAGGGGCAGAAGGGATGGAGCAGGCGCAAGCCTTGGGCAGAAGAGGCTGGGCTGGGGGGCTAGCCTCCATGAAGAGTGGGGTTCATGTGCCATCCATGGCATGGAGTAAGACTAAAGTTGAAAAGTGATAGATTTACATGTAGCTTGCTTGCGAGGAAAACATGTTGAGAGTGAGGAATTCCTGATGAGGAATTTATTCAGGGAGAAGATAAGGAGGAGCAGAGGCCCCTCTCATGTAGCTGGAAAAGGCATAACAAGATCCAATGGCTGGTAGGGGCAGTTAGAAAAATCTGAACTAGAAATAAGATGAATGTTTTTAAGCACTGAGGGTAATTAACCATTGGAAATGGCTTACTGAGGGATGTGGTAAATGCATCATCAGGTGGATGTCTTTCTAGGAGATATGCTCCAGCTCAGCCGCAAGTTATTAAGGTGAATGGTGGACTCAATAGGTGAAATTCTATGGCCTGTGTCATGCAGGAGATCAGAGTAGATGCTCAGACCTTAAAGTCTATGGCACACTCAGGAGAGACTTTTCAAGGCAAGGTGTAAGATAACTAAACACAGAGATCCTTTCTGCTTTTTCCCCTTGCAAAGGAATTTAATGCTACTGAAAAATTCAGAATGGACAGCAAAGGAGACTGAAGTTCACTGTTTATCCCCAAAAGGATCTAGTACAGGAAGAGACAGTGCAGACTTCCACAGACTGCCTCTCCAAATCAGCTTCAACCTTAACCTAACGGGAGTATCTCTGGAGGTGGTAAGATAGTTCATTGCAGCACTACCACCGCTTTGCAGTTCTGTAGCATCTTCCACCTGAGGATCCCAAGATGCTTTAAAAATATTAATAGATTAAGCCTCATGGCAACCGTGCAAGATTCACTCATTGACCTATCTCCGTGGCGAGAAGTGGCCATATTAGAAAACTCCACACACAACTCAGGGCAGGTCTACACTACAGATTTACAGTGGCGCAACTGCACCAATGCAGCTGTGGTGCTGTAGTGCATCTAGTGAAAACATTCTATGCTGATGGGAGAAACTCTCTCTTTGGCTTAATCACTCCACCTCTGCGAGAGGCAGTAGCTATGTCGGTGGGAGAAGCTCTCCTGCTGACATAGCACTGTCTACATGTTGGGGTTAGGGTGGTGAAACTACATTGCTCAGGAGTGTGAAAATCCAGACCCTTGAGTGACATAGTTATACCGAAGAATATGTAGAGTAGGCCAAGTCTCAGGCTCCGCTTGCTCACAATATCTGAATAAGATGATGGGGCAATAGATTGTTCAGAGCTTCACAGTATGGTCATGCAGACTTAACACCCCATTGAGATTAGTGGAGAAGTTCACACCTCTTGCTATTGATTCAGGCTTCCTGCAGACATCATCATTTTTGGATTACATTCAGTTCACATTTTGAAGATTATTTTTGCAACCAAAAGGGCTAGAAACTTTGGTCAAAATCTTTGGAAGTGGATGCCTAGAAACAAGTATTTAAATCCATATTTAGATACCTGATAATGTGGATCAGGTGGTCAGCATCTCTGAAGATCAGACCATTGACTTGGTGCCTAAAGATAGGCACCTGCTTTTGAAAGATTTGGTCACAATTAACAAAAACCTTTAGATTCAGGATCACAAGATAGGAACCATCAGGGAAAGTACTGGCATGATGAACCACTGAGAACTGGCCCAATTCTACCCCTGCAAGTAGATCTGTAAACAGAGTGCCAATAAAATGTGATTTTCCAAGATGTGGAAACCAGATTGAGACTAATTAGTTTCACAAGGACTCTTCCTACTTGATGCAGATGATTAGAAATGATCCAAGATAGCCTTCCAAAACTCAAGGGGATTAACTCAATGGGCATTGAATCAAGCCCCAGATGAAGTTCATGGACAGCTGGAGAAGGCCTCTGCTGAATATTATCCAGGTTCCATTTTAACCCTTTACTCTTAGCCCTCTGACTGTTTTATTTGTGCAGGGTAAGGTGTCAAAGTTTATGATATAGTATTGTGGCAGTCTGTCATACTTTCTGGCATTCTCTGGCTTCCTCATGGTACTGGGAGATTCTAGATGTCATTAACACAGGTAGTCTTATGAGTTGTTTTCTTGGTTGTATAGGAATTAGATCTTGGACATGTGCATATTCTCAATTATAATGCAGTTTGTTTTGATTAAGCTTATTTTGCCTTAATCATTGTTTGTCACTGCAAAAGTTTTCTTAAGTGCAGAACTGCCACCTACAGGTGAGACCCACACAAGCAAAGAAAACGTTATGTCATTCAAAACATTACTGGCTTCATATACCTTTTTCTGCCTGGTATTTTGGTTGTGGTTGTGGTGAATTTTCACTTTCATGAGACTGAGGTGTGGATATCACTCGATAGGCCTCTTTCGTTCCTTACAAGAATGGAACAGAAGGGGGTCAGTGTTCCCATACATTGCTTTGAGAATCCTATTGCACAGGTTTTCCATAAATCAGTGAATATCTCAATTTTCTCCAGTACATTTTTAGTCATGGTCTATTTTTTTTTGAATCTTCTAGTGAAATTACCTTTTGCTAGAATCCCTGATTTAGCTTTTTAAAAGTTGAATAGTGGATTTCTGGCGCCATTACCATGGCATCTGGGAAACTCTCTAATTAATAGAGTCAGGAAAATAGTTTAAAACATTCTAGAATAATTTGAGAAATATTGTAAAATTCATTGAATGTTATTAATGAGAACATTCATGGAAGGCACTCTGTAGCTGAGTGAACAAAAACACATTATGAAAATACTTCAATAGATTAGTCAATTAATGTTATTTGTCTAGCTCTACTACATAAGGGAAAGTTTCAGAGTAGCAGCCGTGTTAGTATCCACAAAAAGAACAGGAGTACTTGTGCACCTTTAGAGACTAACACATTTATTTGAGCATAAGCTTTTGTGGGCTACAGCCCACTTCATCGGATGCATCATCATCATCCAATGAAGTGGGCTGTAGCCCACAAAAGCTTATGCTCAAATAAATTTGTCAGTCTCTAAGGTGCCACAAGTACTCCTGTTATTTTTACATAAGGAAAGAATCCCACTCCCAAGTCAACGCTAAAGTCCCCATTAACATCAGTGATAGAAGATGAGCTACTAAATCCCTAAGGCAGACTGCAACTTGGACAGAAACTGGGCAAACTCCATTGAAGTCAGTAGGTTTAAATTGCTGCTGTATTTAGCCCTAGATGTCGATTCAAAACAGTCCCTTCTTAGAACCCCAGTGCTACACGGGTGCATTGTCCTTAACAGTAATGCAAGGAAGCTTGTGTTAAACAAGTGAGTTTTTATCTTTGACTGTACATCCACCTAAACGCATATATACCAAAACCTGCAACAGGCAGATGTCTGTTCTGAGAGGTATTCTAAGTCTTGCATTCGATGTCAAGGTAACTCTTTGAACTCTCCAGCTATCACCCACATGCCTTCGTAATAGCAACTACATCTGGTACATCTGTCTTCAGCAGTCTCCACCATTGGTCGAAGCAGCAGATGCCCTCACCTTGACCTTCAGCCCTCTTCTCTAGCTGACCATTACACAATACATTGCCATTTGACAAAGACCATTTAGATGCACAAGAAAGTAATTAGGAAATCTCTGTTATGGTCTTTGAAAAGATCATTTTATTATATTATTATTATAAGTGCAACCTAACCATCAGGCTCCAGTCTTTAAAATGCTGATTGTTCAGTGCTTGAACTGAGTTAACTGGCACCTGAAACTACTACACAACAATATTTTTGCCACCACAGAACCTGAAATGAAGAGTCTCTCCCTACCCAGTCTTTAAAACTTGGGTTGGGAAGAGTATTGTTGTTTTGAAGAGGGGGTCAGCAAAGATACTATAATGTCCTGTGAATATCCCTTGCAGATTCCTGACTGAGACTTTGGAGCATCCAAAGAAGACACTTTCCCCAGAGAATCCATCATAGGTTTTACAGTGATCCTAGTCTGTGCTGGGACAGAACTTTGGGAGATTAGTCAGTACTGCATGAATACTCATAAAGTGCAGACATGACCAGTAATGCTTTTAGTTAAGGCCCCAATAGTTGACGCTGAGGTACATGAGTTAAGGAGCTCCCAGTAACTGGAACAGAACAGATACCAGGAGTGAAGTTGAGAGGGACTTAAAGGAACTGGGCTCATTTACTCTGGATAAAAGAAAAGGGACTTTGAGGTGACTGATAGAGGTTTTCACCATGCTGAGAAGAGTTGAATAAGCTGATCAGATACATTTTGCACACTGGTTGAGGTTTAGATATAGAAACAGAATCTATAAAGGGAGGGTAGAAGGGGAAAAAAAAAGTCAGGTATTTGGCAGAACTACTCCATACAAGCGAAGTAAGACAAATGACCAAAATGCTGCCTATCAGCCAGTTATTGTACCATGTTTTAGACAGCGATCACAGATAGCTGATGAGTCAATTAGAGAGAGAGAGAGAGAACCATTAAATGCAGGAGTGGGAGCAGGAAGTGGCACATACTTTCTGGGCTGGCTCCAGGCACCAGCCGAGCAAGCTGGTGCTTGGGGTGGCAAATTCCAAGGGGCAGCACTCCGCCCAATCTTTTTTTTTTTTTTTGCTTTGCCGCTTCCGGCTGCCCCGGCAGGTTTTTCTCTTTTTGGTTCGCTGCTCCAGCTGCCCTGTAGGGGGCAGCAGCTCAGAGGAGGGGAGTGCTCTGCTGGGAGCGGTACTGGGTTTGTAGCAAGCCTGGCAGGGCAGCCTGCATCCTTCCTTGTCCACTGACAGGAGCGGCTTGGAGCCCTCCGGGCAGGCGACACGGCGAGCGCCCCTGTCATGGTATAATTCCCCACTCTGAACCTTAGCGTCCAAAAGATGGGGTACCAGCATGAATTCCTCTAAGCTTAATTACTAGCTTAGTACTTGTAGCGCTGCCACCAACCAGGAATTCCAGTGCCTGGTACACTCTGGTCCCCTCAAAACCTTGCCCGGGGACCCCCAAGACCCAGTCCCTCTGGATCTTAACACAAGAAAAGTAAACCCTTTCCCCCACCGTTGCCTCTCCCAGGCTTCCCCTCCCTGGGTTACCCTGGAAGATCACTGTGATTCAAACTCCTTGAATCTTAAAACAGAGAGGAAAATTCACCTTCCCCCCTTCTTCTCCCTCCCAGACTCTCCCTGAGAGAGAAAGTGATCCTAACACAGAAAGAAATTTAACCTCTCTCTCCCCCTTCCCTCCTTTCTCCCCACCAATTCCCTGGTGCATCCAGACCCACTCCCCTGGGGTGTCACCAGAATAAAAAAACAATCAGGTTCTTAAACAGGAAAAGCTTTTAATTAAAGAAAGAAAAAACAGTAAAAATTATCTTTGTAAATTTAAGATGGAATATGTTACAGGGTCTTTCAGCTATAGACACTGGGAATACCCTCCCAGCCTAAGTATACAAGTACAAATTAAAATCCTTTCAGCAAAATACAAATTTGAACTCCTTCCAGCCAAATACACATTTGAAAATAAAGAAAAACAAACATAAGCCTAACTTGCCTTATCTACCTAGTATTTACTATTTTGAATCTATAAGAACCTGTATCAGGGAGACTGGAGAGAAACCTGGTTGCACGTCTGGTCACTCTCAGAACCCAGAGAGAACAACCACCAAAAACTAACAGCACACACAAAAACTTCCCTCCCTCAAGATTTGAAAGTATCCTGTCCCCTGATTGGTCCTCTGGTCAGGTGACAGCCTGGCTCACTGATCTTGTTAACCCTTTACAGGCAAAAGAGATATGAAGTACTTCTGTTCCATTAACTCTTAACTATCCGTTTATGACAGCCCCACTGAAGGAAGTCCTGGCCGCCCCCCTTCTCTCTCTCTCCCAGGAGTCCCCCTGCACCCACGCTCTGTCCGCCCCGCAGGTTTTGTTTTTGTTTCCCCTCCGTTGCTCCCTCCGGCCCACAGGTTTGTTTGTGTCCCCCCCTCCCGCTGCTCCAGGCAGCCACAGGTTTGTTTTTGTCCCCCCCTCCCACTGCTCCAGCCAGCCGCAGGTTTGTTTGTGTCTTCCCCCCCCCCCCGCTGCTCCAGCCAGCCTCAGGTTTGTTTTTTTCCTCCCCTCCCACTGCTCCAGCCAGCCGCAGGTTTGTTTGTGTGTCCCCCCGCTGCTCTGGCCGGCAGCAGGTTTGTTTCCCCCTCCCCCCTGCGGCTCCAGTTGGCCCACAGATGTTTTTTTATGCTTGGGGCGGCAAAAAAGCCAGAGCCGGTCCTGCATACTTTTCCATGGAAACCCCTCCCTGCCTTCTCCTGCAAGTTCTCTGAATGGGAATCCTGGAGTCTTTCCCTCCTCAAAGGCTATTCCTGCAAAGAAGGAGGGGAGAAGGCTCTGCAACCTGCCATCTTCATAAAGGCCACTCTTGGATGGGAGGAGAGAATGCTTCTTTCCTGCACCCTCCTCATCCAAATAGGAAAGGGGCCCCAGGCGCTTCCCTGAGCCAGAACGCTTGGCAGCTGCACAGGGGGATTCCACAGCCACACAAATACCAACTGTCACTAATGGAAAATAATTTTTCATCTCGTAAAAATAACTCCTTCATCTGTGCATGCTGCCTTCGTCATTCAGCTTCACACAATGTGCCATCACCTCAGGAACTACTCTTACCAACCCCCTCCCTCGCCCCCAGGGCAACATATTGGGCTTCCCCCTCATCCTCAGAGTCATGTCTGCTGTGACTACTAAAACACCCCCAACCTCTGACCTGCTTTAAAATAGGTTGCTTTTTTTTTTTAACATGTCAGAGATCACAGGAAAATCCCTACAGTGCCCCTCCTGCTGGCACCCCCAAAGCAGTTCCTAGGCTGCTCATAAGCTACATCAGGGGCAGCTTCAGCCCCCAGCACTCCAGGATTGGAGAGAGGTAAAGAGGTGGGTTCCAGTGAATACAAGTTAGACACAGTTGAAGATCTGACCCATTATTACTAAATTTGTCTCTCAAAGATCTCTACACAGTAACTAAAGCAACTTGGCGTTACAGACAGAGGGATTTAAAAACAAAGAGCACCAACAGAGGAATTTAAAATTCTAAAACCCACTCAGATAATTTCTCTTTCAAATAGGCAGCACAAACAAAACACCCAGTGGTGTGCTATGGTATAAAGCTTTTACTAACATCTCTTCAGGTGATGTGCAGAACTCACTCAAGACTTCCTCAGTGGGGAAGGCTGTGATCCTTCCAAACTTGTGCTAATAAAACCTTATCACAGCACAGCATCATATATGCTGTATATGTACGATGTGCATTTTAGAATCTACTTCTTGCAAGAATCCCATTTTTTATATAGGACCTACTCTATTCGCTCTAATGCTGCAGAACCAGTAACTCCCAAATCCTATTTTAGATGCTGTGTGGGAATAATTGCAGATACACAAACAAGTGCTCAAAGACAGATCTGTTCATTTCAAGCTTAATTTGTAAAAATAGTGGGTGGAAAAAGGAATGACAAAAAGAACTAGAGAGAAAGAGAGCAAGCACAAGCCTGGTCACATGATGACTACAGTGGTGATGGAAATGATAAATATTCAACAGGTGTAAACAGTGAGAAAAGGGCTGGAATTAATCAAAAGTAAATTTAGGCTGAACAACAGCATAAATCCAGCATACAGTGGAGTGATCTCTTAAGGAAAGTGAGCTAAATAAGTCCTTTATACAGAACAGCAGGTATGAGTAGAGTGGAAATCCCTCATGGCTTTAGGTTAGTCCAGGCTCTAGTGCCAAATACATCGTTTCACATCTCCAAAAATCAAGGTATCAACAACTAATGTGAAAGCCAACTGCAGCCAACTGCTGCCACCTCCTCCTAAGAAGGGAAGTGTCCTCATGTGCCAGCTCAGAAGGTTTGGAGCCATCATTGAAGTGGCTGCACAGCTGAAGTGTGAAAGCAGAAAAGACACTGCCAGCTTGGGTTGGAGCCACGTGGTGTCAGCTGACATCTCAGTCCTGTCAGCTCTAGAGTGGGGAATCACTGCGAATGGAATGGGTCAGATAGCACAGGTGTATGTACCAGTGGTGCAGGGTATGCTAGTCATGCTGTTTCAGGAGCAAAAATGTTTCAGTTTTGTCCTGCGTGTTGTAGTTAACTCCTGTGCTGGACTACACTACTGCAGCTGCACTACTTTCTGAATATCAATCCCATAGTTCCTGGGGCAGCTCCCTGAATTAGTGGATTATAGGAAACCAAAAGCCTTCTGGGATATTTCAGGGGGCTAAGATGAGTTGCATAACAAGTCAAACTTCCATAATTCCCAAGTAAACTTCCATTAAGACGTGGTCGGTGCCATTTCTTACTCATTTTCCCAAATATAGGCCAGGTGAGTGATTAGCTTGTGCTCCCTGCTCCGAAGGAAATGTATAACATGCTGGCCAAGTGGGTCTTGGTCTTTCTTTCGTGGCTGGAACACAAAGAAAAGGTTTTGCAAGTCTACTACTATCTCCCATGTAATAGGTCTGATGCTTTAGCTTAAGCACTAGTGTCTTCCTTTTAGATCCAGATGTCTCAGGTTCAATCCTTAGAGATAATTGAAGCCTGAGGCAGAACTTTAGAAGAGTCAGCGGGGGCATATGAGTTAACTCTGAGAAGGTAGTAAAGGTATTCCAGCAGTACCTCACAGAGACCTAGATAGGCCGCTCCCCTAATTCATCACACAGCTGTCACCACCACCCAAGTAGGCAGCTTTCTACTGTACTTGCAGATGATCCTCAGTAAGTGACATGCTGCTTTTAGGCCTAGAACATGGCTGCAGACTAGGGTGGGGAACCACATTGTATTGGAAACCCAAGATGTTCTGCAGCCATTGCTTGTCATCAGCACAAGGAAAGTAGCTTTTCTGTATCTTTGGGGTGAGCTGGCCCCAAAGCCGCAGCACCAGCCCATCAAGATAAGACCAGCCAGTCCTCACAGAAGTGAGTGTTCATCATCCCAGATGTCACCAGTCAGCTGGACATTGGTTTGGGGTTGGGAAGTCCCCTGGGGGGTACTGTCACGGTGAAAATTTGCAGGGCAATGTGTAGTGTGTTGCTCAGGTATGTGATCAAGGGTGGCCAATGTGCAAGAAATCACAGAGGGCTTCCCAAAATGTGTCAGAGCCTATGACTCAACTTTTCAACCCAGTCTGTTCCTCCTTTACCCTGCCAAGCCCAGGAGTACATATAGAAAGGGGTGTTACTCCAGAGTAATGCAAGCCATAGTGGATTGCTCTGGGAGGATCATGGATGAATACATAGGATGGCTAGGCAAAGTGTATGATACAAGGATTTTCAATAACTGGACTTTTCAGGAGCAGGCCAAGGAACTATTGAATTCTCACTGGTTCCTTTGGACCAGTGGTTCTCAACCTTTTTTCATTTGTGGACCCCTAAAAAGTTTCCAATGGAGGTATAGACCCCTTTGGAAATCTTAGACATAGTCTGTGGGCCCCCAGGTGTCCATGGATCACAGGTTGAAAACCACTGCTTTAGACAGTGTTGAATCACTGTACGCAGAGTTATGTCTTGCCAGGTTATGTTCAGCCCTAAGCGCTGACTCTGTGGGTGCTGCGGGGTTGCTGCACCCACAGGGAAAAATTAGCAGGTGCTCTGCACCCACCGGCAGCAAAGCTCCCCCAGTCCCACCCCCTCCACCCCCCCCGAGCGTGCTGCATTCCCGCTCCTCCAGCTCCCAGCACTTCCCACCGACTGCCTAATGGTGGTTTGGTGGTGCTTAGAACTTTCTGGGAGGGAGGGGGAGAAGTGGGGACGCAGCAAGCTCGGGAGAAGAGGCAGTAAAGAGGCAGGGCAGGGGCGTGTGGAATTGGGGCGGGGCGAGGGTGGTGCAGGGGTGGGCAGAGGGGATCGAGCACCCACGGAGCAGAGGGGAAGTCAGTGCCTATGTGTTCAGCCACTCTGGGTTGCGTTTTATTGAACCACACTCTAAGACCAGTGCAGGCATAACATAAACACCTCCCCCATACGTGATACAACAGACATTCAAAATATGAACTAACTAATTCTTGGTGAGAAAGACCCAAATTTCATTTCTATCTCACAGTCCCAGTAGTTATGAAAAGGCTGCCAATTCCACCAATATAAATCTTAGCCCTTTCATGGGGTTTCATCATACATCTTAGACAGAAGTGGGAAGAGAAGATGGTATTTTTCACTATACTATCCCCAATATCCAGGCAGAGGCTTAGTTTTGGATCTTTTTAGGAGGACCAAGTACTCGGAGGTATAAGACTGACAAACTGTAATTAATATATGATGAAATAAAGGGGATTTGGGGGATGTTCATCAGCATAATTAAAAATGAGGGTTTTTTTTCTGTTACTAATTTTCTGCCTAGTTACAAAGCTATTTGATCAAAGAAGAAAAGGAACTTTAGATGCAGTTTATCTAATGAAAGACAGCACCAGTAGGAAGAGGAGTTTATTTCATTGAAAAAAGGTGCCTTGATCAGCATGGAATTGAAACAAATGAATGTTCCCTATACTTTCTGAAAGTCAGGTGACTAAGTATGATTGAAATTTTTCTACTGAGTAGTTTAATGACGTTCTGGGGGAAAAAGTGATGTATGTATACACAAAACTATTTTACATTGTTTTATTATTATACCTTTCTGTTTACAGAAAATCTGGCTTTCAGTTAAAGAATTTCAGTAACTGTTTTGACAAAAATCTTTTTAAAAAATGAAAAAAATGGGTCTTTTCAAACCCTCAAAATTGGAAGCTACTTTGCAAAATTAAGACGTTGTGATTAATTTTTTGTTAAATTTTCATAAAGAAACAATAAAAGATACAAAAAGGTAAATAACTGACATCTTGCAACTAAGATTATTTTACACGTGTGTTTTTATCCCTGGTAGGTGATATGTTATGTGCCATTGTGGGTGAAATATAGGGGCAATAATATGCAAGGCCCCAAACTGTTAACCTAGAACACTAATCACTGAGTTACATGAGAAGGGGACATGTAGATTAGGCCTACAAGACCATTTGTCTTCAAACTTTCCACTATCCACTGCCATTGATGTGGTCTCATTGGTGTTTGCACTAGTTTAACACCTGCTTTGAGATGGATTAGATGACACTGTGATTATAACTGCCATGATTGGTCTACCAAGTACGCCCACTGCTGCTATATCTGATGCGAAATCTAAACAAAATTGGTTAGTACACACACAGCTGGTGTGTGGAAAGCTGAAAAATGGGATTCCCTCACATTACATAAATGAGACAACACAGCGCATGTGGTCTGACAAGAAACGAGGAGCATAACCAATTAGCAGAACCCCACCCGCTCCATATTTTGTGTTCATTAACAAGATGGATGGTGAAAATCTGATCCAAATTTCATGCTTAGACTCTGTGCCAAAGAGTGTGACACAAGACAATTCAGTACAGGGGAGACAGGATCTCAGCAAGCCCTTTAGAGGGGAGCCATGGTGCTTTGTGGTGTCACTCCCAGTTTATTCTGCCGCCTCCTCATTCCCCACACGCTGGCCCAATCTCTCATTCCTTCTGCGCCTTTCCTTCTCCATCTCCTTTCTCCCTTCCTCTTTTTTTGTGTCTCCCTTCATGCCAGTAGGAACATTGTCCTTTCCCTCATTAGTGCTGCAAGTCAGTGAGGCCATTGAAATCTGACCTGCACGCACAGACAGTCTGATGCCATGATTAGTCTACCAAGTACGCCCACTGCTGCTATATCTGATGCGAAATCTAAACAAAATTGGTTAGTACACACACAGCTGGTGTGTGGAAAGCTGAAAAATGGGATTCCCTCACATTACATAAATGAGACAACACAGCGCATGTGGTCTGACAAGAAACGAGGAGCATAACCAATTAGCAGAACCCCACCCGCTCCATATTTTGTGTTCATTAACAAGATGGATGGTGAAAATCTGATCCAAATTTCATGCTTAGACTCTGTGCCAAAGAGTGTGACACAAGACAATTCAGTACAGGGGAGACAGGATCTCAGCATGCCCTTTAGAGGGGAGCCATGGTGCTTTGTGGTGTCACTCCCAGTTTATTCTGGCGCCTCCTCATTCCCCACACGCTGGCCCAATCTCTCATTCCTTCTGCGCCTTTCCTTCTCCATCTCCTTTCTCCCTTCCTCTTTTTTTGTGTCTCCCTTCATGCCAGTAGGAACATTGTCCTTTCCCTCATTAGTGCTGCAAGTCAGTGAGGCCATTGAAATCTGACCTGCACGCACAAAGTGTCATCTCATGACCAAGAATTCAGTCACCCAGCTGGTTATATACACCTCGCCACTGCCTGAAACTTGCTAAGTGAACAACACAATCTTGATACTAGCATGTTCCTGCAGTTCTTGCTGTGCTCTGGAAGGGAGTCTCAGAAGCAGAAGAGAAGGTCATAGAGAATGACTGCCACTGGATAAATACATCTCTACATTGGAGAACCAGTGAGCTTGGGGAGCAGCAGAATTCAGCAGGAGTTCCCCCTAAAACTAAAGTCCTTTTATCAATTGAAGAGGTTTTATCACTGCAAAATTCTCTCACCCATGTGCCCCAAGTCTGACTTAGGCTGGAACTCTGAGGGTGACAATAGAGTTCCTTCTCCAAGTCTATTGAATTCTGCTCACTGACAACAGTCATAGAAACTTTTGTAGTATGGATGCTTGTCCACAAGTAAGTGGTGTGAGACATAGGTACCAACTCCGTGCGTGCTCTGGGGCTGAAGCACCCGTGGGAAGAAAAAAGGGTGCTCAGCACCCACCAGCAATCTGCCGCTCAGCAGTTCGGTGGTGGACAGGCAGGAGGCGCTGGGCGGAGCGGGGGCAGAACGCACTTGGGGAAGTGGCGGAGTGAAGGCAGTGCACACTCAGAGGGGGCAGAGCGGGGGGTGGGAAGAGGAAGAGTGGGGATGGAGCCTCCGAGCAGAGTGAGGGTGGAGCATCCCCACCTGTGGTCTGAGATCACCACTTCTTGGCACATAGGCCTAACTCCAATTGTCGCATGATGTGGATCAACCCAGGCCTACCCCTACTATTTTGCTCCCTGTTGCTGTGGTGCATTATGAGACATGTAGTACAGCTGGGGGCTAGAGGGACCTGAAACTACAACTCTTATAAAGCATGGCACCAAGTCAGGCATTCATGTGACCTCAACCTTAATTGTTTAGTTTGATATATCAGGAAAATCAGATTTTGGTGGAACTCTCTTTTCCCACAGCAGGGATTTTGGAGAAACCTGTTTCTGATGGGACCTGTTTTTCTTGAAGATTTTCAGCCAGCTTTATTGAGAATCAAAGGCCTGGTCCACACTACGCTGTTAAACCGATTTTAACAGCGTTAAATCGATTTAACGCTGCGCCCGTCCACACTACACTGCTCTTTATATCGATTTAAAGGGCTCTTTAAATCGATTTCTGTACTCCTACAAAACGAGAGGAGTAACGCTAAAATCAATATTACTATATCGATTTAGGGTTAGTGTGGACGCAAATCGACGTTATTGGCGTCATTCTTTTACAGTAGCTACCCACAGTGCACAGCTCCAGAAATCGACGCTAGCCTCGGACCACGGACGCACACCACCGAATTAATGTGCCTAGTGTGGACGCGCACAATCGACTTTATAATATCTGTTTTATAAAATTGGTTTAAGCTAATTCAAATTTATCCTATAGTGTAGACGTACCCAAAGAGTTGGAAAGAGATTAACCCTGGGTCCACTGAAAACTGGGAGCCCACAGATTCTTTCTCCTCTCCACTCTCCCCATCTGTCTTGAAGGAAACCCCCAGAGTCCTCACTGCCCTCTGTCAATGGTTTCCTTGATCTCCTCTCCTCCCAGCCACAGACTTTTCAGACCACCACACCAGGATTGAGTCTGGTTCAACTCACCACTGAGATTTTGAGCCCTGATTGAGGGGAGATTAGGCTC
This sequence comes from Gopherus evgoodei, assembly GCF_007399415.2. Lineage (NCBI taxonomy): Eukaryota > Metazoa > Chordata > Testudines > Testudinidae > Gopherus > Gopherus evgoodei. Next base: position 253,902,581 of record NC_044322.1, on the reverse strand, counting down.
CCCTCTTCTAATGGTATGAGCAGGTATGCCCATCAGGGCTAGAACTACCTCCTGGGTTTGCAGAGGCAGCTCTCCTGCTACCATTCTGATGCCAGTAGGTGACTTTACTCTCCCTCCAACTCCCCATCCTCCCAGGCACCTACAAGAATGCTAGTTGTTTCTCCCATTCTCTCTCCCTACCCCCACTATTTCCAACAGGTAGGAAGGATCTTGGCAGTCAGTCTGGCCTCTCTTTAAAGGACACCTAATCTCTTTGTTAATCCTACAAGTTCCAGAAGCACCAACAAAAATAGTTCCAGATTATGGAATATACTCTATTTTCAGTTTTTGGTGGGCAGGCAAAGATTCAAAGCACTGAGGAGTGTTGTTCCTCCTGATTTTCTTCTTCTCTGCCTCTTTTCTTTGGGGGAATAAACCTAGGAAGTGCCGTAGAGAGATGTCAAAAAGAACTTTAAGCATTCAAGTGAGCAAATGTAAGAGTTATAGTTACATGCAGAACATTTCCTGCATCCTCTTGAACATATGCATTGTTATTATTTGTATGACAGTAACATCTAAAAGCTGTAATCAGGAAGCCATTGCTGTAAGTGCTATACAAACAGACTGCGATCCTGCAAAACCTCATGCATGTGCTCAACTTCACATAAAAGTTAACCACACATGCAAGTCTTTGCAGGATTGGGCCCATTGTGAGAGATGGTCCCTGCCGTAGAATAAATAGTCTAAATCCCCATATAGTCTTTACATAATCAAATAATGTTTAAACTAATACTTTGTAAGAGTCAAACACATTTCAAAACCCCTAGATATGTATATCATCTTGTAGTAAGGCATACTACTGTGAACATCAGAACAAAGTCCAGGAAAGTAATTTATAATGAGTATGTACTACAGTACCGAGACATCCGACATAGGATAAACACAACACAAAATAATAGTGAGCGGGTACTGGTTTTTATAGGAGTTTAGAATTAAGTGATAGTACTAATTCTTTAAATACATGAAGAATGCAGGGAGAAAGTAGCTCATGCCACTTAAAGTGACTGCTCCTGATGCAGAAGGAAAGGCAGTCTTCTTAGCATATGCGCCATGTGCCTCAGGTGGCATGTGACCAGGATTCATCATTGAATTTGGTCTGCTGGTTGGATCATTAGCCTGCCCGGGCTGGGTACTGACAGGAAGCAGGACATGAATGCTGATCCGTGCTCCCCAAGAGAGGCAGTGATTGGTTATGACACTTTCAGAGCCTGTTTGTAGCTGTAAGAACAATAGAGATGAAATGGGGCATCAGGTGAGGCTGGGGGTTATCAGGGCTCCAATAAGGATTTGCTTTACCCTCCTCCTGGAGGAAAATATGTGGGAGTTGAAGAGTCTTCCCATTATCCTGTGCTGAATCCCTGTCTTTGACTCTGCATAGCTCTGTCGTCAGCCATCTGTTGGTGCAAATCTGTGCAGCAGTTTGTAGTCAGGAATAATATAAGTCTCGTGCTTTTTAGGGAATTAATATCTAGACATTTCTGAACCAATGCCAAAGTCCTTTGATGATTTATAGAGAAGATTAAAAAAAATAATCTCAGCCCACTCCTATCAGGTAAGCATTTTTGTTGCCGACATGAGATGCCCATCTTGGGAGTGGATTTTATTCTGAAGGATCAGTTTGGGAGGATTCCTGTAAATAAACAATAAGAGGGTTTATTTTTAAGCTTCATCTGCAGTGGTAAGCAGCCATTGACCACCTAGGTTTTTAGACACAGCAAGACTGGAACCATGAAGACCCACTGCATAAGCCATTAAGTGAGGTGGGGGAAGGGTTCTTAGTGAGCAGCCCCCAGAGGATGTAGTATGAGAAGGAGAAGACTACTCAGAGGAAGCTTGGTTAAGAGATGGACGGGGAGACTCAGAGAGAGAGAGAGAGAAAACGTAAACTTATTAAGGCCTTGGTCCCCCAGCAAAAGTGATGTTTTAAAATCTAAACGGGATCAGACAGTTAATAGGACTTAGAAAAAAACAGCGGCAGTTGATCTAGCCAAGGCAGTGTAACCCACACACCTCCTGGATGTGGTGCTCTGTCCCATGTAGTGACACTGAGAACACTTAGAGATTAAGGAGTCTGCTACAGCCTTAGCTAACAGCCATGTGGCTTTTAGTTCATGCAGTACAGGCTCATGCATTTAACTCCTGAGGTCCCAGATTCAGTCCCGCCTATCGACGATCGGGGTGTGTTGGTGTTATATCAGCAGTGACAATGGTTTTAAATTCTTATGCTTCAAGGCATAAACTGAGCATCAGCTGGGGTCAGGAAGGAATTCTCCTCCATTATATTATTACTGTTAGGTGCATTATGAGGGTGCAGGCATCTGTATTCCTTTGAAACGTCTTTCTTCGGCAAGTGTTGGCAGAGTACTAGATTGGCTATTTGTTTCTTCTGATACAGAGGCTCCTATTTCTACTGCTGACTTTGCGAGTCTATTCTACACATTCATTCCTTTCTGCCTAAGAGGGTTTATTCTGCACTCACACACTGATGATATTCACTCCTGCAGAGAGGGCCAGTGTAAGTACCATGTGAGTTCTACTTATCTCCTGTTTTGAAGGACTAAGTGGGACATAGATGATCATAGGCCTTCTGCTGGTGCTCTGAAGAGGGCTTTCTTCCTTTCTCAGCACGTGTTACCTGCTTCTGTGCACTGACTGCCCCAGAGACTGGAGCCCTCTAGCCACAGAAACAGGTACTACACAATTAGCAGCTCCAGTTTCTTCCATTTTGCTCTGCCAATGTAGCTCAAGTACCACCCCAATTGGCACTAATTTGTCCCCTTATTGAAAGAGAGGCCGAAAACTGAATGGACCCTGGAGATTGAACTGCTTTCTTACTCAGGAAGGTGGCCCCTCTCAGTCATGAATGAGGAACATTGCAGGGCAGGACAGAGAGAGGAAGCAGTCACTGTGGTTAGAGAAAGGATTTTTGTTTCCAAGCTGGTCAGTGCAGCTTTTCATCAACGTAAGTAGCTTTCACAATAACTCCCTCTGGCAGAACTTCTAGGCAGTTTGTGCTAGCCTCACTGTGACCCTCCTCGTAGCCCTTCTCTCTCTAGGGCAGGGTTACAATCTACTGAGCCTTTTTCATCATAGGCCAGCAAGGAGTTTGATGAGAGAACTCCCACAGTTTAGCCTCCTGTCCTGACATGGGCCTGACTTTCCCTCCCAGGAGATGTTCCTGTAGTGGTGGGTTGTGGGGAACCCAGGCCTGCCCTCTACTCCGGGTTCCAGCCCAGGGACCCTAATGATAGCAGTTATTGGCAGCCAACCTTTCACTGCCAGAGTTGCTACATTTCCCTGGGCCACTTCCCCACAGCTCTCCTGCTTCTCCCTTCTTCACCCTTACCCCAGGGCTCCCTTTCCGATGTTTTGAGGATGTCTTCATTAACCAGCCCTTCAGCCACACCTCTTCTCTGGCTCCCTGGCTCTCCTCTGCCTGACTGGAGTGAGTCCTGTTTATAGTATCAGCGGAGCCTTAATTAGAGTCAGGTGGTCACATTAGCTTAATGGCCTCACCTGACTCTTTGCAGGCAGGGCTGGCTCCAGGGGCTTTGCCGCCCCAAGCAGCCAAAAAAAAAAAAAAAGCCACGATCGCAATCTGCGGCAATTCAGCGGGAGGTCCTTCACTCCGAACTGGAGCGAGGGACCCTCCGCTGAATTGCCTGCCGTGCCACCTCTCTCCGGAGTGGCCACCCCAAGCACCGGCTTGCTAAGATGGTGCCTGGAGCCAGCCCTGTTTGCAAGTTAATTAGAGTCAGGTGTTCTCATTATCCTGGAGCAGCCCCTTCTCTGGTCAGTCAGGGAACAGAAAACTTAATCCAGTGGCCAGTATATCTGCCTTTTGCTATTCTGCTGTACCCAACTGGCCCCGTCTATCACACTCCCCATTGCATAAGTCTGGAGATACAAAGTTAAGATTGTATTAAAAAAACTCGAAGATTTAGAAAGAGTTCAGAAATGCGTTGTCAAGGCTGATTCCCCACTCTGGCACTCCGAGTGCAGAAGGTGGCGGTCTGCAAGGATTTAAAAAATGTATACTGGCACTCCAGGCTTGTATTACACTCCCAAGGTTACAGCTTTTCTCTGATCTTGGCTTGGTAAACACTGCCACCACCCAAGTGAAAAACTGTCTCTTGCAAATCCTGGAAAAACTCACTTGGGAAGTTTTCCCTGAGGCCCCTTGGCTTTCTACCCCTCCCTCGGGGAAGCTGAGAAAGAAAACAATCAAAAGGGAAAACCAGCTGTTGTCACCAGCTAATTGAAAAAGATATGCACTAACCTCTTTGGACACCAAAAATCCAATTCTGTTCTTAAAAAAGGTAAATTTTATTAAAAACAAAAGAAAGAAAATACATCTGGAACTTAGATTTTTTCTAGATTTTATAGAGCAACTGAAAAGGGTTAAACACCAGGAATGGCTCCCAGGGGTCCAGCTTAATGTTACAAAAGAAAACAAAAATATCTGAGCTTAGCACAGAGGAATCCACAAGCCAAAATTAAGAAATAAACCTGATCATATCTATCTAAACATTTCCTGTCCCAATGAATCATTCTAGGTATGGAAGATGATCTTTCATACCTGGTCCAAACCTTTACAGCATTCCTGCTGCTCCATCTCTTCAGCCAAGAGAGAACAACAGACAAAGGAAAAGCTTTTTCCCCTAACTTTAAAAGTCCCATGTGAGGGACTCTCCCCTACTTCTCCTAGAATGGTCCACTACCTTCCCGTCCACTCCAACTCCCAGTGGGTTCCTGCCTCTAAGTAGATTGACCCTTTGCATAGTACCAAACACCTCCAAGGTATTTATGGAGGTATCCACACAACCACGTTTTGACGTAGAGAAGTATTATCCCTATTCTACAGAGGCAGAGAAAGGTCAAGCAATGTACCCAGGATCACATAAGACATCTTCATCAAAATCAGAAGTTCCACTCAAGTGAGTTTACCATCAAACCATGCTCCTTCCCTTGACACCTTCCCATAGCAATTGCCATACTGTATCAGATCCAACAACAGAATACAAGAGGTGGTTAGAGTCAAAAAGGCCTCCTTTAAAAGATGGAAGTCAAATCCTACTGAGGAAAATAGAAAAGAGCATAACTCTGGCAAGTCAAGTATAAAAGTATAATTAGGCAGGCCAATAAAGAATTTGAAGAGCAACTAGCAAAAGACACAAAAACTAAATATCAAAAAAATGTAAGTATCTCAGAAGCAGAAAGCCTGCTAAACAATCAGTGGACAATCAGGTGCTAAAAGTGCACTCAAGGAAGATGAGGCTGTTGCAGAGAAGCTAAATGGATTCTTTGAATCGGTCTTCACTGCAGAGAATGTGAGGGAGATTCCAACACCTGAGCCATTTGTTTAGGTGATAAAACTGAGGAATTGTCCCACACTGAAGTGTCATTAGAGGAGATTTTAGAACAAATTGATAAAGTAAACTGTAATAAGTCATCAGGACAAGATGATATTCACCCAAGAGTTCTGAAAGAACTCAATATGAAATTGAAGAACTGTGGTATGTAACCTATTGCTTAAATCAGCCTCTGTACCAGATGATAAGAAGACAGTTAATGTAACACTGATTTTTTAAAAAGGCTCCAGAGGCAATCCTGGCAATTACAGGCCAGTAAGCCTCACTTCAATACTAGACAAACTGGTTGAAACTACAGTAAAGAACAGAATTATGAGACACAGAGATGAACATGATTTGTTGGGGAAGAGTCAACATGGTTTTTGTAAAGGGAAATCATCTCACCAATCTCTTAGAATTCTTTGAGGGAGTCATCAAGCATGGACAAGGGTGATCCAGTGGATATAGTGTACTTGGACTTTCAGAGAGCCTTTGACAAGGTCCCTCACCAAAGGTGCTTAAGCAAAGTAAGCTGTCATGGGGTAAAAGGGAAGGTCCCCTCATGGATCAGTAACAGGTTAAAAGACAAGAAACAAAGGATAGAAATAAATCATTAGTTTTCACAGTGAAGGGAGGTTAATAGTGGGGTCCCCCAGGAATCTGTGCAAGAACCAGTGCTGTTCAACATATTCATAAATGATCTGGAAAAAGGGGTAAACAATGAGGTGGCAAAGTTTGCAGATGATTCAAAATTACTCAGCATAGTTAAGTCTAAAGCAGACTGCGAAGAGTTACAAAAGGGACCTCACAAAACTGGGTGACTGGGAAACAAAATAGCAAATAAAATTCAGTGTTGATAACTGCAAAGTAATGCACACTGGAAAACCTAAGCCCAACTATACCTACAAAATGATGGTGTGTAAATTAGCTGGGCCCACTCAAAAAAGAGATCTTAGGGTCATTGTGGATAGTTCTTAGAAAATGTATGCCCAGTGTGCAGCATCAGCCAAAAAAATTAAACAGAATGTTGGGAACCATTAGGAAAGGGCTAGATCATAAGACAGTAAATATGATAATGCCTCTATGTAAATCCATGGTACTCCCACACCTTGAATACTGTGTGCAGTTCTGGTCGCCCCATCTCAAAAAAAGATATATTAGAAATGGAAAAGGTTCAGAGAAGGGCAACAAAAATGATTAGGCGTATGGAACAGCATCCATCTGAGGAAAGATTAAAAAGACTGAGACTGTTTGGCTTGGAAAAGAGACAACTAAAGGGGAATATAATAGAGGTCTATAGAATCATGAATGATGTGGAGAAAGTGTTATTTACCCCTTCACATAACATAAGACTTAGGAGACAACTAAAGAAATTAATAGGCAGCAAGTTTAAAAGAAACATAAGGAAGTGCTTCTTCACACAATGCACAGTCAACCTGCAGAACTCGTTGCCAGGTGATGTTGTGAAGGCCAAAAATATAACTGGGTTCAAAAAAGAATTAGATAAGTTGATGGAGGATAGGTCCATCAATAGCTACTAGCCAAGATGGTCAGGGATGCAACCCCATGCTCCAGGTGTTCCTAAGCCTCTCACTGGGACTTGATGACAAAGGTTGGATCACTCGATAATTGCCATGTCCTGTCCATTCCTTCTGAAGCACCTGGCATTGGCCAGTGTCAGAAGACAGCATACTGAGCTAGATGGACCATTGGTCTGACTCAGTATGACCGTTCTTATGGGTTATCTAGTCTAGTATCGCATCCCCCAACAGGGGCTAACATGAGATATTTCAGAGCAAGATGCAAGAAACTCCCCCAATAGGGAGATGTGGGATAATCTGACCCCTGTGAGGGTTTTACCTTAAGCCCTCAGAGATTTACCTTAAGCCCTCAGGTTTTCAACCGTGAACAATGATGTTTTGTATCCCTTCCAAAATCTTCACCTCCTACTGTTTTCAGCAAGATTGAAGCCGTGCCCACAGGGAAGATGACTGCCACTTAATGGATCAGGAGGCTAGACGTAACACAGGGATTATGAGGAGCAGCAAAGATGCTGAAAGATGGAGGGGGAGCAGGCACCGGGCGGGGGCAGGAAACAGATTTATGCAGGGGAATGGGGTGCAGGGTGATGTGAGGGTTGGAGGGAGGGTGAGGGGGGCACAGAGGACAGTGATGAGGGTGGGAGATGGAGGGGATAGAATAGCAGCTCCCCCACTATGGGTGAGACAGTGTCAGGGCAGCATTGGGAAACCATGTGTTGACACTGCCCATGGAGTGCTGTACAGAGGCTTTCAATTTCCAGGGCTCCTTCTACCAACACTAAATTAGAAAACGAGAAATTAATTTGGGAACTGTAGTGTGAGGCCACCCTCTCTGATATAAGATTGGGCTAGTGGCTCCTGAAGGCCTTTTGCAACCCAGCCCAATCTTCCATGATTCTAGAAAGCTGGAAAGGGGCAAGGGCCTTACTAGCCAGCTCCCAAGCTGGCTAAACAGTTTCATACTGGCCAAAAGAGACTGTGGGGATTTAAAGAAGCTTATACTAATCAGGTGGGATTTGCTTATGGCTGGACAGTTCATTTGCAGATTCCATTAGCGAGGCTGCCAGGGCTGCTTGAGGGATGCTTCATTCTTGTGAGAAGTGATACTGAAGTCATTCCATCTGAAGTCAGTTTCTTAAAGAGAAATGAGATGCTGATTTGTTGTAGCGACATGTACATTGTGGCTGGGCAGAATATGGCTTGCCCCTCACACAGGCCACATCTATCCTTGGAGCTAGGGGTGTCATTTTCAACTCACATACAAATACCCCCACTAGCTCAAGCCCCACTTACGTAGCTAGAGGGTCTGGGTGGGTCCACCCTCAGGATGACTAGCCCAAGTTTCCACCAGTACTACCTCAGATACACTGCTCAAGCTGGCACAGGTACATCTCTGCGAGCTGGTAATCACATTCCCAGTTCCAAGCATAGATGTAGCCTTAGATGAGCCCAGATTGCCAAATCCTTGCCTCTGATAGGTGTCAGTCCCCAGAGCATGTGCCCTGGCTGGGCAGGGAGCAGTATTGCTCATATTCTGATAGACCCTGACTGTTTCTGGTTCTCCAGAATCTGCTCTTGCCGGCATGCCTGCCCTTGTCTTCTACTGCCCCCCGCCCCACATGCCTGTCAGTCACTCTGATACCTGCACATGCCTTGATAGTCTCTTTGACTCCCCACCACCTTTAGTACACAGCCCCTATGCCTGGGGCAGCCTCTCTCCTCCTGTATTCACCACCCACCTTCCTTTAAATCCATCCAGAACTCATTTCCTTCTGGCTTGAGCTCCTTTGCTACTCTAACCCAGGTGCTGGCCAGGAAGCCTATGTATTTAAAACAAAAAACAAAACGAACAAAAGCAAACATTTGAAATAGGACAATTCAATAGTAGGAACACACTGATAAGAGAACAGAGTTCACATCTCCCTTCCCCAGTGTCTGGGCTCTCTTCTGCCCTTCCTTCCTCCCCTTTGGTTTTACTCAGGTGCTCTATCTTAGATTATAAACCTGTGCAAGGCTAGTTTCAGGTTTCAGAATAAGAAAGAATTAAAAACAAAAAAGTCACAGATTTAAAGGAAAGCTACAGACCCATCCCTTTAATATAACACAATTGCTAACCCCAAATATTCAAAAATTGTGAGTCAGGCCCCTATGTCATGAGATTGGCTTCAGAGTCCTGAGGTGGTTGTTTTTGTTTCTAGGAGATGGGGATGGGAAGAGGTAAGGATTTTTATTATTATTATTATTATTGTTATTATTTATTTTATTTTATTTTATTTTATTTTGGTCCTCTGGTTTTTGAACTTGTATGGTTCTCATTTCCCAGCTTTCCTCCACAAGTATGAAGGCTACAAAAACTCTTTCTTTTTTCTTTTTTGAGAGGGGTGGGGGAGAAGCTTTGATTTTCACATAACTTCAGGAGCTGGAACTTTGAGATAGACACAAAATATCACAAAACTCACACTAAAGTCACAAAAGTTAGGAACACTAAGGGGGAAAGGACCAGGTGGCCCTCAGCCCTTGGTCACTGCTGCAAGTCCCCTACCACAACCTGACAGGCTCCTCTCCATCTTTACAACAAGGAAACCAAACAAGGCAGTAGGCAGGCTTACCGACTGGCTCCAATCAGTCAAGAGACAGTTCATTCCTCAGGGTTTCCTGGTTCTAGTTGTCTCTCAAATCTGCTCCACCGTAGGTTGGGAACAGAGGAAAGAAAGCCTTTGCCACTGAAACCCTCCTCCACTTCGTGTTCAAATACTCACCCTCTTAGCCCTAAGCCAAATTTTCCTTGCCCCAAATGGCAGGTAACACAAGTCCTGCAGGCCCATTACCTGGCTTGCCCTGCAGGGCATAACTCCTTTGTCCAGTGAGGGCTATGCACACTCCGCCACAAAGCCCCTCAGGCAGGGACCTTTTCTTTGCATATGTTCGGAAAGCACCAGTCACCTGGATAGGGTAATATAAATGAGAATAAAAATCAATTTCCAATAGTGATTCCATTCCCCCTGGCATAAGCCCTGATTGGGGAAAAATATTTATTAATGGAAATATTTAATTCGACTGAGGACTCCAGCTGCTCCATGGTATTTAAGAAGTTCAGAGGTGTATCAAGATTCATATAGGCCCCCAAGCACAAATTTAAGTTGGGACCCAACACATAATTCTGAAATAACCCCTTACCAACACCTGCCCATTAAAAGCATTCCTCCTAATGTACACCAGTCTCTCCTTCCCATCCCCACTTTGCCTTCTCTCCCTGCCACTTGAGGCCCTTGGACTCAAGATTCCCAAGTGCTGCTGGGATAAGATTTCTGGCTATGGATATGGGCTACACTTGCTTGTTGCTGTATGAGAGGGGCAACAGCAGATTGTGATTGCAGAGGGGCTAATGCTGTGCACGACTGTCCCCAAGGGCCTCTGCTGTTCAGAGCTCTAGGACAAAAGTTTCAAAAGTGGACATTGATTTTGGGTGGCCCATGTTGGGCACACAAAGATGTGGCACCCAAAACCTGTGGTGACTTTGGAAACTCTGGCTGCTAGTCTCTGGGCACACAGATTCATTTCTGGGGTGTTTCTAGCTCCTTGCTATATTCACAGCAGACTGAGGTCTCAGCTGCAGTGATTATCCAATGTTCTATCTTCCTCCCGTGTCTGTGCCTCATCTCTTCAGCCTGCTCTTCCTCCGGTTCCTGTGCTTCTCCTCACACTTTCCTTTCTTGGTGCTTAGATAACATGGCGATAGCAGCCCTATAAATATGTATGATTCTCTTTGGCTGCCTTTTTGATTATCTTCTTTCCTTCCTCTCTTCCCCTTAGCACTATAGCTCCCTTTTCTGGCTCCCCTTTTCTTCTCTTCATTATTAGTATTATCTGAATGGTGCAGCTAATGTTGGAGTAGGTGCAGCACACACGAGAGTACACTAGAGAGTGTTCATATTTCCCGAAACTGAAAACCGGATGCACGGGGCTGGCCAGAGCTACCTGGCATCATCACTTGCCCTCCTGAAAGTCCCTCTGCAACCCCAATTGAACCAGGTAGCAGAAATAGGGGCAGGGGGAGAGGAATGGGTGTGGGCTGGGATCTGGGCAGCAAAGCAGGGTGTGAGTGTGCGAGAGTATATGGGTACTTTTGGTCTCAGAGCCAGAAGGTGAAGTTCCTGGACTATGATCCAGCTAGCCGAGCAGTGCCCCTTTGGGGGCTGGGATAGCAGAGGGGCAGGGAGGAGGCTCCAGATAGCAGCCCTGAGGGTGGGAGGAGACTGGGATGTGGCAGAAGCAGGTGACTGGAGGTGAACTGGGGAGAAAAAGAGGCTGGTTGGGGTGGGTGGGGACTGGAGAGGGCTCCGGGGACCAGCCCCAAAGGATGGGGAGGGGAGTTCAGTAGCTCAGGGTGGGGGCTCCGGGGACCACTCGGGGACAGGGGGCATGAGGCAGAGGTGGGAGCTGCTGGGCGGGGGAGGATACGCTGCACTTGATGCCCTGGCACAAATGGATGCTGCAAGACCCATTGAGCACTTAGTGGCTGGGTTGCCCAGTAGGGCCCAGGGCCCCGCTGTCTCCATGGAAACCGGGCAATACACAAGGTGAGGCAGAGACCAAAGAAGGGTTTGTATGAGGGCCCCTGTCAGCTCTGCCCTCTGATTGGGCTGCAGAGTGAGCACAGGACACCCTATCGCTCCCTGATTGAAGGGGGGGTGCAGTGCAGACACATCAGCCAGGCTCCTGCAGGGCTCCAAGCACAGCACCTGCACAGCCTCCTGGTGTGGGATGGGGCACAGGCCTTAGGTTGCCCATACGGGGGTGTGGAGATATCCCCCACCCCAAATGTCGCCACGCCCCCACAAATGTTCCTCCATGTCCCCCACTTTGAAAACTTGGCATTTGTCCTGTCTGCTCCTGCCAACTGTTTATCATCAGTTGGCAAGAGCAAATGGGACAAATGCCCAGTTTTGCCAAAAAAAGCCAGGATGTCCAGAACAGGGCTTAAAAAGGGGTCTGTCCCGGCCAAAATGGGACATATGATCACTCTAATACTAGAGGGCATTTAGGGAAGGAGCCAAGGTGAGAGTAACAAGACGGAGGAGCTCTGGCATTTATGTGAGTTTGCTTGAATCTAGAATCCAGTATAATCTTGAGACTGCTCACCTACACCTGTCAAAAGACAGCACAGGTATTTTACAGATAAGCCAGACTGACAGGTACCTGCCACCTGAAAAGCTTGAATTAGACACAGCCTTGCAAGGACCAACAATAAATAAGGGTCACAGAGGAAATGGAATGGGAGGGGGAGGTGTTAAAGCAATGGGAGTTAAATTTAGTGTGGCACAAAACCACATCATGTTAACTCCTTTTACAGTGAGTATGTTACAATGTGGGGACAGAGCTGGGACAGAGGATATGGGGAGAGTTCAGTGAGGTAATGCAAACTCTCTCTTTCCCCATCTATCTTCTGGGTATGTTGTTTTTAAACAGCCATCACTTCTGAAACAATTTTGAGACTTAACATCGGAAGTAAATAAAGGAAGCAACAGAGCTGAAAGGGCTTGTTACATAAAGCTAGCTGGGCAGGCCTGGTAATGGGTAATGGGGAGCAGAAAGTAGAAATGTTGCTGTCTCTGTGGATTGGATTGGCCATCCTCATGGCTGCAACTGTCAACATTTCACAGAGAAAAGGAGGGTGAACTTGTCTCCTCTCACAGGGAGGAGTGGTGTCTCAGGGCCTGAGGAGAACATTTCAGATCCACTCCTCATCCAAAGCTCAAGAATCTTTTCAGTTTTGTTGTTGTTGCTGGGCTAGAATCAGGTCACACCATTAAATCACAGAGTCAACAGATTCTTGGCTGGTGTAAATCGATTTAGCTCCACTGACTTGGAGCTAGGACCATTTACATCAGGTAAGTATTTATCTCCCTTGTTTTATGACCCTTGCTTTCCATTTTCTTTTTCTTTTCTCCACTTTTTCTTGCCTCTCTCTCAATTTGTCCTTTGTTCACTTTTTTGGTGCCTTTGGGCAAAAATTTTAAATGTGGCCATGGATTTTGAATACCGCTGTTTTCTTGGAGGTCAATCCTGAGTCATCTGAAAGGGGTCTGATTTTCAGAGGTGTGGGGTAGGTGCAGTTCCTACTGCATTCAGATGGAGTTTTGTGAGTGTTCCACTCTTCAGAGAACCAGACCCTTGAAAATGCCTACAGATGGGGCCCAAAAAATAGAAGCACCCAAAATCAGTGGCCGCTTTTGATACTCAAACCCCATGTATTCTTCCTGTAGACAAATTCTTCCTTCATTTCCATGTTTTAAATCTGTCTTTGAATACTTCACTCTTTTTTCAAGCTGTTTTTCTTTTTGGATTTATTCTCTGTTTTTATCTTCTTTGTTTCATTCTCTTCCTCTCCTCCATTCCCCTCTCTCCTTTCCTCCTCCACTCCAGTCTGCTCATGTTGGGCTTCCCCAAAGCAGGCTCTGAGGATGGTTTGGAAGGAGAGTAGGAGGCAGAAGCAAGTTAGAGGGGCGCTCTCTTCAAGTGCCAGTGAGGTGACAGTCCTGCACGACATCTGGTTGAAATAGAAAACAACATGTGATGGGGAGGGACGATTTCAGTGTTGTTTCCATTTTGCAGGATTCAGAAAAAAAATCCCTCCCAAAATGCTAGACTTTTTACTAATTAAATGAGTGTTGAAACAGCAACCAAGCAAACAAAGCATTTGCTCCACATTCAGCAAAACGAACATTTAAAAAAACAGAAAAAAGTCAATTGTATTTAATTACACTTTTTTTTTAATTAAAAGGCCTTTTTTGACAAAGAAAACTTTTCCTATGAAACATTTTGCCTCACTCTATGCAGCATGATGCTAGTGGCAAGGCATGGGAGGGAGGGGAGATGACTACTCCCTCCTATCATGCTCCATTCCCCACCTGCTGGTCTGAAGGATTCATGTCATCATCTGATTTCTCCTCAGCTGTAAAAAGCCACCATCACTGAACAGCTACAATGCCCAGGAATAGACTTGGACAGGACAGTGTCCCATGAGCTTGCCAAAGACTGAGATGAACTCTTACATGCCACCATTTGTCTTCTCTTACAGGAATGAAACTGTTTTACACCAGTTCTGCTGCCCAGCAGCTGATGCAGAGCAGAAGCCTTCATCTCTGGACTCCTCACCAAGGTGGGAGATTGTTGTAACCATAGGCTTCTCCTTTCCACCCCTCTCCTCTGCTCAGTACTCATCACTCTCCTCCTTGTCCCAAATACACACCCCATACGCTGCTGTCATTCACCCCCATCCCTCCTATAAACGTGTCCCCACCACTGCCCTTCCTCACACACCCCTTGCTCTTCTCTCCCAAACATACCACCCAGTATGTTTAAATCACACATACACACACATACACACACCTCAGCCTCCACACATAAGCACACCCTCGGTCTCACTCTCTCTCTCTTATACCCACCCACACCTTCTACCAGGGCTTTGGGCTGGTCTCACAGAAGTGCCAACAATGTAATGTCATAATAAGTGGTACAGCTTGTTTAAATACTATTTAAGCTATTGCAGTGTGGGTTGCCAGGTGAAATGGTCTGAATTTTCCAGGGGAGGGTAATTGTAATGGCACCAGACTGTGTACAAGTTAGCATGGCATGGGCCCACATTGACCACACAACTGAGACTGATGCAACCCTCTCTGATTGGCAGCGGGCATCAGAACCGAACCCCAAAATGAGAAGGCAAATCAAAAACAACCCGGGAGATCCATTTCCAGTCAGCAGTGCACAAACAGAACCTGCCCCCCATGGCTGGGCTACTTGCTACAGTTCCATTGCTAGGAATGCCATGTCCTGAAAACAGTAGGCAGTGTGCTCAGAAAAGCCTGAACCTGGGGCTGGTCAATGCAACACTCCCAGTTTGCCACTGGAAAGTGCAGCTTTTGACATGACTGTTTCACTCTCTCCCTTGTCCTTTGTCAGGATCCACCTGGGAGATGTATGACCTTTTTAGCTGAATCTGAAAGTCTGGGTGGTACTAGTCCACTTTAAGCCTTGTTCTCCCAGCACTTAGATACCATGTTGACAGGCATCTCAGAAATACTTGGAATAGACAAGATGCCGATATAGATGCGGCCTCCACTCTCCATTTTCTGTCTCATCCTAGCCCTCTCCCAGCTCCCTCTCACCCATACCCTCCCATCCTTCTCTGTCTCACATGGACACATTCTCCTTCTTCCCTCACCCTCTCATGCTCTTGCTTTTTGCAGTTAGGGGGTTTGTTTTTAGAGATATATATCCCATTGATAGAGTCTTTCATCTGACCTTTGACATTAACATTGGAAGTCAGCATTCCTGGGAATGGCTTGAGGCGGTGTGGGGCAGGTAAGTTGCAGAGACAGGGCAGTGGTTTGTCCTGATTTGTCCTGATTTGTCTTGGTTTGTCCTGCTCTCTGGAACAGCCTCTGCATTCTGATCACCGTGCAGTGAAAAGTTTGAGAACAGACTGCTGTGAAGAGAACAAATGGGCACGTGGGTTCGAGGGAAGTGTGGGGTCCTGCTGTACTCAGGGAGGGGCAGGGAGAGTGGGCTCTCTCCTACTCTTTAGTAGCCAAGACTGAATGTGGAAGGAAGGCAGGGAAACTTCAATGAATGTGATAGAGGGATGCAAGTCCTATGAGGAAATTTAGTCTGTGGAGATTGCTGTGCTAGAGACAGTTTGGCCTCTCACCTGCAGCTTTGGAAAGATAAAACTATGGGTCATATGCCTTGTTTGGCCTGACTGTGACCCCTTTTATCCTGGTTTTTCAGTGTCCACAACCCTGGCCTTTGGGCCCTGCCCTTTCCCTACTCTACCTCATTTAAAATGTGTCTGTGGCTTTTTCTGGCTTAGTTTTTACTGTTATGTCTACACTGCAAAAAAAGACCCGCAGCAGAGCCGCAACTGGCCCAAGTCTGGCTGTGGGGCTATAAAATTGCCATTTAGATATTTGGGCTTGGGCTGGAGCCCAGGCTGTGGGACCCTCCCACCTCACAGGATCTCAGAGCCTGGGCTCCAGTCTGACCCCGAATATCTACACTGCAATGTTATAACATTTTTATATAATATATATCTATATATATAACAATGTTATAAAATGTTATAACAGGGCTCTACTGTCCAGGCCCCAGGAACCTGACTCAGCTGACCCAGGCCAGCCATGGGTCTTTTATTGCCGTGTAGACCTTGTGTGTCCCTGGCTTACATGGCTTAGTCACTCCCAGGAGGTCTTAAACTCTATGGTTACTTGCTGTGTGCCTAACCCCACAGCCCTTCTCATTAACCCAACAACTTCCTACAATGCAGGCAAAGACATTGCAAGCCACTGATGCCCAGAATGTTCTGGACTCTCTTGCTGTTTGTAGTAATGCTGGGAAAACATAGAATTCCTGCCTCCGGATCTGCCAGGTGAATGGAGGCAGAAGAAATTATTCCATAATCAGTTGTTTGAAAGCGTCTCAGCATTTGTCATGTTGAAGCCTGCACTTGAGCTCTACTCACGGAGCTTGGATCTAGGTCAGCGTCCAAACTTCCCCAACGAACTTCACAGTTTGGGCTGCTGATTAAGCACTTTTATACAGCTTTCTGCCTGCCTCATGCCATTGACCTTGCCTGTCTTAGCTTATCATGGTCTACCTGGTACTCAGTTTCCCTCTTTCCTTCTCATAAAGCCAGTCTCCCTCTCAGCTCTGGTGCTACAACCCACTGCAACTTCCTCATGGCTTGGCCATCATGCTGAGGAAGTATATTCCCTGGAAAGATAATGAAGTTCTGGAAAGTTCCTAGGCATACTATGGCATCACTAAGCCAGTGATACAAAGGCCAGCTGGGTGTGAGGAATGACTCTCCCCTATGGGCAATTCACATTTGGGTCCTGCGCTCAGTGTCTGACCCCTCCCCAGCACTTGCCTTCAAGCTGCCGGTAACGTTGATGCAATATGCTTATCCAGCCCATGGGGATAAGAAGCACCTCATGTCACTGTCATCAAGGGCTCTCCTCCCATAGCTGACCCCTGGAGCAGCATTGATGGGCTGCAGAGCTCCATGGCTAGAAGGAAGGTGGGTTTCCATGACTTCAGAACCTTGAGGATGATGGAAAGGAAGTAAATGGAAAGGAAAATGGGTTGTGGGACCTTATAGAGACCCCTCTTCCCTGCCTCAAAATAATAAGGCATGGCCCCACACCTGTCCCTCTGTGAGAGAAGCTTGTGCATGGAGAATAAAGATGGTTTGAACCACTCCAGCTTTATGGGGCCAGAAACAGATACAGACGTGTCCGCTTTTCAATTAGCAATCCTTAAATGTAGGCTGTGTCTCAGTGTCTGTATCATGTGAGAGTGGGTGATCTCAACAGTGTGGTGCTGTTGTCTATTAGATAACCTAGGTTGTTTTTTTTTCTTTTTGTCCAAAATCAGACATTTCCCTAAATGAGATCAATCCTGTCAGAATTGATGCTGCTAATAACCATCAGCCGTCTAGTTTTAATTAGAGTTTGCTTCATTAATGCCTTGACTCCTCTCTGCGCAGCAGATTAAATAATGTACTTTCAGCTCATTTACACAAGTTCCCAAACTGCAGGGCTGAGCTGGAATCCTTTAATTAAACAGCCCAGCTGATCCCTGCTGCTGCCTCAGCTCATCAGTCTAAGCCGATTAAAGAGAACAGGGACTAATAACAAGCATAAACCGGGAAGTGACTCGTGTCTCTTCAAGAGACTTTGGAGACTCCAGCGGCGATTGGGCCATTGACTTCTCTCCTGTAGGGAACCTAGGCTCAGTCCTAACTACCACATGGCAGGACCTACAGAAGTGGCAAGGTTCTTATTCCAGTGGGAAAGGTTACAAGCCAAAGAGGCTGTGAAAACTGTCCTGCTCTCCTGGGACAGTAGGAAGGAAATACCAGATGGGTTGCTGGGGATAGGGCAGTGGGAGGGTAATGCTAGACAGTGAGCAAAGGAGATGAAGGTAAGACTTGGCACCTAGAACACAGGGAGGCATGGCACCAAGCCATCAGAGCAGAGACAGGGTGGCAGGAGGGTACCAGCAAGCATTCAGCACAGGGATGGGGCAGCTGGAGGGTGACTTTGGGACCCCAGAACAGGTGGAGGGTGGCAAGAGAGGAACACTGGGCAATAAGCAGTGGGACAAAACAGCAGGAGGGCAACACCTGTCAGTAGCAAGGGGCCAGGAAGCAGCTGTCTCTGTGTGTTTTGTGGTGATGTTTGTTGTCTGTTGTCATGGTGTGGTTTCCCTTCTCCTCTCTTCTGGAAACTTGACCCTGTCTTTGTTGCCCATCCATCAGGAAAGGCTTTGAAATACCGGTGGGTGGGAACTGATTGAGAGAAAGTCAGTGTCTAACTTCTCAACAGAGACCAACTCAATGAGGCACTTTCAGTTGCTCCTGCTCTTCCTCATCTGATTCAGTGCACTGTCAGCCACAAGCAAAATGGAGTCTCTGGACGGCTATGGCTCCCAGCACTTCTAGATGCAACAGCTCACCTTGCTTTCTGACAGGGGTCTGTGCTAGGGATCACCAGGACCGGCTTTGAAGACCAAAGAAGCTCTCACAGAGCTGGCACTGGCAGACAGATCTGTTCTCTGAAGTTGTATCTGGGATACCCAGGTCCAGTGTGTAGAGTCAGAGTCCTGGAAGTGGCACTAGCAGCCAGCCTCACACTGTGGGGCTGTGCTAAGGATACCCAGATACAGGTTACAGAGGAAAGATTAGGTTGTAGCTGAGATTATAGAGCAGGGACCATCTTTTGTTCTGGGTCTGCGCAGTGCCTAGCTCAAAGGGGTCCTAGTCCATGCCTGGGGCTGCTAGGCACTATTGCAAGGCAAATAATAAATACTAATGATGATAAAGGAAACTTCATGGGGAAGATATGAGGTCCCAGGACTAGCCAAGGTCAGGCCGCGGAGCACAGGAGACTTCATGGAGAAGGCACTGACAACTTGCCCTGCTCTTTTTCTGAGTGCTGCTTAGACTCTGATTTGACCAAACCCCATAGTTTCATGAGGTGACTGCTCTTTTCATGCTGCCTTCTGTTGTTAACAGCAGAGCTTCATTCTCAGGATTTGAATAGCCCAGTAATTGCGTCCCCGCTTATCCCAGTCTCACACAGTGATGTCTGGCGTCCCAGAACAATGACCTTAAAATGTGTCCAGCAGCAACCCATCTCTAATGGGATTACACACCATTTACCTTTGTGAGAGGTAATGGGACTAAGATGAGAAAGATTTGTTTCTATTAGAGTAATGAGAGGAAATGCTGGAATCACAATTGGAGGGAACAGCATGTTCATTCACTTGCCTTTCCTGGGCTTTTTGGTGGCTGCCTCAGGCTCCCCCCGCAGAGCTGCAGAGCAAATCAGCAGAAAAATCAACTGTATCAGTGATGGGAAAAGTTCTACAGAGTATGTTAAGAAGCTCAAGTGGAATTGCTGTGGGTTTGTGCTGGGATAGGTGCAACCCTGTCCTGTCCCTAAGCGGCATGAGTGGGATCCCACGTATCTTTGTGTGGGCAGGAGGGGATGGGATCTCAGCTGGGTTTATGGGCAAGGAAGGTGATTTCCAACTCTCTGTGGTGTTGAGGGGAGAGGGGATGGGATCTGAGTTGGTTTTGGAAGGGAGAGAGGTAGTGGGATGTGAGCTGTCTCTGGTGGGACAAAAAGGGGCTGGGATCTGAACTGTCTATGGGGAGGGTAAGGAAGCTGTGCCTATGGGATCTGCATGTACTAGTTTCCTTCTGAGATTTAATTTTCCCTCTATAAAGTGCTCCTTAGAGCAGGATTTAAACGTGAGCAGTGCAACTGGCAAGTGCTTACTTCACAATTACAGAGCAATTAAATCCTAACTCAATACAGTTGAGATTTCAAACAGCTGCATACTCATTCCTAAAGTGCCTGCTGGATTAGTCACTGCCACAGCCTGGCCACTGCCTGGAATCTCAGCACCAATTACCAGTGAGGAAATGAGCCTTTGGTCTCATCTCCAGGTCAGCCTCTCCTGTAGCCACGGTGAAATTCCCTCTTGCCACATCTCTGAACTGCTAAGTGTTTAACACACATTAATGGAAAATGGAAGCAATCCCATGTGCATGGCACCCTGTGGCTATGTGCGGAGGGGTAACAAGCAAATGGATAGATTCTGGACAATGTCCTTTCAAATACCTCAAAGTCTCAGGCCAGCAGAAACATGGCCTCTCATGCAGCAATGCACTCCTCCAGGCTGCCTGAGCAGATGTGGCAATGAGCAGGTGTCTTGGGCAGCAGTGGGAAGAGGGTGAAAGCCACTTTATTTCTGGTTTCTTAATTCTGATTCCCCTTTATCCTGGAAAGTTATTTGCCCTCACCTCTTTCTGTGTCTTCACCTGCCCTATTTCTGTCGTGCTTGTATTGTACTTCTCTTCATGGGAAGAAACATACCTCTGTAAACGTTGACAGGCATTAACACAAGAGAACTGTAAATGCTCACTGTTGAGTTGTCTCAGCAGCATGCCCCTGACCTGCGATAACACTGTTGTATCCCAGAGCCCTTCTCATTAGTCCGTCATACTTTGCTTTGTAAAATCCACTCACCACTTTGCCCTGGGCCATCTTAGGTTTTGCCCCAGTCACTCGAAATTGCCTCCCAGAATTCCACAGGACTCTAGCAGCACCTCTGGTTTGGACTGGATGTGTGACAGTGATGCTCTCTAAGGCTGGAGCCATTGAAGTCAATGGGAATTGAATCATTCCCTGGTCCAGGCATCCTCCACTCTACGCCGCACTGAGACACCTTTCTACAAGACTTGGAGCCAGGAAGGGAATGATGAAGATTTTGAATATTTTTTTAATTGTCCCAAATCCATCCCAGATGTAACTCCACTAAGTTACAGAAGGGTTGATTTTGGTCCATTATGTTTATATTTGTGAAAGGCCAGCTGATGCCTTACAGAAAACACTGTAACAGTATTGTATGTAGAAAGAATTCTGCCAGCTTTTTGGCTGACGAGATTGATAATAGGGTATGGAGCCTGGCGCCTTGAGGTCACTGATTCCATCCAGCTTGGGTTTGCTGTGAATGGTGGCTGTTATCCTCTGGCGGTTGTTCTCTAGCTTATGCGATGGTGGTTCCAGTCTGTAATCTAGGGAATCTATTGCCCGCCCACAAATCAGCATCACAGCTGTCAATTGGCCCCCTTGCTGGCCATGGCAACAGGGAGCTCAGAGATTGCATGGATCATGGAGACTGAACATCCACCTAATTCGTAGAGTTTGGCCCCTCCAGGTCAGGGTGGAAGCAGCGTGGAGAAAGCTTGCACTACCACTGTCCATGTTATACTGGTCCTGAGGACTGGGAACGTCAGCATCTGAGGCTTTTAACCTGGCTCATTTCCCCGCAACTAAATTTATACACAACATTATTTTAAAAAAGAAATGAGAAGTTTCAGCAACAATTCTGCTTCACTAGCATATCTTGTTTGCACTCTTTTCTCCTCATTTCTTTCTTTTATTGAGGTCACCAGCATGAAGAGAGGATTTTTGTTTCTGAGCAGCTCATCTATTTCTTATTTTTTCCTCCCTGTAGACCTAATAATCTTCTGTTTGAGGCATAGCAATTGCTGCTATGGGGATGCCACAAACAGAGCGGGATGGGTCTGCGGAGTTCGGCTATAGAGCAAAACATCTCCCAATTCAGTGATGCCTGGGGTTTGGTTGCAGCCCATTGCAGAGATATGGGCCAGGTGTGCTGTTTGGCTCCAGCTTTGAAGTCACCCAGAATTTGGGGATGTTAAAATACTGGTTTTTGAATTTGCTTAGCAGTGATAGAGACAGAGGTTGGCTATAATATTCTGAGCATATCAGGATCCAGATCTGGACCATTCCAAAACTGCAGGCTTGCTTTAACCTAGGATTTGGGCCCATCTCTACAAACACAGGATGATAATGTTTATACCAGAGGGTGAAAGGCAGCAGGAGCAAGTAGACTCCTAAGGAACAGAGACCCTGCTTTACCACTGATGTTCTTAATAAAAAAGGGCTTGAACCAGGTAGCTGATGAGCATCTGTAATGCCCATTGAGATCAACGGGAGTGACAGGCATTCTGTAGCTCACAGATTCAGGCCCAAAGATAAAGGAGGGGAGAGGGAAGAAGTGGAGATTTAAAGGCAAGTATGGAAACATGTGGGATTATTAAACATAGGAGGGATTATTTCTATAAAGAATAATTTTAATGTCATTTTCCACCAGACACCAGCAGCTCCTTGGGGTTTCTTATAGGGGATTATTGTCATTCATTAAGAAATTATTCTGAATATAGGACCTGCTCACTTTGAAGGCAGCAACAGAAAGAGCAGGGGTGCTCTAAGCACAAAACCACAGTAGCTCTGTTTGTTCATGGGGATTTGGGGGGACTGAAAGGTTGACTCACGGCCATAAAGTGGGCAGCTTCCTGTTCCTGCCTCCCAGCAGCAGGCACAGCCATTTCCCTCCAGCTTGCCTCAAGAATCAGCTCCCGACCTTCAAGTGCGGGGAAGGAACTGCAGAACTGCTGAGCATTTGAGCAGAAGAGAATAATCTCTGGCAGCAGCTGGAGTTCTACTTGTCACGTCCTCCTGTAGGTTTGCCCTCCATCCACTTCTTCCAGTGGGAAGAAGGCAGGAGACAGGGTCCAAAGGAAACCAGACTAAGACTCACTCTGTAGATTCTGAAAAATACACATCAGACCGAGCATGCGTTTTGTGGCCAGCTCACTCTGAGGGTACATCTACACTATGGGATTATTCCGATTTTACAGTCGACTGCACACGGCCACACTAAGCACATTAATTCGGCGGTGTGCGTCCATGTACCGAGGCTAACGTCGATTTCTGGAGCGTTGTACTATGGGTAGCTATCCCGTAGCTATCCCATATTTCCCGCAGTCTCCCCCGCCCATTGGAATTCTGGGTTGAGATCCCAATGCATGATGGGGCAAAAACAGTGTCGTGGGTGATTCTGGGTAAGTGTCATCACTCAATCTTTCCTCCGTGAAAGCAATGGCAGACAATCATTTTGCGCCCTTTTTCCCTGGATTGTCCTGGCAGATGCCATAGAATGGCAACCATGGAGCCTGTTTTGCCTTTTGTCACTGTCACTGTACGTATACTGGATGCTGCTGACAGAGGCGGTACTGTAATGCTACACAGCAGCATTCATTTGCCTTTGCAAGGTAGCAGAGACGGTTACCATCCCTATTGCACTGTCTGCCATTGTAAACTGGTGATGAGATGATGGTTATCAGTCATTTTGCTCCGTTTGCAACTGGAAATTGGCGATGACGGTTATCAATTCTTTTGTACCGTCTGCTGCTGTCATGAGTGCTCCCAGCTGTCCTCGCTGAGGTTGGCCGGGGGCAGATGGACAAAAATGGGAATGACTCCCTAGGTATTCCCTTCTTTATGTGTTGTCTAAAAATAGAGTCAGTCCTGCCTAGAATATGGGGCAAGGGTACTAGAGAACCAGAGAGCACAGCTGCTCTGAGTCAGAGCCCCAGAGATCCCGCAGAAATGATGAGCTGCATGCCATTCTAGGGGGTGCCCCTGCAACAACCCCACCCGTTGCTTCCCTTCTTCCCAACCCTGCTGGGCTACCGTGGCAGTGTCCCCCCATTTGTGTGATGAAGTAATAAAGAAAGCAGGAATAGGAAACACTGAGTGTTTAGTGAGATAAAATGAGGGGGAGGCAGCCTCCAGCTGCTATGATAGTCCAGGCAGGACATTAAAGGGGGGGGGACAGGAGCGCAGCATCCCACTGCTATGATAGTCCAGGGAGTACAGAATCTTTTCTTTAGACATGAAAGGGGGGGCATCGGGGGGCTGATGGAGCTCAGCCTCCAGCTGCTATGATGAGGATGGTTACCAAGCATTTTGTACTGTCTGCCCGGAATGACCGGGAGTCATTCCCATCTTTACCCAGGCACCCCCGGCCGACCTCACCAAGGCCAGCCAGGAGCACTCACAGGCTGATGATGACGATGGATACCAGTGCACCATCTGCCACCGGGAAGGGGATGCTGGTGTTCAGTGCTGCAGCACCCCGTCTACCAGCAGCATGTAGTAGACATAGGGTGACATTGAAAAAAGGCGAGAAACGATTTTTTTCCATTTTTTTTCGGGAGGGGGAAGGGTGTAAATTGACGACATATACCCTGAAACACCCAGGAAAATGTTTTTGACCTTTCAGGCACTGGGAGCTCAGCCAAGAATGCAAATGATTTTCGGAGACTGCGAGGACTGTGGGATAGCTGGAATCCTCAGTAGCCCCTCCCTCCCTCCATGAGCGTCCATTTGATTCTTTGTCTTTCCGTTACGCTTGTCACACAGCACTGTGCTGAATCCCTGCTGTGGCCTCTGTCTATCATAGCCTGGAGATTTTTTCAAATGCGTTGTCATTTCATCTTCTGTAACGGAGCTCAGATAGAACAGATTTGTCTCCCCATACAGCTCTCAGATCCAGTATCTCCCATACGGTCCATGCTGGAGCTCTTTTTGGATTTGGGACTGCATCGCCACCTGTACTGATCAGAGCTCCACGCTGGGCAAACAGGAAATGAAATTCAAAAGTTCACGGGGCTTTTCCTGTCTACTTGGCCAGTGCATCTGAGTTCAGATTGCTTTCCAGAGCGGTCACAATGGTGGTCAATACCGTTGAATTGTGGCCACACTAACCCTAATCCGAGATAGCAATACTGATTTCAGCGCTACTCCCCTTGTTGGGGAGGAGTTCAGAAATCGGTTTAAAGAGCCCTTTATATCTATATAAAGGTCTTCGTTGTGTGGACTGGTGCAGGGTTAATTCGGTTTATTGCTGCTAAATTTGGTTTAAATGCATAGTGTAGACCAGGCCTGAGAACCTGAGGCTGGTAGAGTCACAAAGAACTCCACGGCTTGGCATTTCACCCGAGTTAATCTTTCCTGCTCTTCTTTCTCTGTGTTTACTCCATTGCATATTCAGGTCCTGCCATAAAGAAACCCAGACATGGGGCGAGGAGCACCCTGATAATCTCCTCTCACATGGAACAGAGTTTGGTGTTTGTTGTGTTCATGATGGTGGCAGTGACACTGGGAGAGGATCAGTCATAGCTGATCTCCGGTTTGGTTTAACTTCCACAGGCTGCAGGTTCATGGTTATAACATTCGAAGAGGATGCTGGGCAGCTCAGACCTGGTTTGAGGGTGACCTTGGTGTTCTTCGTTGTATGCAGCTGATTCCCTTGAGCACAAAAAGTGGTACAGAGGGCAAGGAGACAGAGAGGAACAGAACGAAAGGCAGAAGATAGAATGGCATGAAAGAAAAAAAGAATCAGAGAGAGAGCGTAAGAGAGAAAGCATGTTTGAGAGAGAATGGAGTAGGACCTTTGGGCCAGGATATCTCCATTTATACTGTAAATCTGGAGTAACTGCAGTGAATGAGCTTTTATTAGCAGATTTGCATGCAGTAAAATATCAGCACAAGCACCGGAATGGCCCTTTATCCTTCCCCGTGAAGCAGTGCATGCTTTCCTCACCAGCAGAAGAGGATGTATTAGTGGGGCCATATTTCCGCTCGTCCCTCTGTGAAGCATGCCTTGTGTTCAAACTGCAATAAGCTGAAATGAAAAAATGGTTCTGTGAGCCAAAGCCCCTTCTCCCCCTCCTTTTTCAACCCAGCAGGTGGCCCTGACAGACTCTCAGATCCTGTAGGAAGAAATAAAAAACTCAGGCCTGACAGTCTAAAAGGGGGGCACACCAAAGGGCAACTACGAGCTGTCTCTTCAAACAGCCGGCAAAGAGTGGGAGGCTTTGCCCGTCAGAACTGTCTGTCTGTCAGAACTGTCTGTCTGTGAGCAGCAGGTGAGAATGGAGCCACCCTCTTCTCTGTGGCAATGAACACCCTGACCAGAGGAGATTTGCAAAGGCACAAATGGGAGTTCAAATTCAGTGGGATATGGGCACCCAACTCCCTTTGAAAAGTCCCCGCCATAGTGGCAAAACAATCCTCACTGTGAAACCTACTGCTGGAGTGGAGGGAGCTGGTGATGATGGGATAAAGATGGCAGCGAGCAGGGTCTTGTGGGCAGCATGGAAAGGAGGAGGATGGAGATCTCACAGGCAATGACCATAACAAGATACTGAGAGGAGCACATGCTGCTAGGACCCCTTCTCAACTCAAATCATCACGCTCACTGGAATCTAAGGGCATATAAGCTTTACACATGCTTGCCACTCCTCTGCTCTTTCCTGGCCACTGTACACATTTGTTTTGCATTATGCTGCCTGGAGAGAACATTGGGGAGTGGCAGAGAGGTGATTAAGAGGAGAAGGACTGGGGTAACTTTGATCAAGCTGGGAATGACTGGAGATACCAAGACCATAGGTAAAGATGAAGCTGATGAGGTTTCTAGTGGGGATAATGAGATGAGGTGGAGGAGATGGTGTTTAAATGGAGGCCAGTGAGATAATATTTTACATTTATATAGCATGTTTCATCCCAAAGCACTTTACAAACCAGCCTATAGATGCATGTGGTAATACTGAAATGCAGGTCCCTCTGGTGTGGTGCACAAGAGCCAGTAGCATGCTTGCTGCACAAGAGTGAGGCGACATTTAGGTCAGATACGGGGGTAAACTGTTAGGCTCCGTCTACCCTATGGCCAAATTTTCAAACCTGGAGGTATAAAATTAGGCTACTACATCCACATTTCGGCATCTAAATAAAAAATGGCCCTGATTTTCAGAAATGGAGAGCACCCACAAGTCTCACTGAAGTCTGTGGGTGCTAGAGTTGGTCTGCGCTTCTGTGCATATGGCCACATTTACTTAGGTGCTTACATTGGGCATCAGGTTGGAAAATGCTTGTCGGTAACTTTTAACTGACCTTGTCTCAAGCTAGTGAGGTGGTTGTGTATAAATAAGGACTGTGTCCATATGCCACATGGACAGCTGTGTTAGTCACTGTGGCAGCAGCCATGTGTCACCTTTTCCAGTTGCCTAGGATGGCACACTGTGACCTTCCTGTGAACATACTTATGTTATGAGTTTATTTTGCTGTGTAGATGGCACACCCACAACTGTGTCTGCCTGTGTCACTGGGTTGACTGGTCCTCCTCCCTCCCATCTCTCTGTAGGGTTGGACACCCTGGAGAGCATTGCACCATGCATTGCTGGTGCTTCTTTGTGTACATGTCCTCTGGGCACTGTGGCCATATGGGGCAGCTGCCCGGGATTTCCCAGAAGGCACTAATATCACAGTATGCACAAAAATGGTTGGCACATTACTCTATTGAGAAAAATGCTGGTATGGGGACACAGCTCAACAGGATTGGATGAGCATGTTATGAGGTGGTTTCAAAAACATAGTTGTACTTACAGGGCCAGATTCTCCCCTGGTAAAAATCAGCAAAACTCCAGTGAGCTGTGCCAATTTACATTGGCTGTGGATCTGACCCTTAGTATAGAAGTGTCACTAGATCTTTGCTGTCAGTATAAAATCCTGTCTTTTTATGATCTCATCTGTAAGATCCCTATACAACAAATTGCAGAATGAGATTAGTTTATTTGCCTCAGAAAGATGAAAGACTGAGGGTACATTGAATCTGTAGGCCCTGCATGTCTAGATATGACAAACTAGAGGTGTAGGCTACTGAGCCATCTCGTTCACCATTCTAGTGAAGAGAGCTGGAAGAAGGAATAAAGACTCGGTGAAGGGTAGTGACCTAAAAAGGATAAAAGTGTGTGTAAGGCAAAGATGGTGAAGCTGGATTGGAAGTTGCCGTGACACATATGATTGTGAGGAAGAGGAACAGAGCATTGCTCCCCCTGCCTGGGCTGGTGATGGTGACAGTGATGGAGAAGCTGAGGTGGGGAAGTTCTAATCTGACAGCCTCTATCTTGGTCTCTTTGTATAACGGGCCAACCAAAATGCTGGATCTGACCTCTCTGGAACTTTGGGTAAATCCAACTCTGGATCTGAACTTCATCTCTCAGGCATGATGCTGGTAACTGGGATACATTTGTTGGGGAAATCACATTGCTGCTGCTGTTGAGGGTATTTGAGCTTCTTTCTCCTGAGGTTAACACGAAGGACAGTTAATCACTGGGGATTGCTGTCATAACTGCATGGACAGTACTGCATTGACTACAGGATGAAATATGTGAGGCCAGAAACAAAGCCAATGTATATTACTATCTGTGAAACTTGAGGCATTCTGTGAGGTAGGATCCTTCATTGCTTTCAGTGCTAATTTATGGGTGTTTTCTAAGAGAGAAACCATAATCTCTGGGAGGCCATAGTCAATATCATAGATTAGCCCAACAGGCTGAAAAGGATACAGTCCACAAGATTACTCCTACTGTGCTATACCATCCACCTGGCAGTGACCAGCTCCGCAGAATCCAAGAGTTGTGCAAGTCTTTCTGATTCACTTTGTGGGAGATGAAATTTGGGGGAACTCAGGTGTTCCTTCTCCAAGCAGGCCCCACTTTGTCCCAGCCCTGAACTCATCTTTCCTTAACAGTGAAATTCTATCTTCTGCTTGACTGCATAGGCAGGCTTCTGTCAGCAAATTCAGTGATGTTCAAACCTGCCTTAGGGACAAGGAGCCAAGAGATCTGAGTTGAAGTGGCAGAAAGCCTGCTTGTGAGAAGCCAAATTTCCCTTTCCTGGAGCGCTGAGCGGACAGTTACACTAATGCAGGCTGCCATCTGTTTTTTCCTCCTCTAAAAGGTCATGTTTACCAAACATTGCAGAGGCAAGAGGGTCTGGGGTTAAAGTAAAAGTAATTAAACCCTAAAGAGAATAAGACTCCCTCCTCCTCAGTGTCCACTTGGCGTTTTTCACACCTCATTGGTATGTGCAGGTGGCGTGCGAGATGTAGCCACATATAATCTATTCTTCATTGACAAACTGCAGGATCTCCTCCTGTGTCTAACCCACAAAGACAGGGTGGAAATGCAGAGACTGGCATCCAGGGCATAAACACAGTGGGCGGCTGAAAGAGAGGCTGCAGTTCCACCGGCTGAGCTCCATGTTCCAGAGACTGGTGAAATAGGAGTCACTGATGGAAGAAGGAAAGAGGAGAGAAAAACTATCCAGCTGGGATCCAGAAATACCACTGAACAGACATAAGAACCGCAATGAAAATTCCTGAGTAATGACACGTGACATATTGCCACCCATGTGTGACATATTCCCACATGCTAACATTCAGATACACATGTGACCTACTCCCACCATCCCTTTACTTACTAGGGGAGAGCCACCTCTCCGAGGCTGGTGGTTTTGCAAATCTTTTGAACTGTTCATTGGGTTTATAAATCCAGCCTCAGCTGTGAACTTTTTACATGTCATTTTTCATGGGCAATTCAATTCTTTTTGAAAAAAGGAAAGCACGTGTCCTGTATATGGGAGAGAAGAAATGCACAGAACTTAGGCTGGCACAAGGGAGTGTACTCTACAGCGGACTGATACTGGACTAAATTTAGAGGTGAGTCTAAGGGAGTCTAGAAGGAGTATAAAGCCTAGTCTGTACTGGGGTTTCAGTGAGAGATGTGGCAGCACTGGTACACAGCCTAGTGTAAAGATATTATGGTGATAGACAGTAGTATAAAACCCTAAGATAAACAGATAGGTGATTTACACTAGTGCAGTGTTATTTGCACTGGTGGTTTTCCCCTAGTTTTTGTTATGTTCACAGCATACACAGAGAGACGCTAGATAAAAATATAAACACCCTTGCTGGAAGGTTGCAACGTAACACTACTTTATTACTTAAAATTCAGAACAATAACACGCAAGAACCCAAAAACAGAGAGAGAGAAAACAGGCTAGTCCCTAAAACAGAGAGACACAACTCACCCCACCTTGCTTGAAGCTGGCTCTTTACAGATTGCCTGTCTGCTGACTGACTCAGATGACCCAGACCACATGGCTTCCCTTAGAGCCCGATAGTCTGCAAGCAGGACCAGGAAATCCCTCACATCTGAAGTGATAGCTTGTCATTTTTAACTGGTTTCCAATACACCACAGTTTTAAGACAGGATAAGTTGCAGCAATGGAACAGTGGCTTTGTCTGACTATGCTAAGAATTTGCATTGATTCAGCTACACAAATGGCTGAAATCCCATTGTAGACGAAGGCTAAGTTGCTGTCACTTAAACCTACTTTCAGCCCCCTCCACCTTTTCTCACATCAATTCCCTCTAAATGTAAAGCTGGCATGAAAAGTGCCAACTTCAGGGTGAGTGTAAGTAACATTTTGGTTAAGTGGCTGTGAGATCAGAATCAGAGAGTTCTGTTTCTCTGATTTAACCGCTGGCTGCTGAATGATTTTAAAGCAATGTGGACAAGACTCAGCAAAAAAGAAAAAGAACAACCCTGCCCAGTGTTAGTGGAAACCTGAAGAAAAAAATCTGGGCCAAACTCAGCAGAGACATAGGCAGTGGTATACGTTTCTCATCCAAGTGGTCAGAAAATGGGAGTAACTGGTAATGCGATGTAATGTGCATTAATTAAACATTCTGCAGAAGTGCAAAAGACATGGCTTACATGCCAAGAGGACAAAATGAGGTAGAGCAGGAAAAGCAATTAACAGAAGAAAGTGGGTCTAAGAAACCATCACCTTAACTTACATCCCCATCCCCATTACTGCATCATCCCCAGCACCCTGGGATAAAATACAGCCTTGGCATAAGCAAATGCAACTCCCATTGG
Organism: Gopherus evgoodei; assembly: GCF_007399415.2. Classification (NCBI taxonomy): domain Eukaryota; kingdom Metazoa; phylum Chordata; order Testudines; family Testudinidae; genus Gopherus; species Gopherus evgoodei. Next base: position 253,871,919 of record NC_044322.1, on the reverse strand, counting down.
ACCAAATGTATGAGTGGGTGCAGCTCCCATTAACTTCAGCTCAGACTTGGTTCACGCACCCATTGTGTGCGTGTGATGCAGGTTTCACCACTTTGCCACTTATACTCGTTTTATGACCATCTTACACCCAACATATAACCATTTACCTCACCATTTAAGTCTCCCCTGAATTTGGCCCTGTACTTGTTTCCACCAAGTGTGCCAAAGCCCATCCATCTGTCCCTCCTAACAGCAAGAGATAGGCCCCAATCTGAATGGACTAGAAAATTATGGGTGAGAGTATTCAGAAGCTGTGCCTGGATCCAGGAACTGAATTTAAATTTTGGCAATAGTCTCTCTCCTTAGAACAGATCAAAGCCAAACCCTGGACACACTTCATACTTGGCTGTGCTTAGGGTGACTGTATTTCCCAAAGTAAAAGTGGGACACCTCGCTGAGCCACCTGGATATTGTCGCTCACCGGAGGCTGACAGCCCAAGTCCCAGGTTGCCTGAGGCTGACTGCCCAAGCCCCGCCACTTGGTGCCTTATGTCACCACTTGCACTCCCGAATGTTCCTGTAGGCATAGGTACTGGAACTAGGGTGCTGCCACACCCCCTGGCTTGAAATGGTTTCCATATATACAGGGTTTAGAGTTTGGTTCAATGACTCTCAGCACCCCCACTATACAAACTGTTCCAGCACCACTGCGCCTAGGGGGGCACACCCCACTTTTTTTGCAAAACTGGGCATTTGTTGCATTTGCTCTTACCAGCTGATGATCAGTTGGCAAGAGCAAATGGGACAAATGCCCAGTTTTGCCAAAAAAGTCGGGACATCTGGGACAGGGTTTAAAAAGGGGTCTGTCTTGGCCAGAACGGGATGTATGGTCACCCTATACTTGAAATCAGATCCATATACAAATGTTGTTACTTGGAGGCCTGGTTCTCCACTGCCTTTCATGTCATTCACACTAGTGAAAAATGGGTGTGAATCATTACCATTCTGACCAATGAGCATTTTACACCTACTTTGAAATGGTGTAAATCCCTGCATGAGGTGCAGGGCAATAGAGAATTAGGTCTGGAACTTCTACTAAAAGCTGCTGTGTAATGTTCCCAATGCAGAGTGGCAGCGGCTGTGTTTCACCTGACTGGTGGCTGTATTTTGGATTGACAAGTGATTCTGACATACATACTGTATGGAGATCTGGGTGTTAGCACTGAAGCATATAAGGAAGGGTATCTAATTTAGCATTTGGGTGCTCAGTCAGGCAGTTAGCATAGGTTCACATTTGGAGGATTATCTTTGCAACCATAAGGACTAGAAACTTGCTTTAAAAAATAATAAAAGCTTAGATTCTGGAGCACCGTTCCATAGCAATGGGATGGATTATGTGACAGCTTCAGAGTTCTATAGCACATGGTGCCCCGTTTAAGACCAATTTCAATACCAAACTATGGAACCTGAGTGCCCTAATTTGGGCAAACAGGGATCCCATGGGATAAGAGGCACCACATACGTTATGATATTCTCTAGCTATATCACAAAGCCCCCTTCTGATAATGTTTAAGTGATGCTGTCCCATTAAATCTATTAGAAAGGATGTGAAATGTAATTAATTTCAAAAAGATTTGCTGTATCGTTAAATATATTTTACAAGTATGTGCTATAGATTATTGTAAAATATATGAACAAATAAGGAGAGGTTCTGATCTCAGTTACCTTCCTGTAAACCAGGAGTGATGCCGCTGGTGTAAAACTAGTGTGAGAAGAGAATTAGATTCCGTTGACTTGAAGAGGGTTATGTAGATGTAAATGAGATCAGAATTTGGCTTCTATTTTTGTCTCTGTTGGAGGATAATATCTAAGAAAGCTAAAAATCTGTTGGCATGGGAAATAATACTAGCCTGCCAAGAGGAGGAATCCTTGCCTAACTAACTGGCACGTTGTCCTACATCATTGTCAGTATGCTCTGGGAGAAGTGTGCTGCAGAGTCACCCCCAAACCCCAGCTTACAAACTTCTTAGCAGTAATTCTCCTGAGCTCAGACACCCAATACTCCATCTCAGCACATCAAGAGTCCCTGAGCCCTGAAAAAAAATCTCATAATATGTCACCAATCCTGCCTGAGCCATTTTTCACTGAGTTTTGATCGTCACATTCACCATATGCCAGGGATGTCCTCAGGGAAGACTGAGATGGAGGAAACTGAAAAAGCATTTTGGACCGTGCTCAACTCAGCAGTTGTTTTCAGGGAGGAAAGAGGAGGCAGGGAAAAGTGCTAACGTGTCTTTAGAGAGAAGCTATATTCTTGCAGATATAGGGTCCATGTTTCCTGCTCCTGGCTCTTGCTACAAACATTTTTTATAGTTCTGCATATGGCACTTTCTAAGGGTTTTGATTCTGTAGCCTTTGAAGGCTTTGAAATCTTACCCACACCTCAGACTGTAATAATACTGAATACTTACAAGTATTTCAAAACTTTGTATAAACAGTAACTAATCGATCCTCATCTTGACTAGTCTTGGCCTGAGCACAGAGCATAAATCTAAGTTACTGAGCTTTAATACCTTGAAGGAAGGTTTGTGAGTCACCCACCCAAAACAGCCATCCGGAGTCATTAGTGGGGTGACATGAAGCCACAAAAAGAAAAAGAGTTCCGACTGTTTCTCCAGTACTCCATCCTCCCCACCCAACTATGTAGTGTGTATCCATCTCTATCACTCTCTCTGGCCGTAGCCATTTGTTTGCTATAATTTATTGTAGGAAAGCTAAGGCAAAGAAATGAGTCTTGCACTTTGACCTGCAGTTAGTTATGTAGCCATAGGATTCCGGTGGCTGAGGAAGCTTAGTCGCCAATTCTAACAAGCCTTACTCTTGTGGAGAGCTGCATGGTTCCAGAGACGGGTAGGTCTCATGGAAAAGTCCTGGCCCTGGAGCAGTGGTGATCACCACGTACCTTGTAATTAATTCTTTGAGAGCTTTGAAGATTAGCACCATTATCTTAAACAGGATCTGGTTTTCAACAAGGAGCCAGTGTAGTTATCTGGAGTGCCCAGGTGATGTGTTCCCACTTACTGGTGTAGCTTATCTGCATTTGAATATATTTCAGGGTTTGCCTGTTCCTTCTCAAGTAACAGGACATCACAGTGCTCATATCTGGTGGTCCTGAAAACATAGATCACCATGGCCAGGTCTGTAGCTGTCAGTATTTGGCACAGTCTTGTGCCTAACTGCAAATGGAAGAAGATATTTCTATCAGCAGTGGCTATTTGAGCCTCTAGTATCAGTGTGGAGTACAAGAGGACCCTGAGGCAGCATGCCATTTTAACAATCCGAGAACTAAACAGAAATGGAGGTTGCTCCAGCACACAGACAACACAGTGCACTCCAGAACTCTGGCATGGGAATTTCATACAAACCTGAAAGGCAAGAGCCACCTGTGATGTGTCTGGTACTCATGGCCATTTCAAGAGTTTGGGAGTCACTAACCTGCAGTTATCATTTCACAATTCATAGACTGTTAGTAGCAAGAGAGAAAAGGAAGCCTTAAAAAAATACATGAGCAGTCCTGCTTTTCCTCTGTCACCTCCCTCCAGCCCTCCCTCTGTTTTTCCCCTTCACAGAAATTCAGAAAATCTTCAAGGAAATGCCCAGGAAAGCACAGGTATTTCTCCGCATACAGAAGCTAAAGTCTGGAGACCTCATTTGTTTATGCAGCACACTGACAGGAAAGTTTATTAGTGCATCAAAGGGGTAGATCCAAATGAGGTTGTAGCACCATCCTCCCCTCTCCAAGCAGACACCCACATTCAATTCTAGAACACTGGTTCCTGCTTAGCAACATGCGTCATGCTAGACCAGCAATAGTATTTAATCTAAATGACCAGAGACCTGTTTTCTATATCCATCAACTTCATCAGCAATCTTAATTTTAGAACATCTTTAGCAACTGACTTCTGTCAACAACGGTGGATACATGGTTAGCAGCATAATAGCAGGCAGGAACTACCTGAAACATTAAGCAGGTGTCTTCTCTACAACAACTAAATTCTATTAGTAACCAACAGAGCTAGTGTTTTTAGATCATAAATGTCACATAGGAGAATCCAGAAATAACGAAACAGCTGAATTGGTTGAGTCCGTTTTATACCTGAATGCAAGTGATCATGCATCTATCAAATGGCTCCCAAAGCGCTTTACAAAGTATTCTTAGGTGATTGTACAAACCACATATAATCCCTCTGCCCATCATGCAGAAATAGCATGGGGTAAAATACAGATCTCATTAACAGTACATAACAATTTTACCCAGCACTTCAGAACAGCAAGTAAAGAATTCTGATTACAAGATGCAGAACATAATTAACATAGTTGGAATTTGGCCAGGGCACTGGGGTTTGCACTTAGCCGCTACATGGAATTTTTTATGATTACAAGCAATTAGAAAAATTGTATTTTTGTCTCATCCAAGAAACAGCACATTCAAGAGCTCTGTACCCCTGTAGCAGGTCTAGAGGTCTCCCAGGTCTATCTTCCTACGCCCTGTTTAGCTTAGGAAGATAGAAGATCATATCTTGAGATAGCATGTCTTTAGGTGAGAGCACCCTAAAACTCTCCGGAAAGCACTCTTCTTTTTCACAGGCTTCAAACACTTTCTGGTTGAAACTCCAATCTGTACCCAGCCAGATCTCCAGGATAGGGGCTAAGGATCAGGAACAACATAGAAGGCATTAGTTTATTTTTGATTTCAATATCTGTTTGAATTGTAAGAAGTTAGGTTTCTCATGTGGGGACTTAATCTGTTTCCACCGAGAAAGGACTGGGAATAGTCCCCCATCCTCCTGTAATTACTTTACAAGGGATTCTCTTACATGGGAGCAAACTGAAAGAAAAGAACATTGTAGCAGGAGCAGCTGCGACTGAAATGCTGCAGGTGAGGTTGCATAACAAGCGCCATTCCAGCCCCATTTTCTATTGCTCCTACCTCTCTGAAGCTGACACAATGAGCTGAAATTCCCCAGCCGTGGTCTCTTGCCTAAAGGTGGAGTATGTTTGTTGGTTTGTTTTTTACATCTGAGCAAACACAGTTCAGCCTTTTCCCTATAAAAGGAACATAGAAAAAGATACGACTCCTACTGTAGAAGGAATGTTTGCAACCATTTTCTGAACAGCGTGACAGCCAGCACAGCAGGGGGTTTCAAAGTTTATATTTAGCATGGAAATAGCTCTCACTGAGAAATGCCTTTGAGTGCTCCATTGAAATTTGGTTTTAATTTGACCAAATTACGACCCTTAGAAAATTTCATGCTGCACATGCACTGTACATCTTGTATGGGAGTTTTCACTGAGCTCAGAAAGTGTGTCACTAAAGGCAATATTGCATGGGCAGGTGTGGCTAGGTGAGGTCTTGATCCTGCAAAGACGTAGCATGTGCTTAACTTGATGCATAGTAAGTAGTACTATGGTGCTTCTCACATATGTCAAGTTAAGCATGTGCATGAGTTTTTGCAGGCACAGGCCCTTAATTATGCAGTGAGAAGTGTATCGAAAGCATAATGATGTTAAAGAGGGATGCTGAACACTTTGGGTCGGATCCAACACTCACTTGCTTAGCAGGAATCCTTCCATTGAGTTTGAGATCAGGTCCTTTTTAAGCTTGGCAAGTGGGAGCCTCAAACCTGATTCATTGTAGCCCTTGTGCAGCTCCAGGAGAAAACTCTCTCCTCCAGCCCTCCTATGGGGGAAGGACAGGGTGTTCTTCTGGTGTCTAGTCACTGCTGCCAATTAGTAGCATTTCAGCAGAGCTGCAAAGGCCTGGAAAGTGATGCTCTCTCTGTTTCTCTCTCTTCGTTGTCTTTTAACCAACCAACAAACAAAAAACATCTTTAGGAAATTCCATACAGATAAGTTACATTACCAGACCAACAACGTTCAAGTTGTTTGGGTAAGCACTCCAAGTCAGGTCAAGTCACACGCACAGTCTTAACTCTGCCCATTTGTAACATAGCTAATTTTTTAAATTTAGATTTATACAAACAAGCACCTCTCCATGACAATTTTGACTTTAAAAAAAGATTTATAATGTCCTACTCCCTCAACTACCGCCCTAACAAATAATAGCTCGGCCAAATGTGGCATCTCGGTAGCTCTGTGTGTTGCGCTCTCACACAGATTCCAGACTCTGCCAGACAAACAGAGACCATGAGAGCCATTCATTTGAAAAGTGCCCAGTAAACCAAATTTATGCAACATACTACAGATTAAGTATAACCCCATAAAGTAATGGCCCTGATCCTGCAAACACTTACACACATTCTTAACTCTACTACATGGATAGTCCTGTTGAAATCAGTGGGGCTGCTCATGGTAGTAAAGGGCAGCACATGCTTAATGTTTGCAGGATTAGGGCTGTCATGAATATTTTCAGGCACCTAGAGGCCAGCTATGCTCTCCAGGAAGTCAGTGTTCTAGTCAATTGCCCAGGCTCTGACCTTGATTCAGCAAAGCGCTTAGGTAAGCGCTTCAGTGACTTGCTGAATTGGTGCCTAGTTGCACAGCTAAGTGAGCTTTGTAGAACCCGGTCCTGCTCCCATTGAAGTAAATGGGAAATTAAACTGATGGTTACCTGATGATCCCTAGGCTACACTGCTGGATCAAAAGAAAATGGATTGTACATGGCTGCTGATAAAATTATTAAAATATACACCAGAAGGGAAGAGAAGTTACGATATAACAAGTCTGATATTAAAGATACCCTGGACCTACAGGAGGATTCAAATACCAGAGGTACTCAAGGATCAGGTCAAATAATATAATATAGTACATATGCATATCTCTGAGAGTTGAGAAAATGGCATTCAAGGACCAGATTCTGATTGCAATTAAATCAGAATAATTCCATTGCAGTCAATGGAGTTACAACATATTTACATCAGTGCAACAGAGATCAGAATGTAAATTCATGTAAATCATGAGTAACTCCATTGTGGTCAGTGGAATGACACCGGTGTAGTGCTGAAGAGGAGAATCAGATTCAGTCATTCAGAAAGTTCCCCTGAGGATGAAAGTCTCTGTTTGATTTCAGAAAACACTTAGCAAGCGAGGTTAGCAACTGAACATTTCCAGAGGACCAGACACACACAGACCCCATACTGTCCAACAGCACCTTTCAGCTGCCTTAGAATGCACTATTAATGGGCACTGGTTTTATACTATTATCCCTTTGCCTAGAAGATGTAGCTGTAAGGGAAGAAGCTGTAAGGTGAGCCTCTCGCCACTGGGAACCGTCAGTGCAGGATTCTGCTCTGAGGGCCAGGGCAGGATGGTTTCCTTTTTGGAAGCCCTGGAGGTCACTTGCTAATGTTTTGTTCTAGAGGTTTATTTTAGTGTTTCTGGATCCCAGGGCTGCTAGAGTGCCTTGTTGCCTCTTTATGGGCTCTGGCTCTGGCTGTGAAGCCAATGGCTGCTCCATGAGATTCAGCCATCCGTGTTTCATTTCCTTGTGCCTGTAAAAACTCCAGGGGGAAGTTAAAGCAAGTTCCTTGGATCCTTGGGATCCAGTCTCCATAATGAAATGGGACCCCAAACATAGCAGTTAGTCAGTTAGTAAGCAGTAGGCACATAAGTGATGTCTGTTGGCTAACCACTTGTAGCTAGGACAAGATCCAGGAAAGAGGCGATGCATCCTTCTCCCAGGACACTCTCCTCAGCCCCTGAGGTTATATCCCAGCATGATCTGGAGAGGCAGACAGGCTGCAGCTGGGAGTCACCTGATTCTGGCTAGGCTGGGGTGTGTGTTGCACCCTACTGGCTCTCTGGGTGGGAGGGGCCAGTGTTTTTACTGGGTCAAAGTATGGTCTTGATCCACTCCCTGCTCCCACCCTGTGGCCCAGGCTCCCTGGACATTTGACATGAAGATCAGTTAATGAGGGTAGAGAATCCAAAAACCAAATAAAAAAAGCGAAACGTTGCATTTTGTTCACAGTGACGATTCCTGCGGTTCCACCAGCAAGAAATCCGGGTGTGAAACAGAGGATCCGAAGGAGTCCGGCAGACACAGTGGCCAGGAAGGCAGGTCCGACACCCTGATGCTAAAAGCCCAGCATGCAGAGCGGCAGGAGGAGCAGGCAGCGGGGTGCTCCCCTCTGGTGCAGAAGCCCAGCCTCCACCACACGGGTTCCCCAGTGAGAGTGCAGCGCAGCAAAGGGACGGCCACGTGTTCCCATGCAGCTGCCTCCGATTATGAGCTCTCTCTTGACCTAAAGAATAAACAGGTACAGCAGCTTCCTCCTCAGGCTACGGGAGAGGGGCATGGTGCGGGCGGGGCCACATTCACACGACGGGGGGCCATTTCTCTGAACGTGCTAGCCTAGTTTCCGTAACCATACTGTGCTCTCCTCATAGAGCATGCCTAGCCCCTACATTGTGCAGGGACTATAGAGGAAGGAGCATGTGAGGGCCTCATCTAGATTCCTCTGGCCTGGCCAGGACATCACCTCACCTAAACCCCTTGGGCTCTGCTGCACCCCTCCCCCTTCCACAGTTCAAAATGGACCCAGCTACTCAAACCTGATTTTAGCTTTAGAGAGGGCTTCCAGGCAGTGGAGGGCTGCCGAGCCCCCCAGGAAATGTTGCGAGCACATGCTGCTATAGGCATCCCAGAAGATCAGGGTCTCTCATTGTTCTGAGGGAGAAGCACGCCCTGGGGAATTCTGAGAACAAGGGGTACCTTTTATCCAGAGGAGCTTCCACAGCTCTGTTCTGCCTTCACACAGAACCTTTAGACTGTCAGTTCTTTGGGGCAGGGACTGTCTTTATTTGTTCCGGTAAGCGCCAAGCACATTGTCAGTGTATCACTAATAGCAGCAGCAATATGGTGATGGATGCACTCAAGATAGGCAGACTTACTAGACTGAGAGAAGACAACTGTCACAAATCAGCAGGTTTTTGTCTATGCCCCTGTCTCTAGCTTAGCTCCAGAGTTCAGCCCAGTCACATCTACCTGGATCTCCGCATCTTCCTCTCAGCAGGGGATGCTGAGGTCCCACCTCATAGCCGGTGAGAAGAAATGTCGCCCCTCACATGCATGGTGTCGCTACTGATTAAAACACAGCAGATTTGCTATTAAAAAAGCCCCACTCTAAGAGGAACGTTTCTGTCCTTTTCGTGGAATGCAGCTCTACTGGAGGCTGCTTCGTGCACAGGCCCTGCAGACCAGGAGACTGGACAAGCGTCAGTGACACACTCTGCCTGGATTATGCTCAGTGGTAGAAGGATGATTTTTAAGCTGTAATGGGCACTTTATTTCGGCTTCAGAAGCAGTTGCAGAGGGATCTTTCTCCTTCTCCTCCCAGGAGCTGTTTAGAAAATGAAAGTTGAATCTGACCAGGTTCACACCCAAGGAGCTGCTGCAGGGAGTTCTTTCTTCCATTTCACACAAGCTGCTTCTGGCACCCCCAAGCAGAAAGGTCCAATTCATGACCCACCCAAATACTGAGCAACAAAAAGGACTTGGGTCTCTGGGTGTTTATGGAGAGCTGTATTACAATTCTAGCTGGTCAGATATCTTGTTTCACAGTGGGCAAGGGAAGGAGAGATGATAACTAACAAGCTTCACCAACAAACATGGAATATACTTACGGTGGTCCTCTGCTTGTATAGATTGGCATATTCCTGTTCAACTCATGAAACTTCATTGATTTATACCAGTTGAGGATCTGGCCCATGATCTCTTAATTCTAAATCCATTTTACCATGGGCTCCCAAACACTGCTTTTTGAGCATAGTCCAAACCAGCCCTGGAGGATCTGGGACAGGGAGAGTCTATCCCCATGTTCATTCAATTCTGGTTCCTCTCAGCACTGACCTTCTGAGGACCTTGAGCCTGCCATAGGCAGAGCCAGCTTTCCCATGGTGAAGGAGATTGCAGTATCCATGTTCATTCTCTTTTTGGCTTTCCTTGGTGGACCCTAGACCTGCCCAGGAGGAGGCGCCTTTCCTGGAATAAGGAAGATATGAATTCAGGCCAGATTTGGCCACTCTCACTCACCCTGAGTAGTGCCTTACTCCATGAGTCATCCCACTGATTTAAATGAGACTTCCTGTCTGGTAAGGTACTACTCAGTGCAAGTACATGTGGCAGAGCTGGGCCCTCAGAGTTCGATTTTCTCTCACTGCCACAATAATCCACCTAATCATAGCACCTTCAAGCTCTACTTTAGTTTTGTTAAAAATATTTATTTCAAAATGATGGAGAAGGACGCCCCACAGTGCCTCAAGCCCTGTTTAGCTTTCAGGAGATGATTGCGTATATGTTACAAAGGAAAATATCTACTGGCAGTGTAACCCCCCATGTTGGAGAAGTAGGTGGTGCATGTCCAGGATATGAAGGAGAGCACCTGCGGCAGCACAGTGCCTCCTAACACCATGCTGGTGTGTTGATGGATGGATCGTTGACCAGAGATGAAGGCTGGCTGCCTGCCTCTGAGAGCACAGCTTTCTGTGCCATGAGATGGAGCATGTCGGGTTACTGGGGGCAGCAGCAAGTCCCTTAAGACCACAGTGTGACGTTCAATGATGTAGTTAACTCAGGTGCTGAAGCACGGTATGGCATCAGCTGACTTTGCACTGTGCTGGGAAATGGAGCCTGTCCCAAGTATGAAGGGCAGCATCTCCACTAGCACATCACCCCCTCTAATGCCTTACAGGGTGATGGGAGATGGAGCATGCCCTGTGGCATCACCACAGGGCTCCTTAATTCAGTGTTGCTCCATTCATTGTGAGGGGCTGTGGGTGCTTAGTAGAAAAGGGTCTGGGAGTGGGGGATGCAGGCAGAACATTAAGAAAGGCACTTTAGGTGTTCTCAGCTTTTGTTTCTTTTTTTTACATCAGACGTATTAGCCTGTCCTGGGCAGTTCAGATGCAGTCACTGGGCCTGATTCTCCTTTCACTACCACTGTTGTAAATAGGGAGTAACTCCTTGGACAGCAGTGGGGAAAACTGATATAAGTGATATCAGCATCAGGCCCATTGCTTCTGGAGAAGTGGTGTATTTGTGTTTGCCTGAATATGCTGCAGGCAATGCTGCCACAGGGATTGTATCTCCAATACATTGTCATCCAGGCTGGGCACTGGGGTTTGCCTGGTACTGGGCTTGTAAAAGCTTCTCATCTCTGCCAATCCCTCCTAACTAGGGAGATTTCCCAGTTGTTTCTGATTTAGCCACAGGGCCTGAATTGCCAGGACTGGGTGCTTGCCTTGAGGGCCAGAAATGTATTAAGCTAATTATTCTTTTTAATTCCTCCCTCCTGCTTTTCAATTCCTTTAATAGAATATCAAGGTTGGAAGGGACCTGAGGAGGTCATCTAGTCCAACCCCCTGCTCAAAGCAGGCCCAATCCCCAGACAGATTTTTGCCCCAGAGCCCTAAATGACCCTCTCAAAGATTGAACTCACAACTGTAGGTTTAGCAGGTCAATGCTCAAACCACCAAGCTATTCCTCCCCCCTGCCCACTTGCTGCAGGATCACTCCCCAGAGAAGAATAGTTCTAAGTAGGCAATTACTTGTGATTCACGGGGCTTACAAGAAGTGAGAGAAGGCCAATCATGTCTGCCCTTTCTCACCTCCCAAGTGGAAAGAGAAGGTTCCTGCAACAAGCCAGACATACATCTCCATAAGGTCCTGCTGCCGTGGAGTGCTAATGGATGCCCTTTGCCCTTGCTAGAGGAGGGGAATGGGCCAGTGGCTGTGTCAAATCATTAAATCGGTCCAGTGGCAAATGTGAATACCGTAGACTTCAGGAAATCACTGAGCTGCATGCTCCTGAAAGGGAGAGAGCGAGAAAGAGATTTAGTCCTATTGAAGTGGAGTGGCAGCATGGCCCAGTGGGCAGAGTGCAGAACTGGGAGTCAGGAGACCTGGGGTATATTCCTGGCTTTGCTACATAACTCCTATGACTGTCTCAATTTCCCCATCTGCAAAATGGGGCTCATGATACTGATCCTCCCTTGTAAAGCTCTTTGGGTAGAAAGTTCTGTCAAAGTGCTCAGTATTTAGATAGCTTGGCCTGTGTTTGAGAGCTCTTAGCAGGGCCTTTAGGAAGCAGCGTAGATTGGGAATACCCTCTGCTGTTAATTTCCCTAATAGCTTGTAGGGGTTTATAGAGTGCCAGGCATTGCAGTAAGAGGGGTGCCAATGGCTTTGGCCAATTCTTTTGAACTCTTAGACAGCTCCCGCCTCTCCCACTGAGAACCAATGCCATCAAACTCTGCTATTCAGAAACTGGCCTCTGCTTTGGAGGAATCTGCCTTTTATTTCAGATCAGCAATTACATCTCATCCTGGCCTCTAATAAGAATGGAGCATATGAGATTTACGCTTCCTAAATGGCTGTCACCTCTTTGGAAAACTACCAGGCTGCTGCTTCCCCTGGTCCTGCTGGGTTTTGTACCTTATTATTATCCCTTCTTTCAAATGGCTGCTTCCCCACACCCCTCCCTTCCAATAGGACTAGCCTCCTTGTTGATATGCCAGGCTATGGTACCCAGGACTCTGTCAGTTCCCAGTCACAGCTGGTTGGGTTGTGCCTGCACAAGTTAGGGTTTAATGGGCATATATTTAAATGAGCCTTGCTTACAAAGGAAGGTGGGGAAGGGATAGGTCCTAATTGCTCACGGAGGTGAGGGGGGGCTGTATGAGGAGACTGTTCTGCACCCCTTCCCATGCTTTAAAGATGTGGAAAGGGAAAGTCCTGATTGTATGCTGAAATGTAAGTTGGGTGGGGGTGGGGGGCAAGCTCAGGGTGTGATAAGTCTTGGAGAGCATCTCCTACTTGCGCCCAACCATCTGCTTTCCCCTGCACCCCAGGGCCAGCCCAAAATACCCCAGGGGCAAACAGAGGCCTAGTTCCTCTGCTAAGACCATTGACAAATTCTATTGTCAGTACAGCTAGCTCCACAATTTCTTTGTAGGGATAAATGGTCTGAAGGCACTTTGACCTTGATTCGGCAGGTGCGTACTTACCTGGCGAGCAGCAGGATGTGCAAAGCTGATGTGTTCCGGGACAAGTCTGAGCAAGGGCTCAGGGCTAGACCTGCCACTGCACTTCAGCTGGGGCCCGTGCTAAGCAAGTGCAAATGGTTCCCATTCTGATCTGGCAGGATTTGGCACCCACATTGCACTGGTATAAATGATTGTCCAAGGCAATGGAGAATCTGGCGCTGTGGGTGGGCATTAGGTGTCGTTCTCTGCATTACGGGCTGCGTAAGACAATCCAGGGCCCCAGGCACACTACAATACAGGCTCTGCCCCTGCACTATGGCCCCACCTCCCATTTGGAGTGGCACAGGCTCTCTTCTCCTGTCCAGGAGCAGCAGCAGGGCCCTACCCTGGAGTCCAGTAGGGACCGCGTGCTTTCTCCCGCCTAGAGAGGTGAGGGGTGGCAGTAGTCGGTACCTTAGTACTTAAACCAGCAGCTGGGGTGTATCTGTAGGGGTGGAGGACTGGGCCCGTAGCATTCTTCACTTGCCCACACAGTCATCTCTTGAGGTGGCATCTGCAAAAGCCTCTCTCACTCCCACAGTGGCAGATCTTGTAGTTAATAGCTTACTGAGACGCATGGAACAATTCTTAAAGCTATTGTTCCAGGCTCTCTGCAGACGCAGGCAGGTACTCAGTTCACTTTCTGAAGGTTAGCTTTGCAGCTCTGAGGTCCAGAAACCTACCGAAAAGAAAAGAAAGCTGAGATTCTGATGCAATCACGTGACTCCAGGAGCTGGGATCCTAGAAACCGCCATAGTCTGCCTATGCTTGAATCTGGTCCTGTCCACAGTGAGCATGTAATAAACCTCAAGGTCTTTGCACACCCACTCTTGAAACCGTGGGACCAGAAAGGCGTGCAATGCAGGCGGACACGGCGTGTCTGAGAATGGGCCTGTCCTCTGTACATAAGGCAATTAACCATGTGCTCCCCTTTTTACCCTTGATCCTGTCAATAAGCAGAAATAACTTGGTGGTCATGCAACAGTTCACTTTTTCATGCAGGATTGAGCCTGCCTATGCTCCCTGTCCTGTGCCTCATTTCTGCCGGACATTCTCACTCTCTCTCACCCCCCCACTCTGTACATGCGCTGTGCAGAATAAAGTCCTTTATCAGACACGGGAGGGACCTGTCAGGCTCAGCATTTTAGTCACATCTCAATGGGGATAATTAGGGTTTGTCCTTTCTGCTTCCCTCAGCATCATCATCCCTCATCTTCATCCCCACCCCCCATTGTCCTCTACTGATCACTCACCAGGACTGAGGCTGGGGCGATGTATGAAGCAGACAGACAGCATCCTCCTCTGGCACATGTCTTGGGCTTCACTTGCAGAGCAAAAATGAAGGACTGGGAAAAGGAAACAGCATGTGGGTTCATGTGAGCAACTGGCCAGACTGGGACAGAAGCAACCATAATCAAGTGCCCAGGGTAGGCCTCATGGCTAGTTTGCTCTAAAGTTGTCATGTCTCCTAGCTCTGTATGTGTGTGTGCTTGTGTCCTATGTCTCCTAGCTCTCGCTCTGTGTGTGTGTGTCCGTCCTAGCTGTGTGTGTATGTGTGTATGTGTGTCCATCTAACTGTGTGTGTGTGTGAGAGAGAGAGAAAGAGAGATATTAGCAGCTCAGGAGGTATTGCATAGTCTAGAGTCTGCTGGCATTTATTCTTAATAACTTTTCTTATCCTTTAAAAAGAAAGTTTCTCATCTTTTAGACCAGTTTTCTTTTTCTCCCTGAGTTGTTTTCGTTTGGTTGGTTGGTACCTAAAAAACACAAAGTGCACTGGGCAAAAGAGTGGAGAGGGGTGTGACCCAGAGAAATGTGGAGCACTTCTGTCACATACTGAGCAACCTCAACGTCCACTGACTTCCATGGAAGTTGAGGACACTCGTTCACAGGATTGGGTCCATAGTTTTTTAATCCAAGCCCTAGTTTAACAGTTAAAATTCCTTAGTGTTTTTCTTCTTCTTGGTGATTTCCCCTTTCTCTAGAGGCACTTTGCTGAGGTAGCTGAGGGATGTAGAAGTGTTAATGGAGATTTGGGAGGGTCGCAATGCAGGAGTACGTCACTGCTAACTAATCAGTGTATAAATTGGGGTCATGGACAGTTTTCAAAAGTCAATTAAAAATCTTGTTTGTGTGTGTGTTTCAGATCGAAATGCTAGAGCACAAATACGGAGGGCACCTGGTCTCTCGCAGGGCAGCCTGCACCATCCAGACTGCCTTCCGCCAGTACCAACTCAGCAAAAACTTTGAGAAGATCCGGAACTCCCTGCTGGAGAGCCGCATGCCCCGCCGAATCTCATTAAGAAAAGTCCGGGTCCAGAACTCTGAAAGTTTCTCTGCTGATAAAGCCCTGATGGAAGGGTACAACTTTGTGGGCATCCCCTTGGTGAGGTCTCCATCTTTGCCAGTCACCATCAGTGGGGCCCTAACTGAACTGGAGGACTCTTTCACGGAGCAGGTTCAGTCCCTGGCCAAATCTATTGATGACGCCCTCAGTACATGGAGCCTGAAGACCATGTGTTCCCTTCAAGATGGCAGCTCATACCAGATCAGAGAAACCTTCAGCGCCAGCTCAATGCAGCCAAACCAGGACTTGGAAACTGAACTGAAGGAGCAAGAGAAGGAGGAGGGACTGCTGCCAGATACTTTGCCCAAGAGCAGCAGCACCCTCATGATGGCCTTCCGGGATGTCACAGTCCAGATTGACAACAAGAATATCTCAGTCTCATCTTCTACCTCGGTGTCTATGGCTAACTGTCTTGGCAGCAGTGCCCAGACTGGGCTCTCTCAAGCTGCCAGAATTGAAGAAAGCCCAGGGGATGGGGAAAAGGAAGACAAAAAGGCCCAGGCTGCCCTGGAAGGGCTGCCGGACTCCAGGGTCCTCCAGAACAGTCACACCTTCACCGAGGTGAACGTTAACACCAACGGTTTAGGGGGACGCGGGATGGAGCAAGGACAAATGGTGGTGCAGAAACTCCAGTTTGACTCAAGCAATGAGACTGGGCAGGGCAAGGGCTCTGAATCTGAAAATGCAGACAACTCAGAGCAGCTGAGCAGCAGCAGTACCTCCACGTCAGCCAAGTCGGCATCTGAGGTATCTTCTAAGGAAGCGCTGCAGGCCATGATTCTGAGCCTCCCACGGTACCACTGTGAGAATCCAGCCAGCTGCAAATCTCCCACGCTTTCCACAGACACCATGAGGAAGCGGCTCTACCGCATTGGGCTGAACCTCTTTAACATGTAAGTGGCTAATGGGACTAAATCCTTTCATCTCACATGGCTTTCTCCATTGATGACAATAAGAAGGTATAAAAGGTATTGAGCTAGATTCATCCCTAGTTGTAACTCATTTATGTTCCAGGGTGCAACCTCCTGGGGACTGAACTCAGGTCCCCAGTCTACAGTGCAGGGGCTTTGCCCTGAAAGTAGTGAACTTAGGTTCTCTGGTTGCTGTCCTGATACTCCACCATAGCTGGGGAGTGAACCCAAAACCCCAATGGTTACTGTCCAGAGTGCGGAAGCTTGAATCCCAGCCATTGTCCAGATGAGGGGATTGTCCAGCTGGGGATAGGACACAGGCCCCCGCTCATTAGTGACAACAGGGCACTCTTGGGGTGGGGTTGTCCCCAAGCTCTGGTTACTCACTGTGGGGCTTTTCTGAATGAGAACAGAACCCAGGCCTTGTGATTAGAGTGCCGAGAGCTTAACTAGGTTGGGGGCGGGGTGCTTCAGCTGCTGCTTTCCTTCAGTATTTTGGGGAGAATTTTTCACCTGACAGATCCAATTTAGTCATCACAATCTATCGCATAGCTCAGAACAATGCCCTGTGAAAACAGCTGTCGATGTGAAAGCAAAGGCAGAGCAGCCTGGAGATTTGAGTCAGAAGAGGTAATGTGGAAGGTCACGTACCTTGGATTTGCGGAAGGCGACTGAGGCTCTATGAGGAACTTTGGGTTTGCTCATTGCCTGTAGATGAGACTCTCTTGACTGCAGTGAACTGGGAAATACAGTTCTTTGCCCTTTCACGATCTGATCATATCACTCTTCACTTTGGTATTCATTCCAATCCCTGGATGGTGACGTTAGCAGAATGATTTCTGAGGAGAGCCCAGGCTGCATACTAGGGAGAAATTTTGCACACACACATTAAGATGGGCCTTTTTATGGGGTACACACAGTCCTGGATAGGAGACGAGTGAGTGATGCACATGGATTGGATATGTGAATTATGAAGTCAGTGATTTGAGGACAAAGGGGTCTGGATGGTGCTTTATAGAGATGATCTCAGAGTACACGCACATCTTTTGGGTGTTTACCAGATAGGTTTGGGCCTGGTTCTGGATGGACGTTTTACCCTGAGACAGATTTAGGGGCACACAGAGATGTGGGTGGACATTTTGCCTGAGATGGGAATGGAACATGAACAAGTCGGAACATGTTCTATCAGAAAGAGGCTTGGGGTGTCCTTAGGTCTGGCTGGCAGTTGTGTGAAGACTGGAGCATAGAGAGGATGGACACCGGAGGTGGGTTTGTGGCACACACGTCTGGTTACATAGGAGACAGGCTCAGGTCTGCCCAATTGTTTTACAGAGACAGGCCTCAGGCCTGTTTGGGTCTGAATGGGTGTTTTATTGAAGATGGACTCAGTACTCAGCTTTTTGCAAGCTAAATGTTTATATATTTGCAGACATACCTGGCAACTGTGCCTGCACCAATCTGTCTTCGTCTGGCTCGAATTGTGTATATAGCTGACATGAGCTGATGGTAAAGCAGGGGTGTTAATGTTTTTTCCCTGCGACTCCTGCAGTCACTTTGGCTTATGCACACACGATGAACCAGCAGCTTGTTGACTGCTTTGGTCTTCTTCCACTCGCTGACCCGCCTCACCACATCTTAGCTCTCTGTGTGACTGGAGTCGTGTCAAATATGCATTGTTCAGAACCACATTCTCCTGGCCATG
This sequence comes from Gopherus evgoodei, assembly GCF_007399415.2. Taxonomy (NCBI): domain Eukaryota; kingdom Metazoa; phylum Chordata; order Testudines; family Testudinidae; genus Gopherus; species Gopherus evgoodei. The sequence goes on along the minus strand of NC_044322.1, from coordinate 253,853,936 downwards.
CCTTCCACCTGGTTGTGAAAAGTCATGCCTGTCACCTGTCAGAGTCAGTTTTTTTGGAAAGACATTTAGTTGGGAAGAGAGAAGGTGTCAGCTTGTCAGTCTGGGAGAGTGAAGTCTTCTGTTTATGCACTTGTGCAGAAAGGGCAGCAGTAGGACAGGCTTCTTCTGCGAAGACACACCAGTGAACCCCAAAGGGGACTGTCTCTGGGCTGAGAAAGCAGTTCAGTTCATATAGCCCATGCATTCCTTAGCCTCCCTACTGAGACTTCCAGCAAAGAGGCTACTCGATTGGTACTTACAGTGCTGTGGACGCTGCCCACTAGCAACTAGTCTGAGCCCAGAAAACCCATTTCATATCGTGCCATCAAACAGTCACCACTGGCCTGGCTGAAAAGTGACAGGCTCCACTGTCTATTAGCAATCTCACTGTGCTATTTAGTCCCCATCTGAGTTTTTAGCAAGTGATACTCTAGATTGGACCTGGCCCTTGGGAACGTAGTGATTGCCTTTATGCTGTGGCACCTTACCCAGTCCGCACTCCACAGCGAGGGGGTGGAATTCCTGGGCTGGAGCATTCCTTATGATGCAGTGTTGCTCTAATAACTGTGTTTGTGTGTGGGCAGCTAGCTGTGTAGGTGGAGGGAAAGCCAGTAGGACTGTAAGAATCCGACAGCACGTACTGGCCAGGCTTAGTGTCTCAGGGACAGAGGAGAACGCCAGGGGCCAAATTCAGAAGTGATGTAAGCGGAGAGGTAAGATACATAATGTGGATAAAATAAATGAAGGTAACTGGCACAGAGCACAGTGTGGCATTCAGTCACTGTGCTGCTTGAGAGTGCATCACACCTATTGGTATTTTCTGGGGAACAAATTCTGTCTCTGGCAAACGCAGGGGGAAAACTCCTTTTTAGTCAATGGGAGTTTCGAGTGTGTACATCATGTTATCTTCTAGTTGCAGCCAAGGGAATGTGTGACTGATGAAATATAAATTAAAGGGAGATGCGGGGTGGGACCTGCTTTTTTTTACATCTTCCTGTTTGTTACTTCTCCTGCACCATCCTCCCCCCTTTTCCCCAACCCGTACATCCACCCACATGGTATGACAGTTCCATTTGCAGGCCACATTCAGCTCTTAGGTACATTGGGGTAAATCCAGAGTAAACCCACTGGCTTCAGTGGAATTACTCTGGATTCGCACCTGTAGCTGAGATCAGCCCCTGGCATTTGGGCATCTGCTGAGGTGCCCCAGAGGTGCATTTGCAGATGCACTTTCCAGACCCTTTCACTGCTGAATTTTAATTCAACACAACACAACACAACCCTTTGTGATACTTGTGTTTGGAAGTGTTCTTTACACTGACTCTTCAGAGGTGACACATGAGCCTTGTGGGGTAGCATTGCAAGTGCATTTTGCCCGATGTACATGATGTGTTAAGTAACAGTTAATGGGCTAAGTGAGCCTGGGTTTTTCAGTGAGGATTTGACCAAACTCCCATGTGCATACTGAATGGGATGACTTGCTATTTTTCCACTAGGATTATCACTTCATCAATTGTCAGTTCATTCTGTTCATGTAATTCCATGGTATTGTCTGCCCCAGGGGGTTCCCCTTCAGGGGACAATGCACTCTCTGGCATGCTGTTCCATCCTGGGTACGGATGAGTTGTTTGCATAGTCCCTAATCACCCGGTAGATCTGAGCAGTGAAAGTCACGGAGGAATCAAGCACTCATGTGCTACTGTGCTGTTTCCCCCAAGAAGCTGCTTGTGCAAATTCATTCATTAAGCCTTTGCAAAATTCCCCAGCGCCAGGGCTAACGACAGAAACGGGACATTCCTGCCTCCCTCACGAGGAAGCACCAACCACCCTGGATTGAAGAACCATGAGGAATTTGGAAATCATCTCAGCGTTCACCAATTTCCCTGTGCATCTGACTGACAGCCAGAGTGCTGTCTGCTAGAGTGCATCACAAGTGACAGCCTGCCGGAGGGGCAGGAGAATAGGGACAAAAGAGATTCATGCAAACCTTCAGTACGCCCCTGTGTGCCATACACAGACACGTGCACTCACACATACATGCTCACACACACACAGGGCCACATAGATACACCTGCACCCAGAAGCACACACATAAACACACATGGGTTACACACGCATGGTGTATATTTGTGCACAGAAACACACATGATCTCAGAGATGCTCATGCACATGAAGACATGCAGAGGCGCACACAAACAACACACACTCAGGCGCAGACACTTGCAGAACCACACCTACTTGCAGAGTCACACACGTGCAACTCTCAGAGAGCTCCATAAGCAGACAGAGAGGGACAAACATACTGACACAACACACAGAGCTGCTCTGGGGTTGGGGCTGCGGGGAAGGTTATGGCCTATTTAGGCTGTGTCCTCACCACTAGGTTCTCATTGCACGCACAGTCCCTGTAGAGGCCCCACTCTGAGTGGTCAAGGCTGCCCCACAGAGTGACACACCAGCTGGACAGGGACCATGGATGCTTCTGTCCTTGTAATCAGAACCATTTTTACCCCCTTAACCTGTGACATGGTAGGACCCAGGTGAGGCTTCCCCCCTGCAGGCTGGATGGATCCCCTAGGCCACACTAGCATGCACGTTAATGGGAGGAATGTGAGAGAGGACTCCCCAAGGGGACTCCTTCCAGAGACCATGGTGCCCCAAAGGGAGTGTCTGGCTCACCGTCCCTGTCCTTCTCTTCCAGAAATCCAGACAAAGGGATCCAGTTCCTGATCTCTCGGGGTTTCATCCCAGACACGCCCATTGGGGTGGCACATTTCCTGCTCCAGCGCAAGGGCCTCAGCCGCCAGATGATCGGGGAGTTCCTGGGCAACAGCAAGAAACAGTTCAACAGGGACGTCCTGGAGTAAGTGCGGAGACCCGTCCCCTCTCCCCGCAACTGCTCTCCCCTTCTGAGTGAGTGTGCTCTGTCCCCTTCCTAACTCCCTTTGCAAGTGTGTGTGCTCCCCACTCCGTCTCTGTCCTCCCCTGCCCCTTCTGAGAGTGCCCTGCCCCCCCTACTCTGAGTGAACATGCCTGCCCCTCCTCACATCTCCCCCAGCCGCATGGGTTAGCGTGCTCCACCTTCTCCTTGTCCTGTCCCCCTACACACACTTTTCTGCATCCTGAGGGGCTGCTGCGGCTCTGCTTTCTTTGGTGCTGCTGCAACCGCTGTTCTGGCCTTTCAGCATCTCTTTCCCCGGAGCTCCTTCAGCCAGCTAAGATTAATGTAATAGTCCCTGGCCTGACTGAGAGATCACACTGGTATGAGTCAGCAGCCAGAACCACCGGAGTCACTGGATTTATAGGCATGGAAAACTGGGGTGAGCAAGATGGAGACCAGGCCCCATGGCTTCCTCAGGTGTTAAAGATCCCGTGGCACACTGTGGAAGGTGATTGGGGTAACAAGGGGAAGAGAGGCGCTGCCTTGTGGTTATGGGACAGGTTGAGGAGTCGGGAGAGTTGGTTCCATTCCCAGCTCTGTCACTGCTCTGTGTCCATCTGTAAAATGGGGATAATAAATATGGGGGCCAAAGCTGTGGGTATGTGTGAAGTGCTCAGAGAGCCTTGGCTCGAAGACACTCAAGTAATGGGTTATTACCTTTGCAATCCCCAAGGGCTGGCCAACAGTGCCATTTCATCCGCTTCCATGGGCAGAGGGTCTCTCGCCACACAGCTGCCTCCAGCACCATTTCTGTTGGGTTCCCCTGCCTGATCGGCCTGTCTCAGGCTCCCTTCTGATCCTGTTCAGCGGCTACCCTTGGTGGGTCGTTCCACTAGGCATCGCTGACCCTGGTTCTCTCCTGGTCCTGCAAGTCAGAGCCCCTTCCATCAGCCCTGCACTTCAGGCTGGAGACTGCTAGTGGCTTTTTGAGACCCATATGTGCTTCCCCAGCACCTGCCTTCAGCCAGTCCCGGCCTCCTCCCCACCATGGTCTGCAGGCCCATCACTCACCTGCTGCCTCCTGACTTTGGGACAGTGAATGGGGACAGGAGGAGTCATACCTGGTCTTCTGGCCCCTGTCTGAGATGGCAGGCTTTCCTCCAAGACTGGCTTCTCTGTGGGTACCAGGCTGTGTGCTGGTCTCCCTCCCTTTACTTCCTTTACTGCCCAGCCCTGAAGGATCTATTCCCCTTCAGGTCACTCATGTAGGGGAGGGTCCTCTGTAGGGGCCTCTCCACCAGCAGAAGAAGTGGAACAGCCACTGCTTGCGTGCTGGCTCAGCACTGCTCTTGGACCATGACAAACAATGCTGCCAGGGACAGAGCCAGAGCCAAATGTGATGGGTTGGATCACAGAACCCCCTTGGAAACTGCCACCTGATGTGCCAGGACTATCTCTGTCCCTGCGTTCCTGCCCTGGCAGCTTAGGACTTCAGTGCACTGCCTGGTTTGAGCCAGACCCGCTAGCCTGCTGCAAACCCAGACCCAGGGACTGAATCACGTCCCCTAACAGCTGTAGGCTTAACTGAAAGAAACTTACAGAAGTGTTCCTGTCTTTAACTCTCAGATGTCCAACTCCCAAAGGGGGCTAAACACAAATAAATCCGTTTTACCTTGTATAAAGCTTATCCAGGGTAAACTCATAAATTGTTCACCCTCTATAACACTAATAGAGAAATATGCACAGCTGTTTGCCCCCACAGGTATTAATACATACTCTGGGTTAATTAATAAGTAAAAAGTGATTTTATTAAATAGGATCTAAGTGGTTCCAAGTAGTAACAGACAGAACAAAGTGAATTACCAAGTGAAATAAACTAAAACACGCAAATCTAAGCCTAATACAGTAATGCTACTGAGAACAGATAAAATCGCATCCTGAGAGATGTTTCAATAAGTTTCTATCACAGACTGGACACCTTCTTAGTCTGGGCACAGTCCTTTCCCCTGGCACAGCCTTTGTTCCAGCTGAGGTGGTAGCTAGAGAATTCTTCATGATGGCTGCCCCATTTGTTCTGTTCCACCCATTTATATATCTTTTGTATACGGTGGGAATCCTTTGTCCCTCTCTGGGTTCCCACCCCTCCTTCTCAATAGAAAAGCACTAGGTTAAAGATGGATTCCAGTTCACATGTCACTGTAAGACTTCATTACCCACTTGCCAGCACACATGTCTACAGGGAGACTTACAAGTAAAACAGAGCCATCTGCAGACAATTGTCCTGGTTAATGGGAGTCGTCAAGATTCCAAACCACACAAATGGCTCATACTTTGCATAATTACAATAGGCCCTCAGAGTTATAGTTTATATTTCTAGTTTCAGATACAAAAGTGGTACTTTTATACAAATAGGATGACCACACTCCGTAGATTATAAACTTTGTAATGATACCTTACAAGAGACCATTTGCATGAAGCATATTCCAATTACATTATATTTAAACTCATTAGCATATTTTCATAAAATCATATAGAGTGCAACATCACACCAAACTCTCCTGAAAATCAAGGCAGTGAAAGCAGGAAGGGTTTGAGGCAGTGTATCTGCTCAGTCCTGCTCCTCAGCAACTGCCACCTCCAGGAGTACAAAAGCGACCTGCCTTTCTTCTCTCTCGAGGTCTGATCCTGTGAGGTCGTCCCTAAAGTCAGTGAGAGACAAGATTACCCACCGCTGACTCTCCAGAGAAGCTCAGCATGGGCCCTTAGCCATCTATGCGTCCGCACGTATCATAGCTCTCTGCTAGAGCTTTCTTTCCATAGGGATGGAAGGTTTGCACTAAATATCGTTATAAATCAGAGATGGGCCTGAACCTGGAATGTGCCCCCTCTCCCATTCTCCCAAATATTGACACTCAAATTCCACAATTAGGACCTGTGATGAATAGAACTGAACTGGAAACCCAGATTCCCCCCTTCTCCCCCCCATAACTGGGGGGAAGGAAGAGATGTCAAATCAGGAGCCAAACTTGGGTTCAAATTTCAAGGCCCATCACTGCCATAAATGCCATGCTATATCAGGGTTATTTTATTGCCACAGGTGCCTGACCATGTATCCTGCCTTTCTGTCTCATATGCTGCGTGTATATTGATCCCGCCGTAATTGAGAAACATGGTCTCTCAAATCATTTCATGCTGAGCGCCACAATTAAAAGTAATTGCCTTTTTCCCCATCAGGCAATGTGTGGACTGCATCTCCAGACAGAGCCTCTTTAAATTCAAGCCCATCTTCAGTGCAGAGAGAGGGGTCGTTGCGATAGCAGTAGGTAGATAATTCCTCCCAGCCCTAGGTTGTGCATCAGCCCCCACTGACAATGTTCTTATCTGTCTCTCGGATAAACAAATGAGTGAGAGAGGTTCCTACAACAGAGCCTGTGCCGTGCATCCCCCTGTAAATATGATGTAGATGCCATGTCATTATTACTGCGCATATCAGTATTGCTGTGAGTGCTTGTGTGTCCTGGTGTGTTAATGTACCTGAGCACCATCCTCATCACACGTGGCACCTCCAAAGAACTTTTCAGCCATAGGTCTCAAAGCATTTAACAAAGGTGAAGGAGAATCATTGGGTCCATTTTACAGATGGACAGAGAAGTTCTGTGACTTGCTATCGTGGGGCAAATGCATCCCGTTCCCCTTTGGCCCCATAGTTAAGTCCACCCAGCTACCCTTATCCTCAGGGCCGTAAGCCCTAATGGCTAAAGCCTCTACGGTGGCCCTTCTTCACAGGGTCATGTGACCTAGTGGCCAGAGTCACTGAGGCTTCCCTCTCCCTCAGGGTGATCTGGCCCAATGGCCAGAGTAAATAAGGCTTCCCTCCTCCACAGGGCTGTGTGGCCTAGTGGCTGGTCAGGGGAGTGGGCTGCCACCCAAGAGTGAGTGCTGGCTAAGGTAAGGTAACTTGAGCCCTTCCTGCTCCACCGGGTCCCAGCCCAGTGCCCTGACAATGGCAAATGTTCTCACCACTGAGTCAGCGGGGATCCAACCGCAATACGCTGATGTCCCCTCCAACAACTAGTCCCACTGGGCTACTTCCTACCCTGTCCCTGATACCATGCTCTGGGCATCTCCAGGGTCTCCGGGCTTCTCGGCCTGTGTGGCTCTAACCTCTTTGGGGCATCCTTCAGTACCTGGGTATCTGTTTGGGTCTCGGCACCTCTGGCTTCTGTAGTCTGGGGCTTCAGAAGCTCCCAGGCTGGAGCCTGCAAAGTGCATCCTTCCTCCTCAGTGGTCAGCCCTGACGGAGCTGAGTTGCTCCCTTTTATACTAGTGCTTCAGTTGGAGTATGTCCAGCAGGGGTGAGGGGGCGGGGCTTCCTCTGCCCATAGTGTGTGTTTAGCCTCTCCTTGGCCAGTTTGGGGCAAGTGCACCCTGTCACACTTGCCCAAGATCACTCAGTGGCCTGATCGCCCTTTTACCAGCATAAGTCGGAAGCATTTCCTTTCAAGTTAATAGTTACACTGGCATGAATTAGCAAAGAACTGGCCCACTGAATCTATGGCAGAACCCATCTCCGATGGCTTAGTCCCATGCCCTAGCCACACTTAGTGTGTTAACACAACACCAGAGCACCAGTGTCTCCTGTCCCATCAGCAGAGTAGTGTCCTCGTATGTTATTGTATCAGCCTATGTGCATTGATTGGTGTGTTTAATGTCTACAGCCTGCCCAGATATGCTCTTTCTGCGATGTACTGTGCTGCCAGCAGCACTAGTGCCCTCCCTCCTCCTCTCAGCTGCACAAGTAGCCACATTATCACAAGTGCTTGGGTGGCAGCACTGGGTCCCCCTGACAGAGCATAGCTGGGTGGGCGATAGACCCATGCAGTGAGCATGACTGAGAGCACGGGGGTACAAATTACACACGTGAGTCTGAGAATCCTGCCCTTCATTGTTGCAAAGTCATTTCAATTATTTATGAGATTTACTGTGTTAATTTAGCTGTAGTTTCATATGAAAAGCAACAAAACACTCGGTTGGAAAAGTGAGCTGTAAGCATTCTTCTTATCACAGCCAGATTAAATTAACCAAACCAAATTAATAAATAATAGGACAGCCTTTAAAACAGCTGTGAAAGTCTCCAGCCTCCCTCCTGCACTCAAGTGCTGAGCAGCATGGCCCAGGTCACAAACTACTGGTATCTTTACTCCTTTTAAAGCAGCAAAGAATCCTGTGGCACCTTATAGACTAACACGTTTTGGAGCATGAGCTTTCGTGGGTGAATACCCACTTTGTCAGATGCATGTCTGCGGGCGTGCTGCTCTCCTCACTGTCAGACACATGTTGCCTACTCCTGTTGGCTTCCAAGGACATTTTGGGCTATTAAAGACCGTCAGTCAGGCAGATGGGCAGGTGATTTGCCATCTGTTTCTTTTGTCATTTAACAGAGTTAATAATTGCACGAATATTTTTGCATCGTCCTTTAAAAATGTGACCTCTGTAATTCATGCTTAGTGAGTGTATTTGAATGCAGACAAGAGGAATGTTCTGTGCAGATCACAATGCGTGTTAAATATCCAGGGATGTAAAGATCTTTAACTAGCACAAGATTTGGCCAGTTAAATTGTTCCCTACTACCCGCAAATCAGGACTTCCAAGCCCCTACAGCCCTTAAATAATACTCTCCTTTCCACCCACCTACCCCTCCCTCTCTCTCTCTCATCTAATTTCATCTCACTCAATGAAATCTACAATCATCAGCATGGTAGCTAGGTACTTTATGGTATTTGAACACATTATGGATTGCATTTTCAAAAGTGCCTAATGACAGAAGAGCACAAGTTCCTTTGAAAGTCAATAGAACTGCACTCCTAAGGGCTTGTCTATACAGGGGAGTTTACCAGCATCTTGTGCACTTTTGAAAATCCCATCCTATTCCTTCATTCTCTGTTCACCCAATAAGACTTTCTAGTGCAAGAACCCACCCTCAGACTGAAGAGCACCAGCACATCTCCCACTGGATTCTATTCCCACTGCTCCTGCAGTCAGCCAAGCAGACTCAGTAGACCACCAGATATGACACATTCTCTGCCACCCTCATGGACTGCACAGAGCCAGCCCAGAGTATGAGGATCTAAAGCTCCAGCTCATGTATCCACTAGACCACTGATCTGATTTCAAAGTGGTTTTTAAGATGTCTGCATATGACGTATTCCACACACACTGTCAGACAGGTCACATTGCTGTGTGGGACGGGACCCAGTAAAAAAACATCAGCATTCACAGTATTGAGCAACGTTCTCATTCTTGCCTTTATCTCTTTCTCCAGCCATTCTTTCTTCTGTGCTTTTTTAGTTTGATGCTTGCTTGCTTTTGTTCTCATTCCTTTATTCATTCTTTCATGCTCGCGCTCTCTTTTGCCTTTGTTGACATTCATCCTTTCATCCTGTCTTTTTGCTTCATTCTTTCATGCCCTCTTTCTTCCATCCCCCCTGTTTTTGTATCGGGAATTTCATACGTTCCTGGTTCGTTCTTGAGTCAGTTCTTCTGACCTGTGCCATGAATGAAGCTGGCAGCGCCACTGGGGCTGGATTGCTTGAGCTCTGGGTCACGGGATCCTGGGAAGGTCAGAGCGGCTGTCCTGATTCGTCTGCAAAGGAGGAACGTGGGAGACATTGCGGTGAATAGGGGCAGGTCACCGTTAGAATGCAAGCGCTCAGTTTGTTCTGACGCATTCTCCTTGCAGGCGTGCTGCTCTCCTCACTGTCAGACACATGTTGCCTTCCCTTTCTCTATTGGGCAGTGAGGCAGAGAGGAGCTCCTCTTGGGAGAGGGAAATTCACAGCCAGAAGCACGAGGAGGCAGCTCTCAGTGAAGGAAGCCAGTTTGCTATTTCACCCATTAAACTGTCCTTGGATTGGCACAGGAGACTTCCTGGCTACCCCCAAAACAACCACACTCACCAAGGAGTTAGCGTCCCCTGTTGAGGGACCCTGGGATATTTGCATTACAAGAGGATTTGAGCTGGGGCTGTGCAAAAGCTTCTGCACCAGAGGCGAGACCGTGGATTTAGTTTATCTACAGATTGATAATGGGGGGATAGGGAGAGACGTTTGCCTAGTGCTGCCAACTGTGTGCAATTTCCTGGGTAAAATCTGAGTTATGCAGGAGGGAGCTGTGCATGCCACTGCCTCCCTAGTGCAAGGAGAGCCAGGTGTGCGGTACACCTTTGGGACAGGGAGGAGACATGTACACAATGCAGATCGCATGTGACAAGTACTTGTGCACAGCCCAGCTTCTGCTCCTGCACAGACACTCTCATGTCATTAGGTCTATAGGCCTGGCAGAGCACCCCTCAGATAGGAAGAGCCAGGCATGTATTTGCAGTCCCCCTTGTGTGAAGAGAGCGGTCTGCACTGGGGAGTTTGTACTGTGCAAAAAGGACTGTATACACAATGCAGCTTCTCATTTGGGAAATGGGTTGTGAGGTAGAAAAGCTGGCAGGCTGTGCCATGAACTTCCCATACCAGGAGGGCTGGTGTGTATGAAGTAGTGTCTCCTTACCAAGTGAGTTGGCATGCACACTGCAGCCACTTGAGCCCTGGGAGGGCTAGCGTGCATGGCACAGCCTCCCTCGTGCAAGGAGAGCTGTGCGTGCAGTGCCTTGTTCCCGCGTGGAGCCGCTGGCATGCGCAGTGCAGCCGGCCTCATGTGAGTTGAGCTCTTCTCTTCCAGTTTGCCCTGAAGTTCTATTTCTTTTTGAGGGGAGAGGAATGTTATTTATTAATATCTTTGAGTCTTATGGTTTTAAGAGTTTCCACCTGGCTGCCTCTCCTCAGCTCCCTGCCTGAGCCTGGGCTGTGAGTTCATTGCAGACGCTTTTAGTTGCAGCCCAGCTCCCGCTGCATTGTCACCTGAGCGGAAAAGCTTGAAAATAGGTCATTGTGCTTGGTTGAGCTGATGCAAGCCCCACACGGTACAGCTGCTTCTTGCCTTCTCAGAACTCTTTCACCATGAGTCTCCATTGCCACGATTAATCCTCTGCTAAATGCCTTGCGGCACAATCATCACTGGCACGATGCCTCTACATACGTTTTGCTATCAGTGGGTGATGTGCCTCTGGGCATACTACCTGTGGGCATGAGGCCCAAGGAGCAGCAGCTAGGAATGTAATAACAGTGAAAAATGATCCCACTGGGCGCCAGATCCATCCCCAGGGAAAGCTAGGCATCTGGACTCTGACCCCCAGGGGATGCCAGGTGCCTGCGTTTTGTGCTCTCTTACGTCTCAGGTTGTTGGGGGTGTCTTGAATCAAAATACCAAACCTCATTTTTGAGGTGTGCAGCTATCAACTTAAATGCGCATGTCTGCGCTCAGCAGTGACCAGACTCCCAAAGTCCTGTCTCAGTGTGCACTGCAGAGCTGGATGGACTCTGAGAACAGTCTTTCATCACTTGTTCCACAGTCAGGGCCGGCTCCAGGCACCAGCGTAGGAAGCAGCTTCTTGGGACGGCCAATTCAAAGGGGCGGCACTCCGTCTGGTATCGGGTACAGCACTTCCGGGTCCTCAGCGGCAATTGGGCAGCGGGTCCCTCATTCTCTCTCTTCCTCTTTGATCTGCCACCAAACTGCTGTCAAAGAGGAAGAGCAGGAGGACCCGCCGTCAAACTGACACCAAAGAAGCGTCGCGACTGAACTGCCGCCGAAGTGCCGCTGCTCTTTTATTTTATTTATTTATTTATTTTTGCTGCTTGGGGTGGCAGAAAAGCTGGAACCGGACCTGTCCACAGTGCTGGCTGGTCAGGAATCTGGCGGGGACGTGCTCAGGCAGTTACACTGCCCTCTGCTTCCCTGCCTCTTAGTCCATCTGGTTGCATGGTCGTAGCCATCTCTGAGGCACAGTGGTGCTTGTGTGGAAAAATGAGCAGGCCTTCTTCGGTTATGGCACATGGAAGAGCTGTGTGATCCTTGACATGGATGCAGGAACCCACTCTCATAGAGCCTCACCCCCATCTTACTTCTGTTAGTGCAGCCAGCTCTGGGGAGAGGCAGTTTCATCGAGTTGGATGCTGAGCTGCCTTTGCACCAAGGACCTGGAGGCTGAGGAGATTCTGTCACTCTTGCAGAGCTTGTGGCTACTGGCTACTGGCCAAGGCAGTCCAAGCTCAGCTTCCACAATCCCTGCCTCTTTTGCTGGAATCCCATGAGAAGTACTATAGAGTTGAGTGTCAGTGAACAAGCACCTAAATGCTACAGTTTGTACTTTATAAAGGCCTTAGAGAACCTTTAAAATGCTGCTGGAACCTAAGGAAATCTGCCAGACAAACGGAGTGTCAAGCCCAGCGGAACTGGCTAAACCAGATTTTGTCACTCCTTTGCCATTTCTACTAGCTCTGCATTTCCCAAAGTGCTGGGCATGATCCTCTGGGCGGGAGACAAAAGACTATACGGTGGCAGCACAGATGGGCCTCTCAGCTGCCCTCCAGGGTCTCAGCTTTAATTTTACAGAGAAAAAAGCAAGTCTGCAGCTGTTACATCTGGGAAGAAAACCTTCAAAACAAGAAGTGAGTGCAAGAAAGGAGAGGAAGTGTCACATGCTGAAGTGTGTAAAGCAGCCTTTCTCAAAGTGTGTGAAGAAGCAGTGTGAAGGAATAGCCAGTAGGGAGCAGGAGACGTACAAATTATGATGTGCAGACTTTAACCCCAACATGGCAGAGTTGCAAGGGGCAGGAAGAGGGGGAGGTGCAGTTGGTCTCACTTGCCTGAAGGGGAGCTCAGCTTTCATCAATTCAGAGCCAAAGGAGAAAGGATGTAGGCATAGGGGGGTGTTTCTTTCCACAGTGTCCTAGACTCTGGCAACAAGAGTTATCACTGGGGCTCAGTCAGGGCTTAATTTGTGCAAGAGCTGAACCCCGGCACCTCTGGGCTTGGCAGTTCATAGCCCCGGCACCTTGGGGCTTGGCAGTTCATAGCCCCGGCACCTCGGGGCTTGCTGTGTCAGTTATGAAAGTAAAAAAATTGCTTGAGCCCCAGCACCTGTTTCATTACAAATTAAGCACTGGGCTCAGTGCAGGGAAACAATGCACTGGAAGAGCTTTCTATTTTTAAATGTTACATCTGCAGAGGTGGCTGCTGCCATGAACCTGCTAATGATTATCCAGAGGAAAACTTCTCCAGCTCAGGGCCTGAGGGAGGTGGTGTGAGGAAGGTACGGATGGTAAGGGGGATGGGTGTATAAATGAATGGTGATAGATGTGCATGCAGAGGCAACGGCATGAATTGCTGGTGTGTAAGAGAGGGATGGATGAGTGGACAGATTGTGGATGGATTGGAGGGGATGAGTAGTAGTAGGAGTGGCAGTGAGTAAATGTATTGGGTCACTGCATGGGTCAGTGTGTGAGCAATGGACAGACGACAGGAAATAGATGAAGAAATAAATACATGGCTATCCATAGGAATTGCTCACATGCTGTATAATCTGTAGGAAGTTCTGCTGGCATCACTGTCTGCCTTGGTAGGTTGCTTAATGAGCCCACCCTGTGTCTCTTCAGAGAGTGTTATTGTGGGCTTAGCGCTGAAGGAGTTTGTGTTCCTCTCCCCTTAGCTGTGTGGTGGACGAGATGGACTTCTCGGTCATGGAGCTGGATGAAGCTTTGCGGAAATTCCAGGCCCACATCCGTGTGCAGGGAGAGGCTCAGAAGGTGGAACGGCTAATTGAGGCCTTCAGGTAGGAGAGCCGTCGCTGCAATGTGCCTGTGGCCCTGCTGACTGTGAGACACCGACTGTTTACACTGAGGAAAATAAGAGCTGGGATGTGGGGGTGGCAGGAAATAGGTAGAGTAAAAGATTGACTGCAGTGAGAGTGTTGTTTACAGTGTTGTAGCTGTGCTGGTCCCAGGATACTAGAGAGAGGAGGTAGGTGAGGTAATATCGTCTATTGGACCAGCTGCTGTTGGTGAGAGAGACAAGCTATTGAGCTATATAGAGCTCTTCTTCAGGTCTGGGAAAGGTATGCAGTGTGTCACAGCTAAATACATGGTGGAACAGATTGTTTAGCACAAGGATTTAATCGGTGATGCAAGAGACCATTCAAGGTGAAATGGGTGGTTAACACTTCTGCAGCTGTAGGACAAAGGAGAGGGAGTGACAGAGCTAAACCTCCCTTTGAAGGAAGGGTAATTCCTGAGGCAGGCTAATGAGTAAATCCCATCTGTCCTGCAGGCACAGAGATGTCTGTCTCACAGGAACTCAGAGGTATTCATGGTGCAGAGCGGGAAATCCCTTGGAGGACTGAGGCAGTTGCAGGTTTCTAGGACTGCACAGTGTCCTGGGGCCAGAGTGAGATGGACCCTTACATGGGCTGTGCAGCGGGGAGAGTGCACAACGATCCTCCCTACCCCTGCGTGTGCGACCCACACACAAGGAGCAGCCATAATGGCACTGGGACCACTCTTTCAGCACATGCCTGTGGGTACTGTGCCCTGAAACAGGAAAGTAGTAGGTGGGCCCAAGGCTTCACCCCCACCCCCACACCAGCCACGCTTAGGGGAGCAGGGTACACTAGCCTGTGGAGCCCCCTCGGACACAGTTGCACCCTGAGCTCCCTGTGGGGCAGTAGAGCTGATGCTTAGATGGCACAATTTGCCCTTGGCGCATAAGTTGTGCCTTGGGAGAACAGCCAGATACTCCCAGTTTGTGTGAGATGAAGGCAAGTGTGGTTGTAAAGGAGTGATTTGCTCCATCATACTGAGGTCCAGTTGAGGGGGAGCAGTCTGGGCCCTGCCACATGTACATCTGGGGTAGACTGGCCTTTGATTTCCACTCTGGGGTCTCCATAGTATGTCTTGGCATCCCTCCCACTACAGCCAGCGGTACTGTATGTGTAACCCGGATGTGGTCCAGCAGTTCCATAACCCGGACACCATTTTCATCCTGGCCTTCGCAATCATCCTCCTCAACACAGACATGTACAGCCCCAACATCAAACCCGACAGGAAGATGATGCTGGAGGACTTCATCCGGAACCTGAGAGGTGAGGGTGTTGCCTCAGGTAGGCATAACGCCTGCTGCTCCAGATTCTTTGCACTAGGGCTGAAGCCAAAGACAAACTGAGGCGTTTGTAACGGGGGCTGCTGCTCTCTGTGAATCTGAGTGGGAGAAGCTTGAGTTGGAAAAGACCTGTTAGGTCTTAGCTAGTCCATCACCCAGTGGATCAGTGCAGAATTGTCCTCTACAGTATATTCTCCAGCAATATGTCCAGTCCACTTTTAAAAGACTCAAAGGGTGGGGTTTCCACCATTTTCTTGAGAGACAGTTTAATAGATGTCACAGTTCAGAAGTTTTCTTTGATATTGAAATTTTCCTTTGCTTGATTGCATCCTAGTTACGTCCTCTTGGGTCTCCTGGAACACCTCCTTTCCCATCTTGGTACTTCAAATATTTGGACAAGATTTCCGGATAGCCTAAATCTCCCCTCTCTTAATTGCATGCTATTCCCTCTAACTGTCTATCCTCAGCCCTCTCCTCCTTGCTATCCACACCTGCCTTCTCTTATCTTGGGTCTCACTTTAGTTGTCATCTAACCACGATCCACATACACATCATCTCTTAATCTTGAATGGAAGTGGTTGAAGCCCCGCTACTGGGGACACTTACAACTAGACCAGACCAAGCAACTAGTAAAGATACAATTGAGCTACGATCCTGCATTGGCAGGGGAATGGGCTGGATCTCCTAATAGGTCTCTTCCATCTCTAAAGTCAATGGTTATATGAAATCAATGCAGGTTTTATTGCTGAGTGGCCCAAGCTCTATAAATATGAAAGTGTGACTATAAAATTGCAGGGAACACGTGGAAAGAAGCCAGCATGCAAAGAGGTGGAATAATGGAATCCTTTGCATTCTCCAGATTATATCATTATATCAGCAGAGAAGGCAGTATATTATACCAAGAGATTATTGCTTCCTCCCCATCTCCCCATACTGCCTAGACACACTGTTTAAAAGAGGCAACTGGTGCATGCTGAGGACTGTCGGCTCTTTTCTTGCTCTCTGCCTAGCCTGCTCTACCTTATCTGTGCTTTGCAGGGGTGGACGACGGCGCTGACATTCCCCGGGAGCTAGTAGTGGGGATCTATGAGAGGATCCAACAGAAAGAGCTCAAATCCAATGAGGATCATGTGACCTATGTCACCAAGGTGGAGAAATCCATAGTAGGGATGAAAACAGTAAGTTCTTAACCTCTGCTCTGTTCTTCTCATGTCTACTTCCCTTGCTTCTGTTATCTCCTCTCGTCTCCTCCTCTACCCCGCCTTCTGTTGCAGTTGCATCCTTCCTTCTCCATTCAGCTCTTTCCCATAGTCCCCTCTTTCTCCCCTTCCACTCCCTTCTGTCCTTTAACATTTGTTCCCTTTTCCTGGATTCCCTTCTTTCTTGCAATCTCATTCTTTCTTATGCTTTTGGAGCTCCCTTAGCCAGAATTTGTCTTAGCTGGTGCACTCATCCTCTAGCTAAGAGTCTTATCACGGGCCCTGCCTGCTGACATCTCCAAGATACACTGCAGTGCTTCAGACTCTCTTTCAGGTTTTGTGAGGATATAGGAAAGGAAAAATCTGATAGAAAGTGATCTCAGCCAGCTCTCCCAGGAGCTCCCTGAGGAGTGCCAGGGTTAAGAGAACACCAATGGTTTCCTTGGCAGGGTCTAATGAGTAACCCAAAAACACACCATTGACCTGAACTGTGTGAAATAATCTCGAGAGGGCCAGAAAGTTACAAACCCGCAGCTGGGGTGATGGCAGGATGCTGAAGAGGGTAAGCAGCCACCCATGATCCATGTAAGTCAGACGTGTGGTGATCTGATTCAGTAACATGAGGGCTTCCAGTGACTGCCTGCCCCACCACTCCATCAGGTTCCTCAGAGTCAAAGGGTGTGAGCCAGTTCTTGTGGGGAAAGTGATGATGAGGAGAAGGATGCAGGTGTGCGGAGCTGGTGCCACTGCATGAAGGTTTGAGTAGCTAGAGGTGACACTGAATCATTTGGGTTGGGAGAACAGTGAGAACATTTCCCACTTAACTTCTCTCTTGGGCCTTGCAGGTTCTGTCTGTGCCACATCGCCGGCTGGTCTGCTGTAGCCGCCTTTATGAGGTGACAGATGTGAATAAAATGCAGAAGCAGGCTGCTCACCAGAGGGAAGTGTTCCTCTTCAATGACCTGCTGGTGGTGAGCGTGCTATGGGATGTTAGGCAGGAGTGGCTCCAAAGGAGGAGCTGGAGATGTTGTGAACGTCAAAAGTTTAACTGGGTTCAAAAAAGAACTAGATAAATTGATGGATGATAGGCCCATCAAGGGCAATTAGCCATGATGGTCAGGGATGCAACTCCATGCTCTGGGTGTCCCTAAACCTCTGATCACCAGAAGCTGGGACTGGACAGCATGGGATGGATCACTCAATAATTGTCCTGTTCTGTTTATTCCCTTTTGAAGTATCTGGCACTGGCCACTATTGAGAGAAAGGATACTGGGCTAGATGGACTATTGGGAGAAAGGATCCTGGGCTAGATTGGTCTGACCCAGCATGGCCGTTCTTATGTCAAAGGAGCTTCTGAATTCTTTGGGACACACTGTCAAAATGGTAGAGCAGGAAGGGACACAGGCTACTGGCAACACTAGACCATGACAGCCCCCAACCTCACATCATAAGAAGAGGCCACAGAATCCCACCTCTCACTGTTAGAAGATGCCATGGCATCCCCCATGGTAAAACGGGGCAATAGTACCTACAGGAATCTCCGGCCCTTCAATAAGCCATGTCCTATGGTGGTTCTGTGTCACGCTAACAAAGCAAGGCCAGTACTTTCCACAGTAACTCCATTCCTCTCAGTGAAGCTCAGTTCTTTATCTGTCAGTGCCGAGGCAGGCAGAGCTCCCCTGCTGTCTAAATCCTTCATGATGGACACTGCCAAACCACTGCCGCATTCAGTGTAGATTATTCATTATTCACGTAGAGACACAGATGTCCATGGCACTTTAAAAACACATTCCCTACCCCAGAGCTTGCAGTCTAATTTAGGCAAACACCAGGCAAACACTGAACAATCAGGAGCAAGACTGGGAGCAGACAGGGTGGGAGAAAAGTGCAGCACTAGAAGCCTAATGGTAAGAAATGAGTTTTTGGAAGTGATTTAAAGGTGGATTGGGAAGATGGTTGTTCTAGTATCGGCTCAGGCTGTGCCTGTTCCTTGCATATGCAGTAAGGGGGGAAGACTTCTTGTATGCTCACCCCACATTATACTCCCCATACAGGAGCTTGAGGGTAGGGACTGCTCCCTGCTAGTGTCCCCCAGGGCACTAGCCAACTGA
Organism: Gopherus evgoodei; assembly: GCF_007399415.2. Lineage (NCBI taxonomy): Eukaryota > Metazoa > Chordata > Testudines > Testudinidae > Gopherus > Gopherus evgoodei. The sequence continues at coordinate 253,835,664 of NC_044322.1, read as the reverse complement.
AAGGGGGCAGAGAGGAGATGCAAGACAATGGCTAGATGAGCAGGGAGAACATGCTACATCTTCTAAGAGGCAGTGCAGCATGCACACTTACCCTGTACTCCTGGCTTTCTGGAAGGCATGTTGTGGATGGCTCCGTAATACCCTCAATGCTAGCCCATGCCTTCAATGGCATGCTCTGGCCCTCAAGGATCTGCTTGCAAAGTTGCAATTGGGAGAGTGTCAAAGAGAGGCCATCTAAGGAGCAAGGATGGTGGGATCCAGAGCTTTGTGTACATAGACATTCTGAAGGACTGCTGTAAGTTCAGCATGCAGAGTGGCATGGCAGGGAAATCACTAAAAACAGAGCCTATGGGTTACCATTCATCACGCTGATGCTGGAGTGCATTCAAAGTAGTTTGCATTTTTCGTGCCTCATTCTTTCCCAGTGTCCTTAGCTGCTGATTCTCCTTTGACAGATCCTCAAGCTTTGCCCCAAGAAGAAAAGCTCCTCGACCTACACATTTTGCAAGTCAGTTGGCCTGTTGGGGATGCAGTTCCATCTTTTTGAGAATGAATGTAAGTCTGCTGAGGGCTGGCTCCCTGGAGGGGATAGGCAGGTGGAGCTGGAGGGAAGGTCCCTGCATCTGGAACCTCCAGCTGGAAAGGTTTCCATCAGCAGGGATGTGAGCATGCTGCCCAAACTGGGGACTGAATTATTGCTGTATGGGGGCAGTGGGTTGGGGAGAAGTTGCTCCTACCCGCTATCCCTCTCATTGCACCTGCACAGAAGGCAGCTAGAATGTGTCTGCTTGCTCCCCCTGAGCATAAGAGAGGTACGGCTCACTCTGCAGCAGACAGAGGTGCAGCTGGCTGGACTTGCGGTAAGGCCAGGACCACACACATGGCCAGCACCCGATGGAGACCATACCAGATGGAGTGCACTCTTAGGAAGTGAGGCTGCAGAGCTTGTCCCCCCCACAGGTATCACGTGTCTGGCTCTGCCTTCCACACCACTGTTTTTCAGGTGCTGCGCCTCCTCCCACCATCTCACAGGCGCCAAGAGACAAAACAGCTGCTGGAACGGCACCCACAAAAGCGTGGCACAAGGCCAAACCTCATCGGCTTGACCTTGATGGTCTGGGAATGGAGCCATTATTTGTCATTATTTAGACTGGTTCTGTGGAGGAGGAGTGCCAGAAATACTCAGCGTAACTGATGGTGCCGGGTTCAGAGGGGGAGGAGATGGCAGCATTTGCACAAGCTGCTGCTGTTGCTAATTGATACTTATGGGCACCTGTGTGGAGTATGCCATGGAGAAGGGAGATGATAATAATACTTAGCTCATCCTCGGCGCTCTTTGCAGACGCTATTTCACCCTCACAGCACCCCTGCAAGATTGATACAGGCATTATGACTTACATCCCCCTTGTACACATAGGGTGGTTGAGGCTGAGAGGGTAAGTGGCCCAAGGTCACAGAGGGGTGTCATTGTCAGAGCTGGGGTTAGAATTTAGGAGCGTTGTTGTTATTAATGTTAGTTACCTTAGTGCCTAAGGACCAACCATGAATGGGTCCCCAGCATGCTAGACTGGGCAAACACAGAGCAGATGGTTCCTGCCCCAAAGAACTTACAATCTCAATAGACAAGACAGACATAGGGAGGAGGAAGGGGTAGAACACACAGGCTGAGTGAACAATGGGATGGCGGCAAAGGGCACGTTAGTGCCACAATTGTTTGTTTATTTGGGTGGGTTTCGTTAAGAGGGGAATCCGCTAAATGGAAAGAAAAGGAAAGGGGGGGCAGGGTGGAGCAAACAGCCACTCAGCACAGAGCAGAAAAAGTCTAATCAAAACTATAGAAAATTCTCTGAATGTCTGGAGGTCTCTGCTTTGGCTGCTTTTGCAGCTGTCCTGCTGGCTGGAGACTGGAGTCTCTGTCTGGTTCCTTCCTGCATCCACTTTCGTTCTCAGAACACTGGCCCTCATCTCTCTATGCTCTTTCTCCTCCCTTTGCATCTCCCCATCACATTCCCTACAACTTTCCACTGAGTGGGAAAGAAATGAGTCTATCCGGGTTAGGGTGGCCACTCACGCATTCCCAGAATACTGACCAGGAGTGGTGTGACTCCAACCTGGCCAGCAATACCTTGCACACGCCATGCATGCAAGTACACACCAGCAGATGCAGAGTGTGCTCTTCAAAATGGCATCCCTTGTCCAGTACTGTCCACATCCAGTTTTGTCTCAGTACTGGATGGAGGACAAAGCACTGAAAAATAGGCCTGTCTGTTTAAAGCTGGATGAAAGGAGTATGTCTCCCTGTGTCCCACTTCCTCTGCCTGCACAGTGTAGGTGGTGCCCCTTGCTAGCTGGGACAGAAAGCAAGCTAGGGCCCTTGTAAACCCTTCCCTGCCATGCCCCCTGCTGGCTAGGACAGAGACCTAGAGTGAATTCCTGGCCCCACTGGAATCAATGGGAGTTTTGCAATTGACTTCAATGGTGCCAGATTTGTTCTGTCCCCTGCTGGGTGAGAGAAAGATTTGTTGCCTGAATGTAAGTTCTTTGCTCCTATTCAACCCAAGTGCTCTACTGTCATGTCTCAGTCCTGAAGGTTCCCAGAACACATGGAACATATCAGAAGCGTTACAGTTATTATTCTGAGTGCTGGAGTTTCCTGCATGCTGAGCTGGTATTTAATGGGGTTATTGCAGTGCTAGGTCAGTGCTGGAGGTTGCTGGCCTCTGCACTGTACTGTAGTATTTGTGTTTTCACCATATTGTGCAAAGTCCTTTTTTGCCATGCTGTAACCTACAGAGGAAATGCAATCACGTGGTGGTGGTGGCAAATACCAGTTACATAGTACTGTCAGTGACTGCAAGGGAGATGCGGCAGTTGTTTCTTGGCACTGCAGGAGACAGGTCCTGTGCTGCACTATGAGACAATCCCCTGTAGAGTCACAGCACCTATGCTATAGGACAGCATAGGATCTGTGACCCGAACAGTGCAGGTTCCCAGATGCTGCACTATGACAATGCACTGCATCTTTGCATCCATGCTAGAAAGTCTTGAATGTTGTGCTGTAGTGGGAGTGATACAGCCACATCTCAAGCAAGGGCTGGTGCTGTGAGGTCTGGATTTTTCATTCTGTCAATCTCTATTCATGTCTTGTTCTCAGATTACCCCCATGGCATCACCCTGGTGACTCCAGTTTCAGGCTCAGACAAGAAACAGGTACTACACTTCTGTGCTCTGGGTTCAGAGGAAATGCAGAAATTTGTGGAAGATCTAAAAGAGTCAATAGCAGAGGTGATGGAGCTAGAACAGATACGAATTGAATGTAAGGCTTCCAGCATGATCCAGACTCCATGCAGTTATCCTTTATGTATGTCCATGCGTGTTGGGGGGTTGAAGATCCCTTCCATGCGGGTGAATGTTGGAATATGCATGTAATTGTCCCTATGTATGTTCATACACAGAAATGATCTGTGAGTACCTGTGAAGGTTCTGTATATATGAACTGGTATAAGCCACAACTGCTGATAACCTTCATCATGTTCATTATTTTACTCCACAAGAAACAGCATGACCCCATAGACAGGGTACTGGGCTGGGAGTTAGGAGACCTGGGTTCTGGTCACAGCTTGCTGGTGACCTTGAGCCAGTCACTTCACCGCCGTCTGTGTTTTGCTGGGTGAAATTCTGTGGCCTGTGCTCTGCAGGTTAGGCTAGATCAGGAGAGTTCCTGCTGGCCTTAATATCTCTGAGTGGATGAGTATTCCCATTGGAGTCAGCTGTATCACTCATGGAGTAAGGTGCTACTCCCCGTGAATGTGGGTGTCAGAGTCTGTCCCTCTGGGGGGTTTACAGGCATGTGCATACACAACATCTCTAATTCCTATTTCTCTCCTGTCTTCCTTTGCCTCTCGGTCTCTCCCTTCTTGTTTGTACATCTGCTCTTCTGGGTGACGCTCTCTTCTGTTTCTTTGTCTCACCTTCACTCTTGTCCCGGTCTCTCCCCATTCACTGTTATCTGTCCGACTCTCAGGGGAGCTGGAGAAGCAGCAGGGGGCAAAGACTCTTACGTTAAAGACCAACGGGGCTCAGATGGAACCACAGTCCAAGCAAGCATCTCCGACAGGTTAGAGGTCACTCTCCTTTGGGGACCGACTGTGCAGCTGTTACTCAGACACTCACACAGGTACTCGCGTTGACTTCAGTGGGCGCAAGTGCTCAGCACTCTGAGTAAGGGCTGGGCCCTCAGCAAATAGTGGAAGTGAGTTGGGCATAAGTGCTCAGCAGGTACCTAAGAAAATTCTTTAAAAGCCTCTCTGAGGGCCACCTCAACTGCAAAATAGCCATAGAGAACCCATTGGAGGGGAAAGGCGACAGACCAAAGCCAGGAATGGATAATTGCACTGTAAGCTCTTCTCACACCCTCCTACCGACCTGCCACGTCTAGGTAGCACAGGCTTCATGTTCATTCCTGGCTTGGCTTTGCTGCCACGACTGCCAATTAAGGCCAGACACAGTGATGATTTGGGTACCAGTCCACAAGAAACTGAGCTGGGATCAGCAGCTCGTTTCATCTACCCCACCAAGCGGTTATCACATGATAACAACAATCAGTTGCCATCGGTCTGGGCTGGAGTTGAACCTAGAGGCTCCATAGCCCCTCCCCTGTCCCCTGAGCTGCCACAGCCTCATGCTATGCTCCTTCTGATGTCATGAACCGTAGGTTTTCTCACTGATGGGTCTGTTTTGTTTCAAAGGCAAGAAGGAGCTGGGGGAGAAGGTCTCAGATAGCACAGTGGAGGTAAGTAGAGCACAGAGCAGCTGAGGTAAGTAATTCTCTCTCACTTCAGCTCTTCTCACATTCTCTGTTGTTTCTTTTCTCAGGTTTTAATCAATGCCTCCCCAGCCAGACTGACAATTTTACCAATTTCCAGAGATACAATTAAAAGTTACTGCTAGGACGGGTAATACAACTTTCAAATCCAAACTAAACTTCAAAGCATTTTCAATCCGTCTTTATAACTGCAACATCCCTCATGGACTGAGCTCCCAAATGCCATAGACTAACCCGCGCTGCTACTTAAGGGAAGACTGAGAACCCAGCTAAAAACTTGCCTGGACAGGCCACTGACATTGCTAACGCCATGCAGCCACCAGTGCGAACTTACTGCAGTAACCTTCCCTGCAAACCTTGCCCCAGTGAGTCACCTTCCTATGCAGGGAGCTCCACTGTCCAGTTTGCACACATTTCTGCAGGGACCGCCAGTTCCTAGCAGATACGCTTTCCTACGCAGAGACCCCCATTCCCTCCCTGCTGTCTGTTCTCCCAACATAGCTGTATCACCGAAGAGATCTCCTCTAAGTGGCTTAGCTGCCCTCAATTTGGCCTTTCCCAGGGCAGTTCTATCCTCCGGCAGATGCCTGTTGCCATAGTGCACTCCAGCCCTCTGCAGCTCTCAGTCCCCTTAGAGGGAAGAGCAGGGGTGGCTCCAGGCACCAGCACGCGAAGCGCGTGCCTGGGATGGCAAGCTGCAGGGGACGCTCTGCTGGTCGCCATGAGGGCGTCAGGCAGGTTGCCTTTGGCGGCTTGCCTGCGAAGGGTCCGGTGGTCCCGCGGCTTCGGCGGACATCCCTCAGGCGTGCCGCCGAATCTGCGGGACCAGAGACCTCCCTCAGGCAAGCCGCCGAAGGCAGCCTGCCTGCCGTGCTTGGGGTGGCAAAATACTTAGAGACGCCCCTGTGGAAGAGGAAGCTGCATTTCCCTTCAGACAACCATTTCCTGAGATAGGTGCTTTCAGTCCTCAGCTTCCAGTTTCCTCTGAGACTGATGTTTCCCTGCAGCTCATTGCCTCAGTCAGTTGGGGTGCTGCTCGCACTTCGCTCTTTCCTAGGGGAGACTCCATCACCTCAAAGATACCCATTCCTGAGGGAAGCTCAGTTACCCTGCAGCTTCCCACAAGAGCCCCATTCCTCATAGTTCCTAGTGGGCCGTGCCATCTGCCAGCAGACGTACATTCTGCCACCGTCCTCCACACACCTACTCTTGTGGGGAAGCACCAGCAACCTGCAAACACTTTTTCCCATGTCAGAATTCTGTCCCCCCACCAAAGTGGTCCAGTTCTGGAGACAGCGTCACTTCCTTACAGCCAGTCAGTGCCCTGGGGAAGCCCAGCAGCCACCCATCCCCCCATGGGAAGCGCCGATACCTGCACCCATCCATTGGCAGGGGGAGTTGTACTATCACCAGGTCCCCATGAGGGAGTCTTGTTTCCTCCCTGCTGCCAGCCAACCCCCTTCCTCCCTACCCATCCCCCGGGGATCTCCATCACCTGGCAGATACCCATGGGCAGGGAGAGCTCCGCCATCAGTCAGTCCTCCCAGGAAGCCCCACTTACTTCATTGCCCTGCAGCCAACCGCTTCTGGGAGCCAGCCTGTTGCTCTGCTGACCCCTGTGCCCTGGGGGAGTTCCATTACATTTGAGCTCCTGCCCCATTTTCACTCTGGAATCAGTGGGTGCCCATACATGGGGGACTCTCTTCAGGTCCATGGAGACCCCTAAAGCCTCTCTTCCTTTCCCCTCTTCCTTCTGATTGCCCAGTAATTCGCATCAGCAGAAGAGCATCTCCATTTTCTCTGAGATTATCTAATCTGCTGCCATTTCATCATGCCTTTCTTTTATCATTGTACTAGCTAGATGGGTAATTTCTTTTAACTCATTTCCTTTCACTTACAAACCATCAAACGGATCAGTGGGAGCCGCAGTTTGCTGGAATATGTCAGTTTTCTGCTTTTTTCTCTTTGTAAACAGCTTAGCAAATCATCTTGTGCACCTTCCCGCTCAGAGAGATGGGGCACTGGGACGGGTGCAAGTCTCGCTCTGAGCCTCAGCCAATGTCATTTTGCAGAACTGTACAACCTTGATTATCTGAAACGCTGCTCACCAACCCGCCTGCCCTGCTGCCTGGAGCCAGGGCCTGGCCCCCAGGTCAATTCATTACAATGAGAATTCTCAGAGGCTTCCACTATCAGAACTGATTCACACGCCCCAGGAGGTTTGGATAATCAACGTGTGCATTGCATTTGGAAAGGCTGACCCTGCTTTTCATGTGATGGCAACAAGAGGGCACCTTAGTTCTAGCTGGGGCATGGGAGGGCAGATAACTATTTTGGGGGAAGATGGAGCTGTGGCTGGGGCTCATGCTTTGGGTGGGTTATAGTTGATGCAAATGAGATATTATGGGGTTCAGGGCAGCCAGTAGTAGCAGATGGGAAAATGTCTTGTAACATTTAATGCTTCTTTGACTGTTTCTAAACTAGGTGTCAATTCACAACAGGCTTCAAACGTACCAGCACAACTCCGTCCTGGGGCCCGAGAATGGAACGCAGGCCAGCACATGTCCTAACATGCCACGGGAGAGGCTGGAGACAGCATTGGTACCCTCCTATCCCGCCTCGGCGGGGACACTTGTACAGTGCCAGCAGATTGTCAAAGTCATTGTCTTGGACAAGCCGTGCCTCGCTCGTATGGAGCCGGCCCTCAACCAGACTCTGACCCGCTACGTCTCCTCCGACTCCTGCAGCTCCACCCCCTTGCGCAGTGCAGGCAGCGGGCTCCAAGGGACCCCAGTGAAAATCATCCATCAGCCCCCACTTCCGCCTCCACCACCACCCTACAACCACCCACACCAGTACTGCCCCCCCAGCTCCCTGCTTTATAGGCGTAGGTACTCCAGTGGATCACGCAGTCTAGTGTAGCCATACCACCAAACAGCACAGATTTTCCCTGGGACCCTTTCTGTTTACAAAGAGATCTAGTTTGGGATTTATTTTTTAGTAAAAGAGAAGAAAAACCAAACCTGAACAGACCTAACTCCTCCCCATCGGCCCTGAGATGATCGTAATTGTGAAGAGCCCTTTATAGACACTGCCAGTCCTGGAGCTCACACTTCCACCCGCGCCTCCCACCTAGCCGCTCACTCCAACCCACTCCATGGACCCCACCATAGTTCTTTGCCACTCCACTCCCAGTGAGCTTGTTGATTCTCTGCTTTGTTTGCTCTGTGTCTTCTGTTTGCTATTTTGGCCCTTCTTTCTCCTCCTCACCTCTCTCCTCCACCTCGCCTGTTCCCCGCCACAGATTTTATCACGTGAAACTTTGACGGGTTCTGACGGGAACAGACTCACCTTCCAGGGCACCAACTTTGGGTAGAGCATGGGTGGGGTCGGGGGAGGAGCTACTGTCCCCAACATTGCTGCCGCCATTGCTGCCTGCTAAGCTGGAGCTGAGAACTTGTGAGACTCATCGCATGCTTCCACCTCACCGCTCTTTGGTATCTTCTCCTCTCACAGCAGCCGGTTCCACAAGAGAACAAGCAGGAGAAGGGGAGACTGTCCCAAGCTGTGATAGAACACGATGGCCTCACTTTGGACACCAAAACTCTTGCTGTTGTTCAACTGGGACACTGTGTCACGAGAGCTTTGCTGAGACCCAGCAGAACTCATCACATGGAAATACACCTGTGTGGTAGAGTATGCTCAGCAAATGCTTAGGAAAGGAAACACCAAGTTGTTTTGGAGGTGCAGAAGAGAGAGATTAGACCCCCAAAAAGCTTTCTAGGGTGGCTCCTTTCTCAAAGAGCTAGTGCTGTCTGGATCTGGGGTACACACGCACAGACACTTTTCTGGCATAAAGGAGTATACTCCCATACCTGGAGGACTCCATCAGCCCCAACTGTACCCATATCCTCTCCCAGCTTATTTTGTATCCCCTTCTCACTGGAATTTGTGCTCTTTAGAAAAAGTCAAATGTTAAGTTCACCTTCTGGGATGGAAAATCCCTTCATTTGATCCTTTCTGTTCAGTGTTGCATGGAGGGGGATGTTTGGAGTCCACCTTCCAGACCGCCTTGTGGACCCATGCTTTAAACATGGCCTCCTGCTTGGCTAGTCTGTTGCCCCCGCTTAAAGCTCCCTTATGAGAATTTGGTCCTGTCCTCACACTCCCACCCTTTGCACACACGAGGCTCCCTCTCCGTCCCCCTAAGCCAACTTTCATTCCTCGAGAGGGAAATGACAGCTCAACTCCTTTCGCTTATTGGTCACACTGACATGCAGAAAGCTGGCATTAAAATGGGCTAGAGCTGTATTTTTAGAAAAAAAATCTCCCCACGCAGCGGGGAGGAGCAGGTATTAATTAGCTTAAAGGCTTTGGTCTCGCTCGCTCAATCTCCCTGTGAGGCTTAAGCAGAGCAACTTTAGAATTTGAAAATAGGGCAGAACAAGTTTTAGGTCCTTATTTTAGATTTTTAAAAAGCGTGCAAGAGAGAGACGATTTTTCCTTGCCACGTGCGGCTGAGCCACGGAAGCCCGGTGCTTGCTGGTGACACAGCAGTTTTCTTGTCAGTCACCTGGAGGTGGGGGATTGTGGAGGACAGTGCTTGATTCATCAGGGAACGTAGGGTTGAGTCAGATACAGCAGGCCTTTTACTCCAGTTGGTGCCATCCCCTTGAGTTTAGTGGGGCTATTTGCAGAAGCAAAGGCTGTGATGTGTCAGGCTCTGCATGTTGGGCTGTCCCACATCCTTTCACATGTCAGTGGGCTCTGCCAGGACACTCAGCTTGAAGGGCTTGTGATCAACCAGGGTTTGACTGGGATGAGGATGAAAAAGTTTCTGGATCCGGGCCATGAAAGCCATGCGCTGTGGGATGTCAGCCTGACTCCCAGGCAGGGTTTAGGGGGAGACGCTGTATTTCGCTGGGGCACCCAGGACAGTGCCTAGGTATTGGCAAAAAGCCTGGTAAGAAGCCCAGCACTTGCTGCTCTATCCCCACCTTTGGAACACACATACACCCCGTTTCAGTGAGTGTCTCGTGTACACGCACATGCCGATGCTGCTTTCTTGGCTTTGTTTTTCTGTCCGAAGCAGAATGTAATGCCTCTGCTTTTATACTTAATGCCAAATGCAGATTAAAGGGAACCAAGTAGGCACCACACAGGGGAAGCTTATGATGAGCCCTCTCAGTCTGTGGGCAAGGCAGGGGCCTGGACGCTGGTAAGGGCCCAAGAGTAGGAAGCTGTCCTGAGAAACTCCCCCCCACACCCGCTTTAGTGGGGCCAGTTTTAAGGCCGCCTCCTTTGCAGTGCTGAGCTCTCACTGTGGCCAATGTTACAAGCCTGACTTTCAGCTACCCTCTCCTGCAGCAGGTTCTGAAATGCAGAGTGGCTCCCATGCCATCTGGCTTTGTAGTGAGGAATGGGTGAGTCCTTCCAGACTAGCTATGGCAGGATTTCGTTTGACTGGGCCTTAGCTTACTGGGAAATCCTACAGGTAGAATTTGTCATCTCGCTGCCAGCTAGCAGTTGGTAGCATTTTATTTTTACCCACTGCTGATGTGAAGATGACAGTGTCTAAACATCTCTGGCAGTTTTCTTCCTTCTCCAGGCTTACTCTCTCAGCCTTGAAGGAAGGCTGATTTTTCCCAGAGTTCATTAAGCCAGTGAAAGTTTGTGTGCGTTTAAATAAATTGGATTTTATTTGACACTTAACGCAAAGTGACAACGAAACACCTTAAAGTGTTTGATGAAATAATTATTTTAGATAAAATATTCTTAACAATGTGAAGTTCCTAGAAGAGAGATTTGCATTATTAATAATTAATTGGTGTAGTTAAGACAACATAAGAAGCAGGAATCTTTTCTGAGTCTGAGTCCTTCCCTCCACCCCCTTAACCCTGGATAAAGGACTCCTCAGTTCATAGGCTTTAAGGTCAGAAGGGACCGTCATGATCATCTAGTCTGGCCTGCACGTGACAGGCTCAGACCCTCACCCACCCATTCCTGCACTAGGCCTGTAACCTCAGGCTGAGTTATAGAACTCTTCAAATCTTGATTGAAAGACTTCAGGTTACAGAGAATCCAGAAGCAAGCTAACAGCAGTGCTAGGATTTACCAATACATGGGGTGAAGGGGTGTAGTAGGGTGAGAGAGCTCCACTTCCCTGACCTACCAAAGACTGCTTCTGGCATGGAGATTTGGTCAGGGAAGCAATGACATACCATACCACCTCCTCTGCTTGGCTTCTACACTGCTGGACATGTAGCTTGTTTCCGTGATGGTTAATTGGCAAGGGTTATTTGGTTTATTCCAGGATTTTCCTTTAGTAGAAGGGGTTGCTCTAAAATCCATTGTGTAGTTGAGCCCTCTGGGACTGTGACCAGAGACCCTCTGCTGATTTTCCCTTGGGTTCATCTAAGAGAGTTACAAGCACTTTAAAGTGTGTATACATACCATCTGGCCTATTGTACTCCTGTGCCCCACTACTCCCCATCCACAGATGGACAGACACACACACACACACACGCAGTATACTTATAATTCTGCAAGTAGACACCACTGTACATAACCTGATCACTGGCAGGGTGTTGTTAGACAAAGAGATTGAACAAACATTGTAGCGAAAGGCCTGGGGAAAAGCAAGAAACAATCCACCCCTTGCTGTGAGAAACGTGGCCCAAAGAAAATCACCAACCCACACACAATGGTTTTTCTGACTGTGAGACTGGCAGGAGATTTTGGAGTGTGAGATCAGGCGGGCGCCTGCTGCAGAAATTAGATAAGCCAAACTGAATTGACATTCAGATCATCGCTTATTAAACAAACAACACGGCATTGTACAGTAATGGTCCAGCGCACAAGGAGCAAAATCCTCCTCTGGGGTAAAACAAAGTGGAAGGCACTCTGTCCCTTTACATTAGCCCAGAAGAAGTCTCTCTGGTCCTGATTCTTTTACACCTGTGTAACTTATCAGTAACTTTGGAGGTTCCCCCAGGGCAACACTGGTATGAAAGATAGAGAGGGGAGAATCAGGCCAGCAGATACAAGAGTATTTGGGCTGTGGCTGTACAATACGACAGTATTTTTTAATATGGGTTTTCATAAATCCCAGAAGGAATTCCACAGCATCCATTGTTACCCTTTATGTGTTTGGTCGTAAAGCGGAATCTGACTCCAAATCCCCTTCTTCAAAAACTCAACCACGTTCTGCAGTGTTTTGGAGCTATTGGTCTATAATATTTGAGTATTTTTTAGAAGGCTTAATCTGGAATTATTGTCATATGTTTGTGGGGCTTCTAAAACACAGTTCAGTCCAGGATGCCATGAGCTGCTACTTGGGAGAATCTCTGCTTTGCAATGGGGAATGCAAATCAGACTTTGCTGACTTAGCTTATGCCTCTCCCGCTGCTCTAGCAGCCTATGCTAAGGCCCAGAGCCTGAAGCTGCCAGAAATGTTTCTTGGGATCTATTTGTAATTTTCTAAAGGCTCTAGCCCATTTTCTCTGGAATGCTTTTCAGCAGCCTTGCCTGGGACAGCGGCTTTTACGGCATCAGGATCTCACACCTTCACCACACAGCACATCCCATCTGAATGTTTCTTTTTTAAAACACAAATGTTACCTATGTGTAAGCGTTTGAGAGCACCTGTCTGTCTGTATCTGTTTCCTGCTGTAAATATCCTTCCAAGCAGCTTCCTTTGGGAACAGCGGTGTGGTCACACATAGCAAAGAATCCAAATGGCTAATATTTTGTAACAAAAATAGACCAGAAGTATTTTATCTGTCCAATTCATAGAGTTTTAGAAATTATATTGAGATATGTCACTTGTGCACTAATGTCTTCTTTGCCTCAGCTAATTCATTGTGTCCTTAGACCCCTCTGTGCGCACGGGCTGGATGAGCTAGGCACCAAAGACCTGATTTTGGGAGGGGTTGAGCAGCTTGAGCTCCCACTGACGTCAATAGGAGCTGGCTATGCTCAGCCTCTCTGAGAATCAGGCCCAAAGGCAGCCGGGAAGAAATGGTTCTCATCAGAGAGAAGCCAATTCAATGCAGGTTTGCCCCCACGGTTTGGTAGAGTGGACAGGAATGCAAAGCCTCCCTCCTGTTCCACTGGAGCATCACACAGCCAGTGGGAGTTCATCTACACATTTATGTACTTATGCACCTTTGGGGAGGAGACCTGCACACACATGCAAATGTGTGAACACAGCAGATAACACCCTGTTCATATGCTGCATTTGCAAACACATTTCATGTACATGCAGGCTGCAGATAAACTCACACACATAGACATATGCACATGCTGTACATAAACACAGCACATGCAAACAGGCTGTATATGCAAGGACACAGTGCAGCTAATGTATTTGCACATATGCTGAACATACAAATATATACGGTACAAAAACAAACACTGCATATACAGTCATACAGTGTCCAAACATTGCAGCCATACATCTGTGGGTGTGATCTTACCACATCTCTTAAGCTAAGCAGACTCAGGGTTGGTTAATATTTGGATTGGAGACATATAAGAGAAAACTGCTCTTCCCATGCCAAACAGAGATAAACACATATTTCTGTAACCCTTCTTGCTCCTCTGAGTTGGCAGCAACAAGGGCCGGGTTCAGTATCCAGGGGTTCCGTTTCAATAACGCAATGCAAAACCAGCTTGAGACCCCACCCAATGACCTGGGACAATTACATATCAACCCCCCCCCGGGCATCTCTGGGAGGCAATACTTCCCCTCAGAAGCGCAGAGTCTGAGTGTAGCAAAATCCTTTTAATAAAGGAGGGAAACAATGTGGCATCATATTGGGGAAACACCACAAACAGGATTCATAACATAAACCATGAGCAAAAGACCCACCAAGTAAGTTTGGCAATGCCCTTTTCCCCTTAGGGTCCTAAGTCCCATCACCCCAAAGTCCAACAACCCATAAGTCTCTGTCTCTGGTCAGTGCCGCCCCAGAGTTCAAAAGTTTATCTGCAGAGTTTTACCCCCCCAGCCTGGATGGAAATGAGGGGGCACACCGGGTGTTAAGGGGCACCTTACCTGGGCCGAGGCCGACTGCCCCGCCTCTCTGTGGAGTTCTCCTGCAGCCTTCACCACAACTGGCTCCACTCCACCAGCTGCACCGCTCCTCCAGCCGACTTGTGAGCTGCTCCAGCCATCCCAGCAAACTGCTCCACTCACTCGCTGTCCCATGGGCCGCTCCAACCATCCCACAAACCGCTCAGCTCTGCTCCACTAACTGTTCTGTGGGCCGCTCCAACCGTCCCACAAACTGTTCAGCTCTGCTCCACTCCACTCACTGTTCCATGGGCTGCTCCAAGCGTGCTGCAAACCGCTCCACTCTGCCAGCCACTTAGCGATAGATCTTCAGGCCCCCCCACTGGTTAACACAGCACTCAACTCAGTAAGTTTAGCTCTTTTAGTGATTTCAGCTTGTAGTAGGGGAGCCCCATTGCTGGTGCACCATTGACCCAAAGTGATTTCAGCTCAGCAGCCTCTAGATAGACTCCTAATGGAATCAAAATTAGCTCTGCTCTTCAACACTGGAGAGAGGAGACGGTGCAATTGGTGCTCCAGGCCCTCAAAGGGGGCATATACCATCAGGTACACATACCAGTCCCCAACCTCTCTCCATTCACTGAGCGTTAAAATCCACATCCCTTGTCTACCAAGTGCTACATAGGTGATGGTAAGATCCTCTGCCATAAAACAGTTTCATAGTCCTTTATTCACATAATCAGGGCCTGCCCCAGTAACAGAGAAATTGGGGATCCCACAGCTGTCAAAGTGACCATTTTGGGCTGCTGTGGACTCATGCTAGGTGGAGTGGGTGTGCCTATGCAAACAAGAGCCCCTGAAATTCTTTTCCACACTCGCCATAATTCACCAGCAGATGTCAGGGTAGAGCTCATTCTGACTGCTTACATGTGTATGAAAGCATAAAACTAAAGTCAATGAAACTGACCTATGTAAAACTCTGCACAGCCATGGGAGAACAGACCTCCTCATATATGTAGAAAAACAGGTACACACTGCATGAGATCTCCTCCTTGATGGATGCATGTAGCACCTCCATATCCTTACGGAAGACAGTCTAACCCATGCCAGGGCAGGTATTGATTGCACCATGGTGCAAATCCTTTACTGACTTCAATGCATTCCACAGACACCCACATCCCCTGGCAAAGAGCTTGTGCAGTTTAAGTTTCAGTTTAAGACAGGGAATTTCCCAGGGCCTGGAGGGTCACATTCATGATCATGTGTGCAAAATCTGTATTACCTGGAGATAATGATACATATCAGACCATTCCATGCTAATTCATTTTCTATGATGTTCTTAAACAGGAGCTTGTCTGAAGAAGCCCTTTCTGCCTGACGTTTAAATCACACAAATGGCTGTAAAGAGGAAAGCAATAGAAAAGATTCTCCGTATGCGATATGCTCACGCCCTACTTCCACCCTGCTCTTACTCACAGATATTCATTATTATTAACTACTGCAGACCCCAAAGGCTGCACTGTACCCACACAGAATCAATCCCTGCCTGAAGCACTTACATGCTAAAAGACACCCCCAATGCTATCTACAGATATACAGGGCTGACATTCTCAGAGAGTATTTCCCAGAGCCCCCCCATGGGAGGCACTAGAGCTCAGGGCTTTAGCCCCTCAGGGTACACCAGGGCTCGGGGCTTCTGCCTCATGGGTTTGAAAATATTTACTTGAATTTAAGCCCTGGGGATACATATTATATAATGCTCTCATTAGAACAGGTCAAAAATGCCAATTAATTTTCACAGGAAATTTTGAAACACATTAATTAATTTAGAAACTTTGAGAAAGTGCTTAAAGTTAAGCAAGCGCCGACATACTTTGCTGAACTGGGGCTATTGTGCACCGCCCTCAATGAATGAGACATGTTAGTCTGAACTCCGAGACTGGTTAGTTTCCCCCCTTCTGTTCATGGTGTTTCTGGAGAAAAGCTTTCATCCAAAGCCCAAAACAAATGAGGGAGCTGCAGTGGTTCAGTGTAGACCCTGCCTACTCCAATAGGTTCTCCTGTCAGCAGAGGTAATGCACCTCCCTGAGAGGCGGTAACTGGGGCAATGGAAGAATTCTTCTGTTGCACTAGGTCAGCATAGTTACATCTCTCAGTGTGTGGATTGTTCACACCTCTGAGAGATGTAGCTATGCCGATGTAATTTCCCACTGCAGACCAGCCCAGAGAGGGCTAACATCTGGGTCCGAGGAGAGCTACACAGCTGTGCAGCTCTCACTCCATTAATGGGAGGGTCCCAAGGAACAAAAGCTAACATATCCCATTCTATTGTCAATGAACTTCATCAGGCAGATACCGACTAAACAATCTGTCTGTGAAACAATTGTCCCTGAGGTTGCAGGAGTGGTCTCCCTTGAAGGCTACTGTGGGCCCAATTCTCTTCTCAATAGTAACATCAGTGTTAAGCCAGAGTTACTCTGCTGAAAATCCATTGAATTACCCTGATGTAAGTGAGACTAGAAGCAGGCGCTGTCTTGTCCTGGAGATTCAAGTACGACACCCTTTCAAATTGCCCCAGAATAGAGCCTCATCAGAAGTCACAATGGCAGTCCATGGCCCAGATCCTTTAGCAATGCCAGGAAGACTCACTGAAGTCAAGTGGACTGCTCATAAGTGAGAATTACCCAGCGAGTAAGGGCTGCAAATTTGTTTGTGGGCTGGACTCTGATCTCAGTTGCACTGGTGTAAATCCAGAGCAACTCGACTGTGGTCAACAGAGCGACTGGTGTAACTGAGATCAGCATCTGGTCTAGTGTCTGCACTGTCTTTATAAATCTGCACACCCTCATACCTGTGCAGTGTACGACTGCATCTCCCTGAAAGAGTCTAGTGACAACACAAATGATCAGGTTAACAGAAATGCCCCTCCCCATATCCCCCCTGGCCAGAAATACAGCCTGAGAATAGGAACAGACTGGGTATATCCTATTGTTGCTTAGCACAGATCATAGTGGCAGCACTTCCTGTCTCTCAATAGACCCCATTTCCACTTTTTTTTTTTTTTGGCCTTTTTTTTAATTCAGCTTGCAGGATTTAGGTACAGACTGTTACTTCCATTCAAATCAGCAAATCATTCCAACCAATGTGAGTCATTCAGGACAATAGTGAGGCTAAATTTGTATGCAGCTCTTTGAAAATATTGGTGCTAAAGTTTCACAGTGAGATTATTTCAAACAACACTGTAATATAGCGTTACAGCCTGACAGTGTCGCACACTGCTATGGCTGCAAACACGCTTCAGTCATTCAGCTCTGTCTGACATGTTCCTACACAAACAGTCCTGACCTTTTAAAACTCTAGCTCTGCACGTGTGAAAGTCAATGAGTAACACTGAGCTCCTGTTAAAAAAAAATAATAATAATTTTAAAAAACCACACACATTTGGACTGTAGCTATGACAGTGATTGGGCATTCTATCAGTGGATGGATAGATAGATAGATAGATAGATAGAACCATATTGATATACAATTCATACTTTTCTACCTCTGGTGCTATGCTGGTCTTTATTTCTCAATATCTTTCACCTCTTCATCTCTAATCTTCAGCTGACAAAGCTTCAAACTCAGTAGCCAAAGACATTCTGACAACCCAAGACTCACCCAGCACCAGAGACAGGAATGATTCTCATCCCTTTGGGAAATCTTTAGCACCCAGAGGGCTTCTCATCCACACTTCTGTGCATTCACAGTACAGAAGTTTCTATGTGCCACTTGGCTGGGTGGGCTCTTAACATAATTATTTCATGGATAACACAAGCATTCACCTGCCATTTGTGAAAAATGTAACAGGATTTAAAATATTCCATTCCCCATAGTTCCAGTCCTTTGCTTTCTCAATAGCTCTCTTAGGCCACGTCCAGACTAGATATTAAAATCGATTTTAGATACGCAACTTCAGCTACGGGAATAACGTAGCTGAAGTCGAATTTCTAAAATCGAGGTACTCACCCATCTGGACGGCGCTGCATCGATGTCCGCGGCTCTCCGTGTCGATTCCGGAACTCCGTTCGGGTTGATGGAGTTCCGGAATCGATGTAAGCGCGCTCGGGGATCGATACATCGTGTCCAGACTAGACGTGATATATCGATCCCCGAGCAATCGATTTTAACCCGCCGATGCTGCGGGTTAGTCTGGAAGTGGGCTTGGATAAGTAGCGTCAGTTCAGCAGGCCTCAGAGACTTTAAGGTCAGAAGGGCCCCTTATGATCATCTAGTCTGACCTCCTGCACATTGCAGGCCACAGAACCTCATCTACCCACTCCTGCAGTAGACCCACAACCTCTGGCTGAGTTACTGGACGATGAGTGCAGAATGGTGGGCATTGGATAGATCATAGCTGCCAAAATCTGGTCATTAAATTACACCCAGCTGCATAAGGCGCTTCCTGATTGTTCAGGGGCATCCAGCACCAACTAATTAAATCTGCATGCGCCTCCAGCCCCATATCAGTTAATTTTGCATCCCCCATCCCCATATCTATCCTTTGTTCCTGAGCACATCTCTGCCCCTCCTGCACTCTGGGAGGCTCTTCATCATCACCCCGGTTCCAAGCCCAGGCTGGAGCTCCACCAGGGACTTCTTGGTCTCTCACTCCCCAGACCTGTGAGTACAGGGATAAAGAGGAGGAGAGGGAGGATGGTCCACTGGTTAGGAAGACCTGGGTTCAATTCCTGCTCTACCACAGACTTCCTGTGTGACCTCAGGCAAGTTACTTAGCTTCGCTGGCCTAGAGCCTCAGAGGTATGTAGGCTTCTAGCTTCCATTGATTTCAGGCACTTAAATCCCTTTGAGGGTCTGGGACCCCGAGCCTGAGTTCCTCTTCTGTAAAATGGGGATGTACAGGCAGATCCAGGAAAAGGTTTGTGTTACTGCACCTCCATCTCCTGCCAGTGGGACGAGGTATTCTTTGGGACAATCGTTCGCTCTTGTGTCTATCAAGTCTGCTCCGATGTTGGACTCTCGGGCTGTCAAGCCCTGGTGGCTGCACAGGACCGGCTCAAATGGCGAACGATAGCTATGGCTGACCATTCGGCTAAGCGTTGAAGAAGAAGGTGCTCAAGTACCACAGCAATGAGGCCCATAACTACTGTAGATGGGGAGGGAGGAGAAGAGAGGAGTGGACATATTATTCATAAGAGGAGAGGCGTGAGCAGGTTGGTTTCTGCCCTGAGGGGTTGGGTTCTTTCTGCTCTCTCCTCCTCTCCCCTCTGGTGAAAATGGTGTCTGGTCCTCTCACCTTCCGTACTCAAAAACTTCTGCTGCTCTTGCAGGGAGCGATACAGCTCTGATTGGCTGCCCCTTCTGAGGAGGTGGAAGGATGGGGAAGGGCAACCAGTCAGAGGGAGGCTTTACCCACAGACTAATAGGCTCTCCCTGTAGACCCATAGTAGGGTCTTAAAACCTGTAAGCTCCTCCAGAGTTGGCAGGTGTGGTAGATGGTGATTTATGCTGGCTGATCTCTGCTAGGACAGTTCCAGGTTTCATTCAAAATTGATTGGCAGCTGCAGTGCCTCTAGCAGGAGCGATGCCAGAGCTTCGCCGTAGGCAGAATTCGGGGGGTGGCATTTTGTGCGCTCCTCACGGGGCGCGTGGGAGCTTCTGGTTCCGCTCCCGTTGTGCCGCTGAAGAAGGACCCTCCACCAAAATGTCGCAGGCGACAGTGGCAGTCATTGAGCTGCTCAATTGCCTGCCTCTGTTTTCCGCGGCACGTCGGCAGAGGGTCCTTCTTCTGCGGCGCGACAGGAGCGGAACTGGAAGCTCCCGTGCACCCCGTGGGGAGCGCACAAAATACCACCCCCTGAATCCTGGCGCCCTAGGCAACCGCCTAGGGTTGCCTAATGGAAGCGCTGGCCCTGGCCTCTGGTGACCCTCTTTCTTTCCTCACCCCTGGAAGGAAGCATTATCACAGAGGGCAGCCAGTATGACAGCTAGAAATGAGTGTGTTTAATAACATGTGAAACTGACAGCATTTTTGTCCAAAGCACTCTGTAAATGAAGAAAAAGTACCACTATCCTCATTTTACAAATAGGCTAACTGAGTCACAGAAGCGTTAAATGATTTGTCCTATGTCTGGGCAGAGCCTGAACTAGAACCCAGGTCCTCTGATCCCTGGACAATGCGGTGTCCATATCTATGTATAAGGGCTTATCTTACACTGTATGGAGCGTCTACATGTGTATATGGATGCACAGATTTATATAGGCAGTCTAATCTGCAGATCTACCTACCTGCAAATATTGAGAATAAACTAAACTTGACTGCATGACATGAGGATGTATTTTCCTCCAAGTTTTCTGGTGATGGGAAATGTGATCTGTGTATACATGTCACACATACATCCTGGGATCCAAACAGTCTGCAGGCTGGGGATAATAAATTGTTTTCATTACACCCTGGCATCAGCAAGGAAGATGGACACCAACTGTGACTTTAATAGTTGTATCACTTCATTTCACAACAGATGGGTATTCATTTGGTTTTCTAGACATTTCTTTTCTTGGGCCTGTTCCAAAGCCCATTTAAGTCACTGGGTGTTTTTCCATCAACTTTAATGAGTTGAGGATCAGGCCTTTAGAAGAGAACTGGAATTCTTTTCAGATATTTCAAGTGCGGTGTGTGACAACTCTTTTTATAGCAGTACAGTACACCAGGCACCACACTAATAGATAAGGTGCAAGAGCTGCTTTGAAGAGGAAGAGTCCAGCTGGTTGACGAAGGCTTTCAATGTACACACACCCAGTTCAATCACGTGATGGAACTCAGGAGCCACCCAGTGAAAACATACATTGAACTGTTTATTAAAGCAATAATGCTTCTCAACAATAGGACGAACCATAAACTCACTTCCCGGGCCGAGTCATCCTGAGAGCTACTAAGCATCTGAAATTCCCACAGGGCCAAATCCTGCAAGATGATGAGCACTGCCTACGAGCACCACACAGAGATTTCTTAAACATCATTGGCGTCAATGGGAGATACGGGTCCTTAGGCCTCCACTGTCAGACTTGTTGACATCAAGTGAGAGTAGCAATGGCGCAGCACGTGCTCAGCACCCCTCAGGATTTGGCTCGTAGTGAATATTCACACTGCCTGGGTGGCTCTCCCTATATCCACACCAATGGGATGTTTGTACTCTTGCACACTGCCTGGGTGCGTCTACCTATGCACGTAGCTTGGGCTGGTATGTGCTGCTCGTTGGTTTGAGAACACTGGGCCTTTTGCCTCATTCTTTTCAGCACACCATCGGGTCCTGATGTGTTCAGATGATGTTGAAAAAATGCATTTAGCCAATGGCTGGGTTCTGAAATACGAAGAAATACAAAACAGTTTCCCTGCTACTCCTATATTCTTACCTTTGTAACTTTCTGACATATTCCCCTTTGACGTGAAAAATGACCAAATTCGGAAGCTTCTTAAAAGTTAAGTTTTTAAAAAAAGTTTGAGTAAAATCATTTTGAATGATAGGTAAGTGGGAAAATATTTTCCCAATGTATATTAATAATAAATGAAATAATAAAATAAAAATAATAATAGTAATTTAATATACGGCCAAACCAGCTGAAGCCTGAAACTTGAAATATAACAGGGGCATAATATAAAATGAGGCCCAGCACCTGGTGCGGGGGGTGGGGGGGAAGTGGAGTAACAAAAAAAATGATAAACAAGTGAAAAATGGACTGCTGAGCATGCTCAGTGGGCATCTGCTACTATTTTTAAAGACCCTAATAAAGTTCTGATCATTCTGTGATTTTGTGCCTCTCTTTTCTGGCCAGGCCAAAAGGCTCTGGCAGGATAGGAACTGCTGTTGGGACAGTAGCTTGTAAACATGTGAGTGAAAGACACATGACAAGAGTCCTCCAAAAAATTGCCTAATATTCAGGCAAGAAGGAAAACACAAGCGTGTGGAAAACAAAAAAACCCCACAGATCCTTCCACTTTAGGGGCTCTCCACAATTTTTGCTACATTCTACATTGTTCTGCACATTCTCAACTCTTCATTTTAAAAAGGTGCCATTGTTTTCCTTTCTGAAGACAGAGCCATCACAATGAAAGCGGGGCTGCGGCTGCCCTGTTAACTTTGGCTTGCAGAAAACTAACTCCAGCCAAACAACAGCACTAGCCAAGATGGGAATTTGTTCCCAGCCTCAGTCCAATACTCACACTTGGTTGGGGACATCACAGCCTAGTTAGGACCAGTCAAGTGCCAACAAGATCAAATCCAAGGAATTTGTATCTTATAAACAAACAACTAAAAATGCCCCCTAGGAAACAAAATACAAAGCAGAGTGTTAACATGATGTTAAAAATAATGAGTAGAAAGAGCCAGGAAGTGCAAGGTTCCATCCCGGGTGGTGATCTGGCCAACCTGTACCTATGGGACTGGATCCTCAGTTAATAGAGTCAATACAGCTGGGCCAATTCACACTGGCTGAGGATCTGGCCACTCAATGTAGAATTTGCTGTTCTTGTTTTTCAGCTTCACTGACCTCAATAGAACAACAACAAATTTGCACCACCTGAGGACCTGGTCAGTAGCTTGTCAATTGCGTACAATAAAACATCTCCAATGTGCAACACAGTTGAGTGAAGATACCTTTTGGTGCCTTAACCTTTTATAGGTCCTGAATCATTAATACAGTGCATTGCAACAGGAGGGATTATTTACATTTAATGGGCTTCTGTCTCCTCTTACTTATATGGTTTTACACCAGTGTAACTTCATAGACTCCAGTGGAGTTGCTGCTGGTTTACACCAGTGTCAGGAAGAGGAGAATCAAACTTAATAAATATACTGGACTTGTCTGCTTTCATGTACATTGGTTTGATATTGGTGTCACTCCACTTAGTTCCACTGAACCAGCTAATATATCCCATTGTAGACAAGATCAGAACTATGCGCATGGTGTCAGTAAACTTCGAGGGCCAGATCCTCAGGTAGTGTAAACCAGCTTAGCACTGATTTTAATGCAGCTGTGTCAGATTTACAAGAGCTGAGGATCTGGCCCATTGGGTCCTGCATTTGGCAATGTACTTTTCATCTCAAACATTGCTGCTGCTGCTGCTGCTGCTGCTTCATCCCCTTTTTTTGGTTTTGCCCTACGAAGGGCCATGTGATTCTGAAAAAAATGATATTCCCTTCCATAAGGAGACAAGCCTGGATCTGAAACTCACCCACCTGACTCTGTGCACAGAAACCTGTCCTCTGGCAAGCACCGTGAAAAGAACAACTCACCCAGCAGCTTGAGACATGTGACCAGGAAGGACACATGCAAGCGAAAACAAGGCAGGGCCAAGAGCCCTTAATAAATAGATTGTTCAGAGAGAAAACCCAGGCCATCTGTCAACTTGCCCAAGTAACAAGTGCTGGCACAATAATTAGCAGAGGGAAATATAGAAGAGATGCCAGTTAAAAATAGCAGTTTTTACTTTTCATACCGGTTTGTTATGCACCCGGTGAAAAATTCTGAACACAAGAGGATACAGTTCTCTCTCCCTGTGAATGCTGAAGTGACATTACTTCCTTTTCAAAAAGCAGTTGACACAGTCATGTCTCATCATATCATTCATTGCTCCAAGACCTTCATCCCCTGTTATAGCCAGGCCCAATGGTAAAGCTTAAAATGTGCTAGGTTGCACAGGGCTGCAGACCTGGCCAATCAAAGACAGCAAAGGTGGGTCTGGACAAGTTAGTTGCTGGTGAGAGGATAGCATATATGAGAAAACTAAGAGATATAACCAATATTCAGATTTTAAAAACAAAGCTGCTTTCGAGCTCTGCACAGAAAACCTCAGTGCTGATGTTCTCACAGGACAGCAATGACTTTCTAGCAGCGACAGAGATGTTGTAATAGCTACAACAGTATTCCGTCATTAGTGTCCTAGAAGTGACTTTCTGGCAGTGACAGAGACCGTGTAGCAATGACAGAGGCAATGTAGCAGTAACTTTCTGGCAGTGATGGAGGTGGTGTGGCAGTGACGGAGGCAGTGTGGCAGCGACATACCAGCAGTGACCCAGGCAGTGTAGCAATCTTGGAGGCGGGGTAGCAGTAATGTTCTGGCAGTGATGGAGGTGGTGAGGCAGAGACAGAGGCGGTGTAGCAGTAACGTACTGGCAGTGATGGAGGTGGTGAGGGAGTGACAGAGGTGGGGTAGCAGTAACATTCTGGCAGTGACGGAGGTGGTGAGGGAGCGACAGAGGTGGGGTAGCAGTAACGTTCTGGCAGTGATGGAGGTGGTGTGGCAGCGACGGAGGCGGGGTAGCAGTAACATTCTGGCAGTGATGGAGGTGGTGTGGCAGCGACGGAGGCGAGGTGGCAGTAACGTTCTGGCAGTGTTGGAAGTGGTGAGGCAGTGATGGAGGTGGTGTAGCAGTAACGTTCTGGCAGTGATGGAGGTGGTGTGGCAGCGACGGAGGCGAGGTGGCAGTAACGTTCTGGCAGTGATGGAGGTGGTGTGGCAGCGACGGAGGCGAGGTAGCAGTAACGTTCTGGCAGTGATGGAGGTGGTGTGGCAGCGACGGAGGCGAGGTAGCAGTAACGTTCTGGCAGTGATGGAGGTGGTGTGGCAGCGACGGAGGCGAGGTAGCGGTAACGTTCTGGCAGTGATGGAGGTGGTGTGGCAGCGACGGAGGCGGGGTAGCAGTAACGTTCTGGCAGTGATGGAGGTGGTGTGGCAGCGACGGAGGCGGGGTAGCAGTAACGTTCTGGCAGTGATGGAGGTGGTGTGGCAGCGACGGAGGCGGGGTAGCAGTAACATTCTGGCAGTGATGGAGGTGGTGAGGCAGCGACAGAGGTGGTGTAGCAGTAACGTTCTGGCAGTGATGGAGGTGGTGTGGCAGCAACAGAGGCGGTGTAGCAGTAACGTTCTGGCAGTGATGGAGGTGGTGAGGCAGCGACGGAGGCGGTGTAGCAGTAACGTGGCAGTGTTGGAGGTGGTGTGGCAGTGATGGAGGCGGTGTAGCAGTAACGTTCTGGCAGTGATGGAGGCGGTGTGGCAGTGATGGAGGCAGTGTAGCAGCGACATGCCAGCAGTGACCCAGGCAGTGTAGTAATGATGGAGGCGATGTAGCAGTAATGTTCTGGCAATGATGGAGGCAGTGTAGCAGTAATGTTCTGGCAGTCATGGAGGCGGTGTGGCAGCGATGGAGGCGATGTGGCAGTGATGGAGGCGATGTGGCAGCAACAGAGGCAGTGTAGCACTGATGTTCCAGCTGTGGTAGGGTAGCAATGACATTCCATCAGCAACATTCCAGCAATAATGAAGATGTCTGAGACAAGCAGCAATTGTCTCAACTCACAATAGTCTATTTTTGCCTAACCTTTCTGTAAGGTCCCTCCCTCTTCCTTCCAAACCAGGACTTTGGAACAAACAAAAGAGAAATGATGCGCCCGAGGGAATCCATCACAAGTTTCACACTGAGCACAGGTACATATTCAGGCAGCGCAGACATGATGAAAGAAAAAGCACTTAGTTAGGTACCTCATTGTCAAATCTCGGTGCCTTGATTTAAGGGCTCTCAGTAACATAGGAGATAACACAGTCCAAACCCTACAATGTTGTCTCAGACTAATGAAGTTCCATTGTGGATAATGGTAGACCCCGGTAGAACGTCAGTGATACCACACTAGAGGTACTGGCTGTAGGAGTGACATTCCTGTCTAGCCTGTCAGGTTCAGTAAGGCCCTTAACATTACCTGAAAGTTTATCTTTGTGCCTTTTGTTTCCTTGTTTCATTTTTCAATGGTTATCATCACTGTGAAAAGAGGGGAAGAGAATGAATATGTCTCACCTCTCAAGAGGCTGAAGGACCCATTCAGTCCAAACTATGCTCATAATGCACTAAAATAAAGAGGTACTTGGGGTTGTATTCTTAATGAACTATCCCCACATAATCAGTCAGAGTCAATATATCAGCTGGTTGCGTGTGAGCTGTGGTGGCTACCCACATACAGCTCTTAGTAGTGTGCTACATACCACACACCTGTCTGTTAGAGTGTGAATTGCAAACCTCACATATTCCCCTACCCAGGTGAATCCCAAGTACCCAAGTGTTGGGGAGTGAGCTGTGAACCCTACATATCGCAGGTAAGGTATGCTGCAAGGAGCACATATGCAGCTCTGAGGGTGCAAGTCATGAAGGGCACATGCACAGTGGTTAGGGGCTGAGCAAAACTACATCTCCAGAGGCGTTTGGCTGTGAACATCGCATGTACAGATGGGGGGGGGGGGGCACAGCCTGTGACTGATGCTGCTGCTCCTAAGAAGCCGCTTTCACTGCGAGAACATCATTGTCACTGTTGTAATGGGGCTGCTATGACACTGCTGATGGTGTCTACTGGGATATCACTGTACTGGCTGGGCTGGGCAAAGCAGGAATGTTATCATTTGAGCAGCTTCATTGCTGTGGGAATTTCACAGACGGAACATCTCTGCTTTGCTGCCTCCGTCACTGCCAGTCTGCCACTGCCAGGCCAGTTTTGCTAATCCACCGCCATCCCTGAAATGATGGAACGTTGTTGTAGCTGTTAGAATATCTTTGGCACTGCTAGAAAGTCCCGGTGTGCCAGGGAGCACAGAGCTTTTCTAGGCAGAGCTCAAAAGCAGCTTTGTTTTAAAATACAAATCTCAGATATCAACCCTAATCTCCTTGCTGAGGTGCAGGCAGGGCACAGATATGGTGACAGACATGGCTTCTCTCTGTGTGATTGTCTGTCACACGCACACAGAAATACATTTCTAAAACAAACCAAGCTATTTCCCCTACAGGCTGAGAAGGAAGCAACCCCAAGCAGCTGTTACTGCAGTTTCTGTTGCTGAATGCTCGGGAGGGCTCAAATACTCAGGTGATGGGGGCCATAGAAACACTTCAATAGGCAGAGAGAGGATTTCCTCCCAACCCCGCACTATAGGCAGAGATGAATCCCTGAGTACAGGCCAGGGACATACATGAAGATTTTGCCTCCTACTCCACGAGGTGAAGAGGATTTCATAGGCTGAAATTAGAGACACAGAGCCAGTTATATCGTCTAGTGCTCACCCCACACATCCCTTTCCCAGCCTCTCCCGAGGGAGGATTAGTCCTTACTTGTGCTTGTAAAGTGTCCAATTCAGTTTTAAATAAGGAATAGGGCTTCAACCACTTCCCTTGGGAAACTGCTCCCCAGCCTAACAGCACTCTCTGTCAGCAAACGTCTCCTTTCCCACCTCCGGCCCATTGATTCTTGCCAGAGCTTTTGCACCAACCTACAGAATTCCCATCCCGCATAGGGTAAAACCCTCTGCACTGGTCTGCAGATTGTTATTGTGCCCAGTCTGAATTGTTGCTAAGTCAAACTCTGCATGCCCCGATTCCTGGGTCCAGCTAAGATGCACTTAGCCCCAGCTCGATGTGGGGGATGCCAAAGATAGTTTTTATAGACTTATCGATTTTAAGGCCAGAAAGCACCATCAAGATCTGCTAGTCTGACCTCCTGCAAAATGCAGGCCACAAAACCTCACCCACCCACTCCTGAAATAGACCCCTAACCTCTGGCTGAGTTACTGGCATCTTCAAGTCATAGTAAAGACTTCATGTTACAGAGAATCTATCATTTACACTAGTTTAAACCTGCAAGTGACTCGTGCCCCATGCTGCAGAGAAAGGTGAACGCCTGCCCCATGGTCTCTGCCAATCTGACCCAGGGGAAAATTCCTTCCCAACCCCAAATATGGAGATCAGTCAGACCCTGAGCATGTGGGCAAGACCCATCAGGCAGACAGCTAGGAAAGAATTCTCTGTAGTAACTCAGAGCCCTCCCCATCTAGTGTCCAATTACAGACCATTGGAGATATTTGCTTCTAGCAGTCACAGAGCGACTATGACACCTTTTCACTTCCTCAGTGCTGGAGTGTAACTGATGGTAGCAATGGGGGGATATTTTTGCAAATCTTCTCTCTGTCTTCCCTTTCCAAGGCCTAGGATCGAACAGGTTCTGTCCACAAGAGGCCTTTTCCCATGTGAGGTGGTTGTGCTAATGGCTACATTACAACCATCAGCTCTTCTGGGGACTTTGACCCCTCTGCTCACAGGCCAGGCAGGGCTGGGCCTTTACCTGTAGCCACTCAGTTCAGGCAGGGGCCAGTTAAACTGAATGATTTGAAGGTGGAAATCTCTCTCACTTCTCCTGCCAGCATCCTCTGTTGCTAAAACAGAACGAGAGGCAGAAGCAGTGATTTGCATGGCCATGCAATGTGCCTGCCTGATAAACTCTCACAGGCATCTCCTGCCGTCAGGAGCCACTCTGCTCCTGGCCCCCCATCATGCCCCTTGCCTCCTCTCTCATTCACTGCGATGTTGCTGCTGAAATAAATATTCATGGAGTGGAAACCAGAGAAGAAAAATCCTGGGCGATGCTGCTGCTGCTGACACCGCTCGGCCAAGCCATGGAGAAGGAGATGCCATTCGTGCACTGGCACACTGACGGGGGGGAGACAGGGTGCATGACAACAGCGCTCTGTGTGCGTAAGCATATGTATCTGCAGGGCTTTTCTTCTAATTGCGCTGGAGTTGGAGCTGGCTTTAGTTCAGCCTCTGTGAGAATCTCCAGCTCCTTTGAGCTGCAAATGCGTCCGAGTTATTTTTAAAGGCATGTCAGCTTCTGCGTGTGCAGCAAGAGGGAGGCACAAATGAAAGCGGCAGCAGCAGTTTGGAAGGACTATGCTGGCACGGAGCCCAGGTTGTGCTAAATGCTGACTGTGAAGTGCAGGAGAGAGCTATGAAGGAGAAAGCACACTCCCTCCCGGGCTGGTCTTCTGAGTCCAGGAACCTGAGTAAGGACAGAGAACAAAGTGGCCTGGAGAGGAGGAATTGCTGCTGTGGCCCTAGGCAGAAGGCTGGGGTGTGGGACAGGCCAGGACAGTTACTGCCCGGCCTGTCCTGCCAATGCCCCTCACTAGAGTTAGGCAACATATTTTCACCAAAACTTTTTCTCTGCTAAAAATGCAGACTCGGCAACACAGCGGATGAGCCTTTCAGCCAAAAGCAGTTAAATAATAATAATAATCATCACAACGAAACATTTTGAATTTTTGATTCAAAATGACATTGGTTAGAAATCACCTTTAATTTTATTTTCAAAAGTAAAATCATTTTAAAAAAGCACAAAAGCAAAACAAAGAGTCTCATTTCAGGCAGAACAAAATGTTCAGTTCAAACCACACTTAATTTGTTTTTCGCTTTGCCAAGAATTTTGAATAGTTTTGCTTCCAATTAGATATCCGGAGAGAGCTCATTCAGACCCTGCTTACATGAGGAGTCATGATATGTAATAGGATTGTTAAGACCCATTTATGTTAACGTCACAGCTGTCAGGTAGCTACACAGCATGTACTAAACTCAACAGGGGACTCTCCAGCCATGGGCAGTTCTTGGCTCGCAGGATACCATGGATGATGGATGGAGGGTGGGTGCTTAGCAGAACTCTTGGTTTCCTTCTTCAGTTCTGGTTCCATCTTGACTCTTGTGACTAGGTCCAGCTCTTCTGCTACAGACAATCAGCTGCTTACTACGAACGGGTCATCATGGCAGATATGGTCATGTGCTTATCTACACAGATCCATGCACCAGGGAAATCTAGTCTCTGGCCTTTGTAAATCACTGGGCAGGACCCATCTGTCTGGGATGTTTTTATAAATCCTTTTTGGCTCAAGTCAGTTTCCCCTTAAACAAGGTTACTTAATATGTAACCCGTCTGCCAGGTGGTTAATGGCAGCAAAAAGGGCCAGGTTCAAAATATGTAGGGTCATTCTTGCTAAATAATTAAACTAGCTCAAGTCCCCACCCAGAAGCCTTGGAAAATTAAACATATCCTCCCTGGGTGCTCTTAGCACGTAAAACTTCCCCACTCACAAGCCCTCGAAGATTGTGCACAAACAAGGGAATCTTTATTTTGGGAAAGGGAACACAATCAAACTTGGGGAAAACATAGCAACATAATAGAAATGCAAATAAAGAGTAAAACACACACCCTGCCACCACCTTCAAAGTAACTTTGGCAGTAGTCTACCTAATTCCCTTCCCATCCACCAGTGAGAATGTTCCACATTCAGTGTTTCTTGCCTGCACCACTCCACCCACTCACAAAACACTACTCACCATTTAGGTCAGCAAACAGCAGTACTCCAAGTATCTCTTTGCAGATCTATCACTCATCTGAAGGGAGATGCTTGCTTGCTCCTGCTTGGAGATACTACCCCCAAACCCAGCTTAGTGGTTCAGCTGTATTAAAGTGCTAGGAAGGTGAGGCCTCACCAAAATCTCTACAGCTTGTCTGCACTGTTTCTCACATTAGCCTGCAGGATGAACCAAGAGCACATAGGTTCCTTAAGTATAATTCTGCTACCTGAGACACCAGCTTTTTGACACAGAGTGAGAACCCTTTTGATCATTGAACCTGTCTGGGAGCCCAGTATCCCCCAGGAATCCAAGTTCATGTACAGTTATGGTAACTCCCTGAGTATCACCAGAGGATTGTGGGAAGGTAGCACGTGCAAATGATGCTCTCTCTGGCAGCACTTTTTCCTTTTCACCAACAGGGGGAGTAGAGAGTTCTTTCCCCTTGGGAGCTTCTGGCCACAGGGCTCACAAATAGCTCCCCTTCAGTGAATTACCACAATAACAATTCCAGCCTCTCTTAGGAAAACATCTTAAGTCTCCCATCTCAACCAGAACTGCTCTTTTGGACTCGCAGACAGAGGTGGGACATATGTTCTCTTCAGGGTCCGGATCATCCCCCCCACCTACACAGAACCTGGGGAAGCAGAGGTATGTAAGCCACACAAATGTGGCTCCAAAATCGAGCAGTTGGAACACTCAGACATTACAGTATCATCCCCCCCGGGCACCGAGGCACATGCTTTGCTTCCCACTGCTGCTGGGCACTGGTGGTGCTGGCAGGCTCTGGATTTAGGGGGAGGGGCATATCACTGTCTCGAGGGTGCTGCACATCCCCATAAGGCAGGTGTGTCAGCCAAGTGCAGTCTAAGTCAGCTTGGGAGCAGGGTTCAATTGCCACCTCATTCTGCATTCCTGCAGCACCTACACGCGGAGTCTGACATCAGATCTCTGGCTCAGTGCCAGCATAACCAAAAGGGCTGGTCTGACTCAATTCACCATGTTCTTTGTACTACTTGCCCACAGTATTGTGTGAGTATGGAGGTGAGCAGCCCAGATTGTGCCTCCTCAACACAAGGCTGAGATGGAGGTGCTGCAGAGCCACCCTGGCCCAATGGAGGAGTACGGTGCTTCCTCTACCTCCTGGGGAGAAGAGCCAACATTGCACACCCCTTGGGAAGGAGCAGTGTATGCTCCTGTGCATGGCTAGCCAGCAAAAGAAGGTAGGCCATGGCCTTCCCCCTTTGGAATTGACTTGTGCCCTTGGCAACACTAGCAAGGAGCAATCCCTGTATAACTGAGCATGTAGTGTGCCTCTCAATCAGTCAAATTGCTCTTCCATTGCACATCATTCAGAGGGAAAGGAGTCACTTGGGAGCATCACTACTGATTCTGCCCACTGCTTATTTGACCCATGGTGGTGTGCAGTTACCAATTGCCATATGCAATGTCAGTATGTACGAGCACAGATCAGACACACAGCTCCACGTGGATATAATTTCAAAATCTGTCTGGAGGGCAGGACACCCATGGCAAGGAGGCTGGATCTGGCCTCCAGCCCCAGCATTTGCTACCACAGAACTAGGACTAAGATTAACACTACTACCAGCTGAGCAAAATAACAGCAGCACCCACGGTACCATCACCATAATGAAGACAGACAGGCCAGGATACTATGGTACAAACACAGGCCACAATAGACTGGCCTCCTTCACAGTGCAGAGAGCCACCCTCCTTAACTGCCAGTATGACATGCTGTGACTGGTGCTGTTGGGTCTTAAGGCCTGGTCTCAAAATAGCAGCCATTTAAATCTGATTGGAACTGGAGAGTGGGGGAAAGGCAAGAAGGGAATCTGGCTGATGTGATTTTTGAGGTTCAATAGTTTGTTAATCACCAAGGCTATGTGAAATTGGAATACCAGCTTTCCAATGCATTCATTACTTTATGTTCCTATTGGTTCATGAGGGATCATAATTTCAAATGGCCCTCGGCTCCCAGGGACAGACAAAAATATAGGCCATTTACCAGACAAACTAGGATGCATTCAGCACTCAGACAAGTGGAGCCAGTCCACTTCTGACCAGATTTCATCCTTCAAGCCTCTGATGGCTGCAAGATTGACACACAAGTGCACTAGCACCAGGAATAATTCTCTCTGCCTCTCAGTGCTATAAGGTCCACTTAGAGCCCCAATTCCCAGATTCACATCCCCAGCCTCTGAATGCTAGAGGTGTCACATACCAGTAAGATAACAACAGAGTTCACACTCCTGCCACTCCGTAGTGTAGGATCCAGTGCCAAGGAGTAAGGAATGAATTCTGAAGTGCTGTGGATGTTGTCCAAACTCACACCATCTCAGAGATGGCTCCTCAAACTCTCTCACATGGAGGCCTGGAGGAACCATATACAGTAATTTTCTCTCTCTTGGTACATATATCATTCCTCCGAATACCTTGTACATTGATATGAAATACCTCTGGCATACACAATATGCATGGCTATGATTTCACAACACACACATGTTGCACGGTGAGACCTTTCCAAACACATCTTTTAATATAGATTTCAAGTACTACAGACTACATCACAATCCTGTAATAGTCTAGCCGAAGTCTACAGCGTCTAGGTTCATGCCATACAGCTTTTGTACCTTGTAAATGTTACATATATTTTACACAATCAGTGCCATCTGTTGGAATGAATAGATGAGAATAGACTTGTGGGAGACCTTTCCACTCCTTGGGGGCTGTGCCCATTTCTTCAGAAAGCTGTAATTGTGCAGCTGTCTGCTCATCCCTAACTCTGCATGCTGCTGCTGAGAGCCGGGCTGCAATGGAATTTTTTTTTTTTTTGCAGTCCTCAGGAAAAATGAGGATTTCAGAGAAGATTTGCCCACACCTGTCTAAATAGCATCTTAGAATTAAGAGGTTTCATGGAGGTTTATTTTAACGAAGTGCCAGGGGGGAGCTGGCAGGTGCTGTGGAGCACCGAGATCAGAGAAAACTCATTAGCTTGTAGGTAAAGCTAGCACTTAGCGAGGAAGTACAGCCTGCTTGTGTGACATGCTCTGGGGAATAAGGGAGGAGGTCCCACAACTTTCACCATAGACGTGTCCTCTCCTGTGGCTCAGAGGTTCGGAGGGGCATGATCACTGGGAACAGTCCATCGAAGGAAGAGAGTTTCAGCCAAAAGCAAGTCCTAAAGATGATCACAACTACAACCAAACTCCACCAATGCCTATTTCACTGGTGCCAGAAGCTTGAAAGCAAAAAGGGTCCAAACTAGGACAAGAGCAGCATATGAGTGGTATTACCAAGATGTAGCGGGACAAGAGTAATCATTGGGGTGACACAACTCCTGGCTCTAAACTAGACAGGAAACCTACATTAGGGGGAGGTAGGGAGTAGCGCTATATGCAATATAAAAGACTATATAGATTGTTGAAAAGGAAATTCTGGATAAGGAAGTCCATCTATAAACCAGACCTGTAGAAGGTATAAATTCCAGCTTGTAAGACTACAACTGCAGAGTAAAACAGTATTGGTAAATGCTGAAAGGCACAAGATCAGGAAGGGCAATCAAAGCTTCCAGAACAGTGATAGCGAGTGACTCCAACAACCCTAAGAGAAACTGATGCAACGTGGTTTGGAGAAACAATTTTTTTAATACCATCAAAAATGATTGTTTGGAGCAGCTCATTCTGGGGCAGGCAAGAGGAGAAGCTATTTTTGAGTTACTTCTGAGTTGGACGCTGAGCAATTTCACAGGGGTGCTGAGCACATGCAACTTCCACTGGGAGTTGAGGTGCTCTCTGCAACTCTCAGAAGTGCTCAGTGCCCTTTCAGAATTGGACCCTCCACTTGGATGAGCCACTAATTAACAGAGAGTGTGGGAAGAAAGGAAACAAGGGGGTGGGCTGGGAGGAGGGGAAGTGGAATGATCACAACTGCAACTAACCTCCACAGATGCCTATTGCTCTGGCACCAGAAGCCTGAAAGCAAAAGTAAATGATCAGAAAGTGCCAAGACTAAGAAAAGAGCTGCACATGAATGGTATTTCTGGGACATGGTAGAAAGTGGAAGTGAAAGAACAGGAGAGGAGAATGAGATAGAGAAATCAAGAGAAGAAAGAGAAAGAGAGAGTTCAGATTTTGCAGTGATGAGGCCACAAAAGAGGGAGGAAGGAAAGAGGGAGAGAAGAGAATATGAGGAAAAGGAAGAGGAAGAGAAGGCAAGAGTAAAAGAGAAGAGAAGGAAGAAACAAGGAGGAAAGAAGGGAAGTGAACAAGTGATTAATTCTCACTCAATATATTTTATTAAGTGCCTGTATGCAGAAACTCACTGGCTGGCCCAGTGCTGCTGCATTTGAAATGATGTTATGTGCATTCCACATGCAATACTGCAAACCAGAGAAGTGTCACAACATGCTTGTGTTACCAGAACAAGACAAATAGAAGTGGAGATATACACATCTCCTGAGTTCTCAGGGACTTTTGTCCTTTTGAATTCCTCCTTCTACCTCAGACTTCAGAGGGTCAACATTTGTAATTACAACCCGTCAAAAGCAATTCTCATGACAAATGCTGAAATTCACTCCTGTTGAAGAGGGCCAAGAAGTATGCCCTTTGTCCAAGATTTTTGGGAATAATTAATGATGTTGGGTGCCTCCATTTGTGACTTGACGCACCTTAAAGTAGCCTGATTTCCAGAGCTTGGGTGCTCAGCACTTCCTGAAAAATAAGGTCTTAAGTTGGCCACTGAAGAATTGAGGTACTCATAATCACTAGAAACTCTTGAGAATCTTGGCCTTTATTTTGAGGACTTAAGTGGGTCTTAAGTGATGCACAGGTCCAAGTGCTGGGCCTCTGCACAGACATCATTTTCACACAAGCATAAGCAAGTTTTAGATTTATGGGACTCAAAAAAAAAACAACCACCTTGCAAACTGTGTCATAAAGGTAGGACAAGATGGAAGCCCTGACAAAGGAAGGAAGTGTAGGTGGGGTGATCCCTGGACCAAGTGTTGGGGTTACTGACTAAAAATATTGCAGGACATAAGAGCTACTCTTCCATCAGACCTTGGCATGGTTATCCAAAAAGTTCTTGGAATGTATTGGAGACAATGTTTTATTTCAGAAGGTGGAGAAAGTTACTAGGGGAGAGGCTGTTCTAGATTTGATTTTGACAAATAAGGAGGAACAAGTTGAGAATTTGAAAGTGGAAGGCAGCCTGGGTGAAAGTGATCATGAAATGGTAGAGTTCATGATTCTAAGGAATCGCAGGAGGGAAAACAGCACAAAAGAAGATAATGGATTTCAAGAATGCAGACTTCAGCAAACTCATACAGTTAGTAAGTAAGATCCCATGGGAAGCAAGCCTAAGGGGAATAATAGTTAAGAGAGTTGGCAAATTTTCAAGGATATATTAAGGGCACAAAAGCAAACTATGCCATTGCGCAGGAAAGATAGGAAGTACAGCAAGAGACCACCCTGGGTTAACCAGGAGATCTTCAATGATCAGAAACACAAAAAAAGAGTCCTACAAAAAGTGGAAACTAGGTCAAATTACAAAGGATGAATATAAACAAACAACACAAGCATTCAGGGATTAAATTAGAAAAGCAAAGGCACAAAATGAGATTAAACTAGTTAGAGACATAAAGGGTAACAAGAAAACATTCTACAAATACATTAGAAGCAAGAGGAAGACCAAGGACAAGGTAAGCGCGTTACTCAATGTTGGGGGGAAAAGATAACATAAAATGTGGAAATGGCAGAAGTGTAAAATGACACTTTTGTTTCAGTTTTCACCAAAAAGTTTAGTAGTGATTGGATGTCTAACGTGCCAGTGAAAATGAGGTAGGATCTGAGGTTGAAATAGGAAAAGAAAAAGTTAAAAATTACTTTGAAAAGTTAGATGTCTTCAAGTCACCAGGGCCTGATGTAATACATCCTAGAATACTCAAGGAGCTAACTGAGGAGATATCTGAGCCATTAGCTAATATCTTCAAAAAGTCAAGGAAGATGGAAGAGATTCCAGAGGACTGGAAAAAGGCAAATATAGTGCCAGTCTACAAAAAGGGAAATAAGGACAACCCAGTGAATTACAGACCAGTTAGCTTAACTTCAGTACCCGGAAGGATAATGCAGCAAATAATTAAGCAATCAATTTGCAAACACCTAGAAGATAATAAGGTGATAAGTAACAGTCGGTATGGATTTGTCAAGAACAAATCATATCAAACCAACCTAATAGCTTTCTTTGACAGCGTAACAAGCTTTGTGGATGGGGGGAAACAGTAGATGTACTATATCTTGACTTTAGTAAGGCTTTTGATACTGTCTCACTTGACCTTCTCATATACAAACTAGGGAGTAGATAGTGGATATGGCACATACAGCATCATAGGACACAGGGGTGGCTCCAGGCCCCAGCATGCCAAGCAGGTGCTTGGGGCGGTATGCCACGGGGGGCGCTCTGCCAGTCTCCGGGAGGGCGGCAGGCGGCTCCGGTGGACCTCCCGCAGGCATGTCTACAGAGGGTCTGCTGGTCCCACGGCTCCAGTGGTCCACCAAAGTCACGGAACCAGCGGACCCTCTGCAGGCACACCTGCGGGAGGTCCACTGGAGCTGCCTGCCAACCTCCCGGCGACCGGCAGAGCGCCCCCCGCGGCATGCCACCCTGCTTGGGGCAGCAAAATGTCTAGAGCGGCCCCTGATAGGACACCATGTAACACCATGCCAGAGTGTGCTGGGATGAAGCATATCCACATTATAAACAATGTCTCCTCCACCAGTACAAGGGAATCTTATATCTATGGCTCTGTATAAATGACTGCTAATAATAATAATAATAAAGCTGTGTTCATGGCTGAAGGACAGCAGCTTCAACAGCACAGCACCCCTCATGCCTGTCCAGATTGCTGAGGGGTATCCAGTAGCCACCAATATTCTGTATTCCTGGTTGGTGCATCCATCGTATAGCATTTAGGACTATTTATTCATTAAAGGTCCTTTATGCTGTATTAATTGATAATCATCTGGAATTTGAATCCATAGCCAAAATACAGCTATTTTATGCTGTGACAGCTTTGTTGTTCATTAGAGGGTGCATGGTGGACTTTGGTATAGAAGAGGGCCTGAAGAACACAACGAAAAAGGAGACGTTATTGTACTCTAGAAAATACCACCTCTGGTCAGCAGGAAACTAGGGCCTGGGACATTCCTTTCTGGCAGTATGGATTGGGATCATAAATTACAAAGACAGTCACTGCACATTGTCCTTATGGAATTTAAAACAGAGTCTTGATCAGCTGGGCTAAGGGGCAGTGCCATGAAAGGGCTCCTCTGTTAGATCCTTCCCACGCTGACTGAAACCAACTGTGGAGTTGGGGACACACAAGCAGCATCAGAGGAAGTCAAAGGGCAGTGGTGGGAGCAGCTACAGAGTAGGATGAAGAGGTTCTGCCCTCTGCCTAGACAGCAGCATCGGAGACTCTCCCATTCAGTGAGGTCTTCGCTTTTAGTCCATTGTTCTGAACATTCACCTCTTGCATGGGTTGAGTCATCTGCTGAAAACGCTGTCCAGGAACAAAGAAAGATTACAGAAAGGACACAGGTAACCAGGGGAAACTGAGGAGACCCTTTTACTACCACCACCTCCACACGTGGCATGTGGCTGAAGCTGAAGGTCATAACCCTTCTTTCCAAATTGAAGAGACATTCCTAGTTACAGCAAGAGGTCTACCAAGGGGATAGTGAACACTGAAGGTGATTAGGACAATTGCTCCAGATACCACACACCTCCATTTGACAATGTAATCACTTCTCCTTTGCTCCTCTAGTATACACAGTTCTCTCTTCTGAATGACAGAAATCACCATTACAAAGTAAGCCAGTAGCTACCGCACAGTTGTAGCAGCACCTAGATGCTTAAGCTAGTCAAAAAAATTTTTTCAATGAATAAAAATGTCAAGGTACTTCCCATTTCACAGGATTCAAAACGGACCCATTTTTCATTTTCTATTCCATTTTTCATTAAGTTCCCATAAAAAATGGTATCCAATGGTTACAGAACACCAAGGAATTTACAGTTTATGGCTCTGATCCTGCATGGCCCTTTATGCCAGCATGAGTTCCCAATTATATTAACCTGATAGGATCAAAGTCTAAATAAAACTGAGGTCCATTGGTAGAGCTGTGTCCGGAAGACAGCCAGGGAGAATGAATGTGGGAGAGTACAGTCCCTCAGGCAAGGGGGCATTCACTGTCTGAGCAGTATGGGTTGAAGCCTAGGGTTGAATGGACATGGAGGTTAAATACAAGGAGGGAAAGTGGTGCTTTAAATTATGGAACATGAGTTAGAGGGGAAGGGGGCCTGAAGTGAATGGACATCACTGAGCTGGAGAAGAGCTTCTTCAGAAAAGGGAAGAGCCCCTGGACTCAGACATATCTGAAGTGTTTCTTGCTG
The DNA here is from genome assembly GCF_007399415.2 of Gopherus evgoodei. Lineage (NCBI taxonomy): Eukaryota > Metazoa > Chordata > Testudines > Testudinidae > Gopherus > Gopherus evgoodei. The sequence continues at coordinate 253,797,143 of NC_044322.1, read as the reverse complement.
GGTGAAGCCCCTGAAATGTTTAGTGAGGCTCTCCTGCCATTCATGTGCTTTTTTCTTACATTTATGCTCAGTAGGATTAAAATGGCTTATAATCTTTCCTGTCTGTCAAAACCCCTTTATTCTATACTGACATCTGATTTCCCTCCAGCCTCAGCTCTGTTACAAGCTAATCCTCTCTCTCACACACACACATTCTCTCTCTTTCTCTCTCTCTATCTCCCTACTGCCACCTGCTGTTTGCTGCTAGTGCAATGGATCATGGAGGCCAGGGGCCTGGGTGTGTGCCTCCGAAAAAAGTGACATTCCACTGAACTGGCAGAACAGTCAGTGTACTCAGGGATATCGAGTCTGATAGAGTGAGTAAAGGGAGGGGAAGGTAAATAGAAGCCAATCACACTGTTGTTATTTCTAATTCCCATTGACTGACATTGTCAGTATGCACCAGATGCTGAGAGAGCTCCTGGAGCAACAGAATATAACTGCACTCCATGGGCCTGCAAAACAGGGATTCAGTGGAAACGTGGATAATCGCGTGGTCACCAGGTGGGATCTCAAGTTACAGATGGATTCAGAGGCACAACTACAAGGATTCAGCTCAGTTACGGGCAGATTGTGATATCCTTAATCACTTGGTATAGTACAAGTAGCCCTGCTGAAGGCAGCGGAACTACTTGAGGATTTCGATGCTACTCAGTGTGTCAGGACATCACAATCTGGCCCTCTCAGCCTGCTTCTGGTCCCAGTGAAGTCAGGAGAATACTGTCCCCAGCTTCCAGGGGTGGCTCTAGACATTTTGCCGCCCCAAGCATGGTGGCATGCCACGGGGAGCGCTCTGCCGGTTGCTGGTCCTGTGGCTCCAGTGGACCTCCCCCAGGCATGCCTGCGGAGGGTCCGCTCGTCCCGTGGCTCCACTGAAGCCGCAGGACCAGCGGACCCTCCGCAAGCACGCCTGCGGGAGGTCCACTGGAGCCGCAGGACCAGCAGACCCTCCGCAGGCATGCCACCGAAGGCTCCCTGCCTTCCGCCCTCCCGGCGACAGGCAGAGCGCCCCCTGCGGCATGCTGCCCCAAGCACGCGCTTGCATGCTGGGGCCTGGAGACGCCCCTGCCAGCTTCAATGGGAATAGAATTGGAACCAAACACAGAGAGGAACTGATGCCCCAGTTAAGAGACAAGAAGGGATTTCCCCTCATGGCACATTACCAGTGAGTGACAGGGAGGGGTGGTGGGTGTTCATACCATCCTATGGAGTTCTGAGCAAGGATCATCTGTAAGGATCAGACATGGGTCGGAGTGGGGATTGTTCGCTTTAATTCTCAACACGATTCACAGCCTATTGCTATCAGTAGAGAGAAGGGTAATACTCTGTGACTGCCTTTGACTGAATCTCTTCTTCTGGCCCAAAAGAAAATGACATTATATACTGGTGCAGCGCTGGGGCCTCTCTCTGTCCTTTCATTTTTAAAGTGAATTGAATGCTGGTGAAAGATTGGAGACTGACAGGCCTTTTTATCCATGAGACAGCCAGTTCCACTGCAAACCTCCCTCACCAATAGATCCTGGCTCTGAGCTAGTTCAGGCTTCATGCTCATTCAGAACGCGGCATCTTTGCTGAGATTGTGACATTCATAGCTACAACTGGGCCGGAACTGGAATTTCCACCTTTTCAAACATTTGCTTTCGTTCCAAGTCAGAACAAAAAAGAATTTAGAAATTTCCCATGAAAAGGTTTCGTCCCAGGACGGTCAAAAACCATTTCCTTTTGATTTTAACTTTTTTTGAAGAAAAAAAAAAGTATAACATAAAATAAATTTCAAAATGAAAAGTCATTCTGAAATGAAAAAAATCAAAATGTTCCATTTTTGAAATTGTCCAGACAGAATGTTCTGACCTTCGCAAAACACATCATTTCAATTCCTTTTTTCAAAACAATTTTTTTTCAGAATCAACATGTCCCCTGGGAAAGTTGTGTTTCTGACAGAACAGCATTTTCCAATGGGAAAACATTCTGGTGGAAGATTTTCAGACATCTCTCTATGTAACAGTGATATGCTGATGTGGACAGCAGTCTGCTAGGAATGGGACCAAGAGTCCCTTGACTTGTTTCACATAAGACACCGAACAGGAATGAAAAGGTAACAATTTTTGGTCACTACTGACCTGTGAGGGATTGTAGCCAAGAGGTAAAGGCACATATCTCCTTACCCCAGTCCCCTAAGGCATTCATTTGCCTCAGTGAGGAAGGGCTTTCTATTGGCTTACATGGAATGTGTCGTGCAGGAGGTAGTAGAAAGCATAAGGAGCAGAGCAGAAGAGTGTAGAGGGTATTGGGTGATGAGAAGGAAGTATTTGGGAAGTCTTGGCTTACAAAGACCCCAGGAATCAATGCCATGACACAGGGGCTGCATGAAGTTTATAGTGGGTTGCTGGTGGGAAATTCCCTCTGGACAGATAATTGAGCAGAGGCAGAAGTTGGAAAGTTGCTTTTACCTGTCTGATGGTCCCCTTGGAGGTGAAGAAGTAGTACAGCATATAGCTTGGAATCAGCACCATGGAAGACAGAGCCATGAGCCAGCCGATGCCCTGCCCCCATGAGGGATAGACATATTTCCCCAGAGTCAGAGGGGTCATTTCAACCACACTGAAGAAGAAAACACCCTGAAGAAACAGGATTAGCAGTCACATCATAGTATGGCACAAGCAGAAATATTCACTGACTTTGTCCTTTTGAGAGTTCCCTAAATTCTCACTATGAGTTATAGTCAATAATCATGCACCATTCCCAACAGACCCCTGAGCCAGGGCTCCTGCACCGTTCCCAACAGCTCCCAGTCCTCCCAGCCAGGACTCCTATACCATTCTCAAGAGCTGTCCCCCAAGATCCAGGGCTCCTAGACCAGTCCCAACAGGTCCTCCTACAGCCAGAGTTCCTGCAGCAACTGCACCTTTCTCTCTAATCTTCTCATTCCACAAGAGATTGTTTCTACCTCATTTCCTACAGCAATTCTGGCTGAGACAGGCCGAGAATGCACGGTAATGTTTTCCCCATGGTCAGTGCCCCTAAACTCCCCTGCCCCAGCCAGGGCACTTACACCCCCTCCCTACTTGGGCTTCTGCTGCACACCACACTCCCAAACCATTTCCTAAACAGCATCCTCTTAGCTGATTCTCAGGAGCTAGGAGCGCCCCACACCCAGCATTCCAGCAGCAATCCCGATAGCACCTCCTGCTGGGAGAGGAAAGGTTGGAGGGTGGACGGAGGAGCTGAGAGATCATCAGTGCCAATTCTATTATATCTGAGAATGCCTCCTGCCGAGAAAGGCTTGGGAAGGTCTGAGGCTGGAGCTAGAGTGACTGAAAGTTTTCTCCACAGCCAACAATGATTTTTAAAGCCATAAATCACTGGTTCAGCTTCTGAAATATCAAACACAGGAGCAACTTATTACTAACTGCATGTTCTAGGCCAAGCTCCCCCCTCTCTTCTGAGAATCAGTTGCAGGGATTCAGGTGGGAGAATAAAAGAAGCTCTGCATATTTATTTTCCTGCCAGTCACTTTGACTCTTCTTAGGACCAACTTGAGTTTAATGCCAGATCTGGATTTGGATCAGAGTTACCTAGATTAAAATTTTAGTGTTTCCCTCACCCACAGAATGATCCCAGTGAGGAGGCCCTTCTAGATGAACCTCCCCAAAGACAGTTGCTTTGTTCTCACCACACAAACGAGGGGAGTGAAGAAGGCCCAGCAGAGCTTCCACCAGCTGCAAGGTTGGTAGCCAATCATTTCTTCAATGTTCCTGTAAAATCTGTTCACTCCTACAGTGAGAAATGTGTGTTAACAGCAGCAATGATATCTCAGCACCATTCTCATCACCTCTCTCCAGTGACCCAACACACAACAGGAGAAGGTGGATATGTGAGATCAGAGAGAAGAGCAGACATTTAAGGTGAACGTGGAGAAGTGTAACGCTCACTCCCCAGATAAAACATAGAGGCCATTGATACAAACACTGAACTGAGATCTTAACAGGTACCTGGATAATTTTATGACCACTAAAAACATCTACAGCTTCCCAAGCTAAGACAGTGATAGTAATCAACTAGGAAAGGTCTAGATTGTAAGATAGACTAGGTGATAGATTGACCTTGGAAGGGTCAAGAAGGAATTCCCCGATACCCCAGCACTGCACAATTGGATGGGCAAGTTACTGAAGGGGAGGGACTCTGGTCTCCCTCTGAAGCATCAGGCATTGGACACTGCCAGGATACCAGGGCAGATGGCTCAGCAGTCAGATTTGGCCTAACAAATTCTCTATTCATATCATACCCTTGAGAAATCCAAATCTAGAGGCTTGTGCACATTTCCATTTATGTGGGAATCTCTGTGAACATGTGCTCAGCTGAGTGGCTGTCTGAGGGCGCAAGACGAGTGTCTCCCCGGGGTTTTTCAAAAACTTTCGGCTTTGGCCCAAAACTATAGTCAATTGTCAATCTCCCACCAACTTAAATGGTTAGTGTTGAGGACTTTTGAAAATGGCACCTTCTGTGCCTGTGGATAAGCAGCAAAGGAACAAGGTGAGTTGCACTTACCATAACACCACGAAATTGAGATGGTCTCAAAGAAGACGAGGAAGAGAAGACACATGCCGCTGGCTGAATAATAATCAAACAGCTTGAAGACATAAATGCCACCCTGAGGAGACAAAGGAAAGGGGAGGTGGTCTGATTATGCAGTACAGCCTGGGTGGGGAGCTGAGAATTAATATCATCAGTACTTTTCTAATCATTTTCCCTTTGTGTGTTAATTTCTTTGGCCTATGGAAGCCAACAAAGATGCATCATTTTGTCATAATCTAATTCCTGCCATTTTAACAGACGTACTCTGGAATGTGGTCAAGAAGTCAGTGTTGAGGCCTGGCTGAGGGTGGGGAGAGAAGCAGGACTCTCGAGTGGCTGCCTTCCCCCTCTAGTGTGAGGTGAAGCCAATTTGTAAAATGAATCCATTCTGTCCCTCATGCTGCACTTCAGATGTCTCTGCAGATGTTCCATGTTCTGTGACTCATCCAGCATGAAGTCACAAAGTGAGAAACCCAAACCCTGGCCTCCATATCACTGAGCCAGGTCCCAAAGTCCACACACAGAGCCTGGGCCTCACTGCCGTACACCCAGTATAAGGATCTCTGCATTAGGTCACTCACTAGGGCATGTAAACATGGAGCTGGGCCTTAGTGTCACTGCCTCGAAGTCCCACCAGACCTGCTCTCTTTTGGTTTATCTCAATCTTCTGCATAGAGAATGTGTCACCCTCCAGGGCATAGGCTCATCCTGGAAGAGACAGGAGTCCCAGCTAGACTGACCACAAGCATGATGGTAACTTACTGAGATTTAATGTGGAGACTGCAGCTTGCTGGACAGATGATTGTGCTGAGCAAAGCCCAGACCAGCAGTGGCCCTAGTGCCTTTCATGGACAATAGCCCTTCCCCCAGGCTTCCTTTGCTGCTGTTATACAAGGAGGTGGATGGAAGAGCACCAGGAACAGGTGCTGGAGTGAGCACAGGGAGAGGTACCTGGGTGATGTTGGAGAATCCGACAATGTAGGAGATAAGACAGACCACAGCAATGAAGATCTTCTTCCTGGCCCTGAGGAGATAGGGATACTCATCTATCAGGGCTGTGACAAACCCCTCCACGGTGCAGAACTGCAGGAGGAAAGACACACACATACATAAATTCATCGCCACCTTCTGCATTCCCTTGAAACACTCCTCCTCCTCCTTCCTCCACTCCCCTGGCGTGGTGCCACCTCCCTCCCCTCTGGAGAATGCACCACGTCTCAGCCTGGATTTGTGTCACTTCTTCTATCTCTGTGTCCAACTGACCACTGCTTCTCTGCTGCCTGGAGGAGGTGGATGACCTCTCCTACACCTCATTTCTTTTAAGAGCTCCAGACTGTAGTGATGGTGCTGAAAGGCCACCACGCTGAAGTGTGTGTGTGTGTGTGTGTGTGTGTGTGTGTGTGTGTGTGAGAAAATCCGTTCCTTCCACTTGACTGCAGGAGTTACCACAGGTAGTTGGATGATGGTTGGTGTTGTGGAGAAGGAAAGGGGCTGGTGTGGAAGTGAAGGGAGGGTGGCTATGAGGGAGGACTGGATATGCCAAGTCACGGGGAGAAGGTAGGGGAAATAGAGATGGGCATGGATATGGGAGACCATCAAGTGGGGGGAAGATATGGGTGTGGAAAGCTATGGGCAAGAGGGTAAATGGCAAGGGAACTGGAAGTCACTTCAGATTAAGATTGGTGTATGGGAGGAGAGGGAAGTGGGCACAGGAAGTCACTGGAGCAGTTGTGCCTGGGGAAGTCCTAGGGGAGTTGTGTGAGGAGTAGTGGAGGGAGAGAGGAAGGCTGAAGCAGTAAATACAAATGGGATACACACCTCTCCATGTCCTAACTAGACCACATGGAACACACAGGAAGAGAAGGCCAAACTGTGCGATGCTCCTAGTGCAATCCACGTAACATGGTATCTTGTTTCATGATGATTACTGACACATAGTGGATCTAAATTCCAGAGCAGAAGCATGGTCTAGCAGCTTGTGCACCTGGCTAGGGGCTTGGAGGCCCCAAGGCTAAGCCTGACAGTGATGTGCTACATTGCCTTAGACAAGTCATTAAGGCGAAAGGTTTCAAACCTGGATGCCTAAAGTTAGACACTCAAATAGAACATTTAGGCACCTAAATAAAAGTGGCCTGATTTATAGCCGTGCTGAGCTCCTGTGGTTCTCACTGACATCAGCTGGAGTTGCAAGTGCTCTGTACCTCTGAAGAGCAGGCCATTGTGGTGTTTCCTGTTTGACATTGCTTAGGTTTCTGGCATGCTGAGTCCACTGCCTATCGTGCTGACCAATAGTGTCTCATTGTTTCCTTGTCCTCACCCCTCACCTCCCATCAGGCTGTCTGTCTCCATCTATTATCTCTTGCTGTATGCCCAGAGTATAAGATCTTTGGGGCAGGGACAGTCTTCTGTTTTGTGTTTGTGCAGCACCTAGCACAATGGGACTCTGAGGTCCACGACTGGGGCTCCCAGGCGCTAGCGTAATACAAATAATAAATAATTGTTATTACTCTGTGTACTCTCTTCCTTCTTTCTCTTTACAGTGGCTTTGATGTGTTTTCTGAAATGTTTCCCTTTCCTCAGTATATTGTCGTCTCTTCATTGTTCCTGTCACTTTTCTATTATAGGCGTCTGCCCCCATCCCCAAACCTGAGTTGGTGATCCTGTTATTTCCTGTTTCTTATTTCCATTCCTGATTCTCCCCAACTCTTCCCCCCATCCCCCAGCCAGGATCTGGTCACTCCATCAATGGTGGGGAAGGAGACTCAGTAGAATATTGAGTCACTGACAGGTTGGCACCTCACATCAATTAGCAGACAAGAGAGTTTTCCCACAGCCCAGAGGGCATTCAGCCCCCACCACAGGATACAAAGAACTCGCACTGGCTTCCGGGAGAGCTCCTTGTATCATGCAGGAGAAGACGACGGCCCAAAAGGAGTTTAACTACAGAAAAACAGGTGTGCAGTGGATAGACTTGTGAGTGGATGTTTCTGCTCCGTAGGACTCTGATTCCATCAGCAAGAAATGCTCATGAATAACCTGTAAGAGATGGCATCACATGGGACACACACAGGCTTGGAATCACACGGCACCACTAACTCCCCTGGTGGAGCAAATGCCTGATCTGGAAACTGTTAGTTAAAAGGAATCATTAGCATGTTATGCAAGAGGGTCTAGATGCAAGAGAACTAAACCCACAAGTGAAAACGTGTGCGTGTGTCTGGGCATATCAACGTATGCCACTGCGGCTGTGAGTAAGAATTTGTGATGTCCCTCAAGGCTTAATAAATACACAAAGGATTCTTTACTGATGCTACTGGACACAGATAGAGCCTGTTATTCCCCTTGACTCTCCAGCAAGCTGTGCTGCCTACTGTCACCGAAAGCAGTTCTCCTTAAGCCCAGGTGTGACCAGGCTGAGTCCCGACTCTGTCCTCCTCAGAGCACACAGACACGGAGTTAGGCCCCGATTCAGCAAAGTGCTTAAACACTTTCTTCACTTTAAGCACATGCTTAAGGGCTTTGTTGAACTGGAACGGACTTAAGCGCATGTTGAAAGTTAAACATGTGCCTAAGTGCTTCCCTGAAATGGGCCCTTAAGCACCGTTTTAAAAAGGTATTTAGGTGTTGCACCGCTTAGCATTGCAATGCCTAGTCTAAATCACCTTGAGAGTCGATAGAATTTAGAGTTCTAAGTGCCTAAAGCCCTTTGGAAATGAGATTTAGGCTCCTAAATCAGTTAGGTGTTCAACACTGAGTGCAGCAACACCTTACTGACCAAAGAAACCCCACTTTCATGGGGCTTGGTTTTATTGGTAGTTCATAATCATTACCAGAACATAAACTTCAGTCTTAGCTTCCCTCCCAAACTTGGGTGTCCCTCCAGGACCAACTCTGCCCTCTCTCCAGGGAACCACTCCCACCTCCCTTATAGCCCAGTGTCACGGAGTGTGGGGGAGTCCAGCCCTGCACCCCTCTTCCTGGGACCCATAGTGACTCTCAGCCAGCCAGTAAAACAGAAGGTTTATTGGACAACAGGAACACAGGCTACAGCAGAGCTTGCAGGCACAGTCAGGACCCCTCCACCGAGTCCTTCTGGGCTTTCAGGGTGCTTGGATCCTAGCTAGGATACCCTGAATTCCGCCCACACAGCCCCAAGCCCAAACTCAAACTGCGTCCCTCCTGCCACTCCCTTCCTTTGTTCCCCTTCCCGGGCAAAGGTGTTGACCTTTCCCCTCCCTTACCTAGCTCAGGTTACAGGCCCTGGCATCTTCCATCCCCTAAAGTCCTCCCCTGCTCTCCCACTCCCCACACAGACAGTCCCTACTGAATCACATCTCTCCACCCTTCGAGACTGAACTGAGCGGGGTCACTCTGCCCAGTGACCTGGGGAAGTTCAGGGTCCCCTCTCCGGGACAACACATCCGCTGTCAGGTTGGCACTTCCCTTCACATGGACCACATCCATGTCATAGTCCTGCAGGAGCAGGCTCCACCTCAGGAGCTTGGCATTGGCTCCTTTCATCTGGTGCAGCCAGGTCAGGGGAGAGTGGTCGGTGCACACGGTGAAGTGTCGCCCAAAGAGATATGGCTCTAGTTTCTTAAGGGCCCACACCATGGCCAGGCATTCCTTCTCGATGGCCGCGTAGCTTTGTTCCCGGGGTAGCAGCTTCTTACTCAGGTACACGATGGGGTGTCTCTCCCCCTTTTCATCCTCCTGCATTAACACTGCCCCCAGTCCCGTGTCTGAGGCATCAGTGAACACCATAAAGGGTTTGTCAAAATCTGGGTTTGCCAGAACTGGGCCACTAACCAGAGCCTCCTTCAGCGCCCGGAAAGACTCCTGGCACTGCTCAGTCCAGATCACCTTGTCTGGCTTCCCCTTTTTGCACAGTTCAGTGATGGGGCCGGCTATGGCACTAAAGTGGGGCACGAACCTTCGATAGTACCCCGCCATCCCAATAAAGGCCTGGACGTGCTTTTTGGTTTGGGGAGCAGGCCAGTCTCTGATCACCTCCACCTTGGCTGGTTCCGGCTTCAGGCAGCCGCTCCCCACCCGATGGCCCAGGTAAGGCCATGTCTACATCTAAAATTTTGCAGCGCTGGTAGTTACAGCTGTATTAGTACAGCTGTATAGGGCCAGCGCTGCAGAGTGGCCACACTTACAGCAACCAGCGCTGCAAGTGGTGTTAGATGTGGCCACACTGCAGCGCTGTTGGGCGGCTTCAAGGGGGGGTTCGGGGAACGGGAGAGCAAACCGGGAAAGGAGACCAGCTTCGCCGCGGTTTGCTCTCGCGTTCCCGAACCCCCTGCAAACCGCAGGGAAGGAGACCTGCTTGCTCGGGGTTCCGGGAACGAGAGAGCAAACCGGGAAAGGAGACCAGCTTCGCCGCGGTTTGCTCTCGCGTTCCCGAACCCCCTGCAAACCGCAGGGAAGGAGACCTGCTTGCTCGGGGAACGGGAGAGCAAACCACGGCGAAGCTGGTCTCCTTTCCCGGTTTGCTCTCGCGTTCCCGGAGCCACCCAGCAAACCGCAGGGAAGGAGACCTGCTTGCTCGGGGCTCCGGGAACTAGAGAGCAAACCGGGAAAGGAGACTCGCTTCGCCGCGGTTTGCTCTCGCGTTCCCGGAGCCACCCAGCAAACCGCAGGGAAGGAGACCTGCTTGCTCGGGGTTCCGGGAACGAGAGAGCAAACCGGGAAAGGAGACCAGCTTCGCCGCGGTTTGCTCTCGCGTTCCCGAACCTCCTGCAAACCGCAGGGAAGGAGACCTGCTTGCTCGGGGAACAGGAGAGCAAACCGCGGCGAAGCTGGTCTCCTTTCCCGGTTTGCTCTCGCGTTCCCGAACCCCCCTGCAAACCGCAGGGAAGGAGACCTGCTTGCTCGGGGTTCCGGGAACGCGAGAGCAAGCTGGGGAAGGAGACCAGCTTGATTACCAGAGGCTTCCTCCTTCCACGGAGGTCAAGAAAAGCGCTGGTAAGTGTTTACATTGGATTACCAGCGCTGGATCACCAGCGCTGGATCCTCTACACCCGAGACAAAACGGGAGTACGGCCAGCGCTGCAAACAGGGAGTTGCAGCGCTGGTGGTGCCCTGCAGATGTGTACACCTTCAAAGTTGCAGCGCTGTAACTCCCTCACCAGCGCTGCAACTTTCTGATGTAGACAAGCCCTAAGATACTTCAGCCATCCCCACCTTGCACTTCTCAGCCTTTACTATTAACCCAGCCTTTCGGAGTCGGTCTAGGACTTGTTTAACCTGGGACATGTGGTCCTCCCAGGTCTGGCTGAAGACGCAGATGTCGTCAATATATGCCACGGCAAAACTCTCCATCCCCCTCAGTAGCTGATCCACCAGGCGCTGGAAGGTGGCCGGCGCTCCCTTGAGGCCGAAGGGCAGGGTCAGAAACTCATAGAGCCCCAGAGGGGTGATAAAGGCCGATTTCAGCCTGGCATCTGCGTCCAGCGGCACTTGCCAGTAGCCTTTCGTAAGATCCATAGTGGTGAGGTACCGAGCACCTCCCAGCTTGTCTAGGAGCTCGTCAGGCCTGGGCATAGGGTAGGCATCAGATACGGTGATGGCATTGAGCTTTCGATAGTCCACACAGAACCGGATTGACCCATTCTTCTTGGGGACTAGCACCACTGGCGAGGCCCAAGGGCTGGAGGACGGCTGGATCACCCCCAAAGCCAGCATGTCCCTGACCTCTCTTTCAAGATCCTGGGCAGTTTTCCCACTGACCTGAAAAGGGGAGCATCTTATAGGGGGATGTGACCCGGTCTCCACCCTGTGGACAGTCAAATTAGTGCGTCCAGGCTGGTTGGAAAACAGCTGTCGTACAGATGCAGCACCCCTCTCATCTCAGCGTGCTGGCCCGGGGTCAGTTGCTCAGAGAGGGGAATCGCCTCCAGGGGGGAACCAGCTTTTGTCTCAGGGAACAGATCCACTAAGGGGTCATCTCCCTGCCCCTCCCAATGTCCACACACGGCCAACACCACATTCCCCCTGTCATAGTATGGTTTCATCATGTTCACATGGTACACCCGACGGTGATGTGCCCGGTTTGACAGCTCCACCACATAGTTTACCTCATTCAGTTGCTTGATAACCTTGAAGGGCCCTTCCCAGGCGGCCTGGAGTTTGTTTCTCCTCACGGGGATAAGAACCATCACCTGATTCCCGGTGGCGAAGGCACGGGCTCGTGCTGTGCGGTCATACCAGACCTTCTGCCTCCTCTGGGCTCGGGCCAGATTCTCCCTGGCCAGGCCCATGAGCTCGGCCAGTCTTTCCCAGAAGGCCAGGACATACTCCACCACTGACTCTCCCTCGGGAGCGGCCTTCCCCTCCCATTCGTCCCTCATCAGGTCTAGGGGCAAATATTGGTGTACCCCCACATCCTTGGGGCCCTCCTTGGCCCCCCATTTCAGGTGTACCCTTGCCACGGGTACCTTGAATGGGGTCCCGCTCACGCCCATCAGGGTCAGGTAGGTGTCGGGCACCATCCGATCTGAGGCCACCACCTCGGGCCGGGCCAGCGTCACCTCTGCGCCCGTGTCCCAGTACCCAGTGACCTTCCTCCCATCCACTTCCAGGGAAACAATGCACTCTTTCCGGAGGGGCAGCCCTGCGCCCACCCGGTAAACCAAAAACCCGGAACCTGGAGCATCCACAGGTGGTATGTTGCCAACCCCCCTTTCCTGGGAATGTAGCCCCTCCTCCGATTGGGTTTTTACCCAGTCCACCCTCTGCGGGTTGGGTCTGCTTGGTCTGTCCCTGAGCTTGGGGCACTGGGCCCGTATGTGACCTCGTTGGCCACAGCGATAGCAGCCCATATCTCGTGGGTCCCCTTGAGTGGGTTGGAGGGACCTGCCGCTGGATGTTCCCCTTTTGGGGGGGTTCTCCATAGGCCCCCTTTGGGAGGTCCCATGATGACTCTCTCTCTGCGTTGAGGCAGGCCTGCTCCTTCGACACTCCTCCCTGCCATCCCCTGCCCGACTGTCCACAAATTGGTCGGCCAGCTGGCCTGCATGCTGCGGGTTCTCCGGCTTCTGGTCCATCAACCACAGCCTCAAGTCGGACGGGCACTGCTCGTACAGGTGCTCCAGTATGAATAGGTCAAGCAGGTCCTCTTTAGTTTGGGCCCCAGCTGTCCACTTGCGGGCATACCCCTGCGCCCGGTTGACCAGTTGTAGGTATGTGACCTCACGGGTTTTACGCTGGCTCCGGAACTTTTTCCGATACATCTCAGGAGTCAGCCCAAACTCGCGGAGCAGGGCCTGTTTGAACAGTTCGTAGTCCCCTGCCTCCGCCCCTTTCAGTCGGCTGTACACCTCCACGGCTGTGGAGTCCAGTAAGGGGGTGAGAACTGCGATCCTGTCTGCAGGGTCAACCCTGTGCAGCTCGCAGGCATTCTCAAAGGCCGTCAGGAAGGTATCTATGTCCTCCCCCTCCTTACGCCGGGGCAGCAAGTGCTTATCAAAGCTCTTTGTAGGCTTGGGTCCCCCCTCACTCACCGCAGCCGGAGCCTCACTGCTCCTCAGCTGGGCCAAGTCCAGCTCATGTTTACGCTGGTTCTCCTTCTCCTCCCACTCACGCTGACGCTGGTTCTCCTCATGTTTACACTGGTTCTCCTCATGTTCACGCTGTTTCGCCTTCTCCTCCAGCTCTCGCCTCTTTAACTCGAGCTCTTCCCGTCTCAGCTCCCTTTCATATTCCAGCCGCCTCCGCTCCACGGATGCCGAGCGTTGCCGGGAGGATCCCCTGCTGGGGGGTGGGCTTCGCTGTGAGGCTCCCCTGCAGGCCGGGGGTGTCACGGTGCCCTCGGTATACACTGGGCTCCTCCCCGCCCTTCCCCTACGCCTAGGAAGGGGGGGTCTCGGGAAGCCCTCGTCTGCCGGCTGACCACTCTCAGCAGGGACAGACACTGGTGCCTGCGCTGCATCTGCTCGGCTGCTTCCCTCAGAGACAGGGCTCCGTTCATTCAACCGATCTTCCTCCTCCAGCCGAGCAATCAGCTGGTCCTTGCTGATCCTCCCTGGGTGCAGCCCCCTCTGCTTGCACAGCTCCACCAGGTCACACTTGCGCCGCTTGGCATACATCTTCCTGCTGGCCACTCACAGGCCGGGGCGCTCGCTGCTCCCCACGGTTTCCAGGGGGACCCCTAGTGCACCAGCCCTTCGTGAGGTCACCACCTCTCTGCCAGGGTCGAGCTGCCGACTCCTTCGCCCCTGGGACCGCTCGCTGCAATCCCCCGGGGGACCCTGTTACTGCAAAGTCCTTCTCACTGGGCACACACTCCCAGGGGTTAGTCACCCCTTCGTTTTACTGCTCCCCAGTCACTTACTGCAGGAAGCGCCATCCACGGGGTGCAGTATGTCCCGCCGCTGCCACCAGTTGTCACGGAGTGTGGGGGAGTCCGGCCCTGCACCCCTCTTCCTGGGACCCACAGTGACTCTCAGCCAGCCAGTAAAACAGAAGGTTTATTGGACAACAGGAACACAAGCTACAGCAGAGCTTGCAGGCACAGTCAGGACCCCTCCACCGAGTCCTTCTGGGCTTTCAGGGTGCTTGGATCCTAGCTAGGATACCCTGAATTCCGCCCACACAGCCCCAAGCCCAAACTCAAACTGCTTCCCTCCTGCCACTCCCTTCCTTTGTTCCCCTTCCCGGGCAAAGGTGTTGACCTTTCCCCTCCCTTACCTAGCTCAGGTTACAGGCCCTGGCATCTTCCATCCCCTAAAGTCCTCCCCTGCTCTCCCACTCCCCACACAGACAGTCCCTACTGCATCACACCCAGCAAGCAGCACCTGCTACAATGAGCCAGCAGAACTTCAGCAGCCTTCTGAAGGGCTCTAGCACCTGTTAAGGGTGTGGTTTGACACGAGAGCCTTATAGGGTGACTAGACAGCAAATGTGAAAAATCGGGACAGGGGTTGGGGGAGGTAATAGGAGCTTATATAAGAAAAAGACCCCAAAATTGGGATTGTCCCTATAAAATCGGGACATCTGGTCACCCGAGAGCCTTACCACCTTGCTGCCCCTGGCCTGGACTAAGCAGTCATGGACTGGGCTGCTGACCATCCTGTAGAATGTGTTCCTGTGCACAACCAAGGCTTTTTGAGAACATGTGGGGCCTAATTGTCAAAAATCTCAGCCTGAAGTACTTGTACAATTGCACACTTGCATTTGTGTGCTCAATTATTGCAACACATGCAAATCAGTAGCCTGTGTGTACTAATGACTAGCTAGGCACCTACCTATCTATTTGCATGCACAGTTGTTACTGCATGAGCAAATATAGGCATTTTTTTTGCATGCAGAAGCCGGCATCAAGGGTTCCACACTCTATGTGTAAATCATACACTGAAAGAGGAAATCTCCAGTACACAGATAGAAACCCTCAACATCTATTTATCTGTTTTTCTAAATGCTTGTTCTGCTTTTGAGGCCTCATGCACCGCCCTCCTTCCCCCCCGCCATCCCCCAGGACTAACAGCCCGCTAAAAGCTCCATGCCCTGTGAGACTGACAGTCATTTGGGACTTTAAGACTTTCAGGTGATATTTGAGAAGCAAAGGCATCAATAATTCCACACAGTGCTTAGGAGACTTATTGTCATGTATCGAACTATTTACGAGAGCCCAGTGAATGATCCACAGAGAATAGTTCTTCCAGTGAACTTAGCTACTTTGGGAACATTTACTCATTATTTGAAATTATTTGCCAAATAATATCTGCAATAAGTCCCAGTCTGAGCTGTTCGGTGGGAGCATTCAGCATGTGAAACTCCAGCTGGGTTGATTAGATTTGATTGGACAGTAGGTGTGACAGTTTGAGGAATATGTCCACATCCATTTATGAATTTCATGTGGTTTTATGAATGCAATCTGTAATTGCAACCAGTTTGTAATTGTAGATCAGATCATCCATTTTGCAGCATTTTGTAGTAGAGAGACTATGTAGAGGTGAGGGGAGGGAGGGAGGAAGGAAGATGTGACAGAGCAATCAAGGGCCATACACACTGAGCAAATTTCCCCTGCTCAAACAATAGGGTTTCTGTCAGCAGGGCCTGTGGCTTTGAATGGACTCTTTTCACAGAAATTTGTCTGGGGAGGAGGGGAGCTGGAATCCCACCCCTCCCCCATCTAATCCAATCTTTTTGACAAGGTAGCCGCTTTCGAAGCCAAGGAAGCCATTTCATTGCCAGGAACAGAAGACAAGCTGGAGTGAGTGGAGGAAGGAAGAACTTTACCTCCCCTAAGGTCTGGAACCAAACCCAGGACTCACAAACAAAACTCTCTTGTACTTTTTAAGAGTAAAGGATGTGTGTTTATGTTTAAGAAATCCCTTTGCTAAGCCTGTGTTTCCTTGTTTTACTGACACATTGCCCTGAAGGTATTAACTAGAAACCAGAGCTCCCACCACCAGGTGGGCTCTGCAAAGAACTTGTCAAAGTCTTGGTTTACACTTAAAATTTTGATCAATATAGCTACAGTGCTCAGGGGTGTGAAAAATCCACACCTCTGAGCATCATAGCTAAGCCAACCTAACCCCCGCTGTAGACGCAACAAGGTTGACAGAAGAATTCTTTCATCAACCTATTTACTGCTGCTCGGGGAGGTGGATTACCTACAGCAACAAAAAAAAACCCCTTCCATTGCCGTAGGAAGCACCTACTCTATGGCTATTATGTCACTACCAGGACCCAGGGGGTAGGAAGCATGTAGGATTCAGCAGTCAGATCCCATCACAACAGGCTGGTGTCCCTCCAGATTGGGGGACAAGACCAGGCCACGGCACAAGGTTTCCTATAAGGTGTGGGTTTTCTCCTGCACTGCCCCATATGCACAGAATGCCCTCCCAGAATTAACTGGGAAGGGCACTACTATCTTCCCCTTCCAAACCCACTGCTTCTGTAAGCCTTTCCAGGAATCAGCCAGTGTCTGGAGATTTGGACATGTCACTCGGGAATAGCTGATATTTCCTTTGATAAAGTAAGCTAACTTGCCTGTGTCTGTGCTACACCCAGTACAACAGGCAAGGAGCTACTGCAGTACAATGAAATCCTGGTGCCTGTGTTCTCTGACTCTGAGTGGTATCTCTTGGAATCAAGTCTCCCAGGTGAATACTCACAATTACTATTGCCAAATTCACCTTCTATAAATATTCTCTAGTATTTGCTTAAAATTTCCCTTGTACGTGAACATTCCTGCCAGCAAACTCGTTCAGCAGAAATGAATACTTGCAGAGCCCAGACAAATAAGGGGCATCAGAGAGGCAGCATGAGCCAGTGGACGGGGAACTGGCCCAGGGCTGAGGAGACCTGGCATTTATTCCCAGCTCTGCCACTCACCTGCTGGGTGACCCTGGGCAACACTTCACCTCCCTGTGCCTCCATTTCCCCTCACACTTTTTTTCTGTTTTGTCTATTTGGATAGTAAGATTTTCAGAGCAGGGACTGTCTCCTATTATGAATTTGTACCTGCCTAGCACAAGGAGGGCCTGATCTTAGCTGAGTTCTCTAGATGCTACCTTAATGCTAATAACAATGAAAAACAAAGCAGGAAAGGATTCAAGTCTTTATGCAGGTGAACATTCATAGATTTGAGGTATCAACCAAGCTCTGCTGTTTACCCAGAAATGTTTTTTTCAGGCACCTGAGCCTGCCTAATGCTGCATTCCCATCCCAGCTCAGTGTGCTCTCGATGGGCTGAAGAGTACACAAGCCCTCCACAGACCCCAACCAAAAGACAGCTTTTACAGGTTTAATTAGTTGACTACCTGGCTATTTTGATGCTCCCGTTATCAAAAAATATGTAAGTTATCCTGTGCAAAATACATAAGTACCATCTAGTCCCTTCTTTTTTGGTGTGTGTGGGTTGGGAGCTTCTGGTACACCCTGATATTGCCCCCTCCAGTGTCCTCACAGGATATTTTTGTAGAGCCACAATTCACGTTCCTCTGGCAGGAAAGAGGTCTGGCTGTAGCTCCTCTGGAATCTCACTGACAGTACTAACCAGAGCACCAGCCAGATGCTGTGCCTGCTCCCTCCATGACATTGCCAGCCGCTTTTACCCTGGGTGCTTGAGAAACTGAGAACACTTTCACTGCCACTAGGGTTGTCTCTTTTTACTAGAGATGGGGCTGAGGCGAAACACTGAACACCCCCAAATTCTGGAAGAGTTCAGAGCCAAAGCCTAGCTCTCTACCTCTGCCCTGTCACTACTTTTTGAAATGTGGCTCCTTAGCATTGCGCCAGCACGTTGTGATGCAACTGACTCTTGGAACATTGCATGGACATGCTTTTTCCCAGGCTCAAGACTAGAGCTGTTCCAAAAAATGGAATTTACATTCCAAATTGAGGACGACAAACTGAAATAGCAAAACTTTTCACAGAATAGGAGACCATGGTGCATCATGGGAGATGTAGTCTGCCCAAGGAGCTGAGCCCATATAGAAGGACAATGAGGGCATAAGATACCTAAATTACAACTCCCATAAGGCATCTTGGCAGATCAGGTGTATGCAAATTAACATCTGAATTTTTCATTTGAATGAAAAAGAGCTTTCAAAAGAGACTAATGGGAAAATGGTGGTCACTTTTTAAGACTGCCTTTTTTTGCTGGTACACAGAATATTGATCATTACTATTACCATTATTGCTTTATACTGTGGCCCTGACTGGAGGTCCCAGGCAGTGATCAGGCCCCATCATGCTAGGCACTGTGCACAGACAGAATAAAAAGATGGTTCCTGCCCACTACAGTTTACAGGGCCAGAGCTCAGCAGCAAATGGGAGATTACCCCACAAATAACTAATTATATGGATGGGACAGACTGAAGTCTATAGGACATTGGCCACAAAAGATTTATGATAGGAAAGGGGCTTATTAAGGCAGGACAGGAGGTCACCTCATATACAACTGGTTATGTGGACAGGGCTCATCAGGAGTACAGGAGATCGCTCCATTGAATATCTGTCCAGAATGGAGGATCTCACTGCTGAGTGAGAGAAATCACTCTACACTGGACATACATTCCCTGTAAGCTGTGCGGCTGGGAAGTCACTCAGCAGGCTATCAAGTGCCACACAGTTCAGGTTTCCCTCCCCCCACTGCCGTGTGCTGGCCCTGCCCTGGAGCTGCTCCCAGGAGCCTCCTGCTTGCTGTGCAGAGCAAGGGAGTGGAGTGCTGATCTCAGGTGTCCCCCTGCCCTGTACACCCTTTCCACAGAGCTGGGGGAGAGGGGGCCGAGATGCACAACAAGGCTCAGGTTGGAGGGAGCTTGCTGGCAGCTGCTGCTGTGTCTGAACTTGCTGATCTACTTAAAAGGTAGCATACTTAAAGGGGCATCTGTAACACACACATACTGTCTTTCACACTCGCCTCCCAACACATACTTATATTGTTGTTACTTCTTGGTACTTCTTTGAAAGTGTGTTATTTTAGTATTTTAGTATTTTGACTGGTCTATGCATTTCATACTTTTTATTTCTCTCTTACATTTAAATTTAATTCTTTGAGTAGTGAGTTCTAAAATGCCTAACCTGTCCTGGATGGAGTAATTATCCCTATGGTAACTTTTTAAAAATGTATATTATATCTAGGTTTTTAGTTTCTATTGGTGGCACACATCCGCACATTACCTCAATATGGTGCACATAACAAAATTCATTCTGCACATGGATAGAAAAAATTAGATGGAACACTGTACAGGACTGACAGAGGAGGATAGACAACTGTCATCCAGGATGGTTCTCATCTAACCACAACTTTACTTCCTACCCCAACTTTCCCCAGTGTGTTGTCTCACCTGGCTGTCAAGGCCTAACATCATTAACATGGAGAAGAAGAGAATCGACCAGAGAGGGGACATGGGCAGCTGCGTGACAACCTGCGGGTAGGCGAGGAAAGCCAGTCCTGGACCTACCAGAATGAAAATATATTGAAAAGTTTATATTTCTAAAGTGCTTTAACAATGAGGCATGTAGGAGCTCAGTACAATTATTAAATCGAGAGATGGCAACAGCAAAAACTTGCCAATATTTTAATATGGGCTCCATGAAAATCTGCCCCCTTGGCCTGTGCTGCACAAAGGAGAGGTGAGGGAATTGAAAATGGTTGAAAATGGACCCTCTTTGATAAGGTTGAAAATGGAATTCAGAATAAAAATGTCAGAATTTCCCACAAAAAGTAAACATTGAGTTTCAGCCAGCTCCAGGGTGACCAGATGTCCCTATTTTATAGGGACAGTCCTGATTTTGGGGTCTTTTTCTTATATAGGTTCTTATTACCCCCCACCCCCATCTCGATTTTTCACACTAGCTGTCTGGTCACCCTAGCCAGCTCTTGTGAGAATACTGATCGAATCAGAGCTTAGCTACTCGGTGGGAAAGCTCTAACAAAGGGCTAGGCCCATAAAGAGCCTCCTTAAGTGCAACAATCCCAAGTAACAGACAATCCAGGTGCAGAACAACAACAAACCTCAGAATTTCCTGTGTTGGGAACTTGAGTGGAAAGAGCACCTGAGGGTATGTCTACACTATGGGATTATTCCGATTTTACATAAACGGTTTTTTAAAAACAGATTGTATAAAGTCGAGTGCACGTGGCCACACTAAGCACATTAATTCTGCGGTGTGCATCCATGTACCGAGGCTAGCGTCGATTTCCGGAGTGTTGCACTGTGGGTAGCTATCCCGTAGCTATCCCATAGTTCCCGCAGTTTCCCCAGCCCATTGGAATTCTGGGTTGAGATCCCAGTGCATGATGGGGCCAAAACAGTGTCGCGGGTGATTCTGGGTAAATGTCATCACTCATTCCTTCCTCCGTGAAAGCAATGGCAGACAATCATTTTGCGCCCTTTTTCCCTGGATTGCCCTGGCAGACGCCATAGCATGGCAACCATGGAGCCTGTTTTGCCTTTTGTCACTATCACCGTATGTGTACTGGATGCTGCTGACAGAAGCGGTACTGCAGTGCTACACAGCAGCATTCATTTGCCTTTGCAAGATAACAGAGACGTTTACCATCCCTATTGCACCGTCTGCCATTGTAAATTGGTGATGAGATGATGGTTATCAGTCATTTTGCATCATTTGCATTTGGAAATTGGTGATGACGGTTATCAATCCTTTTGTATCGTCTGCTGCTGTCATGGGTGCTCCTGGCTGGCCTTGCTGAGGTTGGCAGTAGATGCATGGACAAAAATGGGAATGACTCCCTGGGTCATTCCTTTCTTTATGTTGTATCTAAAAATAGAGTCAGTCCTACCTAGAATATGGGGCAAGGATACTAGAGAACCAGAGAGCACAGCTGCTCCGAGTCAGAGTCCCAGAGATCCCGCAGAAATGATGAGCTGCATGCCATTCTAGGGGGTGCCCCTGCAACAACCCCACCCGTTGCTTCCCTCCTCCCCCAACCCTCCTGGGCTACTGTGGCAGTGTCCCCCCCCTCATTTGTGTGATGAAGTAATAAAGAATGCAGGAATAAGAA
Source organism: Gopherus evgoodei (assembly GCF_007399415.2). NCBI lineage: Eukaryota > Metazoa > Chordata > Testudines > Testudinidae > Gopherus > Gopherus evgoodei. The sequence continues at coordinate 253,776,043 of NC_044322.1, read as the reverse complement.
ACACTGAGTTTTTAGTGAGATAAAGTGAGGGGGAGGCAGCCTCCAGCTGCTATGATAGTCCAGGCAGGACATTAAAGGGTGGGGGGAGAGGAGCGCCGCCTCCAGCTGCTATGATGGTCCAGGCAGTACAGAATCTTCTTTAGAAATGAAAAGGGGGGCGGGGGGGCTGATGGAGCTTAGCCTCCAGCTGCTATGATGAGGACGGTTACCAAGTCTTCTGTACTGTCTGCCGGGAATGACCGGGAGTCATTGCCGTTTTCACCCAGGCGCCCCCAGCCAACCTCACCAAGACCAGCCAGGAGCACTCACAGGCTGATGATGACGATGGATACCAGTCATTTTGCACCGTCTGCCACCGGGAAGGGGATGCTGGTGTTCAGCGCTGCAGCACCCCATCTACCAGCAGCATGCAGTAGACATAGGGTGACACTGAAAAAAGGTGAGAAACGATTTTTTTCCCTTTTCATTCGGGGGGGGAGGGAGGGTATAAATTGAATACATACACTCTGAAACACCCGGGAAAATGTTTTTGACCCTTCAGGCATTGGGAGCTTAGCCAAGAATGCAAATAAATGCTTTTCAGGGACTGTGGGATAGCTGGAGTCCTCAATACCCCCCCCTCCCTCCATGAGCATCCATTTGATTCTTTGGCTTTCCGTTACGCTTGTCACACAGCACTGTGCTGAGTCCCTGCTGTGGCCTCTGTCTATCATAGCCTGGAGATTTTTTCAAATGCTTTGTCATTTCATCTTCTGTAACGGAGCTCAGATGGAACAGATTTGTCTCCCCATACAGCTCTCAAATCCAGTATCTCCAGTACGGTCCATGCTGGAGCTCTTTTTGGATTTGGGACTGCATTGCCACCAGTGCTGATCAGAGGTCCACGCTGGGCAAACAGGAAATGAAATTCAAAAGTTCGCGGGGCTTTTCCTGTCTACCTGGCCAGTGCATCCGAGTTCAGATTGCTTTCCAGAGCGGTCACAATGGTGCACTGTGGGATACCTCCCGGAGGTCAATACCATCTAATTGCGGCCACACTAACCCTAATCTGACATGGCAATACCAATTTCAGCGCTATTCCCCTTGTCAGGGAGGAGTTCAGAAATCGATTTAAAGAGCCTTTTATATCGATATAAAGGTCTTCGTTGTGTGGACGGGTGCAGTGTTAAATCGGTTTAACGCTGCTAAATTCGGTTTAAACGCATAGTGTAGACCAGGCCTGAGTCTATCAGGAATAGGCTTCCCAAATTCCTCTGGGACCCAGGCCATTCCTCACATCTTTTCAACTTGACAAAGAATTTGCGAAATGGCTCATTCCCAATCTCCTGAGCCATCCAGTCCTACAACTCTGTATCATCTCAGGAAATTGAATTACACACTTGCGCCCCAGTCGGGAAGGCTCCGTGAGAACACCACACTGATTGACAAAATGCTATTCACTATGATCACATCCTGAACATTTGGAACCTGTTTTCTTTTTTAGGGGTCATTTTCACTCACTTCGTGGGCCAGATCTTCAGTCGTGAAAATTGGCATTGCTGCATTGAAGGTAGTGGGGGCTCTGGTCTCGTAAGTTTAATAGAACTAGTTGTGCACGATTTATAAAAATTCTCCTCTAAAACTGGCCTTATTCTCTTCTCATTTATACCTCTGTAACTCCATTGAGCTTCAATGGCATTACAAAAGGTATGAGTTTGCAGCGTTGTTAGGGCAGGGGGAAAACAGAGGCTAGAGAGGTGAGCTGACTTGTCCAAGGTGACATAATAGGTCAGTAGTGGAGCTGCAAATAAAACCCAGCTTTCCTGACCCTCATGCCAGTGCCCCACCCACTGGATCACACTGCTAGTCTGAACACTACACATGCAATGTCTGTTTACCTGAAGATGCCAGCTCAGCGATTGACTTCTTGGTGATGTGACCCATGAATCCAACAATGGAGAAAATGACAAATCCTGCAAATATGCTGGTGGTGGAATTTATACAGCAGACGATGATTGAGTCTCTGGAAAAGCAAACACAAATGTGAGAAAACCTTCTGCATTTCTGGTCCAGTCAGCGAATCAGAACAGAATCAGAGTTAGGGGATGAGGAGAGGGTGAAAATGAGGCCTGAGTGTAACACCAACAGACCCTGGTCGTCAGCAGGCAGAACTGAACCTGGGACCTCTGGAGCTTAGTACATGAGCCTCTACTGCGTGAGCTAAGAGCCAGCTGGCTGTTAGTTAAGGCTGTAGAGCAGACTCCTTTTATCTCTCTCTCTAAGTAGTTTCAGTGCCACTAGATGTGACTGAACACCACACCCAGGAGGTGTGTGAGTTACATGAGCAGGCATGTTACTGTGCTGTGGACAGGTGACAGTGAGAGGTGAAGGTCAGAGGTGGGGTGGGTAACTTGGTGATGTCCTGTGGCCAGAAGACATTCAGATATGAGGATCAGTGGTGAGGCCTGGGTTGCATGCTGGTGAATTACAGACCGTGCAGCATCAGGTACTATGGGCCAGATTATGAGCCCCTTACACTGGTGAGTAGTTACTCACAGGAGTAGTCTCGGTGACTGCAATGGGAATACCCCTGTGACTAAACGCTTACCAATGTCACACAGGGGTTCACAGTTTGCCTCTGTGTGTCTTTCTGATTGTAGAAGTATTTGAAGAATACTGACTTGTATACATTGTTATGGAAGGAGTTATAGCTTCCCAGGGCAATCAGAGATCCCAACCCCAGTCCATAGGAGAAAAAGATCTGTGTGGCTGCATCCATCCAGACCTGCAAAGGAAGAACAAGCCATGACTCAGTATTCCGTAGCACTGTCGGAACATTCTGCATAATCCAATCTGCGATGGGCAAACTTTTTGGCCTGAGGGCCGAATCGGGGTTCCAAAACTGTATGGAGGGCCAGGTAGGGCAGGCTGTGCCTCCGCAAACAGGCTGGCGCCCACCCCCTATCTGCCCCTCCCACATCCTACCCCTGACTGTTCCCCTCAGAACCTTCGACCCACCCAACCCCCTGGGCTCCTTGTCCTCTGATCGCCCCCTTCCAGGACCCCCCCCAACCAGCCTCCCTGGGACCCCACTCCCTATCCAACCCACCCTACTCCCTGTCCCCTGACTGCCCCAACCCCTATCCACATCCCCGTCCCCTGACAGGCCCCCCAGGACTCTCAATGCCTATCCAAACCCCCCGTCCCCTGACCGCCTGCCCAGAAGCTCTGCCCCATCCAACCGCCCCCTGCTCCCTGTCACCTGACTTCCCCCAAGACCCACAGCCCCTTATCCAACCCCCCCACTCCCTGCCCCCTTACCATGCTGTTCAGAGCACCAGGACTGGTGTAGTGTATTCAATTAAAGTTTTTACAACAGCAGTTTCTTCCAGTCTACACATATCAATAACTGCTACAGATAGCACATTTCTACATGGAGCAATTTCACACACATTATCATGCAAGAAACTGCTACCTGTAGGCATTTGCTACATCAGGTAGCAGTTTTATACAATAGCAGTTTCTTACAATCTTATGTATCAGTAAAGGCTACCAGTAGCACAGTCCTAGGAGGAGCAGTTTAATACATTACACCTGCAGCTGTTCCCCTCCCCTGGCCCCGGCCACAGCCAGCCATGTTGCCGTGCAGTCTCACAGCTGCGCTGTCCAACAGGAGCTCACAGTCCTGCCACCCAGAATGCTGGCGGCAGGGTGAACTGAGGATGTGGGGGAGGGGCCGGGCGCTAGCCTCCTTGGCCAAGAGCTCAAGGGCTGGGCAGGATGGTCCCACAGGCCAGATGTGGTCCATGGGCTGTAGTTTGCCCACCTCTGGACTGCACTGACATACTTCAGAGATGAATGTTAATGTCCATCAACAGAATCCCTTCAGGCTGTGCAGTATTGACTCCTATGCTGTTTAGCTGGGACAGAAGAGCCTGCTGCAGTGAGATTCCCAGGTTGCTTGCACAGCAACTAACAGGAATAAAAATCAGTGCTGGAGATGGGCCCTGATTAGCATGTTCCTCCTACCTTTCATCTCGCTCTCAGCACTAAACTCTGATCCAAACCCAGATCTAAACTCTGCAACTCAGGCTCTGCTCTTGTCTGGCACTACTGACGAGAGAACCTCAAATGATTTCAAATTTGGGTTCCTTTCACATAAACACCTAAAAAGTTGGCTGCTTATCCAACCTAACCAGAGCTTCTGGGGCCAGCAAGGCAGGACTGGAAATCTCAAGAGAACACGCTTTCCCACTTCATTTCCACTACTTCCCACTTCCAGAAATGCCAGGAGAACAACTTTTCTCCCCCTACTTCAGCACTTCCAGAGTCAGCCTGAACTCAGGAGCACAGAGACAAGTGGAGATGAACAGTAATGGAAGAAAATTGTGAAGGGACAGATTGTGCTTTAAGACAGTAGCCTGTGTGGTATGGAGGTGGGGGTCCCAAGTGGAGACATGTTACCTCATGGAAGTGTAACCCACCCACCTCCTGGCACTGAGACGTGGGGGGGGGGGGCTCGGGATGTGCTTCCTCAGCTAGGGGAAGTATTTAACCCACACACCTTCTGGGTGTGGTGTTCTGTCCCATCTAATGGCACTGAGACCACCTAGAGAGAGATTAATAAATTTGCTCTACAGCCTTAGCTAAGAGCCATGCGCCTTTTAGCTCATGTGGTAGAGACTCATGCACTCAGCTCCAAGGGCCCAGGTTTGATCCTGCTCACCGACAACCAGCGTCTGTCAGTGTTACAGAAGCATAATTTCTCTTGTACTCAGGGGGATGCACATGCTGCACCTCCATATGGGAGGATGAAACAAGCACACCCCTCCAAATCAAACCAGCAATACAGGTTAGGGAGGAGGTGGGGGGGTACAGCCTTTGCTTCTCCTTTCTCTTCTTGGGGTTGCTAATGTCCCAGAGGGTTCTAGCAGAGAACAGCCCCTGTGCTTGGGAGATGCATAATAATAATACCTAGCTCTTATACAACGCTTTTCATCAGCCACAAGAAGGGGAGATCTCCTTCCGCCTTCCCCAACTTGCAGACACACCGAGAGCCAGCTGCAACCTGGCTCTAAATGAACATCCCAGAATCTTTACAATACTTTGGTTCAGGCTTTGGTTCCAGAAATGGGCAGAGACTGGGGGTGAGGCTGAGATTGTGTCTTAATTATTCTGAACCATTTTCTCCACTTCACAATGCAAGGGGAAGGGAAGGGGTCTGCTGCAGATCTGTACTTGGAGCAAGAGTGCCAACACTAGTGTTTTATCACAAGTGTCACCATAGCTGGTGTGTTTTCTTAAAGCCCCAGCCCCGGGAGTTAGCTGATCACATGAGAATCTCAGCCTTCATTGTTTAACAGTTATAGTTTCTAGCTTGCAGAGTTGCAGAGAAAAGCTGGAAAATGTGGCCCCTGTGTAACTTAAAGGCCCCAAACCCCGTGGGCTAATAAAAAGACTACAGAAGGTGTTTTTGTTATATATATGGCATGATGTTTAAACCAATCTTGTAATTTTTTTGCAGGGAGCCTTACTCATGGATTGGCAATACTGTTACAGTGCAGTGGTTCCTACAAAGAGGGACCATTGGGAGCTCTAGACAATCAGAACTATTCAGTTGTCATCACGTGTGCATGACGAGTGACCTCACAGACCTCTAAGGAATTGTTACTCTATAACAGAGAGAAACTTGCCTTCTCAAGCATCTCTACTGCACTGGGCTTCCCACTGAGGCAGGCAAACAGTATATGGCTATCACTTGCCATTTAAACACTTCCACCTAAAATAACAGCTATGTCTAACGCTGAACTCATACCTACATCTAGCACTGCAGGTATGGGCAATGTAGGGTTCCATTGCCTCCTCCATGTAGGATTGCACTATCCAACCCAAATAGCTACCCCTAGGGTACGTCCAGACTACCTGCCATATCGGCGGGTTAAAATCGATTGCTCGGGGATCGATATATCGCGTCTAATCTAGACGCGATATATCGATCCCCGAGCGCGCTTATATCAATTCCGGAACTCCATCAACCCGAATGGAGTTCCGGAATCGACACGGAGAGCCGCGGACATCGATCCTGCGCCGTCTGGACGGGTGAGTAATCCGATCTTAGATATTCGACTTCAGCTACGTTATTCACCTAGCTGAAGTTGCGTATCTAAGATCGATTTCCCCCCCCTAGTCTGGACCAGCCCCTAGACTAATCAGTGTAATGGAGCATCTGCCTGTCAGAGGGGCACGTCTGCAGTTGTGTAAATCAGCATCGCTCTAGTGATAATACTACAGGATTTCCATGGAGCGCCACTGATCTTCACCAGTTGTGGATCTGGCTCAGTTTTGTCTCTGACTGTGAAGACTGTGGCTACTGGGATTCTAAGACTCTAAGAGTGGGAGGGTTTTTTGGTTATGAGAGAAACTTGAAATGTTCAAAGTGCCAAGGAACTTGAATACAGCAGTGTAAGAGCTTTAAACATTGCAGGACCCACCTCAGACTTGGAGAGTTTGCTGAAGTCTGGTGTGATATAAAAGAGAATTCCCTCCTTGGCTCCTGGCAGAGTGACTCCACGGAAGAAAAGAATAATTAACATGAAGTAAGGGTAGGTGGCTGAGAAATACACAACCTGAGAGAGACAAAGGGAGATGTTAGTTGCGTAGTGAGGCACTCACATTCAGAGCTACAGCAGTGACTGATTCTCCTAGCTTCAGTGGGTTTACTCCTGATTTGCACTGGTGTAAGCGAGAAGTGAACTGGACTCTAGGGGCAGGTCTACACTACAGGGTTAAGTCGACCTAAGTTATGCAACTCCGGCTACATGAAGAATGTAGCTGTAGTTGACGTAGTTTAGGTCGACTTATTGCGATGTTTACACCGTGCTGGGTTGACAGGAGAAACTGTCCAGTCAACTTTTCTTATGTTTCTTGTTCTGGTGGAGTAATGGAGTCGATGGGAGAGCGATTTGTGGTTGATTTAGCGAGTCTTCACTAGACCCGCTAACTCAACCCCCGATGGATCGATCACCGCAGTGTCACTCCACGGTAAGTATAGACATGCCCTAAGTGTGTTAGTTCTTCCTGCCAAGACTGATAATTTGGGAAGGACATGGACTCCATGAAGTTTACATGGAGGGCTAATGGCTCTTTTGTAAGAAACTGGTTGAGACTTTTCTTGCATATTCTGTGTTATGTTTCTCTTCAAGTAATATTTCTGAATATTGGGGGTTTCTTCTACTAACGACAAAAGGCTTTACTGATCACATAAATTAGAGCCTGGTGTAACTGCAGCGAAAGGAGTGGAATTGCACAAGTGATGAATTTGGGCCAAAGAAGTCAGAGATGTAACCAATTTAAGTAATCTAGCCCTTATTTTCTAGTGATTTGCCTTGTCTTTCTTTATTTAAATGATTCAAGTAATGTTAGTTTGCCTGAAGGTGCTTCCCCCATGATTCTTGGGAGACTAATTCACAACCTAAGAAAGTTTACTGTGAAGAATTTTTTTCTGACATTCAGTCACTTTACTCTTTTCTTAATGTCATCCCATTACTCCAAGTTACGTCCTACATAACATATCCCAGTAGCACCATTTTCCCAAACTAAGCAATTTCTCAGGTGTTTCTTTTTTCTGGTACTGGTCTGTAATGTTATACATTAGGAAATAGCAATATGTTTCTGTTTCGAGGATCATCCTCAAAACTCAAAGTATGAGGTGATTCTGGATGCTCAATTTCTGATCCCCTAAAATAACCTGAGTTTCAGAGAGCGGGTGCTCAGGGAGGGGCAAAGGCCCCTTTACGGTGTTTCAAGTTGGGCTTTGAATGTAATTTTTTAAAAGCTTGGCTTAAATCTTTCCAAAAGTCTGAAAGTTCAATACTCAGTCCGGATATGCTATGGTTAAGAAGTATTCTCTATGCTTAGAATACCGCAACTCCTGTGGCAATTTTTACCACTGTGAAAGGTAAAGAATTTAATGGCACACACTCCAATTCTTCCTTGCAACACAGTAAACTCTAATTACAGGTACTCAAAATTGAATCTGGAGGACATTTCACCATGAGAGAGGAGTACAGTAATAAAAGGCAACACTGTATCGCTAGATTATTACAAAGTACCTTTCCAGTCCACTCTACTCCTTTCCAGATGGAGAAATAGACCAGAACCCATGCTAAAGCGAGAGTGCCTGCTAGGGGCCAGCGGATGTTACCTGGCTCCCCCAGGCCACCAGAAATCTGGTGCATGTTCCTCCTGCAGACAAAACACATGGAATTAGAAAAAGGTATAATCTACATGAATGATTTGAGATTCCAGACACAGGCAGAAGGAATGAAGGATGGGGGTGAGCCCAGATGCGGGCAGAGGGCACAAAAGGTGGGTCGAAGCCCAAACATTGGCAAAAGACATGAAGGTCAGAAAGAAAATGAGATATAGTGTGATGGACTGAAGGAAGAAGGATGGATGATGGGAGGTGTTTTGACCCTCATTGCTCTGTCTGAACATTTAACTACACGTGAACTGGACATTTAGCAGGAATGCCCCCTCTGGAGACAGAAAGCACCCATTCAGCATGGTCTGGTAAACAACTTCATGCCTCCAACAGAGACTTTCAAAGCTACTTTCAAACGGATGAGCAAGAAGCCCCCATGAATTGATGAGATGGTCCCTGCAGTGGTGAAACCTGACTTAGGCTGGAGACGTACTCCCAGAACTCGGTCACAGCGCTGGTCAGGTTGGTGGTATCATTGAGGGAGTAGTTGGAAAAGCATCTCTCTGTGTTCCAGGCATTGCCACAGCTTTGCCATGGCAGATCCTAATGGGAAGAGGAAGGGGAAGATACAGTTAGGGAAGCATGGCTCAGTTCTGTTCTCGACATGATCTCTTCTGTCAGTCATGTTTCCCTGCTTCATTGCCCTGTTATGATTTAGAACATACTTGTTTGTTAAGCTGCTCCCGTCTCCATTTGAATTAAAAAGTCACATTCTAACAACAGGATATTCTGTGGGTTGTGGTGAGGGAATGTGAGGACTTCCTCGAGGGTAGGAGGTGTTCAGGGGGTGTGGAAACATGAGGCAAGTTGAGGGGCAGGGTAGGAACAGCTAAGTCTGAACATCTACAGTGCAATTTTATAGCCGGAGCCTGAGGCAACTGACCATATTCATCTCTGGTCTATTCACTTCAGTGGCGCAATCCCAGGGAGGAATATCTCCAGGTAGGACTATGATTAAGGAGTTTTTGATGTGGCAGGGGTAGGGGATTGTGTGGTATTTATTTATTTTTGTCCCACTTTATCTTACTCTAGAGGTGGGCCTGAGCGGCAAAATTCAGACAGGGTTTGATTTAACACCCCCTTGATCCAAATTTTTGGGATGCTCCAGTCTGAGATTTTGATTCAGACCCATCTCCACTTAATTTAAAAAAAACTGATGGTGTAGCTCTGATACCTGTGAGCTCCTTGAATCAAATCACCGATCTTCTACTTTGAGGCACATAATGATCTGCTTTATTGGTCATGTCTGTACTGCTTGGGTGCATAGGCAGCACTGACAGAACTCCCAAAGTCCTGCTCCAAGGTGTAGTGGGCTCAGGATGAAAGCTGGGACACAGACTCTTCTTTTGTGGTTGTAAAGCAGGGGTGGGCAAACTTTTTGGCCCAAGGGCCTCATCTGGGTGGCAAAATTGTATACAGGACCACGAAAGTAGGGCTGGGGCAGGGAGGGGGTGCGATATGCAGGAAGGGGCTCAGGGCAAGAGGTTGGGGTGTACGAGGGGTGTAGAAGGGGACTCAGGGCAGGGGGTTGGAGTACAGGAGGGGTGTGGCAAGGATTAGGGGGTTCATGGCAGGGGGCTGGGGTGCAGGAGGGGTTCAGAGTGCAGGCTCCAGCCCGACGCCTCTTACCTCGAGCGGCTCTGGGGTGACAGCAGTGTGCAGCAGAGCTAAGGCAGGCTCCCAGCATGCCCTGGCCCCGTGCTGCTCCCAGAAGTGACCAGCATGTCTGATAGTGGCTCCTGGGGGTGGGGCAGGCAGTTCCACCACACGCTGCCCTTGCCTGTGGGTACCATCCCTGAAGTTCCCATTGGCTGCGGTTCCCCGTTCCCGGCCAATAGGATCTGCGAGAGGCAGTGCCTGCAGGCGAGGGCAGCACTCGGAGCCCACTGGCAACTCCCCTCCCTCAGGGGCTGTAGGGATGTGGTTTCCGCCAGTTCCAGAAGTGGCATGGGGCCAGGGCAGGCAGGGACCCTGCCTTAGCCCTGCTGCACCACGGGGCTGGCAATCCCACAGGCCAGACTGAAAGCCCTAATGGGCTGGATCTGGCCCATGGGCCGTAGTTTGCCCTCCCATGTTGTAAAGTCTTGTTCAGGAATATGTAGGGGATCTACCTGGACCACAACAGCTGACACTTCTACACAGGGCCGGCTTTAGACCTATTCCACCAATTCTCCTGAATCGGGCCCCGGGCCTAAGAGGGCCCTGCACCCAGTGAGAATTCTTTACCTAGCTAGAGGCGCCTTTTTAATTTTTACTCACCTGGCAGTGCTCTGGGTCTTCAGCAGCATTTCAGCGGCCGGTCCTTCACTCTCTCCGGGTCTTCGGCAGTACTTCAGCGGCGGGTCCTTCGCTTATTCTGGGTCTTCGGAGACACTTCAGCAGCGGGTCCTTCAGTGCCACTGAAGAACTGGAGTGAGTGAAGGACCCACTGCAGAAGTGTCGCCAACGACTCAGAGCACCGCCTGGTGAATACAAGCCCCGTGTGTTTTTCTACATTTTTTTTTTAAGTCATCCCTGCCAGGGCCTCATAGAAATTGTTTGAATTGGGCCCCGCACTTCCTAAAGCCGGCCCTGCTTGTACAAATTGCTAATGTAGGGTTAAGAGAGAACAACAAATACTGCAGGCGTTCAGAAGGCACTGGAGACTACACCCATAAGAACATTTTGACAAATGGCTTCACAGATGCTGGAAAACATAATCAAATAAAAACTGAAGCAGGACTAAACTATGGTACATGTACAGCATTTTAATAGGTGGTTCTAAACAAAATAGAATCCCACAGGACCCATGGAATTAGAAATCTTTATGTCTATGGATTGCTAAGGGAGCTCTTCTCAGCCATTAGATTGATAAGAATGGTTCAGTTGTGAAGAAATGTACTTCAGACTTGAGGCTCCATTCTGATCTCTTATACACTGGCACAATTTCCCGATTTAGGACAGCATCCCGCTGCAGTCAGTGGGACTTAAGCCTATGCTAGAAGTCATTTGCTTAAATGCTGTCCTGTTTAGGGGATAGATGTAAGCACGTGCTTAAGTGCTTTTCCACTGGAATCAATGGAATGGGAGCAGTGTAAATAGGGTCTAATTAAGTTCACAACCAAACCCATGGTAATGAGACAATCTCATGAAGAATCCATTTTAGAAACATATCACTATTACCATGACTGCTGCTCTCTGACTATGATAGACAGAAACGAGAATGTGAAAGGCTGTGGGGCAGAGGGACAGATTTCTAAGATTTATAAAGGGAACATATTCCCTAAAAGAACACAGCACACAGTAATGCAGAACAGGTGTACTTGTGGCACCTTAGAGAGTAACAAATTTATTTCAGCATAAGCTTTCATGGGCTACAGTTCACTTCTTCGGATGCATAGAACGGAACACACAGACAGGAGATATTTATACATACAGAGAACATGAAAAGGTGGAAGTATGCATACCAACTGGAAGAGTCCAATCAATTGAGATGAGCTATCAGCAGCAGGAGAAAAAAAACCTTTGAAGTGATAATTGAGATGACCCATAGAAGGTGTGAGGTGAACTTAACATAGGGAAATAGATTCAATTAGTGTAATGACCCAACCATTCCCAGTCTCTGTTTAAACCTAAGTTAATTGTATCTAATTTGCATATTAATTCGATTTCAGCAGTCTCTCTTTGGAGCCTGTTTTTGACCTTTTTTTGTTGCAAAATTGCCACTTTCAAGCCTGTCACTGAGTGGTTAGAGAGGCTGAAGTGTTCTCCCACTGGTTTTTGAATGTTATTATTCCTGATGTCAGATTTGTGTCCATTTATTCTTTTGCGTAGAGACTGTCCGGTTTGGCCAATGTACATGGAAGAGGGGCATTGCTGGCACATGATGGCATATATCACATTGGTAGATGTGCAGGTGAATGACCCCTGATTGCGTGGCTGATGTGATTAGGTCCTATGATGGTGTCACTTGAATAGATATGTGGACAGAGCTGGCATCGGGCTTTGTTGCAAGGATAGGTTCCTGGGTTAGTGTTAATGTTGTATGGTGTGCGGTTGCTGGTGAGTATTTGCTTCAGGTTGGGAGGTTGTCTGTAAGCGAGGACTGGTCTGTCTCCCAAGATCTGTGAGAGTGAGGGATCATCTTTAAGGACAGGTTGTAGATCTTTGATGATGCGCTGGAGAGGTTTTAGTTGAGGGCTGAAGGTGATGGCTAGTGGCGCTCTGTTATTTTCTTTTTTGGGCCTGTCCTGTAGTAGGTTGCTTCTGGGTACTCTTCTGGCTCTGTCAATCTGTTTTTTCACTTCAGCAGGTGGGTACTGTAGTTTTAAGAATGCTTGATAGAGATCTTGTAGGTGTTTATCTCTGTCTGAGGGAGATTCCTGTTGATGATAGCTCATCTCAATAGATTGGCCTCTTACAGTTGGTATGCGTGCTTCCACCTTTTCATGTTCTCTGTATGTATAAATATCTCCTGTTTGTGTGTTCATTTTATGCATTCAAAGAAGTGAGCTGTAGCCCATGAAAACTTATGCTGAAATAAATTTGTTAGTCTCTAAGGTGCCGCAAGTACTCCTGTTCTTTTTGCAGATACAGACTAATACTGCTGCTACTCTGAAATCTGTCATAATGCAGAACAGTTGATGTCATAGGATGTCTCAGCAACAGATCCAGTAGCTACATTAAGCGAGCCCCTTTGCATAATCTGTAAACTGTATGTTGTATATTTCATGGTAGAGACAGCAAGTAATATGTTAAACTCCACATTTCACGAGAGAAACAGAAATTGTCAAAATTACACAGAGCCATTTAAGGTTTATAGAAATGGCTGAAACTCACCGCAGTGAAAGAGTTGAAGAGATAGTACAGTGCCCAGGCAATGATGACAATGTAATAGATATTCAGCCAGAACGAGAGAACCACAGCAGCCAGGCCCACTCCTAGGAGAGAAGAAACAGAGCATGCTCAGCACAAGCCATCCAAAGTCTGTGGAGTTGTATTGAGCAGATGGATACAAGCCTCCTGTGATGAAGTGGGGTTGGCAAGCCAAGAAGTGACTGCACGGAGGAGAGGTGAAGGTTTGTACACCTAGGAAATGTGAATCATCTCACAGAGATCACTAAGTGACAGTGCACGGTGCCTCAAGTTCACTGATCAGCCAATGAAGGCTTGTTCGAGTGTTATGCCTCTCTCCCATGTTTCAAAGATTGAATGATAGTGTCTTTCAGTATGCTGTTAGCAGAGTTGTATGTGTGGAGCTCTCTGAAAATCAAAGAGGGGGAACCAGCTGTGTCTTGCCTGCTCCTGTAGTTGAATTAGTCTCTCTTAATAAAAACACTTATTCTAATTCACCACTAGCCTCTTGTATGTTGTTACTGTGAACATAACAACAACAGGTTTACTCCCAACTGGGAGAGAGCCAACCTTCTAGTGTACAGTAAACAGGGTTCTGCTGGTACACAGTAGTACTGTCCTCCCTATCAACTTACTGCATCTCATGTTAAGTACAATCCTGCTATGCCAGGTGGCTCCGTTCAGTCATTTGCCTCCATCAAGGCAGTGTTGTCTGCCTGAGTGTTTTGTCACTATCAGAGGTCATTCAAACAGAGAGCTGGGGTGTTACTGATGCCTAGACATCATGGTGAAGGGGATCCTACAAACACCATAGATCAGCTATAACAGTCTGCAGGGACCCACTACCATTTCCCCAAGGGCTTATGTCCCAGTCCCTGAGGTGCTGCTTCCCATTCCAGTAAATGGTTTCGGCTCTAAAGCTAGATATATGGCATCAGCATCATGGACTTACAGCACAGTACCTTTGAACATGGGCGCTAATTTCCAGACCCCCAATCCGCCAACAGAGGTATACTGGCCGAGAGCTGTCTCCAGCAGAAAGAGAGGAATCCCAGCAAACACTAGCGTCAGAAAATAGGGAATCAAGAAAGCCCCTGGAAGAACAAACAGCTGTTAGCAGCAGGTTCTGCAAGGTCTCATCACCACAAGACTTTTGGGGCCCTGGCCACCTCTTCTTCCCAAGAAATGTAAAGCTCAGCTCACAGTCACTGCACAAATCCCCGGGTTCACACTGCAGTCCCAATGCTCTGTTCAAGCTCCAGTTCTCAAGCAACTATGCCACCCCCAGCTTTCATCCCCCTGTTCAATAGTGGCACAAGTATGTTCCGTGGTGGACTGTATCTTTCTCTATCACTTCTTTCTTCTCACATCCCCATCACCCTCTACCCAAGCACCCATGTGCCAATCTGATTTCATCATTCTAGATATTCATACCACACTCATCAATGTGATATCTGAGACCCAGGCAAGAAAATAGAAACAGGAACTGGTAGTTCATGGGCAATTTGTTCTCTCTCTCCCCATCAGCCCAACAGCAGACAGGAGTCTTTGGCATTAGCCATTAGTTCATTTGTTAGCTATTGTGTTATTGTCACAGAAAAGCTAGGGAAAACCAGCTGGGTCTTGCAGCTGGACCCGCCGGCAGCGAGATTTGAGGTCAGTTGGATTTCTTGAGGAAGGCAGTTCTGCAGCCATAGGATGGCTGTTGAGAAAGCTCAGACTCCAGCTTTCGCGGGTCTAACACAGGTTGTAGAGAGGTCTATTGCCCTTAGGATGGATGCTGTCACAGAGGGTCCTGATTGTGGAGAGAGTGGTGGTTGCTCAGCTACCTCAGACCCAACCCCCTGAGCTCTGAAGATTTGCACCATGACTTTGAACGGGCACTCTGTTCAGGGCCGCCCAAAGGGGGGGGGCAAGAGGGGCAATTTGCCCCGGGCCCCGGGCTCGCTCAGGGGCCCCAGAAAACTCTTGCGGGGCTGGGCCCCGGAGCTTCTTCCGCTCCTGGTCTTCGCTGGCAGGGGATTCCTTCCACTCTGGGGCGGAAGGACCCCCCGCCATAGCACTACCACTGAAGCGGGACCTGCCACCGAAGTGCAACCCAGTCTTCGGCGGCAGGGGGCCCTTCCATTCAGGGACCCGCCGCCGAAGTGCCCCGAAGACCCGGGATGGGGGCCCCCCGCCACCGAATTACCGCCGAAGAGCTAGCTGCACTTTGGCGGCGGGTCCCGCTTCGGCGGTAATTCGCCGGCGGGGGGCCCCCACCGCGGGTCTTCGGGGCACTTCAGCGGCGGGTCCCAGAACAGAAGGGCCCCCCACTGCCAAACAGGGCCGGCTCTAGACATTTCGCCGGGTGGGGGGTCCCCTGCCGCTTGCCGGTCCCACGGCTCCAGTGAACCTCCCGCAGGCATGGCTGCGGAGGGTACGCTGGTCCCGCAGCTCCGGTGGACCTCCCGCAGGCGTGCCTGCGGATGCTCCACCGGAGCCATGGGACCAGTGGACCCTCCGCAGGCACGCCTGCGGGAGGTCCACCGGAGCCACCTGCCGCCGATGGCCCCAGGCCCCCAGAATCCTCTGGGTGGCCCTGACTCTGTTTAACGAGGAGGGAGTGATATGACTGGAGCGCTGCAGTGAAACACTCTTGCCTCCCAGGGTCACACAGCAGAGGGCTGCTGCACTCTGGATTAGCTGGGTCCCTCCCATCCTCTCAGAATTTGCATCTTCAGTCTCAGGTATAGGGGTTTGCAATAATCAAGCCTGTACAACCTAAAATCATGGATCACTGTGGCTGGGTCCATCTCTGACAGTATTGGGCTCCATCAAACCACTAGGGATGGCTCTGCAGAGACACATCACATCATTCAGGACTGCTGACTCAGCGGGTAAACAGCTGAAGCCCAATGGGAGCTGGATAGACAGCTGAGCCTCACAGGGGGAAGTTGGCTTCAAGCCCCTTTACATGCATCTAGGGCAGTGATTCAGGAACATAAGTTGGCAGCAGGTGGCAGGGGGACACGGTCAGTGTGCTGCGGGCAAGCAGCTTGACGGCCGTGAGCTTGAACTCCCAGCTGGCAAAAAGTGCTGGCTTATATTCAACTTCTTGACTTAAAAAAACCTCTCCAACACTGTCATAGAAACATGCCAATCAGCACCCCTTGCTGCATTCTAGCTAGCGATGCATGCCCGCAAGCCAGAAATCAGAGTCAAGCCTTCTAAGAACTTTGGGAAAGGTCAGATCCAATCTCTGAGGCTATTAGTATTCAGTCATATTGTGGTCGATCCTAGACATGGACAAACCGTGATCGGGGCCTTGCATCATTGGTCACTCTATTATAACCTTCTGGGAGGAAAATTACACCCTGGGCTGAAATGACATGGAGAAATGTTAGTAGAACTAAAAATGAGCACACTGAATTTTGAGTGCAAAAACAAGGGTGGGACTCAGGAGATCTGGGTTCTGTTCCAGTGTGATCAGGGGCAAGTCAGTCTCTTGGAATGAAAATAATTTTTCCTTATTCTCCTCGCCTTGTTTCCCTTCTCTATTTAGATTTAGCTTTTTGGAACAGGGACTGGGTTTGTACTGCACCTGGCACAATGCAGCCCCAGTCTTGGTTGGAGCCTCTAGGCACTAATGTGATACAAACCAATACTGCTAATAATTAGTAAAGAAAATGGCCACCACTGCCCACTGATTAATTGTTTGTAGACTTAATCAAGGTCAAATGCCAGTCATAAGCAGTTAAAGAAACATTCACTATCAGGTATGCACAGTCTAAATTTCTCATCAGACAATTGTTAGGACCTACTGAGCTACATTCAGTGCTAAGGGTATGTCTACCTGGGATGAATCTCACCCTCACTGTATCCCTGATTACAATACAGATCAAATCGACTGAGAGTTGAGCTGATGTGACAGCAGTAAGTGAAACGACAATATTGTCATTCCATTCAATTTGCCTGTGCGTAATGGAAGCACAACTTTGCTTTCAACATTGCATGTGCTGATATATAATTGGAGTTCCACCCACTGTCTGCTCAGCAGTGGAGGTGCCTCAGCCTCGGCACAGAAGGCATTGCCTACCCGGTTCTGAGTCAGATGCTGACTGATCCTTCCTCTCTGCTTTCAATTGGCTCTGAGCAGTGCTTTGTGTGTCCCTTTGCCAGCTTATTTTCAGACATCAGCAGCCTCCACTGCTGCTCACTGTGGCAGGCTGCAGAAACAGTTGCTTGATGGAAGCCAGACTGGAAGAGGACCAGAGGAGTGACTGATGGAGACAGCAATGGAATACGCTGCATGGACCAGCAGCATGGGGCCTTGAAACTATGCAGGCACAGAGCACGACTCTACATTTCCTGAGAGCAACGTTTCTTATAGCAACTGACAAATTTGCCAGGCTCATCCAGCATTTTCTGAACATCCTGATGGATTGCTCTGCATCCCTGCCTCTGCTGTGTTGGAGATCATATAGTGCTGGATTTGTAACACTAACAATAACACTTGGCACTTCCCTCCTCGGGGCTCAGCATGTTTTGCAGAGAAGAATTATTTTAGCCTCATAACACCCCTGAGATACCTATTATTATCTCCAATTTAGTTATGAAGAAACAGCCTCGCTGAGGTGCTGTGACTTGTCTGAGATCATGCACCCACAGAGTGGCACACCCAGCAATAAAAGCCACCTCTCCCATAACTCAGTACTGCCCCATAAAATCATTATTCCTTATGAATTGACATAAGAAAATAGGAACAGAAGGGAGAGACACCCGGGCCACCTCACCTGGTCACCAACAGTAGTCGGTGCCTGATACTTCAGAGGAAGCTGTAAAAACTCATAGCACACCTAATTGTGTTAGATTAGCTATTAGGAAGAACTTTCTAACTATAAGGATAGTTGAGCACTGGAATAGACTTCCAGGGGAGGTTGTGGAATCCCCATCTTTGGAGTTTTTTTAAGAACAGATTAGACAAAGCTCTGTCAGGGGTGGTCTAGGTTTACTTGGTCCTGCCTTGGTGCAAGGGGTTGCACTAGACCATTGGTTCTCAACCAGAGGTCCAGGGCCACAGACAGGTTTCAGGGAGTCTGCCAAGCATGGCCGGTGGTAGGCTTCTTAGGGTCCAGGGCAGAAAGCCAAAGCCCTGCTGCGCAGAACTGCAGCCAGGGACCCCGAAGCCCATCACCCGGGGCTGAAGCCAAAGCCTGAGCATCTCAGCTCTGTGGTATGGGATCTCGGGCAATTGCCCTGCTTGCTATCCCTTGACGCCAGCCCTGGATTTTATATGCAGAAAAACAGTTGTGGCACAGCTGGACCAGGGAATTTTCATAGCATATTAGGAGGGGCCTCAGAAAGAAAAAGGTTGAGAACCCCTGCACTAGATGACCTCTTGAGAGTCCCTTCCAGCCCTACATTTCTATGATTCGATAATGTGCTGTGATAGAATTTTATGGGCAGAGTATTGTCTAGTGGTTAGTGTAGGGGACAGGGAGTCAGGACACCTGTGATCAGTTGGAGGGGTCTCTTTCCCCAACATGCAAACTAGATGAAACACAAAGGCAATGTCAGACATGGGACAACAGTACAGTGAGGAAGGGGTGGGAGAGAGAGCTCACAAGAAGGACAAGCAGGTCAGAGAGGAAGTGAGTTTTTAGGAGGAATTTAAAGGAGAGGAAAAAGAAGACTGGTGGCCTAGGAGGGAAGATTTTTCAAGCACAGAGAGCAGCATGACTGGAGGGGGAAAAACCAAGACTGGGAAAAGATGGAGTGGGGGAAGTGAAGAGGATGGGGAAGGAAGTAAGAGGAAATGTGAACCTAGTGACAACTGGAGCTGAGATTATTGGTAGTGTTGGAGGCAAGGAGTAGTTTGAGCTGGACATGGTAAGGGATGGAAAGCCAGTGAGACAAGTGGAGAAAGTGAGTGACATGGATGACGCAGTGAGAGAGGAAGGTGACGTTAGCAGCAGAGCTTTGACAAAATGGTGGAGAGGGAGAAGAGGACTACAGAAAATCGAGGCCATCTGGGTACTTCTATGACCACCATCACTGGAGTATCTTAGTGCCTCAATCACTGGTGGATTTTATCCCCGTGAGCCAGGCTAGTACAAATAGCCCCATTTTCTAGAGGCAGAATGGAGACACAGGATAGATTATGTGACTTGCCAAAGGCACAGGAGTCTGTGGCTGAGCGGGAAATTCAATCCAGTTCCCTTGATTCCTAGTCGAGTGCCCTGCTTCTATGAGACCATCACTCTCACACACTTTAAGAGATGACCAAGGTGAGGCCAAGGGATTTAGCCAAGGGGGCAGTAAGGAAAAGAGGGATTTTAATGGAATTTGAAGAGTAAGAGGTGATAGCACTTAGCAAGACACTGGATACATGAAGAGAACGGATCTATTTCCAGCTGTGCCACAGAATTCCTCGGTGACCATTGTTAAGTCACTTTAACCTCTCTGTACCTCAGTTTCTTCACCTGTAAAATGGGGATAGTAATACTAACTTCTCTCACAGCTGTGTTGTGAGGCTTAACTCATTCATGCCCCTACGATCCATCTGTGGGTGAAAGGCACTGCTGTATGGAAATGCAAAGCATTACTATGATTTCTTCCTGATCTCAACTGGCAATTGGTTTATGCTGCCTCAGTATATCTGATGTGGTGAATCATGGGTACACTGAAGGCAGGACAGGAGGGAAAAGGATCAGTCAGTGTGCAGATAAATTTCAAAGCACTAACTACATCCTGGGTGGAGGCAGATATAAAGGAAAACATGTGTTTAGCATTCTATGCTCACCTCCTCCATTCTTGCCACAGAGATATGGAAACCGCCAGACATTGCCCAGCCCAATGGCATAGCCAACACAGGACAGCAGGAAGTCAAATTTGCCCTTCCAAGAACCTCTGTCTGGGAGCTCCTTCATCTTCTTGGTGCTTCCATCTCCTTGGGCGATTGGCTCAAATTCCTCAATGGCTGCCTGCTTCACCTCGGAGGGCGAATTTAGCTCCACAGACGTGTTGTCAATCTTCCCCATCGCTGCTCACAGTTACTGCATGAGTTGGAGGGGCGTGAATGACACTCTCAGTCCCAGCTGATCTCAGATTAAATAGGACTGGTGGGTTGGACAAAGCTCCTGCTGGTGCTTCTGAGGAGACAGTAGAGGGAGAAGTTGCTCTTTGCCCGAAACAGTGGGATAGGGACATAGGACTATGAGCCACATCCTCCTGAATGCTTGTGACTCTTTGTATAGCCTTCAGCAAGTCATGCAAACTTTTCCGCACCTGTTCCCCAGCTGCCCCATATTACAAACCCAACACAAAGAGCTCCTCTGGAAAGGTGCAGGGCCGGGGGGCAGGTGGGAGGTGCAGAGGGTGTTGGGGGCCAGGCAGGGGGTGAGGGTTGGGGATGGGGTGTGCAGGGGGCAGGGCTGGGGGTGCAGGCTAGGATGGTGCAGAGGGCTGGGCGGGGAAAGACCAGGTCCTGCTGTAGTTGAGCTGAGCAGCTCCAGGGGAAAAGTTGCAGGGAGCTGGAAGGTTCTGGCCCCAGGGGCTGGAGGAGGCCAGGGGAGAGTTGCAGGGGGCAGATGGGGAATGAATTTCTGCTGCAAACTTCTAAGAAGGTAGGAGGGGGACAGCACAATGAAGTTTTGCTTAGGGTGGCAGATTAGCGGGAGTGGCCTCTGGGGATAAGGGGCTGTGTGTAAGAGAAGCAGGACACTGTCTCCTCTTTGGCTCTTCCTCTGCTCATGGAAATAGGATTTTGTAAATAAACAGGACTGCATCAAAGAAATACCTGACTATCACCAATTTCTACTGCTAACTGGAACAACCTGCAACACGCTGCGTTTGGCTAACTGCTCGGATCAAAGGGGGTCACAACATGAAGATGGCTTCCTGTGCCATGGCATACCCTCCTGCATTTTGTTGTGACGTTTGAGTCTCTTTTGTTGCGCAATATTGCTGTGCAAATGTATCTAATCATCATTTTCTACTGGCAATCTCTCCAGATGAAATTCACCCCTGTGCTGAGGGCCAGCATGGGCCACTCAAGTCCCTTTGAAGCCCTCAACATAAGGCAGAAGAGCCTGATTCAAAGCCCACTGAAGATTCTCATTGACCTGAGGCCCTAAGTAGAGGACATAAGCCATGCGCTGGCCTTGTGTTGGCACCCTGCACCAGGTAAATTTAACCTCCACTAAGCGGAGCCTGTATTATACTCAACAGAACCATCCTCACAATCCTCCAGAGAGATTTGTTGGGGCAACAAAATTTGCAAATTCAAAAAATAATAGAGCAAGTATTAGAATATAAAATAATGCAGTGAAGAGACAGCAGTGTCTAGTGGCTAAGGCTAGCCTGAGGCAAGTCATTTAACCTCTCAGTCTCAGTTTATAGAGATAATAATATACATTTGCCTCACTGTGAGTACTCATTAGCGAATGATTCCAAAGGGCTTTGAACATAATGTAACTACCACAAACATGCTAAGTGGTATTATCAGGTCCTAGCAACTACAGTGATTGGCATCCTATTAAATACAATAAATTTTCTTCTGCCGTATAATCTGACAAGGAAGGTAGAAAAAGTATGGGTGATGATAAAAGGGAATGGGAGGGACAAGAAAATAACTGTAGTTCTTATACTATAAACGAGGAGCCACAAAAGCTTCTGCTTCCCACCCACCCTACACAGAATAGAGACTCAAACCACTTTCCTGCGCGCTACAAGGCCAGTTTTGATAAATGTAACTCCTTTCTCCAACAAATTGTTAACTATCACTTCAGAACTAGGGCTCGGCCGATACTTTGAGACACAAGAAATGAGACACTTTTCAATAGCCCATGACACAAATGCCAGAATAGCCCATTTCCTGACATTTGAAATGAAAGCTTGAATGATCAGCTCAGCTCTCTGTCCTACTCAATCTGCTAACCTGATCCAAACCAGCAACCCACCCAATCCTGGTATTTAAATTACTCATTTTGTAGAGCAAAAAGATTGTAGAAAATGTGTCAGGAAATAAAAGGGAATAAAGGACTATTTACAAAACAACACAGAAGAGGCAGCACCAAAAACCCTATGGGTAGACTCAGTGGTGGACTGTCCATACAATTACCTTTGTCTGGGGATATAACAAATTAGAGTAACCAGGGATCTGCCAAAGCCATTTTGACTCTTTTGCTCAGAGACAGAAGCTTATGTAGCTGATGTCTAAAAAAGTAACACCCATTCTCCCTTTGCTCCTTTCCCAAGCTTCTACAGTCAGACCGCTTAAAGAAATGACGATATGTCACACTTTCTATATTTAGGGTGGGGATGGAGAGGAATTGGACTGTACTGGAGGTTTCTTCTTTGCTTGCAGTGAGGAAATTGTTTTATCTCCTCCTGGAGGTGGCTAAACTTTTGAACCCTGCCAAAACTGATTTTTAGGAAACTCAACCCAACCAAGAGGCCAAGGAGAGGAAGAATCAGTGAGGCATCACAGCGACCCTCGGACTACTGCTATAGACACTCACATCATAGTGGCCTCATGTACCCCACTTTTTTCACACATCACTAGCGTTGTAGGATGATTGTGCAACAGAAACTGAAGGTGGAAGAAAATGGGCATCAGTGGCGGAAAAATGCAGTCTATTGGGAAAGGCTACATGGGCTGAAATGCGAGTAGCCTGCAGGTGACACCCAGCTCTATATCAGATGTGAACAGCACCCACTCCCAACTTTCTCAGTGACTAGCCAAAATCAGCGGCTGGTTAAAACTGAACCTAGGCAAATCTGAGGCGGTGCTGCTTAGAAGAGAGGAGCACTTTCAACAACAATTACTCCACAAAATCCATCACTTTTCAAGGCATCTGCCCTCAGACACTTGTGCAGATCGGCAGCCTTGGGGATTTTTCAGGCTCCTCAATATCCAAATAGCTTTGGCAGCAAAAACCACACCCTCCCTTCTGTGACTGGCCAGGAGATTGTACCCCTTCCTATCAGACACTGTTCAGGCCAGAGTGACCCATGCATTAGTTGCTTCCCATTTTGATTTCTGCAGTCCTGTCTAGGAATGTAACTGCACACCATGCAAAAGGTCCGACTGGTACAAAATGCAACAGCTCTTCTACCGCAGAAACACAGGTCTTCATAAAGACCAACTCCTGGGCTCCAGGCCCTACATTGGCTCCCTGGTGAGAGCAGAGTACTTTTCAGCTTCTCCGTCATGTCATGTTAATTGTCCTGTAAAGTTCCTAGCACACTTTGGGGCACTGTAAACCACGTAGAATCATAATTAATGAGAGCAGAGCTACAAGCAGGAGTTAGGCTGTGCTCTGCAGAACCTTGAAAACAAGGCCAGAAAGCTTAAATGTGATGCAGTGGTGGGTTTCTGCATGCAGCCTGCTTTGCACACATTGTAAACTCAAGCTAAGATTTTCAAAAGCACTTGGCAAAAGTTAGTGTCCTAAATCTATGGCAGATAAATAAGTGACCTGAATTTCAAAAGTGCTAAGCACTGAGCCATTAGGGGCCTACCTTTTGGTACCTGCTGAGGCGTGACCCAGGGCCCACATTCCCATGCACTCCAATGAGTGTTGGATCAAGCCTCTATTTCTGAAAGCCTTAATTTTGGGATAATTCCACTTCAAATCCCCTGAAATTGCACCACCTCTGCTTCAAATGTGGCAAGCTGAAATTGAGATCAGCAGTGATCTTTTGTGTATTCACATCCTTCAATGTGAAATATTAACCAACTCCTTAAATTTCACAGAAAAACATAATTTCAAGGGTACCAAATTGCTTGAAACGAAACAGCAAAAATACTCCCAGCAATGTTTGTGAAAGATATTTTCACACCCATCCTCATTTGGCAGAGCTCTGCTAACCACACAAATGAATGTCACAGGTAGAGTCGCAATTAATTTAATTACATGGTCCAGGCTGTTGTTCAGTCAATTAGCCTGCTCCTTTCAGCCACACTATTTTAATGACAGCCAAGCAGCCTTGCTCCTCCCCCATGCAGTTACTTCTTGTTTAGAACTGTGACCAGCTGATCAGGCCACAATAGATTCTGTGCTGATTTTCTGCTCTTTGCAGAAGCAGCATATGTTTAAGTAGTTTGCATCTGTGATCATTAATGTTACTGGCACCCATAGCAGAGCACTGAGGCTGCAAATAGGGCTGCTCAAAAATTTCCCCTCAAAATGTTTTTCCAAAGGAAAGCTGGGTTTTCACAACAAAGTTTTCACAGAAAGTGCCCTCTTGCCTTGGAAATTTTGGGGCTTTTTGCTGAGAAACTAGAAACTGGATTTTTTGTTTCCAGCAGTTTTCAGGTGAAAATTACTGTGTTTCAGGTGGGTGACTGCTTTGATGGAAAAGCAAAAATTTCCTCTCAATTTTTTTTGACAAAAACAAAGGGGAGGAATCCATTAGTCACAATTTTCTGCCAGAATTGCCCCTCCCCTTCCCCCAACCAGCTCAAGCCTGCAACACAGCCAACAGGAAGGAGAGAGAGGAAGGTTCTGACTCTGTCCCCTGTCCTGATCTCCTTAGAGTTAAAGGGAGGACCTTCCTGATGTTGAAAGGAGGGAACAGTGAAAATATTCTTCATTTCTCTCACAACAGGAACCAATAAGATTTCCCTGCCGACAGCACCAATTTGGCCAGGCCTGGCCCAGGTTTTACAACTCCTCACTTGTAGGGGTGACCCTAGCCAATGCCATGGGAGCTGCTGGCTTCCACAGCCTGAGGTTTGGGGTTTTTCTCATGCTGGCCTCCCAGAACTGGGTGGTTCTGGGCACAGCAGACAGGAAACTGATGGTTGACTGCTCCCCACTCACTACAAACCTAGGCTGTCTCTGGGAAAGTCTCTGCCCTGGGTGCTGGTGGAGCACTGGAAGGTGTGGAGGGGCCATGCTGCTGACTAACTCAGACAGAGTATCCTCTGGTGTTCCTTAGGTGCACTTGCTGGAGCAGGACCCCACAACCCATAAAGAGGGTGCCAGCTACTCCTCATTCCATGCTGGTCAGTGCTGGGGAAGGAGTTAAGACCAAAGCCTGAGTCTCACCATACCTCTCCCTCAATGCCTTAAAGGCAGTTAGTGCTCACAGGTGGTGCTAGCAGGAAACAGGTGTTGTGCTCCTCAGTGGGGCCCTGGGTGACCCTTTCACAAGGGTGCAAAGACAGAGAAGTTTCTTGCATTCTTCACCCCAGTGCAGAATCTGGCCCTCTGAGAATACAGGGGAAAGGGATTCCTGTGCTCGATAGCTCCGAACATGAAATCTGACAGCCTATTACCTTAGCATGCAGAGCGTCAAAGGTTATTAACACTAGCCCCCTTTGTGCTCTAGCTCCAAAAGCAGCTCTCCGATACCTTTTGCACTGTGGACTGCTTCAGGCCAGGAGACTCTCACAAGATGCACTGCACTGAGTGACTGGCACTATATAAATAACTAAAGGGATGGCTGGCTACATCAGACAGCTCCTGAGAAGTGTTCCACGTTGTGAAAAAGGCTGAGATTGATTCCCTCCTAAACCTGATTCCGTGCTTTCCCTGAAGCAACTTCAGTGCTCGGTTACATGAGAAATTAACGTTAGCACAGTATTAAGGAGACAAGATGTAAATAAACTTGCTTTAATCTGACAGGTGCAGCTGTTTTGTTTCTCTTCATCTCCTCCTCCCATTCCCTCCTTCCCCATTTTGCATCTGCACAGTTTATTCTCTCTCTCTCTGGGTGTATGTCTACATCTACAATTTTGCAGCGCTGGTTGTTACAGCTGTATTAGTACAGCTGTATAGGGCCAGCGCTGCAGAGTGGCCACACTTACAGCAACCAGCGCTGCAAGTGGTGTTAGATGTGGCCACACTGCAGCGCTGTTGGGCGGCTTCAAGGGGGGTTCGGGGAACGCGAGAGCAAACCGCGGAGAAGCAGGTCTCCTTCCCCGGGTTGCTCCAGTGTTCCCCGAACCCCCGTGCAAGCAGGTCTCCTTCCCCGCGGTTTGCTCTTGCGTTCCCCGAACCCCCCTGCAAACCGCGGGGAAGGAGACCTGCTTGCACGGTGGTTCGGGGAATGCGAGAGCAAACCGTGGGGAAGGAGACCTGCTTGCACGGGGGTTCGGGGAACGCGAGAGCAAACCGCGGGGAAGGAGACCTGCTTCCCCGCGGTTTGCTCTCGCGTTCCCCGAACCCCCCTGCAAACTGCGGGGAAGGAGACCCGCTTGGGGGGGGATTCGGAGAACATCGGAGCAAACCGCGGGGAAGGAGACCTGCTTGATTACCAGAGAGGTATCCTCAGGTATGCTGGGATACCTGCTTATTCCACGGAGGTCAAGAAAAGCGCTGGTAAGTGTCTACACTTGATTACCAGCGCTGGATCACCAGCGCTGGATCCTCTACACCCGAGACAAAACGGGAGTACGGCCAGCGCTGCAAACAGGGAGTTGCAGCGCTGGTGATGCCCTGCAGATGTGTACACTTCCTAAGTTGCAGCGCTGTAACCCCCTCACCAGCGCTGCAACTTTGTGATGTAGACAAGCCCTGGGTCTCGGTCCTGACATTACTTATTACCCAGTCTCCTTCTGTTGTTTGCAGCCCCAACTGCTCTAATCTCTCTAGTCACTTTGCTATTTAGCTCCACCTTCAGGTTGGTTTGCTGACCCTCCAATGTTAGTGTCATCCTCACATTCGATACTGGTCAAATTTATTCCAAAGAAAACACCAGGCTAAGAAAGAGAGGGAGGATGCAGAGAAGTGCTGATGGTTTAAGTTTACTCAGGCAAACAAATCATCAAGAAATTCTAAGAGAAGCCTGGACTGGGGTACCCCCCAGCTAGCAGGAAGTGTCCTTGCTGTAGGACTGACTGATGCTTCACCATTCTAATGGAAGCAGATCTGGGTACATGTGCAACCCAATGCCACAACTCACCTGAGACAGCTGACTCAGGCTTTCAGGGCTTGGGCTGCAGGGCTAAAAATTGCAGTTTAGATGTTTGGGCTCAGGCTCACGCCCCTCACTTGTGGGGTGTGTCTTAGAGCCCAGGCTCTGGCCTGAGCTAGAACAACTACAGTGCTACTTTTTAGATCTGTAGCCCGAGCCCCATGAACTCAAGTCAATTGACCCAGCTCTGAGACTTGGTACTGCGGGGTTTTCTATTGCTGTGTAGATGTAACCTACCTGGAAGTGCTACTGGGGCTGCCAGTGGCCCAGAGAAGACAGCCCAAGAACCACTGAACTATCATTCTTGACTCCAGGATGTCCTGTGGGAGTTTCAGAATTCCACAGGATGATGTACTATAGGAGGAACTAACCCTTAATCCTTTGTTCTAAGGTCATTGCCCAGTAACTGCATAAAGCGATTCCCTAATTCTCATATTATGTAAAAAGAAGGAACATCTCTTTAGACCCTCCATATTTTTGCACATCACTTAAATCCCCACAAACTCTTCTCCTTTCAGGGGAAAGCAAGGCCAAAGCCTGTTCCCTGCTAGGCCAGAAGAAAGGAGGTGTTTGGAAAACAGACACTGGAAATGGATCCCATGTGCATGAGATCCTGCTCTCACTTATACTATCAGAAGTGCCTCTGCCAAAATCAATGGACTTACTCAGGGCTGACACTGCTATGCCTGAAAGCAGAATCAAATACCAACACCGACACTGGTCGGCCTAGTCCAGTCCCCAGGCGCTGTCAGTTGCTGGTCTCAGATACTTCAGAGGAAAGTGATCCCCCTCTGTAACCTCCAGAACTTTAATTTGTAATATTCTACCCAGGGGAAGGGGACATTTGTTTCTCACCCCCACGTCAGTGTTTCCTGACAGCCTCTGTTCTTATTCTTGGCAGTCTCTCACCTGTTCATACATCTCATTAAAATAACAGCTTGAAGCTGTGAGTTCCAGAGGATACCTCTGTGCGTTGGTCCAAACCCTTGGCCTTGCTGAGTTCTCTTAGCACCCCCAGCATAGTGCAAAGGGGCCTTAAACCTGACGGTAAAGGGCAGATTAAGATTGCTTTAGTGGGGGAATCCTCAGCTGTTGTAAAGCTGTCATGGACAGCTCTACGTCTGCTTCTCCTGGCCCCTCTGGCCGCACCCCTTCAGTGTAGGAGGCAAGAACAGAATACACGGCACCCCAGCCAGCCATGCCTCTAGGCAGCCATTACAAGCCGACATACGTTAGAGCTGCTCTTGCACTACTCTAACTTACACTGGGGTTGTTTCAACCTACAGCTGGTTCCAGGACTGGAAGAGGCTTAAGGGTGGCAGCCTCCCTCCTTCTCAGCAGTGCTATTGTATTAAAAAATGGTATAACTTCATTCATTTTACATTTGCTTTTTAAATTTAATCCAATGCTCCCTTATTCTTATACAATGCACCTAGGTACACAGAAATGCTCAGAAGATCGTCTTAATGACAATATTTTACACACCCCTGTCATACTCTTCACTTTGCCAGGCTAAATTAGCCCTGTCATATTTCTTCTCTCCAAGTACAGAAGCTTCTCTTTCGCCCATACCACATCTCTTTCTCACACACACTGTTGTGTACTAATGTCCATTGCTCATCAATGGGCTTTTTCTGTTCTTACTTAGTCCTCTATAAAAAATAATGGTTTATCCTGCTCCCAAAGAACTTTATGCCAAAACTCCCAGTGACTTCAGTAGAAACATAATTAGGACAGAGGCATCTGAAAATGGACACAAGCCGCATTTCAGCTGAGCTTCTACACTAGAATGCTGCATTCACATTACATTTTCTATATTCTTTTTAGTGCACTCAACGCACCCTGTTCACCCTGGGTAGACACCTTCATTGATCCATGACGATTTCTCCATCTTTTTCCTTCAGAGAATCCTGAGATTCAGAATCCAGTGGCATACAGGAAATGTGGAGGCTACTACCATTTCCAAGGGTGTCACCTTGCCTTTCTATAGGGGATTGCACCAGAGGAGTTGGTAAATGTACACCTTATTACTCAAGCATCAGGGTTCAGGAGTGTCACTGGCAGGGCATGGTCGTTCTCAGGGAAGGATCACTCACCGCGTATTTGCAAAGACTCCCAATGGCAACAATAGTATGTGGTAGGCAGAGCTGCACTAGGAATATAAAAGACCTTTCGGGGAATGTAAGAAACATTGATACCAGTCAGCTCTGTGTTCTTGAGGAATTAGAGTGCAGTATCTAGCCTGTCTGACTCATGAATGACACCCCTCCTCCCCAGCCTCTGCTTGAACCAAAACCGATCAGAGAAAAGGCTTACAGAGAGCAGTGAGGGGTGCTGAGAGACACACCTAGACCCCTCCTGACAAGGGTGACAAGATTAAGACATCTCCATTAGCATACAGAATGGAGAACAGAGACAACTCCCCTAGCCTCATCTGCATGAAAGATGGGACAGGGAGACATCTCCATTAGCATACAGCAGTGTTTCCCAAACTGTGTTCCACGCAAGTCTGGTGTTCCACACGATGTGAATAGGTGTTCCATGAAAGATCCTTGCACTTGATTTTGTACTACTTTATATGTGCTTACCAGTTAGAAATTGTTAGTTCAAGTTATTTTAAATTTGTATTTTTGCTTTGTTTTATAAAATAAAATATATTTGAGCATAAATAATGCAATATTTTACTTCAAAACCAAACGACTACAAAATAATATTACAAGTGTTCTGTAATAGGCTAAAAAGTGTTCTGTGGCCAAAAAAGTTTGGGAAACGCTGGCATACAGAATGGAGAACAGACAACCGCACTGAACTCTGGGACCAGAAAAGCAGGTAAGCACTGCATCATGGGGGATCTCTGCTCCAGATGTTAATGAACCTACACCTGCACACACCCAGCTCAGCAGTTATCAGACCAATTCTAGTAATGAATCCTTGAGTGACATCCAAAATACTGAAGCAGCCTAATTTCATTGTGAGCTCCCTGGAAGAAAACACCATCCATAGCCAAGAGTGATCAGCTCCTATTGCCTAGCCTAAAGAAAACCCTTGAGTCACAGTTTACCCATAAACAAATCTAGTGTTCTCCCTTCAATCACTGTATTTTCTCTACAGAAACCCCTACCTATGCCCAAGTAAGTGTTCTGATGCATAGATCCAAACTCTGCATCAGGTCCACTGGGACTCCATCTCCTGACTGATCGTGCTGGGGGCTCTGCCTGCCTCCAGCACTCAGGACCCTGAGCTACCACCATCACCTGGGAACCCTGACCAGTTCAAGCCTCATGGAGTGAGTGAGATCCCTCCCTCTCTCTGTTTTCTTTTCTACCTCAGGCATTAATCTTTAATAATGTAACTGTTATGTTTATTTAGCCCTCCTTGTATAGATACACTATTATTCAATAAATAACTTTTATGGTTAAGCTGGTTGCTTCTCTCTCTCTCTGAACTTTACTCTGTGTTTCTAGCTTCCCCAATTACTCTGCAGCAATGCTTGTTTTACCGAAGCTAAAGATCCCTGCAGTGCCCAAAAATACTGTGGGCTTTGCTCATCAAGTGGGTTACTGCCAGTACAATTGTAATGTGAAAGTGGGGATAGGGACGTGCTGAACCTGTGGCATATAAGAGTGGCAGCTAAAAGTGCTGCTTGACGCATCCCATTGAGTACAAGGACATATAAGGGGGTCAGCTTGAGAGTGCTGATTGACCTGGTCCACTCAGACTTGCTCTGCTAGAGAGCGAGAGAGAGAGCGCGTATGTGTGTGTTTGTGTGTGTCAGGATAGCTCCATCCAAACACTGATGCAATCTGAGCAAGGACCCTTTCATCTCCAGAAGACAACCACCTGGTCTTTAGAGCAACTATTAGTGGCCAAAGAAAGGCAGCAGAGAAATCTAGTGATGGAACTGTCCTCATTCATACCCCACTCTGAGGGGAGGGTGGGGGGTGGGGAAGGGGTGAGAAGGAGGAGCAAGAAACTAAAGAACTTTACCTGTAGAGTGATAAATCTCCTGGGGAAATGGCTCTCTCTCAGACGGGCTGTGGGACGAGGTGGAACGAGGGTGGATTTGTACATTTGGCCGAGACAACCCCTCAAAGTGCACAACCAGCAAACCCAGTGGCTGAGGCAGAGACTGTCAGAGCCACGGAAAGTTTGTGGAGGCTTCTCTGCCCTCACCGAAAGGTCTTGAGAGGCAGGGAAAGGCCACAGTGCAGCATCTCACCGGGAGTCCAAAGAAGGACAGCCAACTTTGTTTCTGCTCCCTCTCTCCTCTACCCCTTTTCCTCTCACTCTCTCTGTATTATAATGATCAAGTTCCTGAGGGGAACAGCAGTAACTCAGTTACTGGGCACAGGAGGGCAGGGATCCGGGACCCCACATGCCCACCAGCCATCGATACTGCAGCACTGGCAGGAAGTGATAGACCATGGCCTGAGCCCCCTGCTGAGTGAGTTCCTGGGACAAGACATCCCAAGGACGGGTTCTGAGTGTGTCATGGGCTTTCTCAAAGGGCAGAACATAGCCAAGGCCCAAAGAGAAATGCTACAGCTGAGAAACAGTTGAGGAAAGGCCTGGACCCTAATCCCTGAATAAGAACCCTAGATCTCCCACCAAACCTTTCCAAATATTTTCCCCTGTTTTCTGCCCAGCTCCCCCCTCCCAATCCTTCTGCTGTATTATCCCACTTCTTCCCAGGTATCCATTTCTTTATAGTTCTTCACTACAGCAGGGATTTTTTTCCTCACTGCCTTCAGCTGCCGTTTGCCAAGGACGATTGGGGCGACGAGGTGATATCAATTTGGGAGAGTGCTTTCTTTCCAGTGAGACCAGCTGGCTGCCTCCTTCCTTTCTCCAGGGAACACTCACAGTCAGAATGGCAAATGGGTGAGGAAAAATCAGCTGAACACTGTTGGAGACCAGAGTCCGTCCCTTCCTTCCTGGTCCCATGGGTGCAGAGCGTTTTCAGCTCCCATCAAGTTCAACAAGAGTTAAGGCTGCTCAGTACCTGGCAGCTTTGGGGCCCACAGAGCCTCAGGCCAGATTTGTTTTACTGCTCTTTAGCTCATCTTGGGCAGACAGCTGTTCCCTCTTCTCTGCTAAAATGCCCTCTTTGCTGCCGGATCCCAGAGGTTTGCACCTCTGCTATAGGAGGTCGCTGGGACTCACACTCACATACCAGAAGAGAAACCTACCTCATGGAGCTTCTTGCTCAAGGTCCTTAATGATGGCTGCGACCCTCGGAGCAGCTCAAGGGAACTCCGGGCCAGAGAAGCACATACTGGAAAGCCCCAGCACTGACAGGAGAGCTTTGAGCCCCTCTTGCCACATGCCCTCCTCCCTATGACTTGCCCCGCACAGTTTCTCATTACCAATATTGACAAATGGCTAATGAGCTTTGAGCTCACGTCTGATCTAATCAACGCTCTGCATGTCGGGGGGCTTGGATGTCACTGAAAAAACGCATGTTCCTATGGAAGTAGCCTGGAGAAAAAAGGATTCAAGGACATGGACACATGGGATGGAGGTGGGGAGGGAGAGCAAGCCAGGGCTCATCGTTCTAACAGGCAGGGAACAGGTAGGTCCATGATAAGAAGGGGGGTGGGTGAATGGGATGCAAAGGGTTCCCCAAAGACACTAGGGCTGGGATAGTCCAGTTGGGCTGGCTGTAGCATAGCCAGAGAGGAGGTGAGGGGGAGGTCAACAATGCAAGCACTGTAGCTAATGCTGGCTCTAGGCACTTGCATGCCCCGTGGTTGGAGTGGTGCTCTCCAGATCCCAGGGGCCCTCAGAGGATGTGGCACCCAAGGTGGGTGTAGTTCTCGTGGTCTTGTGGACGATGCAATGCCCAGCACGGAGCACACAAGAGGGCAGTTCTCTACTCAATAGCCTTGCCCTGCTCCGGATTGTCACTCCTGTTTTGTGACAGTGGACACATCTTGGGCTTTGGGACATAAACTTACCACTGCAGGGGTTGAGAAGGAGTGTGCCCCAACGTGCAACATTGCAGGTAGTCAATGGCATTGTTGGCTGTTGGTTTGATTTTGTATTGGGGGAGGAGAGGGAGAGAATTGCTTTTCGCTGAAGCATCATGTATTGGCCACGGCCAGAGGTAGGACTGGAGGATGTAAAGGACCAGGTGTCTGATATTATAAATCCAATGTTTCTCCCAGAGAGGACAGCCAGAAGTCCTGGTTTTTCCTTTTTCAGGACCTGCAACAATTGGCATCTGCTGGGAATGCTGGGACGTCTCTCAAAGGAATTGTAAGCAAGTGTCTCCTCCTCATTAGGGATGGTATTTTCAGAGAGACAGATGCACTCAAGAGAGTTAACATATGATTCTACTCAGAAAATGCCTGAAAAATAACACCTTCTTACTTAACAGAACTGCTCCTTGTGTGAATGCAGAGCTGTATTGGGCTCAAATTAGTGACAAAAATACACTTAACAGCTCTTGCCCTGCAATAAACACGCCCAAAATTGACCTGGATTCGATTCTTTCTGGTGCATCGTCAACAGAAATGTTGGCTTAGTTCCAATCAGTTACACCTGTGCAAACCCACTGGAGGCAATGGGGCTGCACTGGTGCTGCTGAGGGCATACCAGGGCTTTGAGACGCTTTATAACTGTTGATGATACCTGAGAAGGAAAGAACCTGAGATCTTAGTGTGAAGCCCAGTTGAGTTTGCAGAGCTGATAACTAGGGGGAAAAATCTTTCCCCAGGTGAGCGCAGCACCTCTGATCTGGAGTCACTGAGACACAAACATGGAGCCCCAGGAGGCCGTTTTAAGTGCTATTTTCAGAGCCAAACCACACTTGAACCCACACCGCTACATAACTGAGAGGAGAATGTCAAAGGCTATGAGAACCCTCCTTAGCACCTCCTTCTTTAAAGGAAAGCTGTGCTAACCCCTTTCCACTGAGCTATGTTGAATAACAGTTCTTGCCCAGAAGGGCTCATCCATATAAATAAGTGTTTCATTAAATCATACCAGAGACTAAGTGGGGTGAGGGGAGGGCAGGGGAGACAACAGGCCATTCTCGGCCACTGAGCAAAGGAGACAGATTCCAGTGCCAGAGCTGATATAAGGAGCTGGTCAGGCTGAAGATAGGGAACCCTCTGCCTGCCTGTGCGGAGAATGGGAAAGGGGAGAATAGCCCACAGATGTGCTGGTAAGGCCCGGCATCTGCCAGCCAAATGCTAAACCTTAATGTGCAGCATTTGCTGTTGACGCCGAAGGCTGGATCTGAGGCTCTGGTTCCCCCGTAGGACATCCTGAGGGAACGGCCCTTGATTAGAGCTCAGCTAGGCCCTGAGAGGGTGAGACTCCAAGCTATGCAGCCTGTCAGAGACTCACTGGCATCACTCCTCTGGCTCTCTCACCACACACTCACAAACCAGCAGGAGTTCTCCAGGGCTTCCTGCCGGGATCAGGCAGGTGAGCGTCATGTCTCTGCTCTCCAGCCTGGCCTCCCTTAGGGCACTGCCTGGTTCTGTCCCAGGATGCTGATCATCTCCTTTCCCTGCCCAGGATCAGCATGATGCCTCCTTACCAGCTCCTCTCCTACCACCAGCCTCACACGTAAGGAGAGAGGTGGAGTGGGTATGAGAGCAAACTGCTTCTGCTTACAGGCTCCTGCAAATCAGTCCATCCCAGGTTATTCAGAGGATTAGATACCATCTCCCTGGTTTGAGCGGCTCTAATACCAGTTGCCTAACCGGTCGTCCTCATCCTTCCCTCATCGGCTCTTCTTGCCTTGCCTAAACAATTCCCTCAAACTACCTGTTCCGGCTTCCCCAGACACACAGCCCCTCTCCCTCTGGCATGGAGTCTCTGCATCAGTCACTCGTCCACCCTTCTGGCCTCTTTATAGGGATAGGGGGAGTCAAGAAACATTTTTTTTACCTTGTGCAGGGTGTCCCAGTCGAGCAGCAGGGATACTGTCTGCTCTGTCCTGCTGGTGGTGTGATCAGAGGAGTGACACCAACTCTTTCTTTCAACCAGAAAATGGAGATGGACCAGCATGGCAGAAAGCCAATCTCAAATTTAAATAGTTATTTCAGAGAGGACGCTTTAAAACACATGCACACAGACACACGTGCACTTAAGAGTTTGCTCTACAAGACCTGCCAATAGTGGCTATGCTGGTTTGAGATGGGACATACCTACCCCTTAATTAGATTGGCACTTGATAAGATTAAAGGAAAAGAATACTACACATAATGCCCTGGAGATTTCTCCTCTGTACTCCAACCAGGACTTTGAAACCACCAAGAAGTCTGTGTTTCCTACTGTCAAAGGAATCCATCTCAAGTTTTAGAGTGAGCCCAGTGCAGGCTGGCTCTGAACTGTGGGCATTTAGTTAGTACAATGTGGGTACAAGCAGAGCAGAAAAGGGGAATAGTTCTTTTCTTACACTGGGATAACTGCACTGAAATTATTCCTAGTTTGTATTGGTATAGGGGAGTTCGGAATTTGGCCCCAGTAGGCTGGGACTCAGGATACCTGTGTTCTAGTCCCAGCTCTGCTGAGTGACTTTGAGCAAGTCACATCCCTCCCTTTACCTCGATTTCCCCATCTGTAAAATGGTGATAATAAGGCTAACCCCATTTGTAAAGTGCCTGGGGACTCTAATGGTGCCTCACTCTCCTGGTCAGAGGGAGGCCACTCAGACTCGTCCTGTTGGGTCGGGGCCAGAGTCTGTCAGATCAGCAAGAGCCTCCCAGTAGGGCTGTGCAATTAACAGTCCCTACTAGGCTTTAGCTTGGGCTTAAGTAGCTCAAGTAGGCAGGCCTGAAACACAGTCTCTAAGGGGCTGTCTTTGGCCTGGGCGGAGCTCAGGCAGCCAGCAGACAATTAGTCTTAAAGGTGAGTGGTAAGGGAGCTCCGGTCCTGGGCTAGAGCCTCCTTGCACCGTGTAGGGGGTCAGACACCCAGGGTGGGGTGGCAGGGGGACACGGGTCCACCCTACTCCACTACGTCCCAGCCCAGGGCCCTGGCAGGGGCAGGATTGGCTGACCCTGTGTCAGCAGGGATCCAGCTGCAATACGCCAACTGAGCCACACCGGGCTCCACCGCCGGCTGCTCCAGGGCTGCCCTGGGCTACTTCCTGCCTCCCTGGGGTTTGGTACCTGTGGCCTCCAGGCCTATTCCGGCTCTTCAGGGTAAACCGCAGCAGGTACCCAGGGACAGTCATCGTCCACGTCTGGGGATCGGGGACAGCCAGGCACATGTTCCTCTCGGGGCCTCTGGAGAACAGTCCTCCGTAGCAGGCTCTCCCCCAACTGAGCTGTAGGGCTGGTTTTTTATACTTCCGGCCCCGTCCTGGTCCTTCTGGCAAGGGGAGCAGGGTGATCTAGGCCCCGCCCTCCAAGGGGCGTGTAATGGTGCGCCGCTTTCCTGCTTGGAGGGAGGCCACTCAGCCTCACTACAGGGACCTATGGCTGAAAAGCTTGATGTGAGAGCTAGGTGCTGTTATTATCTTTGAATCTCATCACACAGGGTATGGCTACACTTGTACTTCAAAACTCTGCCACAGCAGCGCCTTGAAGTTTTGAGTGTGGTCGCAGTGCCAGCGCTGGGAGAGAGCTCTCCCAGCACTGCATGTACTCCACATCCTCTATGGGTGTAGCTTGCAGGGCTGGGAGCCTCGCTGCCAGCGCTGCGGCACTGATTACACTAAGGCTTTACAGCGCTGTATCTTGCAGCGCTCAGGGGGGTGTTTTTTTCACACCCCTGAGCACAAAAGTTGCAGCGCTGTAAAGTGCCAGTGTAGCCGTGGCCTTATACACCTTTCTGTCGAGTCTCAGTGTCTTGATTTAAGGAGATCACTAGTCGCCTTGGAGGTGATACTGTGTTAGGTAGGCAAGGTTTACTTCCATGGGCAAAACCAAGTGGGAAGAGAAGTGGCCAATGGTGGCAGTTCACAGTGCGTGTAAATAGCATGTTTGGTGGGAAGCCTGTACCCAGCCCCTAGTCCTCCAACTCTCAAATAAAAAAATTAACATACAGCCAGTTCTGCAGCGAGGCTTCAGGCTCACTGAATTTATGAATACTCCAGTCCTTGGAAGTTCATTGCAGTTCCCTCTGGGTCTTCAGATCCCCCCTCAAGACCCAGCTCTGACATGACCCCTACAACAATGAAATCAGATAGTCAGTGGTGGCTGTTGTGAGGGGCAGATGAGAATCGCCTCCATTGACTTTATCTAGTTATAACAATGTCCAGAAAGCAAATGTTTCCAGGCATATATAAACTGTATATATTTATTGGCCCCCTCTCTCCTGACCCATGTCACTTGACCCAGCTCCGTACACTTCCCCAAGACCTCCCTCCTCCTCCCCAAGCACCTCCCACCCGCTGCTCACTCCTTCTGCCCCATCCTGCCTTAAGGGCAGTGAGGGAAGGCGGGGCTGTTATAAACAGATAGCTAAGGGTTAATGTCTCTTTCACCTGAAGCACCTGACCAGAGGACCAATCAGGAAACCGGATTTTTTCAACTTTGGGTGGAGGGAATTTTGTGTCTGAGGTCTTTGTTTTCTGTCTGCCTGCTTTCTCTGAGCTTTGGAGAAGTAGTTTCTGCTTTCTAATCTTCTGTTTCTAAGTGTAAGGACAAAGAGATCAGATAGTAAGTTATATGGTTTCTTTTCTTTGGTATTTGCATGAATATAAGTGCTGGAGTGCTTTGATTTGTATTCTTTTTGAATAAGGCTGTTTATTCATATTTCTTTTAAGCAATTAACCCTGTATTTTGTCACCTTAATACAGAGAGACCATTTGTATGTATTTTTCTTTCTTCTTTATATAAAGCTTTCTTTTAAGACCTGGTGGAGTTTTTCTTTACTTCAGGGAAATTGAGTCTGCACTCACCAGGGAATTGGTGGGAGGAAGAAATCAGGGGGAGATCTGTGTGTGTTGAATTTGCTAGCCTGATTTTACATTCCCTCTGGGTGAAGAGGAAAGTGCTTTTGTTTCCAGGACTGGGAACGGGGAGGGGGGGGGGGAGTCACTCTGTTTGGATTCCCAGAGCTTGTATCTGTGTATCTCTCCAGGAGCACCTGGAGGGGGGGCGGGGGGGGGGAAGGGAAAAAGGATTATTTCCCTTTGTTGTGAGACTCAAGGGATTTGGGTCTTGGGGTCCCCAGGAAAGGTTTTCCAGGGGGACCAGAGTGCCCCAAAACACTCTAACTTTTTGGGTGGTGGCAGCAAGTACCAGGTCCAAGCTGGTAGCTAAGCTTGGAGGTTTTCATGCTAACCCCCATATTTTGGACTCTAAGGTCCAAATCTGGGACTACAGGTTTGACAGGGGCAGAGAGGAGCGAGTAGCAGGGTGGCCCTGCACAACACCTGATGGGTGGGGCAGCCACAGAAGAGCTGATGGGGGCGCAGGGCCAGCTTCTGAACAACTGATTGGTGGCCAGCTCCAGGGCCGCTAGATTAGCACCTCCATAGAGCCCTATGGTTGCTGAGCACCCCTATTTTTTCTCTGTGGGTGCCTGAGCCCCTGAGTACCCACAGAATCCACATCTATATGCGGTAGCAATGTCAATGGAAAACTTCTTCCCTCAACCTAGCAGTGTCTAAACTGGGGGTTAGGTCACCTTAACTGCATCTCTCAGAAGGGGATTTTTCACACCTGAGTGACATAGCTAAAGCAACCTTAGGTTTAGGTGTAAACTAGGCTTCAGCTTCTTACGCCTCCTTGCCTCTGCTCTCCTGAGCTGTGCTGTGCAGTCGTTGGCAGTCAACAGGAATCTGGCTCAGCCCTACTAACACTTGGTGCTTATTTTCTCCATAGATCTTAAAGTACTTCACAAAGGTAGACAAGCATCATTAATACCAGTTTACAGACAGGAACATTTAGGCACAGAGACAGTCTTGCCTGAAGTCACACAGTAAGCTACTATCAGGGTAAGGCTACACTTGCAGTCGTACAGCGCTGCTGCAGCAGTGCTTTGAAGTGTGAGTGTGGTCGCGGCGCCAGCGCTGGGAGAGAGCTCTCCTAGCGCTGCAGGTACTCCACCTCACCCATGGGGATTAGCTTACAGCGCTGGGAGCCGCGATCCTAGCGCTGGGGCAGTGTTTACACTGGCGCTTTGCAGCACTGTAACTTGCTGTGTTCAGGGGTGTGTTTTTTCACACTCCTAAGCGAGAAAGTTGCAGCGCTGTAAAGCACCAGTGTAGCCAAGGCCTCAGGCTCCTAGTTTCCACTGGACCCTGCTGCCCTTTTCTCTTTTCAGAGACTCTCAGAGTCTGGGTTCCTTCCTATCCCAACCACAGGACATCTGTAAGCTTCACCTATGTACTTGGCCTCAGGGGTTATTATAGCACATGGCCAGGTTCTGCCCTCTCATTTTCAGTCACTCACAAATGCCCAACGACACTGCAAGGCCCCACACAGAGCTTTCAAACAAAAGCCTGTCAAAAAGATCAGCAGCCAGCGATTTTATCTTCAGTCACCCACTACTCTCAACACACAATTGATGCTATTTGCCCAGGAAGCTTCTCTGAGCCCTGGGGAACAATTCTCCCAGGAAATTATCTGTGTCAAAGAGTGAGCGCTCTTAAGCACTTTCACACCACTGTCAGCAGCACAAACAGAGCAGAGCAAAGTAAGAGGCAAGGAAAGAAAAGACAGGCCAATAACAAAAGAGAGACAGACTTAAGAACACGTGGGCCAGAGAAGCTTCCAACCTGGATCAAGGCTAAATGTGACCCACAAAAGAAAAAAGATAGAGCTGGTGCCCTTTGATTGCTCCTTTTGTGCTATATAAAGGAAGTCTGAAAGGTTTTTACTCAATTAAAGTTTTTTCCCTGCTTGTTTTTTACATTAGAAATTCAGGGCTTGTCTACTCTATTTATCCTGAAAGACTCTAGCGGTGACTGGAGAACCAGTGAGTTAATTACATCAGAGACATTGTGCAAGTGAAATTTCATCAGCTGAAATAAGGTCAGACTGTTTAAAACTCGGTGGATTTTTTGATGTTTTCTCTTTGCTTCTTTTTCATTAACATCAATTTAACTCGTGTGCCTGAGAAGCACTTGAGAGAAGAGATTTTTGCTGAAGATTCAATATCTTTCCCCTTTAGGTAAAGACTGAGAATGTTCCTAAGCCACATCTGAGACCTCTAAGACTTCTCCAGCAAAACTAGAGAAGAAAACTAGATTTGACATTCCTGATGTTTCTAAATGCAGGGAGAGGGGAGACTGTTTTTTCCTGTTCTTTGCACAACTCTATCTTTCTTTTCTTTGAATGAAAGCCCCATCCCCATCCTTTGGCATGATACTTCTGGATATGAGATGAGTTCTTCTACTCTTACTCATTGCTGTTGAAAATATGGGTGGGACAGTCTGAAAGGAGGAAAACAGACATCGATACATGAT
Source organism: Gopherus evgoodei (assembly GCF_007399415.2). NCBI lineage: Eukaryota > Metazoa > Chordata > Testudines > Testudinidae > Gopherus > Gopherus evgoodei. Next base: position 253,735,682 of record NC_044322.1, on the reverse strand, counting down.
CATTGCTGCAAAAGTAACAACTTGCAGCCTATGGACTCTATTAACTGTTGATGAAGGAGGAAAACGTGGAGGACCGAGACAGTGTCCTTTTGCTAACGGGAGCATAACCTGGCAGAGTTGCATATGAGGATGGCACTAAAGTAAGGATGTCCCAAGCTATTGGTACAATGTAGTTAGTGACCGAGAGGCTACTTGCCCAGTTTGACATAAGAGCGCTGTCAGATGCACTGGTTTCATGCCGACTGAGGAAGGACCCATGTTGCATTTCAAAGGCAGCAAAGCCAAATAGCTGCCACCAGCAAAGTGTGAGATTTAATTATCAATGCCTGCCCTCCATGAGCTGCCAGAAAGCTTTATAACTGTGACTTGGTTAATCCCAAGTAGAAGCTGGCAGCTGCAGGCCACCTGAGTGTGAGAATTTAACTTGTGCCAAGAAGGCTGTTTGTTAATGCAGCAGCCACAAGAGTATGTGAGTCTGGGATACAGAGAGGTTTTAATATCCCCATGGAGAATACTGCACTTGCGCATCCTATTACCTAGAGTACAGGGAGCCTGCAGATAGGCTTTCTGTTTAAACCCTGGATATTCCCCACCTCTCCCCGCCGTCCGTCCCTAGAACCTGTCACAGCTGTGCATGACTTGGGACATCGGAGTATTGGGTATCTCTAATTGTACTACTGTGATGGCTGCCATCTTGGCTGAATCACCGGGGATTGAATCAGATGCCTCCAGAGCTAAAAGCACAAACTGCTACAAGGTTCACTAGTAGAGGCTATAACAGACTCACATCCTCTGTGGACTGGGCACAGAGGAGGACCTGTAACACACACTCACCAGTGGATTACATTACTCACAATCTTGTGTTAAACCAGATTAGTTAACACAGTACAAACCCCTGGTGTAGACACTCTTATTCTGCTTTAAGACTATTTCAGGGATGGTCTACACACCATCTGTGCATTGATTTATAGCAATATAATTAAATCAGTGCAATCCCTAGCATGGGTGCAGTTATATCAATATAAAGAAATTCCTATCAGAATGGCTTGTTGTTCCAAATCTTTAACTAAATTTACCACATCTGTTTATCGATATTAACTTTAACTAACTCTTTTTTTTAAAGAAGTGTCCCTCTGAAAAATTCCTTGGTGGGACAGGTTTTTGTTCAGTCAAGAATGTCCCAGAGAAACCCAGCATCCTATTGCAAACCATGCTGTCTGTAACGCCATGGACCAATGGAAGCTGTGATACCTTTAGTGGGATACAATAGAGGTTGTGCCAACTGAACTGTATCACTTTTAATTCATGTAAAAACTGTCTGTAAACCAGCCCGAAATTCAGTTTAGCTTAAATCTGATCCTGATCAACCTAAATTAAACTGAAATTAGCTTGGTTTAAACCAAAATAAGAGTGACCACATACCTTTCTACAGCTGCTTAACTAGACCTCTTTAAAATTACACTTAGGGCTTGACTACACTTGCAAGTTAGAGAGTGTTAAAGCACCTTAACTTCCGATGCGTCCATACTGGCAAGGCATGTAGAGCGACCAGATTCTGCAGCTGGAGCGCTCCTGGTAATCCATCTCCATGAGAAGCATAATGCTTACTGTGCCCTGGCTGAAACGTCCAGGCATCAGTGTGAACAAGGTGTTGCATTACTGCATTGTGATTGGCCTCTGGAAATGTCCCATAATCCCCTGAAGTCAAGTGGCCACTCTTGTCATTGTTTTGGAATTGGCTGTAGGAATGCGGATATCCCCTTTCAAAGCTCCATTTCTGACAGCCGGCAAGTTTATCTGCTCCAGGACAAAGCAAACCATTACTGTGGAATGCTGTTGCTGTGAGTGTGTCTGAGAGAGACAGGCATGGGGGAGGGGGGTCTGCTGCTGTCTGAACTTACAAGACAGCATGCTGACATACTATCAGCTCTCCAACACACACTGTCTCTCCCCTCACATACACACAACACATTCCTTGTCACACTTCACCCTCCCCCATTTGAAAAGCATGTTGCAACCACTTGCACACTGGAATAGCTACCACAATGCATTTCTCTCTGTGGCATTGCAAGAGCTGCTAATGTGGCCATGCCATTGCGCTTGAATCTGACAGTGTAAACACACAGAAGTGTTTTCCCTGCTGCGGTCTCCAAAGGCTGGTTTAACTCCCAGCGTTCTACCTGTGCAAGTGTAGCCTTGCCCTTAATGTTAACCCAGTGTAATGCTCTGGTTAGATTAAACCCTTAGGCTTTGTTGTAGCGAGGCGGTCTGGCTCTCTGCCGCCCCGGAGGGGGACGAGCCTCCCTGAACACCAAAGTTCACTGTAGGGCAGGCAAGGACCATGCTAATGCTGACTTCCTGTCCTGCTTGGGAGGTATAGAAGAGTCTGGCCCCGACGAGCAGGAGACAGACTTAAGAGTGTGTGTGAGTAGTAAGTTGGTCTGGCTCCCTGCTGCCCCGGAGGGGGACGAGCCTCCCTGGACACCAAAGTAGGCAGATCCAGCAAACCCCGTGCCTGCCCCTCAGAGGTCAAGGCGCAAGACAGGAAGTATAAAAGCCCAGAGCTCACTTGAAGCTCAGACACCTGCGGTGTAGCTCCCAGTGGGGAGACCACGGCATTCGGCGGCCAAATGAGCACTGGCCAGACCAGCCAATGCCTGATGCTAGCCTGACCCCGAGATGCTACCAAGCCTACCGCTGGCCCCTTACTCTGAGGAACTGCCAGACCTACTGTGTGCCAGTTACCCCAAGGAGCTGCCAAACCAACCGCTCACCAGCTACCCCGAGGAGCCCATGGTGTGTGACCCCGTGGAGGACGCATCCGGACCCAGATACCTCTAGAGGGGGAGGTAGGAAGTAGCCCAGGGGCAGCCAACTCAAGTCTGGCTGCAGCATTGCCAGAGCCAATGTCAGTGTGTTGCGGTCAGGATCCCCACTGACGCGGCAGAGGATCTTCTGCCGCTGCTAGGGCCCCGGGCTGGTACGCAGTGGAGTGGGTAGGCCTGCGTCCCCCCTGCCACCCACTGTGTGGGTGGCAGTCTCCCCCTCTCCCCAGCTGCTTACAGGCAGAAGCCTGGGGTTTGCTCTTGAACCTGTTTGCTCAGCCCCTGCGTGAGGGCCTGAGCTACTGACTGTTTGTCGCCTTGCCTTGATCTAGGGCTGGGGCTTGGTACTATTGAACTTGTTGCTCAGCCCCTGCCTGAGAGCCAGAGCTGCTCACTGTTTGCAGCACAGCCAAGCTAATTCACTGACACACCTGACCCAAATAGCAAGGCGGCCTGGCTCCCCGCCGCTCCAGAGGGGGACGAGCCCCAGTCCAAACCACCCTACACTTGTCTACACTTAAAAGTTTTGCCATCGCAGTTATGCCAGGATGGGATGTGATTTTTGTTACCAATGTAACTATGCTGATAAAAGCTCTAGTGAAGATGCAGTTTTACTGGTATGTCATCAAGGATGGAAGGGACCTCAGGAGGTCATCTAATCCAACCCCTGCTCAAAGCAGGACCAATTCCCACCTAAATCCCCCAATTGTCCCCTCCAGGACTGAACTCACAACCCTGGGTTTAGCAGGCCAATGCTAAAACCACTGAGTTATCATGGTTATATTGGTATAATTCAGGGGTTCTCAATCTGTGGGTCAGGACCCCTCAGGGGTCACAAGGTTATTAATGGGAGTGGCGAGCTGTCAGCCTACACCCTAAATCCTACTTTGCCTCCAGCATTTATAATGGTATTAAATAGATAAAGTATTTTCAACTAACAAGGGAGGTTGCACTCAGAGGCTTGCTATGTGAAAGGGGTCACCAGTACACAAGTTTGAGAACTACTAGTATAACTTGTGTTGGTTCCCTGGGTATAACCACACTGGCAAAACCCTCCTAGTGTGGAGAAGGCCTGAATGCGAAACACTGGCTGTTGGAATCTAATCTCGCGAGCACTTGGGTGTGGGAAAAGAGGATGGGAGTAGTGGGGAGGGGAAAAGAATAGCAGATTTGAGGAGGAAACATGAGGAGGACAATGGCCATGCAACGTGGAGAGGAGAGACATTACAGGAGGAATAATAATCCATCTGAGCTTCCATAGTGGTGATGATGGTATCAGAACCTGAAGAACAAAGAAGAGACAGAGACACAACAAAGGAGATAAAAATGTAACACATTGGACACATGATGCCTGTCAATCACAGATCAGACACACTGCCTCCTCCTGAGGGAAGAGCGACAAGGAAGATCCAACCCTTTTGATGTAAAGGAGGGAAAATAGTGCAGCGTGACCCTCATTTTTAATTTTTTGAACCTTACTTTTTGTTATTGGGAGAGCACTCTCCCACTGGCACACATTTATGGCTGTTTTTACACCGAGTGACTGTGGCAAAAAGTCTAGTTCCCCAGAAAAATTATATCCTTGAAAGCATGATATTACTTCTGCTGCTACTACTACTAATATTGCCTTTGAGAGGCTGGTATCTTCAGCTAAAGGTTTCCTAAGGGCGTGGCCTTTTGGAGATGCCTCTTAGTGCAAGTTGTGAGTGAGCGAGTGAGAAAAGAAGAAAACCAGAGCTACCTCAGAACCTGGGAAGGACAAAGACCCGCATCTGCTTTCAAATCCACATTCAGTTGGACAGTGCCAGGCAGATGCATCTTTCCAGTTTAATGCTTGGACACTGCAGTAGTGGGATGGATGGATGGATAGATTTGTTTGTGTCTGTGCATGAGAGAAAGACAAACTGTGTGTGAGAGAGAAAATGTGTCCTGCTACTGTTTGCTCATGTGACATGCTGGCAGGAAATGAGCTCCTGGTTTCATTAATAGGGTTTCGTCCCCAGTGGGGGAGTTGCTGTTGTCAATAGAATTGAATAGTTTGAAATTGTTTTACAGTCGTTCGATGGGCCGTACGTCAGCCCGTTGGCAGAACTCTTGCCAGCATGACCTGAAAGTGCTGCTGACAAGTCTGCCCAGGGTAAATGTGGCACAAACAGCCTCCCGCTCCTCCAAACAGGGAGGGAGACTTCAGAAAGTTTTGCCAAGGTTATAAACCACCTCTATTTATAGCTGTAAGCCAGTCTCACATAATAGAATCCCAGCAGTGATGTATTTATTCAACAGGATTCTGTCAGTACACGTACATCAGATTGGTGCAATTAAAAAATTTGAAAATACAAGAGCATAATCTTCTCTCAGGCTATCTGACTTACAGACACACAGACACACACCAGCGAAAGCTAAAACTCACCACAGAGTTGGATTCTGAACAGAATTCTGAACACACATACTTAACTAAATAGGTGTTAATTCTGCATGCTTAATAACCCATCAGTGAAAGAGAGAGGCACAAAAATCCTGGGGAAAAGCAAGAGACAATTCTGTTACAAACAACGCATGTCTGGAAGCTGAAGCTAGATGAATTCAGATTAGAGTTAATGTCCTAATTTTTAACAGTGAAGGCAGTAAACCATCAGAACAACTTACTAAGAGTGGTGGATTCTCCATCACTGACCATTTTTAAAGCCAGTTTGGATGTGTTTTGGATGTGTGAATTATGCCATAATTCATTGGCTCTCAACCATTCCAGACTACTGTACCCCTTTCAGGAGTCTGACTTGTCTTGCATACCCCCAAATTTCACCTCACTTAAAAACTACTTGTTTGTGAAATTAGACATGAAAATACAAGAATCACAGCACACTCTTATGAAAAATTGCTTATGTTCTCATTTTTACCATATAATTATAAAATAAATCAATTGGAATATAAATGTTGTACTTACTTTTCAGTGTATAGTACGTAGAGCAGTATAAACAAGTCATTGTGTATATGAAGTTTTAGTTTGTACTGACTTCGCTAGTGCTTTTTATGTAGCCTGTTGTACACCTAGGTAAATATCTATGAGTTGACGTACCCCATGGCAGACCTCTACTCTAGTTCAGCCACAGCTATTAGACTTGAAGCAGAAATTAATTCAGGGATATCCTGTGGCCTGTGTTATCCAGCGGATCAGACAAAACAATTAAAATGGTCCCTTCTGGCCTTAAAAATCTGTGAACAGGAGCCCCACTAGTGGAGGCTGCCCAGGTGCTGTGCTGAATGAGCTTATCACTTATCCACACTCCCTCCTTGGACAGCATCACCCTCTGTTTTTGGTCTGCTCTGGAGTCGTATGCCCAGACTCACAATTGAAAGGGAGGTTGCAGTCAGAATGTCCTGCCCCACGCCCCTGGAAACTTTGCATCAGATTTAAACACTGAAGATGCTCAGAGGTGCCTAATGGAACTTTTAAAAGTACCTGACGTGCTTTTGAAAATCTTTAGGCACCTAAATACCTTTTAATATCTGGCCCTTTCTGCCACCGTACAGGCTCCCTGGGCCTCAGCATATAGCAGTGAAAGCCTGCCTCGACAGGGTTGCCACCTCTTGTGATTTTGTTGTGTCTCATGATATTTGGAGTTATTACTGATGCCCAGCTGTATGAATCAAGAGATAGCATGAAATCTCAGCTTCCATTTAAAAAAAAAATAGAGCAAGACTCTAACTCTCCTGGTTGCAGAGAAAAGCTTGAAAATGTTCAGAGGTTGCACCCCAAAGACTCACAAACCAGAAACAAAGAAAAAGAATCTCAATTTTTTTTTTCAATCATGCTTTTGGGGGGAGGAATACATGACTTTTGTAATGGCAATGCTGTAAATGCAGGTTCAATTTAGTTCCCAGCCTATCAATCACCCATGTGTGAAAAGGCCTAGTGCCTATTAAAAGGGTCATTTTTGTAGACCCCTACTGAGTAGGCTTTGGAGGTTGTCAGCACAGAAATGTTAGAAGTAACCATTTTAAAATCGTTTCCCTCTCATCTATGAAATCTTCTTACTTTCTGATCTGCTAAAGGTATCCCAGCATCATTCCGTGACATTACAAAAAACATGGTTTGTAATGGGATTTCTGGGGATATCTGTAATGATCCGAAAACTATGATACACACCGTGTTTTCAAAGGGAGACTTGTATTTTTAAAAATATAATAATAGGCTTGTTAAAGTGTATTTGTGTGTTGAAAGAACAGGGGTACTTGTGGCACCTTAGAGGATAACAAATGTATTTGAGCATAAGCTTTCATGGGCTACAGCCCACTTCATTGGATGCATAGACTGGAACATACATCAAGAAGATATTTATACATACAGAGAACATGAAAAGGTGGAAGTAGCCATACCAACTGTAAGAGGCCAATCAATTGAGATGAGCTATCATCAACAGGAGAAAAAAAAAAACTTTTGAAGTGATAATTGAGATGACCCATAGAAGGTGTGAGGATACTTAACATGGGGAATAGATTCAATTAGTGTAATGGCACAACCATTCCCAGTTTCTGTTCAAACCTAAGGCCTGGTCTACACTAGCCTGTTATTTTGAAATTAGCCGAGTATTTAAAAAAAAACAAAAAACATTCTGTCCACATGACCAAAGGGCTCTTTAATTTGATTTCTGTACTCCACCTCGGCAAGTGAAGTAGCGCTTAAATCGAGATCACAATTGTGGGTTAAAGGTATCGTGGACAGAAATCGACATTACTGGCCTCCGGGAGCTCTGGTCAACACTCTCAACTCCAGTGCACTAGCCAGGTGGGCAGGAAAAGCTCCGGGAACTTTTGAATTTCATTTCCTGTTTGGTGACCAGCAGGACAGGTGACCATCAGCACAGTCCACCATCACAGGAGATCACTCAGTCCCGGATTTGCAGACAAGCACCAGCATGGTCTGAACGGGAGGTACTGGATCTTATCGCATGCTGGGGAGTTGAGTCTGTTATGGCAGAACTACATTCCAAAAAAAGGAATGCAAATACCTACGCTAAAGTCTCCAGGACCATGATGGAAAGAGGCTACTCCAGGGACACAGATCAGTGTCATACAAAAACCAAGGAGCTCAGGCAAGTGTACCAAAAAGCCAGGGAGGCAAACAGGCACTCTGGGTCACAGCCCCATACATTCCGCTTTCACCATGAACTCCATGCAATTATGGGGGGTGATGTCACCACTACCCCACCACTGTCCATGGACACCTGCAAGGAGGGAGTTGCACAGAGAGAGGAGGAAGAGACATTGGAGGATGAAGAGGAGGAGGAGGAGGAGGACAGTGCACAGGTGGCAAGGGGGGAATCCTCCTTCCCCCCTAGCCAGAAACTAATTTTAATGCTGGATCCAATAGCCTCCCCTCACTCCCAAGGCAGGCTCCTGTTCCATGACCCTGGAGAAGGTACTTCTGGTGAGTGAGAGCCTGATCGGAGCCGGGTGGGGGAGGGAGGGGGGGGACCCAGCCATGCTAGGTTGTTCGCATTTACAGTAAATGGCTCATTCCTGCTCTGAGCCTGATCGGAGCCACGTGGTGGGGGACGGGGGGTGGTGGTTGTGTGCAGTGATCATCCCAGAGAGCCCGCAGGCCCTCCTTTTATATGGCAAACCCACCAGGCATTGCTTGCTGTGGGAAAGGGGGCCCAGCAGTTTGAAAGCATCGAAATAAATGTAGAAAAAGCAGAACCCCACCATGTATTTTTTAAAATACTACCCTTCCTTTTCTCCTCCTGCAGGTGCAAATATTTCAGTGCAGTCCTTATCTACTCTGTCCCAGAGGCTGGTCCAGATTAGAAGGCGGAAAAAACGAACTCAGGAGGACATGTTTGCCGAGCTCATGCAGTCCTCCCACACTGATAGGGCCCAGCTGCGTGCATGGAGGCAAACAATTGAGGAGTCTTGTAAAGCATTACAGGAACAGGAAGAGAGGAAGGAGAGGTGCGATGAGAGCAGGCAGGACGCTATGGTCAAGCTCATGGGGGAGGAAACTGACATGCTCCGCTGTATGGTGGATCTAATGCGGGAAAGACAGCAAGACCACAGACTTCCGCTGCAGCCCCTTTATAATCAAACACCCTCCTCCCCAAGTTCCATAGCCTCCTCACGCAGATGCCCAAGAACATAAGGGAGGAGGCTATGGGGACCCACACGCTCAACCCCAGAGGATCGCCCAAGCACCAGAAAGCTGGGATATGCGAACTTTTGATTTGGTTTCCGGACGTGTCCTTCCCTCCTCCTCCTCCTCCACCCCCACCCCCACCCCCCAACACTCCACCCCCCTCAGTCTACCTTATAATTGCTCTCAAAGCGTTGTGCATCAAATAATAAAGAACAGTTTTTAAACAATTTTGGCTTTATTTCCTTTCATATATATAGGGTGCGGGTAAGTTCAAGAGAAACAAACACAACTGTCACACCGTACCCTGGCCAGTCATGAAACTGGCTTTCAAAGCTTCTCTGATACACAGCGCGCCCTGTTGCGCTCTTCTAATCACCCTGTTGTCTGGCTGTGTGAAATTGGCAGCCAGGCAAGTTGCCTCAACCTCCCACCCTGCCATAAAAGTCTCCCCCCTTTACTCTCACAGATATTGTGCAGCACACAACAAGCAGCAATTGCAATTGGAATATTGGTTGTGCTGAGATCTAACCGAGTCAGTAAACTGCGCCAGTGCCCTTTCAAACTTCCAAAAGCACACTCCGCCACCATTCTGCACTTGCTCAGCCTATAGCTGAACTGCTCCTTACTACTGTCCAGGGTGCCTGTGTACGGCTTCATAACCCATGGCATTAATGGGTAGGCTGGGTCCCCAAGGATAACTATAGGCATCTCAACATCCCCAACATAATTTTCTGGTTTGGGAAGTAAGTCCCTTCCTGCAGCTGTTCAAACAGACCAGAGCTCCTGAAGATGTGAGTGTCATGCACCTTTCCCAGCCATCCCATGTTGATGGCGATGAAACGTCCCTTGTGATCCACCAGTGCTTGCAGCACCATGGAAAAGTACCCCTGGTAGTCTATGTACTGACCGCCATGGCATGCCGGGGCCAAGATGGGGATATGCGTTCTGTCTCTCGCCTCACCGCAGTTAGGGAACCCCAGATCATTAAAGCCATTCACAGTGGTCTGCACATTTCCTAAAGTCACTACCCTTGATAGCAGCTGCTCAATGATTGTGTTGGCTACTTTGTGAACAAGGGCTGCTAACAGGGAGTTTCGCAAGGGAGTTTGGAAGGGGAGTCGGAAGAGAGCGGGGTCCCTTACTGGTTCTGTTTCCCTTTATTCCCCATAAAACCTACAAACCAAACTATATTCAAAACTTCTTGCTTTAAACAACCCTTTCATTAACTAGGAGACAATGCAGGCAGAAGCCCAGCTGCTGAGTAGGGGCTATCCAGTTTATTGCGCTGAGTGCAGCATTTATGATTACCTGCCCTGTGGGCTGGTGGCGTATGTGTGCATTCGGTGCAAGGAGCTCCTGGCCCTCAGAGACCACGTACGGACTTTGGAGACCAGGGTAGTGGAACTGGAGGAGCTAAGGGAGGCAGAGAGGTACATTGACGAGGCTTTCTGGGACACTGTAGAATTGCCCCACCTCTGCTCAGACAGCCCTTGTGCTGTTAAGGAGGATGAAAGGCCCAGGGAAGCAGAGCAGTCAATGGGAGCAGAGGGAAACTTTCTCATAGTTGGGACCCTCCTTCCAGATGCTGCTGGGGTTGCCTCTTGCACTGAGGTTACCTCTCCAGGGAAGGGAACTCCAGTTGCTAGGAAAAGGCAGGTGTTAGTAGTGGGAGATTCGATCATTAGAAACATAGATAGCTGGGTTTCTGATGACTGGGAGAACCGTATGGTGACTTGCCTGCCTGGTGTGAAGGTAGCGGATCTCTCGAGGCATCTAGACAGACTTATTTGTAGTGCTGGGGAGGAGTGGGTGGTTGTGGTACATGTGGCTACCAATGACATAGGGAAGGGTAGGAGAGATGTCCTAGGGGCCAAATTTAGGCTTCTCAGAAATGCTCCCAGTTCCATGCACAGGGCCAGGTAGGCAGGCAGAGCTTCAGAGTCTCAATGCATGGATGAGACAATGATGTAGAGAGGAGGGGGTTACATTAATTAGGAACTGTGGAAACTTTTGGGATGTGGGGAGCCTATATAGAAGAGATGGGCTCCACCTAAACCAAAGTGGAACCAAACTGCTGGCACAAACATTAAAAAGGTTGTAGAGCAGTTTTTAAACTAGGAGATGGGGGAAAGTCAACTGCTGCAGAGGAGCATGTGGATCAGACAGAGACTTCTCTTAGGGGAGAGTCTAATGATAGAGAATCTCCAGGTTATTGCAGGGAGCAGAGGATGGAAGAGGATAATGTAAGGGCTAGATCAGATGAGAAACATTCACATAAAAAAGATTCTGACACATCAGAAAAGGGCAGACAAATAAACAATGACAAGTTTTTAAAGTGCTTGTACGCAAATGCTAGAAGTCTAAATAATAAGATGGGTGAACTAAAGGAGGATATTGGAGGAGATTGATATAATAGGCATCACAGAAACCTGGTGGACTGAGAGCAATCAATGGGACGCAATCATTCTGGGGTACAAAATATATCGGAAGGACAGAACAGGTTGTGCGGGGGAGGGGGAAGGGAGAGTGGCACTATATGTGAAAGAAAATGTAGATTCAAATGAAGTAAAAAACTTATGTAACCCTTCTGCCCCTCTGAGTTGGCAGCAACAAGGGCCGGGTTCAGTATCCAGGGGTTCTATTTCAATAACCCAATTCCAAACCAGCTCGAGCCCCCACCCAGTGACCTGGGAAAATCTTACACACACCCCTAGGCGCCTCAAAGAGGCAATGCTTCCCCTCTCGCAAGTACAGAGTCTAGGTGTAGCAGAAAAGATTTAATACATGAGATAAACAACAAACACTAAATTGGGAAAAACACCTCTACTAGAGTTCATAGACCAAACCGTGAGCAAAGACCCACCCCAGGAAATTGGGCTGTGTCCTCTTTCCTGGGCTCTTGAGTCCAGCAACCCCCAAATCACCCACAGTCCCAAAAGTCTCTGTCCTGGGTCAGTGCAGCCCCAAAGTTCGAGAGTCTATCTGCAGAGGTCTCCCCCCCCAGCCTGGTAGAAAGGGGCACCTTATGTGGTCCGGGGCCAACTGCCCTGCCTCTCCGTGGGTTCTGCTCCCGCCTTCTCCACGAACTGCTGTGCTTTACCAGCCGCTCCACTCTGCTCCTCCAGCCATTCTCAGAAACTGCTCCGCTCCGCCAGCTGCTCTGCTCCACCAGCTGCCCTGTGAGCTGCTCCAGTTGTCCCTGCAAACTGCTCAGCTCTGCTCGCTCCGTGGGCCGCTCCACCCGTCTCACAGCTACTCCGCTCTGCCAGCCGCTCCGCTGCCACCAGCTGTCCCGTGATCCGCTCCAGCCGTCCCCACAAACTGCTCCACTCCGCCAACAGCTCTGTTCCACAGTATAGCTTTGGGCTCCCCACTAGTTAGCACTGTACTCAGTGCTCTCAGCTCAGTGATTTTAGCTTTTTAGTGATTTTCAGCTCTTAGTGGTTCCAGCTCATAGTAGGGGAGCCCCAGTGCTAGTGCACCATTAGCCCAAAGTGATTTCAGCTCAGTAACCTGTATTTAAATTCTTAAGGAAATAAAAAAATCAACTCTGACATTCCACTGTGGAGAGAGGAGGAGGTGCAACTGGTGCTTCTGGCTCCACAAGGCAACTGCACCACCAGGCATAGATACTTGTCCCCAACCTCTCTCAATTCTCTAGGTTTTGGAACCCATGTCCCATGTCTAGCCAGTACCACCCAACTGAGGGTGAGCAATTTGTCACCAAGCAGTCCCACAGCTCAGCAGTCTGGGATAGGGTGGGCGTGCCTATGCAAATACACTCTCTGCTTACACTTAAGTGAATCCACATGTTCCATAGAATCTCTATGGATAGAAATTTCATACTCTAATAAGAATATAACATTAGGGATCTATTATCGACCACCTGACCAGGACAGTGATAGTGATGATGAAATGCTAAGGGAAATTAGAGAGGCTATCAAAATTAAGAACTCAATAATAGTGGGGGATTTCAGTTATCCCCATATTGACTGGGAACATGTCACCTAGGGATGATATGCAGTGACAAAATTTCTCAATATTTTAAATGACTGCTTCTTGGAGCAGCTGGTATGGGAACCCACAAGGGGAGAGGCAACTCTAGATTTAGTCCTGAGTGGAGAGCAGGAGCTGGTCCAAGAGGTAACTATAACAGGACCGCTTGGAAATAGTGACCATAATACAATAACATTCAACATCCTTGTGGTGGGAAGAACATCTCAACAGCCCAACTGTGTGGTATTTAATTTCAAAAAGGGGGAACTATGCAAAAATGAGGGGGTTAGTTAAACAGAAGTTAAAAAGTACAGTGACTAAAGTGAAATCCCTACAAGCTGCATGGGCGCTTTTTAAAGACACCATAATAGAGGCCCAACTTCAATGTATACCCCAATTTAAGAAACATAGTAAAAGAACTAAAAAAGAGCCACCGTGGCTTAACAACCATGTAAAAGAAGCAGTGAGAGATAAAAAGACTTCCTTTAAAAAGTGGAAGTCAAATCCTAGTGAGGTAAATAGAAAGGAGCATAAACACTGCCAAATTAAGTGCAAGAATATAATAAGAAAAGCCAAAGAGGAGTCTGAAGAACGGCTAGCCAAAAACTCCAAAGGTAATAACAAAATGTTTTTTATTACATCAGAAGCAGGAAGCCTGCTAAACAACCAGTGGGACCCCTTGATGATCGAGAAACAAAAGGAGATCTTAAGACGATAAAGTCATTGCAGAGAAACTAAATGGATTCTTTGCTTCAGTCTTCACGGCTGTGGATGTTTGGGAGAATCCCAAACCTGAGCCGGCTTTTGTAGGTGACAAATCTGAGGAACTGTCACAGATTGAAGTGTCACTAGAGGAGATTTTGGAATTAATTGATAAACTTAACATTAAAAAGTCATCGAGACTGGATGGCATTCGCCCAAGAGTTCTGAAAGAACTCAAAAGTGAAGTTGCGGAACTATTAACTAGGGTTTGTAACCTGTCCTTTAAATCGGCTTCTGTACCCAATGACTGGAAGTTAGCTAATGTAACACCAATATTTAAAAAAGGATCTAGAGGTGATCCCGGCAATTACAGCCAGTAAGTCTAACGTCGGTACCGGGCAAATTAGTCGAAATAATAGTTAAAAATAAAATTGTCAGACACATAGAAAAACATAAACTGTTGAGCAATAGTCAACATGGTTTCTGTAAAGGGAAATCATGTCTTACTAATCTTTTAGAGTTCTTTGAAGGGGTAAACAAACACGTGGACAAGGGGGATCCAGTGGACATAGTGTACTTAGATTTCCAGAAAGCCTTTGACAAGGTCCCTCACCAAAGGCTCTTATATAAATTAAGTTGTCATGGGATAAGAGGGAAGGCCCTTTCATGGACTGAGAACTAGTTAAAAGACAGGGAACAAAGGGTAGGAATTAATGGTAAATTCTCAGAATGGAGAGGGGTAACTCGTGGTGTTCCCCAAGGGTCAGTCCTTGGACCAATCCTATTCAACTTATTCATAAATAATCTGGAGAAAGGGGTGAAAAGTGAGGTGGCAAAGTTTGCAGACAATACTAAACTGCTCAAGATAGTTAAGACCAAAGCAGAATGTGACGAACTTCAAAAAGATCTCACAAAACAAAGTGATTGGGAAACAAAATGGCAAATGAAATTTAATGTGGATAAATCTAAAGTAATGCACATTGGAAAAAATAACCCCAACTATACATACAATATGATGGGGGCTAATTTAGCTACAACAAATCAGGAAAAAGATCTTGGCATCATTGTGGATAGTTCTCTGAAGATATCCATGCAGTGTGCAGAGGTGGTTAAAAAAGCAAACAGGATGTTTGGAATAATTAAAAAGGAGACAGAGAATAAGACTGAAAATATATTATTGCCCTTATATAAATTGATGGTACGTCCACATCTTGAATACTGCGTACAGATGTGGTCTCATCTCAAAAAAGATATACTGGCACTAGAAAAGGTTCAGAAAAGGGCAACTAAAATGATTAGTGATTTGGAACGGGTCCCATATGAGGAGAGATTAAAGAGGCTAGGACTCTTCAGCTTGGAAAAGAGGAGACTAAAGGGGATATGATAGAGGTATATAAAATCATGAGTGATGTGGAGAAAGTGGATAAGGAAAAGTTATTTACTTATTTCCATAATACAAGAACTAGGGGTCACCAAATAAAATTAATAGGCAGCAGGTTTAAAACAAATACAAGGAAGTTCTTCATGCAGCACACAGTCAACTTGTGGAACTCCTTACCTGAGGAGGTTGTGAAGGCTAGGACTATAACAGCGTTTAAAAGAGAACTGGGTAAATTCACGGTGGATAAGTCCATTAATGGCTATTAGCCGAGATGGGTAAGGAGTGGCGTCCCTAGCCTCTGTTTGTCAGAGGATGGAGATTGATGGCAGGAGAAAGATCACTTGATCATTGCCTGTTAGGTCCACTCCCTCTGGGGCACCTGGCATTGGCCACTGTCGGTAAACAGGATACTGGGCTAGATGGATCTTTGGTCTGACCCGGTACGGCTGTTCTTATGTTCTTATGTACTTGCAGCACAGCAGCTCCTACAGTAGATTTGCACACTCCAAACTGATTCCCGACTGACCAGTAGCTGTTGGGCGTTGCAAGCTTCCACAGTGCTATGGCCACTTGCTCCTCAACGGTCAAGGCTGCTCTCATTCTGGTATCTCTGCACTTCAGGGCAGGGGACAGCAAGTCACAAAGTTCCATGAAAGTGGCCCTACACATACGAAAGTTTCGCAGCCACTGGGAATCATCCCAGACCTGCAACACTATGCCATCCCACCAGTCTGTGCTTGTTTCCCGGGCCCAGAATTGGTATTCCACATCATGAACCTGGCCCAATGCCACCATGATCTCCCAGTCGCCACATGCCATAGGAATGTCTCTGTCCATGTCCTCATCAGTATAGTAATCGCACTGTCGTTGCTTCTTCGTCCAGTTTTGCAGGTACTGAACATACTGCTGGATAATGCGTGAGGTATTTACAATGGTCAAAACTGCAGCAGAGATCTGAGTGGGCTCCCTGTTTGCCATGCAATGGCACCTGCACGGGTTATCCTTGAAAAAGGACGCAAAATGAGCTGTTCAGTTCAAGATGGCCGATAAAAGGTAGTAAATGGTTGTCTTCTGTAGCTTCCACAGGAGCCCAGCACAGCTTCTGCTGCTTTCTCCAGATTGTCTATGTGACTCTGTTCACGATGACCAAGAAACAGGAGGGAATTGTTGCCTTCTGTAGCTTCAACTGGAGCCCAGGAGCAACAACATGGAAAAAGTGGTGATAGCAGATTTTGTGGCAGAAGCTGTGCGGCTCTGTTCATGATGTCCAAGAAACAGAGGGGAATTGTTGCCTTCTGTAGTTTCAGTGGAAGCCCAGGACTGACAACATGGAAAAAGCAGCGAGAGCAGAGTTTGCGGCAGAATTGTGATCAGAGTTTGCGGTGAAAGCTGAGATTGATTAATTGCCAAAATTAGGCTAAGATCAATTGCCAAATTATCAGCAGGTAAGTATGCCCAGTGGTCTGGGATGGGATCTGAGTTACTACAGAGAATTCTTTCCTGGGTGCTGGCTGGTGAGTCTTGCCCACATGCTCAGGGTTTAACTGATCCAGATATTTGGGGTCGGGAAGGAATTTTCCTCCAGGGCAGATTGGCAGAGGCCCTGGAGGTTTTTCACCTTCCTCTGCAGCATGGGCACAGGTCACTTGCTGGAGGATTCTCTGCAGTTTGAGGTCTTCAAACCACAATTTGAGGACTTCAATAACTCAGACATAGGGTAGGGGTTTGTTATAGAAGTGGATGGGTGAGATTGTATGGCCTGCATTGTGCAGGAGGTAAGACTAGATGATCATAATGGTCCCTTCTGACCTTAAAGTCTACTAGTCTGTGCGGCTCTGTTAACGATGGCTGAGAAACGGCGGGGAATTGTTGCCTTCTATAGCTTCCATGGAATCCCAGCACATACAATCTGGAGAAAGCAGAGGAAGCTGTGCAGCTCTGTTAACGATGGCCGAGAAATGGTGAGAAATGGTTAGATGAAAGAATAGATAGAAAGAGGAGAGGACATTGGAAGTGGATTCAACATACCAGGAGACAGGCGGTGCACCGTGCTGCACCGTCTGCTGGCAGAATGACATCTACCGTAGCTTTCACGGAGGGAGGAGTGAGTGATGGCACACCCCCAGAAAAACCCGCAAGAATGTAGAAAACCATGATTAAATTGAGTTTTCCTGACTAGTGATTTAAATCATTATTAAAATCAATTTGATTTCAATCTAATCCACCCTGCTAAGAATTAATTAACAAAAGTAAAGAATAGAGTTATATATGGTTAAAAGATCATATACTCACCAATGTTTGGGAAGTCCTTGAATCAGGTTTGTAGCAGTGAAGGAATAGTCCACTGGTTTGCAAAAGTCCCGCTGGTAACTTCCAAAAGATTGGAAGGTCCTCAATCCATAGTTCAAAACACTCCTTTCAGTTGTCAATCCAGTCCAGAGAACTGTAGCAGGAAAAAGGCAAAATGTAGATGTCTCAGGTGTCTTTTATATTCTCTGCCATGTGCATGGAAATTTACCTATATCAAACAAAGCCCATAGCCCCTGTGTATGGAAAATTACTGACAAAGAGGGAGTCTGAAGTCACTTGTCCTCATCAAATGCCCCAGTATGTTTTGTTAAATCACAGGGGTGGCCACTGGCTCCTTGTCATCTGAGACATCCTCAGGAAGAGCTATCTGAAGAATTAATTCTTCTTAGTGGCCCATCAAGCTTGACTAGTCCATTCACAATGGACTGGAGAGACTGGATATAAACTACCCTGTGGGTGTCACCCCAAGAACACATACATTTGCGATACAAATACATCACCAATAGTCAGAATGTCAGATACTGTGATGATACATGGATTTACCCAGGATAATTATACTTGACAGACTAACTTTTCCATTGATACCTTAAATGATGTACTTTGTACAAGATTTATTGCAATTATGTAATAATGGGATCAATAATATGATAAATGGTCACCCATCTTTTATAAAATGTCACAATAGTCCCATGGTTATAGCTGCCTATTGTGTCCTGCATAATATCTGGGAGGCAAAGAGGGGGAAGTTGCTGCCTGTGGGGAGGTGAGAAGGCTGACTCTGAACAGCCTGGCGCGATGGCCATTACAAGAGCCCAACATGAAGCTATGCAACTAAGGGAGGCTTTCAATGAGCACTTTAAGGTCATTCACAGCAGTGTTCTTTCTTGGAGTGTTCTCTGGTCTGAATATTAGGGTGCTGTTAGAAACGGTCTGGTGTGTGCTGTACTTTTATAAATAGGACTGGGTATTTTAGTGATCCTATGAATTGCGTCAAGTATCAGGGGATAGCAGTGTTAGTCTGTATCCACAAAAACAACAAGGAGTCTGGTGGCACCTTAAAGACTAACAGATTTATTTGGGCATAAGCTTGCGTGGGTAAAAAACCTCACTTCTTCAGATGCACCTTCAGATGAATTGTGTGGTGCTTGCTGTACGTTTACAAGTACTCTTTGCTTCCTCAAAGGAAATCTGCGCAACACCCTCAAAAGGCTAGCCTGGGAATTAAATTCATAACTTTGCTAGACACTTAAAACCATGGACTCAATGGGGACACCAGTTTTATGGCTCATTACAACAATTTGTAACACTTCACTGCTTGCTAACCTTTAATTGCTTACTTCAAACCCCTTATGCATAACAATGTAACCCTCAATTGCCTACTTCTTTTCAAGTGGCCTCCTACAACTTGCGTTACCCCTTTTACTTAACAATCTGTTCCAACTTGTATTTAGCTCAGGCATTCTAATTTCCTTCCCTGAAGACCCGAAGAACACCTCTGTGTAGCTTGAATGCTTGTATTTTCCATCAACAGATGATGGTCCAATGAAAAATATTACCTCACCTACCTTGTGTCTCCAATAACTGTGTTTTGTTAACTTGTGGATGAGCTGGGTGCCATCATTAAGTGTAAAGTCTGTAAGGGAAAATGCATGTACACACACACCCCCCTCCCCAAATTCTCTTCTCCATTCTCAGACTCATTTGTGTTTACCTGGCAGGACAGTCTTCTGTGATGGAATCTTGAACAGATCCTGGCTCACAGGCTCACTGCACTTCCTTGCTAAGTCTCTCCACTTCTTCTCCTCACTTGTCATGGCCGGGGTCTCTAGCTCAGGCTCCTCCAAGGTATCCACAGTGGCCTATGGGTTTCTGGTGGAGTCTATTACAAGTATGACAGGCAGTTCAATAAAAAAAAGTAGCAGATCTGCAGGGTTCCACCAGATCTATTAGAGGCCTCCCTGGCCTTTTGATATTCCTGGCAAAGTTCCTTTGTTCTCATGTGCCACTGATGCTGATCCCTGTCATACACCTTCATCCTCTGTGCTATCTGCTTGTAGATGTCCATGGTGCTATGGCTGTGATTGCACAGCCTCTTCTTCCTACAGGCCCAGGAGATCCACCATCTCTTGTTTACTCCAGGCAGGATTGCGTCTAGTGTCTGCAGCCAGCATGGTTGGCTGTACCATTGCACACAACCGGGGGGAGCTGTTAGGTGTGTTCACCAAGGTGGGGAAGCAGGAAAAGGCATTTCAAAAACACATAGGGGACTTTCAGGTGGGGAGCATTGGAGTTTAAAATTGTGATCAGAATGGCCACTGTCATAGTGGAGCATTGTGGGACAGTTCCTGGAGGACTGTTAGGGTTGACAGAGATCACACAGTGTTTACACTTGCACCACATTGACCTCAGGTCAACCATGGCTGCACGCTGTTAGGGGAGGTGGTTGTACTGCATCACCATCAGGAATCATTTACATCGACCAGAGACAAATTTGAGCATAGATACATGTACAAAGAGGTCAGTGCAAGACAACTTACATCGACCCATGTTTGTAATACAGACCAGGCCTGGGACACAGAAAGGGGAGGTAGCCTCAGAGGAGACCAACAAGAGTGTAACTGGCACCTTCAAGAAAGCACAGGAGTTAGGATTTTTGGACATTTCATTGCGAGAGCTAAAACTTTGTGCCAGCTGCTAATAAAGCT
Organism: Gopherus evgoodei; assembly: GCF_007399415.2. NCBI lineage: Eukaryota > Metazoa > Chordata > Testudines > Testudinidae > Gopherus > Gopherus evgoodei. Next base: position 253,715,630 of record NC_044322.1, on the reverse strand, counting down.
TGAGCTTGTGAACATGACCAAACTCAGTAGCTTGCTGACCCATTTCAGCCAGTGGCACTGAGGGGTGTGCCACACTCTCACGTACTGCAATATGTCTTCTCTGTAGCATCTAGTGCTGGTCACTGGCAGAGACTGGCACATGGAATAGATGGACCACTGTTCTGCTCCAGCCTGGCAATTTCTCTCTTCCTAAAAGGGAGTAGCCCCCCTGACCGGGATGCAACCAAGCCCTATAGTGGAAACTACTGTAGTTATGAGAGTCTGCAGAAGGGAAAAGTACAGTGACTGCATTTCATAAGCACACTCATAGCTTCTACAGCAGCGGTCACCAATGCTATTAACTGGTCGATCCTGGAGCCTCTGACAGTCGATTGCAATCTCCGACCACTAAAAGTCCAGCAGTGCAGCTAGGCTAAGGCAGCCCCAGCTCCATCCGCTCCACTAAGTGGTCATCATGTCCCTGTGGCCCCTGGGAGGGCAGGGGTCTCAGCATGCTGCTCCTGCCTGCAAGCACCACCCCCACAGCTCCCATTGGCTGGGAAGGGGGAACTGCGGCCAGAGGGAGCTGTGGGGATGGTGCTTGCAGGCAGGAGTAATGCACTGAGCCCCGTGCCCCATCCCAGGGGCCTCAGAGGCATGCTGGCCACTTCCAAGAGCAGTATGAGGCCAGGGCAAGCAGAGACCCTGCCTTAACCGCACTGCACTCCCAACCAGGAGCCACCTAAGGTAAGTGCTGCCCGGCAGGACCCCTCACCCTTCCTGCACTCCAACCCCAGCCCCTCCCAGAGCCATCACCCCAAACTCCCTCTTGCACCCCAGCCCCCTGCCCCAGCCCCAGCCCTGAGCCCCCTCCCAGACCCTGCCTCTTGTACCCCCTCCTTCATCTCCAAACTCTGCCCCAGTCCAGAGCTCCCTCCTGCACCCAAACTCCCTCCCAGAGCTTGCACTCCTCAGCCACTCCTGCATTCTAACCCCAGGCTCAGCCCAGAGCCCCATCCCACACTCCAACCCCCTTGGCCCGAGCCCTAAGCCTGCACCCCTGTCATAAACAGATAGCTAAGGGTTAATGTCTCTTTCACCTATAAAAGGGTTAACAAACAGTAACCTGAAACACCTGACCAGAACACCAATCAGGAAACAAGACTTTTTCAAATCTGGGTGGAGGGAAGTTTTGGGTGTGAGTTTCTTTGTCTTGGGTCTGCCCCCTCTCAGCTCTGAGAGTGATTTTTCTATCTCCAGGTTTTCTAATCTTCTGTTTCCAAGTTGTAAGTACAAGGATAGTAAGACAATAGGTTTATATATTTTTTTGTATTTGTGTGTGTGTAGTTGCTAGAATGTGTTAAATTGTATTCTTTTTGGATAAGGCTGTTTATTCATTTTTTCCTTTAAGCAATTGACCCTGTATATTGTCACCTTAATACAGAGACTATTTTTAAATGTCTTTTTCTTTCTTTTTTATATAAAGATTTCTTTTTAAGACCTGTTGGAGTTTTTCTTTAGTGGGGACTCCAGGGAATTGAGTCTGCAGCTCACCAGGGGATTGGTGGGAGGAAGAAGTCAGGGGGGAAAATCTCTTTGCGTTAGATTTACTAAGCCTGACTTTGCATACCCTCTGGGTGAGGGGGGAGAGAGGTTAGATCTCTCGGTGCTTGTGTTTCACGGACTTGAAGCAGGGAGGATGGAATCCCTTTGTTTAGATTCACAGAGCTTGCTTCTGTATATCTCTCCAGGAACCCAGGGAGGCAACATCTGGAGGGAAGGAGGGGGAAGGGAAATGGTTTATTCCCCTTTGTTGTGAGACTCAAGGAATCTGAGTCTTGGGGTCCCCCAGGGAAGGTTTTGGGGAGACTACAGTGAGCTAGGCACTGTATAATTCCTGGCTGGTGGCAGCAATTACCAGGTCCAAGCTGGTAACTAAGCTTGGAGGTTTTCATGTTAACACCCATATTTTGAACGCTAAGGTCCAGATCTGGGAAGAAATGTTATGACTACCCCCTCCCAAACTCCAACCCTTGGAGCAATGGAATTGAGTGAGCTGGGCGGGCCCTTGGAGAAGGGGCAGGGTAGATCCTGGGTTGCACTTAAATTAAAAAAAGTGATCCTGTGCATAAAAAGGTTGGAGATAAGTGTTCTACAGCATGTTACAAGGGAGGGTAACACTGAACAGCCCATGGCTGACTTTGCAGGGGAATTGCATCCATTTCTCTGGGGGAATTCCTTTCCTTTCCACATGACTTTCCATGCTGAAGCTTGACAAACCAGAACAGACAGCTCCAAAAATAAATGTCCTCCTTTACAGGAGAGACTCACAGGTAGGGGATACAGAACAGTGCCGGTACTCCAAAGCAATTAAGGGGCTAGGATCGATATTTTTTTTTTAAATCTGTCCTGCTGCCCCCCTTCTTGCCAGGGTGAATTCTGCTTCCCTGACAACTGGCACTATGGCAAATGAAGCATAAAATGACAGCAAAATCCAGTAGGAAACCAGTACCAGCAATTAGTAAAAGGTCACACCTCCTTTCAGTGCCCAGGACAACAAACTGCAGTTTTCTTCATAGGCCGAGGCCGAGGCAAGAAGTCTCATCTATAGGTTGTGTCCTATGGCCAGTGAAGAGTGGCTAATAAAAACTAACTTAAAACTCAACCAATTAGGCATTTCACCTGATTAACCTTAACTCCTCGGCTTGTCACTCAGGGGTTTCACCAACTATGGGTATTGAGCCCAGGCCTAGGGACTGAACTCAGAACTGGATGGAGAACTATCAGTAGGGCATCCAGCTGGGTTACGGAACAGGAGCACCAGTAGCTGAAGATTAAACCCTCCCATTCACCTACCTATTTGCACAGACAAGAACAGTCTGACAAAACACCTTTATTTTTAAGAGTATTTATTGTTCAGTACAAAGTCTTCCAATGTATACACAAGTCTATGAAAAACAAGTACAAATATTGCACATGGGGGCATATTCTGTGCATACAAGTGCTGTAAACCAACTTTTAAGGAGGGAAACTTACTGCTAACACACACTCCACCCTCCCCAACTCCAAAATTCGGGGCCCTTTCCCCAGCACTTCTGGAGTAACTGGATGGAAATGAGGAGTAGCCAGCCTCCTGGCAGGTGGATCCCTACCAAACAGCCTGCTCTGTCACTAGGTTCCTCTCTTCCCCTGGCCCTCTCTGACAGAGCATTGTAATTTGTGCTGATGGACCCAAAACTCCCTACATTCAGCAGAGGACATGTCAAATTTATAGCAGTGCCCACTTCTCCCTCTGCTGCCCCTGCCAATGGATTCTTGCCTTCTGCTACAGAATACCCTGTTAGCTGGGTCCTTAGACTTACAAGTTCCATCTTTACAGTAGGAAGAAAGGAGTGCTAACTTAAGTTAGCTAACAGGTGATAACTAGCCTAGTGAATGTAATAGCCTAGTGAACGCAAACCAGTTCATAGTTTTCACATGAGTCAGCAGGTCTAAGTAAAGACTATGGGGGAGGTTAATTTTTAACTCAACCTGCTAGCTCATGGGAATACCACAGATTTCTTTGTCCACACTAGGATTTTACCTTGACTTAGTTCACTCAAGTTAAGAACATACCTTTTTCTTGTGGTGAAGACAAGATCCCAGATGTAACCTCATAACAGATGTCCCATGAACAGATGTGTGCATGAGTGTCACGGACTCACAGATTGTGCCCACTCTTGGCCCCGTGCGGTCTGTGGGGATGCCCCTTTCAATGAGACAGCCCTTTTCCTGGGGGTCCACTCTCTTTCAGGGTTAGTCCCCCCACCTCCTGGAGACGCACCTCTGAGCCTTAACATGTCTGTCTCTCGCCATGGGCCCCCTCAGGGAGTCCACTCACTCTGGACCTCCAGGGCCACAACCCCCCAAAGGGGTTCATGCAATCCTATTCTCTAGACCAGAGTGACTGTCAGCCAGCATAAAACAGGAGGGTTTATTGAGCATTGAACACAACATAGGAAACTCTCAGGGCCTCAGGCCTGGCCTCCCTCAGCACAACACATCCCAGTCTCCCCTGCATCCCTGTGGGCTCTGCCTGCTCCCTCTCTCCAGCCCAGAGCCCCCCTGCTTCCCAGCTGGGCATCTGAGATCACTGGCCCCAAGCACTGCCTCTGTCCATTGTCTTCTCTCCAGGTAAACAGGATCATAAACAGGGTCGCCTGGGCCTCCTCTCTTCTCAGCCCTGCAACCAGCTGGCTAGGTCACTGGGGTACTCTCTTCACAGCCTATTGTCTTCCCACTGGCCAGAACCGGCTGAGACCCTTGAGCTGGGTCTCCCGGTCATCAGTCGCTGGGGTATCCATCCTCCAGGCCATCAGCTGGGGTCATAAGTTCCCTCTCCAGTCCTCTGTAACAAACTCCCTCTTCATGCAACCCACTGGAAAACCACAAAAACACCAACCAACAAGAAAATCCCCCATTTCACCACATCTCTGCCCCCTTTGAGGCTGAATGGAGCAGGGGCACAGCCAGTTCTGGCCAGTGGGAAGTTCAGGGCCCCCGCCCCGTGATAAAGCATCAGCTATAACATTGACACTTCCCCTCACATGTACCACCTCCATGTCATAACCCTGGAGAAGGCAGCTCCATCTCAGCAGCTTGGCATTAGCCCCTTTCATTTGACATAGCCATGTCGGGGTGAATGGTCAGTGTACACAGTGAAGCACTGCCCAAATAGATATGGATGCAGTTTAAGTGCCCACACCACGGCCAGGCATTCCTTCTCTATGGCTGCATAGTGTTGCTCCCAGGCAGCAGCTTCTTGCTCATGTACACAATGGGGTGCGTCTCCCCCTTAGTATCAGTTTGCATCAGCACCACACCCAGCCCTGTGTCTGACGTTTGAACACCAGGAAGGGTTTGTTACAGTCCAGGTTTATCAGCACCAGGCCTTGGATAAGTGCTCCCTTCAGCACACAGAGAGCCCTCTGGCACTGCTTGGTCCAGACCACCTTGCCCGGCTTCCCCTTCCAAAGCAGCTCAATGAGGAGAGCTGCTAGGGAGCTAAAGTGGGGCCAAACCTCTGGTAGTACCCTGCCATCCCAATGAAAGCCTGGACCTGCTTCTTAGTCTGGGGAGCGGGCCAATCCTTGATTACCTCCACTTTGGCCAGCTCCAGCTTCAGGTGGCCACCCCCCACCTTGTGGCCCAGGTATGAAACCTCTGCCATCCCCACCTTGCACTTTTCAACTTTTATGGTCAGTCCTGCATCTTAGAGGTGACCCAGCACCTTCTTCACCTGGAACACATGTTCCTTCCAGGTCTGGCTAAAGACACATATCATCAATGTACACCAGAGCAAAGTCCTCCATCTCCCTTAGCAACTGATCCACCAGGCACTGGAAGGTGGCTGGTGCCCTCGAGGCCACAAAGCAGGACCAGGAACTGGAAGAGCCCTATTGGGGTGGTGAAGGCAGACTTTGCCCTGGCCTCTGGGTCCAAAGGCACCTGCCAGTAGCCTTTGGTAAGATCCATGGTAGTGAGGTACTGGGCGCCCCCCAACTTATCTAGGATCTCATCGGTCCTAGGCATGGGGTAGGCATCAGACATGGTGATGGCATTGAGCTTCCAATAGTCCATACAAAACCAGATCAACCCATCTTACTTGGGGACCAGCACCACAGGTGAGGCCCAAGGGCTGGATCACCCCTAAATCCAGCATGTCCCTGACCTCTCTCTCCAGGTCCTGGGCTGTTTTCCCAGTGACTCTGAATGAGGAACACCTGATGGGAGGGTTGACTCCTGTCTCCACCCAGTGGACAGCCAGCTTAGTGCGCTCAGGCCAGTTGGAGAACAGCTGCCGGTATGAATGCAGCACCTCTCTGATCTCTGCCTGCTGGGCAGGGGTTAGCTTGTCTGAGAGGGGACTTGATTCCAGTGAGGGGTCAACCCCAGCCTCAGGGAGGAGTCTGTCAAAGGGTATGGCTACATTTGGAATTTCAGAGCGCTGCCGCGGCAGCGCTTTGAAGTGTGAGTGTAGTCAGAGCGGCAGCGCTGGGAGAGTTCTCTCCCAGCGCTGCATGTAAACCACATCCCTTACGGGTGTAGAGTGCAGCACTGGGAGCCGCGCTCCCAGCCTGCTGCCCTGATTACACTGACGCTTTACAGCGCTGTATCTTGCAGCGCTCAGGGGGGTGTTTTTGCACACCCCAGTTGCAGCGCTGTAAAGTGTGAGTGTAGCCAAGGCCAAAGTTAGAATCAGGACTCACAATTTGTCAGACCACTCTGTTTTATTAGCGCAGTGCTTCACCAATAACACCCAGATAATGTGAGTGGCCATGCAAGACCCAAACAGTCTTATTTATACAGATAAAAGAGCGGGAATTAGACAAAAGGGACAACGAAAGCAAAACAGTAAAATTCACCAGGGGCATAGCATGCATATCCTATTTCCTTACTAACTCTTATCATCTAAGGCTAATACTTCACCAATTGCCCTTAAATGGTGCAATTGTTTATGTGAATGTCTGTATTCCTGACATCTGGATTGCAGCATTCCAACAGTTTTGCTTAAAAGGTACAGACAGCATTTCTTTAATCCTTTCTATTTCCACAATATAATTCAGGCCATGTCAACATCTAAAATTTTGCAGCGCTGGTAGTTACAGCTGTATTAGTACAGCTGTATAGGGCCAGCGCTGCAGAGTGGCCACACTTACAGCAACCAGCGCTGCAAGTGGTGTTAGATGTGGCCACACTGCAGCGCTGTTGGGCGGCTTCAAGGGGGGGTTCGGGGAACGAGAGAGCAAACCCGGAAAGGAGACCCGCTTCGCCGCGGTTTGCTCTCGCGTTTCCCCGAACCCCTCTGCAAACCGCAGGGAAGGAGACCAGCTTGCTCGGGGTTCGGGGAACGAGAGAGCAAACCGGGAAAGGAGACCCGCTTCGCCGCGGTTTGCTCTCGCGTTCCCGAACCCCCTGCAAACCGCAGGGAAGGAGACCTGCTTGCTCGGGGTTCCGGGAACGAGAGAGCAAACCGGGAAAGGAGACCCGCTTCGCCGCGGTTTGCTCTCGCGTTCCTGAACCTCCTGCAAACCGCAGGGAAGGAGACCTGCTTGCTCGGGGAACGGGAGAGCAAACCGCGGCGAAGCTGGTCTCCTTTCCCGGTTTGCTCTCGCGTTCCCGGAGCCACCCAGCAAACCGCAGGGAAGGAGACCTGCTTGCTCGGGGCTCCGGGAACTAGAGAGCAAACCGGGAAAGGAGACCCGCTTCGCCGCGGTTTGCTCTCGCGTTCCCCGAGCCACCCTGCAAACCGCAGGGAAGGAGACCTGCTTGTTCGGGGAACGGGAGAGCAAACCGCGGCGAAGCTGGTCTCCTTTCCCGGTTTGCTCTCGCGTTCCCCGAACCCCCCTGCAAACCGCAGGGAAGGAGACCTGCTTGCTCGGGGTTCCGGGAACGCGAGAGCAAGCTGGGGAAGGAGACCAGCTTGATTACCAGAGGCTTCCTCCTTACACGGAGGTCAAGAAAAGCGCTGGTAAGTGTTTACATTGGATTACCAGCGCTGGATCACCAGCGCTGGATCCTCTACACCCGAGACAAAACGGGAGTACGGCCAGCGCTGCAAACAGGGAGTTGCAGCGCTGGTGATGCCCTGCAGATGTGTACACCTTCAAAGTTGCAGCGCTGTAACTCCCTCACCAGCGCTGCAACTTTCTGATGTAGACAAGCCCTCATTCTACTTTCACAAGTCCCACCAGAGGATCCTCTCCCTTCTCCTCCCACTGCCCACACACAGCCAGCATGAATTTCTCCCTGTCCCAGTACGGTTTCATCATGTTAACATGTGTGAAAGTAGAATGAATTATTTTGTAAAAGTAAGAATTGATTGAAGAAATGCTGTATGTACCTTTAAGCAGAAATAAAAAATGTTGAAATACAGGTGTCAGGGAAAGAAATAGTAAGGCATAAACAATGAGTCCACTTAAGCTAATGGTGAAACATTAACAGAAGATCAGTAATAGTTAGTAAGGAAATAAGATATGCATGTCTAGCCCAGGTAAACTTATCAGATTCTGCTTCCTTTATCATCTTGTTAAGTTCACCCCTTTTTATCTGTATATATAAAAGAGTTTGTGTCTTGCATGGTGCTCACATTATTTGGGTGTTATTAGCAGAGCACTGTGCTAATAAAGAGTGGTCTGACAAACTGAGTCCTGAGTCTAACTTTGACACATGATACACCCGGTGGCTGTGTGCCTTGTTGGACAGTTCCACTACATAATTCACCTCATTTACCTGTCTAATGACTTTGAAGCAGCTGTCCCAGGCAGCTTGTTCTTCCTTACAGGGATGAGGCGCATCACATGGTCTCCAGTAGCATATAAGCAGGCATGTGCTGAGCAGTCGTATGACATTCTGCTTTTTCTGTGCCCTTGCTAGGTTTTCCCTGGCCAAGCCTATGAGCTTTTCCCAGAAACACAGTGCCTACTCCATCATTGATTCTCCATCAGGAGAGGCCTTCCCTTCCCACTCGGCCCTCATCAAGTCAAGGGGTCCCCTCACTCTTCTCCCATACAGCAACTCGAAAGGGGAAAACCTTGTAGACTTCTGGGGCACTTCCCTGTAGGCAAACAGCAGACGGGGTAAAAACTTATCCTAGTCCTGCAGGTGCTGGTCCAAAAAGGATTCTCAGCATCATCTTTAGGGTCCCATTGAGCCTCTCCCCCAGCCCATTGGACTGAGGGTGGTACGCCGAGGCCCAGGTGTGTCAGACAACACACTTCTCCCACAAGCACTGGAGCAGGGTTGACATGAAGTTAGACCTCTGGTCTGTAAAGACCTCCTTGGGGAGCCCCGCTCTGCTGAAGATGGTCAGTAGTGCATCTACCACAGTGTCTGCCTCAATAGAGGACAAGGCCACTGCCTTGGGCTAGCGAGTAGCAAAATCTACCACCACTAGAATGGGGTATCAGCTGGGGTCCCAAGTTCCCTCTCCGGTCCTCTGTAACAGCAAACTCCCTCTCCATGCAACCCATTGGAAAACCACAAAAAAACCAAGAAAATCCCCCACTTCATTGCAGCAAGGATTCCAGCTGAGGGACGTTTTTCCAATCCTATAAAAGCCCATCTCCTTTTCTGATTCAGTATCCACCTCTACTAATTCAGGGGTGGGGCAGGGGAAAATGGTGTTAACTCCTTCCAGCACTGCCACAAAGTAGAGCTGGTCACAAAACAAAAACAAACCAACAAAACATCTACAAGACTTTTGAAAATTTCACTAACATTCTGGTTTAGAAGTTGGGTTGGTTTGATTTTTAGAACTGTTTTTGTTTTGTTTATTTATTTCTTGAAAATGGTGAATTTTTTTAAGCAAAAATTTATGGTGTTTGGCTTTTCAGTTTCTCTCTCTTAACCCCCCTTTTCACCTCCTTTCCTCCCTGTAACAGGTCCTCTGCCTGCCCCTCTTCCTGGGGCCCACTAGCTGTCCCAATAAAGCACAGAGAAGCTTCTCCTTCTGCAGCATCCATGGCTTTATTTATACATGTTCTCCCACCACCAGTGATATACTATATACAGAGCAGCCCTTACCATCTCCTCTTCTGCGCACACGCACACGCACACGCACACGCACAGAGAGAGAGAGAGAGAGAGTCGGTCAGTCAGTCGGCAGGCAGGCCAGCCTTCCCCTAGCCATTCCCCTTCTCTTCTAGCTGCCAGCCAGCCTTTATAGCCCTTGAATTGTCTGGCCCACAGGTGCAGCTAGTTCTAGAGGCCAGGCACCAGACATCTCCCCAGCCCCAATCTATTTCCCCTGATTGGGGCTGGCTGAGCACGGGCTAATTAGGTGTCTTTGCATCAGCACCCTGCTACAAACCCTTTTTTCCATTTTGCCACTGGAAGGGAAGGAGGGGAAAAGAAACAAAGGGTGAAAAAGGAAGAAAAGAGGAAAAGGAAAAACTGAACACTTCTTGGTTTTAATACAAAAAAATCAAAATTTTATTTAAAACACAAGAGAGATCATTTTCACGATTTTCATTTCACCTTCTAATTTCTTAAACTGGAGCTGCTTGAATGTAAAAGTGATGCACCAAGGTCCACCTACTGGTGAGTAGAGGAAAATTATTTCCTTGTAGGTGATATTTTTGTTAATACAACCCCACACTTATGCCAACAAGTCTCAGATCAGAATCTGACCCTTAGCCTCTGTGCAAAGATTATCATTTATCAAGCATTTCTACAGCCCCCTCACCATCAGATCTGAGCACTTCACAAACACGAATGAATATATCCTCCCAATGTATCAGGGAGGTTGTAAGTATTATTATCTCTAGTATTTTACAAAATGAAGCACAGAAACTTTAAGTGACTGGCCCCTGGACACAGAAGGAATCTGTGTCACAGCCTGGAAGTGAACTCCAATACCCTGAGTCTTACTCCAGTGCCTGAGCTACAAAACCAACCATCTCCTTCTGCCACTTGAATTACTGGAGAGAGATTAAAATACACACTCCCCTTCTAACACTGTACCACACTTTTTTGAGCAAGGATGCGAGAAAAACTGCTGAAGCCTAAAACTTGGAATTAAAAAACAAAATCGGCCTAGGCATAATCCTGCGAGCACTTGTGCTCCTCTTGGGGCGGGAGCGGGAGAGAGGTTGTAGTGGAAATTATAGAGCAGTTATAAGCAACTGAAAAATTCACTTCTGAGCATGCTCAGTGGGCATCTGCTCAAATTTTAGCAGTGTTATAAAGCTCTGCTGCCTTTACATTGCACATTTGCACAGACTTCCAGGCTGGCCACAGCTGCTGCACTCAGGCTGTTGCTAGGGCAATCTGTAGGAGGAACGTTATCTGAGGCAATGTTTGTCTTATTGAAACTCATACGGCAACCCTCCAAGTAAAAGCCACATCAGTATTAACACAAGGGAAGGAGAAAATAATGAACACAGGAAACAATTCATCTCATAATTTTCAGGCCATTCCACAACTTTGTTGCCTTCTGCTCATTCTAAAGTTTCTTTTTTAAAAAAAACCTGTTTTCTTTGCGATGGCTGCACTTTTGCAATGAACCAGATGCGACGCTGGCCTGCTATCCACCCAGACTCGCCAAAAATTGTCTCCAACCAAATTTCCACATCTTTCAACCATTCACCTCCATGAAGTGTGAATGTTGACGCTTAACTGGGGCCATTTAAATATTACTTGCACCAGCAATCTCTTTCTTTCTTTCTTTTTTTTAAAGGAAAGGAAACTAAACACAAAAAAATGTGCTAATACAGCAATAAAGCTGCACAGTGACATTCACAAGAAGAGCAAAAGCTAATCCCCCAACAGCAATCTAAATACTACTGCATTGCACACAAGAGACATGGATTTTCCACTCACGTTCCTCAGTGTTAGTGTTTTATGCCCACTCAGCACAGGTGTCAATGACCACACAGGTTATAAGAACATAAGAACGGCCGTACCGGGTCAGAACAAAGGTCCATCTAGCCCAGTATCTGTCTACCGACCCTGGCCAATGCCAGGTGCCCCAGAGGAAGTGAAGCTAACAGGCAATGATCAAGTGATCTCTCTCCTGCCATCCACCTCCACCCTCTGACAAACAGAGGCTAGGGACACCATTCCTTACCCTTCCTGGCTAAAAGCCATTTATGGACTTAACCACCATGAATTTATCCAGTTCCCTTTTAAACATTGTTATAGTCCCAGCCTTCACAACCTCCTAAGGTAAAGAGTTCCACAAGTTGACTGTGCGCTGTGTGAAGAACTTCCTTTTATTTGTTTTAAACCTGCTACCTAATAATTTCATTTGGTGACCCCTAGTTCTTGTATTATGGGAATAAGTAAATAACTTTTCCTTATCCACTTTCTCTACATCACTCATGATTTTATATACCTCTATCATATCCCTCCTTAGTCTCCTCTTTTCCTCCTCTTTATGTCTACATTGTTGCTGGGAGTGAACCTCCCAGACAGACCTCACGCTAGTGGGACTCAAGGTAGAGCATTAAAAATCGCAGTGTGGATCTTGCTGCATAGGCAGAGACTCAGGCTAGCCAGCCATGCTTGGACAGGAATGAAACAGGATCCAAGCTGGGCTTGCTAGCCTGAGCCTCCGCCAGCACAGCAATGACCACACTGCTATTTTTAGCACACTACTTTCACCCCCACCAACACCAGGTCTCTCCCCATGGGCTGTGAGCTCCCAGCTGCAGTGTAGACATACTCACAAAGTGCAGTGCAATGGTGAACCAGTCCCACAGTGTGTAGTATTTGCTCCTCTTCTTTTTCTGGTTCAGTGTGTGCTTCAGTTCAGTAGGCTGCTATTATGTCACACAGTCTATGTACCAATATACGTGCCATGGAGCTGAGGTAATATGGCTGATGGGCCCTTACAATCACAGGAAAAGCTGAAGTTAAAACTGTGCAGCTTTGATATACATCGATGTAGTTTTTGGCATTTCAGTTTATAGTTGTTCCATTTTAATTCAGTCAAGGGGAAGGGATAGCTCAGTGGTTTGAGCATTAGCCTGCTAAACCCAGGGTTATAAGATCAATCCTTGAAGGGGCCACTTAGAGATCTGGGGCAAAATCAGTACTCGGTCCTGTTAGTGAAGGCAGGGGGCTGGACTTGATGACCTTTCAAGGTTCCCTTCCAGTTCTAGGAGATAGGTACATCTTCTATTATTATTATTATAGTCTCCATAGGAGATTGTCATGTGAAACTCTATCTAATGCCTTATTCAAGTTGAAATACCTCCAGTCTCCTCAGGGCCATCCAAGTTCTGGGCACCACATTTCAAGAAAGATGTGGAGAAATTGGAGATGGTCCAGAGAAGAGCAACAAGAATGATTAAAGGTCTTGAGAACATGAACCTATGAAGGAAGGCTGAAAGAATTGGGTTTGTTTAGTTTGGAAAAGAGAAGACTGAGAGGGGACATGATAGCAGTTTTCAGGTATCTAAAAGGGTGTCATCAGGAGGAGGGAGAAAACTTGTTCACCTTAGCCTCCAATGATAGAACAAGAAACAATGGGCTTAAACTGCAGCAAGGGAGATTTAGGTTGGACATTAGGAAAAAGTTCCTAACTGTCAGGGTAGTTAAACACTGGAATAGATTGCCTAGGGAAGTTGTGGAATCTCCATCTCTGAAGATATTTAAGAGTAGGTTAGATAAATGTCTATTAGGGATGGTCTAGACAGTATTTGGTCCTGCCATGAGGGCAGGGGACTGGACTCGATGACCTCTCGAGGTCCCTTCCAGTCCTAGAGTCTATGAGGCATATGTGGCTGCGTAAGGCACCCAAAAATTTGGGGCATCACCAGGACAGCAGGTAAGAGCGGGTCGGTTCCCACACACCCAGCATGTGCTGCACTCTCCTTAGGCAGAGTCCGTATTCACAGAGCCGACCGGCGCGGCACATTCTGCATAAGAGAGAGTGTACAGGGCAGGAAACTGCCTGTCCGCCACCATGAGGCAGGCTGGGCCACTTGGTATCCTTTGCTGCCTCGTCCCTCCCCCCAAGGCTGCAAGCCCGGGCTGCTGCAGCATCTGCTGCGTATGAAGCTCGGTGTGTATCAGCAATGGGGAGAGGGTGTGGTTCTGGGTGTCCGTGGGCTGGGGTGGTGGCTGTGCCCCAAGTCAGGCATAGGGGCACCAGTTTAATAATACTGCGTAGGACCCCATAAATCCTAAGGATGGCCCTGTCTCTGCATTTCTTTTGGGCATTATCCTGTCAAAGAAAGAGATTAAGATACTTTGGCATTACTTTTTTCTGATTAATTCATCTTGGCTATTCATTGCCTTATTATTTATCATGTATTTGCCTGGAGGTGCTCAGGTTTTGAGCCTGATTGCACTATGTGCAGTCATTTACACCAGGGCAAAGTGGTGTAAAAAGCACCATTCTGATGTGTTATCACTTGCCCTGGTGTAAATGACACCACAAAGTGCAGCGTAGTAGGGAAACAGGCCTATTGACATCTCTGTTGATTCTTCTAGCCAGCTGCAGGCAATGAAGTTAAGCTTTCTCGTGTGTAATTCCTGGAGCCCCTTTTGGCCCCTATGTGCTATGTTTACTCTTGACCAGTATTGTGGGACCTCCCCTGCACTCCAGGCTCTCCCCAAAAGAATCGCCAGATCTCTGCTAGCCTCATGCTCTTTAGGATGAATTTCACTGGCGCATATTGATTTGAATTAGCGCAATTACCCAGATATCCGTCAGCCTGTTCCATCCTGAGTCTGGTCTCTCTCTTTCCTCATTATCTATGATTATGTTAAGTATCTTGTCACTCACCCTTAGAGTGACAGCTGAAGCCAAAGAGCTACTCAGCACTGCAGCCTCTTTAGTATGTGATGGGCTCTCTCTCCCTGGTATGTAGGTGACCTACCTGTGCACTTTCCTTTGTCAGCCTCCTGCTTTTTATGTACTTATAAACCATTTAACTTGTTCCTTTTGCTCACACCCCCTCATTTTGTGCCTTTACCTTCCTGACTTCACTTCTGAACCTCTCTACTCTTTGCAATTCCCTTTCCCCATTATTTTATATCTACTGTTCCTTTTTTCAGTGTCAGGGCTCTAAAGTGCCTCTGGTGAAGTCACACTGCACTTTCCCAGGTGCAGAAGGAGAGAGCTGTCTCAGGGGTGTCAAAAGAACTGCCGTCCCAAGTCTGTATAGTCAACTACCTGATAAACCTGGGGAGGGAGAAGGATGTCCCAGAGTCACTGACTAGGATGGCTCTGCCTCAGGTGTGCAGGGGAGAAATGAAGAGTGCATTGTCCCAGGTGTGAAGAGAAGCCACCTCAGGAACAAGAGGGGGAATCACTCCAGAATGCAAAGGCGAAATCCTTTCCCATATGCTTTACAAGTGGGTTTCCTTCTCTGTGATTATGAGCACTTCCTTGGCTGATGGGGATGAGATCCTGTATTCTGCTTCGGGGCTCTGCAATGGTTCAGACACGCTAATCCGGTGCTTCTTTGGCTGAGGCAAGTCCTCCGCTGGGGAAGTGAGTTGCTTTAGCCTCTGCAGAGAGACAGGCAGACAGACGGAATCTCTGTTAATTAAACTGGTAAACAAACTGACACCCCATAGCAATCAACAGTAATTGTTGTGGGCAAAGGTATTTCAGAGAACTAATCCTCTCCACTTTCCATTCCTCTCCTCAGTCTTCACACAAACACACTCACACACACACACACTTAACTTTTCTGATCTTTAGCCAGTTCTCATCCATGATTATTCAACCTCCAGGCTTACAGTGTTACTATTTGTTTACATTTTGGGACACATGTATCACAAGGCACACTAGAGATGTATTTATGGGAGGAGGGACGGTCTTATGTTTAAGGCACAGAAGTAGGAATCAGTACACAAGGGTTCTATTCCTGGTTCTGCCTCACATCTCCAGTGGCCTCAGGCAAGCCCCTTGTGACTTAATTTGTCTGTGGTGCTGAGCAGTCACAGCTTCCGCTAACTTCATGGGAGTTGTTGCTCCTCTGAATTTATCCAATTCGGAGGGCTAATAATAAAAAAATTCTGCTCAGTCACAGATCCAGTTCACATCAATAGAAAAATCAGCATCTTCAGCTCTTTGTACCCATGTCATCAACTGTAAAACAGGGTTACTAATTCTGCCCTCCTTACAGGGGTCCTGGGAGGCTTTCATTGGAGGCTGTGCCATGCTTTGTGATCATTGGTTGGAAAACGCTAGGTAATATTATTATCCCACTGCACACACTGACCCATAGAGCAGTGCCATAGAGAGAGATGATTTTAGCTACAGATTTCCCCCCCTCCATGTTTCTAGCATTCATCTCATACCCTATACCCTCCTGAGACCCTGCACTCCCTGGGACTACCACAAAGTGGTTTTCAGACTCATTGAGCATCAAAACACTTCTCTAACAGACATTGATATTCATAGCTACATGTGTCTTTCTACTCAGGCTGTCTGGCTCAGCACACACCACTCATCTGATCACATGATTACAGACCGTATCACAAACAGGGCTGAGCAATTAACTCATTTATATAATTAATTTTGACACTCTCACTTTCTGTTTGTGAATTGCCTGCCAACAGATTGTTTTCTCTAATTTATTAAAAAATATTCATCTAGTAATTTCTGGCATAGTTCTTGGCCAGTAGCTTGTTTGTGATTCCATGTTTGGAATTTGAGCTGTTTTTAACTGTACACATAAGGTAACAATGTTTGTGCTTCCTGATTGGCCCAGTGGAATTCTGGAAGTCAGCTTGCTGGTGTGAATAGTCACAATTACCAATTAGAAATGTGCTTTCCATGAATATACTGCAATATTCACTTTAAATACAGCATGCTGTTCCTTGGAGCTTTGCTGCCAGTACATGGATTGCTTAAAATAGTCATAGGCAGTGAACGAAAGAGGGGCACAAGCAGAATCAGGGAGACTTCGTTTCAAAATCAGAACAAATATTCATTGAAGATTTTTTTTTTGTGTGTGTGTGGGGGGCGGGCAGGGGCAGGGGTGGGGGACAGACAGACCCCTTCCTGCATTTCCAATCCATATCCTTGGAAGCTTCTTTATAAAGAGGCAGTTAAAAAGTCCATGGAAGTTATATCTGACATTATATAAAGTGAGAGGTAAACACAACAGTCCCTTATCTGTACTTGACTAAATCAGTCACTTGAGCACACTATAAATTAGCACTAAAGCATCATAATAAAATATTTGGCACCTATAGGAACTTTTTGGCTGTAGACCTCAAAACGCGTACCAAAAGGTGGAGAAGTATCATTCCCATTTTACAGCTGGGAAAGTTAAGTCACAAATGCCCCCATCTACCTTTAATTGCAGACAGTTTAACTTCTTTCAGCTGTGTAAGCTGGTTGAGCTGTAGACTCGGTAGCTGAAGTCTTGTCTACACACAAGTTTTACCACTTTAATTATATCGGTCTTGTTAATTCAATAACCACCCCTCCAGTGTGAGGACAGCTATAGTTTCCCCAGGGACTGCACCTTGATATGGTGCATATGCTTGTGTGCTCCAGGTACCCTGAGAGCTATGTTGGCAGGTGCAGAACTCCTGGTAAGGTCATCCAAGACAGAAGGTCAAAGGGTAGGAGCCAAACTAAAGGCAGTCCACTGGTCTCACAAAAATGTTCTCTGTTAGAGAAACATCCCAGAGACAAGATGAATCTGTCACAGATTTGCAAATACAAATATCAACTGTGGAGAACCGTGATGTGCTGGATGTAAGACAAAATAGTACTCATCAACCAGCAAATCCATCTGATATTCTGATGCTGGATAATCAAATCCGCAAGGAAGTTGTTAATCTGAAATGAGGTATTTTCACAGCTAAAACTAAGTCAAGAATTGGGAGTTGGAATGGTAGATCACTTCAGAGCACAGGCAGACTGACACAAGTTATCAGAGAAATGAAAATCTTTGGCCTAAGTATACTTGGACTGACTGAGATGAGGTGGACTGGACTCATCTAATTATCATTGGAAAGCATGATTGAAGAGAAGATGATAAATATTGGGAAGGTTAAGCTTAGCGAGGAAGTTACTACAACACTGAAGGAATAGGTATCTGCACATTCAAGAATACTGACCACTCGCTTTATGACAAACCAAGCAAAAGTCACACTTGTTCAGCGTTATGCACTTAACAAATGATTGCGATGAACAAGGCAAAGATTGTTTCTATGAAAGGTTGCAGAGTGTCCTTGGCAAGATCAATAAATATGATATTGTTATCTCTATGGGAGATCTAAATACACAGCTTGGCGATGCTAATACTGGATCTGAGCACATTATGGGCAGAAATGGCATATTAGAACAGACTGACAATGGAAAATGTTTTTATAATTCTGTGTCCATTGCAGTCTATGCATTTTCACACAAGGAAAGACAAACTGACGTGGAGATGAAATGATGGCTTCACCCAGAAACAGCTTGATCATGTTGCCTTTAGCAGGTGCTAGAGAAGATCACAGTTGAACATCAGGCTGTATAGGAGTGCTAGTATCAGAAGTGATCACCATCTTGTTATTGGGACAATCAAAATAAAACTAAAAAAACACAACCAACAGTAGATACTAGAAAGTTAGAAGATCTAACAGTGAAGGCACATTCCAAGATGCAATTTAGCAATAGATTTGAAGAGTTAAAGACATAGATGGATGACAGAAAAACAATGGGAGTTTTTCAAAGAAGCAAGTGAGAATGCATCCAGGACTACCATGTGGGGTGAGACTATCTAAGAAAGAAGAATGGCTCCAACCAAATACATGGAAGCTAGCTGAATAGAGGAAAAAACTAAAGAAGAGAAAGCAATAAGAATGAGACAGCAGTAAAAGAACTATTCTGCAACCATAGGGAGCAGGTTTGTATAATTTTTGGTGGTGCCCAAAATGGTGATGCCTCCCCACTACTCCCGCCCTGTAAGCCGATATATATATATTATTAAATAGTGTAAACATGGACAGGAAGCCGTAAGCATTTAAGTTTCTCTTTATTGCACAATATCACTATCAGAGAAATCCATTGTTGATTATTAGTGGTCCTACAAATCAAGAATTTGTTGCTGGGATAAAATGAATCTACAACATGTCGGCGCCACAAGATTACAAGCGTCAATTAAAAGTGGAAAGTCGGAAGTAGCACTTTCCTGCTTCAATATACAGTATTATATTTTGTGGGAATGTTCTTAATGTTTTCTCTGAATACTGTGTGGGTGCCTCAGCTTCTTCTGCAAGGTGCCAACTGAAGGTGTTGGGGACAAAGAGATCAGGTGGCCTCCTTGTCCGGAAGAGACACAAAGGCCAGAGGAGGGAGTGTCAGTTTGGAGCTGGCTGGAGAAATGGGGAGAGGCCCAGAACTTGGGTCTGGGCTCCCACCCCTCAAGATGGACCTGACTGAGGGGTCCTGTTTTCTGTATCTACAAGCTCTGTTCTAGACTCTGATTCTGTCGTCTAATAAACCTTGTGTTTTACCGGCTGGCTGACAGTCACGTCTGACTGCAGAGTTGGGGTGCAGAGACCTCTGGCTGCCCCAGGACCCCACCTGGGTGGACTCACTGCAGAAAGTGCATGGTGTGGAAGGGCATGCTGAATGCTCTGAGGTCAGACCCAGGAAGATGTAAGCTTCTTGCCCTGGAGACAGTATA
Source organism: Gopherus evgoodei (assembly GCF_007399415.2). NCBI lineage: Eukaryota > Metazoa > Chordata > Testudines > Testudinidae > Gopherus > Gopherus evgoodei. Next base: position 253,696,518 of record NC_044322.1, on the reverse strand, counting down.
CTCAGAGAGAGGAGGCTCCCCCAGAGTCCTGACTGGCTTTGAAGGAGTGGTTCCAGAGCATCCCAGCATCCCCTTCCACACTATGCATTTCCCAGAAGTCCGCAAAGGCACTAACACTCCCTCCTCTGGCCTTTGTCTCTTTTCCAGGCATTAGGAGGCCACATGAACTCTTTGTTCTCCAACATCTTCAGTTGGCACCATGCAGAAGAGTGGCCCAGGCCACCAGTTGCCCGGAGACAGGGTTTCGGCCATTCTCTGTGCAGACAGCATCACACTGGCCCTCTAGGGCTCTACAACAATCACACCCCCTTATCCCACCATCTAGATTGTCAAGAAATGCATAGGGGAAACTGAGGCACCCACACAGTATTCAGAGAAAACATTAAGACATTAAGAACATTCCCACTTTGTAACACCTGTATACGACTAGTTATATACTTTAAAGGGTGTAAAATAATCAAGTATTATGCTAAACACAATGATACTAGTTAGTAGGGGAAGCAAAAGTGGATGGGAACCTGGGAGGCAGTGACCATGAGATGGTCGAGTTCAGGATCATGACACAAGGAAGAAAGGAGATCAGCAGAATACGGACCCTGAACTTCAGAAATGCAGACTTTGACTCCCTCAGGGAACTGATGGGCAGGATCCCCTGGGAGAATAGCATGAGGGGGAAAGAAGTCCAGGAGAGCTGGCTGTATTTTAAAGAATCCTTATTGAGGTTGCAGGAAAAATCCATCCTGATGTGTAGAAAGAATAGTAAATATGGCAGGCGAAAAGCTTGGCTTAACAGTGAAATCCTTGCTGATCTTAAATGCAAAATAGAAGCTTACAAGAAGTGGAAGATTGGACAAATGACCAGGGAGGAATATAAAAATATTGCTCAGGCATGCAGGAGTGAAATCAGGAATGCCAAATTACACTTGGAGTTGCAGCTAGCAAAAGATGTTAAGAGTAACAAGAAGAGTTTCTTCAGGTATGTTAGCAACAAGAAGAAAGTCAAGGAAAGTGTGGGCCCCTTACTGAATGAGGGAGGCAACCTAGTGACAAAGGATGTGGAAAAAGCTAATGTACTCAATGATTTTTTTGCCTCTGTTTTCACAAACAAGGTCAGCTCCTGGACTGCTGCACTGGGCAGCACAGTATGAGGAGAAGGTGACTAGTCCTCTGTGGAGAAAGAAGTGGTTCACGACTATTTAGAAAAACAGGAACAGCACAGGTCTATGGGGCCGGATGCACTGCATTGAGGGTGCTAAAGGAGTTGGCGGATGTGATTGCAGAGCCATTGGCTATTATCTTTGAAAACTCATGGCGAACAAGGAAGGTCCCAGATGACTGGAAAAAGGCTACTGTAGGGCCCATCTTTAAAAAAGGGAAGGAGGAGGATCCAGGGAACTACAGGCCAGTCAGCCTCACCTCAGTCCCTGGAAAAATCATGGAGCAAGTCCTCAAGGAATCGATTTTGAAGCACTTAGAGGAGAGGAAAGTGATCAGGAACAGTCAGCATGGATTCACCAAGGGCAGGTCATGCCTGACTAACCTAATTGTCTTCTATGAGGAGATAACTGGCTCTGTGGATGAGGGGAAAGCAGTGGATGTGTAATTCCTTGACTTTAGCAAAGCTTTTGATACGGTCTCCCACACTATTCTTGATGGCAAGTTAAAGAAGTATGGGCTAGATGAATGGACTGTAAGGTGGATAGAAAGCTGGCTAGATTGTCAGGTTCAATGGGCAGTGATCAAAGGCTCCATGTCTAGTTGGCAGCCGGTTTCAGGCCGAGTGCCCCAAGGGTCGGTCCTGGGGCTGGTTTTGTTCAATATCTTCATTAATGATCTGGAGGATGGTGTGGACTGCACTCTCAGCAAGTTTGCAGATGACACTAAACTGGGAGGAGTGGTAGATACGCTGGAGGGTAGGGATAGGATACAGAGGGACCTAGACAAATTAGAGGACTGGGCCAAAAGAAACCTGATGAGGTTCAGCAAGGACAAGTGCAGAGTCCTGCACTTAGAACGGAAGAATCCCATTCACTGTTACAGACTAGGGACCGAATGGCTAGGAAGCAGTTCTGCGGAAAAAGGACCTAGGGGTTACAGTGGACGAGAAGCTGGATATGAGTCAACAGTGTGCCCTTGTTGCCAAGAAGGCTAATGGCTGTATAAGTAGGGGCATTGCCAGCAGATCGAGGGATGTGATCATTCCACTCTATTTGACATTGGTGAGGCCTCATCTGGAGTACTGTGTCCAGTTTTGAGCCCCACACTACAGGAAGGATGTGGACAAACTGGGAAGAGTCCAGCAGAGGGCAACAAAAATGATTAAGGGGCTGGAGCACATGACTTAAGAGGAGAGGCTGAGGGAACGGATTGTTTAGTCTGCAGAAGAGAAGAATGAGGGGGAATTTGATAGATGCTTTCAGCTACCTGAAAGGGGGTTCCAAAGAGGATGGATCTAGACTGTTCTCAGTGGTGGCAGATGACAGAACAAAGAGTAATGGTCTCAAGTTGCAGTGGGGGAGGTCTAGGCTGGATATTAGGAAACACTTTTTCACTAGGAGAGTGGTGAAGCACTGGAATGGGTTACCTAGGGAGGTGGTGGAATCTCCTTCCTTAGAGGTTTTTAAGGTCAGGCTTGGCAAAGCCCTGGCTGGGATGATTTAGTTGGGAACTGGTCCTGCTTTGAGCAGGGGGTTGGACTAGATGACCTCCTGAGGTCCCTTCCAAACCTAATCTTCTATGATACTCTAAGCTGACCACCAAATTTAAGTTCCGTGTTTTTCCCCTCAGGAGGACTCTGGGGTGGGGCTGGGGATGAGTGGTTCACAGTGCAGGAGGGTGTTCAGGTCTGGGGCTCAGGGTTGGAATGCTGGGGGCACAGGCTCTGGGGTGGGGCAGGGCTGAGGATAAGGAACTTGGGGTGCAGATAGGCTGGCCCAGGGCTAGGGCCAGAGAGGACCCCCCCCCACATCCTCCCACTGGCAGCAGCAAGCTCCAGGAGAGGGACCCCTCCTCTCCCCCACCCCAGTCACTGCACATGCTCCTAGGGCCCCTCTCAGGTCCAGAAAGCCCACTCGCCTCCCCTATGTTGGCTACCGGGGGCAGGGGGGGTTGCCATCACGTGTGGCCTCCCCTGCTGCTGCCGCTCATCATAGCCTCATTGGGGATGGGGCTGCCCCTTGCCCAGCGTGGTGCAGGAGTGGGGACTGCAGGGTGGTGGTGGCGGGGGGGGGGGGGGGCGTGTCACAAAATTCACCCAAGCCCCAGCTGCTCAGGTCTAGGAAGCTCCCCTCCCCAGTTGTGTAGCAAAGTTCTAACATCAGGGGGGGCGAACACATAAAAAAAGGTGCCACCCAATATATCCAATTACTAATCAGGTAGTAGGGTTTTCAATGCTATAACAAGAGATTATGCTATTACCATTATGCCGTCAGCTTGCACACTACCATTCTGAATTAGTGATAATTCACAGAGAGAGCAAAGAAAGCTGAATTTAGAGAACAATTATTAACCAGATTCCTGGTTATCCACCAGCCACTTTGCTCCAGTCCATAGCACAAAGTACCATAAACCCAGTAGAATCTGGCCAAGAGACTATTCACCTCAAATTGGCATTTGCTACACTCCCCCCACCGCCCTGCCCCTAGTCATCACTATTCAGGAGATAGCGAAGTGAAAAGGTGGCATTGCTGAAGCATTTAGCAGGCAATTGAAAATTCCTATAGAGCACTGTCCAGTCTCTGAGAACATCGCTGAGTTCTGAGCACTGGGTCTGCAGCTACTCAGCAGTGAGACTGAGGAGACAAAAACTGGCACCTTAAAGCACCTGTTCCCCCCTCCCCCTTCCTCCACAAGCTGCTCTAAGCAGTTTCACAGCTCCGGGCGCACAATGGGAGGCGGGGGAGGGGGCTAAGAACAGTGTGTGTGTGTGGGGGGGGCAATAACCCAAAGTCGCTCCTTTGCCTCCTGGTCCTGCTGCTCCCTCAGCCCCCCGCTGAAGAGAGATCACAAGAAAAAAAAACATCCCCTTCCCCCCCTTTTCCTTCCTTCTCCACTAGCACCAGCTGGGCTTCAGAGCCCCCTTCCCTGCCGCCTTGCTCTGCACAGGGCTGCCTGGGACCAACCCCCCTGCCGCACTGGGGAGGCTGCACTGCCGCCCCTTCCCCTCCCAGCAAAGCCCACCCCGACTCAGGGAGCCGGGCAGCTGCGGGCGGGCGCCTCCTTCTCCTCACCCCTGGGGAGCCCGGCGACCAGTCCACGCTGCCTGCAGCCCGGGAGCCAGCGAGCAGGGCAGGGGATGCAGGAGGGTGGTGCAGGGCGGAGAGCCAGCTGGCGGCCACACACAAAACCCGGCTCCGGACCGAGTCCGGAGCCCAGGGCTGGCTGCCAGGAAAGACGTTGATTTTAGAAATGTGCTCAGAGGGGAGTGGCGGCTTCCCCCCGCCCACTATGCTACTGGGTGGGAGGAGGGATGCTCTGGGGCGGGGAATAGTGGTGGTGGCGGCAGGGGCTAGTGCCCGCTCCAGGCAGGGCCAGGGGAAAAATCCGGCTCCAGATATTGGTGGAGCACAGCCCCCAGCCCTGAATATTCCTGGTGCTGGGGCACCTGGAGCCCATATAACCTGCCGCCTATGTCTGCAACAAGAACATGCAGACAGAGACAAGGAAGGTAAAAGATTAGTCAGAAGAGGTCTTAGAGAATGGATGGAAAATAAAGCAAGAGACACCAGTGGAGGCACATAGGAGAGAGGATTCTAAAAAGCTTTCTCTAGTATCTAAACAATTGACATCACAATGCTCTAACTTTTGTAGAATTGTGTAGAAAAGCTCAAGATTGTACGATTTCAACCACAAAGGATGGACAGAGTGCCCATTGCATGGTGCATTTCCAGGCTGTGCTACACCAGCCAGAACCATTAACACACACTGAGAAATGTGAAGACATAGCGGTCTTATCTATACCATTACAAATAATCTCCTTGGAGGAAGGAACTAAGGCTATAAGTCAGCTGAAGAGTGTTAAAGCACCAGGGTAGGATAAAACAAATGCTGAAATGTTAAATGCTGGGGAGGAAATCATGGTGAATTACACGTGCAGGCAGTTGGAGTGGTCTGGAGACGGGACACCTGTTCAAAGATTGGAGAAGAGGTGTTATCTGCAAAAATCCCTGAAAAGGTAGAACAGCTTATTTGTGATAACTAGAGAAGGGTGATACTCCTAGCTGTACCTGGGAAAGTATTCTGTATTATCATTTTGAATGGGATGAAAACTGCTATTGATAAAGTACTCAGGGAAGAACAGGCTGGATTTCAATCTGGTAGGTCATGTTCGGAACAGATTTTTACCTTGAGAAGACTCACTGAGAAAGGCTTAGAATACCAGAAGAATATAGTTTTAACATCCTTGATTTTATGAAGGTATTTGATAGCATGCACAGAGATGCCCTCAGGAAGATCTTGAAACACTATGAAATTCCAGCAAAGACTGTTAATTTGATAAAAGTTTGTATGACAAGGTTGCATCAGGACCAAAAGTAGAGACACAGAATGGTTTAAGAGCGTTACTGGCATAAGGCAAGGTTGCATATTTTCTTCACTTGTCTTCTATATTGTCACAGACTTTGTGATGATAAAACTGACAGCTAATGGCGAGAACACTGGTATTGTTTAGGCAAGAAATAGGTTGCAAGACTTAGATTTTGAAGACAATATAGTCATGCTGGATACCAACTGGGATGGAATGAAAGGACTCTTTATGAAACTAAAAGCAGAAGCAGCCAAAGTGGGACTTTGTATCTGTATACTGAAGACCAAAATCATGGAGATAGGAGAGAATGCTATCAACACGGGCAGATGTGTGATGGATGGAGAAGAGTACAAAAGAGTTAATGACTTAATCTATTTTGGAAGTACAATATCTGCTAATGGCCATCTCACTAGAGATGTGAAGGCAAGAATCGGCAAAGTCAGTGGATCATTTTCCCATGTGTCAAACATCTGGAAGAGTAAGACATATCAACACACACAAATGAGATTATACAGTTCTATTGTGCGCCCAGAAACATGGCAGATGACAGAAGTACACAAGAGGATGCTGAAAACACTCCACAAGCATTGGTTAAAAAGAATTTAAGGAACTCACTAGAAAGATCATGTAATCAATATGGAAGTGTTGCATCACATGGGTCAGCAGATTGAGGATTCAGTGATTCATAGATGCCAAGGGCAGAAGAGATATTGTGATCATCTAATCTGACTTCCTGTATAACACAGGCCATAGAACTTATATTTTAGAAAAACATCCAATCTTGAATTAAAAATTGTCAGTGATGGAGAATCCACCAGGACCTTTGTGATCAGACAAAGACAGCTACGGTGGTTTGGCCATACCATCAGATAACCCCGTGGCATAAGCGTAAGGTATGTCTTAAATTGAATTCTTCCTGCGGAAAAAGAAGGCATGGAGGACAATGAATGACTTATTGCAGGATGACTGAAAATGATGTTGCCATCATGGAGACTACAAACATCTTGCTCTGGACAGACGGCAGTGGGGAAATGGGTTGCCTCATGCCCCACTAGGCTCAGGAGATTCCACAGCTAAAAGCTAAGAACAGTTCCACTAGTATAAAAGTGCTTATACCAGTCTAGCTTATTCCAGTGTGGGAAGGGGATTAAAGTATACCCACAAAAGACACCTTTATACCAATATAACTGCATCCACATTAAGGGTTGTACCAGTATAACCATTCCAGTTAAAAACAACAACCCTAACCAAAATAGCAATACTGCCTACAAAATCAGTGTAGACTAGGCCTAGGTGTTAAGGACCTTTCCAACTGCATAAAGCTGGTCCAGCTGATAAAAGCACCTTTTCCCCTGTGCAGAGAGGGCCAGTAAGGCCAAGTCACTTGCCTAAGAGCACAGATGTAGTCAATACCAGAAGGCAGGTCTCCTGACTCCCAGTGCTGTTTCCAACCCAGAGGCTGCATTCCTTGACTGTCTTCTCTGCCTTCCTCCCTTCCCCATTTGCTCAAGGCTTTTCTCCCCCTCTCCTCTGAATGGGGCTTTGCCTTACAACTCATTAGGCACCTGAGGTGGGCACTAATCAGCACTGCCACACAGCCTATCACTTCTAATTAAGTTAGAGTTCCTAGCCAGGAAATTAGAGCCTCATGGGCACAGATTCACCTTCCCTAAGGTGATAGAGCTGGAAAGGATGTTGTGAGCCCAGTTTTTTCCCTGATGCAACAGTACTGCAGGGTTCTCCTCTCCACTCATCTCATGGAGCGAGATTTGAATAACTCCCCCCAGCTTCCCAGAGTTACATTCCATCCTCCCCAATTCATTTACGTTTCCATCAGCCTGAGCTGTCATTCAAACTGGGACAAATGGGGAGAGACTGTGCTTCCCCAGGTCTACACAAGGAAGTAACCCAGTGTGTGTGTGGGCCTTGGAATGGAGGTGGCCACCTCCATGGCCCCATTCGCCCCTCTTCCCCCCCACACAGACATCTTAGAACCTTGCATAAGGCTCTCCACAGGTTCAGAATCCCTGTGATGGAAGAAGAGGGCACTGGGCAGGGAAAAGGCAGCTTTGTATAGACTGAGAGCAAGTCATATGTCCTGCCCATACTGACCCTGGTGAGATTGCCTAGCCCAGGGCAGGGTTTGGTAATACACCTTGTGAAGAGTTATCTGGGGCAGCCTTGGCCAGGGGAGACACTGGTAAGGAGTAAGGGGGAGATCAGAGGTAAAGAACCAGTGTCTGATCCAGGACTTGCACTGGCACAACTCAGGAGAGTGATTTATGCACCTTCATTCCCCCTGATCCTGGAGGCAGCTGATCCCCAGTGGAAATTAAGCCCAGAAGCCTGTGTCCTCAGGGGGCCTTTCTGGGAGCCAGGCATTGACGGAGTATAGAGTTGCCTCAGTCAAACTCCCTTTTCCATCGACACTCTCTGCACCAGGGAGTTGGAGAGGTAGAGATAGATGCTACTATGATAGTTCTGTGCCACACTGGGGGAATACTCCACTAGCCAGTTAAGTCAGCATTACGGTTGCCTATCATCATAGTCATGCATATCGGTTGCACATAGAACTGCAGATCTGGCCCGCTCCAGGAAGGCCAAGGTGCTTGTTGGTCCCCTGGGAGCTGAGCAAATTCGCGAGAACCTTCCCAGTGTAGCAACGGCTGCTGCAGGTCATTCTGCAGTAGGCAAATGCCAGGCCACCCAGACGGAATGATCAGGGGAGGACTTAGCCAAGGAGGTTCTCACTGAGATGTCCTCCTCTGAGCCCCATCCTGTGAGAGGCGATCCTGACCACTGTTTTGTGTATCACCCATTGACCATGGACCCATAACTCCTTATACAGGCATATCTTCCAATGAAGTCACTGGGAGTTTTGCCTGAGTAAGGGCTTCAGGATTTGGGCTCCCATAAACTGGCAGCCACCAAATGAAAGTACCTTCGTCCCACAAAATCTCAACACATCACCTTCAGCCACAGCTTAAAATGACTCTGCTGCTTCCCCATTTTCTCCAGCATCCAGTCCAAAATGTTCCTCTTTCTTTTTAAAACTCTCCATGGACTTGTTCCAGCCAAATGCACAATTCTGGTTTCTCTCTGCACTCCTTCCAAATCCCTCCATTCATCTACACTGGCCTCTTCCCTATCCTTTCATGGTCTCAAATGATATTGCCGAGAGAGCCTTCTCTTACACAGCTTCTTCCATTCTCATCACATCACAACACTCAGCTAGAGAATCAAAGGGCTGACAGGAAAAGGGATGCATTGGAAAGAACTGATAGATATGGTCACGTGCCTATAGAGGAGAGGTAGATGACAGGAGATATTTCTACTTGGTCACCCCATTGATTCACTATATTCTTTTCTGAAGCAATTCCAAACAGTTTGGGCCAGATTCTCCATTTCCCTGAATCTCAGGTCATCATTTTACACTAGTGCAAATTGCTCCCATTCTAATTTAAGAAGATAAGAACGGCTGTACTGGGTCAGACCAAAGGTCCATCTAGCCCAGTATCCTGTCTACTGACAGTGGCCAATGCCAAGTGCCCCGGAGGGAGTGAACCTAACAGGTAATGATCAAGTGATCTCTCTCCTGCCATCCATCTCCATCCTCTGACAAACAGAGGCTAGGGACACCATTCCTTACCCATCTTGGCTAATAGCCATTAATGGACTTAACCACCATGAATTTACCCAGTTCTCTTTTAAACGCTGTTATAGTCCTAGCCTTCACAACCCCTTCAGGCAAAGAGTTCCACAAGTTGACTGTGCGCTGTGTGAAGAACTTTCTTTTATTTGTTTTAAACCTGCTGCCTATTAATTTCATTTTGTGACCCCTAGTTCTTGTATTATGGGAATAAGTAAATAACTTTTCCTTATCTACTTTCTCCACATTACTCATGATTTTATACACCTCTATCATATCCCCCTTAGTCACCTCTTTTCCAAGCTGAAGAGACCTAGCCTCTTTAATCTCTCCTCATATGGGACCCTCTCCAAACCCCTAATCATTTTAGTTGCCCTTTTCTGAACCTTTTCTAGTATATCTTTTTTGAGATGAGGATACCACATCTGTACACAGTTTTCACGATGTGGGCATGCCATCAATTTATATAATGGCAATAATATATTCTCCTTCTTATTCTCTATCCCCTTTTTAATGATTCCTAATATCCTGTTTGCTTTTTTGACGGCTTCTGCACACTGCGTGGACATCTTCAGAGAACTATCCACAATGAGGCCAAGATCTTTTTCCTGATTTGTTGTAGCTAAATTAGCCCCCATCATATTGTATGTATAGTTGGGGTTATTTTTTCCAATGTGAATTACTTTACATTTATTCACATTAAATTTCATTTGCCATTTTGTTGCCCAATCACTTAGTTTTGTGAGATCTTTTTGAAGTTCGTCACAGTCTGCTTTGGTCTTAACTGTCTTGAGCAGTTTAGTATCATCTGCAAACTTCGCCATCTCACTGTTTACCCCTTTCTCCAGATCATTTATGAATAAGTTGAATAGGATTGGTTACAGGTTACAAACCCTAGTTAATAGTTCCGCAACTTCACTTTTGAGTTCTTTCAGAACTGTTGGGTGAATGCCATCCAGTCGTGGTGATTTGTTAATGTTAAGTTTATCAATTAATTCCAAAACCTCCTCTAGTGACACTTCAATCTGTGACAGTTCCTCAGATTTGTCACCTACAAAAGCTGGCTCAGGTTTGGGAATCTCCCTAACATCCTCAGCTGTGAAGACTGGAGCAAAGAATCCATTTAGTTTCTCCACAATGACTTTATCGTCTTTAAGTGCTCCTTTTGTATCTCGATCATTGAGGGCCCCCGCTGGTTGTTTAGCAGGCTTCCTGATTCTGATATACTTAAAAAAACATTTTGTTATTACCTTTGGAGTTTTTGACTAGCTGTTCTTCAAACTCCTCTTTGACTTTTCTTATTACACTTTTATATTTAATTTGCCAGTGTTTATGCTCCTTTCTATTTACCTCACTAGGATTTGACTTCCACTTTTTAAAGGAAGTCTTTTTATCTCTCACTGCTTCTTTTACATGATTATTAAGCCATGGTGGCTCTTTTTTAGTTCTTTTACTGTGTTTCTTAATTTGGGGTATACATTGAAGTTGGGCCTCTATTATGGTGTCTTTAAAAAGCACCCATGCAGCTTGCAGAGATTTCACTTTAGTCACTGTACATTTTAATTTCTGTTTAGTTAACCTCCTCATTTTTGCGTAGTTCCCCTTTTTGAAATTAAATGCCACAGTGTTAGGTCGTTGAGTTGTTGTTCCCACCACAGGGATGTTAAATGTTATTATACTATGGTCACTATTTCCAAGCAGTCCTGTTATAGTTACTCTTGGACCAGCTCCTGCTCTCCACTCAGGACTAAATCTAGAGTTGTCTCTCTCCCTGTGGGTTCCCGTACCAGCTGCTCCAAGAAGCAGTCATTTAAAGTATCGAGAAATTTTGTCACTGCATTTCCTCCCGAGGTGACATGTTCCCAGTCAATATGGGGATAATTGAAATCCTCCACTATTGTTGAGTTCTTAATTTTGATAGCCTCTCTAATTTCCCTTAGCATTTCATCATCATTATCACTGTCCTGGTCAGGTGGTCAATAATAGATCCCTAATGTTATATTCTTATTAGAACATGAAATTACTATCCATAGAGATTCTATGGAACATGTGGATTCACTTAAGATTTTTACTTCATTTGATTCTCCATGTTCTTTCACATATAGTGCCACTCCCTCCCCCCGCATGACCTGTTCTGTCCTTCCGATATATTTTGTACCTCGGAATGATTGTGTCCCATTGATTGTCCTCAATCCACCAGGTTTTTGTGATGCCTATTATATCAATATCCTCCTTTATCACGAGGCACTCTAGTTCACTCATCTTATTATTTAGACTTCTAGCATTTGTGTACAAGCTCTTTAAAAACTTGTCACTGTTTATTATTCTGCCCTTTTCTGATGTGTCAGAATCTTTTTTATGTGAATGTTTCTCATCTGATCTGCCCTTACATTATCCTCTTCCATTCTCTGCTCCTGACTATAACTCAGAGAATCTCTATCAATAGACTCCTCTAAGAGAAGTCTCTGTCCAATGCACATGCTCCTCTGCAGCAGTCGGCTTTCCCCCATCTCCTAGTTTAAAAACTGCTCTGCAACCTTTTTAATGTTTAGTGCCAGCAGTCTGGTTCCACTTTGGTTTAGGTGGAGCCCATCCTTCCTGTATAGGCTCCCCCTATCCCAAAAGATTCCCCAGTTCCTAATGAATCTAAACCCCTCCTCTCTACACCATCATCTCATCTATGCATTGAGACTATGAAGCTCTGCCTGCCTACCTGGCTCTGCGCATGGAACTGGGAGCATTTCTGAGAATGCAACCATAGAGGTGCTGGATTCAGTCTCTTCCCTAGCAGTCTAAATTTGGCCTCCTGGACATCTCTCCTACCCTTACCTATGTCACATGTACCACGACCACCGGCTCCTCCCCAGCACTACTGTCATAAACAGATAGCTAAGGGTTAATGTTCTTTTACCTGTAAAGGGGTAACACCAGTAACCTGAAACACCTGACCAGAGGACCAATCAGGAAACAAGACTTTTTCAAATCTGGGTGGAGGGAAGTTTGTGTGTAAGTTCTTTGTTCTTTGTCTTGTGTCTGACCCTCTCGGCTATGAGAGTGATTTTTCTATCTCCAGCTTTCTAATCTTCTGTTTCCAAGTTGTAAGTACAAAGATAGGAAGACCATAGGTTTATATTGTTTTCTTTTGTATTTACATCTGTGTAGTTGTTGGAGTGTTTTGAATTGTATTCTTTTTGAATAAGGCTGTTTATTCATATTTCTTTTAAGCAATATACCCTGTATTTGTCATCTTAATACAGAGAGACCATTTTTATGTCTTTTTCTTTCTTCTTATAAAGCTTTCTTTTTTAGACCTGTTGGAGTTTTTCTTTAATGGGAATTCCAGGGAATTAAGTCTGCAACTCACCAGGAATTGGTGGGAGGAAGAAGTCAGGGGGAAAATCTCTTTGTGTTAGATTTACTAAGCCTGACTTTGCATACCCTCTGGGTGAAGAGGGAAGTACTTGTGTTTCCAGGACTGGAAACGGGGAGGGTGGAGTCCCTCTGTTTAGATTCATGGAGCTTGCTTCTGTGTATCTCTCCAGGAACCCAGGGAGGGAACACCTGGAAGGGAGAAGGGAGGGGTGAAATGGTTTATTCCCTTTTGTTGTGAGACTCAAGGAATTTGGGTCTTGGGGTCCCCAGGGAAGGTTGTTGGGGGGGCCAGAGTGCCCCAAAACACTCTAATTTTTTGGGTAGTGGGAGCTTTACCAGGTCCAAGCCGGTAACTAAGCTTGGAGGTTTTCATGCTAACACCCATATTTTGGACGCTAAGGTCCAAATCTGGGAAAAATGTTATGACAACTACACATAAGTCTGTCTAGATGCCTTGAGAGATCCACAACCTTCGCACCAGGCAGGCAAGTCACCATACAGTTCTCCCGGTCATCACAAACCCAGCTACCTACGTTTTTAATGATAGAATCTCCCACTACTAACACCTGTTTTTGCCTAGTGACTGGAGTTCACTCCCCCGAAGGGATAACCTCAGTGTAAGAGGTAACTCCAGCACCATCTGGAAGGAGGGTCCCAACTATGGGAAGGTTTCCCTCTGCTCCCGTTGACTGCTTTGCTTCTCTGGACCTTTCATCCGCCTCAACAGTGCAAGGGCTGTCTGAGCAGAGGTGGGACAATTCTACAGTGTCCCGGAAAGCCTCGTCAACATACCTCTCTGCCTCCCTTAGCTCCTCCAGTTCCACCACCCTGGCCTCCAAAGCCTGTACATGGTCTCTGAGGGCCAGGAGCTCCTGTCACCGAATGCACATATATGCCACCTGCTCACAGGGCATGTAATCATACATGCTGCACTCAGCACAATAAACTGGATAGCCCTCACTCTGCTGCTGGGCTTCTGCCTGCATGGTCTCCTAGTTAATGAAAGGGTTTTGTTTAAAATCAAGAAGTTTTGAATGTAGTGTAGGTTATAGTTTTAAGAAAAACAGCAAGGGGCCCTTGCCCCCTTCCCACTCCCTTGCGAAACTCCCTGTTACCAGCCCCTGGTGGCTTGCGCACTGCTTTATGAAGCCCTGGCCTGCTTGATAGCCCCACCCACTGACTAAGGCTCAGGCAATTAACAGTCTTCTAGCTTTCAAACCTTTCTTTGAAGCTCACAGCTTCCCACTGCCAGCCATAGCACACGGTCCTTCAAACAAACAAACAAACAGATGGACAAACACAAGCTCTGCACACAGCGAGTAACCCCCAAACACAAACACACACACACTACAGACAGTCACTTACTCCAAGGGTGCTGTATTTGCTCCTCCTTCACCTGGAGAACTCCCTGTTAGTAGCCCCTGGTCGCTTGCCCACTTTACACAGATATAACCAACGAACACGGTGCCAGGCCTCAGTGAACCAGGCCCTCCTCCATGGCTAGCCCTTTAAAGGAATGCTACGCATTGAATTGTTTGAATGACATTCACGATCGTGAAAACTGCTGTACTGACAGTGCCACAGATTAAGGACAGAATGGGCAGCATAAGGACTATCTTCATCCCCACTGTCCCACTCATGTGTCTCAAATGTGATCCACAGTGACCACCTCTGGGAGCAGAAGGGTACTTTATTCCCCACACCTCTACTCCTCCGTGGCCTCTCTTCTAAGCCTCTCAACAAGAGGTTCAATTAGGGCCAGTTGCCGAGATGGTTTCGTCCTAGTATAGTAGAACCTCAGCGTTGCGGACATCAGAGTTATGAACTGACCAATCAACCACACACCTCATTTGGAACAGGAAGTATGCAACCAGGCATCAGCAGAGACAAAAAAAACCAAAACCCAAATACAGTGCAGTTCTGTGCTAAATGTAAACTACTAAAAAAAATAAAGGAAAAGCAGCATCCTTCTTCTGCACAGAAAAGTTTCAAAGCTGTATTAAGTCAATGTTCAATTCTAATCTTTTGAAAGAACAACCATAATGTTTTGTTCAGAGCTATGAACGTTTCAGAGTTACAAACAACCTCCATTCCCAAGGGTTCGTAACTCTGAGGTTCTATTGTACTGGATGGAGACCATCTGTTCATTTCACACAAGCCAATGGGAAGCACTCACACAGTTTTCAGTCACTGATGACCTGGGCTGGATTTGAATTTGGGACCTAGAAGTTCTAGGCCTTCTTTTACCTTCTTTAGTGATCCCCTGGTTTTCAGCAGAATGAAAATGATGTAGAGTGGAATGCAGATCATGGAAGAGAGAGCCATCAACCAGCCCAGAGTGTAGCCCCACAGAGGGTACATGTACCAGTTGTTGTATTTGAGGGGGGTGTACTTGATCAGTGAAAATAGGAAGGTCGCCTGAGGAATGAAGAACATAAAAGTCAGAATAGCAGGTGGGTACATGGTGAATCAGAAACAGATGGTGAGAGACAGTTCCTGACAAGGGATGTATAAGCAGTAGAAGGTTTGTGATCTCCTCACTTAGTTATATCCTTGTTCCTAAGTGTTTGGGAGTTGGAAATATTGTGATGGGTATGTACACTGCTGTTACTTACCAGACTTAACTGAGTTTTGAAATATTTTTTGATTTTGGAATTTTCCCTCCCCCCGTGCTGTTTTCCATTCACCAACCTCTCCCCTCCCCTGAACTTTTAGGATGTGAGTCTCAGTGCTCTTCTACCTCCTATCCCCCACCTTTCCAGTCCCTACCCAGATCCTTACCTCGCCTTGCCCTCTCCAACATGGATCCTCTAAACCTCCAGGAAATTCCTTCTCTCTCCAACGTATATGTAGGAGGAAGGTCCTTATCTGTAAGCTCTCTGTAGTCAGTTTGGGCACCTTCTCTGGTGACTCCTGGCTTAGTCATGCCTCTGACAGGACTGACTTTTCAGCTCTGGGAACAGCGCTGGGGCAGTCAAGGCCCCCTCTGAAAATATTCATTGAAAGATGCTCTCTCAGCCTGCACCCAGCCCTATAGAGCACTCAAACCATTGAGCTCTCAGCAACTCATGCATGACCAAGCAGCAGCTCTGAAAACTCCCTGATTGTCTTCAACTCCCATTGGAGCCCTCAGGTGGCAGCTGCAAAAGCTATTTGTGCCTATCCAAGCTGTTGAAGATTTTGGTCATAGTGCCTGATCCTGATCCCATTGAGGTCAATGGCAAACAAATGTCATGACGGTCACGGGAGCAGGATTAGGCCCATACCATCTGCTGAAATCAATGGAAACAGAACTGGGCACGAGACAAAAATAGTTAATATCTTTCCTTAATTACAAACTGTTTTCTTCAAACATAGTCGGTGGGTGCATTTTCAAGGTGATTTGACTTTATGGAAAGCAAGGGGCAGGAACAAGATGTTTTTGAACTAGCGAGAGTCACAGAAATGTAGACAGAAGAGAACATTTCAGAACAAGGGTAATTCTTTACTGGGCTGAAATTCAAAAATGATTTGATCAATTCCCTTCAGGCTTTGCAGATACATTCTCCTTTGCCTGCAGAATAAATATGCCAATTTTCAGGCTAAATGAAATTTCCAGACCTAAGACAAGGCTTTACAATGGAAATTGATTCCAGTTTCAACTATGGAGAAGCTACTGCTCCTCCACAGCAATTCTATGAAACACTAGTGCCCCTCTCAAATTCTCTTCTTCACTCAGATTTTAGGATCCCTGTACAAACATGCCTCACCATAGTTTGTACTTACCAGGCAAACACCAGGGGTGACAACCTGCCAACACATCTTAACCAGTGGCCACGGCCGATAACCAATCATGTCCTCGATGTTGTCATAGAAACGGTCCGCACCTTGACCACCAGAGGAAGGAACAAAGAAAGAGAGAGGTGAAGGGGGAGGGTGAGAATTTTTGTTCTTCAGAAATTACTCATGCCAAGTCGTCCCCCCCACGCACCGGAATAAACCTGTGGGTATACATAGGCTTTGTAATGTGCCCCGTAGGTGAACAAGAGACAGTTCTGTTACATTAATTGTGTGGCTGTGGGTGGAGGGGCTCTCTGAAGAATATTCTGCCCTAGTAACCAGATGGATACATCTGGGGCTTTCAGCTTAATTGTCCTAGCTGGTATCTAGGGCTGGTCCAATATTTTCCCTCAAAATGGTTTTTTTAAGGCAAACTGGTTTTTTGACAAAGCAACATTTTCCATGAAGTGTCAACTTTCCATAGAAAATTTTGACTTTTTTTTGTTTAAAATCTGAAAACTTGGAAATCAAAACTTTTTGCTGAAATAAAAAAAATCCATTTGCAAATGTTGACATGGTGCTTAATGGGAATTGAAGTGGAGGGCTCATGCCCTCATTCTCTGTGGCTGCGTTCCCCAGCTGCATTACATCTTCCATGGTGCACCATATCCATGTAATTCCCATGATGCACTGCAGTGGCTCAGTAAACACAGGAGATTGGGGGCATATCAAGGGATATATAGTCTGGCCAGGGAGCCCTGTCCACCCCTAGAGGAATTTGGACATAAGGCACCAGAAAACTTCCATGAGGCAGCATTTCTGAATTTCTGACTTTGGCCAGAAATATTCAGTGTGGTGGGTTTCTTTTTTCTCCTGAAAAGTTGAAATTTTCCATACGGGGGAAAAAGCATTTTTTGGACCAGCTTTACTGATATCACTTTCCAGGTTCAAACAGGCCCATGGAATAGTCTGTGTGACATTGCACAGTCTTTCCACAGAAACACATTGTGATGTTAAATACAGCATGGGCAAATTCATCCCTGGTGTAAATCTGCTGAAGTCAATAGAGTATCATAAACATAACATAAGAACAGCCATACCGGGTCAGACCATAGGTCCATCTAGCCCAGTATCCTGTCTTCTGACAGTGACCAATGCCATGTGACCCAGAGGGAATGAACAGAACAGGTAATCATCAAGTGAATCCATCCCATCACCCATTCCCAGCTTCTGGCAAACAGAGGCTAGGGACACCATCCCTGCACATCCTGGCTAATAGCCATTGATAGACCTATCCTCCATGAATTTATCTAGTTCTTTTTTTAACTCTGTTATAGTCTTGGCCTTCTCAACATCTTCTGACAAAGAGTTCCACACGTTGTGCATTGTGTGAAGAAAAACTTTCATCTTGGATTTCTCTACAGGATCAGGTGGAAGGGAAATCCTGGATGACTGGGGAAAGAGCTCTTTTTCAAAAGCAAATATACCAAACAATAGCAAGGAGAACACAGAAGACACCTCTGCGCAGGAATCCATATTCTACTAATTATATTTAGTAGTAGTATTAATGTTTCCTTTTCCAAATGTGTTCCAGATAAACACCATTTTCTGTGATTCCAGCGCGCCCATTGCAAGCAGTGGATGATGTAGTGGAACACGGTGGGACCTGACATGAATGGATTCAGCGTGCCCTTGAACACGAGGTTTGCATGATCTACCTTTCACAAGCAAATGACAAAGTAATCAGGCTGAAGAAATTATCACTTCAGGCAGTCACCATTGCTTTCTAGCTAAGAAGAAGCTGGAGGCACAGCATGTGTTGCCCTTTCTCCCCACTACAGATTTGGAAGGATTATATGCATTACGGGAGGGAATGCCTTAAAGATCTCCCCAGAGCGATCTTTGCTGGAAGGAACAGACATGTCTGCTTTTATCCTGCGCATCCTAAGAGTTGCCATACTGGAACAATGCAACAGTTCATGAGCCCTAATATCTCCTCTGCAAGTGACCCGTGTTGGATGTTTTAGAAGACATAAAAACCCCATTGACAGTTCCCCTAATTTTGCAAACCTATACCCAGAGGGGAAATTTCTTTCTGAACCCAGCTGGTGATCTGTTTATGCCCTGAAGCATCAGGATGCAGAGCCTTTATAATGTTTTATCTAGCCTATAAGAACCACAGATACTGTTCAAGTTCAAATGTGTCTAATCCATTTTTGAAGTTATTAAATTTTGGTTTTCTCAAGACTATCCAGCAATGGTGAGTTCCTCAGGTTAATTATACAGTGCATGAGGGGAAAAAAGATTTTCTTCAATCCATTTTACATTTGTTGCTCTCTGTCTCCCCTTGTTCTTGTATTATGAGAAAAGATTAAAAGGTGCAACTGGTCTACTTATACAGTAACTACCATCCTCAGTTCGATTGCCCTTCTTTCTCTAATTTGAGATGAACTCACCAAAGCTGAAAGCAGAATTCAACTATAGCATAATCATAATTTGCAGTCCTATAGAATCTTTCATTTGAGGATCTCAAAGCACTTTACAAAAGTAGATATTATTTTCCCTATTCTACTGAGGAGCAAGCTGAGGCACAGAGAGGCCAGATAACTTGTCCAAGATCAGCCCAGCTAAGCAATAAGAAAGCCCAGAATGGAAACCATGGCCCACATCCTTAGCTGGTGCACACTGACATAGCTCCAGTTGAGGATCTGACCCAAGTTCTTCAGACTCTCAGGTCTCTGAACTATCCACTAAACAGCAGTGTTGTCTGTTTTATTCTCTCTTTTCTTAATGCAGCCTCAATCAGATCTTCAACTAGCACCACACACTGAGCAGACATCTTCACTGACATGACCATAGTGATGCCTGGATCTCTTTTCTGAGAGGATGAAACAAATTCAGAAGCCATCAGTGCATGTGTGTATTTTAAATTATTCCTTTCAATATGCATTTCTTTGCACTTGTCTACACTGGAACTCATCAGCCATGGTGTTGGCTCATTTCAAAAGTGGCTCAAAGTCATTTCAGTTCAGGATGGAATAAAGGGGAGCAGGGGAGTAGAAGTGTGAGCTACTGGGACTTGGGAATCTGCAGAATAAATTATAAGCAATCTGCACAGTAGGCAGAGACATAGCTCTGAAATGTCACATGCAATTGTAGAACAAGAGTAGATCACAGTGGCCGGGAAAGCTGTTAAAGTGGATGCCTGCCTCAGATAACCAGTCCCTGTAATTCCAAAGCAGAAGCAAGACCTGTGCAGAAGACTCCAGGATGGACAAGAAGCCGCTGGGGAAGCTGAACAACATCACGAAGAGTAAGAGGCCTCTCTGTTTGAAAAGATCAGGTTGACACTTAACCTTCCATGGAACAGAAACATGGTCTCTAAGGAAAGTGATGAAGAAGGAAGCAGAGAGATGGTGCGTGGTGCATGTGTGAGGGGAAGAAACCAAGGGACAGCTTACTGACCATGAAAATGCTATAGTCATGGGCAAGAGTGAGCTGTGTCATGGGGTGGGAGAACTGGAAATCAGCACAAGGCACGGGCAAAGAGAATTCATCGGAGGTGAACAAATGGAAAGACACTGGCAATCTCCAATGCAAAACTTATGTGGCAATATTTAGACTAGGATAAAGTCCCCAGAGGCCTTCACCTTGCCCGTAATAGAGGCAGACTGATGAGGAGGCATTAAAGACATGAGTTTTACAAAGCATAACCAGAGAGAAGCTAAAATACGGCAGTCTGGCACAGAGGCAGCAGAGCCCTGTAAGCAACTCATTCATTGGATGGCAGGGAAGGCACAAGTACCTGTTCACCAGCTGAAGCTGCAGAAGGGAAAGGAAAGCAGAAGAGTGAGTGGAGGCATGAGAGGGGAAGGAAAGGGCACCAGCCAGGGATCATGTTATGAAAGAGAAGAGGCGATGGCAAAGATTAGTTGTCCAGGAATCCACGCTGAAGATGGGAGGAGGGCCAAAAAAAAAAAAAAAGTGTAATTCATTCTTATGTGTTAATTACATTGCTGTAGCACCCAATCAGGATCAGGGCCCCACTCTGCTGGGTGTTGCACAAACTCACAGGAAGATACCGAGTCCCTGCCCTACGAGTTTACAATCCCAATGACAGCAGAGCTCCTGAAACACAGCACTCCAGTGAGGCAGGAGGAACTCTCACACCTCTTGATGGGCTTGGTGCAGCTGGGGATAGGGCACAGAACTGCTCCTTTGAGCTCCTCAGTTCTAGACTGTGCAAACACATTGCCTGTTCCTGGCATAAATTAAACAAATCTGGTGGATTCTCTACTAGACGCTGACTGCTAATGGTCCCAAGCAGGACCGGCGCTAGAGTTTTGAGCGCCCTAGGCAGACGGCAATTTCACCGCCCCGCGCGCTGGTCCCGCGGCTCTGGCAGAGCTGCCGCAGTCATGTCTGCGGGAGGTCCACCAGAGCCGCGCGAGCAACCGACCGTCCGCAGGCACGACTGCGGCAGCTCCACAGGAGCTGCCTGCCGCCCCCTCCAGACACCCTGGACTGCTGGCTGCCGCAGTGGCGCCCTGACCCAGGGTCAGTGCACCTCCATGGCAGCCGGCACCCCGGGGTTTCCCTGGGCCAGGGGACCCCCGCCCCTGGGCTGCCGAGGCGGCGCACTGACCCAGGGGACACCCTGGGCTGCCAGCTGCCGCAGAGGCGCCCTGACCCAGGGGACACCCTGGACTGCCAGCTGCCGCAGAGGTGCCCTGACCCAGGGGCACCCTGGGCTGCAGGCTGCCGCGGAGGCGCCCTGACCCAGGGGACACCCTGGACTGTGGGCTGCCATGGCGGTGCGCTGACCCAGGGGACAGCCTGGGCTGCCGGCTACCGGCGGCAGCTCAGACTCCCTCTCTGTCCCAGCAGCAGCAGCTGCTCAACCATTTAAAAAAAAATTTGGGGGCGCTTTTTGGCATCCTCAAATCTCAGCGCCCTAGGCAACTGCCTAGTCCGCCTAAATGGTTGCACCGGCCCTGGTCCCAAGGGGGTGTTGTGGCAGCCAGTGGTCACTGGAACTATGCTCCCTTCCTCCAGCCTTAGCTCCTGCACAGACTACGGGGAGAGGGGTTGGCATAAAGCCACTACAGTAACTATCCTGAGGTTCTCCTATGCAGGTGGAATCCTCCAGTGGCTGGCTACACTGCTTGCCAAAGGAGCAATGTAAGGTATCCCGGGTGCAGTCACAATAGAGAAACAATGGCTTCTCTCTCTCCAAACTCAGTCTGACAGTGCTGCCTCAGCTTCCCTTTGGAAGGTTCTCTCCACAATCATAGGAGCTAGAAATCTCTTCTCCTCCCCACCCATCATATGCCAGCAATGCCCCAGCAATATACGCCATCATATGCCAGCAATGCCCCTCTGCTATGTACATCGGCCAAACTGGACAGTCTCTACGGAAAAGGATAAAGGGACACAAATCAGACATTAGGAATGGCAATATACAAAAAACCTGTAGGAGAGCACTTCAACCTCCCTGGCCACACTATAGCAGACCTTAAGGTGGCCATCCTGCAGCAAAAAAACTTCAGGACCAGACTTCAAAGAGAAACTGCTGAGCTTCAGTTCATCTGCAAATTTGACACCATCAGCTCAGGATTGAACAAAGACTGGAATGGCTTGCCAATTACAGAACCAGTTTCTCCTCTCTTGGTTTTCACACCTCAACTGCTAGAACAGGGCCTCATCCTCCCTGATTGAATTGACCTCGTTATCTCTAGCTTGCTTGCTAGCACACATATATATACCTGCCCTGGATATTTCCATTACATGCATCTGAGGAAGTGGGTATTCACCCACGAAAGCTCATGCTCCAAAACGTCTGTTAGTCTATAAGGTGCCACAGGATTCTTTGCTGCTTTTACAGATCCAGACTAACACGGCTACCCTCTGATACTGGCTTAAAATAGTTGCTCATGTAGAAAAGAATTACTAGCAATGAAGTCAGTGCACTCTTAGCAGCTGGGAACAAAGAAGAAGGCTAGCCCTGTTGGGAGACACTATCCTGCTGAGTGTTAGCATGCATGCTTATTCATAGAATCATAGATATGTGAGGTGGGAAGAGACCTCAAGAGGACATCGAGTCCAGCCCCTGCTCAAACACAGGGACAAGTGAACCTAGACCATCCCTGACAGATGTTTGTCTAACCTGTTCTTAAAAACCTCCAGTGATGGGGATTCCACAACCTTCCTTGGAAGCCTGTTCCAGTGCTTAACTACTATTTATAGTTAGACAGTATTTCCTCATAACTAACCTAAATCTCCCTTATTTTACATTAAGCCAATTACATCTTGTCCAACCTTCCGTGGACCTGGAGAACAACTGATCCTCAACTTCTTTAGAACAGCCCTTAATATATTAGAAGACTGTTCTCCGCCTTCCCAGCCCCATCTTCTTTTCTTAAGACTAAACATGCTCAGTTTTGTTTTGTTTTTTTAACATTTCCTTATAGGTCAGGTCAGGACAATACATGTTGTGATTGTAATGGCTTTACTCTAATTTGCACTTGCTGGCTTCATTTCTAAGAGTGTTGAAATGGAGTCAGTAGAAAAAAATGGGGGAATTAGTTAAAAAAAAAAGTGACTAATGTCAATTAAGGGTTTTCTCCTGCCTATAGGTTGGCAGCACCAATTCTTACACTTATTGCAAATATTGCAGCTGTGGCGCTAACACAAACACACATTCCAAACTTCCCTATTGCCCAGGGCGGGCTCCAGACACCAGCCTACCAAGCACGTGCTTGGGGCGACACCTTGTAAGGGGCAGCCAATCTTCAGGTGGCGGGGTGGCACTTGAGGGTTTTTGTTTGTTTGTTTGTTACAGCCAGGCAACGCTTGGGGGTTGTTTGTTTTAGCGGGGCGGTGCAGCGCTCGGGGGGGGTGCAGCAGTCAGGGGGGTTGTTTCGGAGGGGCGGGGCAGCGTTGAGGGGGATGTTTCAGCGGGGTGGTACTGGGACGTTGTTTTGGCGGGGTGGGGTGGTGCTCGGGATGGTTGTTTTGGCAGGGCAGCACTGGGGGGAGTTGTTACAGTGCGGAGGGACGGTGCTCAGGGGGGTTGTTTGGGCAGGGTGGCACTTGCAGGGGTTGTTTGGGCGGGGTGGCATGGCGCTCGGGGGAGTTGTTTCGGAAGGGCAGCTCCGGGGGGGTTGTTACAGCATGGAGGGGCAGTGCTCGGGATGGGTTGTCTTGGCAGGGCGGGGCGGCGCTTGGGGGGAGTTGTTTCGGTGGGGCAGCACAGCACTTGGGGGGGTTGTTACAGCGGAGCGGTGCTTTTTTTTTTTTTGCTTGGGGCGCCAAAAAAGTTAGAGCTAGCCCTGCTATTGCCAGCACTTATGATGCCATCCACCACTAGGTAGCTTCCTCCTGCCTGTCAGCAAGACATTGTTACAAGGATTTCAGATTTCCGGTGCACAGCTTTAGTCCTGTAAACAGACCAGGCTGCGTCAAACCCACTGATGGCATTTGCCAAAGGGGAAGCACTAATGTAATTTTTTCCCAGCTCTGAAAATCG
Organism: Gopherus evgoodei; assembly: GCF_007399415.2. Lineage (NCBI taxonomy): Eukaryota > Metazoa > Chordata > Testudines > Testudinidae > Gopherus > Gopherus evgoodei. The sequence continues at coordinate 253,672,686 of NC_044322.1, read as the reverse complement.
AGTGTAGAATAAACTGATAAGTTTTCAGAGCTCTGGAGTTGAAGGCTGATGCCCCAATAACATGCTGCAGGGAGCATTCTCCAAACAACAGCGTACACACCAGGATTAACTGCTCCAGAAAAGCGCTCACATACAGTCCTCTCGCTGCATCAGAGCTGAGATTGAAACCATGAGGACTGTTTTAGATAACCAGGGCACATAACGAGGTGAAGTGATGCCCTAAGGCAGTATTTTGGGTGGTCCTGCAATGAATCCATGCTCTGTTTTTTGTATTTGTATAAATCTCTCTCATACAGATACATGCACACACAGAGGGAGCAGGCACAAGCTTTTGGGGTCCAACCTTGCTCCTCTTGCAGTCTTTGGCAGTTTTTCTATTGATTTCACTGGACACTAAATCAGACCTTTAACTTCATTTGTAACTGTGGCCAGACACTATGCAAATGAGTGTTATGCATGCTAATTCACAGTTTGTATGTATATGGAATTTCAGATTAAATAAATTGTCAGGAATAAATTAACAGAAAGACAGAGGGAGATCACATGACAGGTCAGCCATAAAACAGCAGCCAGTGCCTCTCCTACGTGGAGAATCCTCTTCTGCTCTAAATGAGCATAGTCTGTGTCAGCCAGAAAGGGCTAGAGGTCCACTGGCAGAACAGCACAGTGTGTGGGAGACAGAACCTCTGCCTCAATGAGCAGGAACACTGAATTCACTTCTGTTCCTGGGAAAATCCCTTTCAAAGCAGAGATAAGAATCATTCCCACACAGTGTATGGGGACTGAGGAATCCCGTGGGTGAACAGATTAAATCAGAAGCACAGGCACTCCTGCTTTTCCCTCGGGCTGACATGGGTATTCCCATCCCTCCCATAGCAGCCTGGGTCCTTGTGTTCCACTTACCATATACCCAGCCAACACAGATGGCTTCAAAGATGGCCAGGAACAGTAGGCATGTACCACTGGCAGCATAATAATCAAACAGCTGGAAGACGTACATTCCACCCTGTGTCAAGCAGAGAAAGGGGAGACATAGAGGGCTCAGCAAAAGGGTATGTGCAAGAGAAAATGGCTCAGCTGGAATTTGGACAAATACAAAAACAAGGCTGAGGGAGGGGGGAACTGCACACAGAGCAAAGGGGCATAGGAGGAGGGATCTCTCTCTAGGCCTGTCCACACTAGGAAATTATACTAGGTACCACCTTGCACTAAAATGATCATCAGGCATGGAGCCAGGATGATGTTTCACAATAATTTCATAGCATGATTTCAGTGTCCACAGAGACCAGGGGATTGGGTTTTTTTAAATGCTGCTATAAACCATTCTCCCCGGCAAGTTTCTAGCACTGTTTCTGAATGTGGTCCCTGGCTATGTTGAGTTTTGGGCACAAACCGTAAAGTTTGGATCCAGGTGTGAACTACCCTGAAGTTCAGTATGTTTAGATGCTGGGTTTCTAGTTCAAGCCCATCTTTACATGTTGCAAGGATCCCAAGCATAGTTGGAAGCCCTATGGGGGCAACGGCCTTTGGCTCTCTGTTGTGCAATGACAGTACAATGGACTGAGCATTTGTTCAGGAGAAGCTATCTGTACAATCTGATTCTCTCTTGTGTTCTCACAACTTGTCTTGACAAGAAAATAGCACCTCCAAGAAAAGAAAAAGGTGGAACAGATACATTGGAAAATTATTCAACCTCTTGAATGGCCCTGAGACAGAAGAAAAGCTTTCCTGTTAATCCCACCAAACACTGAGCCGGCTTCGTGCAATGTTTAGATTATCCCACAGTGATGGGCAATGTGTAAAAGCCCCAGGGAAGTTAGATAGGTCCTGAAGTCCTGATGCAGTTTTCACCCAGTCCTTACTCAGGCAAAACTCCTATTGCCTTCTGCGGGAATTCTCCCAAGTAAAATCTCAGCAAGGACTTCTGACTTTTCAGATGACTGCAGGAATGCCAACTAAGAGAGGTTAAGGGTTGTATCATATAGCAAGATCCTGCCCCAGAGTGTGGGGAGCAGCTATCAATGACTTCTTTCCTCTAAATCAGTGGTTCTCAACCAGGGGTACACATACCTTGGGGATACTCCGAAGTTTTCCAGGAGGTACATCAACTCATCTTGATATTTGCCTAGTTTTACAACAGGCTAAATAAATAGCACTAGTGAAGTCAGTACAAGCTAAAATGTCTTACAATGACTTGTTTATACTGCTCTATATACGATACCCTGAAAAGTAAGTATAGTATTTATATTCCAACTGATTTATTTTATAATTATATGGTAAGAATAAGAACATAATCCATTTTTCAGTAACAGCATGCTGCGACACTTGTCTATTTTTATGTCTGATTTTGTAAGCAAGCAGTTTTTAAGTGAGGTGAAACTTCGGGGTACACAAGACAAATCAGACTCCTGAAAAGGGTACACTAGACTGGAAAAGTTGAGAGCCACTGGTCTAACTTGGTCTAGGGACCTGCTATCAACAGCGTTCATACCCCTAGTCCTGTTTTCCACAGATGACAGCCAGCCAACTGTGCCTTCCCTTGGAAGGCCTTCACCATGGCAAAGACTGGCAGCATTTGCATCTCACATGTAGCTCCTCTACTTTTGACCTGAGAGCCATCAGGAATGGAGTTTGAATATAAAGTTCCTTTCAGGTGGTCCTTTCCTGGTGCTAGGTTCAGGAGTGGGCAACCTATGGTGCATGTACCAAAGGCGGCACGCAAGCTGATTTTCAGTGGCACTCACACTGCCAGGGTCCTGGCCACCGGCCTCGGGGGCTCTGCATTTTAATTTAATTTTAAATGAAGCTTCTTAAACATTTTAAAAATCTTATTTACTTTACATACAACAATAGTTTAGCTGTATATTATAGAACGAGACCTTCTAAAAACGTTAAATTGTATTACTGAAATGCAAAACCTTAAGTTAGAGTGAATAAATGAAGACTTGGCACTCCACTTCTGAAAGGTTGCTGACCCCTGTGCTAGGTCCTCTCTGAGACATACCCCAGAGGAAGGCTCAGCTATACAGTATGACAACATCTTACCTGGCACTATATAAGAAAGAAGAACTACTGGTTCTGATATGCAGCAGCTAATAAACTAAGCTAAAGAGAGAGAGAATAACTAACAGTGTGAGATACAAACTTGCTGCAGATAATACTGCTCCAAACAAGTCCATGTCCCTCTCCCCCACCATGTACTTCCCTTCTTACCTCAGTGACTAGCATCAGCCCAAGCAGGTAGCATGTGACTGCAATGGCCAGGATCAGTAGCTCCCGGTGCCCTTTCCTCTGGAGAACTTTTGGGTACATGTCGACAATGGCCGTCACCAGGCTCTCAACACAGACGAACTGCAGAAGAATTCATGTCAAGAAACCAAGGACCTAATGTCTCTCTTTCCCTACCCATCCTCTTTCCCAAGTCCATTCTTCCACTCAGTTAGTCTCTCTCCTCTTTTTCCTACACCTGAAGCATGAACTGCTTGCAAACAGGGAGGTGTAGCTGCATCAGAGTCCCAGAGGAAGTGGAGTTACCACTGGTGAAACATCAGGAATTGAGCGCCCCAGAGGAGTGATTGGAACCATATCTGGAACTAAGTGAAATTATCCCAAGCCTTGCACCTGGAGAAGGGAGGATGTTCAGGTACAACAGATATGACACATGGAACATGGAGACAATAAGGGAATTGCACCTCACCACAAAGGATTATCAAGAAATAAATTGTGTGTCACAAGGAACCACTGTGGTATAAAAGAAGTTACTGCCAGGAAGCAGCTACTTTGGAGCCAGGAAACAGGGAGGGTCACAAGTCACACTTGGAATCAAGAACACTCGTAGTACAGTCAGAGCTGCCATCAAACTACAGTTGCAGATGGGGCATGTCACAATACAAAGGGAGTCCTAGTGAATTTAGAGGAGATTACTACACATGTTGTGTCAAAGTGCTTGGTTCATGAGGGATGTCTTCTAGCCCCTAAGGGCAGAGTTGGTGGCAAGGACAAAGAAGTGTGGCTGCTGATTGTCACTGGATTGTCAGAGACTTATGCTGGAAGGTACAGATGCTGCAGGTCACTGATAAGGAGTAACACCTAACACCAGCTGACTGCTGGAATGTACCGGCCAGCTCTAAGTATTATCATTCTGAAGTAGTAACATGGATGTGTGACAGGTGTTCCAGGTGGCCGAGAGACACATCACCATTTCCCCCCCACGAGTTATGATCTACATGAGGCTCTCAAACATGTGACAGACACCTTGGAGTTTGAGGGAAAGAGGAGGGTTATTTACTGTACCTCGCTGTCTAGTCCCAGGAAGATCAGCATAAGAAAGAATAGGCAGGACCAGAGCTGAGACACAGGCATCATCGTTACAGCCTTTGGATATGCAATGAATGCTAGGCCCGGACCTGCCAATCAGATAGCTGAGTAAGGATGAGGTTTCCCCAACAACATGACCCAGCAACTCAGAGACCAGTTTGATGTGCTGTTTAAAAAAATTAGCCAGCCAAGACCTCGCTTTCCAGAATGTATTGTGCAATGGTCACTGACACACAGGATAATAACTGTTGACATGGGCTGAGCGGCTGGTTTTGGAAAGAAAAATCAGGGATTTCAAAACAAAGGGGAATGCAGCTCTGCTTCTGGACAGTGGCACTAAGTGCATCAGGATAACAGAGAATAAAGCAGTGGTTCTGGACGACAGGGCCTCTGAGTCAACAGAATAGGCAGAGGCTGTTCTGGGCAACTGGACTGGGGACACGAGCAATTACAGGGGATGTAGAATTGGTTCAAGGTAGCAGCTCTGGCTAACCTCATGGGCTGGCTTCATATTCAAAGGTGTCAGTTCCTAAAAAGTCCACCCATGCTTTAAGTTTTCCTTTTGGCCCTGCCACATTTAGAAAACACCTACCTGACTCAGCCACTTCTGAAATGGGCACACCCTGTTCTTGTGCCATGAAGCCCAGCACAGAGAAGATAGCAAAGCCGGCCACAAAGCTGGTGGCACTATTCAGGAAACATAGCATGAAGCAGTCCCTGTTGGGGCAGAACCAAAGAGAGAGAGAGAGAGAGAGAGAGGGAGAGAGAGAGAGAGAGAGAACATTGTTTTCCTCTGCAAATTTACCACTCTGGGCAATTGCTTTGTGCTCAGCTTTCTGAATGGGACATGAATCCATGCACTTGCTTACACTAACACTAGCCTGAGACTCCTCCAGAGGCCAGCAGCCCAAAACAGTATTTGGCAGCCTACAGCCTTGAACCTGGCACCACAAGAACTACATGATTATACTTGGCAATAAAAATGACTGGGGGCTGCAGCCATATATTGTAAGCAGGATGCCCCAGTGAAGGCACTAGGGACTTGGCACAACGAGGGGCAACAGGAATCATCATATGAGGGTAGAGCAATGGAACAAATATTGAAAGAAAAAGGATCCTTAAACAACAAGGGCCCTGATCCAAAGCCCTCTGAAACCAGTAGAAAGACTCCCATTGACTTGAATGGGCTGGGGATCAGGCTTGAGAGGAAACGGGAACAGACCACTGTGAATCTGGCCAATTCCCCTGAGATCAGACCCAGGTAAATGAACTGAATTTGGCCACATGCATTACTAAATCTTATTTCCATATCAGGTAACATTTACAATACCCACATCAACTCAACAGTGGCACCTCCAGGAGTCCCGTGCCCCCTCTCCCTGTCCAGGTGGCAGAGTGCCACCAGCAGAGCCACCAAAGGCATTTCTTGTAGCCCCTGGGTTTTCCTGGGTAGTCTCCTACCCAGTCGCTGAGCCCTGCTTAGCTTGTAAGAGCTGCCAAGAGCATAGGATGAAATGACATGAGCCCCACGTGTGATTTCGAAGCTGTGAGTGCCACAGCTCCAACTACATTCTGCTCACCTGCCCACACGGCCCTCACCCGGATGTGAGAAAGAGAGAGAGGCCCAGGCTGCTCCTACCTGTAACAGTTGTTATTGTACTTGTTGTAGCTGCCCAAAGCTGTCAGGCACCCCTGGCAGATAGCATAAGAGAAGAAGATCTGAGTGCCTGCATCCATCCACACCTAGAACAGAAAAGGACAGTGATTTCCAGCCATGGCTAAGGAAATAAATGGTAAAGTCCTGTCAGGGTACACACACTTTGGGGCGGCAGCTTGTCAGTCATGGAGAAATCCACATCAGGCAGAGAAGGGAAGATCCATACAGGGTGTGACATGTCTCTGGATTGATTGTCCCAACTTGGGGGACTGGAGTGAAGATTCCACCATGAAAAGGAGGGTGCCATGGGGATCTGGCATGGTATAAAGACTGTACCAGCACAGGTTGGAGATCACGCAGCCGCTTGGTAGTGAAAAAACCAGGAGTATCTCACAACGTCATCCCAAACAAGTGCCAATAAAACCTCTATATGACACCACGCAGCCTCGTATTCCCTACACGTGAGGATGGAGGAAGATCAGGACAACGGGAGCAGCCAGGAGATGTTGGGTTCATAGTATCTCATCATCACCATGGTTTTCATTAACTCATCCTGGCACCCATTGAGAGCAGCAGAGTTTGTTGTTTATCTCAGCCTTCAGCTGCTGCCTCCTCCTCCACTGTATTGATAGCACTTTCTCTCACACAGTGTGATGCTAGTATGCTAGTGTACAGAGCCACAAAAGATGGGCTGCAGTGCTCAGAATCTTCCACACAGCCAGGGAAGGATATTAGTAGCAAGTTAACAGCCAGGAAGGAACACCTTGTCCATTATCCTTGCTGTCCCCTATACGGTGCCCAGCAGGCTTCCAAGTGGCTGCAAATTGGCAGGCCTTCAAATACACACAGCCAGCCACTGCTGTTTGAATTAACTGAGATCCCTCATGGATCCAGACTTACAGATTCACCCAGGAACCTTCCCCTGCTTGTCTCTTCCCCCACTCCCCCATTATAATCAAGGTCCAACCTTCTCCACAGCAAACTGGACTCAAATTCTGCAGCAAGGTGTCTGGCTCCTGCAGCTCTTCCACATGGCAGACCAGAAATTCCATATCAACTTCATTTAGGTTAGAAAATGGAAGTTTTTAATGAATTAACTGAACACAAATAAAACACTCAGCCCCTGTGTTGTTTATTTTCATGTTAAAATTCCATTTAACTTAAGCTGTCTCCATGTTTTCAACATGTCACCGATTTTTGTGTTGACAAAACATAACTGTATCTGAAAGTCATCGGGGGAAGCTGGAGGTGTTAGCAGCTGGGTAGGGAGCAGTTGGGCCTTTCCCCATCCAGGAAGATGTGGGAGACAGTTTAAGATTATGGGAAAAGCACATTAGCTGATTGCTGATTGCTTCTGCTACAATAATCAGCAGTGAAATAATTAACGTTTAAATACTCTGTTAGGTCTCAGAATTAACATCCCATTGGGATGCATGGAACAATAGTTTGGAGATCTGCAAACTCACGAAACTAATACTGAATGCAAGTTACACAGTGTCAAGCTTCCACCCCTCATACAGATAAGGGCTAGAAAAATAATGTTTTTTAAATTAAAGCCGAGATTCTGGAGCACAATTCTGCAAGAAGGTGCTGATTTCACAGCAAATGCCAAAAATGCCGAATCTCAGAATAAAGGGGCTCCTGTTTATAAAAACTGGCCATTTGTAGCTCCAATAGTTACATACACACCTACTGCAGTTTGTCGTATACTAGGAAGCTCGTCTCCCTGAGGAAGATCCAGCCTCCTCCAAGAAAAGCTCAAGCTGGGCCAGAGAGCATGAAGAGAGAGGCTTTTTCTCCTTTTGTTCATTATCATTTCACTTAAGGCTCAACAAAACCATTTGTCATACACTGAATATTTAATAGATGCTTCTGCATTTGCCAAGCCCCTAAATGGCAATGACCTAACACATCCATATGTTTAAAATACACTGACAAAAAGGCTATATTTGTGCTGGGCTGAGATTCCCCCATCAACCCTTTTAAAGAGGCCTCAGTATGTTGTCAGTCTCTTGGAGGGGGGAAGTCCAACCTGATCTAGATAACAGTCAATTAAGGCTGATCTGCAAGGTGCTTAACCATGCTTTTCCCGTCACCACTTTGTTGGAGTCTCTCCACACCTCACAAGTATCAGGCTGTATTCACTCACCTGTGGGTCTGCAAGCCTGGAAATGTCTGGCTTCAGGTTAGAACGTGATCCCTCAGCAGCACCAGGCCGGGTGACCCCTCGAACAGCAAGATAAAAAGCATCAAGTAGGGAAACGTGGCAGTGAAGTAAACAACCTGGAAGCAGAGAGAAGGATAAAAAGGGAATGTTGTCACCCTATAGATTATACATCCAAAGCAGTTTTTGTAAAGCCCTCCCATCTCTCTTTTGTGTGTGACTGAAATGCATTGGTTTAGGGAACCGTTTGAGCAGAATGAATCATTCGTCAAGCCCCTGTTTCTGCTTGTGGAATTGAATATCAGTGAGCAAGCTGCAATTTCCTTAAACGTATTCATTATTCAGATTCATTCAAATAATATCCTTTTGAATTTTTATTCACACTATGGATTGATCGCAAATATTCAAATATCAAACTGTGTTATTTGACTGTGATTGAACTGTGACTGTTTCTGTTCCCTGACTGGAGGAGCATACAAGCACTGCTGGCACTGAAATTTGTCTCTGAAATTCACTTTTTGTGAACATTTATGCTAGTAAACCAGATTTATTCGAAGTATGAGGAAAGTAAACACAAAAGGAACACAAATGTGGCCAAAGTGAACCGATTATTAAAAACTACTCATTCAGACTTTTCATATGAATTATTCTCCCAGCTCTGGTATGTGGTACCGGGCCTTTAAGTATCGACTATTAAAAATTAACTTTCAGTCAAGAGTTGACTTCCTATTGACTACAAAGTTCTGTAGATGATCTCTGAATATAATCTTACATCACTGCAAATATTAAACTAAAGTATGTTCTTCTTAAGAGATTCTGCGAACTCTCTACTGCTTGTTCATAATATGTCAAAGCACAGCTTTTTCTGGTGGTAAGAAGCAGAGAACAGTTAAATTACTTGACAGCACCCCATCAGATTAGTGAATTTTAAGGGAGAAAGGACTATTCTGATCATCTAATCTGAACTCATGTGCAGCACAGGCCATAGAATTTCACAAAGCAATTTCTGCATTAAGCCCATAACTTCTGACTGACCTAGAACATTTATTTTAGAAAAATATCTAGGCTTGATTTAAAGACTTGGAATAATGGAGAATCCACCACATCCCTAGGTAAATTGCTCCAATGGTTAATTACTCTCACTGTTAAACATTTGCACCTTATTTCTTGTCTGAATTGGTCAAACTTCAACTGCCAACTGTGGGCTCCTGTTATGATTTTGCTAGATTAAGGAGGCATCTACTGTTAGAAATATTCTGCCCATGTAAATACTTGTGACTGATCAAGTCACCTCTTAACATTCTCTTTGTTAAGATGAACAGATTGAACTTCCTTTAGTCTCTCACTGTCAGTAGATATGGTTGGAAAAATTTTGATCAAACTATTTTTGCCCATCAAAATATGTGGATTTGTCAAAACCAAAACTTTTCATGGAAAAGAGTCGGTTTCCACAAATAGATACTCAAAATGTGTTGTATAGAAAGTTTCAAAATTGCCAACATGACAAATTCTGGCTTATCAGTTCAAAACAATTTTAGGTTTAGAAAACTAAACTAATGGAAGTAAAAAAAAACTTGAAAACTTGTAATAGAAATGAAGCATTGCAAAATTATTGAAACTAGACATTTCAATTGACCCAAATTGAATTTTTTATTTTTATTTTTTTTTTATTTTCAGTTTGTGAAAATTTTTAATATTTTGAGCTTTTGTCCTGATTCAGGATGGGAAAAGTTTTTTTGAAATCCCAAAAGTTTTCACAGGACAGGAAAACTGTTTCCAAGTCGGCTTTAACTGTAAGACAGATTTTCCAGGCATCAGATCATTCTTGTAGCTCTTCTGAATCCTTTCCAATTTTTCAACATCATTTTAAAGTATCTTTTTAAATCCACATGTTTACAGTTCAGTATTTGATTGTTTTCTGAAGTGCAAAGAGAGAAGAGTGGGGAGGAGACATGGGTTTTAATTGAGTCCCGTGTGTCTCCACACATATGCAGCAAGCAGGAGAGAGCAAGTCAGTACATTTCCATTAAAGGCAAAGAGTCTTGCAGGCTCCACACATTCTCATCTGAGAGTTGAGCCAAGGAGCACAGTGGTAAAAAGGTTGTAAATATCGGAGATGAAGACAGCCCTGTGGACTCAGCAGCTCATTGACACAGAAAAGACAGTTACTCACCTTCGTAACTGTTGTTCTTCGAGATGTGTTGCTCATATCCATTCCAGTTAGGTGTGCACGCGCCGCATGCACGTTCGTCTGAGATTTTTACCCTAGCAACACTCGGTGGGCCGGCAGGGTGCCCCCTGGAGTGGCGCCACTATGGTGCCGGATATATACCCCTGCCGGCCCCTCCGCTCCTCAGTTCCTTCTTGCCGGCTACTCCGACAGTGGGGAAGGAGTGCGGGTGTGGAATGGATATGAGCAACACATCTCGAAGAACAACAGTTACAAAGGTGAGTAACTGTCTTTTCTTCTTGGAGTGCTTACTCATATCCATTCTAGTTAAGTGATTCCCAAGCCTTACCTAGGCAGTGGGGTCGGAGCGAGACGTTGCGGAATGTAAGACCGCTGAGCCAAAGACGGCATCGTCTCTAGACTGCTGACCAGTGCATAGTGGGATGCAAAAGTGGGACGGAAGACCAGGTAGCTGCGCAACATTTCCTGGATTGGGAACATGGGCCAGGAAAGTGGCAGACAAAGCTTGAGCCCGAGTAGAGTGGGCGGTGAGATGGCCAGTCAGAACATGGGCCAAGTTGTAGCATGTCCGGATACAGGACGTCCCCAGGATGAGAGCCCCTGGGAAGAGATAGGCATGCCTTTCATGCGCTCCGCGACCCGCTATAAATAGCTGAGGCAGAGCGTCTGAAAGGTTTGGTCCTCTGGATGTAAAAGGCAAGGGCCTGGCGGACATCCAGGGTATGTAGCTGTTGTTCCCGGCGCAATGCATGCGGCTTCGGGAAGAAGACTGGTAGAAAAATGTCTTGATTAATGTGGAAGGCAGAGACCACCTTGGGAAGGAAAGCCGGGTGCGGCTGCAGCTGTACCTGTCCTTGTGGAATATCGTATATGGGGAATCTATCATCAAAGCACGAAGCTCCGATACTCGTCTGGCCGAGGTGATAGCGACGAGGAAGGCTGTCTTCCAGGACAGGTACAGCAGCGAGCATGTGGCTAACGGCTCAAAGGGAGAGCCCGTGAGCCTAGCTAATACAAGGTTGAGAATCCCAGGTAGGGGAAGGGTGCTTAACCTAAGGGTATAGCCGCCTCCAAGCCCTTTAGGAATCTGGAAACTATAGGGTGAGAGAAGGTCGAACTGCCAGATTTCCCCAGGATGGAAGGTGTGGAAATAGCGGCCAGATGCACCCTTATCGAACGACAGCGCCAGGCCCTGCTCCTTGAGGTACCATAATAGTCCAAGATAATGGGGACCGATACCGCCTTCAGGAATAAGTTATGCTGGGCGCACCAATGGGAGAAGCGCTTCCACTTGGCGAGATATGTCGCCCGCGTGGAAGGCTTTCTGCTTCCCAGTAGGACCTGTTGCACCAGGGTGGAACAGAGCAATTCGGATTGGTTTAACCAGACAGCAGCCATGCTGTTAGGTGGAGGGACTGCAGTCTGGTTGGTGAGTCTGCCGAAGTCTTGTGTTATGAGGTCTGGGCAGAGTGGCAGAGGTACGGGTCCGCTAGAGATAGGTCGAGCAGCATGGTGTACCAGTGCTGCCTTGGCCTCGCCGGAGCGATCAGGATTAGCTGGGCCCTGTCCCTGCGGAGCTTGAGCAGGACTCTGTGGACTAGGGGAAAGGGTGGAAAGGCATAAAGTAGACGACCTTCCCAGGGAATTAGGAACGCGTCCGAGAGGGAGCCTGGGGAGCGACCCTGCAGGGAGCAGAACATCTGGCATTTCCTGTTCTCTTGGGAGGCAAAGAAGTCTATCTGGGGAAAGCCCCACTTCCGGAATACTGAAAAGAGGATGTCCGGACGGATGACAATCGTGGGACAGGAAGAGACCTGCTCAGGTGATCCGCGAGAGAGAGTTCCCGGGAGAAAGGAGGCTACCAGGTCTATCGAGTGGGCTATGCAGAAGTCCCACAGTCGCATTGCCTCTTGACAAAGGGGGGAAGATCGCGTCCCTCCTTGCTTGTTTATGTAATACATGGCCGTTGTGTTATCTGTGAATACTGCAACACAACAGCCCTGTAGGTGATGCTGGAAGGTCTGGCATGCCAGTCGGACCGCTCTCAGTTCGTGGACATCGATGTGAAGCGCCAGCTCCTGAAAGGACGAAAGGCCTTGGGTGTGAAGGTGCCCTAAGTGAGCGCCCCAGCCGAGAGAGGAAGCGTCTGTTGTCAGGGACACAGAGGGCTGCGACGGATGGAACAGATGACCGGCACACACCAGGGAGGGCGTCAGCCACCAGTCGAGGGAGCCCAGAACACTTGGTGGAACCGTGATTATCATGTCTATGGCATCCCTGCGTGGACGATAGACTGAGGTGAGCCAAGTCTGAAGAGGACGCATGCGCAGTCTCACATGCTTTGTAACGAAGGTGCACGCAGCCATGTGACCGAGGCCGAGGCAGGTGCGGACAGAGGTTGTTGGGAAGCTTTGTAGCCGTTGTATAAGGGAGACTATAGCCTGAAACTGCAGTGGGGGCAAACTGGCCGTTGCAAGATTGGAGTCCAGCATGGCCCCTATGATTCTATCCTCTGCGTAGGTAGCAGAATGGATTTGTCCAGATTGATTATCAGGCCTAGACGGGTGAATAGGGCCTTGATGACGTTTACATGAGCGGTGACCTGAACCTCGGAGATCCCTCGAATAAGCCAGTTGTCGAGGTATGGGAAGGCATGTATTCGACGACGGCGGAGGGAGGCGGCAACTACCGCCATACACTTTGTGAATACCCGAGGGGCCGAGGAGAGACCAAAGGGAAGGATCGCAAATTGGTAATGTTGACGATTCACCACAAAGCATAGGTACCGTCTGTGTGGAGGGTAAATCGCGATGTGGAAATATGCGTCCCTCATGTCGAGAGCAGCGTACCAATCTCCGGGATCCAGGGAAGGGATGATGGTTCCCAGGGATACCATGCGGAACTTGAACTTTCTCATGAATTTGTTCAGTCCTCGCAGGTCCAGGATAGGCCGGAGGCCCCCTTTTGCCTTGGGAATTAGGAAATATCTGGAATAGAACGCCTTGCCCCTTAAGTCCTCCGGAACCTCCAATATAGCTCACATCTCAAAGAGCCTCTAAACCTCCTGCAGAAGGAGTTGCTCGTGAAAGGGGTCCCTGAAGAGGGACGAGGAGGGAGGGTGGGAAGGTGGGGTTGAAACAAACTGAAGACGGTAGCCACACTCCACAGTGCGGAGGACCCAACGGTCTGAAGTTAGCTGGGACCACGCAGGGAGGAATGTGGCAAGGCGGTTGGCGAACTGAAAAGGATCCTGGGAGGTCACTGGTATAGTGCTCTCGGGCGCACCCTCAAAAGTTTGGCTTCGGTCCCGCCAGTGGCTTGGTGGGACTGGAATTGTTACCCCCCTGAGGTCCAGACTGTCATCTGCGAGAGGTATCACCTCGCCTTCTGGCGAAGTCTTGCCTTGGCCGAGGAGGGGGGTAGGGGCGCTGAGGTTGCAACCGGAAAGATCATCTTTGAGTCTGCGGCGTATGCATTCCCAGCGAACGCATAATTACGTGTTTGTCCTTCAGACTCTGTAGCCGAGGGTCCGTCTTCTGGGAGAAGAGGCCCTGGCCATCAAAAGGTATGTCCTGTATAGTGTACTGAAGTTCAGGTAGCAGGCCTGACACTTGCAGCCACGATATACACCGCATGGCAATTCCAGAGGCGACGGTTCTAGCTGCCGAATCGGCGGCATCTAGCGAGGCCTGGAGGGAGGTCCGCGCAACTTTCTTCCCTTCCTCCAGGAGAGCTGTAAATTCCTGGCGGGAGTCCTGCGGGACGAGCTCTGCAAACTTTCCTACTGCCTCCCAGGTGTTGTAGCTGTACCTACTCAAGAGGGCTTGCTGGTTCGCCACCCTGAGTTGGAGGCCTCTCGCGGAATAGATCTTTCTCCCCAACAAATCCATTCGCCTGGCCTCCCTTGATTTAGGAGCAGGGGCTTGTGGTGCTCCCGTTCATTGACAGACTGTACAACCAATGAACAAGGAGGGGGGTGTATATACAGGTACTTGTACCCTTTGGAGGGTACCATGTATTTACGTTCAACCCCTCTGGATGTGGGCGGTACGGATGCCGGGGATTGCCAGATGGTATCCGCTCTAGTCTGGATCGAGCGGATGAAGGGAAGGGCCACCCTGGTTGGGGCCTCCACCGACAGCATACTGACAACTGGGTTGTCTACCTCAGGAACTTCCTCTACGGGCAAGTTGATATTGATGGCAACGCGGCGCAGGTCTTGGTGTGACCTGAGGTCGATTGGGGGCGGTCCAGATGTAGATGTCCCCACCACCGCTTTATCCGGGGAAGAAGAGGATGAAACCACGGGAACAAGCAGGTCTTGGATGGACTCCTGGTCTTGGGGGATGTCCTGAGGCAGTGGATCTTGTGGGTCTGGTATGTGGGCTGGAGATTCCTCTGTACCCGCCGGGGGAGGTCTGCTCACTGTGGTCTCTGGCGCCTGATGTTCAGAAGGGCCGGAGCGCGATGGTATATGCGGATCACCTTGGGTTTGGTGGTAGGCCCAAGGTGTCCAAAAGGACCACTGATGAGGTCCCTGGTGGTTATCTGAATCCCCATATGATGCAGTGTCTACATGGGAGGAGATTGATGGATGACAAGATGGCCACGGGGGGGTGGAGACCGTCTGATGTGGGTCTCTGCGTCCACTTGAACCATCCTACGCGGGTGCCGGAGAACGGTACCGAGAGTCATGACGGTGCCGGGAGAGGGACCAGGACCTGCGACCAGCGCGGTGCCGGGAGGTCGACTGGTGCATGGAATCACCGTGCCGAGATCGGCTGCGAGAGGTACGGTGCCGCGAGTGGTGCCGAGATCTGGAGCGGTGCCGATAGTATCTGGACGGTGACTGGGACCTTGAACGGTGTCGCAAGTACGACCGGTACCTCGATGGGTAACGGTACCGGGACTGCGAGCGGCCGCAGGACCGGGATCGATGATGGGACCGGGAGTGCCTGTGGGACCTGGATCGGGACCGGCGGCGTTCAGTGGTACCAGGCGAAGAAGGTCTCATGAGGGCTGGCTTGCCTATTGACTGAAGAACCCTCACCGGCAGCGCCGGGGGTTGAGGCAGCTCAGGCTCCGTCAAGGTAATCAAGTCCCGTGCGTGGAGAACGTCTCCGGAGTGGAGGGCACAATAAGCTCAACCACAGTGCGTGCTGGGGAGCTGGTAAGCACCGGACTCAACGGCTCTGGCAAGGCCAGAATCAACGGTGCGGAGGACGTCGGTGCCGCGGCAGCTGACAGTGCCGGGCAGTCCGACTTGGCTAAGCGCTCAGACCACGGTGTAGATATAGCAGCCGCAGGAGGCTTGTGCTTCTTGCTCCGTAGTGAGAGCGAACGGTGCCAGGTAGGAGCTTGGGCCGGTGATGGTTGATGTCGAGGAGCCTTCACCATTGGCGTGCGCTCCGGTGCCGAAGAGGCACTTGCTCCTGGTGCTGCTGGCAGTGCCGAAGACTGGGGAGTCAACGCTGCCTCCATCAGAAGTTGTTTTAGGCGAATGTCCAGCTCTTTTTTAGTCCGGGGCTTGAACGCCTTACAGATGCGGCACTTGTCCATAAGATGGGATTCACTCATGCACTTAAGACAGGAGTCATGAGGGTCTCCTGTGGGCATCGGCCTATGACAGGCCAAGCACGGTTTGAAGCCTGGTGAACCGGGCATGGGCCCCGGTACCGGGCGAGGGGAAGGGGCTAATCCCCGATCTACAATAACTACTATAGAACTAATAACTAAACACTAACTATACTTGAAGAAATCGAACTATATACACAACTACAATAGAAACGAGCGAATTGCTAGGGAAGTGAAGATCAGCTAAGTTGCGCTCCACTGTTCCAACGACCGACACGGGCGGTAAGAAGGAACTGAGGAGCGGAGGGGCCGGCAGGGGTATATATCCGGCACCATAGCGGCGCCACTCCAGGGGGCGTCCTGCCGGCCCACCGAGTGTTGCTAGGGTAAAAATATCAGACGAACATGCACGCGGCGCGCGCGCACCTAACTGGAATGGATATGAGCAAGCACTCGAAGAAGAACTAAAGAGATGCATCTATTGTGAAGGATGCTTCCCAATACCTGTACCAGGAAAAGGTGAGAGTGATGGGAGCTTCATGGATGGAGAGAGAGCAAATTTTGGGAAACATCTTTTATGGAAGAAGGGGATTGAAGAAACTGGCCACTCACCCCTCAGCAATTGTCACAGGTCCTCTAGAAATGTGCAAGACTAACCCTGAGTTGTATAACCCACCCTCGCTGCCGCTCAGGGGGTTATACTCCAGCCCTGCACCACTGAAACCTGAGTGGCTTCTTTAAGTCTCCCATGTGAAATATGTTATGCTCATCCAATCCAGGAATAGAAACAGTAACATGTGACTTATGCAATCACAACCAGCCAGCCCAGCTCACATTTTTAGTATTGAGTGTAGAATGCTCACAGCAGCACCCTGTTTGTGAGCAATCCATTGAGTTAAAGAAAAAAGACAGAAAACCACCAAACTGAGCAATTACAAATAATGAGGAAGTGGGAGGTAACCGCGATGAACCCCCTAAGGAGATTATTTCTAGTGGGATATTCGCTCAGCGCTGGTGTTTAATTATTATTGGTGACTGAAGATTTGACACTAAAACAGGCCAATGTTGCAAAAGCCACCAGACCACTTGGGGATTGTGCATCCGTAACTGGATGATTGTGTGTTGCTAATGGTGAAGCAGTGTCTTGCACAAGGTTTCCCCATTACAGTGGACCATGCTGGTCTAGGACTTCATCATTTCTTCTAAGATCTTTCCCGTGTCTCCCCTCTGATTGACTTTCTTTGCTCTTCTCATAATAGACTAAATTCAGACCCAGCGTAAGCAGCTGTGACTTCAATGCAGTTGCACCCACCCATGCCAATCTGAGTACAGCCCTATGTCTTGTGTGTTCCCTGCCTCCTTTCTTCTTCTCCTTTCTCTGTATCATGGAGAAGGCTAAGAAGGTGAAAAAGAGATATAATGATAGCTAGGAGGAGGTTTAGGGACTAAGGGGACAGAGTTTGCTCTTACTTTGCCTGTGGACTTGACTCCCTTCCAGATGCAGAAGTAGCAGATGACCCAGGCGAACAGGAGGCAGAGAGCCAGCTCCCAGCGCACAGTGCCCAGATTGTGAATACCGTCTGTGAGTCCCAGGACTCGCTTCCTGACAGTGCAGGAGGTGAGAGAGGTTAACATCCCAGACTTGACTCTTCCAGCAGCACCCTGCCCAGAATTTTCATACACATCCCACAGCACAGCTACTCAATCTCCCCCATCACTCCTGCTTCCAGTCACCCTAGCCCTGGCAGCAATACTGTCTTCTTGGTCACCATAATGCCTTAGGTGTCTCTGGGATCCCCTCGCAGCCTGGCCCCTGCAGTTCCACCTCACCCTTTAATCAGTCTGGGCTCTCCAACTCTCCCAAAGCCCTCAGTAGCCCCACTGCAGCCCCTAACCATTCACAGCACAGTCACTCCCGATCTCACGTCACTGCCATCCCTTTGGCTGCCTCGCAGGCCACACTCCATCAGCAGCCTCCCCTGCAGCCCCCCGGTAGCATCAATGGCTCCTAATCACCTGCTGGCTACTTTGTTTCCTCCAACCACCCCATGTTCTATGGCTCTCTCAAGGAACCCTTATGGTTATGGCCCTCATTCTTCCCTACAGGTTCCCCTCAACACCCAGGCTCCCTAATGCTAGGTCTACACGATGAGCGGGGGATGGGGGGGTGATTCCTACTTCACCCAGCCATACTCGCCCTCACCCTCACCTGAGTTAGCATACTGACAACAGCAGTGTAGTCGTGGTAGCATGGGCAGGAGTGGCTTGTGCTAGCAGCCCCCACTACGTGCCCATGGAATTCAGGAGGGTTTGTACCCAGAGCATCTAGCACAGTGCTATCTCTGCCCATGCTACCATGGCTACACTGCTATTTCTACTCTTTTAAGCATGCTAGCTCAGATGAGAGCTGGCATCAGTATATCTACAAGAGCTGGGACCACCCCCTGTTCATAGTGTAGACATGGTGTAACAGGGACCCCATGTGAGAGCTGACCACCATGTCCAGACAGTTCACCTGCAGCCTCTCACTACCCTAATATCTATGACAACTCTATGTCCTCCCAGCCAAACTTCCCCCCAGAACTCTAGGGGCTCCCTTGCAGCCAGCAATGTTGTACTGAAATCACAATGGTTTTTGTAGCTATTGGTGGATGGGCCCAGGGCATGGGAGCCTGACACAGCTCTTCCTCTGACTCATCCTGTGGCATTCTACAAGTCACTTCACCAATGGGGAAGCTGAGACACAGCAAAGAAAAACCCGCAGCTGGCCCATGCCAGCTGAGTCAGGCTTGTGGCGGGTGGCTGTGGGGCTGTTTCATTGCAATGTAGATTCCTGAGTTCGGGCTGGAGCCCAGAATCAGGGACCCTCCCACCCAGAACGGTTCTAGAACCCAGGCTCCAGCCCAAGCCTGGACGTCTACACAGCAATGAAACAGACCTGCAAGCCCGAGTCTCCTGGCACAGGCCAGCCGTGAGTGTCTAGTTGCTGTGCAGACATACCCAGATAGGCTAAGTGGGATAATGGATACTGATCACCTTTGCAAAGCACTTTGAAAGCAATGGATGAAAACGTGCTATTGTGACAGAGCCCGATTCCCACTTGCTTCCTATCACTTCCCTAAATTGGGAGGGGGCACGGTTGTGAGTGCCAGTCCTTAGAATTACAACTCCCATATTGTTCAAGCCCCCTGAGGACTGGTGCTGGATGATTCCCTACAGTGTATTCTGCAACATTTCTCCTGTCAGCACTCCTGTTTGCCTTATGGGTGTTTTCACGGGGTGCATAGGTGCCCAGCAGTAAAGAATCACAGAAAAAGTTGCTCTCCTCTAACACTGAACAAGGAACTCAATTAGAATAAGGGGAAAAGCTACTTTGTCTCTTCCTGCTTCACCGCAGAGCATCTTTGCAGAATCTCTTCCAGCCCCCTCCCACCTGGCCTCCTGCTCTAGATAGATCATCACACTTGGTGTGCGTACATGCGTGCCCGCTAGGTGTCAGCAGGGTAGCCCTGCCAACATGTGTTCAGGCCCTGTGTATCCACAGCCTGCGGGTGCTGAGTGCATCTGCCATGTCAGAAAGAAGTGTCTGTGTGCGTACATGCATGTGTTCTCAGTAAGGGTCAATGTCCAACCTCTGGGGCTCTGTGGTGCACGGGGTGAGACAGCGTGTGTCTTGGGAGTGCCCATGTGCCCCATGGATTTCTGTCAGTCAGAGTGCCCTGTCAGGATTCAAGTTTGCATGTGCAGGGAGTGTGCTCATGTGCCCCATGATGTGCGATGTGCCACAGTCCTGGGCTCCGAGATGTGGCCTTTCAGAGACTCCATTTGGAGTATTCACACACTGCCGTGACCTCTTGAGAGAAAAGAGTCTGAAACTGGGGTACGTACTCCCAGAACTCAGTAACGGGGGAGGTGGCATTAGCAGACGCTGTCCAGTTCTCCATGTTAGAGTGATTCAGAAAGTCCACGCAGCGATCTACAAAGAAGGAAGCAAGTCGGTGAGCCTGGAGAATTCTCGTGCTTCTCAGCCTTTGTGCTCCCTGTTCACTCCAGCTGCAAACAAACACTTCACGCTGCCCTGTAAAACATCACTCTCCCCGCACCCCTGCCAGAATCCTAGTTCAGGAACAGTCAGAGGGATGGGAAAAGTGGAGGCTCCTTTCTGAATAGAACCCAGATGGCTGTGGAATGCAGGGTACTGTGGGGCAGCGACTATGGTTACCTAGGCTGGGAAGTTACTTCATGTTAAGAGATAGCTCAGAGAGGAGTTTCCCTGGCTTTCCCCACAAATAAAGCTCTGCTTGTGGAGCTGTGAGAGTCAGATTCTCCTTTGGGGAAGGCAGTGACCCTTGTCAGGGGTATGGCAAGGGAAGGACTGTGAGTCGACTGAACATGGAGAAGAGAACTTTCATAAATCCACAGATTCCATGGGCAGAAGGGACCACTGCAACCATCCAGTCTGGCCTCCTGGATGACTCAGGCCATAGACCTTCCCCAAAATAATCCTCAGAGCAAATCTTTCAGAAAAACATCCAACCTTGATTTGAGACTAAGTTTTGCCAGGAAAGCTTATTTTACTCAGGGAACAAGAGGTGGAAAAAGCAATACTGGACAAAGCAGAATTTTGCCAGTATAAGCTGCAACCACATGAGACGTGTTTTGCCTGTACAGTACACTGGTGCAGCTATACCGACCATGCACTCCTAGCAGAGACCTGGCCTGAGTAAGCCAAAGACTGACTGAACAAACAGTTCTCTGCTGTGACGGAGGCTGGCCCAGATGCTTGAGGGTCTGAGGCGCAGTGAGTGGTTTGTGCTGTACCCCATTACATTAGATAAGGGCAGTGCCAGCTCCAGTGAAAAGCTCCTTCCATGGCTTAGAGTGGGGTGAGGACTCCACACTAAAGTTGGTCTGAAAATGGGCTTTTTTTGCTGCTGAAAATTATGAATTTCCCATGAAAAATTGAAAACTGAAACATTTTGATTCAGAAATGCTGCCGTAGGAGTTGTAGTTTGGATGCCGCATGCTCCCACTACGAGCTGAATCCCCTGGTCAGACTGCCTAACCCATGATGCACTATGGTCTCTCCTCATGGTGGCAGGAGGCTGTTGCATCCTGGCCATGGTGCATCATGAGAGAAGCAGTCTAGCTGGGGAGCCCAGCCCATAGAGAAGAATGGGCACATGAGCAGGGCTGGATTTCCCATTAGGCTGAGTAGGCATGTGACTAGGGGTGCCTAAAAAATCAATTTTTGCCACTTCCAGCAGGAGTGGGGCCAGAGTCGGCTGAGCGAGAGACGGCCCCATGCAGCCCTGCTGGATCACTCCTCGCTCAGACCAGCAGACACAGTCACCTCCCAGTGGGGCTGGTGAGTGCAGTCAGGGGGCAGAGCAGGTCTCTGGGGGGTTGTGGAGAGGCACTGGGTAGTGGGGGGGTTGTGGAGAGGCGCTGGGCAGTGGGGGGTATGGGAGGTATGTATGTGTTGGGGCAGTGCGGGGTCTGTGGTGGAGGGGGTTGGGTGGCAGGATACCTAAAAGTTAAAAGTGACAGTACCCCCACTGCCTGCAATGGTTAGGAGATCAGAGCCACTGTGAGGGTACCTCACAGTTCCTGTCTTCTACCAGGCAGCAGGGACCCCTGGAGCTCCTGGCCAGAGGAATATAAGGGGTTTGTGGGGCTCTGGACCAGAGCAAGTGGGGGACACTCCCCACCCCTTACACCTGCAGTCCCTCCCACACCCACACCTGCACTTCTGCTGAGGAAATGGGATCAGAGTATGGGGTCTTACCCCGGCCCCACCCCGCTACTCCTGCTAGGGAGAGGGAGGCTTCTCTCGTTCCCCATCAAGAGCACTGGGTAAGTGCGGGGAGTGGGGCAAGCCCCTGCGCCCTGACCCCGCTCCCAGACAGGAGCGCAGGAGCAGGCAGTGGAACAGGTCAGGGCACTGGACTGCCCATTTTTCCGGGGGCCCCCAGTTGACCAGGACCCCTGGACATGGGCCCCACTGGCCCAGTGGCTAATTTGCCACAGCTCCCAGCTGCTGCAAGTTGCTGGGGATCACCCCATAGCTCCCGGCTGCTGCCTGGCAATGGGGGCCCCAGATCTCCAAGCTGCCACAAATGATAGGGGGACCCTGCTGCTCCTGGCTGCCTTCGGGGGGTGGGATCGCTGCTCCCAGCCTCCGTAGGCAGTGGGGAGCCCTAGAGCACCGAGTCATGGGTGGAAGGAGACTCTGGAGCTCCGAGCCCCTGCGGGGGTGGGGAGCTCGGAGCCAGGGGCCCCGCAGCTGCCTAGACACCAGGGAAAGTGTGTGGACCCTGCCTAGAGGCATGCAAGATGAAAATCCAGCCCTGCACATGAGGAAACCAAACACCAGCTATTTGGCCCACAACTGCATATTGAAATCAAAATATTTTAGTTTTCAGCTGAATATTTCAATGAAAATTCAAAATTTTCCACATAAGGCAAACAGTGAGAAAAAATGTGTTTAATCAAATACCCAATTTTCTGTCAAAAAGCAGTTTTGATGGAAAGTTTTCAAACCCAGATCCTCTTTCCAGAAGCAGACTAGCTGAAGTTGTACCTGAGTTCCAAGGATTATTACAGGTGGCCCAGGGAAGCACAGCAGTAAAGGAGCTGAACAGGTAGAAGATAGCCCAGGACAGGATGACAATGTAGTAGATATTCAGATAGGATTCGATGACTTGTGAGGCGTATCCAATTCCTAAGAGGAAAATGACAGGGGTTAGGAAATGGCCCCAGGCTAGCCCCAAATAGATCAGACTTTAGCTTCAAATAGTGCCATAGGCCATCCTACTGGAGTTGCAGGTGGGGCAGATTAATGAGCAATTTGGTTCACCAAAGAATCCTGTAAGACTCAGGTTGAGGGTGGGCGATCCAGATGTGGTTCATCATGGTGGAGAAATCAGAAATAAAAAGGGTCTTCACTGCTAATTACATCCCACGCCCAAAGAATGGAGCCAGAGAAAAAGCACAGGGTCAGGAAGGTGGTAGAATCTCCATCCTTATTGTTTTTTAAGGCCCAGCTTGACAAAGCCCGGGCTGGGATGATTTAGTTGGGGATTGGTCCTGCTTTGAGCAGGGGGTTGGACTAGATGACCTCCTGAGCTGTCTTCCAACTCTAATCTTCTATGATTCTAGGAGGCAGCTTCTAATCCTGGCTCTGCCAATATCAGCAAATGCCACTCTGAGCAAATCACTTAATCTTTCTGTGCCTCAGTTTCCCTCTCTGTAAAATGGAGATCATAAAACTTCAGGATAGTTGTGATATTAATTGTCTGCAGTTTTAAAGTAGGGCTGTCCAGAAAACAAGAATTCCATTTCACAAAAAAATTCCAAGTTTTATCATTTGTTTTTGTTCTGCTTCAGAACAAGAAATAGACATTTTGAAAATTTTCACACAAAAACCCATGAGACCCAGAAATTCCATCGTGGATCTGAGAAACCCATTCATTGACTCACCTTCAAAGAGAGGGCAGATCTTCCGCCAGGCGGTGACCCCTCCCTGGCTGGTGTATTGCCCTAGCGCTGTCTCCAGGAAGAACACTGGGATCCCACAGGTGAAGAGGAAGATGAGGTAGGGGATAAAGAAGGCACCTGCACAGAGAGAGAGAGAGAGAGGGTAGCAAATGGAGGAATCTTTACTACTCGACATTATCATAATCACCCATTACCAGGCACACTAAGAAGTGAGATGTACCATCAAGGCTCAGATAAACACCCTTCAATGTAAATGCCTATCCGAACTAAATGGACCTGGTGGACCTGCAAAACTGTGCAGATCTTGCAAGAGAACACAACAGCCTCTCAGTTTTCTTCTTCTTGTCCTGGAAACACCACAAGCAACCCCATCCTCATGCTATTTCAGCACTGCCACGTCTGGTCCTGGCCAGAACCTGGAAGAGGAGAACGGCAAGAAGACCAAAAAAGCCACAGAAAATAAACGTTAACTATACTTTTCAGCCTTTAAAACCAGTTTGAGCAAAGGTTTGGGAAGATAAGAGGAAATCTTATTGTATCCAAACTGGGTCCTCCTTACCTAGCAGTCACAGGACAGCTCCCTCCAGTTGTCAGGATCTTGTTTAGTCTCCAGCCTTTCCTTCACCCATCTCCTAATTTGCCTTTCCAAAGAGAGCAGCTGGACTCCACACTTCAGAACCCACCCACCCCAGTCTAATGGCAGATATACGGCAAGCAAATGCCATTCTCCTCCTGGTTGAAACAACAGCCCTCAGGGCCTCATCCCTCACAAGGAACAAATGATAAGTGAATATATTCCCATCCTTTGCCCCAGTCCTCTGATAAAAACACAGATGTTTGGAATAAAGATTTGGGCTCCTTTTCTCAAAAGCAAATCTGGTTCTTCTTAGATCTGTTTCTCCCTTGTCAGAATCAATCATGCCCACCCACATTCCTTCCCATGAAGGATAATTAACAATTGGGTCTAAATAAAAAACATTCCTATTTGTTCTTATGCCAATAATGTTAAAATAAATACAGCAACATCAAAATGTTCCCTAAACACGGATGTATTATAGTTGCAGGGGACGTAGAGCCAGCAGATCCTTCACATCTAGACAGGATCAGTCCAAGTTCATGAAGTAGGAAACATAGATCCTGTACGTATTCAGCTAAAGGCAGCTGCTCCTTTCACAGCCACATAAAAGACCTTCAGTCAGAGTTCTTCGGAGACAACACTATTATCCAGTACTTGATTAGATGAATCCTTCGGGAGATCCCATACCCTGTTTTCTGATTCTGATCGTCCTAGTGGTGGATCAATTTAATCAATAATCATTTCTAAGAGTGCCACGTTACATTTATAAAGTTTCTTTCCATTCTGAAGTTCCCAAAGTGCTAGCCAGGATACCAGGGTTAACATCTATTTTTGAAAAAAATGACATGGAAGCTTTCATGACTGTACAAGTGATCAGCCGACCCCTCAACACAGTTCTGAGCCATTGGTTCTCGACGAGAAGGGTGCTTTGTACTAAAACATGAAAACCACTTTCTGCAACATCTTGAATTTTCTGTGGTAGTCTCCCAGCCAAGTTTTGCCCAGACCTAGCTGTGGTCAGTCTGAGAGATCTAACAAGATCACAGCCTGATATGTTACAGTTACATTAGAAATAACCATTGAGGCAAATAATTTAGTAATTTTTAATGCAACAGAATGTATGCAAGTAGCTTTTTCAGTTACACTGGTCAGGATAGAGACTGCAAGGATTATCAGTCCTGATACTCCTGCTTCACCTGGCAGAAGAGACCCAAATGCAAGGTCACTGTAACCTGGCCTTTACTGAATGGGAAATCAAAGGGGGAGTGGTATATAGGACTGTAAACATTGTCTCAGGACCTGCCCGTGGAATGGGAGCACAAGTGTGTTCTTAATACCTTACAGGACTATATTATTTTAGTTTTCCGTAATAAACCAAAGTCCAACCATTTTTATAAACAAACTTGTGATGTTCAATTATCTCCCCCTCACTCTGTTTCATTTTATTATGGTCGCTAGAAAATCTCATTTTTAACCATTTAAAAAAATCTTAATTCCTTATTCCAGTAAAACTGCAGTAAGCAAGTTACACAAGAAGCAGCAGTAAAGGGGGATGGACTCTGTCTGTGGGAACTGGTTTCAGAGTAGTAGCTGTGTTAGTCTGTATCAGCAAAAAGAACAAGGAGTACTTGTAAAAGCAGCAAAGAGTCCTGTGGCACTTTATAGACTAAGACGTATTGGAGCATGAGCTTTCATTGGTGAATACCCACTTCGTTGGAGGAGTATTTGTAGCACCTTAGAGACTAACAAATTTTTTTGAGCATAAGCTCATCTGATGAAGGGGGTTTTAGCCCACGAAAGCTTATGCTCAAATAAATTTGTTAGTCTCTAAGGTGCCACAAGTATTCTCATTCTATTTCTGTAGGAATGTTCCCCTGGCCAGGGGTTAGCTACTTATAGATCTATTACTGGGGAAGAGGCAGAGGTAGTGTTGTCCTTTCCTTTCTCATCCTCCCAGGCACACCCTCCTGAAGCTCCTCAAATTCATCTTTACCCCCAGGACAAGTGCCTCGTCCTTTAGCTTTGAAAATCCAGTGACCTTACTCAGGTTTAGAATTCATTGGGGACAACACACCTCTGTTTGGATAAGTGTTTTTCCTGATCCCTGATTACCAGAAATACCAAAGTACTGGGAGAAAGGCTACAATCATGGGCCAGTCAGGCCTGAAGGGTGGGTTTAGTGGGGATGGGAGAATCGCCTGGGTCACAGAATATACAGAATAGGGGGCAACTGTCCAGGTGCCCTGGAGGAGCAGCCCAAGCCCTGAAGGAGATCATAGAATCAAAGAATATCAGGGATGGAAGGGACCTCGGGAGGTCATCTAGTCCAACCCCCTGCTCAAAGCAGGACCAATTCTCAACTAAATCATCCCAGCCAGGGCTTTGGTAAGCCTGACCTTAAAAACCTCTAAGGAAGGAGATCCCACCACCTCCCTAGGTAACCCATTCCAGTGCTTCACCAGCCTCCTAGTGAAAAAGTTTTTCCTAACATCCAACCTAAACCTCCCCCACTGCAACTTGAGACCATTACTCTTTGTTCTGTCATCTGCTACCACTGAGAACAGTCTAGATCCACTCTTTTTGGAACCCCCTTTCAGGTAGTTGAAAGCAGCTATCAAATTCCCCCTCATTCTTCTCTTCTGCAGACTAAATAATCCCAGTTCCCTCAGTCTCTCCTCATAAGTCATGTGCTCCAGCCCCCTAATCATTTTTGTTGCCCTCCGCTAGACTCTCCAATTTTTCCACATCCTTCTGATAGTGTGGGGCCCAAAACTGGACACAGTACTCCAGATGAGGCCTCACCAATGTCAAATAGAGGGGAATGATCACGTATCTCAATCTGCTGGCAGTGCCCCTACTTATACAGCCCAAAATGCAGTTAGCCTTCTTGGCAACAAGGGCACACTGTTGACTCATATCCAGCTTCTCATCCACTGTAACCCCTAGGTCTTTTTCTGCAGAACTGCTATTAGCCATTTGGTCCCTAGTCTGTAGCAGTGCATGGGATTCTTCTGTCCTAATTGCACGACTCTGCACTTGTCCTTGTTTATAACAGCAACAAAGTGTTTTCCCCTGCCAGAAGATCAGCTGTGATCAGAGAGAATTTGGGAATAGCTGGGAGGAGGGGGAATGGGGGCTGGGGAGGAAGGGTCCCAGGGACTGTTGGGTGGGGGAACTGACAGGGTGGGTTCCTTGCTGGAGGGAACCCCAAAAGTTCTGATAATTCAGCTGTGTTTTAGATAGGCATCTCACCTGTTGGCTGCCTATACAAATGGCAAACCTAGAGGTTCATCCATTATTAAAATGGGGATCCTACTGAAAGCTGGAATGCTCCTCTCCATCTGACAGAGCTACTCTGAGCATTCACCTGTGGAGTGAGATTTGTCTCCCACAGCTCAGCTTACCTCACTGTGTGATTGCTTCACTGGAGGTATGGGGGGTAGGCATGGTCTGTATGTATGGATGTGTATATATGAACAGATGAAAGGGCCTGCTCTGGTGCTCGTATTCCTGGGCCAGCATCTCACACAGCCTGGGCTTTATGGACTTACCACCTCCATTTTTGTAACAGAGATAAGGGAATCTCCAGACATTGCCCAGGCCGATGATCTCCCCAGCCATGGAGAGCATAAACTCCATTTTATTACTCCACTGGCCTCTTGGCTCCATTTCCGGCTTCTCCTTTTTGAGCAGCACCATGCTGCCATTGGGATCAGCCTCCACAGGTGCTTTACTCTCCGTGGCCCAATGCAGCAGGGGAAACTGTGTGGGAAAACAGAGCACAGACTATAAAAAGTTGTTACACAGGAGCAGTATTCATCACCATGCATTTCTGGCAGGTTTCCATGCCCCATTAGTTTGGCATGCTATTAAAGAATAGAAAGTTTTGAGATAAATATAAAAGGTGTATTAACTATCAGGGTGGATTAAGAAAAAAGTTAAATAACATTGAAAACTAGGTTTAAAAAGGAAATTTACTAAGGGAAAACCTGTTTAGTAAGCACCTGGTAAAAACTATAAAGAGTGGCTAAGAAAAACACAATTAAACTATTTACTATCAGGGTAGGTTAAGAAAGAGTCTTTAACACATTGAATAATATTAAAAACAATAAAAATAGTTTTAAAAGGGAATTTACTAAGGCAAAGCCTGTTTAGTAAGCACCTGGTGAAAAAGTGAATAAAAAAAGCATTCAATACCAGTGTAGGTTAAAAAAAAGCATTTTAAAACATTAAAAACTAGGTTTAAAAAGAAAATGTACTAGGGCAAAGCCTGTTTAGTAAGCACATGGTAAAAACTATCAAGATGGCTAAGAAAAACACACACAGCTAAAAAAAGGAAAATTACAAAAGCAGAGCCTGTTTAGTAAGCACATGGTAAAAAGAAGTGACTAAAAAAGCATTCAATACCAGTGTAGGTTTAAAAAAAAAAAAAAAGGAGGTCAGAGAGAAAAAGAGAGAAAGAACAGGGCAAGAAAAGGGACATGAAAGCCCGCTTTGCAAAGGGCAAAGATAGAGAGCACATGGTTGAATCAGAGAGAGACATAATCTTTACTTTTCCTGTCTTTCTGTAGAATGAGGCAACTACTCCATTCAGAAACTTTCAGACTTGTTATCAGCGCCTTTGGATCGGACCAATCAGAGTTTGTTCTACAGCAGCATCATTTAATTTATTTTCCTGAACCAATCCTATAGTCTCCAAGATTTTAAACAAGAGCCAACTCCCTTCTCTCCCCCTCCCCTCCCCTCCCTTGTAAGTGTCTTATTCTTATCTAAAGAAACAGACTCTCAGCATTTTTTTTGCCATGTAGCCCTTTTACCATGGGATTTTTATAAAAGTTAAAACCATAAGCTTTTAGTAACTGACAATTTTTAAAAGTTTTCCCCTAGGTTTTAAACTAACAGGGGTTATTTTTTTAGTATAAACAATGTGAAGCTGCAGCAAAGCTCCTGTTAGCAAAACAGCATCTGTAAGTCAGTGGATCATAGAGGAGTTTGCTTTTTCACCTGCTTTTTAACAAACACAGGTAAACGTTACATTAAGTTTTGCAAAGGTATAATTACTTGAAATGACAAACCTATCTGAAGACACATCCCTTTTGCATGTGTTTCAATAAAAAAATCATGCAGAAGCACCCCAGGTTTAAAGCCACAGGTTTTTAGTGATAGTTTATATTTTCCTTCTTTTGTAAAACACTGGATCAGAGAGAAGAAGTTTGTTGTCTGGTCCCGCCACCCTTTATTTATTTATTTAAACGAATAGAGATGAAAGTTTTGGAAAGGAATAAACACTTGAAAAGACAAGCCTATCTGAAGACACATTCCTTTGGTATAGGTGTTTTAATAACATGAGAATTTGCAGAAACAGTCCAGGGTTAAAAACAGAAAGCCTGTTTATAAAAGTAATGTATAGTCATAACGTTTTTCCCTAGGTTTTAGACTAATGTGGTTATTTTTTAGTAAGCCCAATATGAAACAACAGGCTTTTTCAGCAAAGCCATTGTTAGTAAAAACAGCCTCTGTGATTAAACATAAGGCCAGAACATAACAAGAAAGCCCTAGGCCTGCTTTTAAAACAAAATTATACCAAAAACTTGTACTAAAAAGAATAGTAACTTTAACTGTAAATAGGCTTACTATATAAAATAAAAACTTTTTACAATAAAAGTTTAAAAAAGCTAAAGTATGTAGCCAGAGGCCCTTCACTTTTTTTTTTTTTTTCATGAAAAGGCCCCCTGCTCTGTTCTTATCTAAACAACCAGGACCCTGTAACAAAAGCTGACCAACACATACCATAAACCATTTTAAAATGTGTTTTTTAAAGTAATACCTAAATCTCCCTCTTTTTAACTTATTAAACAAACCTACCTGAAGACACATTCCTTTTACATATGTTTTAATAAAATAGAGCAAGCAGAAGCACCCCAGAGCTAAACCCACAAAACCTTTACTAAGGGCTTGGCTACACTCGAAACTCCAAAGCGCTGCTGCGGAAGCACTCCCACAGCAGCGCTTTGAAGTACGAGTGTGGTCCCGGCGCTGCAGGTACTCCACCTCCCCAAGAGGATTAGTTTACAGCTAACTTGCTGCGCTCGGGGGGTGGGTGTTTTTTCACACCCCTGAGCGAGAAAGTTGCAGCGCTGTAAAGTGCCAGTGTAGCCAAGGCCTAAGAAAAAGTTTTTCCTCAAGGTTTTTAGTGAGAACCATTTGAAACAGCTTTTTGAAGGTAGTGGATTAGAAAAGAAGAAGACTCCTTTGAAAAACAGGCTAGCTGAAGACACATTTCTTTATATGGCACCCTTGGCATAAGTGTTTTAATAAAATGTAAGTCTGCAGAAACACTTCAGGGTTAAAAACCTGTTTATAAAAGTAATAAAAAAGTTTTTGCCTAGGTTTTAGGCTAAGGTGGTTATTTTTTAGTAAGCACAATGTGAAAACAGCAGGCTTTTGCAACTGTCAGCAAAAACAGCCTCTGTGACCAGAGAGAAGGCGGCCCTAGGCCTGTTTTTAAAACAAAATTATGCCAAATACCTGTATTAGAAAGAATAGTAACTTTAACTGTAAATAAGCTTACTATATACAATAAAAACTTTTTAACCATTAACGTTTAAAGAAGTTAAAGTATGTAGCCAGAGGATTTCTGCCTTTTTTTTCTCCCCAAAGAAAACAAGTAAAGGGGCCCCTGCTCTGCTCTTATCTAAATAACCAGGACTCTCTTTTTCTCCCACACTGTAAGGAAAGCTGCCCAACACATACTATAAACAATTTTAAAATGTGTTTTTTAAAGTAATGCCTAAAAACCCTCTTTTGTAACTTATTAAATAAACACTTAAAAGACAAACCTACCTAAAGACACAGCCCTTTGTTTACAGGAGTGTTTCAATTAAAAAAAAAAAAAAAAGCATGCAGAAGCACCTCTGACCTAAACCCTGACTAAGAAAAAGGTTTTAAAAGCTTTTTCCCAATGTTTTTAGTGAGAACAACATGAAACAGCCCTTTGAAGGTAGTGGATTAGAAAAGAAGACCCCTTTGAAAAACAGGCTACCTGAAGACACTTTTTTTATTTAGTCCCATTGGCGTAAGTGTTTCAATAAAATGTAAGTATGCAGAAACAACCCAGGGTTAAACACACAGAAAACCTGTTTATAAAAGTAATGTATAATGATAAAGTTTCTCCCTAGGTTTTAGGCTCACACTGGTCATTTTTTTTTTTTTTTAAGTAAGGACACTTTGAAACAGTAGGCTTTTGCAGCAAAGCAGCTGTCAGCAAAACCAGCCTCTGTAAACCAGTAGATTAGAGATAAGAAGGTTGCTTCTTTGCCTGCTTTTTAACAAATACAAGTGAAAGTTATATTAAGTTTTGTAAAGGAATAAACACTTTAAAGGACAAATCTATATGAAGACAGAGCCCTTTATTTAACATTTTTACAAGTGTTTCAATTAAAAAAAAAAATGAGCATGCCCAAAACACCCCAGTGAAAACCACAGAACTTTAGTAACAGCTAGTTTATATGCCCTTTATTCTGTAATCCCATGGATTAGAGAGAAGTTTATTTTCCTCCACACTTTTAAACAAATTCCTATGGAAGTTTTAGTAATTGTTTATTTTCCTAGGGCTTTTAGATTTAAGTATGATTTTTTTTTGTTGCATTATCAGAATGTTTTTGTTTTTAAATGTTTTCAACCTGTGTGCTGAGACACAGGTACAAGCTCCTGTGTTTGTTTTGGGTCCATAGATTTTATTAAAATAATACAACACAGGCTGGAGGTGGAGCTTTCTCTACATTTTAAAAACAGATTAAGACTAATTAGGCTAGCCAGTGCTCCATGCACTATAGTCTGTTTTAGCAAGGCTCTAGGGGTCACTTCTTCAGTGTGCTTGGTTTTTTTTACACAGACTGCTTTCCTAACTTTTTAAATGCTGTTAAAGTTTTAAAAAATTGTGAGATTGCATTGAAAGATACTTTATGAAAGTTATAACAAGTATTTTATTCCATTTATTGATTGTAAAAGACAAAAACCACTGCTTTGTAACTGCCTGAAGCTTAGAGAGAGCCTATCTGAAGAATTCCCTGACCCTTTGACTCCCCCCACATACTTTTAACACTTGCTAAACATGCAGTGTTTTATTATATAAAGGCTATTAACATTTAACATGAAAATACAGAATTGTCTGAGATGTAACATAACTTGACCTTTTTAAAGGATATTCTGTACGCAGTGAGACCTATTTGAAGCATTATGTCTTTTTGTAAAGTTTATTATGAAAAAACAGTATTGACTGAGCTGTAACAAAACAAGGCACCTAGGGATATTTTGTAGAAGTTTAGTGAATTTAAAAGGCTTAAGCTACTAGCCTGTCCTTTTAAAAATAGTGTTTTTAAAGTATCAAAACAACAACTAGGTAAGAATATGAAAACTGGCAATTGAGGGGAGTTTACATATATGTTTTAATAAAAAAAACAAGATTGCTTTTTAAAGTTTGGATTTATACAAAAAACACAAGAAAAAATAGCTAATGTAAAAAAAGTTAGCTGTTTTTTTTAACCAGAGATATGGAACCTTCCTCCTTCCCCCACCGCACCCTCTGCTTTTTTCTTCTTTTTTAATATTTTTTTTTCTTAATTTAAACCAAGGACAAACAGATTTAAAAAAAAAAGCCAGAGCCACAGAGATTAGGCCCTGGCAGTAAGAAAGCTGTCCTGAGTTTTAGGGGGCATGTTGATAACTCTTTCAGTGAAACGCTTTTACAGGCAGCCTGTCTGTATTAGTTGTTATGCTTTAGCATAGGCAAGCGTTTATTATTCAGAAGCACTTTCTCACTTTATGAGGTATTATCTCCCTCATTTTACGGCCTATCAGAAATATTAACAAAAACAAGCTTAAAGATACTTTGTAGCAAGGTCTGCAAAGCAATAATTACTATCTTGTCTAAGCCCCTAGAGAATATATTTTGTTTTGTTTTTATAAAACACTTTTATGCAAACTGTAACCCTAGATGATGTACAGCATTAAATATAAAACAGTAGACAAGAGACCTGAGACATTGTTGAAATGAGAGGGGCTATGATTAAGTCCTAAGAAGTATTAAGTCCAGGAAGGTACTGGCCGAGGCATGTCTGGGTGGGCTTTGCTGAGTTACACAGTTGAGTAATCCTCATTGTGCAGTGCTTGCAGGACTGTGTCTTATTGAATTTTAAATCCCTCGTTTACAGTTTCCCTGCTGGTGAATGGCTGGTGATGATCATTGAAAGCTTGCCTGGGTGTGGGTCTCCTCTTTTGTTGCCATTGGAGAGTATCATGCGCCCTTCCTCCCTAAGTAAGGAGGAGCTTGTTTGATTTCAAGGGCTGGAGTCTCAAACAAATCATGGCCCAGAGGTCTGGCCTCGTGTTTCTCCACCGCATTATTCCTGTGGGTACAGGCATCGTTAGCTAGCCGTCTCCCTGCTCCCATTACCTGTCTCAAACATTGTTTGCCACAATGGTGTGTTTGTTTCTTCAGGTCCCATAGCAGCGACTGTATAATGTCTCTTCATGAGAAGCTTGACCAGTGGCGTTGGCCAGGCCCTTCAAGGTGCAGACCTGTTTAAATAGAGGTGCTCCTTCTTACTTAGGGAGGTAGGACACATGATACTCTTAGCTGACAATTTAGGGCTGGCTGCCGTTGTAAGAAGAAACCCAACTGATTCAAACAAAGGTCTGTATGGAGACAAGGCACAGGTACGTTGTATGTAAGAACATTCAAAGCGATGGTTTGGTAGGGACCGATGCTTGGTTGGCTAGAGCCTTTTGGATCAAGCCTGCACAGAGACATATTTCAGTTGTTGTTGATTTTTAAAAGCTGCATGCAGAAAGGGTCTCTTGATACACAGTGTAAAAGGTTTTAAAATCATGTTATGAAAAAGTACAAAGATGCCTTACACACATTGCTGACTGACAATTTTTCAGCAGCTGAGCGATAGTTCTTCAGAGGTCTTTTGGACACCAACAGCTCCGAAGGACTGAGCGGTTTGGGCCCAATCTGTTTTTGCCCTGACACAAAACCAGATGCTCCACAGAATGCCGAAACAGTGGGGGACGTTTATTCTATAGGCCTGTACTATCTAAAGTTGAGGGAGAAATTCAGTATTAAGCCGGAGCTAGTTCATAACCATAAAACTGGGATGCGTGCAATTGTGCGAGCAGCTGTGCACGGAATCATCAAGCACTGCCTGAGAGAGAAACAAAATAAGGATTGTCCTCGGTGCGCCATAGATGCCCCCGGTCAGCGGCATCCTGCCTGCATGTATTGGTCTTTAAACGATGTGAATTGTAAAATTAAAGAAATTAGTGGTAGTTTGTGTATGGAGAGTGTGTTAAATATCATCATCATCATGCTGGGGTACGCTCTGCAGTCCCTCTGTTTAACCCAGGAACATTCTAGGGGCAGAATTGGTGGACAAAGTGACAGAGGCCGAGGACCCAAATAGTGTTTTAGATGAAATCGTCAAACCGACAGGTAAATGTTTAATGCAAAATGTTGAACATCATCTTCGTTCAGCAAATTACAAAATCTTGCTAAGAAAAAACACTAACAATTAGAGTGTGTTTTGGGAACAAAACGGGGTGTGTTGTAAGATAAGATATCAGTTAAAAATAACTGTAAAGCGTGTTTTTATGGAGTTCAAGGAGTGTGGAGTTTGTCAAAAGGGCAGGAGGTTGCCCCCGTAGCAAAGGTGCCAGTAGGTTACAGTTTGTCAACAACAACAAAAGGTATATGAACGGCCTGATCCTCTAACAAAGGCCCACCCACCTCACCCAGCCCTGGTGTTTGTGAGTGAGGGTTATAGGCTCCCTATGGACTGCTGCAAAGCAGCCCCAGAACCCCTCTTAAACATACCATCTTCCGCTTCGGCTGCACCTTTTCATTTTCCACCCCAAGGCCCTCTGCATTAGGACTTAATCATAGCCCCTCTCATTTCAACAATGTCTCAGGTCTCTCATCTACTATTTCATAGTTTGCATAGAAGTGTTTTATAAAAACAAAACAAAATATATTCTCTAGGGGCTTAGACAAGATAATGATCAACAAAATTGTAATTATTGCTTTGCAAACCTTGCTACAAAGTATCTTTAAGCTTGTTTTTGTTAATATTTCTGATGGGCCGTAAGATGGGGGAGATAATACCTCAAAGTGGGAAAGTGCTTCTAAATAATAAACGCTTTCCCATGCTAAAGCATAACAACTAACACAGACAGCTGCCTGCAAAACCATTTCACTAAAAGAGTTATCAACATGCTCCCTAAAACTCAGGAAAGTTTTTTTACCCCCAGGGCCTAATCTCTGTGTCTCTGGCTTTTTTAAAATGTATTTGTCCTTGGTTTAAATTAAAAAAAAAAATTAAAAAAGAAGAAGAAAAGGTGAGGGAGGAAGGCTCCATATCTCTGGTATAAAAAAAAAAGCTAACTTTTCTTACATAAGCTATTTTTTTCTCGTTTTTTGTATAAATCCAAACTTTAAAAAGCAATCTTGTTTTTTTATTAAAACACATGTATACTCCCCTCAATTGCCAGTTTTCATATTCTTACCCAGTAGTTGTTTTGATACTTTAAAAACACTATTTTTAAAAGGACAGTCTAGTATCTTAAGCCTTTTTAGTTCACTAAACTTCTACAAAATATCCCTACGAGGGGTCTCATTTTGTTACAGCTCAGTCAATACTGCTTTTTCATAATAAACTTTTGTTATCTACAGAAATCCCTAAACTGTCCCAGGTGGTTGACTGCTGAAGCACAAGTGTGTTTCCCTCTGGCTCAGTGGGGTGGGGAACCTGTCAGGCCTGGTCTACACTACGCGTTTAAACCAATTTTAGGAGCGTTAAACCAATTTAACGCTGTACCCGTCCACACTGCGAGGCCCTTTATATCGATGTAAAGGGCTCTTTAAACCGATTTCTGTACTCCTCCCCGACAAGGGGAGTAGCGCTGAAATCAGTATTGCCATGTCGGATTAGGGTTAGTGTGGCCGCAAATCGACGGTATTGGCCTCCGGGCGGTATCCCACAGTGTGCCACTGTGACCGTTCTGGACAGCAATCTGAACTCGGATGCAGTGGCCAGGTAAACAGGAAAAGCCCCGCAAAATTTTGATTTTCATTTCCTGTTTGCCCAGCGTGGAGCTCTGATTAGCACGGGTGGCAATGCAGTCCCAAATCCAAAAAGAGCTCCAGCATGGACCATACGGGAGATACTGAATCTGATTGCTGTATGGGGAGACAAATCTGTTCTATCAAAGCTCCGTTACAGAAGACAAAATGCCAAAGCGTTTGAAAAAAAAATCTACAGGCTACACAGTGCTGCGTGACAAGCGTAACGGGAAGCCAGAGACTCAAATGGACGCTCATGGAGGGAGGGAGGGGGTACTGAGGACTCCAGCTATCCCACAGTCCACAGCAGTCTCTGAAAAGTATTTGCATTCTTGGCTGAGCTCCCAGTGCCTGTAGGTTCAAACACATTGTCTGGCGTGGTTCAGAGAATAGCTCGTCAATTTACTCCCCCCCGCCCACATGAAAGAAAAGGGAAAAAAATCATTTCTTGACTTCTTTCAATGTCACCCTATGTCTTCTGAATGCTGCTGGTAGACGCGATGCTGCAGCAGTGAAGAGAAGTATCTTCTCCTCTCCCCTCCCCGGTGGCAGACGGTGCAGTAGGACTGGTAACTGTCCTTCTTATCAACCCGTGAGTGCTCCTGGCTGGCTTCAGGTGAGACTGGCCGGGGATGCCTGGGTGAAAATAGGAATGACTCCTGGTCATTCCCAGTAGATAGTACAGAACGGCTGGTAACCGTCTTCATCATAGCAACTGGGGGCTGAGCTTCAATCAGCCCCCTCCCTTTCATGTGAAAAGAAAAGATTCTGTACTGCCTGGACTATCATAGCAGTGGGATGCTGGGTTCCTTTCCCCCACACTGCTTAATGTCCTGCCTGAACTATCATAGCACCGGGAGGCTGCCTCCCCCTCATTTTATCTCACTAAAAACTCAGTGTTTCTTATTCCTGCATTCTTTATAACTTCATGACACAAATGGGGGGACACTGCCAGGGTAGCCCAGGAAGGTTGGGGAAGAAGGGAAGCAACGGGTGGGGTTGTTGCAGGGGCATCCCCCATGAATGGCATGTAGCTCATCATTTATGTGGCATCTTACACCGAGCAGCTGTACTCTCTGATACACTGCTTCTCTAGTACATTTGCCCCATATTCTAGGCAGGACTGACTCTATTTTTAGAAACCATAAAGGAGGGATTGACTCAGGGAGTCATTCCCAGTTTTGTTTTTGCGCCCCCGGCCAATCTCAGCCAGGAACACCCATGATAGCAGCAGACAGCACAGAAGGACAGATAACCGTCATCTCATTGCCAAATTACACTGGCAGCAGACGGTACAGAACTGGTAACCATCTCTGCTATCATGCAAAAGCAAATGAATGCTGCTGTGTAGAGCTGGAGTATCGCCTCTGTCCGCGGCATCCAGTACACATACGGTGACTGTAAAAAAAAAAAAAAGCTGAACAGGCTCCATGGTTGCTGTGCTATGGCGTCTGCCAGGGCAATCCAGGGAAAAAGGGCGCAAAATGATTGTCTGCCGTTGCTTTCCCGGAGGAAGGAATGACTGACGACATTTACCCAGAACCACCCGCGACAATGATTTTTGCCCCATCAGCCACTGGGCTCTCAACCCAGAATTCTAAGGGGCGGAGGAGACTGCGGGAACTATGGGATAGCTATGGAATAGCTACCCACAGTGCAACGCTCTGGAAATCGACGCTAGCCTCGGACCATGGACGCACACCGCCGAATTAATGTGCTTAGTGTGGCCGCGTGCACTCTACTTTATACAATCTGTTTTATAAAACCAGTTTATGTAAAATCAGAATAATCCCGTAGTGTAGACGTACCCTCAGACTCCCACACTGTCACCGTCAGCCAGATCTCCTACCAACATGTAATTCTGAATTCTAGCCACTTCTGAAAGCTTTCTCCTGACAGCCTTCTCTAAGCTTCCAAGGCAGGCAAAGTGTCTTTCACTGCCACCTCATCTGCAGCAGATAGGCCACCCAGCTAATGATTTCACTGCAATGCTTCTGCACAAGAACAAGGAAGGAGAAAGGAAGTTTAGATGCTTCTCGTTTGATCTGTCACAATCTTCACTACGCTCCGATTTGCTGTGGCCCAGTGCACATCATCAGGCAGGATGATGCTTTTATCTGTGTTGATTGGAGATGTTGTTTGATGCTTGGAGCAGGTAGCTTAACTTCATTTATTTGAGATGGACCTGAAGCAAAACCACAGAGTCAGCTTCCTTTTATTCATATCTCTTTGTATTATGGAAACCCCTAGGGGACTCTGGTTAAATCAGGGCCTCATTGTGCTAGATGCTGCACATACACCATAGAAAGAGAGAGTCTCTACATGGACAAGGCCATGGGTGGGAGAAAAGCAGGCTTATCTCCCTTCTACAGATAGTGAATGAGGCAGAGAGATTCAGTCACTTGCTGAAGGTCACACAAGAAGTCTGTGGTAGAACCAGGACTGGAACTCAGATCTCCTGAGTCATAGCCCAGTACCTTAACCTGGCAGGGAGTCAAACTGGTATTTATTTTGGTTTGGTTCAGGTCCAATTGTATTCTTTGTGTTCGGGTTCAGTTTTGGTTCCAGCCACTCAAAAAAAAAAATTAAACACCAGTTCAGATCAAATTTCAATCTTAGTGAGGTAAATTAAAAAAAAGAGTTGAAACTTGAAATTGAAACTATTTTTATTTATCACCATTTAACTTTTTGGTTTTGTGTTGTCAAATAAACACATTTCTTCATGAATAATTTGTTTGCGTGAACTAAAATAACATCTAATATTTGCTGCATAATATTGGACCTCTGCAGTGACAGGATACATTTGAGTTTGGGGCATGGGCTTTAGCTCAGGGAGAGCAACTGGAGGGACGGGCTTCCCCAGGGGTTGGGGATGGGAGGGAGGAGCCCTGCCTAAGTGGGAGAAGAGTTGGGGTGCCAATACCTTTGCTTGTTAATTTCTGTTATTGTTATTGTTAACTTCTGGGACAAGGTAACATTCCACCTCTTCTCTCCCCAGGGGGAATCTCAGAGACGATTCATGGTTGGGCAGACTGCTCCTAAGCTTCTCTCTCCCTCCCCACTCTTGTGGGCTGGCATCCTTGTATTCTCATCTCATTCTACTGGCACCAGCCTTGCTGTAGCAATCACAAGCCTATATGTTATTGTGTTGTCTCGTTTGAAAATAAGATCGCAGTAGTTTAAATTTGTTGCTGGTTGTGGTATTTCATACACAGCATGCCTTGTAAGGTATCATATGAGAGGTCATGAGCTGCTGAAACTCATTGTTCTGTCAAAATATGTATATCGATAGTGTGTAGAAAGTTATAAGATTTTGCATGTGGTTGTTATTGAAATATGTTGTGAGGCTGGGAGGCACTTACAGCTAGCTCCCCACTGGCAACAAAAGAGGGGACCCACACCCAGGTGAGCGTTAAATGATCATCACCAGCCATTCACCAGCAGGGGAATTGTAAACAAGGGATTTACAATTCAATAAGACACAGTCCTGCAAACACCGCACAATGGGGATTACTCAACTCTGTAACTTAGCAAGGCCCACCGGGACATGCCTGGGCCAGTATCTTCCCTGGGACATGAATAGAGAATATAAAATAATGGATGGTGGCATCATACAATCTCCTCTCTCCTCCCCCACCTGCACTGAAGGCAACAGGAACACTGGAAAGACAAAGACTTTGAACTGGGAAGACTGGTCTCAGGCTGAGCAGAGAATTCAGACTGTGTATTA
This sequence comes from Gopherus evgoodei, assembly GCF_007399415.2. Lineage (NCBI taxonomy): Eukaryota > Metazoa > Chordata > Testudines > Testudinidae > Gopherus > Gopherus evgoodei. The sequence goes on along the minus strand of NC_044322.1, from coordinate 253,632,855 downwards.
AGAACTATAACCTGCCTGCAATATCCGGTGGGGCAAGAAAAGCTGCTTGATTCAAAACTTACTGAGTCTGATAACATTTAGGATGTGGAATGTGTGTTTATTTTTATTTCTTAGGTAACTATTTCTGACCTTTATGTCTACCACTTATCACTTAAAACCTATCTTTCTGTAGTTGTTAAACTTATTTTAATGTTTATCTTAACCAGGGAGTTTGTCTGAAGAGCGTGGGGAATCTGCTCAGATTACAGGCTGAGGCATGTCCACCACCCTTTGAAGGAATGGCGAACTAATTAATGAGCTTGCACTGGGGCGGAGGAGATTTACTGGTTTGTCCCTGGGTATGTTTCGTGAATGGCATAGAGAGCATTCATGCAATTTAGCTGGGTGTGTCCCTGCATGTTGTTGACTAAGTGATCACAGTGCCTGGAGGGGTTTGCTGCTTGTCATTAGCAAAGCATTGTGAGAGACAGCCCAGGCTGGAGAATTAAGGGGTCACAGTGATCCCACAGTCCCAAGCTGTCCACTGGGGGTCCCTTCACATCTATCCCCTCCCCCAGCTCCCATCCCAATTTTTCACACTTGCTATCTGGTCACCCTAGTTCAGTAGACAGGACAAAGTTATGGGTCAGGTTCTGTTCCAGTTCAAATAAAAATAGCGATTCAAAGTGGTTCTCTAGTTTCAGTTACTTCTTGTCCCTCTCCCAGTGGCACTGGAACATTTTTAATAGTTGAGGTGCAAAGAGCCAGCCCCCTTACCCCTGTCTGTGCCCTGCCCCCCAGAGCTGGGGCTGGTAGCAGAGCTGTCGCTACAGGAGCAGGGGAATCGGACAGGGATAAGGGGGGTGAGTCTGGGGCCAGCAGCCGAGATCCCAGGTGCAGGGCCAGCAGCCGGGACCTCCTGGCATGGGGCCATAACCCTGCGTGGGGGCCCAGAAGCGGAGCCCAGGTGTGGAAATGGGAGCCAGGACCCCGCATGCGGGGCAGGGAGCAGAGCCCCACGTAAAACCTGGAGGTGCTGCAGCACCACCATACCCATAGCTCCTGCCCCTATGCCCATTCCCTGACCACAAACTACCCTGATCTCAGAGACATCAAGACGTGGAGCTGGACTTTGCAGATGGCTATTCTCTCTATAATAGGCCAAATCAAACTGCAGTGACTCTGAGGTAGTGTATACAATAGCAAGCATGGGATAAACACCTAGGCAGACAGATGGCAAGGAGTGCTGTCTTCTAACAGCAAATCACTGTGCCTTTGTAGTCTAATTTTCCTATAAAAAAGATGAGATTAAAAATATATCCGTTATGTCAGATGGCATCCAGGCTCTCTTCTTGGGTCCCCAAGTAACTGGCAGGGCTGCAAGTGACACAGATGCTCAAGGTTTTGTGGCTTTCTCAGTAACAGCTTCTCTCTCTCACCAGTCACACTATCACTCAGCACAAGAGTTATGCAGCCTTTGGTCACTTCACCACCTTTGTTTTGCCTGTTGCTTCTAAGGGTATGGCTACATTTGGAATTTCAAAGCGCTGCCGCGGCAGCGCTTTGAAGTGTGAGTGTAGTCAGAGCGGCAGCGCTGGGAGAGAGCTCTCCCAGCGCTGCATGTAAACCACATCCCTTACGGGTGTAGCGTGCAGCGCTGGGAGCCGCGCTTCCAGCGCTGCTGCTCTGATTACACTGACGCTTTACAGCGCTGTATCTTGCAGCGCTCAGGAGGGTGTTTTTTCACACCCCAGTTGCAGCGCTGTAAAGTGTGAGTGTAGCCAAGCCCTAAGAAAAAAATCTCTGCACAACCCACAGACGTGAGGCCCTATTTCATTCCTTTCCCTCGTGCTTTCACGTCAGAGGAGATCCTGGCTAGTTTCTTGTTTCCTTTTAACAGTGTCCACTCTCAGGGACCAGCAGCAGCTTCGCCACGTCATTTTCAGACACAAAGTGTTATGCATTCAGCATCTCCTAAGAGGCTAGTGTTTCCCATCTCCACCTGTTTTGCTATCTCAAATACAGAGGTGCAAGCAGAAATTGTATCTTGCTGGTACGCTGCACTCATGGGAGGGACACAAAGGGGTGGTGTGTGACTTCGTCAGGTGACTCCTCCCTGCCCTGCAAGGGGCCCCCACGGTCTCCCTATCTATCCCCTTCCCATGATCCACATACATCTCACATTAGCTGGGGTGGGGGGGTCTGTCCTCCTCCCACTGCGCTGGAGGATTCAGGAGATGCAGCTGTGTGGAAGGGCTGGGGCAGTACAGCTATCCCAGAGGAGCTGCCAGTGTGGGTCCTGGCAGTCCCATGTTCTGCTTCTTTTGCTGTTGTGATTCCCAGGAGCTCAGGGCTCTCTGGAACAGCAGCAGGGAAAGGAGCAGAATATGGAGCTGCCAGGCAGCCCCACACCAGCAGCTCCTCCGGTACAGCTGCTGTACCACCCTCAGCCTCGACCCGCCCCATTCGCCCTGTCCTCTGGCAGTGCTGCTGTACAGACCTCAGGCAGGAGGACTCAGGAGATGCATCTGCGTGGAAGGGCTGGGGATGGGGCTGGTGGCGGGCTCCTCCTGTGTCTTTCTGCTACACCCTACCAGCTATACATATCTTACTGGTACAGCATACCGTACCATACCACCATACTTACACCACTGCTCAAATACCTCGAACTGGAGTATAAGTCATTTGATAGGAGCATTCTGCAGTCTATGAACATAAAGATGATCCCAGTCGGTACTTCTCAGAGACCATCATTCTCCGTCTCATTCTTTCTTCAGAAAGCACCTTCATCAGTAAAGTTTTCCTCCCATTGACATTAAAAAGATTCTATGTTCTGTAAAAATATCCTGGCTCTGTGTTACAGCCACCTCGTCTGTTCTGTTCCTGATTCTCTGACCATGCTCGCTGATGCCTTTTATTGCAGCTTTCCAAACTCAGCGCTCTGTCTGGTGCCTTTATCTGCACCTGCAGGCAGCTTGTCTGTGTGCAACAACCAGTTTGTCAGCTTCCAGGGCAGGTGGGCGGTTTTCCTATTTGGCTGCTGTCCCAATGACACTGTACAAAAGAACTGCAGCTGGGTGGGTCAGCATGTGGCCTGAAACACTGTTTGCAGGTGGTTACTTTTCAAGGGTAGGACTTAATGTGGGAGAAGAGGTCGAGCCTCGAGCCTCGCTGGGGCCTCAGAGCAGAGGGAAGGTGGAGCACGGGCAGGGCCTTGTGGGGGGAGGAAGTTGAGCAAGTGCGGCGCTTCGGGCAAAGTGGGGGGACAGAGCCACAGTCCAGCTTCCGGGTGCCCCCCCCCACACTTCTAGAGACCTTTTGGCACTCACACCCAGCCAGACACATGCCACGATGAATAGAAGTTTCCATAGTGAGCAAACTCTATGTGTCCTGTAGGGCTGACCCAGGCTGAGCACTGGGGCTCTTTTGCTTATCCTTAGCACTTCTTGCCCCTCACTGTCCAAGCAGCATAATAATATAGTTCCTCCTTGTTAGGGGTTTTTATCCTTGCCCCCTTCTACTGCAAGTTGCAAATTTAGCTGATGGGTAGAATTCACTTGCATGTCTGCTCTACACTGGGGGTGCAGGGTGGGGGGGGAGAGCCAGCAGCAATATTTTTTGTCCTCTGATGTTCCATAATCGTTTGCCTGTTATCAGAGGGACTGTCTGAAGGGTATGGCTACACTTGAAATTTCAAAGCGCTGAGTGTAGTCGGAGCGCCAGCGCTGGGAGAAAGCTCTCCCAGCGCTGCACGTAAACTACATCCCTTACGGGTGTAGCTTGCAGCGCCGGGAGCCGCGCTCCCAGCGCTGCAGCACTGATTACACTGAGGTTTACAGCGCTGTATCTTGCAGCGCTCAGGGATGTGTTTTTTCACACCCCTGAGCACGAAAGTTGCAGTGCTGTAAAGTGCCAGTGTAGCCATGGCCTTGAAGAGTAGTAGTTCACACTAGTTAATGCTTCTCTCCTGGCTGGTGATTTATGCAGTGACAAAGGCTTACAATGCAAATGTTCAATTATCACCTTACGATATGGGATAGAGATGTTAGACGTGAGATTGATGCTTGCAGGAACTTACAAGCATTCAATGCAGTCTAACACAAAGCGCATCATTATTAATCTAATACTAATTTGACCAATAGTAATACCCAGGGTAGCCAGACTGGTTCCACCTATGGATTTGTCAGTGTTCCACTGAGGCCTGGGGTCCTTAGCATAAGCTGGCACCTGATTGGCCAGCATCACAAGCGCAACAACAATGGGGAGAGATACCGGGGAAAGAAAATCCATAGAAGGAAATATAAGAACCAGGATTATTTAGTGCTGGCCGACAGACAGATTCCACACCACTAGTACTGTATTGGTATAGAAGGAGGTACAGTTAAAGCGGTACAGAAGTGCCTCTACTGGTACTGTTTATGCCTGTAAATTTACAGGAAAGCTATAGCATTGAAAGTGTCTTTGTACCCATATAACTACATCCACATTAGGGGGTTGTACTGCTTTAACTATATCTGGTCCTAAAGCAATGTATTACGAGTACCAAACTGTGCAGGCCAGCTCCAAGTGTAGAAAGGAGAATGGCAAAGAGGATGAGGCTGGGGATGGGGGTGGGGTGGGGTGAGATCAAAATCTGACTCTGCATCTGCAAACATAGTAACTAGGATTTTAATTACAAGGATTATTGATCCGCAGACTTCAGGGAACGGGCACCCTGCTGAGTTCAGAAAGGAACTTCTCCTCCCGGGCCCCGTTTGCTTCATTACTGCACACAGGTCAGGCAAGGTTCACATTGCATCTACTGTACAGAGAGAGAGCCAGATTCTGCTCTCACATAGACCAGGGTAAATTAGCAGGAACTGGTGAAGTTACCAGCGTTACATTAGTATAAGCAAGAGCAGAATCAGCTCCCTCTGCCTTTCTATTAAAGAAAGTAACTGCTTTAATCCAAGTAAGTTATAGAAACAATTACTGCTCAACTCCCAGGCTGGTTCTACCTGCTACCAGAGAACAAAGAGCTCCCAGCGCATTGCAAAGTAACAGGGAGCTGCACCTCACAGAAACACCACGGCTCTCATTCTTCCAGGTACATGCCACTCACAAATACCCCTGACCAACATAAGTTTTGCTGGCATAAGCGCCTATGTGCACAGCACTATGTTAGTGAAAGGTGCTTTCCCACCAACATAGCTACCGTCGCTCTTTAGGTGGTTTTAGTATGTCAGTGAGAGAGCTCTCTCCTGTCAGCATAGAGCGGCCACATCAGCAATCTTACAGCAGCACAGCTGTATCAGTACAGCTGTGCTGCTGTAAGCTTGCTAGTGTAGACATGGAGACTTCGAGAGAGACAAGAAGGTGAATTGCAAGAACCTTACCTCCCAGACGTGGAATAAATATATAGTTGATACTCACCAGCCACTCAATCCCAGACCCCATTTCAAATATACCAGGATGGGAGAGGAAGGCCAATAAGTGACAAAGGGGAGAAGACTCCTCCCTGGAACCACATCAGCTTGGCTGCTTTCCACTGATCCAGGCCAGGATCTAACACGGGGCTGCACAGATAGGTGCTGGAACTAGGGGTATTGGGGGTTCTGCCGCATCCCCTGGTTTGAAGTGGTGTTCATCATATACAGTGTTTACAGTTTGATTCAATGGCTTTCAGCATTCCCCACTATACACATTGTTGAATGGGTTCTTAAAGCCTGGCTGGGGATTAGAGGAACTACCCTGCCAAGACAGAGATGGGCCCAAACCAAAAATTCCTAGATCCCAACATCTCTGCATTTTAGAGTATCGGAAATCTGGATCTGAATTTTGCCGCTGGGGCCGATCTCCACTTCCAAAGTCTCACATGTGAGGCCACTGCTTTGGGGGCAGACTCAGAGCTTCAGAGGTCACTGGTGGCCAAAGGAGCCAGTGCCTCCAGTTCTCTAAAATGAGACCAGTGACTCCCATGGTTCTTTAGCAAGGTTCAGGGGAGAATTAGTCTCTAACATAGGGTCACAGGGATAGCACCTTGGTGTAGGGGAGCCTGCCTCTGAATCTGGGCCAAAAGGTGTGCTTGATAGATGGTGCCAGAGCCTCCAGTTCCGTACCATTCTAGACACATTTCTACCAAACCCTCCCAAACTTGCCTGTGCTTTATGGAGTCTAATCTCTCCTGAAGTCACAGAGCAGGACACACATGGTCAGAGCCAGCCCTATGTCCTGCAAGGCCCTGTGCAAAGATTGCAAGGGGCAGTGTAGGGAAGGAAGAATTAGGCAAGATATTCATAAGCCAGGGAAAGGGTTTGCCAGCTAGAGGGAGAATTGGGTCCCTGTCTTATCCCTTTACACCTAACAAATGTATCAGCCTATGCAAGTGCACACTTCGCAGCCACCGAGGGTCAGCCCTGCTCTCTACAGCTGGAACAGTGCTCTAGAGGTCTTTTGCAGGACTCCTGGCACCTCAGGCAGTGTCCCTGGACAGTCCAGGCAATACATCCAGCAGTACAAAGTGAGCACTGCCTGCTGTCCCCAGGAAGTCATTAACCTCGTCCTTCTAACCACAGCGAGTGCACTCACCCTGAACTCCTGGTCACGTGCAGCACTGTCAGGAGCTGCCTTCCCTGCTGACAAACAGTCCCATCTTCTGCTGGCAGGTAGAACAGACATACTGCGAGAACAGAGCTGCTGTGCTCTCAGGGCTGGTCTACATTAGGGGAGGGGATCGATCTAAGATACGCAACTTCAGCTACGTGAATAACGTAGCTGAAGTCGAAGTATCTTAGATCGAATTACCTACCGTCCTCACAGCGCAGGATCGACGTCCACAGCTCCTCCTGTTGACTCCGCTACTGCCGCTCGCTAAGGTGGAGTTCCGGAGTCGACAGAAACACGTTCGGGGATAGATATATCGCGTCCAGATGAGACGCGATATATCGATCCCCGAGAAATGGATTGCTACCTGCCGATACGGCGGGTAGTGAAGATGTAGCCTCAGTCTCCATGGGTCCCACAACTGGAACAGAAGGGGGTGCTACAGGCTATGACAGAGGAGCACTGGCAAAGATGTGTGTGGCCCAGGACTGGAATATCAAAGGGGTAGACAGTCGCAGTTGGCAGAGCTACGTAGGGGAAGCCAGCATGGCACTCGTCGAAGCTGTGCTCAGCACGGCCAAGGTTACAGTTCGATACGCTCTCACAAAGCACTGAAATTCCCTTCCCAAGTACACATGCACACAAACCAACAGCGGCTTTCAATTGCAAGCTTTCCCCCAGAGTATCTCTTTAGCCTGCACCCAGTATCAGGTTTGGACTGTGTCCCTGCCAGTTCAGGGAGATCTGGCTGTTACATCCAAGGTTATGCTAAAGTCCACGGCTTACTCATCCACTGTCAGAAGCTGCTGACTGGAGAATTGGAGCAAAGATATTTCCAGTGGGATTGGCAGTGACCATCCATGACTACACTGAAAGCTCTGCTCATTCAAAGGAGATATGGAATATCTTTCATGAACTTTTAATATGACCTGTTGCATGTACACTCCTCCAACAGGCCTGTGCGAACATAGTAAGCCCTATGAATGTTCATGTGTGCGTAGATGTGTACTTGCAGACAGACTGGCACACAGGCACAGACACACAGACCAGTGCCCTCCAGGACCACACCACCTATAAATGATGGGAGCAACTCCTATGAAGTCACTGGAGTTGGACCAGCTGAGGATCTGGCCTACAGATATGCCTGTTGGTGCATAGGTGTGTTACTTGATCACTCTCACCAGCGGACAGACAAAACTCCTTCTTCCTAAAGACATCTTAGCACCACCCATTTTCTCTCACTCTCAGCAAGGGATTCACAATTAGAGCTTGGCACATTTTTTCAGGTGAAGAGTTTTTCTGATGAACACTATTCAGTCAACCTGGAACTATTCATGAATCTAATACAAATTTGCTGACTAGTTTCAGCCAAAGAGAAATTTCCAGGCTAGATTCACAAAACAGCAGGAGGAGCCAGAGGTTGGGGACTTTATAGCTTTTAGCCCAGTGCACTCAGCAAGGATGTGGGAGACCTAGGTCTGAATTCCTGCTCTGGAGCAGGGACTTAAACCCAGGTGTCCCCGAAGCTCTGGAACAGGGATTTGAACCCAGCTCTGCCCTAACCAGCAGACTCTTGGCTCTTCTGAGGTGGGTCTCTCTCTCCATATCTCCTGTTGAAATTGTTGTGCTTTGTATAAAATACTTGAATAGTCATTGGGCCGGCAAGCAAGACACAATGAGAATAGCTCTATAGTCTGGAAATTAGGGCACTCCCCTGAAATGTGGGAGATCCAACTTCAAGTCCCTGTGCCAATGAACGTTCAGTCAAGGGGGTGAAAAGACACACCCCTGACTGACATAAGTTGCACTGACGGAAGCGTCAGCGTGGATAGTGCTATTTCGGTGGGAGAGATTCTCCCACCGACATATCTAATGCCACTTGGTGGGGGTGGTTTAATTATGCCAAGCGGAGAGCTCTCTTCCATCAGCATAGAGCAGCTACACAGGAAACCTTACAGCAGAACACTGGCATCGGTGCAGCTGTGCCACAGGAAGGTCTCTAGTGTAGACATGGCCTAAAAGTTACAGGGGCCCCACCACCTTCGTTCAAGCCAGCACAGACTTCTTCAACTCACTGATATTTTCCACAATGTTCAGATCCAGGTCAACCAAAACCCTTATTTTCTCCAGTACCAGCAAACCAAAAGAAAGTGCAGTTCTTCACACTACCCTATTCGCAGCACTTCCCCCCCACCCCCTGCAGAATCCTTGGATCAGGACATTCCCCAGCAAACACACACCCCGGGAGACCAGTAAAGTTCTTCTCACAGAGCAGCAGCCTGCAGGCGCCCAAATGCACATCAGGACACTGTTCTCCCCAGGGAGATGGTGTTTGAAGAGAAGGAATTTCTATACTTTGCTTACACCAAATGAAATTTCTGAAGCCTGTCCCACTGAGTCCTCCCTCCCACTCCCCATACACCCTCTCTACGCATCCCTGCTTTACAACCCCATCACTGCCTGCTCCCCTCAGTGTGAGTCCTTCTCACAGCCCATAACTGTCTCTGCCCATCCCTTTTGCTACCTGGCCCATGCACTCCCTAACCCTAATGGTACCTGTTGCCTGTCCCTCTCACAGCCCTGTGCTCTCCACCCCACTAGCAATCCTTCAGTGCCCATTTCCTTTGCTATCCATCCACCTCTCTGCCAATCTCTCTAGCAGCTCTTGCTGCCACGTCCCCTCACTACCCATTTCCCCCTCTGGTGTCTCTACCTTCTCACCTCAGAATTTCCATTGGAAATCAATACGGAAAGTTCCCTTCAGTTGGTCCCTCAAAATGAATTCCTTTACTTTCTTCAGGCCCCTCTTCCTAGCCTAACAACAGTGGGGGCTTCTCCCTCTCACAGATTCCTTTACCTGCCCACCAAAATACTCCATGAACCCCTGGACGCCAGCAAGCTCTTCTGTTGAAATGTTCATGACGCCTGCAGGGTCACTGCCTAAGCGACAGACAGGGTCTTGTGGAGTTCCCTATGGCCCCAGCACAGGCAGCATGATGTACAGACTCAGACAGACACATGGACAGAACAAATACCCAGCTTACCTGAATCCACCTCAAGTGTCCACAGGCAGCTCAGTACTGTCCTGCTGAGTCACTGGGTGGCCAACCGGCAACTCATTATATGCAAGAAGAGGCAAGTCAAGGTGCCTACAACTCTGGGAGAAACGGAATTGGGAAAAAGATCCCTCCCTCTCTCCTTCTTCTCCCCTCCCTCTTTCCCCCCTTCATCAGATCTCCCTGTTAAATTATTATCAAGTTCACTTGTGGGTGGAGTGGGAGAGAGGGGGAGTGTGTATGAGCAATGGAAATTTCTCCTCACCTCCCTTCCAATACTTCCCTCTCCAGACCTGTAACTGTAATAGGAAGCACTGGCAGAGAGAGAACACGGGAAATAGAGGCCATGCCAGGCAGAACTAAGGCCAGAAGTTTGCAGGCAGCAGTTACAACATTCAGTGGAACTAATCCAAGTCTCTTTACGCTCACTGGAATGAAGCAAACTCTCCTCTCACACACAGTTTGATAAAGCCTAACCAGACCGCCTCACATTCCCAGCTCTGAAAACTGTGGAATCCCCTTACAGTGCCCTGGGACATGGAATGAATCGCCTCAGACTCCACCAGGAATGATTACGCTAAACCTGTTTCAGTGCTTGAGCTCAGCACAGAATAACAAGAATGAAGAATCCAGCTGTCTACCTGCAAAATGCAAGGGAGGACCTGGGAGCTGTGCAAGGGGGATATATATTTATTCTACTGCACCCAGGGCAACATATTGAAATGTCTGTGTTCTACCATGCACACACACGTACACCCAGTCTGAGTTCACGGCTTGTGTAATACTATTGTTGGCCAGGATCAGCATGCTGATGGAGTCTCAAACAGGCCCTGGCTCACAGGCTCTCTGGAGTTTCTCGCTGAGGGCTTGGCTACACTTGCAAGTGTGCAGCGCTGGGAGTTACAGCTGTCTTTGTACAGCTGTGTAGGGAAAGCGCTCAGTGTGGCCACACTGACAGCTACCAGCGCTGCAGTGTGGCCACATTTGCAGCATTTGCAGCACTGTTGGGAGTAGTGCATTGTGGGCAGCTATCCCACAGAGCACCTTGTCCCATTTTGGCGCTGTGGGTTGTGGGAAGGGGACGGAAGGGTGCGGGTCATTCCGCTTCCTGTCCCAGTGCCCCATGGTGCATGGCTTCAAAGCCCTTCTGTCACTGTTTTTCCATCCACATTTGGCGTCATTGTGAGTCTCCCAACGGTCTCTGTGCAGCGCAATTTCTTTGGGAAATGGAGCCCGAACTGCTGAGGACTTTGCTGATGAGTGTCGCCAGCACATCACGTTTGGCAGTTGAGCTATTCCTTCAGCTCCAAAGGGACAGTGAGGAGTCCGACGATGATATCGAGTCACCTGACGCTTATGACACTAAATTGCTTGTGGCATTAACGGAAATGCTCAGCACCGTGGAACACCGCTTTTGGGCTTGGGAAACAAGCACTGAGTGGTGGGATCACATCGTCATGTCAGTCTGGGATGACGAGCAGTGACTGCAGAACTTTCAGATGAGAAAAGCCACTTTCATGGGACTGTGTGCTGAGCTCGCCCCCACCCTGCGGTCCAAGGACACAAGATTGAGAGCTGCCCTGTCAGTGGAGAAGCAGGTGGCTATTGCAGCCTGGAAGCGGGCAACTCCAGACAGCTACTGATCGGTTGCGAACCAGCTTGGAGTGGGAAAGTCGACTGTTGGAATAGTGTTAATGCAAGTTTGCAGGGCCATTAATCGCATCCTGCTAAGAAGAACCATGACTCTGGGGAACGTGCAGGACATTCTGGATGGCTTTGCACAAATGGGTTTCCCTAACTGTGGAGGGGCGATAGATAGGACGCATATTCCTATTCTGGCACCACCCCACCTAGCATCCGAGTACATTAATTGGAAGGAGTATTTCTCTATGGTTCTCCAAGCACTTGTGGATCATCATGGGCATTTCATTGACATTTACGCAGGCTGGCCTGGAAAGGGTGCATGATGCACGCATCTTTCGGAACAGTGGCCTGTTCAAGAAGCTGCAGGCCGGGACTTTTTTCCCAGACCGGAAGATCACAGGAGGGGAGTCAAAATGCCCATTGTGATCCTTGGAGACCGGCTTACCCGTTACTGCCTTGGCTCATGAAACCGTATACAGGGAAGCTTGACAGGAGCAAGGACCGGTTCAACTACAGGCTGAGCCGGTGCAGAATGACTGTGGAGTGTGCTTTTGGCCTTTTAAAAGGACGCTGGAGATCTCTTTATGGGAAGCTAGACTTGGGGGAAAGCAGCATCCCTGCAGTTATGTCCGCGTGCTGTACCCTCTGTAATATTTGTGGAGGGAAGGGTGAAACATTCAGTTAGAAATGGACCTCCGAGGTTCAACGCCTGGAGGCTGAATTTGCACAGCCAGAGAGCAGGGCTACTAGAGAGGCCCAGCACAGGGCTACAAGGATTAGGGATGCCTTGAGGGAGGAATTTGAGGCTGAAAGCCAACAGTAATGTTTGGTGCCTGGCACGGGAGTGAAGTGCAGTGGTTACAATGATTTGCAGTGCCTGTCTTTTTCCTGGGCTATGGTATCTTTCACTTTCTCCGATTAAAAAAACTGTTTTAAAAGCCAAGAATTCATTCATTGAAAAGAAAATAACTAAAAGGGCAGGGGGGTAAGCTGGTGAACGGTACAGTCAGAGGTCCTGTCTAGAGTGCTGTGCAATGACTGCTGCACTTCAGGATGAAAATACTGCATGGTGATGGGGGTTGAGTGCAGAGGGCAGTGAACACTCTCCCAACATTTTCCACAGGAGTTTATCCTGGAAGATATCTCGCTGCTGCGGGTCACCTGGGAAGCAAGGGAGGGTCTTCTACAGCAATGCGGATTCCGCCCTGGCCCCTATGCAGCTTGCCTGTGTGCAGCAATGGTCCCCCACCCCTCGCGGCACAGTGGCGCGGACGCGTTAGCCTGACTGGGACAAGGACCACAGTGGCTCTCCCTATAAACTTGCACAAGCGCATTGCCCACACTCTGGCAGAAACTTTTGGAGAGATTACCGAGGCCGATTACCACGACGTGATAGACCACATCAATGGGCTATTCCATATCTAGGCATGCATGCAGCCATAACCCCCCCCTCCTCTCCCGAAACATTTCCATCCTGAAAATAAAAGCTGCTTATCGGGAACCCGCTCCTCTGCTTCTCCTTCAACAATAAGTTCCAGCTGCTGTGACTGGCTACCTTCCTCCTGGCTTGAGAAGAGCTCCTGGCTGCATGCCTCCTGGGACTCCAGGGTGTCTCCCCCCACTCCAGTAGCCTCACTCTCGGTTTCCTCTCCCCCTCCACTTCCTCCTCCTGTCCCCGCTCTGAACTGTCCATCATGGTCGTCGGATTGGCAGTGGGGTCACCCCCAAGTATGGCATCAAGCTCCTTGTAAAAACGGCAGGTCGTGGGGGCAGCATCGGAGCAGCGGTTTCCCTAGCGGGCTTTGCAGTAGGCACTCCGCAGCTCCTTTACTTTAACTCTGCACTGCACCGCATCCCGGTCATAGCCCCTTTCCAGCATGGCCCTTGAGATCTGCCCATAGGTATCGTAATTCCTACAGCTGGAGCGCAGCTGTGACTGCACAGCTTCCTCCCCCCAAACACTGATGAGGTCCAGCAACTCGCCATTGCTCCATGCTGGGGCTCGTTTGGCGTGTGGAGGCATGGTCACCTGGAAAGATTCACTGATTGATTGCACTCCACACCTGGCTGAGCAAACAGGAAGGGATTTTTTAAATTCCCAGGGCATTTAAAGGGCGGGTCACCTGAGGCCAGGGCAGTAGAGTGCGAACTGATGAGCAGAGTGGCTGAACAGGCATTCTGGGATACCTCCGAATACCTCTGAGGCCAATTACAGCTCTTTTGGTGGCCACACTTGCGGAGCAGCGCTGCACCACCAGCGCTGCAATCCTTATACCCGAGGCAGAGCAGGAGTACAACCAGCACTTCAGCCAGGGAGATGCAGCACTGTATGTGCCTTGCAAGTGTGGACGGTGAGTAAGTTGCAGCGCTGGTGGTGGGTTTACAGCGCTGCAGCTCTCCAGTGTAGCCAAGCCCTAAGTCTCTCTGCTCCTTCTCCTCACTTGTCATGGCCGGGGTCTGTAGCTCAGGCTCCTCCGAGGTATCCACAGTGGCCTATGGGTTTCTGGTGGGGTCTATTCCAAGTACGACAGGCAGTTCAAAAAAAAAAGTAGCAGATCTGCAGAGCTCCACCAGATTTATTAGAGACCTCCCTGGCCTTTTGGTATTCCTGGCAAAGTTCCTTTGTTCTCATGTGGCACTGATGCTGATCCGTTATATGTCTTCATTCCCTTGTGCTATCTGCTTGTAGATGTCCATGGTGCTATGGTTGTGCTTGCACAGCCTCTTCTTCCTACAGGCGCAGGAGATTCACCATCTCTTGTTTACTCTAGGCAGGATTGCGTCTAGTGTCTGCAGCCAGCATGTTGGCTGTGTCATTGCACACAACCGGTGGGAGTTGCTAGGTGTGTTCACCAAGGTGGGCAAGCAGGAAAAAGCATTTCAAAAACACACAGGGGACTTTCAGGTGGGGAACATTGGAGTTTAAAATTGTGATCAGAATGGCCACTGTCACAGTGGGGCATTGTGGGATGGTTGCTGGGGGACTGTTAGGGTTGACACAGATCATACAGTGTTTACTCTTGCACTGCATTGACCTCAGCAGGTCAACCATGGCTGCACGCTGTTAGGGGAGGTGGCTATACTGCATCACCATCAGGAAGCATTTACATCGATCAGAGACAAATTTGAGCACAGACACACATACAAAGAGGTCAATGGAAGACAACTTACATCAACCCATCTTTGTAATACAGACCAGGCCTGGGACACAGAAAGGGGAGGTAGCCTCAAAGGAGACCAACAAGAGCATAACTGGCACCTTCAAGAAAGCACAGGAGTTAGGATTTTTGGACATTTCACTGCGAGAGCTAAAACTTTGTGCCAGCTACTAATAAAGCGTGAGCTTGTGAACATGACCAAACTCAGTAGCTCGCTGACCCATTTCAGCCAGTGGCACTGAGGGGTGTGCCACACTCTCATGTACTGCAATGTGTCTTCTCTGTAGCATCTAGTGCTGCTCACTGGCAGAGACTGGCACATGGAATAGATGGACCACTGTTCTGCTCCAGCCTGGCAATTTCTCTCTTCCTAAAAGGGAGTAGCCTCCCTGCCCCTGCATTGGATGCAACCAAGCCCTATAGTGGAAACTACTGTAGTTATGAGAGTCTGCAGGAGGGGAAAGTACAGTGACTGCATTTCATAAGCGCACTCATAGCTTCTACAGCAGTGGTCACCAATGCTATGAACTGGTCAATCCTGGAGCCTCTGACAGTCGATCGCAATCTCCGACCACTAAAAGTCCAGCAGTGCAGCTGGGCTAAGGCAGCTCCGGCCCCATGCCACTCCAGGAAGTGGTCAGCATGTCCCTGCAGCCCCTGGGAGGGCAGAGGTCTCTGAATGCTGCTCCTGCCTGCAAGCACCACCCCCGCAGTTCCCATTGGCTGAGAAGGGGGAACTGTGGCCAATGGGAGCTGTGGGGGCGGTGCTTGCAGGCAGGAGTAATGAACTGAGCCACATGCCCATATCCCAGTGGCCGCAGGGGCATTCTGGCCACTTCCAGGAGCAGTGTGGGGCCAGGGCAAGCAGGGACCCTGCCTTAGCCCCACTGCACTCCCAACCAGAAGCCACCCGAGGAAAGTGCCACCTGGAGGAAGCCCGCTTTCTTCCTGCACCCCAACCCCCTGCCCCAGCCCTGATCCTCCTCTCAGACCCCACATCCCATACTCGCTCCTTCATCCCAACACTCTGCCCCAGCCAAGAGCCCCCTCCTACATCCAAACTCCCTCCCAGAGCTTGCATCCCTCAGCCACTCCTGCACTCTAACCCCTGGCTCAGCCCAGAGCCCCCTCCCACATTTCAACCCCCTCGTCCCCAGCCCTGAGCCTGCACCCCCTCCCAAACTCCAAACTCTTGCCCCAGCCCGGTGAAAGTGAGTGAGGGAGATGAGCGAGCGATGGAGGTGGGGGAATTGAGTGAGAAAGGATGGGCCCTCGGGGAAGGGGCAAGCCTCAGCGAAGTGGGGGTTACATCCTGGATTGCACTTAAATTCAAAAAGTGATCCTGTGCATAAAAAGGTTGGAGACCACTGTTTTACAGCATGTTACGAGGGAGGGTAATACTGAACAGCCCATGGCTGACTTTGCAGGGGAACTGCATCCATTTCTCTGGGGGAATTCCTTTCCTTTCTATATAACTCTCCATGCTGAGGCTTGACAAACCAGAACAGACAGCTCCAAAAATAAATGTCCTCCTTTGCAGAAAAGGCTCACAGGTAGGGGATACAGAATAGTGCCAGTACTCCAAAGCAATTGAGGGGTTAGGATCTCTTGTTTTTTGTTTTTTTTTAAATGTTGCAAGAATCTGTCCTGCTGCTCCCTTCTCCCCAGGGTGAATTCTGCTTCCTTGACAACTGGTGCTATGGCAAATGAAGCATAAAATGACAGCAAAATTCAGTAGGAAACCAGTACCAGGAATTAGTAAAAGGTCACACCTCCTTCCAATGCCCAGGACAACAAACTGCAGTTTTCTTCATAGGCTGAGAAGAGAAGTCTCATCTATAGGTTGTGTCCTATGGCCAGTGAAGAGTGGCTAATAAAAACTAACTTAAAACGTAACCAATCAGGCATTTCACCTGATTAACCTTAACCCCTCAGATTGTCACTCAGGGGTTTCACCAACTACAGGTATTGAGCCCAGGCCTCCTGGCTCTATCCTGGTGCCTGATGAGCTAGGGACTGAACTCAGTTCTCCACCCCTCTCCAGCCACTTTTATAAACCTGGAAATCCTGGAAGCCCCATCATCTCAAGAATTGGCACCTTAACATCAGGATTGTCTGGCTATGTGGACTCTTTCCTCAGGCCCTACGCTGCCGTGACTCCCAGCTATCTTCAAGACACCACTGACTTCCTGAGGAAACTACAATCCATCAGTGATCTTCCAGAAAACACCATCCTGGCCACTATGGATGTAGAAGCCCTCTACACCAACATTCCACACAAAGATGGACTACAAGCCATCAGGAACAGTATCCCTGATAATATCATGGCTAACCTGGTGGCTGAACTTTGTGACTTTGTCCTCACCCACAACTATTTCACATTTGGGGACAATATATACCTCAAGTCAGTGGCACTGCTATGGGTACCCACATGGCCCCACACTATGCCAACATGGCTGACTTAGAACAACGCTTCCTTAGCGCTCATCCTCTAACGCTCCTACTCTACTTGCGCTACATTGATAACATCTTCATCATCTGGACTCATGGAAAAGAAGCCCTCGAGGAATTCCACCATGATTTTAACAATGTCCATCCCACCACCAACCTCAGCCTAGAGCAATCCACACAAGCGGTCCATTTCCTAGACACTACTGTGCTAATAAGCGATGGTCAGATAAACACCACCCTATACCGGAAATCCACTGACCGCTATACTTACCTACATGCCTCCAGCTTCCATCCAGGACACACCACACGATCCATTGTCTACAGCCAAGTGCTAAGATACAATCGCATTTGCTCCAATCCCTCATACAGAGATAAACACCTACAAGATCTCTATCAAGCATTCTTAAAACTACAATACCCACCTGCTGAAGTGAAAAAACAGATTGACAGAGCCAGAGGAGTAACCAGAAGCCACCTACACAGGACAGGCCCAACAAAGAAAATAACAGAACTCCACTAGCCGTCAGCTTCAGCCCCCAACTAAAACCTCTCCAGTGTATCATCAAAGATCTACAACCTATCCTGAAAGATGATCTCTCACTCTCACAGATCTTGGGAGACAGACCAGTCCTCGCATACAGACAGCCTCCCAACCTGAAGCAAATACTCACCAGCAACCACACACCATACAACATAAACACTAACCCAGGAACCTAGCTTTACAACAAAGCCCGATGCCAGCTCTGTCCACATATCTATTCAAGTGACACCATCATAGGACCTAATCACATCAGCCACACCATCAGGGGTTCGTTCACCCTCTACCAATGTGATATATGCCATCATGTGCCAGCAATGCCCCTCTGCCATGTACATTGGCCAGACTGGACAGTCTCTACACAAAAGAATAAATGGACACAAATCTGACATCAGGAATAATAACATTCAAAAACCAGTGGGAGAACATTTCAACCTCTCTAACCACTCAGTGACAGACTTGAAGGTGGCAATTTTGCAACAAAAAAACTTCAGAAACAGACTCCAAAGAGAGACTGCTGAACTCAAATTAATATGCACATTAGATACAATTAACTTAGGTTTAAACAGAGACTGGGAATGGTTGGGTCATTACACTAATTGAATCTATTTACCCCTGTTAAGTTCTCCTCACACCTTCTATGGGTCATCTCGATTATCACTTCAAAGGTTTTTTTCCTCCGGCTGCTGATAGCTCATCTCAATTGATTGGCCACTTAGTTAGTATGGGTACTTCCACCTTTTCATGTTCTCTATATGTATAAATATCTTCTGTCTGTGTGTTCCGTTCTATGCATCCGAAAAAGTGAGTTGTAGCCCATGAAAGCTTATGCTGAAATAAATTTGTTAGTCTCTAAGGTGCCACAAGTACACCTGTTCTTTCTACTATCTGGAGACTAAACCCTCCCACTTACCTACCTATTTGAACAGATAACAAACACCCCCCACCAAAACTCTGAAATTTGGGGCCCTTTCCCCAGCACTTCTGGAGTAACTGGATGGAAATGAGGAGTAGCCAGCCTCCTGACAGGTGGATCCCTACCAAACAGCCTGCTCTGTCACTGGGTTCCTCTCTTCCCATGGTCCCCTCTGACAGTAGAGCATGGACCCAGAACTCCCTATATTCAGCAGATGACATGTCAAATGTATAGCAGTGCCCACTTCTCCCTCAGCTGCCCCTGCCAATGGATTCTTGCCTTCTGCTCCAGAATACCCTGTTAGCTGGGTCCTTAGACTTACAGGTTCCATCTAAGGCCTAGTCTACACTACGAGTTTATTTCAAATTTAGCAGCCTTAAACCAAATTAATGCTACACCCGTCCACACAACGAAGCTCTTTAAATGGCTATAAAGGGCTCTTAATATCGATATCTGTACTCCTCCCCGACGAGGGGAGTAGTGCTGAAATCAGTATTGCCGTTTCAGATAAAGGTTAATGTGGCCACAATTCGACGGTATTGGCATCCAGGAGCTATCCCACAGTGCACCATTGTGACCTTTCTGGACAGCAATCTGAACTTGGATGCACTGACCAGGTAGACAGGAAAAGCCCCGTGAACTTTTGAATTTCATTTCCTGTTTGCCCCACGTGAAGAGCTGATCAGCACAGGTGACCATACAGAGCTCATCAGCACAGGTAACCATGCAGTCTGAGAATCGAAAAAGAGCTCCAGCATGGACCATACGGGAGGTACTGGATCTGACTGCTGTATGGGGAGAGGATTCCGTGCTAGCCGAACTACGTTCCAAAAGACGAAATGCCAAAACATTTGAAAAAATCTCAAAGGGCATGATGGAGAGAGGCCACAATAGGGACTCACTACAGTGCCACGTGAAAGTTAAGGTGCTCAGACAAGCCTACCAGAAAACTAAAGAAACAAATGGAAGGTCTAGGGCAGAGCCGCAGACATGCTGCTTCTAAGCTGAGCTGCATGCAATTCTAGGGAGGGCCGCCACCACTATCCTACCTCTGACCGTGGATTCTGAGGAGGGGGTAATCTCAGCCATGCCTGAGGATTCTGCAGACAGGGAAGAGGAGGAGGAGGAGGAGGAGGACAATGAGCTTGCGGAGAGCACACAGCACTCCATTCTCCCCAACAGCCAGGATCTTTTTCTCATCCTGACTGAAGTACCCTCCCAACCCTCCCAAGGCATTATCCCTGACCATGAAGCCATGGAAGGGACCTCTGGTGAGTGTACCTTTGTAAATATAAAACATGGTTTAAAAGCAAGCTTTTTTTTAATGATTAGTTTGCCCTGAGGACTTGGGATGCATTCGCAGCCAGTACAGCTACTGGAAAAGTCTGTTAACGTGTCTGGGGATGGAGCAGGAATCCTTCAGGGACATCTCCATGAAGCTCTCCTGGAGGTACTCCAAAAGCCTTTCCAGAAGGTTTCTGGGCAGTGCAGCCTTATTCCATCCTCCATGGTAGGATACTTGACCACACCATGCTAGTAGCAAGTAATCTGGTATCATTGCACGACAAAGCCTGGCAGTGCATGGTCCCAGTGTTTGCTGGCATTCAAGCAACATCCGTTCTTTATCTCGCTGTGTTATCCTCAGGAGAGTGATATCATTCATGGTAACCTGGTTGGAATACAGGAATTTAATTAAGGGGACAGAGGTGGCTGTTCCTACTGGGCTCTTTACCTGTGTCTGAAAAGAAATCCTTTCCTGCAGTTAGCCAAGTGGGGATGGGAGGGGATTGGCACTTAGCTTTTTCATGTTTGGCTAGCAAGGGATCTTCCCTGATACCAGCCATGCGGTGGGGGGGAGGGGTGGGAACGATCATCCCAGATAATTGGATGGGGTGGGCGGGATTAGTTTAGTTTCTGCTGCTGCACATTAACAGGAAAGCCGCAGCACTCAATGGGATTTGCTTGGTATGTGGGAAAGGAGAGTGCTGATTTTATGAAGGCTGCAGGAGCCGAAAGACAATGGCTTACCATGGCTACATGCAAGCCAAATTCTGTTGCCCGGACCTGCGTCTGTGATCTCTAATACCAAAGGCACAGGCACTCAACATTAAGATGCAAAATGCGACCTTGTACTCAAATCACATGTGCTATGTAATGTGAATAGTGTTGTTCATCATGAAAGAGTATAAGCATTGTTCTGTGAAAAGTATATTTTTAAATACTTCTCTCCCTTTTTTCCCCTCGCTCCCGCAGCTGCAAATTTTTCAAGCCTCCCTCCTCCGTCCCAAAGGCTATCTCAGATAAGGCGGCAGAAAAAAAGGACGTGAGACAAAATGTTCTCTAGAATCGACCCACAATGAAAGAGCTCATCTGAATGAGTGGAAGGACATGGTATCAAAGTACAGGAAAGATGCCAGTGAACGTGAGGACAGGAGGGATGCTCAAGATGAGAGGTGGCGGAAGGAAGATCAGAGATGGTGGCAGGAAGATCAACAGTGTCGGCAGGAAGATCAGCGGTGGTGGGATACAACGCTGGGGCTGCTGCGTGATCAAACTGACATGCTCCGGCATCTAGTGGAGCTTCAAGAATGGCAGCAGGATCACAGAGTGCCACTACAGCCCCTGTATAACCTCCCTCCCACTTCCCCAAGTTCCACAGCCTCCTCAGCCAGACGTGTAAGAACATGGGTGGGGGGTGAGACGAGGCTCCGTGCACCCACCCACTCCACCCCAGTGGACAGCTGAAGCAAAAGGCTGTCATTATTTTGAACTTCTGAAGTGGCTTTTTCCTTCTCTCCTATCCTCCCAAACCCCACCTGGGCTACCTTGTCAGTTCTCTCACTCTTTTTATAAGCAGTTAATAAAGAATACATTATTTTTAAATGATAGTGGCTTTATTTCCTTAGAAAGCAAGCTGTGATCGAAGGGGAGGGTGGGTTGCTTACAAAGAATGAATCAATCAAGGGGGCAGGTTTTCATCAAGGTGAAACAAACAGAACTTTCACACTGTAGCCTGGCCAGTCATGAAACTGGTTTTCAAAGCTTCTTTGATGCGCAGCACTTCCTGGTGTGCTCTTCTAATCGCCCTGGTGTCTGGCTGTGAGTAATCAGCAGCCAGGTGATTTGCCTCAGCCTCCCACCCCTCCATAAACATCTCCCCCCTTACTCTCACAGAGATTGTGGAGCACACAGCAAGCAGCAATAACAATGCGTATATTGGTTTGGCTGAGGTCTGAGCGAGTCAGTAACGTGCGCCAGCATCCCTTTAAACTTCCAAATGCACA
This sequence comes from Gopherus evgoodei, assembly GCF_007399415.2. Lineage (NCBI taxonomy): Eukaryota > Metazoa > Chordata > Testudines > Testudinidae > Gopherus > Gopherus evgoodei. The sequence goes on along the minus strand of NC_044322.1, from coordinate 253,611,247 downwards.
TTCTACCACCATTCTGCACTTGCTCAGCCTGTAGTTGAACAGGTCCTGACTACTGTCCAGCTGCCTGTGTATGGCTTCATGAGCCATGGCATTAAGGGGTAGGCTGGGTCCCCAAGGATAACTATAGGCATGTCAACATCCCCAACTGTTATTTTCTGGTCTGGGGAGTAATTCCCTTGCTGCAGCCATTTAAACAGACTAGTGTTCCTGAAGACACGAGTGTCATGGACCCTTCCTGGCCATCCCATGTTGATGTTGGTGAAATGTCCCTTGTGATCCACCAGTGCTTGCAGCACCATTGAAAAGTACCCCTTGCGGTTTATGTACTGGGTGCCCTGGTGCTCCGGTGCCAAGATAGGAATATGGGTTCCATCTATTGCCCCACCACAGTTAGGGAATCCCATTGCAGCAAAGCCATCTACTATGACCTGCACATTTCCCAGAGTCAGTACCTTTGGTAGCAGCAGCTCAGTGATTGCTTTGGCTACTTGCATCACAGCAGCCCCCACAGTAGATTTCCCCACTCCAAATTGATTCCTGACTGACTGGTAGCTGTCTGGCGTTGCAAGCTTTTACAGGGCTATCGCCACTCGCTTCAACTGTGAGGGCTGCTCTCATTTTGGTATTCTGGCGCTTCAGGGCAGGGCAAAGGAAGTCACAGAGTTCCATGAAAGTGCCCTTACGCATGTGAAAGTTTCGCAGCCACTGGGAATCATCCTACACCTGCAACACTATGCGGTCCCAACAGTCTGTGCTTGTTTCCTGGGCCCAGAATCGGTGTTCCACGGCTGGAACCTGCGCCATTAACAGCATGATCTCCAAAGTGCCGTGGCCCGCGGTTTGAGAGAAGTCTGTGTCCATGTGCATGTCCTCATCACTCTCGTTGGCTCATGCCATAGTTGCCTCCTCCTTGCCTGGTTTTGCAGGTCCTGGTTCAGCATAAACTGCACGAGAATGCACGAGGTGTTTACAATGTTCATGACTGCTGTCTTGAACTGAGCGGGCTCCATGCTTGCTGTGGTATGGCATCTGCACAGTTCACCCAGGAAAAGAGGCGCAAAACGGTTATCTGCCGTTGCTTTCACGGAGGGAGGGGTGAGGCTGTACCCAGAACCACCTGCGACAATGTTTTTTGCCCCATCAGGCTTTGGGATCTCAAACCAGAATTCCAATGGGTGGGAGAGAAGCAGAAACTATGGGATAGCTATAGGATAGCTACCCACAGTGCAACGCTCCGGAAATCGACGCCAGCCTCGGTACATGGACACACACTGCCAATTTAATGTGCTTAGTGTGGCCGCGTGCACTCGACTTTATACAATCTGTTTCCGAAAATCAGTTTCCATAAAATCAGAATAATCCCGTAGTGTAGACATACCCTTTGCAGTAGGAAGAAAGGTGTGTTAACTCAAGTTAGCTAAAAGGTGATAACTGGCACACTGTAATAGCCTAGTGAATAGCCAGTTTGCAGTTTTCACATGAGATAGCAGGCCTAGGTAAAGACTATGGGGGGAGGTTAGTTTTTAACTTAACCTGCTAGATCATGGGAATACCACAGACTTCTTTGTCCACACTAGGATTTTACCTTGACTTAGTTCACTCAAGTTAAGAACATACCTTTTTCTCGTGGTGAAGACAAGATCCCAGATGTAACCTCATAACAGATGTCCCATGAACAGATGAGTGTGTGAGTGTCATGAATTCACAGTTTGTGCCCACTCTTGGCCCCGTGTGGTCTGTGGGGGATGCCCCTTTCAATGAGATAACCCTTTTCCTGGGTGTCCACTCTCTCTCGGGGTTAGGCCCCTCCACCTCCTGGAGCCACACCTCTGAGCCTTAGCATGTCTGTATCTTGCCATGGGCCCTCTCAGGGAGTCCACTCGCTCTCAACCCCCAGGGCCACCACCCCTGAAGGGGTTGATGCAATCCTATTCTCTAGACCAGAGCGACTATCAGGCAGCGTAAAACAGGAGGGTTTATTGAGCATTGAACACTGCACAAGAAACTCTCAGGGCCTCAGGCCTGGCCTCCCTCAGCACAGCACATCTCAGTCTCCCCTGCATCCCGGTGGGCTCTGCCTGCTCCCTCTCTCCAGCCCAGAGCCCCCCTGCTTCTCAGCTGGGCATCTGAGATCACCGGCCCCAAGCCCCGCCTCTGTCCATTGTCTTCTCTCCAGGTAAACAGTGTCATAAACAGGGTCGCAGTTTTCACATGAGCCAACAAGTCTCAGATCAGAATCTGACCTTTAGCCTCGGTGCAAAGATTATCATTTATCAAGTGTTTCCACAGTCCCCTCACCATCAGATCTGAGCACCTCACAAACACGAATGAATTTATCCTCCCAACATATCAGGGAGGTTGTAAGTATTATTATCTCTAGTATTTTACAAAATGAAGCCAGAAACTTTAAGTGACTTGCCCCTGGACACAGAAGGAATCTGTGTCACAGTCTGGAAGTGAACTCCAATACCCTGAGTCTTACTCCAGTGCCTGAGCTACAAAACCAACCATCTCCTTCTGCCACTTGAATTACTGGAGAGAGATTAAAATACACACTCCCCCTCTAATACTGTACCACACTTTTTCGAGCAAGGATGCGAGAAAAACTGCTGAAGCCTAAAACTTAGAATTAAAAAACAAAATCGGCCTAGGCATAATCCTGTGAGCACTTGTGCTCCTCCTGGGGTGGGGATGGGAGAGAGGTTGTAGTGGAAATTATAGAGCAGTTATAAGCAATTGAAAAATTCACTTCTGAGCATGCTCAGTGGGCATCTGCTCAAATTTTAGCAGTCTTATAAAGCTCTGCTGCCTTTACATTGCACATTTGCACAGACTTCCAGGCTGGCCACAGCTGCCGCACTCAGGCTGTTGCTAGTGCAATCTGTATGAGGAACATTGTCTGAGGCAACATTTGTCGTATTGAAACTCATACAGCAACCCTCCAAGTAAAAGCCACATCAGTATTAACACAAGGGAAGGAGAAAATAATGGACACAAGAAACAATTCATCATAATTTTCAGGCCATTCCACAACTTTGCTGCCTTCTGCTCATTCTAAAGTTTCTTTTTAAAAACAAGACCTGTTTTCTTTGCGATGGCTGTACTTTTGCAATGAACCATATGCAATGCTGGCCTGCTAACCACCCGGACTCACCAAAAATTGTCTCCAACCAAATTTCTACATCTTCCAACCATTCAACTCCATGAAGAGAGGGAGGGATAGCTCAGTGGTTTGAGCATTAGCCTGCTAAACCCAAGGTTGTGCATTCAACCCTTGAGAGGGCCACTTAGGGATGGGGGCAAAATCAGTACTTGGTTCTGCTAGTGAAGGCAGGGGGCTGGATTCAATGACCCTTCAGGGTCCCTTCTGGTTCTCAGAGATAGGTATATTTCCATTTTAGGAAAAAAAAAATTTAGAAGTGTGAATGTTGACACTTAACTGGGGCCATTTAAATATTACTTGCACCAGCAATCAATCTTTCTTTCTTTTTTTAAAAGAAAAGGAAACTAAACTCCATAGGCAGGGGCCATATTCACAGAGCCGAATGCACCGGCACAGTGCATTCTGTGAGGGAGAGGATACAGGGCTGGGAACTGTGACTCTCTGCCGCTGTGAGGCAGGCCAGGCCGCTCTGTATCCTTTGCTGCCTTGTCCCTCCCCCACCAGATTGCGAGCCCAGGCTGCTGCAGCATCTGCTGCATATGAAGCTCGATGTGTGTCAGCAATGAGGGGAGGGGAGAGGGAGTGCAGTTCTGGGGGTCCACGGGCAGGGGTGGTGGCTGTGCCCCAAGTCAGGCAAAGGGGCACTAGTTTAATAATACTGCATAGAGCCTCGTAAATCCTAAGGATGGCCCTGTCCCTGCAAGGCCAGTACAAGGATATTTTTGTAGTGGTAATCAAAATGGTCCACTACAAAAAGTTCTTTTCTCTCCTGCTGTTAATAGCTCACCTTAACTTAACACTCGTTGGAGTGTGTATGGTAAGACTCATTGTTTCATGTTCCTACTGTATTTTCCACTGCATGCATCCGATGAAGTGGTCTGTAGCCCGTGAAAGCTTATGCTCAAATAAAATGGTTAGTCTCTAAGGTGCCACAAGTACTCCTGTTCTTTTTGTCAGTTCATTCAGAAACTGACAGTAGATACCTGGGGTTGGCAAATGCCTATTAAATGTCTTCATTGCCTCTTGAATGACTCTTTGGCCATGTCTACATCTAAAATTTTGCAGCGCTGGTTGTTACAGCTGTATTAGTACAGCTGTATAGGGCCAGCGCTGCAGAGTGGCCACACTTACAGCAACCAGCGCTGCAAGTGGTGTTAGATGTGGCCACACTGCAGCGCTGTTGGGCGGCTTCAAGGGGGGTTCGGGGAACGCGAGAGCAAACCGGGAAAGGAGACCAGCTTCGCCGCGGTTTGCTCTCGCGTTCCCCGAACCCCCCTGCAAACCGCAGGGAAGGAGACCTGCTTGCTTGGGGGTTCGGGGAACGAGAGAGCAAACCGGGAAAGGAGACCAGCTTCGCTGCGGTTTGCTCTCGCGTTTCCCGAACCACCCTGCAAACCGCAGGGAAGGAGACCTGCTTGCTCCGGGGTTCGGGGAACGAGAGAGCAAACCGGGAAAGGAGACCAGCTTCGCCGCGGTTTGCTCTCGCGTTCCCCAAACCACCCTGCAAACCGCAGGGAAGGAGACCTGCTTGCTCGGGGGTTCGGGGAACGAGAGAGCAAACCGGGAAAGGAGACCAGCTTCGCCGCGGTTTGCTCTCGCGTTCCCGGAACCACCCAGCAAACCTCAGGGAAGGAGACCTGCTTGCTCGGGGTTCGGAGAACGCGAGAGCAAGCCGGGGAAGGAGACCAGCTTGATTACCAGAGGCTTCCTCAGGTATGCTGGGATACCTGCTTATTCCACGGAGGTCAAGAAAAGCGCTGGTAAGTGTCTATACTTGATTACCAGCGCTGGATCACCAGCGCTGGATCCTCTACACCCGAGACAAAACGGGAGTACGGCCAGCGCTGCAAACAGGGAGTTGCAGCGCTGGTGGTGCCCTGCAGATGTGTACACCTCCTAAGTTGCAGCGCTGTAACTCCCTCACCAGCGCTGCAACTTTCTGATGTAGACAAGCCCTTTAACAGCTTCAGTGTTGTGCTAATAGGTCTGGCAGGCTGGAGACTTTTTCTCTTTTAACTACTAGATCCCCTTCTCAAGAAGACTCAGAGCCTGCAGGAAGGATCAGAACAGGGATAGGAAAACCAGTAGGCTGGACACTAAGACCCAGTGGTGCCTCAAATTTTCAGGTGCCTTACTCAGCTGCCTATGCCTGAGGATGGCCCTGGGGGCCCCCAACCACTTGCTGCTCTAGGCGACTGCCTAGTTCGCCTAGTGGTTGCACCAGCCCTGTCTCCAGTGGTTCTAGTTCCCAAACCAGATGGGGAGATACGTTTTTGCGTGGACTACCGTAAGCTAAATGCTGTAACTCGCCCAGATAATTATCCAGTGCCACGCACAGATGAGCTATTGGATGAACTGGGATGTGCCCAGTTCATCTCTACCTTAGACTTAACCAAGAGGTACTGGCAGGTACTGCTAGATGAATCCGCCAAAGAAAGGTCAGCCTTCATCACCCATGTTGGTCTGTATAAATTTAATGTGCTCCCTTTTAGGCTGCAAAATGCACCCACCACCTTTCAAAAACTTGTAGATGGTCTCCCAGCAGGATTGGGAGAATCTGCCAATGCCTACCTTGATGATGTGGCCATCTTTTCTGATTCATGGGCAGAACACCTGGAGCACCTGGAAAAAGTCTTTGAGCTCATAAGGCAGGCAGGACTAACTGTTAAGACTAAAAACTGCCAAATAGGCCTAAACAGAGTGATTTACCTTGGACACCAGGTGGGTCAAGGAACTATAAACCCCCTACAGGCCAAAGTGGATGCTATCCAAAAGTGGCCTGTCCCAAAGTCAAGGAAACAGGTACAATCCTTCTTAGGTTTGGCTGGATATTACAGGAGATTTGTACCACACAACAGCCAAATAGCTGCTCCACTAACAGACCTAACCAAAAAGAAACAGCCAAATGCAGTTCAGTGGACTGACAAGTGTCAGAAGGCCTTTAACCAGCTTAAAGCAACATTCATGTCTGACCCTGTACTAAGGGCCCAGACTTTGACAAACCATTCCAAGTAACCACAAATGCATCCGAGCGTGGTGTGGGAGCAGTTTTAATGCAGGAAGACCGAATCAAGAATTCCATCCTGTCATGTTTCTCAGCAAGAAACTGTCTGAGAGGGAAAGCCATTGGTCAATCAGTGAAAGGGAATGCTACGCCATTGTGTACGTGCTGGAAAAGCTACGCCCATATGTTTGGGGATGGCGATTCCAACTACAAACCGACCATGCTGCGCTAAAGTGGCTTCATTCCGCCAAGGGAAATAACAAAAAAACGTCTTCGGTGGAGTTTAGCTTTCCAAGATTTTGATTTTGAAATACAACATATTTCAGGAATGTCTAAAAAAGTGGCTGATGCGCTCTCCCGTGAAAGTTTCCCAGAATCAACTGGTTAAATTGTTCTTAAAATGTGGAACATATTGTTAGTTTTTACATAATCAGTAGTATGTCTAAAGGTGCATGTGTTTTATTAACTCTGTTTTCTCCTAGAGCTCCAGGAAGAAATCACAGCCAGTGTGGAACCGGCTGTCCAACACTATCTGTGATTTGAGGGAGCGTGTCATAACTATAAAGGGAAAGGTAACAACCCTCCTGTATACAATACTATAAAATCCCACCTGGCCAGAGGCATCAAAATCCTTTTACCTATAAAAGGTTAAGAAGCTCAGGTAACCTGGCTGACACCTGACCCAAAGGACCAATAAGGGGACAAGATACTTTCAAATCTTGGGGGGGAGAGGAGGGGAGAGGCCTTTGGTTGTGTGCTCTTTGTTTTCGCTCTTGGAACTTAGAGGGACCGGACATCAATCCATACTCTCCAAATCTGTCTGAACAAGTCTTTCATATTTCAATTTGTAAGTAACTGCCAGGCAAAGCGTATTAGTTTATCTTTGTTTTTCTCAACTTGTGAATGTTCCTTTGCAAGAGGGAGGTATCCCTGTTTTGCTGTAACTTTGAAACTAAGGCTAGAGGGGGTTCCTCTGGGCTCTTTGAATCTGATTATCCTGTAAAGTTATTTTCCATCCTGATTTTACAGAGATGATTTTTACCATTTCTTTTTAATAAAACCCTTCTTTTAAGAACCGGACTGATTTTTCTATTTTCCACAGATCCAGGGGTTTGGGTCATTGATCACTTTTGTAACCAATTGGTTAGGATATTATTCTCAAACCTCCCCAGGAAAAGGGGTGTAAGGGTTTAGGGGGATATTCTAGGGGAAGAGGAACTCCAAGTGGTCCTTTCCTTGTTTCGTGTTAAAGCACTTGGTGGTGTCAGAGTACTGGGTTTTAACCTAAGCTGGTAGAAATAAGCTCAGGGGGCTTTCATGCGGGTCCCCACATCTGTACTCTAGAGTTCAGAGTGGGGAAGGAACCCTGACAGGAGCATTTATGAAACACACACGGAGAGTGTTCCTTTAAATTAGACATGGCATCACGTGAAAACAACCGAGTGGGCATGTGCCAAAATAAAGGCTTGGGGCATGCTGATCCTGGCCAACAATAGTATTACACAAGCCGTGAACTCAGACTGGGTGTACATGTGTGTGCATGGTAGAAACACAGATATTTTAATATGTTGCCCTGAGTGCGGTAGAATAAATATATATCCCCCTTGCACAGCTCCCAGTTCCTCCATTGCATTTTGCAGGTAGACAGCTGGATTCTTCATTCTTGTTATTCTGTGCTGAGCTCAAGCACTGAAACAGGTTTAGCGTAATCATTCCTGGTGGAGTCTGAGGCGATTCATTCCATGTCCCAGGGCACTGTAAGGGGATTCCACAGTTTACAGAGCTGGGAATGTGAGGTGGTCTGGTTAGGCTTTATCAAACTGTGTGTGAGAGGAGAGTTTGCTTCATTCCAGTGGGTGTAAAAAGACTTGGATTAGTTCCACTGAATGTTGTAACTGCTGCCTGCAAACTTCTGGCCTTAATTCTGCCTGGCATGGCCTCTATTTCCCATGTTCTCTCTCTGTCAGTTCTTCCTATTACAGTTAAAGGTCTGGAGAGGGAAGTGTGGAAGAAACGAACTCCACTCTCAGGTTGGAAGCAACAAAATCAGAGACAGCTTTATTCAGGATATGCAACTGCAAGGGAAGAATACAGCTGACAGAGAGCATCTCTGCCTCAGTTTCTCCAAAGTACAAGCAAAATCACACAAGCATTTATACCTCTTTGTGACATACATTAATTAAAAAAATCTGCATTTTATTTAGACTATTTGCTATCTATTCCAGTATTTTCTCACTTTCTCTTATCAAACATCGTTATCTCAAGGCTAGATCACTGTCATAAACAGATGGTTAAGGGTTAATGTCTCTTTTTCCTGTAAAGGCCTAACTAGCAGTAAACCTGGAACACCTGACCAGAGGACCAATCAGGAGACAAGATACCTTCAAATCTCGGTAGAGGGAAGCCTTTGTTTGTGCTTTCTGGGGTTTTTCTTTGTTCTCTCTGGGTTCTGAGAGGGACCAGACATGTAAGCAGATATCTTCAAGTTTCTGAAACAACCTCTTCTGTTCAATTTAGTAAGTACCAGTTAGAAAGGTGGTTTAGTCTTTTTGTTTGTTTTCTTTATTTTCAAATGTGTATTTGCTGGAAGAATTGTATCTCTATTTGCTGCAATGTGTATTTGTGCTGGGGGGAGGATTCTCTCTAGTGTCTATAAGCTGAAAGACCCTGTAACATTTTCCATCTTGATTTTACAGAGACGACTTTTACTTTTTTCTTTCTTTTATTAAAAGCTTTTCTTTTTAAGAACCTGATTGACTTTTTGGTTATCTTGTGTAAGACCCAAGGGGAGGGAGTCTGCAGTCACCAGGGAATTGGTGGGAGGAAGGAGAGAAGGGGGGAGGAAAAGCTTGATTTCTCTCTATGTTAAAATTACTGTCTCTCTCTCAGGGAGAGTCTAGGAGGGGGAGAGAGGGCAGGGAAGGTGAATTTCCTCTCTGTTTTAAGATTCAAGGAGTTGAATCACAGGGATCTCCCAGTGTTACCGGGGGGGGGGGGGGAATCTGGGAGGAAGAAAGGAGGGGGGAATGGTTTATTTCCCTTTGTTGTGAGACCCAAGGGGTTTTGGGTGTTGGGGTCTCCAGGGAAGGGTTTGAAGGCCAGAAAGTGCCCCAAAACGCTATATTTTTGGATGGTGGCAGCTCTATCACTTCTAAGCGAGTAATTAAGCTTAGAGGAATTCATGCTGGTACCACATCTTTTGGACGCTAAGGTTCAGAGTGGGGGTTCATACCATGACAATCACACTGACTATTCTTCTGTTTTCCACTCGCTTCTGATGTGAACCCTGCTTCTACAGATCTCGTGATATTAGGCTAAGACTTGACAGAACAGTTGCTCTGTCTCTGACACTTAATTGGCTGCACTTAAACCCTCTCTTTCTTTCCCTGCTTCCACAGAAGTATTGGAAGGGAGGTACGGAGAAATTTCCATTGCTCACACACACTCCCCCTCTCTCCCACTCCACCCACAAGTGAACCTGATAATAATTTAACAAGGAGATCTGATGGAGGGGGGGAAAGAGGGAGGGATCTTTTTCCCAACTCCCTTTCTCCCAGAGTTGCAGGCCCCTTGACTTGCCTCTTCTTGCATATAATGAGTTGCCCGTTGGCCACCCAGTGACTCAATGGGACAGTACTGCGCTGCCTGTGGGGACCTGAGCTAGAATCAGATGAACTGGGTAATTGTTCTGTCCATGTGTCCATCTGAGTCTGTACGTCATGCTGCCCGTGCTGGCAGGTGTGGCTTTATGTATTTTGCTGCCCCAAGCATGGCAGTCATGCTGCTTTCAGCAGCACGCCTGCGGGAGGTTTGCTGGTCCCGCCTCTTTGGCGTACCCACTGCCGAATTGCCGCTGAAGCCATGGGAATGGTGGACCTCCCACAGGCATGTCACCGAAGGCAGCCTGACTGCCGCCCTCATGGAGACTGGCAGGCCACCCCTGCGGCTTGCTGCCCCAGGCATGCTTTTGGTGCGCTGATGCCTGGAGCCACCTCTGCATGCTGGAGCCATAGGGAACTCCACAACCCTGATTGTCTCTTAGGCAGTGACCCTGCAGGTGTCACGAACATTTCAACAGAAGTGCTTGCTGGCGTCCAGGGGTGCAAGGAGTATTTTGATGGATGGGCACAGGAGTCTGTGAGAGGGAGAAGCCCCCACTGCTCTTAGGCTAGGAAGAGGGACCTGAAGAATGTAAAGGAATTCATTTTGAGGGACCAACTGAAGGGAACATTCCTTATTGATTTCCAATGGAAATTCTGAGGTGAGAAGGTAGGGACACCAGAGGGGGAAATGGGTAGTGAGAGGATGTCCAGCAAGAGCTGCTAGAGAGATTGGCAGAGAGATGAATAAATAGCAAAGGGAATGGGCACCGAGGGATTGCTAGTGGGGCGGCGAGAACAGGGCTGTGAGAGGGACAGGCAACAGGTACCATTAGGGTTAGGGAGTGCATGGGTCAGGTAGCAAAAGGGATGGGCAGAGACAGTTATGGGCTGTGAGAAGGACACGCACTGAGGGGAGCAGGCAGTGACGGGGTTGTAAAGCAGGGATGGGAAGAGAGGGTGTATGGGGAATGGGAGGGAGGACTCAGTGGGACAAGCTTCAGGAATTTCATTTGGTGTAAGCAAAGTATAGAAATTCCTTCTCTTCAAACACCATCTCCCCGGGGAGAACAGTGTCCTGACTTGTACTTGGGCACCTGCAGGCTGCTGCTCTGTGAGAAGAACTTTACTGGTCTCCCGGGGTGTGTGTTTGCTGGGGAATGTTCTGCTCCAAGGAATCTGCGGAGGGGCGGGGGAAGCACTGCGAATAGGGTAGTGTGAAGAACTGCACTTTCTTTTGGTTTGCTGGTACTGGAGAAAATATGGGTTTTGATTGACCCGGATCTGAACATTGTGGAAAATATCAGTGAGTTGACGAAGTCTGTGCTGAGTTGAACGAAGGTGGTGGGCCCCCTGTAACTTTTAGGCCATGTCTACGCTAGAGACCTTCCTGTGGCACAGCTGTACCAATGCCAGTGTTCTGCTGTAAGGTTTCCTGTGTAGCTGCTCTATGCTGACGGAAGAGAGCTCTCCGCTTGGCATAATTACACCACCCCCACGAAGTAGCATTAGTTATGTCGGTGGGAGAATCTCTCCTACCAAAATAGCACTGTCCACGCTGATGGTTCCGTCAGTGCAACTTATGTCAGTCAGGGGTGTTTCCTTTCATGCCCCTGACTGAATGTTCATTGGTACAGGGACTAGAAGTTGGATCTCCCGCATTCCAGGGGAGTGCCCTAATCTCCAGACTATAGAGCTATTCTCATTGTGTCTCGCTCGCTGGCCTAATGACTATTCAAGTATTTTATACAAAGCACAACAATTTCAACAGGAGAGATGGAGAGAGAGACCCACCTCAGAAGAGCCAAGAGTCTGCTGGTTAGGGCAGAGCTGGGTTCAAATCCCTGTTCCAGAGCTTCGGGGACACCTGGGTTTAAGTCCCTGCTCCAGAGCAGGAATTCAGACCTAGGTCTCCCACATCCTTGCTGAGTGCACTGGGCTAAAAGCTATAAAGTCCCCAACCTCTAGCTCCTCCTGCTGTTTTGTGAATCTAGCCTGGAAATTTCTCTTTGGCTGAAACTAGTCAGCAAATTTGTATTAGATTCATGAATAGTTCCAGACTGACTGAATAGTGTTCATCAGAAAAACTCTTCACCTGAAAAAATGTGCCAAGCTCTAATTGTGAATCCCTTGCTGAGAGTGAGAGAAAATGGGTGGTGCTAAGATGTCTTTAGGAAGAAGGAGTTTTGTCTGTCCGCTGGTGAGAGTGATCAAGTAACACACCTATGCACCAACAGGCATATCTGTAGGCCAGATCCTCAGCTGGTCCAACTCCAGTGACTTCATAGGAGTTGCTCCCATCATTTATAGGTGGTGTGGTCCTGGAGGGAACTGGTCTGTGTGTCTGTGCCTGTGTGCCAGTCTGTCTGCAAGTACACATCTACGCACACATGAACATTCATAGGGCTTACTATGTTCGCACAGGCCTGTTGGAGGAGTGTACATGCAACAGGTCATATTAAAAGTTCATGAAAGATATTCCATATCTCCTTTGAATGAGCAGAGCTTTCAGTGTAGTCATGGATGGTCACTGCCAATCCCACTGGAAATATCTTTGCTCCAATTCTCCAGTCAGCAGCTTCTGACAGTGGATGAGTAAGCCATGGACTTTAGCATAACCTTGGATGTAACAGCCAGATTTCCCTGAACTGGCAGGGACACAGTCCAAACCTGATGGGTGGGTGCAGGCTAAAGAGATGCGCTGGGGGAAGCCTGCAACTGAAAGCTGCTGTTGGTTTGTGTGCATCTGTACTTGGGAAGGGAATTTCAGTGCTTTATGACAGCGAATCAAGCTGTAACCTTGGCAGTGCTGAGCACAGCTTCGATGAGTACCATGCTGGCTTCCCCTACATAGCTCCGCCAACTGCGACTGTCTGCCCCCTTGATATTCCAGTCCTGGATCACACACATCTCTGCCAGTGCTGCTCTGTAGTAGCCTGTAGCATCCTCTTCTGTTCCAGTCGTGGGACCCACAGAGACTGAGAGCACGGCTGCTCTGTTCTTGCAGTATATCTGTCCTACCTGCCAACAGAATGGGGCTGTCTGTCAGCAGAGAAGGCAGCTCCTGACAGTGCTGCATGTGACCAGGAGTTCAGGGTCAGTGCACTCGCTGTGGTTAGAGGGATGAGGTTAATGACTTCCTGGGGACAGCAGGCAGTGCTCACTTTGTACTGCTTGATGAATTGCCCAGACTATCCAGGGACACTGCCTGAGGTGCCAGGAGTCCTGCAGAAGGCCCCTAGAGCACTGTTCCAGCTGTAGAGAGCAGGGCTGACCCTCGGTGGCTGCCAAGTGTGCACTTGCATAGACTGATACTTTTGATAGGTGTAAAGGGATAAGACAGGGACCCAATTCTCCCTCTAGCTGGCAAACCCTTTCCCTGGCTTATGAAAATCTTGCCTAATTCTTCCTTCCCCACACTGCCCCATTCCAATCTTTGCACAGGGCCTTGCAGGACATAGGGCTGGCTCTGACCATGTGTATCCTGCTCTGTGTCTTCAGGAGAGATTAGACTCCATAAAGCACAGGCAAGTTTGGGAGGGTTTGGTAGAAACATGTCTAGAACAGTACAGAACTGGAGATTCTGGCACCACCTGTCAAGCACACCTTTTGGCCCAGATTCAGAGGCAGGTTCCCCCACACCAAGGTGCTATCCCTGTGACCCTATCTTAGGCTACGTCTTCACTACCGGCAGTGTCGGCGGGTAGCAATCGATCCCCGAATGAGCTCCTGTCGACTCCAGAACTCCACCAACGCGAACAGCGGTAGCGGAGTCGACAAGGGGAGCCGTGGACGTCGATCCCGTGCCATGAGGACGGTAGGTAACTTGATCTAAGATGCTTCGACTTCAGCTACGCTATTCATGTTGCTGAAGTTGCGAATCTTAGATCAATTTCCTTCCCTAGTGTAGACCAGCCCTCTGAGACTAGGTCTTCCCTGAACCTTGCTAAAGAACTTTAGGAGTCACAGGTCTCATTTTAGAGAACTGGAGGCACTGGCTTCTTTGGCCACCAGTGACCTCTGAGGCTCTGAGTCTGCCCCCAAAGCAGTGGCCTCACATGTGAGACTTTGAAAGTGGAGATCAGCCCCAGCAGCAAAATTCAGATCCAGATTTCCAATACTCCAAAATGCAGAGGTGTTGGGATCTAGGAATTTTTGGTTTGGGCCCATCTCTGTTTTGGCAGGATAGTTCCTCTAATCCCCAGCCAGGCTTTAAGAACCCATTCAACAATGTGTATAGTGGGGGATGCTGAGAGCCATTGAATCGAACTGTAAACACTGTATATTATGAACACCACTTCAAGCCAGAGGGTGCAGCAGAACCCTAGTATGCTTAGTTCCAGCACCTATCTGTGCAGCCCTTTGTTAGATGCTGGCCTGGATCAGTGGAAACAGCCAAGCTGATGTGGTTCCAGGCAGGAGTCCTCTCCCCATTGTCACTTATTGGCCTTCCTCTCACATCCTGGTATAGTTGAGATGGTGTCTGGGACTGAGTGGCTGGTGAGTAACAAGTATATATTTGTTCCAAGTCTGGGAGGTAAGGTTCTTGCTATTCACCTACTTGTCTCTCTTGAAGTCTCCATGTCTACACTAGCAAGCTTACAGTGGCACAACTGTGCTGCTGTAAGATTGCTGATGTGGCTGCTGTATGCCGACGGGAGAGAGCTCTCTCATTGACATACTAAAACCACCTAATGAGCGACGGTAGCTATGTTGGTGGGAAAGCACCTTTCACTAACATAGTGCTGTGCACAAAGGCGCTTATGCCAGCAAAACTTATGTTGGTCAGGGGTATTTGTGTGTGGCATGTACCTGGAAGAATGTGAGCCGTGGTGTTTCTGTGAGGTGCAGCTCCCTGTTACTTTGCAATGTGCTGGGAGCTCTTTGTTCTCTGGTAGCAGGTAGGACCAGCCTGGGAGTTGAGCAGAATCTGGCTCTCTCTCTGTACAGTAGATGCAATGTGAACCTTGCCTGACCTTTGTGCAATAATGAAGCAAACGGGGCTGAGGAGGAGAAGTTCCTTTCTGAACTCAGCAGGGTGCCTGTTCCCTGAAGTGTGAGGATCAATAATCCTTGTAATTAAAATCCTAGTTACTGTGTTGCAGATGCAGAGTCAGATTTTGATCTCACCCACACGTGTGTAAATCCAGAACCACTAAACTGATTTCAGTAGAGTTACTCTGGTTTAACACTAGTGAGTATGAGAGCAGCATCTGGGCCATTGTTCAACTTCTCATCACTGCTACTGGCCTCCATGAATCTCCCTGAGCAGACACCTTGAAAATACCCTGCAGCAACAACTCTCACAAATCAATTATAAGAGGAGTAAAAAAAAAATTTCCTCTTTTCAGTCTCAAACGAGCAGCTCTTGACGTTTGAGTGCTGTCTTGTAGGCCAGGGTAAATAGGTATGTTGAGCGCATGCTCCCTGCCCCCATCCCCATCCTCATCCTCTTTGCCATTCTCCTTTCTACACTGGGAGCTGGCCTGCACAGTTTGGTACTGCTCGTAATACATTGCTCTAGGACCAGATATAGTTAAAGCAGTACAACCCCCTAATGTGGATGTAGTTATATGGGTACAAAGACACTTTCAATGCTATAGCTTTCCTGTAAATTTACAGGCATAAACAGTACCAGTAGAGGCACTTCTGTACCGCTTTAACTATACCTCCTTCTATACCAATACAGTACTAGTGGTGCGGAATCTGTCTGTCAGCCAGCACTAAATAATCCTGGTTTTTAATATTTCCTTCTATGGATTTCCTTCCCCCGGTATCTCTCCCCATTGTTGTTGCGCTTGTGATGCTGGCCAATCAGGTGCCAGCTTATGCTAAGGACCCCAGGCCTCAGTGGAACACTGACAAATCCATAGGTGGAAGCAGTCTGGCTACCCTGGGTATTACTATTGGTCAAATTAGTATTAGATTAATAATGATGCGCTTTGTGTTAGACTGCATTGAATGCTTGTAAGTTCCTGCAAGCATCAATCTCACGTCTAACATCTCTATCCCATATCGTAAGGTGATAATTGAACATTTGCATTGTAAACCTTTGTCACTGCATAAATCACCAGCCAGGAGAGAAGCATTAACTAGTGTGAACTACTACTCTCCAATAGACGGGCGATGTCCTGCCGGACGAAGTCCCTCTGATACCAGGCAAACCATTATGGAACATCAGAGGACAAAAAATATTGCTGCTGGCTCTCCCCCCACCTTGCACCCCCAGTGAAGAGCAGACATGCAAGTGAATTCTACCCATCAGCTAAATTTGCAACTTGCAGCAGAAGGGGGCAAGGATAAAAACCCCTAACAAGGAGGAACTATGTTATTATGCTGCTTGGACAGTGAGGGGCAAGAAATGCTAAGGATAAGCAAAAGAGCCCCAGTGCTCAACCTGGGTCAGCCCTACAGGACTCATAGAGTTTGCTCACTATGGAAGCTTCTATTCATCGGTGGCATGTGTCTGGCTGGGTGTGAGCGTCAGAAGGTCTCTAGAAGTGTGTGCGGGGGGAACTGGCAGCTGGACTGTGGCTCTGTCCCCCCACTTTGCCCAAGGCCCCACCCTTGCTTGACTTCCTCCCCACAAGGCCCTGCCCGTGCTCCACCGCCCTCCACCCTGAGGCCCCACTGTGGCTCAACCTCTTCCCCTGAGACCTCCGCAACTGCCGCTCGCTCCTCTATGCTTCTTTTTTTTTGCCCTTCCCCTTTTTTCCTCACCTTAAGGGTGAGCAATGGGAGGTGGGGGAAGGGGCAGAAAAGAGTGAGTAGTGGGTGGGGAGGGCCTCGGGGCAGGGGGCGGAGAGACACGGTTGGGGAAGGCCTCACAGGGGGGAGGAGTGGGCAGGGAGGGCCTTGGGGGAGCGATGGTGCGGCGTCAGGGAGAAGAGGTGCAGTATGGGCAGGGCCATGGGGGAAGAACCTTAGTCTGGGCTCTGGCCCCCACTCTTTTCAGGAGCTTCTGGCAGTGGCGCTCCAAAGAGAGTGGGCCGGCGTGCCTCCAAAGGGAAGTGTCACTTTTGGCATTTCTTGCCTCAGCCTCCCCAAGCCTCTTCTACCCACCACCCATGCTTCAATATTTTTTTTGAAACTTAACATTGGAACTCATTTGTGTGTACGTATATTTACCTGCTTTAACCTTGTAAATAACTCATGTCATTTTCCTCTATGATGAATAGCTAGTTATTTTATTACAGGATTGGCTACAAGCCTTGTCTTTGGTGTGAAAGTTAATGTGCAATTGATCTGACTAGTCCTTTGGGACTGGGAGTAACCTGAATTCTAAGGGACCATCTATTACAAAGTATCAGAGGGGTAGCCGTGTTAGTCTGGATCTGTAAAAGCAGCAAAGAGTCCTGTGGCACCTTATAGACTAACAGACGTTTTGGAGCATGAGCTTTCGCGGGTGAATACCCACTTCGTTGGATGCATCCGATGAAGTGGGTATTCACCCACGAAAGCTCATGCTCCAAAATGTCTGTTAGTCTATAAGGTGCCACAGGACTCTTTTCTGCTTTTACATCTATTATGTCTATTACAAAGACAAGCTTACCTGGATAGAAAAGTAGATTGGGGTATCCAAGGGGACTACCTGGGCCTCCATGTTAAGGTTGTTGTATACTTAGATTCTTAGGGTTGGAAGGTCATTTAGTCCAGCCCTCTCCTCAAAGTAGGATCAATCCCCAAATAGATTTTTGCCCCAGATCCCTAAATAGCCCCCTCAAGGATTGAACTCAGAACCCTGGGTTTAGGCGATCAATGCTCAAACCACTGACCTATAACTGGTTAGTGAGCAATAAGTATAGAGCTCACAACCAATTTGGGGGTTGTGCCCTGCTCCCCAATAGTCTGCCCTGAGCGTGGTAATCAGGCTTTTGAACCACTACAGGATGGCTTAACCGCCCTTTCCACACTGTTTTGTGTGTCAGTGATCAAAACATAATGCAGTATTTTAGCTGACCAGATATTGCCACTTTATGTAACAGTATTGTAGCATTTCCAGGTTATTCTATTCCTTTCTTACAGGTCGACATCCTATTCACTCTTTGACTCCTCCCTTGCCCCATTCAATTGTGTTTTACGGTCCCTGTTGCCTCTTGTGCCTGTTTAGCGTGTATGTTCCTTGTGAAAGGAAATGTCTTTGACTGTTTGTATCCCTCATCCTCACTTTGGATGCTGCTGTGATGCAAATAAAGTGATGCTGAGAAACTGCGATCCAGCTGTCCACAGGGTCAACTAGATTACTCTGCTGTAAGATTACAGCTCATTCAGAATTGACAGTGGGCAGGAGGGTGCTTTAAATGGCTTCTTCCAATAAGAATTACCTTGTACTTTTCAATGGTAAGTTTCATCTGCCATTGCCTTGCTCAGTGTTAAGATATGTCAGGGTCTCATGTACCTCGAGATAATGTGGCTGAAATGGTCAAATATAGATGTGAACTTTAAGACAGCAGAATCCCCCTCGTCCTAGAGCATTAACAAAAACAATCACCTTGTTTGCTGCAGGGTGAGGGAGAAAATATATGGAGGAGCATCTTCCTTTTTTGGTTGTTCAGCAGAGGACTTGGATGCCCTCTCTTGGGCTCTCAGATTCTGATGTTCAGTGGAGACAGCACCCATAGCTCCAGTTGAAGTCAATGTGAGCTGCAGGTGCTCAGTGCCTTTGGAAATCTTACCCTCAACCAACAAGGGTGATATTCAAAAGAGAGAGTGGGTGGCACTTGTCCTTTGAAAATCTGCTCTCAGGACTGGTTGCTCAAGCTGTCCCGGTGCTCAGGCTCAGGGGGGCATACTGCCACTCAGATTTTCAAACCCTCACGGTCACTATCACGTGACGCTTTTTCCCTGTGTCTTGCTCAGCCTGACTGAAAGTCACTGAAGATGCTTCTGCAAACATCTCATGGCAACCTGCTGGGACAGAACAACCACTTCATCAGCACTTGAACTGATAGAAAAACTTTAGAAACATATTGAGGAGAAGAAGGGGAGAATTGAACACAAGTTTATAGAGATGATGATAAAACAGTTTTCCATGTCGTGTCTTTTAGGTACTTATGAATGATCTTCCCACTTTCCCGTTATCCTATAAGTAAATCTAATGAAGTGTTTGTTAAATAGTGTGGTATATCAAATGCTACAACATCAGGCACTGTTATAAATGTATGTAATAATTTCCTAGTTCTTTTCAGATGCACCCTTCAGTGTCTGGTCTGGGAGAGGTAAGCTCTGTTTAGTTCTGTGTGGGGTTAGTATTATTAATTATTGCAATAGTGCCTAGGACTAGGGCCCCATTGTGCTAGGGGCTGTACACATATAGAACAAAAATGTGGCCAGTGAGAGAACAGAACAGCTCATTCTAGTACTGGACTTTGAAGAAGAGAAGCTGTATAGAAGTGCCACCTGCTGAATGGTGTAGCCTGTACTTACTGCTACCTCCAGGTTGTGGTGGTTTGTTTTAGTGGCTGTCTGAATTTCAGTCCCCATGGTGGTTCCCTATTTCTCCCACACGAAGTCCCTCCTATGAAAAGTGGCCACCTGCAAACAGTGTTTCAGGCTGCATGCTGAAACTGCCCACTTGC
The DNA here is from genome assembly GCF_007399415.2 of Gopherus evgoodei. Taxonomy (NCBI): domain Eukaryota; kingdom Metazoa; phylum Chordata; order Testudines; family Testudinidae; genus Gopherus; species Gopherus evgoodei. Next base: position 253,591,903 of record NC_044322.1, on the reverse strand, counting down.
CCTGGAAGCTGACAAACTGGTTGTTGCACACAGACAAGCTGCCTGCAAGTGCAGATAAAGGCACCAGATAGAAGTGTTGAGTTTGGAAAGCTGCAATAAAAGTAGGGTGACCAGATGACAGAGGTGAAATATTGGGACGCGAGTGGGGGCGGGGGGCAAGGCGAGCAAAAAAAAAAAAAAGAAGTCGGCGGCGGAACGAAACAAAGAACAAAAAAAAACCCGCTGGAGCACAGGAAAAATTGGTGGGGGCTGAGAACTTACTGGCAGCTCCACGTCCTGCTCCAGCTTGCCTCCGCTCCGTCTCCACCTGTCCCCTCTGGGAGGGAGGGAGGCAGCACACAGAGCCCCCCACCCCCAGACAGAGGGACCTGCCAGGGGACCAGGTGAGTCCCAGCAGTGCTAGCCTTACCTGGAGCGGCTTCCAGGAAGCAGGCAGGTCCCCCATCCCCCTGGCTCCAGGGCCGGCCAGGGCCATTTAGGCAGCCTAGGCAATCGCCTAGGGCGCCAGAATAATTGGTGGGCGCCGTTTTGCCAGAGGGGGCGGCAGGCGGCTCCGGTGGAGCTGCAGCAGTGGAGCCTGCAGAGGGTCCGCTGGTCCGTGGCTCTGGTGGAGCTGCCGCAGTCGCGCCTGTGGACGGTCGGCTGCTCGCGCAGCTCCGGTGGACCTCCCGCAGGCATCACTGCGGCAGCTCCACCGGAGCCATGGAGCACCAGACCCTCCGCAGGCACCACTGTGGCAGCTCTACCAGAGCTGCGGGACTAGCGTGCGGAGCGCCGAAATTGCCGTCCGCCTAGGACACTCAAACCCCTAATGCTGGTCCTGCCTGGCTCCTAAGGTCGGGTCAGGTCGAGGGAGGCGGAAGGGGCTCGCTGCTGGCATCTACAAGCCCCACCCCTGCAGCACACAGCAGAGACCTCCTCGCCACCTCTGTGCATGCCTGGGGAGTGGGGCTGCAACACTCTGCAGGCTCCTGCCGGCGGGCAGGCACCGGGAGCTCAGCTGTGCCGCTTCAGGGCCCAGGAAGAAGAGGTGAGCGGCGCCGGCAGCATCGGCTTGCGTCCTCCACCAGATGGTCCCCCAATATCCAGACAAAGTGCGTTCCGACCGATGGAAGGTCGGGATGCGGGACAAGTCCCCTAAAATCGGGACGTCTGGTCACCCTAAATAAAAGGCATCAGCGAGCAGAACCGGCTTTAGGCTAGTTCAACCAATTCCCCTGAATTGGGGCCTGCCCCTAAGAGGGCCCAAGCCCAAGCCCCAGTAGGGCGTATGGGCAAGAGCCAGTGTGTTACCGGGGTGGCCTGGCTTCCCCAGGGGGCAATTTAAAGGGCCTGGAGCCCCAGGCCCTTTAAATTGCCACCAGATCCCCACTGCTGGAGCCCTAGGTTAGGGCTGCAGGGCTCTGGAGGCTATTTAAAAAGTCCAGGGCTCCCATTACTTCTACTGCCCTGGCCCTTTAAATAGCAGCAGGAGCCCTGGGGTAGCAGGGGGTCTCCAGCTGCCTCTGCCACCCCAGTCCTTTAAATAGCTGTGGGAGCCCCACTGCTTCCCTAGGGCTCCCACAGCTATTTAAAGCACAGGGCAGTAGAAGCAGGGGAGCCCTGGGCCCTTTAAATAGTCCCCAGAGCCCTGTGGTAGCACGGGGTTCCGGGAGCTATTTAAAGGGCCAGGGCTCCAGCTGCCTCTGCCGCCTCGGTCCTTTAAATAGCTGCCGGAGCCTCGCCGCCTCCCCTAGCGCTCCCTCAGCTATTTACAGGGCTGGGGTGGTGGAAGCTGGGGAGCCCCAGGCCCTTTAAATACCCCTGAGCCCTGGGCTACTGCTGCTACCCATGTGGGGGAGAGAGAAGGAGGAGGGGGCACTCACCATACAGGGTGGGCTGTACCCCCTGTACCCACACCCCATGCCCTGCCTGCAGCCAGCCCCTGTCTGCAACCAGCCCTGAACCCTCTGCCCGCAGCCATCCCGTCTCCAGCTAGTCCTGCAGCCCCTGCGCACAGCCAGCCTGTCTCCAGCCAGCCCCTGCAGCACCCCCTACCCTTCCCGCACCAGCCCTACACCCTCTGCCCTGTCTCCAGCCCGGCCAACCCATGCTGCACCCACCGCGGCCCTGCCTGAAGCCAGCCAGCCCACCCCACACACCCCTGTCTCCAACCAGCCCCACATCCCTTGCCCTGCCTGCAGCCAGATCCTACCTCCAGTCAGCCCCTGCCCTGCCTCCAGCCAGCCCCATGTCCACTGGTGCCCTGCAGTTCCCAGGGCAGTAACCCTGCATACCTGCTTCAATGAGGGGGGCAGGGAGCAGCTGGGACCCACACATGTGCGCACCCTAGGGTGACCAAACAGCAAATGTGAAAAATCAGGATGGGGCAGGGGGTAATAGGATCCTATATAAAAAACAGATCCAAAAATCGTGACTGTCTCTATAAAATTGGGACATCTGGTCACCCTTGCACACCCCCAGAGAGTGGCAGGGACCCACACATGTGAAATGGAGCTCACTCAAAAAGAACTTTAGGAAGGGTTAACATACATCTGTATTTTCCCGGACATGTCAGGCTAAATTTTAAAAATTCGTCCTGGGAAAATACGGACATATGGTAACGCTATTGGTACAAAAAATACATACTGTGGCACATCCCTTAAATCAGAACTTTTTATAGGAAACCAGTTGCTAAGAAATGAAAGGCTTTTTTTTAACTTTTTTTTTTTGTCAGTCATCCCTGCCAGGGCCACGCTGAAAATGTTCGAATTGGGCCCCCACTTCCTAAAGCCGGCCCTGTCAGCAAGCGTGGTCAGAGAATCAGGAACAGAACAGAAGAGGTGGCAGTAACACAGAGCCAGAATATTTTTTATGGAGCATAGAATCTTTTTAATTTAAATGGAAGGAAAACTTTACTAGTGAAGGTGCTTGGCGAAGAAGGAAAGAGACTGAGAATGATGGTACTGACTGGGAGCATCTTTATGTTAATAGACTGCAGAATGCTCCTATCAAGTGACTTTTACTCCAGTTCGAGGTATTTGAGCAGTGGTGTAAGTATGGTGGTACGGTACGGTATGCTGTACCAGTAAGATATGTATAGCTGGTAGTTGTAGCAGAAAGACACAGGAGGAGCCCGCCACCAGCCTCATCCCCAGCCTTTCCACGCAGATGCATTTCCTGAGTCCTCCTGCCTGAGGTCTGTACAGCAACACTGCCAGAGGACAGGGGAGTGGGGGGGGGGGAGGAGGCGGAGTATGGTACAGCAGCTGTGCCAGAGGAGCTGCCAGTGTGGGGCTGCCTGGCGGCTCCATATTCTGCTCCTTTCCCCGCTGCGGTTCCAGAGAGCCCTGAGTTCCTGGGAATCACAACAGCAAAAGAAGCAGAACATGGGACTTCCAGGACCCACACTGGCAGCTCCTCTGGTGCGGCTATAGCACCCCCAGCCCTTCCACGCAACTGCATTGTCTGAATCCTCCAGCACGGTGGGAGGAAGACAGAGCCCATCCCCTCCTAGCTAATGTGGGACAGATGTGGATCATGGGAAGGGGACGGACGGGGAGACCATGGGGGCCCTGGGCTGGGGGCAGGGCAGGGAGGGGTCACTTGGGGAGATCACATGCCACCCCTTTGTGTCCCTCCCATGAGTGCAGCATACCAGCAAGACATGATTTCTACTTGCACCTCTGTATTTGAGATAGCAAAACAGGTGAAGATGGGAAAAACTAGCCTCTTAGGAGATACTGAATGCAGTACGCTTTGTGTCTGAAAATGACGTGGCGAGGCTGCCGCTGGTCCCTGAGAGTGGACACTGTTAAAAGGAAACAAGAAACTATCCAGGATCTCCTCTGACGTGAAAGCACGAGGGAAAGGAATGAAATAGGACCTCACGTCTGTGGGTTGTGCAGAGATTTTTTTCTTAGAAGCAACAGGCAAGGCAAAGGTGGTGAACTGAGCAAAGGCTGCATAACTCTTGTGCTGCGTGATAGTGTGACTGGTGAGAGAGAGAAGCTGTTACTGAGTAAGCTACAAAACCTTGAGCATCTGTGTCACTTGCAGCCCTGCCAGTTACTTGGGGACCCAAGAAGAGAGCCTGGATGCCATCTGACATAACGGATATATTTTTAATCTCATCTTTTTTATAGGAAAATTAGGCCACAAAGGCACAGTGATTTGCTGTTAGTAGACAGCACTCCTTGCCATCTGTCTGCCTATGTGTTTATCCCATGCTTGCTATTGTATACACTACCTCAGAGTTACTGCAATTTGGTTTGGCCTATTACAGAGAGAATGGCCACCTGCAAATCCAGCTCCATGTCCTGATGTCTCTGAGATTCAGGGTAGTTTGTGGTCAGAGAATGGGCATAGGGGCAGGAACTATGGGTATGATGGTGCTGCAGCACCTCTAGGTTTTACGTGGGGCTCTGCTCCCTGCCCCGCACGCAGGGTTCTGGCTCCCATCTCCACACCTGGGCTCCGCTCCTGGGCCCCCATGCAGTGTTATGGCCCCATGCCAGGAGGTCCCAGCTGCTGGCCCCGCGCCTGGGGTCTCAGGTGCTGGCCCCAGATTCAGCCCCCTTATCCCTATCCGATTCCCCTGCTCCTGTAGCGACAGCCCTCCTCCCAGCCCCAGCTCTGGGGGTCAGGGTGCAGACAGGGGTAAGGGACTGGCTTTTTGCACCCCAACTATTAAAAATGTTCCAGCACCACTGGGAGAGGGACCAGAACTAACTGAAACTAGAGAACCATTTTGAACTGCTATTTTTATTTGAACTGGAAACAAACCTGACCCATAATTTTGTCCTACCTACTGAATCAGAACTGAACTAGGGTGACCAGATAGCAAGTGTGAAAAATTGAGTTGGGAGCTGGGGGGGAGGGGAATAGGTGTGATGGGACCCCCAGAGGGAAGCTTGGGACTGTGGGATCACTGTGCCCCCTTAGCTCTCCAGCCTGGGCTGTCTCTTACAATGCTTTGCTAGTGACAAGCAGCAAATCCCTCCAGGCACTGTGATCACTTAGTCAACAACATGCAGGGACACACTCAGCTAAATTGCATGAATGCTCTCTATGCCATTCACGAAACATACCCAGGGAAAAATCAGTAAATCTCCCCTGTCCCGCAACCACACTCGCACTCCAAAGCGCTGCCACAGGAGCGCTCCTGCGGCAGCGCTGTAGAGCTGCAAATGTAGCCATACCCTTAGCCTGTAATCTGAGCAGATTCCCCAAGCTCTTCAGACATACTCCCTGGTTAAGATAAAAACATTAAAATAAGTTTATTAACTACAGAAAGATAGGTTTTAAGTGATAAGTGGTAGGCATAAAGGTGAGGAATAGTTACCTAAGAAATAAAAATAAACACATTCCACATCCTAAATGTTATCAAACTCAGTAAGTTTTAAATCAAGCAGCTTTTCTTGCTCCACTGGATATTGCAGGCAGGTTATGGTTCTTAATACACAGTCTGAATTCTCTGCTCAGCCTGAGACCAATCTCCCCAGTTCAAAGTCTTTGTCTTTCCAGTGTTCCTGTTGCCTTCAGTGCAGGTGGGGGAGGACAGAGGAGATTGTATGATGCCACCATCCAGTATTTTATATTCTCAATTCATGTCCCAGGGAAGATACTGGCCCAGGCATGTCCCGGTGGGCCTTGCTAAATTACAGAGTTGAGTAATCCCCATTGTGTGGTGTTTGCAGGACTGTGTTTTACTGAATTGTAAATCCCTTATTTACAGCTCCCCTGCTGGTGAATGGCTTGTGATGATCATTTAACGCTCACCTGAGTGTGGGTCCCCTCTTTTGTTGCCAGTGGGGAGCTAGCTGTAGGTGCCTCCCAGCCTCACAACATATTTCAATAACAACCACATGGCAAAATCTTATAACTTCCTACACACTACCGATATACATATTTTGACAGAACAAGGAGTTTCAGCAGCTCATGACCTCTCATATGATACCTTACAAGGCATGCTGTGTATGAAATACCACAGCCAGTTACAAATGATGAGTACTGGGGTTACAGGGTGCTATTTTAAGGTACAGTATGTCACAACAGGGTCCTATCAGGGGACAATAGGGTCCTATATAAGACAAAGCTCCTAATATCGGAACAGTCTCAATAATATCAGGACATCTGAAGGTTCAACAAATTACAAAATCTTGCTAAGAAGAAACACTAACAGAGCATGTTTGGGAAACAAAAAGGGGTGTGTTGTAAGATAAGATGTCAGTTAAAAATAACTGTGTAAAGCGTATTTTTATGGAGTTCAAGGGGTGTGGGGTTTCTCAAAAGGGCAGGAGGTTGCCCCCGTAGCATATGCACCAGTAGGTTACAGTTTGTCAACAATAACAAAAGGTATATGAATGGCCTGATCCTCTAACAAAGGCCCACCCACCTCACCCAGCCCTGGTGTTTGTGCGTGAGGGTTACAGGCTCCCTATGGACTGCTGCAAAGCAGCCCCAGAACCCCTCTTAAATAAACTATCTTCTGCTTCGGCCGTACCTTTTCATTTTCCACCCCAAGGCCCTCTGCATTAGGACTTAATCATAGCCCCTCTCATTTCAACAATGTCTCAGGTCTCTCATCTACTGTTTCATATTTAATGCTGTACATCATCTGGGGTTACAGTTTGCATAAAAGTATTTTATAAAAACAAAACAAAATATATTCTCTAGGGGCTTAGACAAGATAGTAATTATTGCTTTGCAGATCTTGCTATAAAGTATCTTTAAGCTTGTTTTTGTTAATATTTCTGATAGGCCGTAAAATGAGGGAGATAATACCTAATAAAGTGGGAAAGTGCTTCTGAATAATAAACGCTTGCCCATGCTAAAGCATAACAACTAATACAGACAGGCTGCCTGTAAAAGCGTTTCACTGAAAGAGTTATCAACATGCCCCCTAAAACTCAGGACAGCTTTCTTACCACCAGGGCCTAATCTCTGTGGCTCTGGCTTTTTAAAAAAATTGTTTGTCCTTGGTTTAAATTAAGAAAAAAAAACATTAAAAAAGAAGAAGAAAAAAAGCAGAGGAGGGGTGGGGTTGGGAGGGAGGAAGGCTCCTTATCTCTGGTTAAAAAAAAACAGCTAATTTTTTTACATAAGTTATTTTTTCTTCTGTTTTTTGTATAAATCCAAACTTTAAAAAGCAATCTTTTTTTTTATTAAAACACATATGTAAACTCCCCTCAATTGCCAATTTTCATATTCTTACCCAGTTGTTGTTTTGATACTTTAAAAACACTATTTTTAAAAGGACAGAATAGTATCTTAAACCTTTTTAGTTCACTAAACATCTACAAAATATCCCTAAGAGGTGCCTTGTTTTGTTACAGCTCAATCAATACTTCTTTTTCATAATAAACTTTACAAAAAGACATAATGCTTCAAATAGGTCTCACTGCATACAGAATATCCTTTAAAAAGTTCATGTTAAGTTACATCTCATACAATTCTGTATTTTCATGTTAAATGTTAAAAACTTTTATATAATAAAACACTGCATGTTTAGCAAGTGTTAAGAGCATGTGGGGGGGGGAGTCAGGGGGTGAGGTATTTTTTCAGATAGGCTATCTCTAAGCTTCAGGCAGTTACAAAGCAGTGGTTTTTGTCTTTTACAATCAATAAATGGAATAAAATTCTTGTTATAATTTTCATAAAGTATCTTTCAATGCAATCTCACAATTTTTTAAAACTTTAACAGTATTAAAAAAGTTAGGAAAGCAGTCTGTGTAAAAAAAACAAGCAAACTGAAGGAGTGACACCTAGAGACTTGCTAATACAGACTATAGTGCATGGAGCACTAGCTAGCCTAATTAGTCTTATCTGTTTTTAAAATGTAGAGAAAGCTCCAGTTCCAGTTCCAGCCTGTGTTGTATTATTTTAATAAAATCTATGGACCCAAAACAAACACAGGAGCTTGTACCTGTATCTCAGCACATTGGTTACAAACATTTAAAAACAAAAACATTCTGATAATGCAACAAAAAATTCATACCTAAACCTAAAAGCCCTAGGAAAATAAAAGCTTACTATAACTTTCATAGGAATTTGTTTAAAAGTGGGGAGGAAAATAAACTTCTCTCTAATCCATGGGATTACAGAATAAGGGGCATATAAACTATCTGTTACTAAGGTTCTGTGGTTTTCACTTCGGGGGTGTTTTCTGCATGCTCAATTTTTTTTAATTGAAACACTTGTAAAAATGTTAAATAAAGGGCTCTTTCTTCATATAGACTTGTCCTTTAAAGTATTTATTCCTTTACAAAACTTAATATAACTTTCACTTGTATTTGTTAAAAAGCAGGCAAAGAAACAGCCTTATTATCTCTAATCTATTGGTTTACAGAGGCTATTCTTGCTGCAAAAGCCTACTGTTTCAAAGTGTCCTGACTAAAAAAAAAATTACCAATGCGAGCCTAAAATCTAGGACAAAACTTTTTTATCATTATACATTACTTTTATAAACAGGTTTTCTGTGTGTTTAACCCTAGGTTGTTTTTGCAAACTTACATTTTTATTGAAACACTTATGCCAATGGAACTAAATAAAAAAAAATGTCTTCAGGTAGCCTGTTTTTCAAAGGGGTCTTCTTTTCTAATCCACTACCTTCAAAGGGCTGTTTCAAGTTGTTCTCCCTAAAAACATTGGGAAAAACTTTTAAAACCTTTTTCTTAGGCCATGTCTACATCTACAATTTTGCAGCGCTGGTTGTTACAGCTGTATTAGTACAGCTGTATAGGGCCAGCGCTGCAGAGTGGCCACACTTACAGCAACCAGCGCTGCAAGTGGTGTTAGATGTGGCCACACTGCAGCGCTGTTGGGCGGCTTCAAGGGGGGTTCCGGGAACGCGAGAGCAAACCGGGAAAGGAGACCAGCTTCGCCGTGGTTTGCTCTCGCATTCCCGGAGCCACCCAGCAAACCGCAGGGAAGGAGACCTGCTTGCTCGGGGTTCCGGGAACGAGAGAGCAAACCGGGAAAGGAGACCAGCTTCGCTGCGGTTTGCTCTCGCGTTCCCGGAGCCACCCAGCAAACCGCAGGGAAGGAGACCTGCTTGCTCGGGGTTCCGGGAACGAGAGAGCAAACCGGGAAAGGAGACCAGCTTGATTACCAGAGGCTTCCTCCTTCCACGGAGGTCAAGAAAAGCGCTGGTAAGTGTCTACATTGGATTACCAGCGCTGGATCACCAGCGCTGGATCCTCTACACCCGAGACAAAACGGGAGTATGGCCAGCGCTGCAAACAGGGAGTTGCAGCGCTGGTGGTGCCCTGCAGATGTGTACACCTTCAAAGTTGCAGCGCTGTAACTCCCTCACCAGCGCTGCAACTTTCTGATGTAGACAAGCCCTTAGTCAGGGTTTAGGCCAGAGGTGTTTCTGCATGCTTTTTTTTTTTTAATTGAAACACTCCTGTAAACAAAGGGCTGTGTCTTTAGGTAGGTTTGTCTTTTAAGTGTTTATTTAATAAGCTACAAAAGAGGGTTTTAGACATTACTTTAAAAAACACATTTTAAAATTGTTTATAGTATATGTTGGGCAGCTTTCCTTACAGTGTGGGAGAAAAAGAAGGTCCTGGTTATTTAGATAAGAGCAGAGCAGGGGCCTCTTTACTTGTTTTCTTTGGGGGGAAAAAAAGGCAGAAATCCTCTGGCTACATACTTTAACTTCTTTAAATGTTAATGGTTAAAAAATTTTTATTTTATGTAGTAAGCTTATTTACAGTTAAAGTTGCTATTCTTTCTAATACAAGTATTTGGCATAATTTTGTTTTAAAAACAGGCCTAGGGCCGCCTTCTCTCTGGTTACAGAGGCTGTTTTTGCTGACAGTTGCAAAAGCCTGCTGTTTTCACATTGCGCTTACTAAAAAATAACCACCTTAGCCTAAAACCTAGGAAAAAACTTTTTTATTACTTTTGTAAACAGGTTTTTAACCCTGAAGTGTTTCTGCAGACTTACATTTTATTAAAACACTTATGCCAAGGGTACCATATAAAGAAACGTGTCTTCAGCTAGCCTGTTTTTCAAAGGAGTCTTCTTCTTTTCTAATCCACTACCTTCAAAAAGCTGTTTCTAATGGTTCTCACTAAAAACCTTGAGGAAAAACTTTTTCTTAGTAAAGGTTTTGTGGGTTTAGGTCTGGGGTGCTATTGCCTGCTCTATTTTATTAAAACATATGCAAAAGGAAGTGTCTTCAGGTAGGATTGTTTTTTCATTTGTTTATTTAATAAGTTAAAAAGAGGAGGGTTTAGACATTTGTCATAAACAGATAGTTAAGGGTTAATGACTCTTTTACCTGTAAAGGGTTAACAAACAGGGAACCAAACACCTGACCAGGGGATCAATTAGGAGACAAGATACTTTCAAATCTCAGTGGAGGGAAGCCTTTGTTTGTGTTTTTTGGGTTTGGCTTTGTTCTCTCTGGGCTCTGAGAGTGACCACAGGTACCTACAGGCTCTCTGATCTTCTATTCCAATTTTGTAACTACAAAGGTAGAAAGGCGTTATAGTCTTTTTATTTATTTTTCTTTATTTGCAAATGTGTGTTTGGCTGGAAGTATTTTAAATTGTATTTCTGCTGGAGGAGGCTTTTTCTCCAGTTTCTAGAAGCTGACAGACCCTGTAATATTCCTTCTTGAATTTACAGTGATTTTCTTTTCTTTTTTTCTTTTATTAAAAGTTTTGCCTTTAAGACCTATCTGATTTTTTTTCCCCTTGTTGAGGCTCAAGGGAATTGAGTCTGTACTTAACAGAGAGGGAGATGGGTGGAATCCCTTTGTTTTAGATTCACGAAGTTTGAATCTGTGTTGCCTCTGGGTGAGGGGAAAAGATGGGGTGGGAGGTAACATTCCTCTCTGTGTGGTGATTCAAGGAGCTTGAATCAGGGTGATCTCCTAGTGTACCCAGGGCGGGAAAGAGCTGGGAGGAAGGGAAGTTGTGAGACTCAAGGAATTTGGGTCTTGGGGGTCCCCAGGGAAGGTTTTGGGGGAGACCAGAGTTTATCAGGCACTCTACTCTAAGTCCTGATTGGTGGCAGCACTACGGAATCTAAGCTGGTAATTAAGCTTAGAGGAATTCATGCTAGTACCCATATTTTGGATGCTAAGGTTCAGAATTGGGAATTATACTATGACAACATTACTTTAAAAAACACATTTTAAAATTTGTTTATAGTATGTGTTGGTCAGCTTTTGTTACAGGGTCCTCGTTGTTTAGATAAGAACAAAGCAGGGGGGCTTTTCCTGAAAAAAACACAAAGGGCCTCTAGCTACATACTTTAGCTTTTTAAAACATTTATTGTAAAAAGTTTTTATTTTATATAGTAAGCTTATTTACAGTTAAAGTTACTATTCTTTTTAGTACAAGTTTTTGGTATAATTTTGTTTTAAAAGCAGGCCTAGGGCTTTCTTGTTATGTTCTGGCCTTCTTATCTCTAATCACAGAGGTTGTTTTTGCTAACAATGGCTTTGCTGAAAAAGCCTGTTGTTTCATATTGGACTTACTAAAAAATAACCACGTTAGTCTAAAACCTAGGGAAAAACGTTATGACTATACATTACTTTTATAAACAGGCTTTCTGTTTTTAACCCTGGACTGTTTCTGCAAACTAACATGTTATTAAAACACTTATACAAAGGAATGTGTCTTCAGATAGGCTTGTCTTTTCAAGTGTTTATTCCTTTCCAAAACTTTCACCTCTATTTGTTAAGAAAAAAAAAGGGGGGGGGGATGGACAACAAACTTCTTCTCTCTGATCCAGTGTTTTACAAAATAAGGAAAATATAAACTGTCACTAAAAACCTGTGGCTTTAAACCTGAGGTGCTTCTGCATGATTTTTTATTGAAACACATGCAAAAGGGATGTGTCTACAGGAAAACTTTTAAAAATTGTCTGTTACTAAAAGCTTATGGTTTTAACTTTTATAAAAAGCCCAATGTAAAAGGGCTACATGGTGAAAAAAATGCTGAGGGGTCTGTTTCTTTAGATAAGAATAAGACACAGGGGAGGGGAGGGGAGGGGGAGAGAAGAGAGTTGGCTCTTGTTTAAAATCTTGGGACTATAGGATTGGTTCAGGAAAATGAATTATATGAGGCTGCTGTAGAACAAACTCTGATTGGTCCAATCCAATGGCGCTGATAACAAGCCTGAAAGTTTCTGAACTGAGTAGTTGCCTCATTCTACAGAAAGACAGGAAAGCTAAAGATTCTGTCTCTCTCTGATTCAACCATGTGCTCTCAATCTTTGCCCTTTGCAAAGGGGGATTTCTTTTCCCTTTTCTTGCCCTGTTCTTTCTCTCTCTTACCTTTTTTTTTTAAATACCTACACTGGTATTGAGTGCTTTTTTAGTCACTTCTTTTTACCATGTGCTTACTAAACAGGCTCTGCCTTTGTAAATTTCCTTTTTTTAGCAGTGTTTTTTTCTTAGCCACCTTGATAGTTTTTACCATGTGCTTACTAAACAGGCTTCGCCCTAGTACATTTTCTTTTTAAATCTAATTTTTAATGTTGTTTTTAAATGCTTTTTTTAACCTACATTGGTATTGAATGCTTTTTTTTTTTAATTCACTTTTTTTACCAGGTGCTTTGACTTTACCAGACTTTGCCTTAGTAAATTCCCTTTTAAAACCTATTTTATTTTTTTTAATATTATTTAATGTTTTAAAGGCTTTTTTCTTAACCTACTCTAATAGTACATAGTTTAATTGTGTTTTTCTTAGTCACTCTTTATAGTTTTTACCAGGTGCTTACTAAACAGGCTTTGCCTTAGTAAATTTCCTTTTTAAACCTAGTTTTCAATGTTTTTTTAAACTTTTTTCTTAATCCACCCTGATAGTTAATACACCTTTTATATTTATCTCAAAATTTTCTATTCTTTAATAGCATACCAAACTAGGCCTTTACCATCATCTCTTTTCTTGAATAACTTACCTCTCTTCTTTCAAACTTTCTTTTTTATCTTTAAAGTCTCTCACTCTAGTCTTTCAACCTTTTTCTCTCAATGTTTCCAACACAAACATACACAGCACTTCCCCTATTCACACGCACACACGCAAATTTCAAAATGGCCAACTGCCAAACTTCAGTGCCAATGGAAATGGGGTGGGAAGGCAGGACAAAAGTCCCAAATAGGGCGTGGAAACCTGTCAAAATGCACAGTGATGAATATTATCGAGGGATATACTACTCCTGTGTGTCTTTTAACAGCTTTTTACAGTCTGTGCTCTGTTTTCCCTGCTGCGTTGGGCCACGGAGAGTAAAGCACCTGTGGAGGCTGATCCCAATGGCTGCATGGTGCTGCTCAAAAAGGAGAAGCCGGAAATGGAGCCAAGAGGCCAGTGGAGTAATAAAATGGAGTTTATGCTCTCCATGGCTGGGGAGATCATCAGCCTGGGCAATGTCTGGAGATTCCCTTATCTCTGTTACAAAAATGGAGGTGGTTAGTCCATAAAGCCCCGGCTGTGTGAGATGTTGGCCCAGGAATATGAGCACCAGAGCAGGCACTTTCATCCGTTCATATATACACATCCATACATAGAGAGCACGTCCACCCCTCATACCTCCAGTGAAGCAATCACACAGTGAGTTAAGCTGGACTGTGGGAGACAATCTCACTCAGAGTGGATGCTCAGAGTAGCTCTGCTGGATGGAGAGGAGCATTCCAGCTTTCAGTAGGCTTCCCATTTTAATAATGGATGAACCTCTAGGTTTACCATTTGTATAGGCAGCCAACAGGTGAGATGCTTATCTAAAACACAGCTGAATTATCAGGACCTTTGGGGGCTCCCTCCGCCAGGGAACCCACTCTGTCAGTTCCCCCACCCAACAGTCCCTGGGACCCTTCCTCCCCAGCCTCCATTCCTCCTCCTCCTCCTCCCAGCTATTCCCAAGCTCTCTCTGATCACAGCTGATCTTCTGGCAGGAGAAAACACTTCCTTGCTGTTATTAACAAGGACAAGTGCAGAGTCTTGCACTTAGGACAGAAGAATCCCATGCACTGCTACAGACTAGGGACCAAATAGCTAATAGCAGTTCCGCAGAAAAGGACCTAGGGGTTACAGTGGATGAGAAGCTGGATATGAGTCAACAGTGTGCCCTTGTTGCCAAGAAGGCTAACTGCATTTTGGGCTGTATAAGAAGGGGCATTGCCCGCAGATCGAGAGATGTGATCGTACCCTTCTTTTCAACGTTGATGAGGCCTCATCTGAAGTACCATGTCCAGTTTTGGGCCCTACACTACAAGAAGGATGTGGAAAAATTGGAAAGAATCCAGCGGAGAGCAACAAAAATGATTAGGGGGCTGGAGCACATGGCTTATGAGGAGAGGCTGAGGGAACTGGGATTGTTTAGTCTGCAAAAGAGAAGAATGAGGGGGGATCTGGATAGCTGCTTTCAACTAGGCTTGATAAAGCCCTGGCTGGGATGATTTAGTTGGGATGTGTCCAGCTTTGAGCAGGGGGTTGGACTAGATGACCTCCTTAGGTCCCTTCCATCTCTGATATTCTATGATCTCTTTCAGGGCTTGGGCTCCTCCTCAAGGGCACCTGGACAACTGCCCCCTATCCTGTATGTTCTGTGACCCAGGTGATGCTCCCGTCCACACTAAACTCACCCTTCAGGCCTGACTGGCCCATGATTGTAGCCTTTCTCCCAGTACTTTGGTATTTCTGGTAATCAGGGATCAGGAAAAACTTATCCAAACAGAGGTATGTTGTCCCCAGTGAATTCTAAAGCGGAGTAAGGTCACTGGATTTTCAAAGCTAAAGGGCAAGGCACTTGTCCTGGGGATAAAGATGAATTTGAGGAGCTTCAGGAGGGTGTGCCTGGGAGGATGAGAAAGGAAAGGACAGCACTACCTCTACCTCTTCCCCAATGATAGATCTATAAGTAGCTAACCCCTGGCCAGGGGAACATTCCTACAGAAAAAGAACAGGAGTACTTGTGGCACCTTAGAGACTAACAGATTTATTTGAGCATAAGCTTTCATGGGCTAAAACTCACTTCATCGGATGAGCTTATGCTCAAATTAATTTGTTAGTCTCTAAGGTTAGTCTCTAAGAACAAGTACTCCTGTTCTTTTTGCAGATGCAGACTAACACAGCTACCACTCTGAAACCAATTCCCACAGAGAGAGTCCATCCCCCTTTACTGCTGCTCCTAGTGTGACTTGCTTAATTCCTTATTCCAGTAAAACTGCAGTAAGTTCTTTTACATGGTTAAAAATGAGATTTTCTAGTGACCGTAAAATGAAACAGAGTGAGGGGGAGATAACTGAACATCACGAGTTTGTTTATAAAAATGGTTGGACTTTGGTTTATTAAGAAAAACTAAAATAATATAGTCCTGCAAGGTATTAGGAGCACACCTTGTTCTCCCATTCCATGGGCAGGTCCTGAGATAATGTTTACAGTCCTATATACCACTCCCCCTTTGACTTCCCATTCAGTAAAGGCCAGGTTACAGTGACCTTGCATTTGGGTCTCTTCTGCCAGATGAAGCAGGAGTATCAGGACTGATAATCCTTGCAGTCTCTATCCTGACCAGTGTAACTGAAAAAGCTACTTGCATACATTCTGTTGCATTAAAAATTATTAAATTATTTGCCTCAATGGTTATTTCTAATATAGCTGTAACATATCAGGCTGTGATCTTGTTAGATCTCTCAAGCTGGCCACAGCTAGGTCTGGGCAAAATTTGGCTGGGAGACTACCACAGAAAATTCAAGAAGCTACAGAAAGTGGTTTTCATGTTCTAGTACAAAGCACCCTTCTCGTTGAGAACCAATGGCTCAGAACTGTGTTGAGGGGGCGGCTGATCACTTGTACAGTCACGAAAGCTTCCATGTCATTTTTTTCAAAAATAGATGTTAACCCTGGTATCCTGGCTAGCACTTTAGGAACTTCAGAACAGAAAGAAGCTTTATAAATGTAAGATGGCACTCTTAGAAATGATTATTGATTAAATTGATCCACCACTAGGACGATCAGAATCAGAACACAGGGTATGGGATCTCCCGAAGGATTCATCTAATCAACTACTGGATAATACTGTTGTCTCCAAAGAACTCTGACTGAAGGTCTTTTATGTGGCTGTAAAAGGAGCAGCTGCCTTTAGCTGAATACGTACAGGATCTATGTTTCCTACTTCATGAACTTGAACTGATCCTAGATATGAAGGATCTACTGGCCCTACATCCCCTGCAACTATAATACATCCGTGTTTAGGGAACATTTTGATGTTGCTCTTTATTTTAACATTACTGGCATAAGAACAAGGAGAAATGTTCTTTATTTAGACCCAATTGTTAATTATCCTTCATGGGAAGGAATGTGGGTCTCCATGACTGTTTTTGACAAGGGAGAAACAGATCTAAGAAGAACCAGATTTGCTTTTGAGAGAAGGAGCCCAAATCTTTATTCCAAACATCTGTGATTTTGTCAGAGGACTGGGGCAAAGGATGAGAATATATTCACTTATCACTTGTTCCTTGTGTCTGAGGCCCTGAGGGCTGTTGTTTCAACCAGGAGGAGAATGGCATTTGCTTGCCGTATATCTGCCATTAGACTGGGGTGGGTAGGGTCTGAAGTGTGGAGTCCAGCTGCTCTCTTTGGAAAGGCAAATTAGGAGATGGGCGAAGGAAAGGCTGGAGTTTAAACGAGATCCTGGCAGCGGTTTAGAATCAACTGGAGAGAGCTGTCCTGTGACGGCTTGGTAAGGAGGACCCAGTTTGGATACAATAAGATTTCCTCTTATCTTCCCAAGTCTTTGCTCAAACTGGTTTTAAAGGCTGAAAAATATAGTTAACATTTATTTTCTGTGGCTTTTTTGGTCTTCTTGCCGTTCTCCTCTTCCAGGTTTTGGCCAGGACCAGATGTGGCACTGCTGAAATAGCATGAGAACAGGGATGATGGGGTATTTCCAGGACAAGAAGAAGAAAGCCGAGAGGCTGTTCTCTTGCAAGATCTGCACAGTTTTGCAGGCCCGCCAGGTCCATTTAGTTCGGATAGGCATTTACATTGAAGGGTGTTTACCTGAGCCTTGATGGTACATCTCGCTTCTTAGTGTGCCTGGTAATGGGTGATTATGATAATGTCGAGTAGTAAAGATTCCTCCATTTGCTACCCTCTCTCTCTCTCTCTCTCTCTCTCTGCAGGTGCCTTCTTCATCCCCTATCTCTATCTCATCTTCCTCTCCCCTGTGGGATCCCAGTGTTCTTCCTGGAGACAGCGCTAGGACAGTACACCAGCCAGGGAGGGGTCACCGCCTGGCGGAAGATCTGCCCTCTCTTTGAAGGTGAGTCAATGAATGGGTTTCTCGGGTCCACGATGGAATTTCTGGGTCTCATGGGTTTTTGTGTGAAAAATTTCAAAACATCTATTTCTTGTTCTGAAGCAGAACAAAAACAAATGATAAAACCTGGACTTTTTTTGTGAAATGGAATTCTTGTTTTCTGGACAGCTCTACTTTAAAACTGCAGACAATTAATATCACAACTATCCTGAAGTTTTATGATCTCCATTTTACAGAGAGGGAAACTGAGGCACAGAAAGATTAAGTAATTTGCTCAGAGTGGCATTTGCTGATATTGGCAGAGCCAGGATTAGAAGCTACCTCCTAGAATCATAGAAGATTAGGGTTGGAAGGGACCTCAGGAAGTCATCTAGTCCAACCCCCTGCTCAAAGCAGGACCGACCCCAGCTAAATCATCCCAGCCAGGGGTTTGTCAAGCTGGGCCTTAAAAAACAATAAGGATGGAGATTCCACCATCTTCCTGACCCCTATGCTTTTGCTCTGGCCCCACTGTTTGGGCATGGGATGTAATTAGCAGTGAAAACCCTTTTTATTTCTGATTTCTCCATGATGATGAACCACATCTGGATCGCCCACCCTCAACCTGAGTCTTACAGGATTCTTTGATGAACCAAATTGCTCATTAATCTGCCCCGCCTGCAACTCCAGTGGGATGGCCTATGGCACTATTTGAAGCTAAAGTCTGATCTATTTGGGGCTAGCCTGGGGCCATTTCCCTTTTCCTCTTAGGAATTGGATACGCCTCACAAGTCATCGAATCCTATCTGAATATCTACTACATCGTCATCCTGGGCTATCTTCTACCTGTTCAGCTCCTTTACTGCTGTGCTTCCCTGGGCCACTTGTAATAATCCTTGGAACTCAGGTACAGCTTCAGCTAGTCTGCTTCTGGAAAGAGGATCTGGGTTTGAAAACTTTCCATCAAAACTGCTTTTTGACAGAAAATTGGGTATTTGACTAAATGTATTTTTTTGCACTGTTTGCTTTATGTGGAAAATTTTGAATTTTCATTGAAATATTCAACTGAAAACTACAATATTTTGATTTCAATATGCAGTTGTGGGCCAAATGGGTGTTGTTTGGTTTCCTCATGTGCAGGGCTGGATTTACACCTTGCATGTCCCTAGGCAGGGTCTGCACACCTTCCCTGGTGTCTAGGCAGCTGCGGGTCCCCCTAGCTCCAAGCTCCCTACCCCTGCCTGCAGGGGCTTGGAGCTCCAGAGTCTCCTGCCACCCAGGACTTGGCCCTCTGGGGTACCCCAGCGCCCCCCCCATGGCAGCCAGGAGCAGCAGGGTCCCCTAACCATTTGTGGCAGCTCGGAGATCCGGAGCCCCCATTGCCAGGAAGAATCTGGGAGCTGTGGGGTGATTCCCAGCCACCCGCAGCAGTTGGAAGCTGTGGCAAATTAGCTATTGGGCCTACGGGACCCATGTCCAGGGGTCCTGATCAACTGGGGGCCCCTGGAAAAATGGGCATTCCGGTGCCCTGACCTGTTCTAATGCCTGCCCCAGCATTCCTGCCCGGGAGTGGGGTCAGGGCGCAGGGGCTTGCCCCACTGCCCCCACCCACCCAGCACTCTTTATGGGGAGTGAGAGAAGCCCCCTGCACCCAGACTCCTCTCCCCAGCAGGAGTAGCGAGGCGGGGGGAGGCGGGGAAAGCCCCCATTGTCAGGCAGCACCTGGGAGCTGTGGGGTGATCCCCAGCAACCCGCGGCAGCTGGGAGCTGTGGCAGATCAGCCACTGGGCCAACGGGACCCATGTCCAGGGGTGCTGATCAACTGGGGGCCCCCGGAAAAATGGGTACTCCGGTGCCCTGACCTGTTCTGCTGCCTGCCCCGGCGCTCCTGCCCGGGAGCCGGGTCAGGGCGCAGGGGCTTGACCCACTCCCTGTACCCAGCTGGTGCTCTTGATGGGGAGCAAGAGAAGCCCCCTGCATCCTGACCCCTCTCCCCAACAGGAGTAGCGGGGTAAGTCCCTGTACTCTGACCCCATTTCCCCAGCAGGAGTGCAGGGGTGGGAGTGGGAGGGACTGCAGGTGTAAGGGGTGGGGCGTATCCCCCACTTGCTCTGGCCCATAGCCCCACAAACCCCTTATCCACTTCTGGGCGGGAGCTCCAGGGGTCCCCACTGCTTGGCAGCAGATGGGAACTGTGGGGTACCCCCACAGTGGCTTGGAGCGCCTAACCATTGTGGGCAGTGAGGGTATTGTCACTTTAACTTTTAGGCATCCCTCCACCACAGACCCCGCACTGCCCCAACACATACATACCTCCCTCACCCTCCCACTGCCCAGCGCCCCTCCACAATCCCCCCACTACCCAGAGCCTCTCCACGACCCCCCAGAGACCTGCTCTGCCCCCCGACTGCACTCACCAGCCCCACTAGGAGGTGACTGTGTCTGCTGGGCTGAGTGAGGAGTGATCCAGCAGAGCTGCATGGCTGTCTCTCGCTCAGCCAACTCTGGCCCCACCCATGCTGGGACCTGGGAGTGATAAAAATTTAATTTTTAGGCATCCCTAGTTATGTGCCTACTGAGCCTAATGGGAAATCTAGCCCTGCTCATGTGCCCATTCTTCTCTATGGGCTGGGCTCCCCAGTGTCATAAACAGATAGCTAAGGATTAATGTTCTTTTACCTGTAAAGGGTTAACAAAGGGAACCAAACACCTGACCAGAGGACCAATCAGGAAACAAGACTTTTTCAAATCTGGGTGGAGGGAAGTTTTGGGTGTGAGTCCTTTGCTCTTGGTCTGTTCTCTTTCTGGGCTCTGAGAGTGACCCCGGGAATCTCCATGCTTTCTAATCTTCTGTTTCCAAGTTGTAAGTACAAGGATAGTAAGACAATAGGTTTATATTGGGTTTTTTTGTATTTACATGTGTGTAGTTGCTGGAATGTGTTAAATTGTATTCTTTTTGGATAAGGCTGTTTATTCATTTTTGTCCTTTAAGCAATTGACCCTGTATATTGTCACCTTGATACAGAGACCATTTTATGTCTTTTTCTTTCTTTTTATATAAAGCTTTCTTTTTAAGACCTGTTTAAGTGTTTTTCACTGGTTAAGGCTAAGAAACGAAGGGAGGGGGAACATCTCTTTGTGTTAGAGTTACAAAGCCTGACTTTGCATACCCTCTGGGTGAGGGGAGAGAGAGATTTGATCTCTCCGTACTTGTGTTTCAAGGACTTGAAGCAGGGAGTATCCTAGGGTCCCCAGGGCGGGGAAATCTGGGAGGAGGTAAAGAGGGGGAAGGGAAATGGTTTATTCCCCTTTGTTGTGAGACTCAAGGAATCTGGGTCTTGGGGTCCCCTGGGAAGGTTTGGGGGGACCAGAGGGTATCAGGCCCTAAAATTCCTGATTGGTGGCAGCGCTATCAGATCTAAGCTGGTAATTAAGCTTTGGAGGTTTCATGCTAGCTTCTCATGTTCTGAACTCTAAGGTTCAGATCTGAGTAGGACAGTTATGACACCCAGCTAGACTACTTCTCTCATGATGCACCATGGCCAGGATGCAACAGCCTCCTGCCACCATGAGGAGAGACCATGGTGCATCATGAGTCAGGCAGTCAGACTGGGGAACTCAGCTCATAGTGGGAGCGTGTGGCAGCCAAACTACAACTCCTATGCAGGGACAGCTTCAAGCACCAGCACGCCAAGCGTGTGCCTAGGGCAGCAAGCCATGGGGGGCGCTCTGCTGGTTGCCACAAGGGCAGCAGGCAGGCTGCCTTCGGCAGCCTGCCTGCGGAGGGTCCGCTGGTCCCACAGCTTCAGTGGCCCTACCACAGACTGCCGCCAAATCTGCGGGACCTGGGACCTCCCGCAGGCAAGCCACCAAAGGCAGCCTGCCTGCCATGCTTGGGGCAGCAAAATACCTAGAGTCGCCCCTGCTCCTATGGCAGCATTTCTGAACCAAAATGTTTTGGGTTTTGATTTTTCATGGGAAATTCAAAACTTTTCAGCAGCAAAAACCCATTTTCAGACCAGCTTTAGTCTGGAGTCCTCACCTCACTCTAAGCCATGGAAGGAGCTTTTCACTGGAGCTGGCACTGCCCTTATCTAGTGTAATGGGGTACAGCACAAACCACTCACTGCACCTCAGACCCTCAAGCATCTGGGCCAGCCTCCGTCACAGCAGAGAACTGTTTGTTCAGTCAGTCTTTGGCTTACTCAGGCCAGGTCTCTGCTAGGAGTCCATGGTCGGTATAGCTGCACCAGTGTACTGTACAGGCAAAGCACATCTCATGTGGTTGCAGCTTATACTGGCAAAATTGTGCTTTGTCCATTATCGCTTATTCCACTCCTTGTTCCCTGAGTAAAATAAGCTTTCCTGGCAAAACTCTTAGTCTCAAATCAAGGTTGGATGTTTTTCTGAAAGATTTGCTCTGGGGATTATTTTGGGGACAGTCTATGGCCTGTGCCATCCAGGAGGCCAGACTGGATGGTCGCAGTGGTCCCTTCTGCCCATGGAATCTGTGGATTTATGAAAGTTCCCTTCTCCATGTTCAGTCGACTCACAGTCCTTCCCTTGCCATACCCCTGACAAGGGTCACTGCCTTCCCCAAAGGAGGATCCGACTCTCACAGCTTCACAAGCAGAGCTTTATCTGTGGGGAAAGCCAGGGAAACTCCTCTCTGAGCTATCTCTTAACATGAAGTAACTTCCCAGCCTGGGTAACCATCGTCGCTGCCCCACAGTACCCTGCATTCCACAGCCATCTGGGTTCTATTCAGTAAGAAGCCTCGACTTTCCCCATCCCTCTTACTGTTCCTGGCCTAGGATTCTGGCAGGGGTAGGAGGAGAGTGATGTTTTACAGGGCAACATGAAGTGTTTGTTTGCAGCTGGAGTGAACAGGGAGGAGGCGGGAGGGAGCACAAAGGCTGAGAAGCACGAGAATTCTCCAGGCTCACCGACTTGCTTCCTCCTCTGTAGATCGCTGCGTGGACTTTCTGAATCACTCTAACATGGAGAACTGGACAGCACCTGCTAATGCCACCTCCCCCATTACTGAGTTCTCGGAGTACGTACCCCAGTTTCAGACTCTTTTCTTCTCGAGAGGTCACTGCAGTGTGTGAATACTCCAAATGGAGTCTCTGAAAGGCCATATCTCGGAGCCCAGGACTGTGGCACATCGCACATTATGGGGCATATGAGCACATGCCCTGCACATGCAAACTTGCATACTGACGGGGCACACTAACTGACAGAAATCCATGGGGCACATGGGCACTCTCAAGACACAAGCTGTCTCACCCCATGCACCACAGAGCCCCAGAGGTTGGACATTGACCCTTACTGAGAACACATGCATGTACGCACACAGACACTTCTTTCTGACATGGCAGATGCACTCAGCACCCGCAGGCTGTGGATACACAGGGCCTGAACACATGTTGGCAGGGCTACCCTGCAGACACCTAGCGGGCACGCATGTACGCACACCAAGTGTGATGATCTATCTAGAGCAGGAGGCCAGGTGGGAGGGGGCTGGAAGAGATTCTGCAAAGATGCTCTGCGGTGAAGCAGGAAGAGACAAAGTAGCTTTTCCCCTTATTCTAATTCAGTTCCTTGTTCAGTGTTAGAGGAAAGCAACTTTTTCTGTGATTCTTTACTGCTGGGCACCTATGCACCCCATGAAAACACCCAGAAGGCAAACAGCAGTGCTAACACGAGTAATGCTGCAGAATACACTGTAGGGAATCGTCCAGTACCGGCCCTTAGGGGGCTTGAACAATATGGGAGTTGTAATTCTAAGGACTGGCACTCACAACCGTGCCCCCTCCCAATCTAGGGAAGTGACAGGAAGCAAGTGGGAATCAGGGGCTCAATCACAATAGCATGTTTTCATCCATTGCTTTCAAAGTGCTTTGCAAAGGTGATCAGTATCCATTATCCCACTCAGCCTACCTGGGTATGTCTACACAGCAACTAGACACTCACGGCTGGCCTGTGCCAGGAGACTCGGGCTTGCGGGTCTGTTTCATTGCTGTGTAGAAGCCAGGCTCCAGCCCAAGCCTGGACGTCTAGAACCGTTCCGGGTGGGAGGGTCCCTGATTCTGGGCTCCAGCCCAAGCTCAGGAATCTACATTGCAATGAAAAAGCCCCACAGCCCACCCGCCACGAGCCTGACTCAGCTGGCACAGGCCAGCTGTGGGTTTTTCTTTGCTGTGTCTCAGCTTCCCCATTGGTGAAGTGACTTATAGAATGCCACAGGATGAGTCAGAGGAAGAGCTGTGTCAGGCTCCCATTCCCTGGGCCCATCCACCAATAGCTACCAAAACCATTGTGATTTCAGTACAACATTGCTGGCTACAAGGGAGCCCCTAGAGTTCTGGGGGGAGGTTTGGCCGGGAGGACATAGAGTTGTCATAGATATTAGGCTGCAGGCTCACATGGTCCCTGTTACACTAAGTCTACACTATGAATGTGAGTGTGTGATCCCAGCTCTTGTAAATATACTGATGCCAGCTCTCATCTGAGCTAGCATGCTTAAAAGAGTAGAAATAGCAGTGTAGCCATGGTAGTATGGGCACAGACAGCACCGTGCTGGATGCCCTGAGTACAATCCCTCCTAAACTCCATGGCCACGTAGTGGGGGCTGCTAGCACAAGCCACGTCTGCCCATGCTACCATGACTACACTGCTATTGTCAGTATGCTAACTCAGGTGAGGGGGAGGGCGAGTATGGCTGGGTGAAGTGGGAATCACCCCCTCCCTCCCCTACTCATCATGTAGACCTAGCCTTAGGGAGCACTGGGTGCTGAAGGGAACCTGTAGGGATGAATGAGGGCCATAACCATAACAGTTCCCGGAGAGAGCCATAGAACATGGGGTGGTTGGAGGAAACAAAGTAGCCAGCAGGTGATTAGAAGCTTTTGATGCTACCGGGAGGGCTGTAGTGGCAGCTGCTGATGGAGTGTGGCCTGTGAGGCAGCCAAAGGGATGGCAGTGATGTGAGATCGGGAGTGACTGTGCTGTGAATGATTGGGGGCTGCAGTGGGGATATTGAGGGCTTTGGGAGAGTTGGAGAGCCCAGACTGATTAAAGGGTGAGGTGGAACTGCAGGGGCCAGGCTGTGAGGGGATCCCAGAGACATCTAAGGCATTATGGTGACCAAGAAGACAGTATTGCTGTCAGGACTAGGGTGACTGGAAGCAGGAGTGATGGGGGAGATTGAGCAGCTGTGCTATGGGATGTGTATGAAAACTCTGTGCGAGGGGCGGCTGGAAGAGTCAAGTCTGGGATGTTAACCTCTCTCACCTCCTGCACTGTCAGGAAGCGAGTCCTGGGACTCACAGACGGTATTCACAATCTGGGCACTGTGCGCTGGGAGCTGGCTCTCTGCCTCCTGTTCGCCTGGGTCATCTGCTACTTCTGCATCTGGAAAGGAGTCAAGTCCACAGGCAAAGTAAGAGCAAACTCTGCATCCTTAGTCCCTAAACCTCCTCCTAGCTGCCATTATATCTCTTTTCCACCTTCTTAGCCTTCTCCATGCTACAGAGAGAGGAGAAGAAGAAAGGAGGCAGGGAACACACAAGACATAGGGCTGTACTCAGATTGGCATGGGTGGGTGCAACTGCATTGAAGTCACAGCTGCTTACGCTGGGTCTGAATTTAGTCCATTATGAGAAGAGCAAAGAAAGTCAATCAGAGGGGAGACAAGGAAAAGATCTTAGAGGAAATGGTGAAGCCCTAGACCAGCATGGCCCACTGTAATAGGGAAACCTTGTGAAAAACACTGCTTCACCATTAGCAACACACAATCATCCAGTTGCTGATGCACAGTCCCCAAGTGGTCTGGTGACTTTTGCAACATTGGCCTGTTTTAGTGTCAAATCTCCAGTCACCAATAATAATTAAACACCAGAGCTGAGTGATTATCCCACTAGAAATAATCTCCTTAGGGGGTTCATCGCGGTTACCTCCCACTTCCTCATTATTTGTAATTGCTCAGTTTGGCGGTTTTCTGTCTTTTTTCTTTAACCCAATGGATTGCTCACAAACAGGGCGCTGCTGTGAGCCTTCTACACTCAATACTGAAAATGTGAGCTGGGCTGGCTGGTTGTGATTGCATAAGTCACATGTTACTGTTTCTATTCCTGGATTGGATGAGCATAACATTTCACATAGGAGGCTTAAAGAAGCCACTCAGGCTTCAGTGGTGCAGGGCTGGAGTATAACCCACCCTAGCTGCTGCTTGGGGGTGTTATACAACTCAGGGTTAGTCTTGCACATTTCTTGAGGACCTGTGACAATTGCTGAGGGGTGAGTGGCCAGTTTCTTCAATCCCCTTCTTCCATAAAAGATGTTTCCCACGATTTGCTCTCTCTCCATCCATGAAGCTCCCATCACTTTGTAGTTAACAGGAAGTCAACTCTTGACTGAAAGTTAATTTTTAATAGTCAATATTTAAAGGCCCGGTACCACATACCAGATCTGGGAGAATAATTCATATGAAAAGTCTGAATGAGTAGTTTTTTAAAACCAGTTCACTTTGGCCACATTTGTGTTCCTTTTGTGTTCACTATCCTCATAGTTCAAATAAATCTGGTTTACTAGCATAAATGTTCAAAAAAGTGAATTTCAGAGACAAATTTTAGTGCCAGAAGTGCTTGTGTGCTCCTCCAATCAGGGAACAGAAACAGCACCATCTGACTTATTTGACCAATCACAATACATTTAGTTTCCCACACAAAAGAGAGGACAGGAGAGCTTTACAAAAACTGTGGTCAAGGCTTTCAAAAATACATCAAGATTTTTGGAGCTCTCAGATTCAAGTTGAGATGCCTTAAAGAGGCTGAATTTTTCAGTGTGTTGAGCAATCACTCTTTGAAAATCAGGCCTCTGCCGGGTGTCTCAAATTGCTACCTTGCCTCCCTCAAATTCACTGCTCACTTTTGGAAATGTTGGTCATGAACAGAAATATTTTTGTGACCTTTAATTAGAATTCAGTGAAAGCAGAGGCTTTGGGGATTTAAAGACTCAGTTGTTAATAATAGAGGATTTGCTTTGGATGTATAATCTATAGGGTGACAACATTTCCTTTTTATCCTTCTCTCTGCTTCCAGGTTGTTTACTTCACTGCCACATTTCCCTGCTTGATGCTTTTTGTCTTGCTGATTAGAGGGGTCACCCTCTGCTGCTGAGGGGATCACGTTCTACCTGAAGCCAGACATTTCCAGGCTTGCAGACCCACAAGTGAGTGAATACAGCCTGATACTGTGAGGAGTGGAGAGACTCCAACAAAGTGGTGACCGGAAAAGCAGAGGTTCAGCACCTTGCAGGATCAGGCCTTAATTGACTGTTATCTAAATCAGGTTGGACTTCCCTCCCCTAAGAGACCGACAAAATACTGAGGCCTCTTTAAAAGGGTTGATGGGGGAATCTCAGCCCAGCACAAATATAGCCTTTTTTGTCAGTGTATTTTAAACATATGGATGTGTTAGGTCATTGCCATTTAGGGGCTTGGCAAATGCAGAAGCATCTATTAAATATTCAGTGTATGATAGATGGTTTTGTTGAGCCTTAAGTGAAATGATGATGAACAAAAGGAGAAAAAGCCTCTCTCTTCATGCTCTCTGGCCCAGCTTGAGCTTTTCTTGGAAGAGGCTGGATCTTCCTCAGGGAGACGAGTTTCCTAGTATAAGACAAACTGTAGTAGGTGTGTAAGTAACTATTGGAGCTACAAATGGCCAGTTTTTATAAACAGGAGCCCCTTTATTCTGAGATTTGGCATTTCTGGAATTTGCTGTAAAAGCAGCACCTTCTTACAGAATTGTACTCCAAAATCTTAGCTTTAATTTAAAAAACATTGTTTCTAGCCCTTATCTGTATGAGGGGTAAAAGCTTTGCACTGTGTAACTTGCATTCAGTGTTAGTTCCCTGAGTTTGCAGATCTCCAAACTATTGTTCCATGCATCCCAATAGGGTGTTAATTCTGAGACCTAACGAAGAGTATTTAAATGTTAATTATTTCACTGCTGATTATTGTAGCAGAAGCAATCAGCTAATGTGCTTTTCCCACAATCTCAAACTGTCTCCCACATCTTCCTGGATGGCGAAAGGCCCAACTGCTCCCTACCCAGCTGCTAACACCTCCAGCTTCCCTCAATGACTTTCAGATACAGTTACGTTTTGTCAACACAAAAATTGGTGATATGTTGAAAACATGGAGACAGCTTAAGTTAAATGGAATTTTAATATGAAAATAAACAACACGGGCTGAGTGTTTTATTTGTGTTCATTCATTAAAAACCTCCATTTTCTAATCTAAATGAAGTTGATATGGAATTTCTGGTCTGCCACGTGGGAGAAATGCAGGAGCCAGACATCTTGCTGCGGAATTTGAGTCCAGTTTGCTGTGGAGAAGTTTGGACCTTGATTATAATGTGGGGGGTGGGGGAGAAGAGAAGCAGGGGTGAATCTGGGTGAATCTGTAGGTCTGGATCCATGAGGGATCTCAGTTAATCCAAACAGCAGTGGCTGGCTGCATGTATTTGAAGGCCTGCCAATTTGCAGCCACTTGGAAGCCTGCTGGGCACCATTTAGGGGACAGCAAGGATAGTGGACAAGGTGTTCCTTCCTGGCTGTTAACTTGCTACTAATATCCTTCCCTGGCTGTGTGGAAGATTTAGAGCACTGCAGCCCATCTCTTGTGGCTCTGTATACTAGCATTCTAGCATCACTATCCACCACAGTGGAGGAGGAGCCAGTGGCTGAAGGCTGAAATAAACAACAAACTCTGCTGCTCTCAATGGGTGCCGGGATGAGTTAATGAAAACCACGGTGATGATGAGATACTATGAACCCAACATCTCCTGGCTGTTCCCGTTGTCCTGATCTTCCTCCATCCTCATGTGTAGGGAATATGAGGCTGCGTGGTGTCATATAGAGGTTTTATTGGCACTTGTTTTGGATGGCTTTGTGAGATACTCATAGTTTTTTCACTACCAAGTGGCTACGTGATCTCCAACCTGTGCTGGTACAGTCTTTATACCATGCCAGATCCCCATGCACCCTCCTTTTTCATGGTGGAATCTTCACTCCAGTCCCCCAAGTTGGGACAATCAATCCAAAGACATGTCACACCCTGTATGGATTCTTCCCTTCTCTGCCTGATGTGGATTTCTCCATGACTGACAAGCTGCCGCCCCAAAGTGTGTGTACCCTGACAGGACTTTACCATTTATTTCCTTAGCCATGGCTGGAAATCACTGTCCTTTTCTGTTCTAGGTGTGGATGGATGCAGGCACTCAGATCTTCTTCTCTTATGCTATCTGCCAGGGGTGCCTGACAGCTTTGGGCAGCTACAACAAGTACAATAACAACTGTTACAGGTAGGAGCAGCCTGGGCCTCTCTCTCTTTCTCACATCCGGCTGAGGGCCGTGTGGGCAGGTGAGCAGAATGTAGTTGGAGCTGTGGCACTCACTGCTTCGAAATCACACGTGGGGCCCATGTCATTTTATCCTATGCTCTTGGCAGCTCTTACAAGCTAAGCAGGGCTCAGCGACTGGGTAGGAGACTACCCCGGAAAACCCAGGGGCTACAAGAAATGCCCTTAGTGGCTCTGCTGGTGGCACTCTGCCACCTGGACAGGGAGAGGGGGCATGGGACTCCTGGAAGTGCCACTGTTGAGTTGATGTGGGTATTGTAAATGTTACCTGATATGGAAATAAGATTTAGTAATGCATGTGGCCAAATTCAGTTCAGTTACCTAGGTCTGATCTCAGGGGAATTAGCCAGATTCACAGTGATCTAAAGAAGAGGAGAATCTGCCCCATGGCATCAAATGCCTTATTAAAATCCCAGCCCCTTTAGTGCGCCCTGCGTGTGTTTTAATTCAATCCGAACGGACAACAGAAAGGTTTGTCTGGCATGACAGGTTCTTTTTCATCCAGTGCTTATTGCTTCTAGTTCTCTTTTCCTCTCAGGCCTGATCCCCAGCCCATTCAAGTCAATGGGAGTCTTTCGATTGGTTTCAGAGTGCTTTGGATCAGGTCCCTTGTGATTTAAGATCCTTTTTCTCTCAATATTTGTTCTATTGCTCTACCCTCATATGATGATTCCTGTTGCCCCTTGTTGTGCCAAGTCCCTAGTGCCTTCACTGAGGCATCCTGCTTACAATATATGGCTGCAGCCCCTAGTCATTTTTATTGCCAAATATAATCGTATAGTTCTTGTGGTGCCGGGTTCAAGGCCGTAGGCTGCCGAGTTTTGTTTTGGGCTGATGGCCTCTGTAGGAGTCTCAGGCTAGTGTTAGTGTAAGCAAGTGCATGGATTCATGTCCCATTCAGAAAGCTGAGCATAAAGCAATTGCCCAGAGTGGTAAATTTGCAGAGGAAAATAATGTTCGCGCTCGCTCTCTCTCTTTGGTTCTGCCCCAACAGGGACTGCTTCATGCTATGTTTCCTGAATAGTGCCACCAGCTTTGTGGCCGGCTTTGCTATCTTCTCTGTGCTGGGCTTCATGGCACAAGAACAGGGTGTGCCCATTTCAGAAGTGGGTGAGTCAGGTAGGTGCTTTCTAAATGTGGTAGGGCCAAAAAGAAAACTTAAAGCATGGGTGGACTTTTTAGGAACTGACACCTTTGAATATGAAGCCAGCCCATGAGGTTAGCAGAGCTGCTACCTTGAACCAATCCTACATCCTCTGTAATTGCTTGTCTTCCCAGTCCAGTTGCCCAGAACAGCCTCTGCCTATTCTGTTGACTCAGAGGCCCTGTCGTCCAGAACCTGCTATCAGGATTCTCTGCTATCCTGATGTACTTAGTGCCACTGTCCAGAAGCAGAGCTGCATTCCCCCTTGTTTTGAAATCCCTGATTCTTCTTTCCAAAACCAGCTGCTCAGCTCATGTCAGCAGTTATTATCCTGTGTCAGTGACCATTGCACAATACATTCTGGGAAAGCGAGGTCTTGGCAGGCTAAGTTTTTTGAACAGTACATCAAACTGGTCTCTGTGTTGCTGGGTTGTGTTGGGGAAACCTCATCCTTACTCAGCTCTCTGACTGGCAGGTGCTGGCCTACCATTCACTGCATATCCAAAGGCTGTAACGGTGTGTCTCAGGTCTGGTCCTGCCTATTCTTCCTTATGCTGATCTTCCTGGGACTGGACAGCCAGGTACAGTAAATAACGCTCCTCTTTCCCTCAAACTCCAAGGTGTCTGTCACATGTTTGAGAGCCTCATGTAGATCATAACTCGTGGGTGGGAACAGGGGCAGCTCTAGGCAGCAGCAAAACAAGTAGGTGCTTGGGGAGGCAAATTACCAGGGGCATCATAACAGTGGGGCCCCAGCTCTGACCTGAAGCAGTGTCCTGGACTGGATCCTGACCGCCCTGTTGCTCTCTGACTGGGTGCCACTGGGGCTGTGCGGAGGGGTAGGGTGAGCCAGCTCGGGGGGGAGTGTGTCCCTGCTGCTCTCCTACGGGCAGCGGCCAGCCCCCCTCAGGCAGGAGCCAGTAGTGCAGCCCTGCCCCGCGGAGCACAGGGGGTGGCGGCAGAACGTGGCGGTGGGGGAGCCGCTCCTCCAGCACCAGCTGCGGGCTCCTCCTAGGCTTGTCCCCACCTCCACCTCCACTGCCACCTCCTCCTCCTCCTCCCTGCATCACCTCCTGCCCAGGGAGGGGAGTGGAGTGGCAGTCCGGGCTGAGCCAAGCTCGTGCCGCTGCTCAGGCCAAGCCCACAGCCGGCTCGTGGGGGTCCCAGGGAGCGGGAGGCACAGGCATGCTGCCATGCCGTCACCAGCCACTGGCTGCTCTGACCCGGGCCCCATCAGCTGAACCCTGCAGCCGCCTCAGCTCGCTCCTCGTGAGAGCTACAGGCCATGTCCCCCGGCCAGCTGGCTCTGTTCCCAGCCACGCTGCAGGGTGACCGCCCAGGACTCTGGAGTGTTGCTGAGGCTGGCCCAAGCCAGGCTTCCCGGGGTTGGCTGCCCCTCCAGCCACGGGGGCCCTAGGCCAGTGTGGAAGCCTGGCCGCAGGTCTGCTCTCAGAGCCTCCTCCCCTCCCCGCGCTGCATAGTAAGACATGGGACTGTGGGCGAGGCTGCTACAGCCATTTCAGACTGGGATTGGTGCCGGGGGAGCGGAGGTGATTGTGCCGTGGCTGGAGGGACCAGGCAGCCCCCACCCCCACCCCCACACACCTGCTGCTTGCTCCTGCTGGCACTGGCACAGGGCTGTGACGCCCAGGTCCAGAGGGCAGCGCCAAGCCCCCGAGCGTGCTCGAGGGGAAGGACAGACAGGAGGCAGAGCTGTTCAGTGTCTCCCACGCAGCTCCGGGCCCCTCTGGGGCTACTCGGCAGTGACAGCCAGGCTGCATAGCCCGCCAGCAGCATGGCTTGATCTGACCCGCACGGACCACATGGGGTCGGTGCTGACTTCCTGCCTATGCCAAGGCCTCCGACACAGGGGCAGCCCTAACTCTGCCCAGGCAAACACAGCCCAGCTCACTCCATGGCTGGCCTAGTGAGTAAATGAGTACACTAGTAGGAAATTGTTTTATTTCACTAACTACAAATTCTCTGTTTTCATCTTTTTTTAAATTTTAAACCATCAAAAACAAAACAAAAAAAAGTTGCAAAGTGTAAACGTGTAAAAGCCAAAAAAGGGTGGGGAAGGGGGCAGCCAATTTTTTTTTTGCTTGAGGTGGCAAAGAAGCTAGAGCTGGCTCTGGGTGGGAAACGGTGATGTGTGTCTCAGCCATCTGGAACACCTGTCACACATCCATGTTACTACTTCAGAATGATAATACTTAGAGCTGGCCAGTACATCCCAGCAGCCAGCTGGTGTTAGGTGTTACTCCTTAACAGTGACCTGAAACACCTGTACTTTCCAGCATAAGTCTCTGACAATCCAGTGACAATCAGCAGCCACACTTCTTTGTCCTTCCCACCAAGTCAGCCCTTAGGGGCTAGTAGTCATCCCTCATGAACCAGGCACTTTGACACAAAATGTGTAGTAATCTCCTCTAAGTTCACTAGGACTCCCTTTGTATTGTGACAAGCCCCATATGTAACTGTAGTTTGGTGGCAGCTCTGACTGTACTACGAGTGTTCTTGATTCCAAGTGTGACTTGTGACCCTCACTGTTTCCTGGCTCCAGAGTAGCTGCTTCCTGGCAGTAACTTCTTTTATACCACAGTGGTTCCTTGTGACACACAATTTATTTCTTGATAATCCTTTGTGGTGAGGTCAGGGCCGGCTTTAGGAAGTGCGGGGCCCAATTTGAACAGTTTTGACGGGATCCCGGCAGGGAAGAAAAAAAAAAAAAGTAAAAAAAACACATGGGGCTTGTACTCACTGGGCAGTGCTCCAAGTCTTTGGTGGCACTTTGGCAGCAGGTCCTTCACTCGCTCCAGATCTTCGGCGGCACTGAAGGACCTGCCGGCGAAGACCCAGAACAAATGAAGGACCCACCGCTGAAGTGCTGCCAAAGACCGGGAGCGCTGCTAGGTGAGTAAAAATTAAAAAGGCGCCTCTAGCCAGGGAAGAGATTCTCACTGGGGTTGGGGCCCTCTTAGGGGCGGGACCCGCTTCGGGGGAATTGGCGGAATTGGCCTAAAGCCAGCCTTGGATGAGATGCAATTCCCTTATTGTCTCCATGTTTCTTGTGTCATTTCTGTTGTACCTGAACATCCTCCCTACTCTAGGTGCAAGGCTTGTGATAATCTCACTCAGTTCCAGATGTGGTTCCAGTCACTCCTCCAGCGTGCTCAATTCTTGTTGTTGCACTAGTGGTAACGCCACTTCCTTTGGGACTCGGATGCAGCTACACCTCCCTGTTTCCAGGCAGTTCATGATTCAGGTGTAGGAAAAAGAGGAGAGGGACTGAGTGGAAGAATGGAATTGGGAAAGAGGATGGGTAGGAAAAGAGAGACATTAGGTCTTTGGTTTCTTGACATGAATTCTTCTGCAGTTCGTCTGCTTTGAGAGCCTAGTGACGACCATTGTCGACATGTACCCAAAAGTTCTCCAGAGGAAAGGGCACCGGGAGCTGCTGACCCTGGTCATTGCAGTCATATGCTACCTGCTTGGGCTGATGCTAGTCACTGAGGTAAGAAGGGAAGTACATGGTGGGGGAGAGGGATATAGACTCATTTGGAGCAGTATTATCTGCAGCAAGTTTGTATCTCACACTGTTAGCTATTCTCTCTCTCTTTAGCTTAGTTTATTAGCTGCTGCATATCAGAACCAGTAGTTCTTTCTTATATAGTGCCAGGTGAGTTGTTGTCATACTGTATAGCTGAGCCTTCCTCTGGGGTATGCCTCAGAGAGAACCTAGCACAGGAGCCAGCAACCTTTCAGCAGTGGTGTGCTGAGTCTACATTTATTCACTGTAACTTGAGGTTTTGCAGGCCAGTGATACAATTTAATGTTTTTAGAAGGTCTTGTTCTATAATATACAGCTAAACTATTGTTGTATGTAAGGTAAATAAGATTTTTAAAATGTTTAAGAAGCTTCATTTAAAATTAAGTTAAAATGCAGAGCCCCCCATACCGGTGGCCGGGACCCAGGCAGTTTGAGTGCCACTGAAAA
Organism: Gopherus evgoodei; assembly: GCF_007399415.2. NCBI lineage: Eukaryota > Metazoa > Chordata > Testudines > Testudinidae > Gopherus > Gopherus evgoodei. The sequence goes on along the minus strand of NC_044322.1, from coordinate 253,558,091 downwards.
TCAGCTCTCGTGCTGCCTTTGGCACATGTGCCCTAGGTTGCCTACTCCTGAACCTAGCACCAGGGAAGGGCCACCTGAAAGGAACTTTCTGTCCAAACTCCAGTCTTGATGGCTCTCAGGTCAAAAGTAGAGGAGCTACACATGAGATGTGAATGCAGCCAGTCTTTGCCATGGTGAAGGCCTTCCAAGGGAAGGCACAGTTGGCTGCCTGTCATCTGTGGAAAACAGGACTGGGGGTATGAAGGCTGTTGATAGCAGGTCCTAGACTAAGTTAGACCAGTGGCTTTCAACTTTTCCAGTCTACTGTACCCTTTTCAGGAGTCTGATTTGTCTTGTGTACCCCCAAGTTTCACCTCACTTAAAAACAACTTGCTTACAAAATCAGACATAAAATTACACAAGTGTCGCAGCATGCTGTTACTGAAAAAATGGCTTATGTTCTTATTTTTACCATGTAATTATAAAATAAATTAATGAGAATATAAATATCGTACTTACATTTCAGTGTGTAGTATATAGGACAATATAAACAAGTAATTGTCTGTATGAAATTTTAATTTGTACTGACTTCGCTAGTGCTTTTTATGTAGCCTGTTGTAAAACTAGGCAAATATCGAGATGAGTTGATGCACCCCATGGAAAACCTTGGAGTATCCCAGAGGTTCATGTACCCCTGATTGAGAATGACTGATTTAGAGGAAAGAAGTCATTGATAGCTGCTCCCCACACTCTGGAGACAGCAGGATCTTGCTATCTGATACAACCCTTAACCTCTCTTAGTTGGCATTCCTGCAGTCATCTGAAAAGTCAGAGGTCCTTGCTCAGATTTTACTTGGGAGAATTCCCACAGAAGGCAATAGGAGCTTTGCCTGAGTAAGAACTGGGTGAAAACTGCATTAGGACTTCAGGACCTATCTAACATCCCTGGGGCTTTTATACATTGCCCATCATCTGCGGGATAATCTAAACACTGCACAAATCTGGCTGAGTGTTTGGTGGGATTAATAGGAAAGTTTTTCTTCTGTCTCAGGGCCATTCAAGGGGTTGAATAATTTTTCAATGTATCTGCTCCACTTTTTTCTTTTCTTGGAGGTGCTATTGTCTTATCAAGACAAGTTGTGAGAACACAAGAGAGAGTCAGATTGTACAAATAGCTCTCCTGAGAGTAGAACAAATGCTCAGTCCATTGTACTGTCATTGCACAACAGAGAGTCAAAGACCGTTGCCCCCCTAGGGCTTCCAACTATGCTTGGGACCCTTGCAACATGTAGAGATGGGCTTGATCTAGAAACCCAGCATCTAAACATACTGAACTTCAGGGTAGTTCACACCTGGATCTAAACTTTACGGCTTATGCTCAAAGCTCAACATAGCCAAGGACCACATTCAGAAACAATGCTAGAAACTTGCTAGGGAGAATGGTCTATAGCAGCGTTTAAAAAAACCCAAATCCCTGGTCGCTGTGGACCCTCACAATCATTTCATAGCATGATTTCAAATATCATCCTGGCCCCATGCCTGACAATCATTTTAGTGCAAGTTGGTACCTAGTATAATTTCCTAGTGTGGACAGGCCTAGAGAGAGATCCCTCCTCCTATGCCACTTGGCTCTGTGTGCAGTTCCCCCCTCCCTCAGCCTTGTTTTTGTATTTGTCCAAATTCCAGCTGAGCCATTTTCTCTTGCACATACCCTTTTGCTGAGCCCTCCATGTCTCCCCTTTCTCTGCTTGACACAGGGTGGAATGTACATCTTCCAGCTGTTTGATTATTATGCTGCCAGTGGTACATGCCTACTGTTCCTGGCCATCTTTGAAGCCATCTGTGTTGGCTGGGTATATGGTAAGTGGAACACAAGGACCCAGGCTGCTATGGGAGAGATGGGAATAGCCATGTCAGCCCCAGGGAAAAGCATGAGTGCCTGTGCTACTGATTTAATCTGTTCACCCACGGGATTCCTCAGTCCCCATACACTGTGTGGGAATGATTCTTATCTCTGCTTTGAAAGGGATTTTCCCAGGAACAGAAGTGAATTCAGTGTTCCTGCTCATTCAGGCAGAGGTTCTGTCTCCCATGCACTGTGCTGTTCTACCAGTGGACCTCTAGTCCTTTCTGGCTGACACAGACTATGCTCATTTAGAGCAGAAGAGGATTCTCCACATAGGAGTGGCACTGGCTGCCATTTTATGGCTGATCTGTCATGTGATCTCCCTCCATCTTTCTGTTAATTTAATCCTGACAATTTATTTAATCTAAAATTCCATATACATACATGCTGTGAATAAAACTCATTTGCATAGTGTCTGGCCACAGTTACAAATGAAATTAAAGGCTGATCTAGTGGCCAGTGAAATCAATAGCAAGACTCCCAATGACTTCAAGAGGAGCAAGGTTGGACCCCAAAAGCACAAATTTCTTGTGCCTGCTCCCTCTGTGTGTGCATGTGTCTGTGTGAGAGAGATTTATACAAATGCAAAAAACAGAGCATGGATTCATTGCAGGACCACCCAAAATACTGCCTTAGGGCATCACTTCATCTTGTATCTGCTCTGGTTATCTAAAACAGTCCTCATGGTTTCAATCTCAGCTCTGATGCAGCGAGAGGACTGTATGTGAGTGCTCTTCTGGAGCAGTTAATCCTGGTGTGTACGCTGTTGTTTGGAGAATGCTCCCTGCAGCATGTTATTGGGGCATCAGCCTGCAAATCCAGAGCTCTGAAAACTTATCAGTTTATTCTACACTCGATTTTCAGAGCTGGGAAAAAATTACATTAGTGCTTCCCCTTTGGCAAATGCCATCAGTGGGTTTGACGCAGCCTGGTCTGTTTACAGGACTAAAGCTGTGCACCGGAAATCTGAAATCCTTGTAACAATGTCTTGCTGACAGGCAGGAGTAAGCTACCTAGTGGTGGATGGCATCATAATTGCTGGCAATAGGGAAGCTTGGAATGAGTGTTTGTGTTAGTGCCAGTGCCACTGCTGTAATATTTTGCAGTGTAAGCCAGAGAATCAGTGCTGCCAACCCATAGGAAGGGGAAAATCCATTAACTGGCATTAGTCACTTTTTTTTAACTAACTCCCCCATTTTTTTCTACTGACTCTATTTCAACACTCTTAGAAATGAAGCCAGCAAGTGCAAATTAGAGTAAAGCCATTACAATCACAACATGTATTGTCCTGTCCTGACCTATGAGGAAATGTTAAAAAAAAACAGAACAAAACTGGGCATGTTTAGTCTTGAGAACAGAAGATGGGGGAAGGATGAGAAGTCTTCAAATATATTAAGGGCTGTTCTAAAGAAGTTGAGGATCAATTGTTCTCCAGGTCCACTGAAGGTCGGACAAGACATAATTGGCTTAATGTAAAATAAGGGAGATTTGGGTTAGATATGAGTAAATACTGTCTAACTATAAATAGTAGTTAAGCACTGGAATAGTCTTCCAAGGGAGGTTGTGGAATCCCTATCACTGGAGGTTAAAAACAGGTTAGATAAACACCTATTAGGGATGGTCTAGGTTCACTTGGTCCTGCCACTGAGCAGGGGCTGAACTTGATGACCTCTTGAAGTCCCTTCCCACCTCACATATCTATGAATAAGCATGCATGCTAACACTCAGCAGGATAGGGGCTCCCAACAGGGCTGGCTTTCTTCTTTGTTCCCAGCTGCTATGTCCCATTACAAACAGCTAAGAGTGCACTGACTTCATTGCTAGTAATTCTTTTCTACATGAGCAATCGGTGAGGTTGTCACCAGGATGTTATATGATCACAGTTGGGAAGGGATGTGGCCTGTGCAATTGTGAACAGGAAGGCGTGATGCTCGAGGCCCTCTGTCTGTAAATGTCGTCCATGCCCTGGCAGTGTTTGAGAAGACCTGCAATAGGGGGAATGAAATCTCATTGCCATAAAATGAATGGAATCCTCCCTCCTAGAATTTAAACACAGCCTCGGTTTTCTTCCACAAGATCACCTGGGGAGCTTCACCTTTAGGATGCATCCCTCAAACAGACCTTTTCCTGGTGGAGATACAGAGTCACACAGGGATTGGGCCCCAGATCCATTCCCTTTTTAGTAAGAGGGAGAGAGGAGAGGAGATCCTTTTATGGGAGTGGGCGGCAGGGAAATCACAAGTACCTGTTCAGACCCTGGGTCTGTGTTGGAGCAGACATGAATGTCTGGCTCAGCAAGACAGGTTGCTGGAGTCCTGAGCTGGCAGGGAAAACAAGAATAGAAGTAGTCGTGGCACATAGGGTGGCAGCTCCCAGGGGGGTTCTGTGATCCAACCCATCACAACACACATGTTCTGATGGCTTCTGAATTTGTTTCATCCTCTCAAAAAAGAGATCTAGGTATCGCTATGGTCAGGTCAGTGAAGATGTCTGCTCAGTGTGTGGAACTAGTTGACGATGCGATTGAGGCTGCATTAAGAAAAGAGAATAAAACAGACAACACTGCTGTTTAGTGGATAGCTCAGAGAACTGAGAGTCTGAAGAACTTGGGCCAGATCCTCAACTGGAGCTATGCCAGTGTGCACCAGCTAAGGATGTGGGCCATGGTTTCCATTCTGGGCTTTCTTATTGCTTAGCTGAGCAGATCTTGGACAAGTTACTTAGCCTCTCTGTGCCTCAGCTCACTCCTCGGTAGAATAGGGACAATAATATCTACTTCTGTAAAGTGCTTTGAGATCCTCAAATGCAAGGTTCTATAGGGCTGCAAATGACCATTATGCTACCCTATGAATGGGTTGTATAGTTGAATTCTGCTTTCGGCTTTGGTGAGTTCATCTCAAATTAGAGAAAGAAGGGCAATCAAACTGAGGATGGTAGTTACTGTATGAGTAGACCAATTGCACCTTTTAATCTTTTCTCATAATACAAGAACAAGGGGAGACAGAGAGCAACAAATGTAAAATGGATTGAAGAAAATCTTTTTTTCCCTCATGCACTGTATAATTAACCTGAGGAACTCACCATTGCTAGATAGTCTTGAGAAAACCAAAATTTAATAACTTCAAAAATGGATTAGACACATTTGAACTTTAATAGCATTTGCAGTTCTTATAGGCTAGATAAATCATTATAAGGGCTCTACATCCTGATGCTTCAGGGCATAAACAGATCTCCAGTTGGGTTCAGAAAGAAACTTCCTCTCTGGGTATAGGTTTGCAAAATTAGAGGAACTGTCAATGGGGTTTTTATGTCTTCTAAAACATCCAACATGGGTCTGTCATAGCATTCCTTCTCAGATCTGAACCTTAGAGTTCAGAAAATGAGATACTAGCGCCTGAATCCTCTAAGCTTAATTACCAACTTAGATCTAATAGCACTGCCACCACCCAAAAATATAGTGTTTTGGGGCACTCTGACCTCCCCAACCTTCCCTGGGGACCCCAAGAATCCAGATCCCTTGGGTTCTTAAAACAAGGAGAAATAAACCATTCCCCCCACCTTTCCCCCTCTCAGAATTTCCCTCTCTGGGCTATCCTGAGAGATACTGATCCAACCTCTAAATCACCATACAGAGAAGCATCTCCCTTACCTTCCACAAAGAGGCAAACAGATTCAAGGAAAACAGAGAGAGATTCTCTCTCTCCCACTCCCGTCTCCCCCACCCGTCCTGGTGAGTTATCCCAATCCACTGGAATAAAACAAAGGAGACAAGAAAAAAAATCAATCAGGTTCTCTAAAAAGAAACCTTTTAATAAAAGAAAGGAAAAAGTAAAGAATTATCTCTGTAACTTCAAGATGTAAATATTACAGGGTCCTATAGCTTACAGACACCAGAAAGAGACTTCCCCCCAGTACCAATACAGATCAAAATATTCCCAGCAACTACACATATAAAAGTTAACCAGCCAGATCCACAATTGCAAATAGAGTAAAACAATCAAAAAGCCTAACCCACCTGTTTTTACTTACTATTTGAAAAGAAACTTAGAGAGCCTGTAGTAATGTCTGGTCTCTGTCAGACCCTCTGAGAGAACACCACACAACGGACAAAAAAACACACACAAAAGCTTCCGTCTACCCAAATTTAAAAGTATCTTGTCTTCTGATTAGGTGTCCAGTTCCCTGCTTGTAACCCTTTACAGGTACAAGAGACATTAACCCTTAGCAATCTGTTTATGACAGGGTCACTTGCAGAGGAGATATTAGGATTCATGGACTATTGTTTTGTTCCAGTATGGCAACTCTTAGGATGAGCAGGATAAAAGCAGACACGTCTGTTCCTTCCAGCAAAGATCGCTCTGGGGAAATCTTTAAGGCATTCCTTCCCGTAATGCATATAATCCTTCCAAATCTGTAGTGGGGAGAAAGGGCAACACATGCTGTGCCTCTAGCTTCTTCTTAGCTAGAAAGCAATGGTGACTGGGTGGAACTGATAACTTCTTCAGCCTGAGTACTTTGTCATTTGCTTGTGAAAAGTAGATCATGTTCAAGGGCACGCTGAATCCATTCATGTCAGGTCCCACCGTGTTCCACTACATCATCCACTGCTTGCAATGGGCGTGCTGGAACCACAGAAAATGGTGTTTATCTGGAACACATTTGGAAAAGGAAACATTAATGATACTGCTACTAAATATAATTAGTAGAATATGGATTCCTGTGCAGAGGTGTCTTCTGTGTTCTCCTTGCTATTGTTTGGTATATTTGCTTTTAAAAAAGAGCTCTTTCCCCAGTCATCCAGGATTTCCCTTGCACTTGATCCTGTAGAGAAATCCAGGATGAAAGTTTTTCTTCACGCAATGCACAGTGTGTGGAACTCTTTGCCAGCAGATGTTGAGAAGGCCAAGACTATAACAGAGTTCAAAAAAGAACTAGATAAATTCATGGAGGATAGGTCCATCAATGGCTTTTAGCCAGGATGTGCAGGGATGGTGTCCCTAGACCAGAGGTCTCCAATGTGGCACCTGCTAGGGCATTTATATGTGCCCGCCTCTTGCCCCGCTGGAGACAGAGAACTCCGAGGCTGCAGGCTGCGGACACCGATGTTCTCGGTCCCCGGCAGGCGCAGGGCCGTGGCTTAAGCCGGAGAGAAGCCACAGCTTAAGCCGGAGAGAAGTCACGGTCAGGGACAGAGAACACTGGGGCTGCAGGCTGTGGGCTGCAGGCACCATGTTTTCTGTCCCCAGCAGGCGCGGGGCCCGCCTAGTGCCCAGCAGGGGAGAGAAGCTGGGGCCCCGCACCTGCTGGGGACAGAGAACTCCGGGGCTGCAGGATGCGGGCACCGGTGTTCTCTGTCTCTGACAGGCACAGGACTGTGGCTTCTCTCCAGCTTCTCTGGTGCCGCAGGCTGCGGGCACCATTGTTCTTGGTCCCCGGTAGGCGTCAGGCTGTGGCTTAAGCCGGAGAGAAACTGTGGCCCTGCGCCTGCCGGAGACAGAGAACTCCGGGGCTGCAGGCTTCATTCTATGTTAAAGTAAGAATAAAAAATATATTTGGACCAGCAGTTCAACAATGTTTTACTTTTTAAAAATAAATAACATGAAAACTGGTTATGAGATTTATTTTGTAAAAACTCAATTTTTCTTACAGGTAGATAAAAAAAGAGCAAATTACCCTTTTTATCATATGGATTCATATATTATGTAATATTAAATATGATGATTTTCATATTATTTAATGTACAAATACAAAATAAGCCTTGAAAAATTGTTGGTGCCTGCCACACTCTTCTGAAAACATGAATGTGCTACTGGCCACAAAAAGGTTAGGGACCACTGGCCTAGACTCTGTTTGCCAGAAGCTGGGAATGGGTGATGGGATGGATCCACTTGATGATTACCTGTTCTGTTCATTCCCTCAGAGTCACATGGCATTGGTCACTGTCAGAAGACAGGGTACTGGGCTAGATGGACCTTTGGTCTGACCCAGTATGGCTGTTCTTATGTTATGTTCATGATACTCTATTGACTTCAGCAGATTTACACCAGGGATGAATTTGCCCATGCTGTATTTAACATCACAATATGTTCCTTTGGAAAGATTGTGCAATGTCACACAGACTATTCCATGGGCCTGTTGGAACCTGGAAAGTGATATCAGTAAAGCTGGTCCAAAAAACGCTTTTTCCCCAGTATGGAAAATTTCAGCTTTTCAGAAGAAAAAAGAAACCCACCACACTGAATATTTCTAGCCAAAGTCAGAAATTCAGAAATGCTGCCTCATGGAAGTTTTCTGGTGCCTTATGTCCAAAGTCCTCTAGGGGTAGACAGTGGGCTCCCTGGCCAGACTATATATCCCTTGATATGCCCCCAATCTCCCGTGTTTACTGAGCCACTGCAGTGCATCATGGGAATCACATGGATGTGGTGCACCATGGAAGATGTAATACAGCTGAGGAACCCAGCCACAGAGAATGCGGGCATGACCCTCCACTTCAACTCCCATTAAGCACCATGTCAGCATTTGCAAATTGAATTTTTTTTTATTTCAGCAAAAAGTTTTGATTTCCAAGCTTTCAAATTTTAAACAAAAAAGGTCAAAGTTTTCTATGGAAAATTGACACTTCATGGAAAATTTTGCTTTGTCAAAAACCCAATTTGTCTTAAACATTTTGAGGGAAAATATTGGATTAGCCCTAGATATCAGCTAGGACAATTAAGCTGAAAGCTGCAGATGGATCCATCTGGTTACTAGGGCAGAATATTCTTCAGAGAGCCCCTCCACCCACAGCCACACAATTAATGTAACAGAACTGTCTCTTGTTGACCTACGGAGCACATTACAAAGCCTATGTATACCCACAGGTTTATTCTGGGGGCGGGGGAGGTGTCAGCCAGGTTAGGGAGTTCTTTTAGTCCCAAATTGTTAAGAGTGGGTGCCTAAAGTGAGACACCTAGCCATAGGGGTCATTTCAGAAAAATTCAGGCAGGCAAAATGTGCTTTCCTGATGACCACATCCCAAGGCGAGGGGGAGAGAAGGGGAGGGCAAAAAGAGGAAGACATAATGGAGCATGGGTGAGGGTGAAAACCAAGGTCTAGCAAGGGATGACTGCCCCTCTTGCCCCATAGCAAATAACGCTCCTGCACCTCTCTCTATATTTAGGCATCTAAATAAGTGGCCTGAATTCCAGAAATTCTGAGCACCTGGAGGATCAAATACATCCCTGCTGTATAGAATTACAGCTTCCATTTTTGTAAAGCCTAACTAAACCTGGACTTGGCATGAGTAATTTCTGAAGAACAAAAATTCTCCCCCCGCCCCCTTTACCTCTCTCTTTCTCTGTCCCTTCCTCTGATGGTCAAGGTGCGGACCGTTTCTATAACAACATTGAGGACATGATTGGTTATCGGCAATGGCCGCTGTTTAAGATGTGTTGGCAGGTTGTCACCCCTGATGTTTGCCTGGTAGGTACAAACTATGGTGAGGCATGTTTGTACAGGGATCCTAGAATCTGAGTGAAGAAGAGAATTTGAGAGGGGCACTAGTGTTTCATAGAATTGCTGTGGAGGAGCAGTAGCTTCTCCATAGTTGAAACTGGAATCAATTTCCATTGTAAAGCCTTGTCTTAGGTCTGGAAATTTCATTTAGCCTGAAAATTGGCATATTTATTCTGCAGGCAAAGGAGAATGTATCTGCAAAGCCTGAAGGGAATTGATCAAATCATTTTTGAATTTCAGCCCATTAAAGAATTACCCTTGTTCTGAAATGTTCTCTTCTGTCTACATTTCTATGACTCCTGCTAGTTCAAAAACATCTTGTTTCTGCCCCTTGCTTTCCATAAAGTCAAATCACCTTGAAAATGCACCCACCGACTATGTTTGAAGAAAACAGTTTGTAATTAAGGAAAGATATTAACTATTTTTGTCTCGTGCCCAGTTCTGTTTCCATTGATTTCAGCAGATGGTATGGGCCTAATCCTGCTCCCGTGACCGTCATGACATTTGTTTGCCATTGACCTCAATGGGATCAGGATCAGGCACTATGACCAAAATCTTCAACAGCTTGGATAGGCACAAATAGCTTTTGCAGCTGCCACCTAAGGGCTCCAATGGGAGTTGAAAACAATCAGGGAGTTTTCAGAGCTGCTGCTTGGTCATGCATGAGTTGCTGAGAGCGCAATGGTTTGAGTGCTCTATAGGGCTGGGTGCAGGCTGAGAGAGCATCTTTCAATGAATATTTTCAGAGGGGGCCTTGACTGCCCCAGGGCTGTTCCCAGAGCTGAAAAGTCAGTCCTGTCAGAGGCATGACTAAGTCAGGAATCACCAGAAAAGGTGCCCAAACTGCAGCCCCTGATTGGCTGCTCCAGAGAGCTTACAAATAAGGACCTTCCTCCTACACATACATTGGAGAGAGAGGGAATTTCCTGAAAGTTTAAAGGATCCATGTTGGAGAGGGCAAGGCGAGGTAAGGATCTGGGTAGGGGCTGGAAAGGTGGGGGATAGGAGGTAGAAGAGCACTGAGACTCACATCCTAAAGGTTCAGGGCAGTGGGGGGGTTGGTGAATGGAAAACAGCACAGGGGGAAGGGAAAATTCCAAAATCAAAAAATGTTTCAAAACTCAGTTAAGGCTGGTAAGTAACAGCAGTGTACATACCCATCACAATATTTCCAACCCCCAAACACTTAGGAACAAGTATATAACTAAGTGAGGAGATCACAAATCTTCTACTGCTTATACATCCCTTGTCAGGAACTGTCTCTCACCATCTGTTTCTGACTCACCATGTACCCACCTGCTATTCTGACTTTTATGTTCTTCATTCCTCGGGCGACCTTCCTATTTTCACTGATCAAGTACACCCCCCTCAAATACAACAACTGGTACGTGTACTCTCCCTGGGGCTACATTCTGGGCTGGTTGATGGCTCTCTCTTCCATGATCTGCATTCCACTCTACATCATTTTCATTCTGCTGAAAACCGGAGGATCACTAAAGAAGGTAAAAGAAGGCCTAGAACTTCTAGGTCCCAAATTCAAATCCAGCCCAGGTCATCAGTGACTAAACACTGTGTGAGTGCTTCCCATTGGCTTGTGTGAAATGAATAGATGGTCTCCATCCAGTGCAACAGAACCTCAGAGTTATGAACCCTTGGGAATGGTGGTTGTTCATAACTCTGAGAACATTTGTAACTTTGAACAAAGCATGGTTCTTTCAAAAGATTAGAATTAACGTTCACTTAATACAGAAGAAGAATGCTGCTTTCCCTTTATTTTTTTTAGTAGTTTACATTTAGCACAGAACTGCACTGTATTTGGGTTTTGGTTTTTTTGTCTCTGCTGATGCCTGTTTGCATACTTCCCGTTCCAAATGAGGTGTGTAGTTGACCAGTCAGTTCATAACTCTGATGTCCGTAACTCTGAGGTTCTACTCTACTAGTATGAAACCATCTCTGCAACTGGCCATAATTGAACCTCTTATTGGAGAGGCTTAGAAGAGAGGCCACAGATGAATAGAGGTGTGGAGAATAAAGTACCTTCCTGCTCCCCGAGGTGGACACTGTGGATCACATTTGAGACACATGACTGGGACAGTGGATGAAGATAGTCCTTATGCTGTCCGTGCTGTCCTTGATCTGTGGCACTGTCAGTACAGCAGTTTTCATGATAGTGAATGTCATTCAAACAATTCAATGAGTAGCATTTCTTTAAAGAGCTAGCCATGGAGGAGGGCCTGGTTCAGTGAGGCCTGGCACCATGTTCGTTGGTTACATCTGTGTAGAGTCAGCATAAGTTAGAATGGGAGCAATTTGCAGTAGTGTAAAATGATGACCGAGATGCAGGGAAATGGAGAATCTGGCCCAAACTGTTTGGAAGTGCTTCCAAAAGAATATAGTGAATCAATGGTGTGACCAAGTAGAAATGTCTCCTGTCATCTACCTCTCCTCTACAGGCACGTGACCATATCTGTCAGTTCTTTCCAATGCATCCCTTTTCCTGTCAGCCCTTTATTCTCTAGCTGAGTGTTGTGATGTGATGAGAATGGAAGGAGCTGTGTAAGAGAAGGCTCTCTCGGCAATATCATTTGAGACCATGAAAGGGTAGGGAAGAGGCCAGTGTAGATCAATGGAGGGATTTGGAAGGAGTGCAGAGAGAAACCGGAATTGTGCATTTGAGTGGAACAAGTCCATGGAGAGTTTTAAAAAGAAAGAGGAACGTTTTGGACTGGATGCTGGAGAAAATGGGGAAGCAGCAGGGTCATTTTAAGCTGTGGCTGAAGGTGATGTGTTGAGGCTTTGTGGAACAAAGGTACCTTAATTTGGTAGCTGCCAGTTTATGGGAGTCCAAATCCTGAAGCCCTTACTCAGGCAAAACTCCCAGTGACTTCATTGGAAGATATGCCTGTATAAGGAGTTATGAATCCATGGTCAATGGTCAGGATCGCCTCTCACAGGATGGGGCTTAGAGGAGGACATCTCAGTGAGGACCTCCTTGGCTAAGTCCTCCCCTGATCATTCGGTCTGGGTGGCCTGGCATTTGCCTACTGCAGAATGACCTGCAGCGGCCGTCGCTACACTGGGAAGGTTCTCGCGAATTTGCTCAGCTCCCAGGGGACCAACAAGCACCTTGGCCTTCCTGGAGCGGGCCAGATCTGCAGTTCTATGTGCAACTGATATGCATGACTATGATGATGTAAGACAACCATAATGCTGACTTAACGAGCTAGTGGAGGATTTCCCCAATGTGGCACTCTCATACCAGCATCTCTCTCTACCTCTCTCTCACTCCCTGGTGCAGAGAGTGTCGATGGAAAAGGGAGTTTGACTGAGGCAACTCTATACTCTGTCAATCTCTGGCTCTCAGAAAGGCCCCCTGAGACTCAAAGAGCTTGGCTTGTTTAGCCTAACCAAAAGAAGGTTGAGAGGGGATATGATTGCTCTTTATAAATATATCAGAGGGATAAATATTAGGGGGAGAGAGGAATTATTTAAGCTTAGTACCAATGTGGACACAAGAACAAATGGATAAAAACTGGACACTAGGAAGTTTAGACTTGAAATTAGATGAAGGTTTCTAACCATTAGAGGAGTGAAGTTACAGCCTTCCAAGGGGAGTAGTGAGGGCAGAAGACATATCTGGCTTTAAGACTAAGCTTAATAAGTTTATGGAAGGGATGGTATGATGGGATAGCCTAATTTTGGCAATTAATTTGGCAATTGATCTTTGATTATCAGCAAGTAAGTATGCCCAGTAGTCTGTGACGGGATGGGATCTGAGTTACTACAGAGAATTCTTTCCTGGGTGCTGGCTGGTGAGTCTTGCCCACATGCGCAGGGTTTAAATGATCACCATATTTGGAGTCGGGAAGGAATTTTCCTCCAGGCCAGATTGGCAGAGGCCCTGGAGGTTTTTCACCTTCCCCTGCAGCATGGGGCACGGGTCACTTGAAGGAGGATTCTTTGCAGCTCGAGGTCTTCAAACCACAATTTGAGGACTTCAGTAACTCAGGTTAGGGGTTTGTTTTAGAAGTGGATGGGTTAGTTTCTGTGGCCTGCATTGTGCATGGGGTCAGACTAGATGATCATAATGGTCCCTTCTGACCTTAAAGTCTATGAGACACAGGCTTGTGGGCTTAATTTCCAATGGAGATTAGCTGCCTCCAGGACTGAGGGAGTGAAGGTGCATAAAGCACCTTCCTGAATTGTGCCAAATGCAAGTCCTGGATCAGACACTGGTTCTTTACCTCTATCTTCCCCTTTCTTCTTACCAGTGTCTCCCCTGGCCAGGGCTACCCCAGATAACTCTTCACAAGGTGTATTACCTAACCCTGCCCTGGGCTAGGCAGTCTCACCAGGGTCAGTATGGGCAGGACATATGACTTGCTCCCAGTCTATACAAAGCTGCCTTTTCACTGCCTAGTCCCCTCTTCTTCCACCACAGGGATCCTAAACCTGTGGAGAGCCTTATGCAAGGTTCTAAGATGTCTGTGAGGGCGGGGAAGGGGGGGAATGGGACCATGCAGGTGGCCACCCCCATTCCAAGGCCCACACACACACTGGGTTACTTCCTTGTATAGACCTGGGGAAGCACAATCTCTCCCCATTTGTCCCAGTTTGAATGACAGCTCAGGCTGATGGAAACGTAAATGAATTGGGGAGGGTGGAATGTAACTCTAGGGAGCTGGGGGGAGTTATTCAAATCTCGCTCCATGAGATGAGTGGAGAGGAGAACCCTGCAGTACTATTGCATCAGGGAAAAAACTGGACTCACAATGTCCTTTCCAGCTCCGCCACCTCAGGGAAAGTGAGTCTGTGCCCATGAGGCTCTTATTTCCTGGCTAGGAACTCTAACTTAATTAGAAGTGACAGGCTGTGTGGAGTGCTGATTAGTGCCCACCTCAGGTGCCTAATGAGTTGCAAGGCAAAGCCCCATTCAGAGGAGAGGGGGAGAAAAGCCTTGAGCAAATGGGGAAGGGAGGAAGTCAAGGAATGCAGCCTCTGGGTTGGAAACAGCACTGGGAGTCAGGAGACCTGCCTTCTAGTATTGACTACATCTGTGCTCTTAGGCAAGTGACTTGGCCTTACTGGCCCTCTCTGCACAGGGGAAAAGGTGCTTTTATCAGCTGGACCAGCTTTATGCAGTTGGAAAGGTCCTTAACACCTGGGCCTAGTCTACACTGATTTTGTAGGCAGTATTGCTATTTTAGTTAGGGTTGTTGTTTTTAACTGGAATGGTTATACTGGTACAACCCTTAATGTGGATGCAGTTATATTGGTATAAAGTTGCCTTTTGTGGGTATACCTTAATCCCCTTCCCACACTGGAATAAGATAGACTGGTATAAGCACTTTTATACTAGTGGAACTGTTCTTAGCTTTTAGTTGTGGAATCTCCTGAGCCTAGTGACGCATGAGGCAACTCATTTTCCCCACTGCCGTCTGTCCAGAGCAAGATGTTTGTAGTCTCCATGATGGCAACATCATTTTCAGTCATCCTGCAATAAGTCATTCATTGTCCTCTGTGCCTTCTTTTTCCCCAGGAAGAATTCAATTTAAGACATACCTTGCGCTTATGCCACGGGGTTACCTGATGGTAAGGCCAAACCACCGTAGCTGTCTTTGTCTGATCACAAAGGTCCTGGTGGATTCTCCATCATTGACAATTTTTAATTCAAGATTGGATGTTTTTCTAAAATATAAGTTCTATGGCCTGTGTTATACAGGAAGTCAGATTAGATGATCACAATAGTCTCTTCTGCCCTTGGCATCTATGAATCACTGACTCCTCACTTCCACATTGGTTACATGATCTTTCTAGTGAGTTTCTTAAATTCTTTTTAAGCAATGCTTGTGGAATGCTTTCAGCATCCTCTTGCGTACTTCTGCCATCTGCCATGTTCCTGGGCGCACAATAGAACTATACAATCTCATTTTTGTGTGTAGATGTGTCTTACTCTTCCAGATGTTTGACGCATGGGAAAATGATCCACTAGTTTTGCCAGTTCTTACCTTCACATCTTTAGTGAGATGGGCATTAGCAGATATTGTACTTCCAAAATAGAATAAGTCATTAATTCTTTTGTACTCTTATCCATCAATCACACATCTGCCCGTGTTGATAGCATTCTCTCCTATCTCCATGATTTTGGTCTTCAGTATACAGATACAAAGTCCCAATTTGGCTGCTTCTGCTTTTAGATTCATAAAGAGTCCTTTCATTCCATCCCGGTTGGTATCCAGTCTTATTATATTGTCTGCAAAATCTAAGTCTTGCAGCCTATTTCTTGCCTAAACAATACCAGTGTTCTCGCCATTAGCTATCAGTCTTATCATCAAAAAATCTATGACAATACAGAAGCCAAGTAGAGAAAATATGCAACCTTGCCTTACACCAGTAACACTCTTAAACCATTCTGTGTCTCTACTTTTGGTCCTGATGCAATCTCATCATACAAAGCTTTTATCAAATTAACAGTCGTTGCTGGAACTTCATAGTGTCTCAAGATGTTCCAGAGGGCATCTCTGTGCATGCTATCAAATACTTCAGTAAAATCAAGGATGTTTAAAACTACATTCTTCTGGTATTCTAAGCCTCTCTCACTGAGTCTTCTCAAGGTGAAAATCTGTTCCGAACATGACCTACCAGATTGAAATCCAGCCTGTTCTTCTCTGAATACTTTATCAATAGCAGTTTTCATCCCATTCAAAATGATAATACAAAAAACTTTCCCAGGTACAGCTAGGAGTATCACCCTTCTCTAGTTATCACAAATAAGCTGTTCTACCTTTTCAGGGATTTTGCAGATAAAACCTCTTCTCCAACCTTTGGACGGGTGTCCCATCTCCAGACCACTCCAACTGCCTGTGCGTGTAATTCACCATTATTTCCTACTCAGCATTTAACATTTCAGCATTTGTTTTATCCTACCCTGGTGCTTTAACTCTCTTCAGCTGGTTCATAGCCTTAGTTCCTTCCTCCGAGGCAATTACTTGTAATGATATAGATAAGACCACTATGTCTTCACATTTCTTAGTATGTGTTAATGGTTCTGGCTGGTTTAGCACAGCCTGGAAATGTACCATCCAATGGGCACTCTGTCCATCCTTTGTGGTTGAAATTGTACAATCTTGAGCTTTTCTACACAATTCTACAAAGGTTAGAGCATTGTGATGTCAATTGTTTAGATATTAGAGAGAGATTTTTAGAATCCTCTCTCCTATGTGCCTCCACAGTGTCTCTTGCTTTATTTTCCATCCGTTCTCTAAGATCTCTACTGGCTAATCTTTTACCTTCCTTGTCTCTGTCCACATATTCTTGTTGCAGAATAGTTCTTTTACTGCTGTCTCGTTCTTGTTGCTTTCTCTTCTTTAATTCTTTCCCTCTTCAACTAGCTTCCACGTATTTGGTTGGAGCCATTCTTCTTTCTTAGATAGTCTCATCCCACATGGTAGTCCTGGATGCATCCTCACTTGCCTCTTTGAAAAACTCCCATTGTTTTTCTGTCATCCATCTGTGTCTTTATCTCTTCAAATCTATTGCTAAATTGCATCTTGAAATGTGCCTTCACTGTTGGATCTCCTAACTTTCTAGTATCACATTCCTTCTGCCTTGAGTGTGTTTTTTTTGTTTTGTTTTGTTATTGTTTTATTTTGATTGTCCCAAAAACAAGATGGTGGTCACTTCTGATACTAGCACTCCTATACAGCCTGGTGTTCAACTATGATCTTCTCTAGCACCTGCTAAAGGCAACATGATCAAGCTGTTTCTGGGTGAAGCCATCATTTCATCTCCACGTCAGTTTGTCTTTCCTTGTGTGAAAATGCATAGACTGCATAGGACACAGAATTATAAAAACATTTTCCATTGTCAGTCTGTTCTAATATGCCATTTCTGCCCATAATGTGCTCAGATCCAGTATTAGCATCGCCAGCCTGTGTATTTAGATCTCCCATAGAGATAATATCATATTTATTGATCTTGCCAAGGACGCTCTGCACCTTTAATAGAAACAATCTTTGCCTTGTTCATCGCAATCATTTGTTAAGTACGTAACACTGAACAAGTGTGACTTTTGCTTGGTTCGTCATAAAACAAGTGGTCAGTATTCTTGAACGTGCAGATACTCATTCCTTCAGTGCTGTAGTAGCTTCCTTGCTAGATTTAACCTTCCCAATGTTTATAATCTTCTCTTCAATCATGCCTTCCAGTGATAATTAGATGGGTCCAGTCCACCTCATCTCAGTCAGTCCAAGTATACTTGGACCAGAGATTTTCATTTCTCTGATAACTTGTGTCAGTCTGCCTGTGCTCTGAAGTGATCTACCATTTCAACTTCCAATTCTTGACTTAGTTTTAGCTGTGAAAATACCCCATTTCAGATTAACAACTTCCTTGCGGATTTGATTCTCCAGCATCAGAATGTCAGACGGATTTGCTGGTTGATAAGTACTATTTTGTCTTACATCCAGCACATGATGGTTATCCACAGTTGATATTTGTATTTGCAAATCTGTGATAGATTCATCATGTCTCCGAGATGTTTCTGTAACGGAGAGCATTTTTGTGAGACCAGTGCACTGCCTTTAATTTGACTCCTACCCTTTGACCTTTCTGTCTTGGATGACCCTACCAGGAGTTCTACACCTGCCAACATAACTCTCAGGGTATTGGGAGCACACAAGCATACACATCACATCAAGGTGCAGTCGCTGGGGAAACTATAGCTGGCCTCACACTGGAGGAGTGGTTATTGCATTAATGAGACCGATATAATTAAAGTGGTAGAACTTGTGTGTAGACAAGACTTCAGCTACCTAGTCTAGAACACAACCAGCTTACACAGCTGAAAGAGGTTAAACTATCTGCTCTTAAAAGCAGATGGGGACCTTTGTGACTTAACTTTCCTAGCTGTAAAATGGGAATGATACTTATCCACCTTTGGTAAGCATTTTGAGATCTACAGCCAAAAAGTTCCTGTAGGTGCCAAATATTTTATTATGATGTGTTAGTGCTAATTTGTAGTGTGCTCAAGTGACTGATTTAGTCAAGTACAGCTAAGGGATTATTTTGTTTACCTCTCACTTTATAAAATGTCAGACATAACTTCCATGGACTTTTTAACTTTCTCTTTATAAAGAAGCTTCCAAGGACATGGATTAGAAATACAGGAAGGGGTCTGTCCACCCCCATCTCCCTCCCATACACACAAAGAAAAGTCCTCAATGAATATTTGTTCTGATTTTGAAACAGAGTCTCCCTGAGTGTGCTTGTGCCCCTCTTTCATTCACTGCCTATGAATATTTTAAGCAATGCATGTACTGGCAGCAAAGCTCCAAGGAACAGCATGCTGTATTTAAAGTGAATATTGCAGTATATTCATGGAAAGCACATTTCTAATTGGTAATTGTGACTATTCACACCAGCAAGCTGACTCCCAAAATTCTATTGGGCCAATCAATAAACACAAACATTGTTACATTATGTGTCCAGTTAAAAACAGCTCAAATTCCAAACATGGAATCACAAACAAGCTACTGGCCAAGAACTATGCCAGAAATTACTGGATGAATATTTTTGAATAAATTAGAGAAGACAATCTGTTGGCAGGCAATTCACAAACAGAAAGTGAGAGAGAGAGTCAAAATTAGTTATAGCAGCGAAGAGTCCTATGGCACCTTATAGACTAACAGACATATTGGCTTATGAGCTTTCATGTGTGAATACCCACTTCGTCAGATGCACCCACGACAGCTCATGCTCCAATATGTCTCTTAGTCTATAAGGTGCCACAGGACTCTCTGCTGCTTTTACAAATCCAGACTAACACAGCTACCCCTCTGATACTTGAAAATTAATTATATAAATGAGGTAATTGCTCGGCCTTGTTTGTGATGTAGTCTGTAAGCATGTGATCAGATGAGTGGTGTGTGCTGAGCCAGACAGTCTGAGTAGAAAGACACATGTAGCTATGAATTTCAATGTCTGTTAGAGAAGTGTTTTGATGCTCAATGAGTCTGAAAACCACTTTGTGGTAGTCCCAGGGAGTGCAGGGTCTTAGGAGGGTATAGGGTGTGAGACAAATGCTAGAAACATGGAAGTGGGAGAGATCTATAGCTAAAAGCATCTCTCTCTATGGCACTACTCTGTGGGTAGGTGTGTGCAGTGGGATGATAATATTACCTAGCGTTTTCCATCCAATGATCACAAAGCATGGCACAGCCTCTAATGAAAGCCACCCAGGACCCCTGTAAGGAGGGCAGTATTAGTAACCCTGTTTTACAGTTGATGACACGGGTACAAAGAGCTGAAGATGCTGATTTTTCTATTGACATGAACTGGAACTGGAACTAAGCAGCACTTCTTTATTATCAGCCCTCCGAATCGGATGAGTTCAGAGGAGCCACAACTCCCATTGAAGGCAGCGGAAGGTGTGACTACTCTGCACCACAAATTAAGTCACAAGGGGCTTGTCTGAGGCCACTGGAGATGTGAGGCAGAACCAGGAATAGAACCCTTGTGTACTGATTCCCACTCCTGTGCCTTAAACAGAAGATCGTCCCTCCTCCCATAAATACATCTCTAATGTGCCTTGTGATACGTGTCCCAAAATGTAAACAAATAGTAACATTGTAAGCCTGGATGTTGAATAATCATGGATGAGAACTGGCTAAAGATAAAGAAAAGGAGAGAGAGAGAGTGCGCGAGCAGCGGCGGCCCTAGGCACCAGCTAAACAAGCAGGTGCCTAGGGCAGCAAAATATACGGAGCGGTATAATGCTGGGGCCCCAGCTTATACCTGAAGTGGCATCCTGGGCAGGATCCTGACCGTCCCATGGGCAGAAACCAGCCTGTTGTTCTGTCACTGGGTGAGGCGGGGCAGGGAGCCGGCTAAGTGGGGAGCATATCCCTGCTGCTCTCCTATGGGCAGCAGCCATCCCCGACCCCTCAGGCAGGAGCCAATAGCGCAGCCCTGCCCCAGCTGCAGAGGACGGGTCGCTCCTCAGCTTGTTCACACTGCTTTCCCGCGGTCAGCAGCCACCCCCCATCCCTCAGGCGGGAGCCGGTATCACGGCCCTGCTCCGGCTGCAGAGGACAGGGGAACATGGCACCCGGGCAGGCTGCTCCTTCTTGGCTTGTCCCTGCCTCTGCCTCCTCCTCATCCCCTCTGCGCTGCCTCCTGCCAGGGGAGGGAATAGGGGAGCAGAGCGGCAGCCTGGGCTGAGCCCAGCTTGTGCCGGGGCCAGGGCCAGCGCTACCATTTAGGCGGCCTAGGGAATCGCCTAGGGCGCCAGAATAATTGGTGGGCGCCGTTTTGCCGGAGGGGGTGGCAGGCGGCTCTGGTGGAGCTGCCGCAGTGGTGCCTGCAGAGGGTCCGCTGGTCCGCGGCTCCAGTGGAGCTGCCACAGTCGCGCCTGCGAACGGACGGTCGGCTGCTCGCACGGCTCCAGTGGACCTCCCACAGGCACCACTGCGGCAGCTCTACCGGAGCTGCGGGACCAGCGCGCGGAGCGCCGAAATTGCCATCCGCCTAGGGCGCTCAAACCCCTAGCGCCGGTCCTGGCTGGGGCCAAGGATGAGTGGGGCTGGGATCCAGCAGCAGTCCCAATCCCTGGCCCTGGGAGTGTTGGTGATGGGAGATGAATCCTCCTCAGGCCAGATCCACAGCAAGGTAAGAGTTGGGCTGGGTGGGAGGGTCCCTGGGACCCCTGGGGAGCTTCTGCCTGCTGGAGCCCCAGAGGCTGCTGCCTCCCTCCCCAACCCCTCACAGCACTCCAGTGCCTGGAGTCTCCTTCTGCCTCCCCTCCTGCAGAGGGTGAGTGATCTGGCAGAGAGGGGCAGCATCTGTCCAGCAAGCCCAGCACCTCTTCCTTGGCTCCTCCAGCCCCAGAGCTCTCTCCATTGCATGCCCCTCGGGCTCCCAGCTGGGTAGTCTCAGCACTGGGAAAATGTCAGCAGGGCTGGGTCCAATGTGTATCCGAGCTCGTGGGGAGCTCTCTCTCCCCAATGACTAGCACCTTACCTATAGCAAGTACAGTAGAGCAATCGGAGTGTGATGTGAAAAATGTCATGTTGTGACACGGTCACTCAAATCATGATTACGTGTGTGTACTGTGCTGCCCTATCAGTGCCATTTGCGCTAATTTCCATTTCATGTCAGTGCCAGTGGTTATAGGGCTAAAGTGCCAGGACAAAAACAAAAATGACTTTCCGGTGCTGCTTACCAGCAACAGAGAGAGAAACAGCAAAAAGAATTAGAAAAACTATCTTGTACTTCAAAAAAGTATTTTAAAAAAGTCAATCAAGGAGAAAGCTCTAAGCAATTCATTGAAAGTGATTATTCATCAACTGATGAAGACCAATCAAACCAAAGATTACCTTTATCAACTGATAAAGATGAACAACAATCTGACCAAAGATTATCTTCACTAACCGATAAAGACGAACAATCACAATCCATCCAAAGATTTACTACTTCAGCTGAAGAGTCCAGAAATCAAGAACTGTTATCCAAATCTAAAACTGAAGAACAATTATTGGAAGGTGGAGAGACTGACATAGGATCAGATCCAAGTACATGGCCAACAATTACTGATACAGTGCGACTTATTATGAAAAAAGGTCCTTCAAAACTAGATCCTACATTTGAATATCCATTGAATGAGTCGAATCGTCGATTTATGCCATTCAGTATGAAGAAAAAAATGAAAAATAGGGAACAGATTAATAGATCGTGGTTAGTGTATTCACAGACCAAAGATGTAGTTTTCTGTTTTTGCTGCAAACTGTTCTGTAACTTGGACATTCTTCTGGCAACTGCAGGTTTTAATGACTAGCGAAATTTGCATCGGCATTTGAAAGAACATGAAAAAATCATTTACGCTCATTGACAAATTGTATTGAGCTGTCAAACAGATTACATTCCAGTACAACAATCGATGCGGTACAGCAACATCAGCTAAATTCAGAAATTCAACGTTGGCAAGTGATATTGGAACATTTACTGGCAATCATTAATTTCCTAGCCGAACAGTGCCTCGCATTCCGTGGATCCTTGGATATTTTAAATGAGAATAACAATGGAAATTTCTTAAAATTGGTTGAGTTATTGGCAAAATTTGATAATGTTATGGCTGAGCATGTTCGAAGAGTGAAAGATGGAGAGAGTCACACCCATTTTTGGGTAAAAATATACAAAATGAGATAATAGAATTAATTTCTAATGGAGTGCATAATGAAGTTTATCGAATTTGAAACATGCCAAATATTACTCAATTATAGTTGATTGTACTCAAGATCTGAGCAAAACTGAGCAAATGTCAATAGTTTTACAATTTCTGAAAATTGATGAAAATGCAGAAGTGAAAATTTGTGAACACTTTCTAGAATTTATACCAGTGAATGAAACTCCTGGGAAAGCCCTCACAGATGTAATTCTACAGAAACTGGAACACTATGGAATACCTTTAGAAAATATGCACAGCCAAGGATATGATAACAGCTTAAAACATGCAAGGATGACATGCACGTGTACAGCAAAGAATATTGAATTTAAACAATAGAGCTTTTTTCATTCCTTGCCGTGCGCATTCGCTCAATCTAGTTGTCAGTGATGCCGCCAAATCATATAAAGATGCCGTTTTTCATATCTTACCAAAGTGCAAGCAATTGACAACTTTTTTAGTGCTTCCACACACCGTTGGGTAGTCTTGAAGAAGCATCTTGAACAAAAACTCATACTTAAACCTCTAAGTCAAACTAGATGGGAAAGCAGGATAGACGCTATTAGACCATTCCGATATTCATCAGGAGAGATTTACGATGCACTATTCGAAATAAGCCAGGACTTGTCATATGAACCTTCATTTCTACATAAAGCTGAAACATTGGCTCAAAAAATGATGCCGTTTCAATTTTCATGTTGCAAGGTTATTTGGCACAATATTCTAAATCAAATTAATTTGACCAGCAAAGTTATGCAGAACATAACCATAGACATATCCGAGACAAAGACGATTTTGAATAAAATGCTGGAATATTTTAAAAAGTACCATTCAGATGAAGGATTTGAAGAAACTGTCAAAGAAGCAACAACAATAGCAGAGGATGTTAATTTTGAACCAATGTTTGCACCTCAACAACTCATTCGTCCTCGAGGAAAAAACAAGACAGTTTTGTTCTGAGGCTCATGATGATCCTATTCTCAATCCAAACAAAAGGTTTAAAATTGAATGTTTCTGTTGTATTTTGTATGTAGCTATAACTTCCATTGAAGAAAGATTGTCAGTTGCATGGTCATTGTGAAACTTTTGAATTTTTATACGATATTGGAAATATTAAAAATCAGTTTTCCAAAGAAGACCTCATGAAGCAGTGCCAAGACCTACATTTAGTGCTCAGTACTGATAACGCTGCTGACATTGATACAGTAGAATTGTATGATGAATTAATAGCTTTATCTGAGCTAATAAGTCCTAAAACTTCTCCTCTAAAAGTATTAGAATTTATAGCAAGAAATGATTTTTTCACTCCAAATACTGCTATAGCATTACGCATTCTTTTAACATTACCAGTATCAGTGGCTTCTGGTGAGCACGGTTTCTCAAAATTGAGATTACTAAATTATTTGAGGTCCACCATGTCTCAAAATCGTATGTCAGGACTTTTGCAAAAAAATTTAATTTCACTGACTTGTTAAAATACTGCACAAGTATAAAAACCAGAAAAAATCAGTTCATATAAATTCTTTTAATTTATGAGAAACTGGAAGACACTAATGTTTTTCATTACAGTATATAGCTGAACTCAAATTGTTTGTAATTGTATTTTTGTTAAAATTACACTAGTAAATTGTTTTATTTCACTAACTACAAATTCTGTTTTCATTTTTTTAAAAGTTTAAACAGTCAAAACAAAACTGCAAAGTGCAAACATGTAAAAGCCAATACAAGTGGGGGAGGGCAGGCAAAAATGTTTTTGCTTGGGGTAGCAAAAAAACTAGAGCCTGTGTGGGTGGGAGGGAGGGAGGAATGGAAAGTGGAGAGGATTAGCTCTCTGAAATGCCTTTGCCCACAGCAATTACTGTGGATTGCTATTGGGTGTCAGTTTGTTTATCAGTTTAATTAACAGAGATTCCCTCTGTCTGCCTGTCTCGCTGCAGAGGCTAAAGCAACTTACTTCCCCAGCGGAGGACTTGCCTCAGCCAAAGAAGCACTGGGCTAGAGCGTCTGAACCATTGGAGAGCCCCGAAGCAGAATACAGGATCTCATGCCCATCAGCCAAGGAAGTGCTCATAACCACAGAGAAGGAAAACCACTTGTAAAGTATATGGGAAAGGATATCGCCTTTCCATTCTGGAGTGATTCCCCCTCTTGTTTCTGAGGTGGCTTCTCTTCACACCTGGGACAATGCACTCTTCAGTTCTCCCCTGCACACCTGAGGCAGAGCCATCCTAGTCAGTGACTCTGGGACATCCTTCTCCCTCTCCAGGTTTATCAGGTAGTTGACTATACAGACTTGGGACGGCAGTTCTTTTGACACCCCTGAGACAGCTCTCTCCTTCTGCACCTGGGAAAGCGCAGTGTGACTTCACCAGAAGCACTTTAGAGCCCTGACACTGAAAAAAGGAACAGTAGATATAAAATAATGGGGAAAGGGAATTGCAAAGAGTAGAGAGGTTCAGAAGTGACGTCAGGAAGGTAAAGGCACAAAATGAGGGGGTGTGAGCAAAAGGAACAAGTTAAATGGTTTATAAGTACATAAAAAGCAGGAGGCTGTCAAAGGAAAGTGCACAGGTAGGTCACCTACATACCAGGGAGAGAGAGCCCATCACATACTGCAGGCTCTGAGTCTTCCTGTAGTTAAAATTGAGAAAAAGTCTCCAGCCTGCCAGACCTATTAGTACAACACAAACTGTTGAAGAGCCATTCAAGGGGTAATGAAGACATTTAACAGGCATTTGGCAACCCCCAGTTATCTTCTGTCAATTTCTGAATGTACTACAAACAGTTGTGCACGACTGTAATATTTACTCAGAACATGTCAGTCTACAGGACCTTAGTTTAAAATTTGCTTTAAAAATATTTCATTAGTGAGTTGGTGAAGATTATAAAATCACATCTGCACACCTTGCATAGATTTTTAGATGCACAATCATCTTTAGCCTTAAAGGCTTGGATCTTCAGACATATGGTTTTTTAAATAAATTCTTCAAAAGGCCACCCTTATCTAAAATACATATTTTAATTACTATAGTAAAAAAAACTTACTTCCAAAGTCTTCCTGTCCTTTCTGTCCACCCATTTCTCCCTTCACCCCCTAGTGAAGGAAGCAACAGCCCTTTGCTTCCAAATAGCTGGACAAAGAGTTTCCCTTTCTTTACTTGACTATTTGATGAACTAGCTTTAAGCAAAATCAGTACCTTAGTATGATATAAAATCCTTTGTTATGCCTAAAATCTTTGGAAACATATTTTTTAAAGTTGGTGAAATTTCATAAACATGAGTATTGTTATGGAGATCACACACAGTAAATTAGTGTTCCCTTTTTCTAAAAGCAATGAACATTGTTATGAACACACTAAATCTCTGTAACTGATTAATTTAAATTAATGTCTGTTTCAGTGAGTTAATTATGTAGTAATCTGGAAAACAGAGAAGAGCTGCATCATGTATTCCATAATATTTAATTTTGTATTCAGCAAGACAGCTGACTCACCCTTACCACAAAGTTTTTGCAAATAAATGTCTGACAAACTTCAGGGCATATCAAGAAACCTGTGACTGACATTTTTATTAAGTTTAGTGGTTTTAATTAGGTACCTTCTACATGTCCATTCCGTGTGAGGGGGAGGGTACAGTGGTCTCTGCGGGGAACTGTGACTCTCCGCCACCGTGAGGTGGGCTGGGCATCTTGTCATTTTTTCTGCTTTGTCCCTCCACCCCCCGCCGGGCTGCAAGCTCAGGCTGCCATCGGGCATAGGGGCACCAGTTTAATAATACTGCATAGAGCCCCATAAATCCTAAGGGCGGCCCTGCTCCACAGGGAGGAGCTGCCTTTCAAAGGTACCGGAGAGCCAGAGTGTCGGCCTGCAGGGGGTGGTGAGCCCCAGCCATGGAGGAGCCGGGCCAGCACAGGGGGGCAGGAACCCTGCAAAGGCGGCAGCGCCGCTAACAGGGAGCAGCCATGCCCCCCGCCCCTCCTGCCCAGGCTGCGGCCTGGCGCCCCCCTGGGGGGCTCCTGCAGGCTCCAGCAGATGCATGTGGGCAGAGGCCCCCGTGCGCCCCCCAGCTGCCCCCTCACCACACTTGAGCTCTGTGGCTCTTGGACATGTGAGTCACTGCCGGGGAAGGGGCCCTGATCCTGCTCCGGGAGGGGCAGCGGCTCACACTCCCAGGAGCCACAGAGCCCGAGCGTGGCAAAGGGGGAAGCTGGGGGGGGGCGCACAGGGGCCTCTGCCAGCATGCATCCGCTGCAGGAGCTCCCAGAAGGCAGCTCCTCTGTGCCGAGCTGCTGCAGCGGCCCAAGCCCAGCAAAACCAGTGAGCAGATTAGGGGTGGGGGCCGCCGGGGTGGGGAAGGGAGGGCTCATGGTGGCGGGGCTGTGCACCCTCCAGGGGAGTTCAGGGGGTGGGGGAACCTGGTCTGGGGAGCAGCCTCTGGGCATAGCTGACCCCTGGGCAGGCTGGCCCCTGGGGTCTATAAAGGCTCGTTGGGACTTGTCCCTCAATGAACCGATGTTATCGGGGGGGGAGGGGTGGCGCAAGGTGGAAGTTTCAACTAGGGTGCAAAATATCCTTGCACCGGCCCTGACTGTAGATGCCCATGAACTGTCAGAGAAGCAGATTACACCCCTCTGTAGCATATCCTTGATTTCTCATTCTATAGCAGTTTGACATGAGGAGACAGCCTGTAAGGTTGGGCTCTAATTGGGTGAGCATTTCCTATGTCAGTGGAATGGTATGCCCATTCGGACCATCCTGGGGTGGCTGAGAATATCGGCGCGAAGCTAGTACACAGCTCCTTGATTTGCTGTCGCTGCATACGTCCAAGGGTCATGGAGAGGTTCACCTCTTCCACACCACCATCACTTTTTCCTTCATAGTAGACACCTTCAGGCCACTCAGCGTCATCTCCTCCCTGGGCTGTAAACTGACAAACCTTTAATTCTCTGGAATAAAAGGGCTTTAGAGAATTAACATGGTACACTTTAGGCTTTAGGTTTGAGGTGGGGATGCTATGAAATAGTTAACAGTTCCCAGGCGCTCTTGGACTGTGAATGGCCCTTCCCATGACGCTTCCATCTTATGGGTCTGGAGAGCCTTCGAGACCATAACCTGGTCCCCTACTTTGAAGGAACGCTCTCTGGCATGTTTATCATACCAGGCTTTTCTCTCTTCCTGAGCCTTTTTTAGGTTTTCTCTAGCAAGGGCTAAAGAGTCTCGGAGGGTGTTTTGTAGGTTGCTTACAAAGTCCAGAATGTTAGTTCCTGGAGAAAGCATAGAACCCTCCCATTGCTGCTTCACCAACTATAATGGCCCCTTAACCTCGCAGCCATACACAAGTTCAAATGGTGAAAACCCTAAACTGGGAGGCGGTACAGCTCTGTAGGCAAAGAGCAACTGCTGAAACATTAGGTCCCAATCATTGGAGTGCTCATTTACGAATTTACATATCATGTCCCCCAAAGTTCCATTAAACTTCTCCACCAGGCCGTTTGTTTGATGGTGGTAAGGGGTGGCAACCAAGTGGTTCACCCCATGAGCCTCCCACAGGCTTTTCATGGTCCCTGCCAGGAAATTAGTTCCTGAATCCGTAAGGATGTCAAAGGGCCAACCTACCTTGGCAAAAATGTCTGTTAGTGCCTGGCACACACTTTTAGCCCTGGTGTTGCTTAGAGCTACTGCTTCCGGCCATCAGGTAGCAAAATCCATGAAAGTCAGTATGTACTGCTTTCCTCTGGGTGTGTTCTTTGGGAAAGGACCCATAATAGCCACAGCTACTCGCTGAAATGAGACCTCAATTATGGGGAGTGGCTGGAGAGGGGCTTTGACTTGGTCGAGGGGCTTTCCCACTCTTTGGCACACCTCACAAGACCGGACATAAGTAGAAACAGCCTTGCCCATTCCCTCCCAGTGGAATGACCTCCCCAAACGGTCTTTGGTCCTGTTCACCCCAGCATGGCCACTAGGATGATAGTGGGCTAAGCTCAAGAGCTTTACCCAGTACTTAGTTGGAACTACCAACTGTCTCTGAGGATGCCAATCTTCCTGATGCCCACCAGAAAGAGTTTCCTTGTATAAAAGTCCTTTTTCTAGGATTGATTAGATGAGCTGAGAGGTGGTGGGTTGCTCCATGCCGCCATCCAAGCTCCCTGGAGGCTTTCATCTGCTTCCTGTTCACCTGGAACTGTTCCCTTGATGCTGGAGACATCAGTTCCTCACTGGATTGTGGACCTGGGCTTGGTCCCTCTGGAAGCAATGCAGGTGATGGGGCTGTTTTCGTTGACTGTGAACCGCTCTCTGCTGGTGCACAATGTGGTATTTCAGGCTCTGGCTGAGCTTCTTGCATACAGTTATCTGCTGCTGCTGCCAGTGCAGGCTTGGTGGTGCCCTCTGGTGTTGAAGTTGTAGATGGGTTTGCAAGCACTGGACTCAGTGCTGGCAATGGTTCTGGGGCTGGTTGCTTCGCCAGGTCTGTTTTTGGGACTGGCTCTGTCTGGGTCTCTGGTAACACAGACGGGGCCCTGGTGGAAGGCTCAGGAACAGGGATAGGTGTGGAAGCTTGATTAGCCTGGCTGCGGGTGACCGTTCCCACCCTCTTGGCTAGCTTCCCATGGTTGGCCAAATCTTTCCCCAGCAGCATGGGAATGGGATCATCATCATAGAGTGCAAAAGTCCATATTCCTGACCAGCCCTTGTACTGGACAGGAACTCAGCTGTAGGCAAGTTTAAAGATTTTGACATGAATAGTTGAATCGTCACTTGGACCTCTGGGCTGACGAATTTGGGGTCCACTAAGGATTGGTGGAAAGCTGACACCTGTGCTCCAGTGTCCCTCCATGCTGTCACCTTCTTCCTGCCCACACTCATAGTTTGCCTTTGCTCTCAGGGTACCTGAGAGGCATCTGGGCCTGAGGACCTTGGGTGTGACTCCGGTGAAATGAACTGCAGTCTGTTGGGGTTCTTGGGGCAGTTGGCCTTCAAATGCTCCCGCTCATTACATTTAAAACATTGCCCAGCTGACTGGTCACTGGGGCGAGGTGGGTTGCTGGAGACTGGTGTGGTGGGACGATAAGATGTCTGGGGCTTTCCTTGGGATGTAGGTGGGGCCTTGGGTTGTCCCCGGTGATAGGGTTTTGTTTTGGGTTGCCCCTTCTGATATCTGCTCCAACTGCTACTAGTTTTTTTCTTTTCTGCCACCTCTACCCATTTGGCTCCAATCTCCCCTGCCTCAATTACAGTTTTGGGCTTCCCATCTAGGATACACCTTTCTATTTCCTCAGGAACACCTTCTAGGAACTGCTCCATTTGCATTAGAAAAGACAGATATTCCAGAGATTTAACGCTTGCTCCTGACATCCAGGCATCCCAATTTTTTTCAATGTGATAGGCGTGTCAGGAAAATGCCACATCCGGTTTCCACTTTAGGGCTCTGAACCGTCGACGGATATGCTCAGGTGTTATCCCCATTCTGATTCTGGACTTGTTTTTAAAAAGTTCGAAGCTGTTCATATGTTCCTTAGGCATTTCAGCTGCCACCTCTGCTAAGGGTCCATTGAGCTGAGGCCTCAGCTCTACTATGTACTGGTCTGTAGAGATGCTTTACCCAAGGCAGGCCCTTTCAAAATTTTCTAAGCAGGCCTCAGTATCATCGCCTGCCTTGTAGGTGGGGAATTTTCTGGGATGGGAAGTGGTACCTGGAGAGGGGTTGCTAGGGTTGTCTGGTGTATTTTGCATAGCCCTTACCCTCTCTAACTCCAGTTCATGCTTCCTCTCTCTTTCTTTCTCCTTCATTGCTGTCTTGTGGGCAGCCTCGTTGGCTCTCTCTGCTCTTTCAGCAGCTTCTTTCTCGAGTTGTTTTAATTCGAGCAGTCTCTTATGATTCTTTTCATTCTCTTGTGCTTCCAGTCTGGCCAGCTGTAGTTTGTTAGCAGTGTCAATGGTTCTCATTTTCCTGCTTTCTTGTGTTTGGTCACACCCCCTCTGCAGTTCACCGAAACTTGGATGCACTCAGCTCAGGGGCCGCTTAGTTAACAGAGACTTTCACAACATTCAATGTTTAGCCTTTTTGTGTTTAACCTAGCTATACAGGAGACCTAGAAAGAAAAAAAAACAATCCAGCCTGTGAATTCCTTTGCTACTGTAACTTGATCCCCCTGCCTTCAGGCAGATTAAAAAAAACTCTTAACAAGAAAAAATTGTTCTTTTAAAATCCTGCTGTACTTTTGGTTCAAAAATCATCCCACTGATCTGCCACAATGTCAGGGTTCCTTCCCCACTCTGAACTCTAGGGTACAGATGTGGGGACCCGCATGAAAGCCCCCTAAGCTTATTTCTACCAGCTTAGGTTAAAACCCGGTACTCTGACACCACCAAGTGCTTTAACAAGAAATAGAGAAAGGATCACTTGGAGTTCCTCTTCCCCCAAAATATCCCCCCCAAGCCCTTACACCCCTTTTCCTGGGGAGGTTTGAGAATAATATCCTAACCAATTGGTTACAAAAGTGATCAATGACCCAAACCCCTGGATCTTTGGACAATAGAAAAATCAGTCCGGTTCTTAAAAGAAGGGTTTTATTAAAAAGAAACGGTAAAAATCATCTCTGTAAAATCAGGATGGAAAATAACTTTACAGGATAATCAGATTCAAAGAGCTCAGAGGAACCCCCTCTAGCCTTCGTTTCAAAGTTACAGCAAAACAGGGATACCTCCCTCTAGCAAAGGAACATTCACAAGTTGAGAAAAACCAAAGATAAACTAATACGCCTTGCCTGGCGGTTACTTACAAATTGAAATATGAAAGACTTGTTCAGAAAGATTTGGAGAGCATGGATTGATGTCCAGTCCTTCTTAGTCCCAAGAGCGAACACACCCAAAAACAAAGAGCACACAACCAAAAGCCTTCTCCCCGAGCCCCCAAGATTTGAAAGTACTTGTCCCCTTATTGGTTCTTTGGGACAAGTGTCAGCCAGGTTACCTAAGCTTCTTAACCCTTTATATTTAAAAGGATTTTGGTGCCTCTGGCCAGGAGGGATTTGATAGTATTGTATACAGGAGGGTTGTTACCCTTCCCTTTATAGTTATGACAGCTCCAATTTCCTCTTTAGAGCAACTTCTCTGTATCTATATTTGTATCTCGCTCTGTAGTGATTTCGGCAGAGATACTCACATGATCAGTAGCAGGACCTAGGGTGCCAGTGCCTCCAGTTTTCTCATTAGAATTCAGTATCTTCCCCTCTCCTAGGCCCCCATCCTGCAGACACAGACCCACGTGCTAAAGCTAAGTGTTTGCAGGATCAGGGCCTATACATTCACACAGGGATCTAGAACATTTCCTGATCCATTTATCCGGGTTGGACAATACTCGGTGCTGAGCACCCTCAATTGCCATCAGTAGTAGCCCATCAGGTGGAAATTGAGGGCACTTGGGAAGCAGCAGGAAGCACCCAGCCCCTGGCCATGCTGGGCCTTCTGAGAGACTCTATAGGTTCTTTTATATCCTTTACCAACAAAATCCTGCTTAGACTCTAAAAGGGAGCTGGCAAGATCATATCTACAAATACTCAATGACTCCTGATGGAGGCGGGGAGCCCAGAGAAGTCTGGGCAATGTTTAAATGGCCAACTGTGAATGGTAGTTCCATCGGCCTAAGCCATAATACAGGAAGTCAGGACTGTATTTTATAAAGCAGGGGGAAAGAGCTGATGTTCTATTTTGGAGTGCATTTTTCTCCATACAACCACTGACCCGTAGGGCCAGAGCCTGATCCATTATACCAGTCCCTTGGGCTGCCAGTGCCACATAAAGGGACTTTAAAGCTGCTCTAATTGGGCTGCTGGGAATTTCTCCAGCTTGGGGAAAAGCTGTGTGCTGCCCCTTCCCAGCCCCAGTACTCCCAGTACAGGGGACAGATCCAGGCTGGGACCAGAGGGCTACTGTGTTCTGTTGATCTCTGGCTGGTAGAACAATCCTTTGGAGCTATTACAGCCAGTATAAGTTAAAGAAGTTACCCTGGGAACCAAACTGGCCTACAGCACCCTTGGGACTTGGGGGAGCATGAAGTAGGGTTGCCACTGAGGCCCCACCTTCTGCCCTGCCTCTTGCCCCCAATGTTCCACCTCTGCTCTGCCTCTTCCTCCCAAGGCCCCACCCCTGCCCCACCTTTTCCTCCCAAGGTCCCACTTCTGCACCCTGCCAACTGCACAGGCAACCTGGCCCCGAAGGCAGCTGCTGCTGCACTGCCTCTTTCCCTCTGCTTAGGGTTGCCACAGATTAAAAAGGAATGGACATCGGGGCTTGTCAAATGGCACCCAGACACACAAGCTGAAATCCAGACTGTTCGGGTGAAAACCAGACAGGTGGCAACCCTAGCATGAAGGTGTCCCTGTGGCCAAACAAAGCATGGCCAGATCTAAGGATCAGAGACCTAGTTCCAGTATTAAACATGAGCATGCTAGCCACGGTCAAAGCACTTGGCTTTAATCAAGAGATGGGCTGATGCAGCAGTAAGGTCCCACCTGGGCACAGAAATAAGCCTATTCTTGTCTCACTTATGACAGGAGAGTCCAGCTCTATGTCTCTAGTGGGGCTAGATTTAAGATATAAGAGGGATAAGTCTGACCATCAAGGGCTTCTCTTAAAGATGTACTGCTTTAAGCCATAGCACTAAAGTTCAAGTGGTACAACCCACACTAGCATGAGTGCAGTTATACTGGGATAAAATGGCTTATATTGGCATCACTTATTTCTAGATGGGAAAGGGAATATACTGACATTTGTGGAGCTGGTAGAAAATACTAATTAGAAAACGCCTAAACATTTTGAGGAAACATATTGATTTCACTACATTTTTCAAATGGAAATGATCAGCATGTTTAAAACTTTTATGTACTGTAAAATCAAAACAGGTAAATAAGGGCCAAACAAAATATTTTGGAATATTTCATTTTACGAAAAATTCAGAGATTTCTACTTTTCATCTTGATTCGGGACAAAATGAAAACTCAACATCTCAGAATTTCCCAAGGGATGGGAATTCCATTTTTTACCTAGTTATACTAGTATGAGGCACCTTTGTACTGTTATAACTGCATGCACACTTGGAGTGATGCAGGTACAACTATTTTGATTTAAAAAAAAAAAATCTCTTCGCCCAAAATAGCTATAGTAGTACAAACTCTGTGCATAGACCAGGCCTGAGAAAGGCCTATCAAAGCTGGAATACACTCACTGCTCTCTAGCAGCTCCCTGGGGATGAGGGAGGCAGTCCCAGATCAGATAGCGCATGGATGCACTGGTTGTGGTGATAACCAGAGGCATTTTGAGGCACACCATATGCAGACTCCTAACTAGCATACCTGCAAACAATAAGTACATGAGAGCAAACAGATCTCTGCATTTCAGGATTTCTTTTCTGGAGTTCCTAAAATGCAAAGGCAACTCTAGGGAATAAACAGCATGTACATGAAGTTCACAGCAGCTACTAAATTGGGGAAGTCAGAGAAATAATAAAAAAGGGACCTACGAACATAGAGGTAAGAAACATGGGCAGGAAACAATAAAATGAGATTCAAGCTGGAAAATAAAGCCAAGCCTCTGAGATAATATCTTGAAGCACAGCTACGCACAGGGAGAAACCTAGAAAACAGTAATTCTGAAAGTGGGGCTCAGGTTGGGGGTTCAAAGGGTAGGAGGTGGTATTTTACAAGCTTCACCCACAAAATAAACTCCACCCACTTGAGCCACCAAAATGAGGTGCCACTCACAGTAGACTACAGATACTCAATATATGATCATGTGAGTCACTTTGCTCCAATGAGCTCACATCCCCCTCAGTACAACTTCAGTATGCCCATTGGCTCACTACAGGGATTCTCAAACTGAGAGTCGTGACCTCTCAGGAGGTCATGAGATTATTATGAGGGGGGGTTGCGAATTGTCAGCCTCCACCCCCAGACCCCACGTCCCCTCCAGCAGTTATAACAGTGTTAAATATAAAAAATATGTGGTTTTAATTTATAAGGATGGTCACACTCAGGCTTGCTGTGTGAAAGGAGTCACTAGTACAAAAGTTTGAGAACCACTGTCTTACTACATCATTGGGCTTTGCTCATCTGTGATTGTAGGGGGGAATGCTCGTGGTATCTCCCAAATGCCACCCATTTGTGACATCAAAATGAGGCATCATTTGCAGGGAATTGTGCAGATCTGTGATCCTCCCTCTCCTTTCCTACATGAGTAATGAAATAGTTAAGGATGTTGAAATTTAAATTCTCATCACTGGGCATCTTACATTATCACCTCTCTGACATGAATGAGAAAATTCTCACCTCTCAGAGCTGTTGTTCCAGGCTCTGTTGCAGAATGATTTGTATATTGGTAACACTCGATTCTCATTTTCGAGTTTAGAGGTGCCAGTAGGGTGTATATGGGCATACTGGTTGTTTCCGAGCCCTAGCTGGAAGCACCTAGCAACTATAATGGAAAGTAAATCAGACACGAGTTTGCAAACAGACTTGTTAGCAAACTAAACCCAATGCAGTTTTGAGCTGTGTACACAAAAATATTATGTCCTGGACTGGGGAGGAATAGTCCTTCTTCAGATGGCTCTGCTACAACCACATGTAGAACATTAAATTCAGTTCTAGTCACCTCATCAGGGTGTATTATCTTTTCCTCAGCATGTCCATGGGGCAGAGGGAACCAGTGTATGGTTTGATCCCACTCTGCCCATTCTAAAGGTTCGGCTGCCTTTGAGATTCATAGTGCTGTTTCCAGTGATAATTTACAAGTTGCTTTAGATGGGAGGACCCCATCCTTGGGGAAGGATTTTCCTGCACCATTTGATGTCAGAAAGCACCACCATGTCCCCTTGTAGGCTGTCTCAACAAAGAGGCCGAGAACAGACTGGGCCACATTAGAAGTGATCCCTCCTGGTCCAGCATGAAGCAAATGGAAAGAGAGCAGTTTGAGAAGCCCAAAGCACTGTTACGCATGCTTCACCTATTCTATGGAGTGGGGCCTCGGTTTCCAAGGGTGCCACCCAGTGCCTATCACACTGAGGTGCTGTCCTCTGGAGGATCACTCATCTATTTGGAGCCCATTCTCAGCTTGCCAGGCACACTACGTGCCTGCCAGACATGGGCCATGAACTCCAACACCCCTAAGGGACTGATGCTGAGCTTGACAGGCTAGTATTTACTCTGCCCCTTCAGCCCATGGAGGCCTTTGTTGTTTTCCATTGGCTGACAATGGGAACAAGTTGTATCACAGCAGTTTTCTTCTAATCTCCACTCTCTATTCACCTCTTGCCAAATGGCAGGGCTCCTCTGCCTCCAATTCTCCCTGCTCCTTTCTTCTTCAAGCAGGTGCAGGTTTTAGTCAAACTCTTTGGATCTATTTTTCACTCTTTCACCTGTCTGTTTATTCATGACATGTCTTCTAAACAATCAATCAGCTTGGGGCCTGGGAACTCCCTTCCTGGCATACAAGAGACACACTGTGGGTGTGGAAGGGAGGGGCTGCCTATAGGAGGCATGCAAACCTTTCCCAGGGGCAATATCAGTTCCCTGGATCTCGTTTGTGGAAAAGCAGAGCCATCCCAACAAGCCCACAGAGATACAGCAGCCCATCCCAGTGCTCAAGTTCCTGGGAACCACTCTCTGCCCTCAGCAGGTGCCAACAGTTTCATGGCTGCATAGATACAGTGCTGCCATCTCTTGTGATTTTATCACAAGTCTCATTGTCACGTTTTTCTGGAACCCCCCAGCTCCTAGAATTAGTCCTAAGGGCATTCTGTGCCAAAAAATTAAAAGTTCTGTGCCCTAAAATTAAAAATTCTGCAAATTTTATTTATCAAAATAACACTACATAAACACGCCACTTTCAATTATTTTGGTAATTTATTTCAAAATAAATATCAGCATGCATGTCTGGAACAATACTGACACAATAAATCCCCCAGGAACGGAGAGTTAAAGAAACCTCTATGACAGCCCAGTTCCTGTTTCTCTGCCCCCTTACCCTCCCCCACAGGGCCCAGCCAGGTGGGGCCTGACACCCACAACCCCTCCTCCCAGAGCCCAGCCATGGCCCCCATCCCCCCAGCCAATACACCTAAATCCCTTCCTCCCTAGATCCCAGCCATGGCACCCAACAGTCCAGATACCCACCCTCTTTCCTCCCTCAGAACCCAGTGATCCAGAGGGAGAAATAGCCTGATGCTCATTCCCAGGCTTGCACAGAGTTTCTTGTGCACCGTTCTCTCCTTCCCTGAGGGCATGCTGGGAACTTCAGATGCCAGGAACCCTCTAGCTCCCTCGCACACCCCCAGCTGCATCTTCTATGTGTGAGCTGGGCTCTGCTAGGTCCAGCAGCCCCTAGTGATGACTAGCAGCTCTGCAGCCCATTTCTGGGGAGATGGGGAAGCAAATTCTGCGCAGTGTTAATTTCTGCAAAATTCTGCATTGTGCAGTGGCGCAGAATTCCCCCAAGAGTATAGAATCATAGGATTAGGGGAGACTCAGAGCATTCATTTAAAAAGTTTCTAATTCCACGGGTTGCAGAGAAAAGCTTGGCAACGTCACCTGAGTGCACTCGAAATGTTCAGAAACCAGAAGGCAAAGAAAAAGAACCCACACTTAAAGTGTTGTGATTCTGGGGGCCCGGCTCATGATTTCTGAAGGCTTGTGGCATGGCATATTAATAATGCACTGACCGCGGCTATTCGTCCCACTGGGACCACAGGGACTTCACAATTATTAGCAGGGGTAGAACCCAGATCCTTTTGCTGCAAAGGCCCCTCTAAAGATATGTCTACACGTCACACGGGAGGTATAAATTCCAGCTTGAGGAGACATATCCAAACCAGTTCCCATCGAGCTATCACGCTAAATATGGAGTGTAGCCACAGTGGCACACGGTGGGGTGCTAGCTGCCCCGGATACAGGCCTAGTGTCTTGGATGGTCACACATTGACCCGGCTAGCCTCTCCCATGGCTTGCACTGCTGTGGCTACTCTGCTATATTTAGCATGCTAGCTGACTCAGAGCTGGCTCGGGGTTTGTGCCCTTGAGCTGGATTTACACCTCCAGCTCCACATGTAGGCAATACCCTAACCTGAGGTAAAGACAACTCTGGTAACTGTGCTAGCGTTAGGGCTTATAGCCACCGTGGGCCTCAAGGACAACACACGCACACACACGCACGAGCAGGCCCAATGCTCTAGCTAACAGAGGGCACACAGCAAGCAGTACATCCAGCCGTGCCCATAGACACCCTGCAGCACTGTCCTAGCAATAACAGCAATTCCTAGGAGCCTCTCCTGGCCTGGCGGGCACAGCTCTCTCCCCATCAGCCAAGCTGCCTCCAGAGGTAGTAGAGTAGCTGCAGAAGTCCTGGAAATGAGGTCAATTTCAGACAGCACCCTTTACCCCATAGTTAATGTCCCTCTTGATCCACCAGCAAAGCAAACACTGGGGACGCAAACAGTGGCTCTCAAATACCATTGATGCAATCTAGGAAATTACTGCATTCAAACAGCCAGTGCTGACATAAGGGTATATTTCTCCCAAGTGTTCTTTAGCACATGTACTGCCTCCTCCACAATCAAGTGGGGCTATCAAGGGACAACTCTAATGTCTTCCCCTCCCCCACCAATCTTTGCACCACTGGATGGCTGGGCACAGCGCACAAGATTCTCTGCTGGTGGTCTAAACTTCCTGCCTCACCTGCACCTAGACTTCAGCCAACCTCTGGGAAAAAGTGCTCCATGAGTGAGGCGCACTCGTGTACCTGTGTGGAGCTAGATATGCAAGCATGCATGCACATAGCCACATGCACACAGACATGCATGTTCACACACAGGAAGTCATACAAAGACCTATGCAAACACAAGCACACTCATATACAGATGCAGCAGAACCTGGGGATTAAGAGGGGCATTCTGATTTTCTACAGTGCAGCGAGGAGATAGGTCAATAATCAGCAAATGCTTACACTACACCAAAATAAAGTCCATAGTGGAGCAAGAGACATCTGAAATTGTGACCGCTCCACACAGTTGTGTTGTAACCCTTTGTTATGTGCATCATGGTGCCTTTAAGCAAAAGCTGGGAACAAATTCAGCTTCCTTTCCAGAAGGAAGGGGGCAGTTCTCTTGGGAGTCAAGCCACAGTCAAAACCAGCCAGATGTTGCTGGCAGCTGATGTTCACTAATGGGGAGCACAGGAGGTTGTTCTGGAGCACTAGGAACCCTAATGGGGAGAATCAGAGCCAAATGTTCACCATCCAAGGAGAGGCCTGTTTCACAGAATACACTGCTTGACAGACATTCCCCAGCTAAACAATCACCTGCTAAGAACCAAAATGCAGCTTGTAGTGAGGCGGAGCTAGGGAGCTCCAAGCCCGCCCCTCAGAGGGTCAGGCGATGACACGGAAGTATAAAGGTTCGCCTTCAGAGCTCACTAGTGGCCCAGCAGCTGGGGAGGCCAGACATCTCCAGTCTAGCCTGTGCCTGGGAAATCCCTGCAGCCCAAGGTGCAGGCCAGGACTGGCCTGACCTGCGCTCGCTATCTGGAGGAGTTGCCAGACCTGCCACTTGCCCACTACCCCGACAAACCCATGGTGCTGGACCTCCCAGACGATAATACCCTGACCCAGATATTACCCAAGGGAGAGTTTGGAAGTAGCCCAGGGGCAGCTGACCCTAGTCTGGCTGCAGCACTGCCAGAGCCCATGTCAGAGTGTGTTGCAGCCAGGATCCCCACTGACACAGCAATGGGTCTTCTGCCGCTGCTAGGGCCCTGGGCTGGGACGCAGTGGAGTGGGAGAGGCACATCCCCCCTTCTGCCCAATTCGTAGGTGGCAGCCTCCCCCTTCTCCTAGGCCCTTTGGGGGCTTAGGCCTACTGTCATTGCTCAGCTCTGCCTGAGCTCCTGACTCATTACTGCTTATACCATATACGGTCACGGCTCAGCCCTGCCTGAGGGCCTGAGCTCCTGACTCATTGTTGCCCCGCCCTGATCTAGTGCCTAGGCTTATTGCTACTGTTTATACTGCCCCTGCTCAGCTTCTGCCGCAGGGGCTTGAGTGTCTGATTCATTGCTGCCCAGCCCTGACCCTGGGCCGGGGTTTATTCCTATTGAACTGCGGTTGCTCTGCCCTGCCTGAGGGCCTGAGCACCTGACTCATTGTTGCCCCGCCCTGACCCAGGGCCTGGGTTTACGGTGCTTATTCCAGTTGCTGCAAGGGCTGCTGAGGGAGACCCCCGCGGACAGACTAATTCCCCCGAACATCAACTGTGTGTAGTGAGCCTGTGTGGCTCCCCGCCGCCCCGAAGAGGGTCGAGCCCTGGCTAACCCTTGTACACAGCTGTATCATTTCCCCTGCATATGATCTCTACCCCTGAAGCCAATACACCCACACACACACGTCCCCTACCACAGTTCCCTCCTTCAAGAAAAGCTGTCATTGCAATCGATTAGCAAGACTCCTGCATTCATGCTTTTGCTAATAAAGCTGGGGAAATAATGGTTCACCTGAGGAGCAACACAGCTGGTCGCCCAATTGCTTTGATCCACAAGGCAAGAGATATTGGGATCATACATGATATTTCCCAGGAATTTGTTTTTTTCCATAATATCTTATCTGCTAGCAATTCTGACAGTGCCACAAAGCACAGAAGCTTATTTTTGAATATGCTGCATTTTCTTCCCCTCCTGCAAGACTCAGACCCTTAATAGAAACCTTCTAGATTTTGAGATCAAGTGGTAACACGCACACACACAGGGCTTCCAAAGCCATGACGGCTCTAGAATTGAGTGTTTCTGGTATTTCTTTCCAGCCTGAATCAAGGGAAGCAACAAGTAGTGAAATCTCAGTCAGAGAACACAGTGCACGTCTTCCGTAGAACATGCTACATCTACTCTGCTTCGCAAAACGACAGCTGTGCACACAGATAGACTGATGTCTTAGAAGTTCAGCAGCGCAGTACGAGTTACACAGATATATCTGTCACGGAGTGTGGGGGGGTCCGGCCCTGCACCCCTCTTCCTGGGACCCACAGTGACACTTAGCCAGCCAGTAAAACAGAAGGTTTATTGGACAACAGGAACACAGGTTACAGCAGAGCTTGCAGGCACAGTCAGGACCCCTCCACCGAGTCCTTCTGGGCTTTCAGGGTGCTTGGATCCTAGCTAGGATCCCCTGAATTCCGCCCACACAGCCCCAAGCCCAAACTCCAACTGCTTCCCTCCTGCCACTCCCTTCTTTTGTCCCCTTGCCGGGTAAAGGTGTTGACCTTTCCCCTCCCTTACCTAGCTCAGGTTACAGGCTCTGGCATCGTCCATCCCCTAAAGTCCTCCCCTGCTCTCCCACTCCCCACACAGACAGTCCCTAATGCATCACATCTCTCCCCCCTTCGAGACTGAACTGAGCAGGGTCACTCTGCCCAGTGACCTGGGGAAGTTCAGGGTCCCCTCTCCGGGACAATGCATCTGCTGTCAGGTTGGCACTTCCCTTCACATGGACCACGTCCATGTCATAGTCCTGCAGGAGCAGGCTCCACCTCAGGAGCTTGGCGTTGGCTCCTTTCATCTGGAGCAGCCAGGTCAGGCGAGAGTGGTCGGTGTACACGGTGAAGTGTCGCCCAAAGAGATATGGCTCTAGCTTCTTAAGGGCCCATACCATGGCCAGGCATTCCTTCTCGATGGCCGCGTAGCTTTGTTCCCGGGGTAGCAGCTTCTTACTCAGGTACACGATGGGGTGTCTCTCCCCCTTTTCATCTTCTTGCATTAACACCGCCCCCAGTCCCGTGTCTGAGGCATCAGTGAACACCATAAAGGGTTTGTCAAAATCTGGGTTTGCCAGAACTGGGCCACTAACCAGAGCCTCCTTCAGCGCCCGGAAAGCCTCCTGGCACTGCTCAGTCCAGATCACCTTGTCTGGCTTCCCCTTTTTGCACAGTTCAGTGATGGGGCCGGCTATGGCACTAAAGTGGGGCACGAACCTTCGATAGTACCCCGCCATCCCAATAAAGGCCTGGACCTGCTTTTTGGTTTGGGGGGCAGGCCAGTCTCTGATTACCTCCACCTTGGCTGGTTCTGGCTTCAGGCAGCCGCTCCCCACCTGATGGCCCAGGTAAGATACTTCAGCCATCCCCACCTTGCACTTCTCAGCCTTTACTGTTAACCCAGCCTTTCGGAGTCGGTCCAGGACTTGTTTAACCTGGGACACGTGGTCCTCCCAGGTCTGGCTGAAGACGCAGATGTCGTCAATATACGCCACGGCAAAACTCTCCATCCCCCTCAGTAGCTGATCCACCAGGCACTGGAAGGTGGCCGGTGCTCCCTTGAGGCCGAAGGGCAGGGTCAGAAACTCATAGAGCCCCAGAGGGGCGATAAAGGCTGATTTCAGCCTGGCATCTGCGTCCAGCGGCACTTGCCAGTAGCCTTTGGTAAGATCCATGGTGGTGAGGTACCGAGCACCTCCCAGCTTGTCTAGGAGCTCGTCAGGCCTGGGCATAGGGTAGGCATCAGATACGGTGATGGCATTGAGCTTTCGATAGTCCACACAGAACCGGATTGACCCATCCTTCTTGGGAACCAGCACCACTGGCGAGGCCCAAGGGCTGGAAGATGGCTGGATCACCCCCAAAGCCAGCATGTCCCTGACCTCTCTTTCAAGATCCTGGGCAGTTTTACCAGTGACCCGAAAAGGGGAGCATCTTATAGGGGGATGTGACCCGGTCTCCACCCGGTGGACAGTCAAATTAGTGCATCCAGGCTGGTTGGAAAACAGCTGTCGGTATAGATGCAGCACCCCCCTGATCTCAGCGTGCTGGCCCGGGGTCAGCTGATCAGAGAGGGGAATCGCCTCCAGGGGGGAACCCGCTTTGGTCCCAGGGAATAGATCTACTAAGGGGTCATCTCCCTGCCCCTCCCAATGTCCACACACGGCCAACACCACATTCCTCCTGTCATAGTATGGTTTCATCATGTTCACATGGTACACCCGACGGTGATGTGCCCGGTTTGACAGCTCCACCACATAGTTTACCTCATTCAGTTGCTTGATAACCTTGAAGGGCCCTTCCCAGGCGGCCTGGAGTTTGTTTCTCCTCACGGGGATGAGAACCATCACCTGATCTCCGGTGGCGAAGGCACGGGCCCATGCCGTGCGGTTATACCAGACCTTCTGCCTCCTCTGGGCTCGGGCCAGATTCTCCCTGGCCAGGCCCATGA
Organism: Gopherus evgoodei; assembly: GCF_007399415.2. Taxonomy (NCBI): domain Eukaryota; kingdom Metazoa; phylum Chordata; order Testudines; family Testudinidae; genus Gopherus; species Gopherus evgoodei. The sequence continues at coordinate 253,515,254 of NC_044322.1, read as the reverse complement.
GCTCGGCCAGTCTTTCCCGGAAGGTCAGGACTGACTCTCCCTCAGGAGAGGCCTTCCCCTCCCATTCGTCCCTCATCAGGCCTAGGGGCCCCCTTACCCGCCTTCCATACAACAGTTTGAAAGGTGAAAACCCGGTAGATTCCTGGGGCACCTCCCTGTACGCGAACAGCAGGTGAGGTAAGTACTTGTCCCAATCCTGCGGGTGCTGGTTCATAAATGTTTTTAGCATCATCTTCAGTGTCCCGTTGAACCTTTCTACCAGCCCGTTGGACTGGGGGTGATACGCTGAGGCCCAGTTGTGCTGGACCCCACATTTCTGCCATAAGGACCGGAGCAGGGCCAACATGAAGTTGGACCCCTGGTCCGTTAAGACCTCCTTAGGGAACCCCACCCGACTGAAAATTGTCAGCAGTGCATCTGCCACTGTGTCTGCTTCGATAGAGGACAAGGCCACCGCCTCGGGGTAGCGAGTGGCAAAATCCACCACCACCAGGATGTATTTCTTCCCTGACCGGGTCATCTTGCTGAGGGGTCCCACTATGTCCATGGCCACCTTCTGGAAAGGTTCTTCTATGATGGGTAAAGGCCTCAAAGCCGCTTTCCCCTTGTCCCGGGCCTTCCCCACCCTCTGGCAGGGGTCACAGGATTGACAGTACTGTCGGACATGGGTAAAGACCCCAGGCCAGTAAAAGTTCTGTAGCAGCCTCTGCCTGGTGCATCGGATTCCCTGGTGCCCTGCGAGAGGGATGTCATGGGCCAGGTACAGCAGCTTGTGACGAAACTTCTGGGGAACCACCAGCTGCCTCCTGATCCCCCATGACTCTACTTCCCCTGGGGGAGCCCATTCTCGGTACAGGAACCCTTTCTCCCACAGGAACCTCTCCTTGCAACCTCTCCTCATGGTCTGTACCGCACTAAGGTCAGCCCGGTCCCAGCGCTTCCGCAGCTCGGCCTGGAACTCAGCAGCTGGGACAGGGATGGGGACCGGCTCTTTCTTGCTGGCTGGGTCTGAGGCCGCAGCCTCTCTGCACCGTGCCCCTGGGCGTTCCCCGCTCCCTGGGTTAGGGTCCTGCACCTTGGGTCGAGTACCTTCCCCGTTGTCGGGGTGCAGTGCCCTTTGCCGACTGACTACGAGTCACGACCAGGGCACTCTGGGTGTTACTAGGCCAGTCCTCGAGGTCCCCTCCCATTAACACATCAGTGGGCAAATATCGGTGTACCCCCACATTCTTGGGGCCCTCCTTGGCCCCCCATTTCAGGTGTACCCTTGCCACGGGCACCTTGAATGGGGTCCCGCCCACGCCCATCAGGGTCAGGTAGGCGTCAGGCACCATCCGATCTGAGGCCACTTCCTCGGGTCGGGCCAGCGTCACTTCTGCGCCCGTGTCCCAGTACCCAGTGACCTTCCTCCCATCTACCTCCAGGGAAACAATGCACTCCTTCCGGAGGGGCAGCCCCGCGCCCACCCGGTAAACCAAAAACCCGGAGCCTGGAGCATCCACAGGCGGTACGTTGCCAGCCCCCCTTTCCTGGGAATGTAGCCCCTCCTCCGATTGGGTTTTTACCCAGTCCACCCTATGCGGGTTGGGTCTGCTTGGTCTGTCCCTGAGCTTGGGGCACTGGGCCCGTATGTGACCTCGTTGGCCACAGCGATAGCAGCCCATGTCTCGTGGGTCCCCTTGAGTGGGTCGGAGGGACCTGCCACTGGATGTTCCCATTTTGGGGAGGTTCTCCATAGGACCCCGCTGGGAGGTCCCATGATGACTCTCTCTCTGCGTTGAGGCAGGCTTGCTCCTTCGAGACTCCTCCCTGCCATCCCCTGCCCGACTGTCCACAAATTGGTCGGCCAGCTGGCCTGCGTGCTGTGGGTTCTCCGGCTTCTGGTCCATCAACCACAGCCTCAAGTCGGACGGGCACTTCTCGTACAGGTGCTCCAGTATGAATAGGTCAAGCAGGTCCTCTTTAGTTTGGGCCCCAGCTGTCCACTTGCGGGCATACCCCTGCGCCCGGTTGACCAGTTGTAGGTATGTGACCTCACGGGTTTTACGCTGGCTCCGGAACTTTTTCCGGTACATCTCAGGAGTCAGCCCAAACTCACGGAGCAGGGCCTGTTTGAACAGTTTGTAGTCCCCTGCCTCTGCCCCTTTCAGTCGGCTGTACACCTCCACGGCTGTGGAGTCCAGTAAGGGGGTGAGAACTGCGATCCTGTCTGCAGGGTCAACCCTGTGCAGCTCGCAGGCATTCTCAAAGGCCGTCAGGAAGGTATCTATGTCCTCCCCCTCCTTACGCCGGGGCAGCAAGTGCTTATCAAAGCTCTTTGTAGGCTTGGGCCCCCCCCTCACTCACCGCAGCCAGGGCCCCACTGCTCGCCAGCCGGGCCAGCTCCAGCTCATGTTTACGCTGTTTCTCCTTCTCCTCCCGCTCATGTTCACGCTGTTTCGCCTTCTCCTCCAGCTCTTTCCTCTTTAACTCGAATTCCTCCCGTTTCAGCTCCCTTTCATATTCCAGCCGCGTCCGCTCCACGGATGCCGAGCGTTGCCGGGAGGATCCCCTGCTGGGGGGTGAGCTTCGCTGGGCGGATCCCCTGCTGGCCGGGGGTGTCACGGTGCCCTCGGTATACACTGGGCTCCTCCCCGCCCTTCCCCTAGGCCTAGGAAGGGGGGGTCTCGGGAAGCCCTCGTCCGCCGGCTGACCACTCCCAGCGGGGACAGACACTGGTGCCTGTGCTGCATCTGCCCGGCTGCTTCCCTCAGAGACAGGGCTCCGTTCATTCATGTGGTCTCCCTGCTCCAGCTGGGCAATCAGCTGGTCCTTCCTGAGCCTCCCTGGGTGCAGCCCCCTCTGCTTGCACAGCTCCACCAGGTCACACTTGCGCCGCTTGGCATACATCTTCCTGCTGGGCACTCACAGGCCGGGGTGCTCGCCGCTCCCCACGGTTTCCAGGGGGACCTCTAGTGCACCAGCCCTTCTTGAGGTCACCACCTCTCTGCCAGGGTCGAGCTGCAGACTCCTTCGCCCCTGGGACCGCTCGCTGCAATCCCCCGGGGGACCCTGTTACTGCACAGTCCTTCTCACTGGGCACACACTCCCAGGGGTTAACCACCCCTTCGTTTTACTGCTCCCCAGTCACTTACTGCAGGAAGTGCCGTCCACGGGGTGCAGTATCTCCTGCCGCTGCCACCAGTTGTCACGGAGTGTGGGGGGGTCCGGCCCTGCACCCCTCTTCCTGGGACCCACAGTGACACTTAGCCAGCCAGTAAAACAGAAGGTTTATTGGACAACAGGAACACAGGTTACAGCAGAGCTTGCAGGCACAGTCAGGACCCCTCCACCGAGTCCATCTGGGCTTTCAGGGTGCTTAGATCCTAGCTAGGATCCCCTGAATTCCGCCCACACAGCCCCAAGCCCAAACTCCAACTGCTTCCCTCCTGCCACTCCCTTCTTTTGTCCCCTTCCCGGGTAAAGGTGTTGACCTTTCCCCTCCCTTACCTAGCTCAGGTTACAGGCTCTGGCATCGTCCATCCCCTAAAGTCCTCCCCTGCTCTCCCACTCCCCACACAGACAGTCCCTAATGCATCACAATATCCCCAAGAATTCCACACAGCTCAGTGCAGTTCTTTCGGTTCCTTTCCCCAAGATGTCCAACATCCCATTAGATGAGGATGAATTCTGTCTGATCTCACCTCCCTGGGGCTCCTGTCTTCCTGTAACGCCACGTCTGTCCTGAATTCTTCAGCAGGGAAAGGAGACTAATGACATCATCTATCACCCCAATGCACTAATTAAGTTAGATCAAAAAATCCTAGCCAAAAATCTTGGCAATGTCCTTCCAACCTCAGTTCCTACCAAAATTGTAACTAAGTCCGCAATGTTGCTACTTGGGCTTCCACTGAACTGAAAACAGGCTTGGTCTTTCCTTACACAGTGAAAACTATAATTGGATGTACTCGCCATGCCTTGTTGAAGTGATAAACATATTTGTAGTAGATCCACATTTCTTATCCTAAACCAGGGGTCAGCAACCTTTCAGAAGTGGTGTGCCAAGTCTTCATTTATTCACTCTAACTTAAGGTTTCGCCTGCCGGTAATACATTTTAATGTTTTTAGAAGGTCTCTTTCTCTAAGTCTATAATATATAACTAAACTATTGTTATATGTAAAGTAAATAAGGTTTTTAAAATGTTTAAGTAGCTTCATTTAAAATTAAAATAAAATGCAGAGCCCCCCGAACTTGTGGCCAGGACCTAGGCAGTGTGAGTGCCACTGAAAATTAGCTTGCATGTCAACTTCGGCACCCGTGCCATAGGTTGCCTGCCCCTGTCCTAAACTCTCCATCCCTCCTAGGAAGCTTTGGTTTTGGTTTTGTTTGTTTGGCGGGCGGGGGGGGGGCGGTGCCCATGTATTGCTCACCATATCCCAGAAACTAGCTGAGTGACTGGCTCACATCTTCCATGCATCCATCAACCATCATCCTGAATACTGGCCAGGAGATGTCACAAAGTCAACAAAAGATTCACAAGCTGGGATTCCATGCCGGTGCTTTCCCCTATGGGAGCACATCATTCACAGCCTTTTGCACTAGTTTGGGTGGAGAAGGGCTGTCAAGTTCTCTCTGCTTCAGGATGGATGTGATGAGGTGAATCATCTATTGCACTGCACCAAAAAGTAGGGACACAGCCTGAGATGGAGAGAAGGCAGAAGGAGCCTCAAAGATCTCAGTGATAGCAGTAGAAGAGGTGTCTGTATGCAGGGGCATGTAGATAATGGAGACATCTGCTGACAGTTGGCCTGTGTGATTCTGTCACAGAGACATTTGCTCTGCTAGGGACACTGGAAGAGAGGGCCCCAGAAGAAAGAGTACAGAGAAGTCTGGGGCATCTATTCTCTCCATGCTTGGGTGGCTGACTGAACAGGAGATGAACCTGTTGGAACAAGGCATAGATTCAGGAGACCAGCAGATACCTGGACTACACAGGCTGTGAGGGTGCAAAGAGCAATGTGGATCTGGGAGGACAGTCAAATTGGGGTTGCTTGTGGTACCTACTGGCAAAGTGGTGAGACTGTGAACAGCTAAGATGGAACAAGGGATGGGCGGAGACTCTGAATCACCTGGTACAGTCCCTTCACAAGTAGTTATACCATAACTCCCCCAGATACACTCCCCCGTACCACGGCTGTGCCTGGTGCTCCAAAAGGAGGCTGGTATAGAGACTCCCTGGACTGCAGGTCAATGACACATTGTCTTGGTTGTCAAACACCCATCATTTTCTCCACTGAAATGCTCATTCACACAAGCATCTAGGCGAGAGTCTTAACAACATGGCAGTGGATCTCTGTCAGGCAGGATCCTGCAATGTTGCCAAGCAGTTCATCCTTACCCCTGTACTCAGGACTCTGCATTTTTTAAATTTCTTCTTAGTGCTGCCTAAGAAGATGCCCTGCCTAATGCTGGCTGGGGAGTACCCCCCCAGCATTCACCTCTCTCACTATCTGAAGTCACAGAGATGTCACATGATCCTTTCTACAACCTAAGAAACCATTGGGGAAATTGCATCATATTTAGAATAGCCAAAAGAGCGGTCAGTTTTGGAAAAATCTCCCTCCTTGGGCCCAGAAGCAGATCTAGCACAAACAGCAGAACTCCAGTCAACAAAAAAAACAACAGACGGGGAAGCACTGGAGGTAGGGTGATGTTCTCGTTTATTTTCCATATTGTATCACCATCATCGCCTCTTCTTCTGGTTAAAGGAACTCCAGATTTTTCCCCAGGAATCACTGATGCAAGTGCTGATGGGAGGGGGAGGAGAAAAAGAGGATAGATTTCTTTTTAAGATCAGATGGAAAAGAAGGGTCTGACCTCTTTCCAGGGATTGCTAAGGCAATTCACAATTTTATTAGTCTCAATTTTTTATGCAAACCTCTAATTTTAAAGAACCTGTAACAGAAGAGACAAGGCTCTCTATATTCGCCCCATCTTCCCAAACTATTAAATTCACTTTTCAGGGTAAGTGGCCGATTAGGGACTTCATGAGTGGGGTATTCAAAGTCTTTGCATGCCTATGAGCTAATGTAACATACACGTCTCCCCAGGTGGAGCAGGCAGGCGTAATGGTAAAGTTTCTGTTGATTTCAATGGCAGCAGAGTTGAGCCAAAGTGAGTGCTTGAAAATTGCATATGCTAAATTCTGGTGCATATTCCTACCCTGCTCAGGCTGGGAGACTCAAGTTGCCTTAGAGAAGAGCAATGCAAAGACTTTTGGAACTGGAGGTCTGGAGAGAGAATTTCAAATATAATCAGTTCAAACTCAATCCCCTGCCTTAGACTTGGTATATAGCGTAGATCCCAGCTGGGCTTCTTGATTTTCAAGAGTTATGCTAAATTCACGTGCCTTGTTTTACTGGTTCTTTTATAATGACCCTGTAGATTGATTTCAGTTCCAAGAGTCTTTATCAAGAGCATTCACATTTAACTTACCTGCTGCATCATCACTTTGCCTTTTGGGGGAATGTAGAACAGCTAGGACATTTCACCCCGGCAATGAGCTGGCTTTGTCCATGTGTCCTAGTCACTGGAAAAAAAGACTATTTTGATTAAGCAGACTGAACTAGAACCCTTTCCATGGACCTCTGGACTCCCTCTTTGATTAAATACAACTCACTGGACATTACACAGCAGTAATATTTATATTAATAATAACTTGCACAGGAAAACCCTACAGAGATCAATGGAAAATGAAAATCTCTATAGATTTTTTTTTTGAACAATCCTATAAAATTCAGTGGAGAATAGTATCCCTGCTACTGCATTCTTCAGCAGATTGAAAAACAAAAAAATCTAAGAACCCTACGGAAAGGATTTCATTCTCTATTAAATCCCATTGGTTTTCAGTGTCATTTTTATAGGTCTGTACTAACTTCATATGGAATCCTATTGGTAACATCTCTATTAAATTCTATGGGACTTTTCCATAAGGGCCTTTCCATAGATTTCAAAGTACTTCAAGATATTGACTCTCATACCACCACTGCATTGTAGGGAAGTATTACTCCCTCTAACACAAATGGGGGAAGCTGAGGGACAGTAAGGTTACAAGACTTGCTCGAGGCTGCACAAAACCTGTGCCAAAGTCAGGAACTGAACACAGATCACCTGCCTCCCAGTCCTATGCTTGAACAACCAGACCAGCCCTTCACCCAGGAACAGTCTTTTCAGAAATCCAAGTCATCGGTTGGGGCTTTAAATGGCAACTTGCTGGGGATTACAACAGAGTATGGCCACAGGTCCCACATGCAAATAAAATCCTATAAATGAATCAGAATGCTTCATGGTCCCGTGAGCAATTCTGGGAAACGGAAAATTGGTGCTTTTGCTCTGGGTGCCAGAAATCAGGCTTCCCAGGCCCACCTGTTGCAACCCGCCACTCTGAAAGAGGGTGAATGCTGCCACACGTGCTGATAAATTATGTGCCTTTTCCTTGCACACTATCCACCCCAGGGACTGAAGTCAGAGGGCCCTGACCCTGTTGTTGAACTGCTCTCATATTGACGACTCATAAGAATCCTTCTGAAGAAAAGATTTGTTCAGCCCTTTGGAATTTACCAGAGTTTCAGGCAAGAAAGGACCACCCAGTCTGAGCTCCCATATATAACAGGCCACTATACTTCACTCAGATTCCCCTACGTTGAGCCCAATGACTTTAGTTCAACCAAAGCATTTCAGTCCTCAGGAGAGCACACTGTTGTGTGTCACAGGCAGAGAACAGCAGATACAGAGACGCTACCAATTCCTGAGGCCCCTGTGAGGGCAGGGAATTGATTAGAGGAGAAGACATGCCCAGATGATGCTACTAGGTGTTCCATGCCCCATGTTGCAGAGGAAGACAAAACCCCTCAAGGGTCCCTGCCAGTCTGACCTGGGGAGAAATTCCTTCCCAACTCCAATTCTGGTGATCAGTGTGACCCTGAGTATGTGAGCAAGAACCAGCCATGCACCTAAGTAGATCTCTACACTGCAGGTGGAGGTGATATTGCAGCTTGGACAGACATATCCATGCTAGCTGTAATCCACCAGTACCTAGCACAGCTAAAACTAGCCAAGAAGCCATGGCAGTACAGGCTCCAGTGCGGGCTAGGAACATGTGGAACAACCCATTCCACTGCATCCTCACTGCTATTTTTAGCTGTGCTAGGTAGATTACAGCTCATGCAGTTATGTTTGCCAGAGCAGCAATCACACCTCTGCGTGCACACAGACATAGCTAACAAAAGAGGCTTCTGCGCACCTCCTCAACGCACCAGTCCACCCTGTCTGGTGTCCTGTCTCCAGCTGTGACCAATTGCTGATGCCTCAATTGTGTAAAAATCCTTCTTGTCCCCTGTAGGCAACCATAGATAGCACCTTGCATAAAGTCACAGCTGACACTGTTCCGGGGAAAGGGATTTTAATTACCATTCTGCCCACTTCTTATGGCACCAGCTCTGACCACAACAGACCCAAGTTAACGTCTAAGTCCCCCCATGGGGATGAGGATCCTACTGCCTGGGGAGGCTGGCAATGAGAAGCTGAACACTAGCTATGCTAGGCTGTAGCTCTTCCTTGCACCAGGAATGTGATTTCTGGAATGTGAATCTGGCTGCCTTCACAAATTGGGAACTTCCCAAGCCTCTGGCAGGCTTAGCTGTAAATTCACCCAAATGACATATTTTTGCAATGGTTGCTAATATATTAGCAGGATCTAAAGTAGCGAGGCCACCTTGTGACTACCAGCGGCAATTGCGCCTTTTCTGTTTTGTTTTTGATTAAACACACAATTGGGATATCGGAGGAGTCCCAGTGAGAGCTCACAGTAAGGGCTCAGGGGACTGAAATCATGCAGTAACATATACAAGGATTCGGCTGCAACCCAGAAATTGCTGGGAGACTTGGCTCAATTCCTTTTGCTCTCCTGTTTTGGAACACATTACATGAGTGTAAAAAGAGCATCTGAGCTCGGGAGTCAGGGAGACATTATGGACTTCACCCACCCTGAATATTTACATGGTAATTTACTGCTGAAAGATACTATCTCAATAATATTCACAAATAAGTATTACATTTAAATTGCGCTGCACAGCTCTGCCTGAGCTCCTTAATTCTGACCTTCCAATACACCAGTCACTAGCTGCCATTCCAGTTCTAGGGGCGTAATGCAGATCTGCTAATGCACCTCCATGCTGGCCTGCAGCATCCCCTGCTATTCCAGTTCTCCCTTCCCTCTGCCCTGCAAAGCACCTGAGCTGCACAAACCTCCAGACCTGCCCTAATACCATAGTCCTGACCTGCAAAGACTTCCTTAGTCCTAAAATCAAGCCTCTCCTCTGGAAAAAACAGAAACCCTCTGCCAATGCATTACTCTACGCCTGCTCTTACTGTATCTTCTGCCGTTTCAGTCCTGCATCCCCACACAGCTTGGCCAGCACACCTCACTCCTGCCTTGCAGCAGCCTGTACTCTTGGATTTCAGAGTCACGGATCTGAGCTGCTACATTCCTTTGGGTTTATCAGCTCTGTTCAGGGCCTGATGAAGGAAGAGGCATTCGTGTGGCCTTCCTTGGGATGGTTGTTATAGGTTGGATGTAAGTGCCGCCCTTCATTTAAGATAATTGTAAAATACATTTAAGCTCCTATATGGAGCCAAGTACCTGAAACAACAGAGGCCTCCATCCCATAACATGGGGTGGAGAGGCATGGGTGGAGAGGTTTTGCTGGATATTGGCATGGGTGGAGAAGTTTTGCTGGATATTGTTTTGAGAAGGTTTGTGTGTCTGTGGAAGAGAGAGGCCAAAAGGCAGAGAAGAAGGGAGAATCACAGCAAGGACAGAGTCAGGATAATCACTGGGAATGTGGTCCTGAACAAAAGCTGAGAGAGAGTTTGGGGCTAAGTGCTGACTAGAGGCTTGGAACTGTGAATAAAGACACAATCTCTTATTTAATTCCTACTTTGGTCAGAGAAATGGGACTTTATACATTCCTTGTAAATAAACAGGAATGCCTGAGTCCATCATCAGTTTCTTCTAATAACCACTTGGGTCAAAAAGAGTAACAGTATATAATATTTCTCCAATTCTGGGAGATGAGTGAGGGGAAGTCACATGTAATTTGGTATGGATGCACACCCCATCACCGCCTTGAACCTGGCTTCTTGGGCCACCAAAATACCCATCACCCCTGCCCAGAGAGGTTGTCCTGGCAGACTGGACTCTGTATAGTTCTGGAAACAAACAGCACCTCTAGGAGCAATGACTCCTGGTGTGGAGGGGAGAGTTTCCTTGAAAAAAAGCACAAGAGACAAAACTGAGGCAGAGCCACTCAGACGTGATAAGATAAAGGATTTAATGGAATGAATGAAGAGGTCCTCAAAGTCCGTGTCGGAGAAGAGCCTCTGTGACCCTCCACTCCAGGGCTGAGTCTCTCCTGTCCCACCCACTGGAGCGATGGGGACTCTCAGCTGTTTGAATCAGCTCCTGTGTGTGCTCCCCAGGAGATGAATAAGGTGCATCACTGACTCCACACTGTTCCTGGAGACCCTTCTATGGCAGGCCCTGCTGAGCCCATCAAATCCTCCAACGGAAGAGAGATCAGCTCACAAGTCCTCCTCCCCTCAGCAAGTGGAGAATCCTTGAGTCATCTGACAGCTGGAAGGAGTGTATCAAACAATCCAGGGGGCCAGAGTGGCCCTAACAATGGGACTCTAGCTCTGTCAGCATCAGGAGGCCGGGTCTGGTGGAAGGAAGGGGCTGCCCCATACGCAGACTGAAAGGTAAGTCCTCATCTGGGCAGACCAACTGGCGGAATCTCTGAAAGACAAAGTCGGATGTTGAACAAGGGTGTAGAGGTGGATCCGGCTCAACTACAGCCTCCTCCCCCAAACTGCACCCCCAGCAAACAGCCTCTTTCTAAGTAGCCTTCCAGCAAAGGCAGCACGGAGGGGAGAGGCAGGGAGGAATTTGGTAATCACGTCTGGATCTCAGGCTGAATGATTCCCAGTTCATACACGTAGGCCCTCCCCCTACTGGGACACCAGCCCCTTAAGTCCGGAGATGCCCTAGAATAGCCCCAGTTCCCACATTCAGATATGACACTTTAAACAACAGTTGAAAACCACCTTGGCTGTTTGACCAGCAGCTGGGAATTCCCAGGACTTGTGTGGGACCCAGGGAAAATTCCCTTCCATGTCCCTGACTAGCGCAGTGATGCTACCAAAACAAAGTCAGCCTCCCACATTATTGACCCCAGCTTTTACACCTGAGCCATCTGGCATGTTTCATATGCAGACCAACCCCACAATGCTTGAGAGCAGCAGCACCCAGCCATTGCTTCCTCATAATCAGGGCGGTACACATCCAAAGGCCACTCCTAGGGTGTGCAGAACGGCACTAACCCAGCCTCTGTGGACATCAACAGGTGCTCTGCTGATGGAAATGTCAGCAAAAAGCAGAGGCTTTTCTCCACAGACAGGGAGACAACAGAGGTTACGGACCCAGTTCTTCCTTACAGTCCATTCCCATGCACTGCTCTAGGGAGTGAAAGTTGGTGAAGAAAGCTCGGGGATCCCCAAGTCCAGAAGGTCTCTAAAGCCAGCTTAGAGGAGCCTCATGTCAGGTAGAGGACATTCTGGAGGGAGGTGCATGGTCACAGCACGCTGTGTTCTGGCCCAGGAGAAAAACAGTGCAAGAGCAGCCCTGAGGCTGCTCTAAATTACACCAAATGCTGTGTAGGCACCTGGCTGCCTCACAACACAGGCAGTGTAAAGGTGGCTTCAAGCCTCCATTGATGCCCCCACCACTCTCCATTCCAACAATGAGATGGTGGTGACTCAGCGGAGGACCTAGAGGTCCCAGCATTCGGCCTAGCCTGCATCATACACTGGGATCCATAGTCCCCACGGGCCAGAGCTCCACACCTGAGATGAGGGCAGCCCACAGGCTATCTGTAGACCCCAGTGGACTGCGTTTGGCCTCAGGCCTGCACTTGGTCTCCTATCAGCACTTCCCACAAAGCTGTTTTCCTATGGCATTTGACAAGTGATGGAGAGCCAATAACTGCGAGGCACAGCTAGTTCTGTGTAGCCCTCCAGCCAGCTTGAATTCAATAAAGCCACTAATTCTTTACAGTAATAGACTGAGCTCCAGTAATTTAATTCTACACTCCTGTTATTAACCCACAACACACCAATCACACCTCAACAGGCTGTCACTTTAATATGCCAGTGACCTGTAAAGTCCCCCATCACCCCTCTGTGGCCCAGACCCCACACCCGAAGCAGCAGTCTCACCTCTCTCAGGGAACCCTTGATCATGGAGAGTTTGTAGACAATCCAGAGAGGGATGCAGACCATAGATGAGAGAGCCAGCAGCCAGCCCAGGGTGTCTCCCCACCAGGGGTACACATACTTCTTGTTGTAGGTCAGAGGGGTATATTTAATCAGAGAAAACAGGAAGGTCGCCTGGGGAGGTGGAAGAAGCCAAGAAGAGAGGAAGGGGGGAAGCAATGCCATTAGCCAACATGATTTCCCTTCTGACTTCACACCCACAGCAGGACTTCCTTGGGACAGACAGTCCCTGAGGGGCAACAATCAGAGCATCCATCAGACCAAGTTGGGTGCTGCTGCCCCTTCAATTAGTGTTTATCATCTCAGCCAAGAGTTCATCCTAGCAGCAGTCCCAGACAATCTGTTCCCCACCCCAGTTACTCCATCCCCACTCACGGATGTCCATGGTGATCAGGTAGACCACACAGCAGCAGCTGGGTTAGAACCTTTGGCTTCCAAACCACAGGCTGCTTCAGCTAAAGTGGGAGTCTGCTCGCTAGGGGTATGTCTACACGGCCAGCAGAAACCTGCTGCAGCAAGTCTCACAGCCTGGGTCTACAGATTCAGGCTCATTCTATAGCACTAGAAATAGTTGTGCAGACATTCAGTATCGGACTGGAGCTCAGGTTCTGAAGCAGAGCCTGAGCTCCACCCCAGATGTCTACACAGCTTTCTTTTAGTGGCATAGCATGAGCCTGAATCTGCTGACTCTGGCTCTGAGACTTGCTGCCGTGGGTTTCTGCTGGCCGTGTAGATGTACCGTAGGTGTCAGTAGCAGTAGGGTTCTTACCTTTTACGGATCAGTTGCTGGAGGACAACGTGATGGCCACACTGAGCCAGTGAGCCATTACAACCTGGCCTGCTCCATGGGAAAGTGCTTACTACCTACTCAATATGTCCCCAATACAGGGGTCCCAGAGTGATCCATTTCCCCACTCCAACAACAACCTAAACCAGCCCCACTCCTCTCTCCAGCCCCCAGACCAATGGTCTCCAAGCTCTCACCATGCAGACAGCTGGTGTGATGAAGAGCCAGCAATATTTTGCAATAGGCCATGGCCTGTAACCAATCATGTCTTCAATGTTATCATAGAAATGATCAGCACCTGAGAAAGACAAGGAACGAGACCCTGTTAACAAAAAGGAACAAGAGTAGTGGCCTGCATGGCCCAGAGAAGATACTGACTGACAGGAAGACCCATGTGGAGAGGAGGGAGCTCAGAAATGGAGCATTATGGGTAATACAGATAAGCGCAAATGGGAAATTTGTTAAGGTCGTGGACTTCCTTGCTGGCATGAGGCAGCTTCTCCAGCCAGCTCCCCCAGGGCTCTGCTGTCAGGGAGCTCCCACCATCTAAGTCCCTGGGCATTGAAGTGAGGACACTTTGTGCTACTGTCTGTAAAGGGTTCCAATGTGCCAGGTTTACTAAGGGGATCTGTGGCCTGGTGCTCTCGGGGAGAACAGAGAGACCAGCCCCAGTGACAGGACAAGAGTCCACTCAGGGATTCAGAGTCAGTGAATACTCACCATACACCCAGCCAATACAAAGCGTCTCAAAGATGGCAACAAAGAGCAGGCACATGCCGCTGGCAGCGTAGTAATCGAAGAGCTGGAAGATGTACATCCCACCCTGGGAGGGGCCAAGCAGGGAGAAGAGAGTGAGAAGAAATCTAACTAAGGGATAGGTCAAGCCATTCAGCAGGAGAAAGAACCAACTCAGGTCTTTGGCACCTTCCTGCCCTGCCAAGTGTTCCCCTTATAAGCCCAACCTGGCCAAAACCAGATCTGCACTGGGGACCTCTGTGGAAATCCTGTTTTCCCCAGATCCCATCCCTGCTCTCTCTGCAGCCTCTCGTTTCCAGGAGAGGATAAGTCACTGTCCAGGAGTTTAGAGTTATTTTTAGGATAGTCTGAAAAAAATAAACCTGGTAGTGGGAAATGGGAAGAGAGACCCACAGGTCAATATCTCTAATGTTCAAAAATCAACTCAGACTCCAAATTTGCACCCAGATATAACTGTGAGTGCAATTTTGCAGGCACAAATCATTAAGGGCCCAAATTTTAGCTGGCTTAGTTGCCTAATTCTACAGGCACTGCTACAACACGGGCCTGCAATTAATTCCAGGTGAAAAATTGCAGGTGAAAAATCAGGGGCAGCTTTTCAAAAATCAGGCCCAAAGAGAGACAGAAGGAGCCAGAGAGAGAGAAAAACCCACACACAGGAATCACCCCCTCTCACTGCCAGAAGGGAACCTGGGCCCAATTCTGATCTCACACCAGTTTTTACTCCAGCAGAATTCTATTCACTTCCATGGGGCTAATCCCAGTTTACACAAATAGACATGAGGTCAGAACCAGACCCAGCAGTTTACTGTACACATAGTGCTCATGAGGGTCCCATCAAGTAACGAAGAAGGGGATAAAGATGCTCCAATAGCCTTCAAATGAGATGGGGTAGGGCTTGGTTTGCATGAAACTCTGAAAAGTCCTGACCTTCAAAACACACTCTCACAGGCCAGCACAGAGCAACGGTCCACGAGAGTTTAGGACAAGCAATGAAAGCTGCACTATCCAGTTGAAAGAATATTTAGCGAGGCAGCATGTAAAACCCTGTGCTGGAATTGGGCCACATCATCGCAGAGCAGCTCTTGTAAAATACACCCCGGAATCCTTACTGACCACTCGGGTCAGGACTCCCCTTTAAACTCCGCCCCAAAGCTGCCAACTCCAGCAGCACCGTGTTCACTAGTCCCATGCTGAGATTCAGTACTGAAGTAAGAGGGCAAAGCACCACCTACTGAATCAGTAACACCACTGTTTGCAGCACTTGGGGTGCGCCTTAGAAGTCTCCCATCTGAGCACTGACCCAGCACTGCTTATCTTAGGAGAGCACATAGACTTCAGCCCCAGGTGGAATTCTGCAGCTGGGCTCCTAATCCAGCTACAGGGTCTAAAGTCCTCTTTCTGCCCAGAGGGATTTCAGTCAGATGTGACCGGAGCACCCCACAGACTGTGAGCTACAGGAGGGATGGAGGGAGGGATTCCTGTCTCTGAGCTCTACCTCTGTGAGCATGACCAGTCCTACAAGGTAGGAGAGAATGGAGACAAGCAAGATGAGGATCTCACGGCGGTTTTGCTTCCGGAAGATGGTAGGGTACATGTCGATAACAGCTGTCACAAGGCTCTCCACACAGACGAACTAGGAAGAAGAGAATTCACACACCTATCAGCATGCTTTTACTATGCCAGCTGGCTGGGCTTCATTGTTCCATGGCCTCTTGCTCTCAGGACAGGTTTCCCTCAGCCAGGAGAGACCGCACACATTCAACATTGAGAGCTAGCCCTAGCCGTGCCATGGCTGTCCTGGGAACTTCCATTCACATCCATGCCTCAATCCCTTACTAAGGTCTCGTCCAGACTAGGGGAGGAAAATCGATCTTAGATACGCAACTTCAGCTACGTGAATAACGTAGCTGAAGTCAAATATCTAAGATCGAATTACTCACCCGTCCAGACGGCGCGGGATCGATGTCCGCGGCTCTCCGTGTCGATTCCGGAACTCCGTTCGGGTTGATGGAGTTCCGGAATCGATGTAAGCGCGCTCGGGGATCGATATATCGCGTCTAAACTAGACGCGATATATCGATCCCCGAGCAATCGATTTTAACCCGCCGATACGGCGGGGTAGTCTGGACATGGGCTAAGGGTGTGCAGCTGGAAACCAGCGCTAGGCCATTTCCCAGTCCCCCCACTCGGCGTGCTGCTGAAATCAGCTCACAGCCTTCCCTCCATGCGACAACAGCTGGGCTCTAAAATCCATACCAGTGCCATGCTGAAAGTTCCCACTAGGGGGTGCTGCTGAAACAACCAAAGCCCTGACTCCAGAAGGTATTGCTGGAAACCAGCATCATGGTTTCACAGGACATCTGCTCAGACCCCTTCCCACACAACGGGCTGCAGCTCTTCCTTATGCTGCAGGAGCTGGATGGAAGGAAGAGGCTCGCAGTGAGCATGACATTATTATTATCATAGCACACAGACACTCCAGCTGAGATTAGGGCCCCATTGTACCAAGCACTAGACAAACGCATAGCGGGACAGCTCCTGTGCCAGAGAGTTTACGCTCTAGACAGACCGGACAGGCAATTGAGGTGAAGTTAGTGGCCTAAGGTCACACAGCAGGTCAGTAGCAGAACTGGGAATAGAACTCAAGTCGCCTGAATCCCCGTCAAGGGTCCTGTCCACTGGGCCCGTCCATGTGTGTCTGAGCCTATACTAGATTAAGTGAGAGCTGACTGGGGCGTTCTACTCTGTCTGGACAGGGGAATGTGCTTTGCTACCTCAGAACTTGAACCCAGAACTTTCCCTCACCACCTGGCCATTTATCAAGTGGAATGTGTTGGCTGTCAGTTTGAAGGGAAGCTGGCCAGGCAAGAAGGAAGCACTCGTGTCCTGTCTGTGCATCTGTACCTGGCTGTCCAGTCCCAGCAGAACAACCATCAGGAAGAAGCAGCAGGCCCAGAGTGGGGAGAAAGGCAGCATGACGACAGCTCGAGGGTATGCAATAAATGCCAGGCCAGGCCCTGTGAGAAGAGGGTCATTTATAGTAGATGGCAGGGACCAAATCTAGAAGTCATCAGCTGCACCATCGCCCTGCCAGGCAGTGAGGAAGAGGTCACTAAAGCAGAATCAGGGAGATTAGCAGCTCAGAACTGGTCTATGGCACCCACCCATCTGCAAAACACACTCCACCTTCCCCAATGAATTCACTCCTGGCACTAGGAAGCACCATTCAAGAAACAGTGCCTCCATTGCTGGCTGAAGAAGATCAGAGGAACCAGAGCAGGCTACAGCTCTACTGCCAGGAGTGAGGGCAGACGAGCCACAGCAGGCTTTAGGCTCCACCTCTATGGCTGGGGCTCCCAGATGGTGGATTCCTAATATCCGTGCAGAGCAAACAGGAACTCAGATCTTAATGTTTCATGCCAAAGATTCACACGCCGTAACCACCTTGGGACTCAGTTTATTTAGCTCAGAAAAGCTGAGTTGACCCTTCTGGGATTTGAACCTGGGGTTGCAATTAATCTCGTTTCATTGTGCCTCTTAGAGGGTCAGCAGCTTTGGGACCCACCTTAATCACTATTCTCTGCTCTGCTCTCTTTACAGGAGCTCTTTTGTCAAGGACAATGCAGAAAAGGAGTCCAGGGTCAGTGTTAGGTGACCAGAGATTGTCCCACATTAGCAATGGCCCACTCTATCCTGCACACTGCTCCTCCTGTGCACCAAGCCTACTCACCTGACTCCGCTACCTCAGAAATAGGCACGCCTTGTTCCTGCGCCATGAAGCCCAAGATGGAAAAGATTGCAAAGCCAGCCACAAAACTTGTACCACTGTTCAAAAAACACAGCGCAATGCAGTCCCTGGAAGGAGAAAAGACAAGCATCAGAATGGGGGAACCAGCCAGCCAATCAGACAAGAACATCAGCATGGGATGGGAGAGGGAGAAGCCATTCAAAAAGACGTATCAGTGAGGCACAGCAGCCAATGAGATGAAAGCACCCACATAGAGACACGCACATATGTCTATATTAATCATTTCTATGCAGATGTTTAAGCAGATGTCTTGACAGTGTGCGGTTGTGGATTCATCTGTGGATAAATATAGGACATATGCATCTTCACATCATAACAGTGATGCTGCTTCTTCATCCCACATACTGACAGCCTCAATGTCACAGAGTCTAAAATAAATTCAGAACTCTTTATTTATAAGCATCAACCTGTCTATCTCTAGATCAGGTACCGCTGGCCCTCCATTACCACCAAGTCTGTGTCCCTAATGATCTTTATTTATCCTCAACACCCTTATGAGGCAGGTATTCTGTCCATTTTATACATGGGGAACAGAGGCACAAGGAGACTTGCCCAAAGTCATACAGTGGGTCTGCAACAGAACAGGGAATAGAACCCAGGTCTCCCATGTCCCAAACTAGAACCCTAACCACCATCCTACTTCTTATAGCAGTTGCCATACACAATCAGACCTGTGACCCATCTAATCCAGTATCCTCACTATGACCGTGGCCAGTACTGGATGTACCAGAAGAAGGTGCAAAAAACTGCAGATAGAGTAATTATAGGACGATCTGCCCATAAGGGAAGTTTCTTCCCACCACAACCCGATCAATTAGTGGTTGTCTGATAAGCTGAAACATAAGAGTTTGTATCCTATCTAATGTACCTGTGGATAGTCTCACTGCTTATATGAATGCCTGATTCTTTTTTGAACCCTTTTTTGAACCAGACAACTTCTGTCCCCAAGAATATCTTGCAGCAGTGAGTTCCACATGTTACTCACATTAGGATTTTTGCAATTTTGTTGTATCAATTTTAATTCATTGCTTTTCAGTGCCACTGGCTGTCCCCTGGTGATGAGACGTGATAAACAGAAGCACCCAATTCACTTTCTCTAAACTATGCATTTTGTATACCTCTACCACGTCTTCTTTTATTCACCAAATCTTTAAACTAAACAATCCCAATCTTTTCAGTTTCTCGTCATACTTGAGTCTCCCCATGCCTCTAGTCAGTCTCACTGTCTCTGAACCGCTATGTTTCTGTTCTGTCTTTTAGAGATGAAGAGACCAGAACTGAACACTACATTCCAGGAAAGGCCATACCATTGATTTCTATTAATTTATGGCATTTACTATATTCAGTATTATTACCTATATTCTGATTTAAGGTTTCACGTGCCAGTAATACATTTTAACGTTTTTAGAAAGTCTCTTTCTATAAGTCTATAATATATAACTAAACTATTGTTGTATGTAAAGTAAGTAAGATTTTTAAAATGTTTAAGAAACTTCATTTAAAATTACATTAAAATGAAGCGCTCCCGGACCGGTGGCCAGGACCCAGGCAATGAGAGTGCCACTGAAAATCAGCTCGCGTGCCACCTTCGGCACATGTGCCATAGGTTGCCTACCCAATCTATATCCTCTCTTTGTATAATTTGTAGCCAAGGATTCAAGACATTAAGTATATTTAGGATATAGAGGTGAAATGTAAGTATTAGTTAATGTTTTAACACAGGGCGTACAGGCGTTTAAGATATTCAGTTTAGTGACACAAGGCCTTAGTCCTGAAACAGGTTGACATAACTAGTTGACTGAAAGAGAAATGTGTACCAGCAAAGTGTATGATTACAGTAAAAAATGTGTTAAGAGCTGATGGTCTGGAAACTATGCATCAATAGATTGAAAAATAGGTTGCAATGAGCCAGTTAACACTGCAAGATGCCCAACAGTGACATTTTGCGGGGTTCTCTAATAACCTTAAGTTGCTATATTAATTCATTAACATAGATGTTTATGAGAATAAAGGGAACTAAGGAAATAGTCTATAGAAAATTGGGCATCCCTAAATTAGTGGGATGTGGTAGTATGAAAAAGGAGATTGAATCCCTTATGCATATATATGGGCCTTAACAGACGTAAGCAGAACTCAGGATAAATGAGTGTCAACTTGCCTGTGTGCTGGGAGGGTGATGGGTGGCGAGACATGCATGGGAAGATGGCAGGATAACACCAGGTGACTATGATAGTGATGAAGATGACAACTGACACTCCAGGATCTGCCAGCAGGAGATGTGATGCCAGTCAAAGGGCTAAACACTTTGCCCTCTCTATCTGCTATTGTATTTCAGTGTTTGTGGGACTGGTTTATCTGCAGAGTGGATTTGTTAATAAAGGGACTTGTGATAAATTGCAATTGTTTCTGGTGTGCTTCTAGAGTCTCTGATTCTAATGGAACTGATAATAATAGCCCTCTGGAGACTGAACCTATATTGACCACTACCTTCTAACAGATTAATAAATAAAATTAATGAATCCATCCATCAATAAGGCTATAAAGCTAATGCTGCATTTGCTTTTCAGACCCCCTGCACAATGAGTAGTTTTCTTCATTGATCCATCCACAATAACACCCTGCTGTTTTTCCAGAAAATTTACAGTTAATTTAGGACACACAAGGTGAGAGCAGTGCAAATTATTCATTTGTACATAAATTACTTTGCATATGTCAAAACTGAACAGCATCTGCCATTACATTGGCCAGTCACCTAGCTTGGTTAGGTCCCTCTGACATTCCTCACCATCTTTTATAGTTTTGATTGACCTAAATCATCTTGTTGCTGTCTCACTGTCCACCCCATTTTCCAAATAGTGACTATAAAGAACATCACTGGTCTTGGTGATCTATGGGGCACCCTGCTGTTATTTTTTTTTACCATGTTGCAAATTGACTGTTTATTCCTATGTAAGCCCCAGGCAGAATGTAGGACAGATCCATGAGAAATAAAGCTACCTAGGGAAGATGATGGTATGAAGGACTGGCACCAAAATAAAGAGCTGTTCATCTAGCACAGCTCAGCAGTAAAGGAATGTTGTTACTATTTAATGGCTAGATGGTTAAATGGCTTGAATGGAACACCACCACTTTCTACTTCAAAGGCACCTTCCATCTGAGGCTATCAAAGTTCTTTACAATCTTACTGTGATGTAGGTAATTGTTATCTCCATTTTGCAGGTAGGGAAATGGAGACCCAGATAGATTGCCTGTGTTACCAAGGTCACACAGTAAGTCAGCAGCAGAGCCAGCAAAATAACCCAGGTCTTCCTGTGCTATGCCTCAAACACAAATCCTTTGTTCCTTCCTCTGCCATCCTTCTTCCCCTCAAATGAGATGGGGGCTGTCAGTCCAGTTCTCACTCGACAGGTGTCCATGCCACCACAACTGGCAGTGAACCTAATCTTAAGGGGAGAAGAGACTGCGGCACCGGAGTGTAAGCTCCTCAGGGCACAGCACCACCCATGTCTTTAGCTTTTAGAGAAGCACCATGCAAACCTACAGAGGGCACAACAACAATAAACAAATTCTAATATATTTAAAGACAAGAAATCCCAGTTTAAAGAGTAGTTTAACTGACAGAATACAGGGGACTTGTCTATATATAAATGCAACACTCCAGTTTTTCCCATTTCGTACAATTCATCTGGATACTGTGCTGACAGATAAACATCACATCAAGATAAAAGATGTTCTGATTGGTGAGTGGGTAGCATTCTCGGGCTGCACGAGCCTTTCACCAATGGAGACACGGTTACGAATGCTGGAAGCATCTAATGTGAAAATGACTTGGCTCTCACATTCTTCCCCACCTGCGCACTTCACAAGACTACCAGACAACTTGGTACAATTTAATAGGATTGCCAGTTTCTGTTCAAGGATAGCCCAGTGCTAACTAGAACAGCAGGGGGAAGGCTGCATTTTAGGAGTCAGATGCACTGGCAAGACTGAATGTGGTTTCCAGGACTGGAGTGCCCATGGTTGCTGTAGGACAAGAGTGAGGTTTAGTGAGAGTTGTGTGAGGAACCAGGACTGCAATAGCAAAGAGAATTGCATGGTGAGAATTGACTGGAATGGCAGAGCTTCAGGGGGAAAGACTCAAATCAAATACTACCAGCAAATCATGTGTGTGTGTGTTCTAAATCATAGAATCGTAGACTGTTAGGGTTGGAAGAGACCTCAGGAGGTCATCTAGTCCAACCCCCTGCTCAAAGCAGGACCAAAACCAACTAAATCATCCCAGCCAAGGCTTTGTCAAGCCGAGCCTTAAAAACCTCTAAGGATGGAGATGCCACCACCTCCCTAGGTAACCCATTCCAGTGCTTCACCACCCTCCTAGTGAAAAAATCCACTCACAAGCCTTTGTAAACGGGAGAATGCTTCTGTTTAATGGCACCATAAGCAGAATTCCGCCTCAGAGCTTTTAAAGGGTTATATGTGAGCAAGCAGGAAGCTTAGGTGGGGAAGGAGGACCTCTCACCTGTGAAGCAGCTGGGAAACTACTGAAGTTCCTCCTGAGGACAAATCATGGAGGATTTGGTTTCAGAAACATAGCAGGAGAAATTGGTTTTCAAGTAAAGCAGCAACTGGCAAGAACGCTCTTCTGCCTCAAGAGGAAAGAGAGCATGAGGCACTTCCCTCAAACTTAACCTGGTCAACTGTCTCCTTTGACAGAGCCGTCTGCTATCTGCAAGGGCTCAATGGCATTCAGGGAGAAACATGGATACAGTGGGGATGGGGGTCCCTGAACAGTAGAATCTCATCCCAATTACCTGTAACAGTTGTTGTGGTACTTGTTGTAGCTACCCAAGGCTGTCAGGCACCCCAGGCAAATGGCATAAGAGAAGAAGATCTGCGTGCCTGCGTCCATCCACACCTGCAAGGAAGAGACAAACACAGCTGAGGAGGCGAAAAGGATAACATGGCGGGCAGCTACACAGATTCCAGAAAGTGAGGAGAGAGAGCTGGGTTCCAGAGGCCAAAGGGCTGACCTAACCAGCATAAACAGTGACAGTGAGAAAAATTAAACATGGGATACACAGATAAGCATGTTCTAGAATGTCTAGATACAGCTGGGTTCTAGAGCTGCCATGTACAGGATCTCTTACATTCTAGAGTATGGTCAAAGCACCTACTGGTGTTTAAAGTCACATGTGTGGGAATTCCAAGGACCTTGTAAGGATTCTGATTTTTCCCTTAGAGCTCTTATAGCTCTCCAAACAGTGACAGGAGATCAGATGCCACAGAGGAGACTCCAACTACAGGAGCTAAAGGAGGTTCTCCATTTGCCGTCAGCAGTTTAGAAGCTGACACAGAGCGTGACAGTTATGATTCCATCCACTAGAGGGCAATGTTAAACAGAGTCTGGCAATGTATTATAGTATTACTTGGCTCTGAGGCTTGATGTTAAGATTCAAACCCTTAAAAATAAACTCATGAAAAAAGTTACTTGAAACTGTTACAATAAAGAGTTACTAAACGAGGAAACAGGAGAGAGATTTTAGTCCCTGTCAGCGATCATGAGGTCCATTTGAACTACATTGCAATCACTGTCAAGGACATGTCTGAGTGTTCTAAGGAAGTCACATCATATGTCTGTCAATGCCACCTTTAATCTAAAAGCCTAGCTCTATGCAATCACTGATACCATTCACATTAATTCAAAAGACTTCATTATAGCTTCATGTAGAGACAAACTAAAGAAGAAGTTAATGAGGAAGGAAATAACATAACAATTATTAATGATAACACTGCCTATTTCATACCACCTTTCGCCTTTAGCACTCAGGGAGGCAATGAAAAACAGGATTGGAAGAAGGAAGTCAGTCTTAGCTGACAACACTGCAGAAGAGTTCACTGGGTTATTTACAAAAAGAGAGGCAATGAGGACTAGTTCAATAGGAAGAATGTAATTAGCCAAATTACAATGTAGCCAAGACACGAAGGTCAACACCCCTCCTATCTCTTGCAAGAAGTGCTATAAACTACAAGCAATCAGGGCCTTGGTTTTAGGACCTGATCCAAAGCCTATTAAAATCAATGGAAAGACTCCCATGGACTTTGAATTAGATCCTTCTCTCTCAGGCAACAAGAAAGATGGTCCCCTCCTGCATCTTCTGAGGGCACAGCTGAACCATCTCTCACAACACTTTGACTTTTGGGAAAGCCCAGCCTATATGCCCCAAATCACCTCTCTCTGTAGTTGCTCCCACAAAAGGGATAACTTTGTTCTCTCTCTTTTGTACAAGTTCTCCGATGAACAGCAAGCAAGCCCAATGTAGAATATGAGGGTAGGTATTCAGATCAAAGGTGTGGTTGAATTGTTTCTTTCCCAGAACTCTTCTGGTTCATCTGTTTGTATTTCTTTCTCCCAGGCGATTGTGTGTGTCAGTGTTGATTTGATTCAATTGTCATTGGTGGTTTGGTTGTGTCTTTTTTTAGTCTTATTCCCATGTCAATGTGCATTGTAACGGAATGCTGTGATCCCTTTCTCTGTTGTTTTCTAGAGGAAAATCTGTTCTAGCTCAGTAGGCGGCTACATTAAATGTTTTTCCTGCAATCACCATAAAGTAGCAAAATCTGTAAGGATGGTAGGAAAGGCAGAGCCCTTATGTTAAACTTTCTTTTGATTTCTTCCATAGACTGTTTCCCGTCTGTAAGGGATCCAGCCAAAATTCTCAATCCAACCTACATCAAACTCAGTGGAAAGACTCCCAGTGATTTCATTAGGTGTTATGTTGGAGGTCTATGATCTGTGAGGCCAGAGGGAGATAGCAGGCATGCAGAGGGTTAAAAATAAATCACCCTTGCTATTGTGCAGGATATTGTCTTTTGGCAATTTAAAGTGAACAGATCCCAGTTTAATCAGGTCGAGGCTTGTCTACATGGGGAAAATCAGGAAAATTCATCCAAATTCAGAATTAAAGTGCCCTTAATTCGATTTAGTTTGTGAATTAAGATAAACTGAATTAATGGGTTTTAATGTGGTTTAACTAATCCACTTTAAATTCACAACTTTAGTTAATTTGGATTAATTTTCCTGAGTGCCTCAATGTAAGCAAGACCATAGCTTTATTTTGGATGTCCAGTGTTAGAGCTTTGGGTTACCATCACAGCTCAGTTTGAATCTCATCCCACCAACTCACCATATTGGTTGTATTTTTTAAAAATCCAGCCAGCCAACAAAACTGTTGATTGCATAATAGAGATCAGTGCCACTTACATATTACACTATCCATTCACCTGTGCCCACCCAAGACAGAGCCTCATAAGCAGGAGCAATCACTGAGCCAGGGCCGGCCTTAGGATTTATGGTGCCCTAGGCGAGATTATTAAACTGGTGCCCCTGTGCCTGATCTGCTCTTAGCAACACAAACATAAGCTTACAGTATTGGAAAACTTGCCACATTCACGTTATTAAAACCAGTTTAACTTAATTAAGCACACTGTTATGCTGATGGACTAGCACTAAAGAAGCAGCACTCTAGAAAAAATTCTGATAACAGAATGATGCAAATTTTTTTTTAATTTATCAAAATTTTATTGGAAATTTATATGAAGAGGTATTGAAACAAAGATTTGTTTTTAATTAAAAGCAATCTTTCTGGCTTTTTTGGCTGCAAAATCAGTAATAATGTCATCGTATGACAAAGACAAAGTCGTGTCTTGTTTGATTGCAAGAATAGCAAGACCAGTTAAGCGTTCCTGACTCATTGTAGAGCGGAGATAGTTTTTAATGAGCTTTAGTTTTGAGAAACTCCATTCTCCTGATGCTACTGTTAAAGGAATTGTCAGTAGAATACGAGTGGCAATGTACACATTAGGATATATGTCAACAAGTTTGCGGGTATGAATAAACTGTACAATGTCCATCACCGATTTTGCATGTGGCAACATTGATGACAGTGTACTCAATTCTTCGTACAGTTCAAGTCCATTTAAATCAAAACTATCACCGTGTTTCAGGAGGCTCTCTAGGTTCTTGCACTTTGTCATTAGTTGCTCTTGTTTTCCTATTTCGTTGAATTTAGTTATGTCATACAAAAATCCAAACTGTTCATGGTGTACTTGCAAGGTATTAAACCTTTCATCAACAGCAGATACTGCTTTATCCATCACAACATTAAAAAATTCAACCTCAAATTTCTTTTCTGGATTGTCTATGGGCATGATCTGCTGTACAGATTCTTCACAAAGAAGTGTCCCTGGCCTTTTTAACTCATATTAACTATGTATTTACTTTATGAAAGTTGGAGAAAACATTGTGAAAACGTAAAACATTGGCTGCCCAACTTCTGGGCTGGCAAAAGTTATACTGACTCACAGGGAAAAAAAAAAGCAGGAGAATCTTAGTACAACATATGGTCACTCTATACCAGGGGTTGGGTCGGCAACCTTTCAGAAGTGGTGTGCCAAGTTCACTGTAATTTAAGGTTTCTCGTGCCAGTAATACATTTTAATGTTTGTAGAAGGTTTCTCTCTGTGTCTATATTATATAAATAAACTATTGTTATTATCTGAGGTCTTGGCCACCGGTCCTGCTCAGGCCACTGCCAGCTGAGTAAATGAAACCCCAAACCGGCAGTGGGCTGGTGGCTGGAACCCTAGACAAGGATCCCAGGTCCTGCTCAGCCCGCTGCTGGTCTGGGGTTCTGACCACCAACTCCTGCCAGCCAGGATCCTAGCCGCCAACCCCCACTCAGCCCGCTACCAGCCTGGGATTCTGCTCACCCAGGCTGGCAGGAGGCAGAGTGGGTCTGGTGGCTGAGCTCCTGACTGGCAAGGGGCCGGCAGCCAGAACCCTGGAGTAGCAGTAGGCTGAGTGCTGCTGGCACCCCAGACTGGCAGCAGACTGAGCCACTCAACCCCCCATCGGCCCTGCTCAGCCCGCCACCAGCCCACTCAGCCCGCTGCCGGCTGAGTGAATGGAACCCCAGGCTGACAGCAGGTTGAGTGGTTCTCAGCTGGCCTGCTCAGCCCACTGCCAACATGGGGTTCCTTGGGGGTCCCCAGGCCAGCAGCAGATGCTGAGTGGGGCTGATGGCTGGTATCCCAGCTGGCAATAGGGCAGCAGCCAGAACCCCAGAGCAGTGATGGGCTGAGCCACTCAGCCTGTTGCTGCATACCATCAAAAATCAGCTCACCTGCCACCTTTGACACGTGTGCCGTAGGTTGACGACCCCTGCTTTATACACTAGTAAGGAGATGAGCATATTACAGTTGTTGGAGGGCGCTTATCAGGAGTAACAGGCTATAGGAAAGTCAGTCAACATTTTTTGTTTCTCTGATGAAAACTGGCCCACTTCCTGCCTCAAACCAAACCTGTCACTAATAATTGTCATCAACTTAATTTTCTGTTTTTGGCCAAGATATTGATTTTTTTAAAAAAAATATATTGATATTGGATTCAGGATTGTTAGCAAGAATTTTTGGCAAACAAAGTTTTTAAATGACAATCTAAATGGCAACACAGTACTGCTTTCATGCTTGGCTCACCCCCCAGCCCTCTGGTCCAACAGCTGCAGTAGAGGAGGAGATAGGTGGAAAACTGCAGGACCCCAAAATCCACCTCTTGGGGTGCAGAGTGGCAACAGCAGCAGCAAACCCTCAGGTCCAATCACACGCCAATGGGCACCACCACCAGCCTTATGGACCATGGTGAAGTTAGCACAGCATCTGATCTCAGGGACAGGGTACCCATGGAGCCACAGCAGCTCATCCTGCCCTGTGCAGCTCCACCCAGATGAGATGGATTGCTGGCAGCTGCCAGCCTGGGGGAGAGGCGCTCCCCAGCTAGGGTGGCCAGATCCAGATGTCCTGATTTTATAGGGCCAGTCCCGATATTTGGGGCTTTGTCTTATATAGGCACCAATTACCCCCACCTAGAGTGACCAGACAGAAAGTGTGTAAAATCAGGACAGGGATGGGTGGGGGTGGGGGGATAAAAGGAGCTTATATAAGAAAAAGCCCCCAAAATTGGGACTGTCTCTATAAAATAGGGATACCTGCTCACCCTACCCCAATCCCCTATCCTGATTTTTCACACATCTGGCTAACCCCAGCCAAACCCTGTGTGACATTTCAATTCTGGCTGCCTGCTCAGGAAATGAGTTACTTTCGCTTTCATTCCTCAGCAAGCAGCCAGCCAGCTTCCCCTCCCACCCAGCACTTCACCCAACCTAGCCCTGACGGAGGGGAGGGAGGAGAGAGAGAGGGCTGCTCCTGGGGAGGAGGGAGAAAGGAGGGGGTGCTCCATGGGGCAGGGGGAGAAGAATGGATGTTATCGGAGACAACAAAGGATACTGGTTCCAGAGCCACAGAGCCTGCCTCACCTCAGCCAGGGGGAAAGAGTCACACTCACAGGTGAGCTCCTTTCCCAACCCCCACCTCCACCCCCTCCCAGAGACCCCAGCAGCCAATCCCATTCCTCAGACTGTGCTGCATTCGGCTCTCTCTAGGACCCAGCAGCCCTGCTTCTACACTGTCTGGGCTGCCTGGAGAGTGGTGCCCCCAGGCAGTGTGAGGCCCTACGCAGCTGCCTATTCTGCCTATGCCTAAGGACGGCCCTGCACTGAGCACTTGAGCAAGGGGCTTCATTTCACCTACAAACTGCCAAAGGTGAAGAGAGCAGCCCTGCCACTTCGGAGAAGTGCTTAGAGAAAGAAGTACTTGCCCTAGCAAGAGGTAATGCTTTAATCAAAACACTCTGTGTTGAAACTAAGGCAAACAAACCTTAAGCTTGGCCTATGAGCAGGAGATACATCTATTCCCCCAAGGCCCTAGCCCGGTGGTTTTCAACCTGCAATCCAGTCAACACAGAGCTGTAGCCTATTTGACCAGAGCCGGCTCCCAGTTTTTTGCCACCCCAAGCAAAAAACAAAACAATATTTAAAAAAAAGCTGGAGTGCCGCTGCCAAAGCAAAAAAAAACCAAAAACACAACAACAGAGTGCCTCCCCTTGAGAAAGGCCACCACAAGCGCATGCTTGGAACGCTGGTGCCTAGAGCCAGCCCTGCGTTTGACATCCTCAGGGCCATACGGTAGTCCACAAAAAAAATAAAAGTGTTAATATTACTCCATCCTATAAGCATCTATAAACATATGGATCTACTGTAAATCAACGTAATCAGAGTGAGCACCAACTCAGATTATAGCTACCTTTATTCTCATTGTAAAATGATAAATGTGTTTCTTGAGCCAGGGGACATTCCATTTGTGGTTTGAAAACAGGTCTTCTCGGTCTCACTGAAGCTTCCTGCTGTTGCTCAAGCAGGCTGCTTAGGCCTGGTCCACACTACACAGTTAAATCGATTTAAACAGCGTTAAATCGATTTAACGCTGTACCCGTCCACACTACAAGGCACTTTAAATCGATTTTAAGGGCTCTTAAAATCGATTTCTGTACTCCTCCCCAACGAGAGGAGTAACCCTAAAATCAATATTACTATATCGATTTAGGGTTAGTGTGGACGGAAATCGAAGTTATTGGTCTCATTCCTTTAATGTAGCTACTCAGAGTGCACCGCTCCGGAAATCGATGGTAGCCTAGGACCATGGATGCACACCACCAAATTAATGTGCCCTAGTGTGGATGCATAAAATGGATTTTATAATATCGGTTTTATAAAACTGGTTTTAGTAATTTCGATTTTATGCTGTAGTGTAGACGTAGCCCTAGTGTGTGTACGGTTCTGTGATGAGGTCCCCTCTGCCTTCCCTCCATTTGTGGTAGTCTCAAGTTCTCCAGATCTCTTCCACAGGTAAAACCACCTCTAGTTCATCATGAAAGGTGCCTCTCTACACCTGATCCAGAGCTATCCTGGGAACAATATTTCTTGCTGGATTACACAGATCAGGAGTTAATTTAAAAACAAAAACAAAACCTTCTCTCCTGCAACTGCTGAGTTCTCTCTCCCACAAGGTCTTCGGAGAAATATATTTTTTCAAACAAAAAATTCTTCTGTATGTTTGACAAAAATTCCTTGTCATTTATTAATTTTATGATAGTTGGTCATGACCTTTCACCACATCATAAAAATTAATTTTAATTAATTTTTTTTAATTTAAATTGGATTTTTTTAATTTAAATTATAAGAAATTGTTCTTTTAAAAGATAAACCTGTTTAAAATGAAATCTGAATTTAGTAGAAAAGATGCTAAAGCCTAAACATATTACAATCTATTTAATACTTAAATACAAAATAAATATGCTGAATCCATGGAACCTCTATCAAAGACTTTTAACACAAAGATGTTTTTCTAGATAAAGAAAGAATCGGGGGGAAATATCTAACTTTTGAGATCAAACTGTATAAATAGGCACAATAGGTCATGTACTATATTAAGGGTTTGATCATGTGAGGGACACAGAGGCTACTGGATTCAAGAGACTGGTAAAGCCATCACAGGTTTTGGGACCCTGCCTGTGACTCCGAGAGACATCATCCTGTATTTCATCAGGCTCTTTCACTGAACCCACGGGCTCATGCTTTTATTTCTCATAGCTTCTCCCTACCTGAACACTGATTGGCTCCGTTCTCAAATTATGAATATTTATGTATTCATCCACCATGGAAACGCACTCTCCAGCTCATGGAAGAACACTGAAGTTTATATATCCAAAATATTTAAGGTTGTTTTGCTTAATTAAAATAAATTTTATATGCTGTTTTGTGTATGTAATTAAATTCCAGTTACCATCCTAATGTAGCATGACAGAAATCATGAGCAAAAAGTGAATTAGCAAGTAAATGAGAAATACATCATTCACCATTTTCTAACATACTTAAAAATATAGAATAAGAATCTGAAAATATTAAGCTATATAATTTCTTTTAAAAATGAATATAGTTACAGTGCGCCCTCCTAGGTAGCAAAAATATGTACCAAATCTGGTTTAAAGGCTCTTAAAATATGGTGATTTACAATTAAATAATGGTTAGATCAACCAATGAGAATACACTTGTCTTTAGCAAACAACTGAAGTACAAATGCAACAGCCAATTAACATTGCTGATTTAAATTGAGGCTTCCACTTCATTTATATCAATCCACCTAAGGAACCTGACTGCTGCTAAAAGAGAGCTCTTTGCACCCAATTTAAGAGAGTACAGCTCTTCCTTGGATATCATTCCCAAGGAGAATGGTACTGTTTATGTTGGTGTTCAGAAATCTCCAGCCTCCTCCCCACCTGGATATTAATTTGATTGTTGAATGTAATTTTCTAAATTGTCAAGTTTATTTAATTCATTTTCCTTCTATGCTTTATTTACTCTTGTTCACCAAAGTAACCTCCTACTCTGTTTTCAGCTTGAGCCTCCAACACCTGAGATGCAGTTAGCCACAAAGGTTATAACCTGTTACAGGGCACTTCCTCTCTTACTTGCCCCTACATAGATTTAATTTATTATAAGTACTGGACTTTAATAATATTTTGCACTGAAATAGCACCTCCTTTTGGAATATCTCAAAGCATTTTACAAATAACAAAAGGAGCTGTCTCAAAGCAAAATGCTATTACCATCCAATGCACAGGTAACCCCCACTTGGAATTTGCCAGCTCCCGGAACTCTGGGCTGAGCCTCTAGAGCAGTGGTGGGCAACCTCCAGCCCGTTAAGGTAATCCACTGGTGGGCCGCAAGATAGTTTGTTTACATTGACTCTCCACAGGCATGGCAAACCGCGGCCACTGGGAGCTGCGGGCGGCCACGCCTGCGGACGGTCAACGTAAGCGGATTACCCTGACAGGCTGCATGTGGCCCGCAGGCCACAGGTTGCCTACCACTGCTCTAGAGGGTCCTACCACATGGACTACAACAACCATGGCTATTAGAGCCCTCTGACAGCACAGGGATGGCCATGGTTAGAGATGGGACATTGGATGAGGAGGGCTAGGTCCCTGAAATGGCACTGAACATTCTCTCTCTCTCAGGTGCTTGGCTGGCTGGTCCTCGCTCACATGCTCAGGGTCTATAACTGAAAGCCATATGTAGAGTCAGAAAGGAATTTTCCCCCAGATCAGATTGGCAGGGACCTTGGGGTGTTTTTGCCTCCCTCTGCAGCATGTGGGTGCGAGTCACTTGCCAGGATTATCTGGGTACATCTCACTTAATCATTTCCTTGCCATTGCAGGGGCCTCGGGCACTTTGGTCTCTCCTATTCTCTGCCCGTGGCACATCATAGTCTAGGCTCTTGTGGGGCTGTAAAACTTTGGTCTAATTTCAGTTGTTCAGGTGCTGGGTGGTGTTGGTGGCCTGTGATATACAGGAGATCAGACTAGGTGAGCCAGTGGTCCCGTCTGTCCTTAAACTCTATGGCTATGTCTGCACATATGGTAATGTGTAGAGTACATGCACTGCACACACACCTAGCATGAGTACAAACAGCAGAATAGACAGGGAGGCACTGCTTAGACAAGCAGAGTAAAGATATGCCAGAACCTCAGGGTATGTACCCTACATGGATCTCCACACAAACGAGCAGTGCCTCCCATGTCTACACTGCTATTTTTAGCCTGCTGCTGGAGCCTTTCCCTGCATCCACACTGCAGAATGACAGGGCTCGAACTCAAGTCACAATGGGACTCAGGCTCTGACCCACCAGGTCCTAGGACACAGGTCCTGAGTACTTGCTGACCCAAGTCAGACTGATTTGTGTGTGGACAGAAGGGGGGCTTGGGCTCAAACCTGAGTCAGAGCCTCTGGTTAGTGTGCACATATCCGTAAAGGCCAAGATCCTGGGACTAGCCAGCCCTGTGTAATTAGCCTTGTTTTGCCACATCTTTGCTGAGTGTAGGACTTAAAAAGAGAGGAATCCCAACAGTTAGGGGCTGGCTGCCGAGAGGAACAGTTGAGCTGGGTTGTAGCTGGAGCGCAGAGACACAGGAGTAGAACTAGCTGCTCTAACATGCCCCTGAAACAAGGGGCCAGGCTCCAGGGCCATGATCCATACAAGGAACAAGGAGCTGAAGAGGAGCCCAAGAGAGAGGAGAGGCTCAAGCCCTGAGAGGGTTGAGAGATGTTTTGATAGTGTTTAATTTTGTTTGTTATAGGGAGAGGCCCAGAGAGAAGCTCTGGGACCTGCTACTCTGCTAAAGAAGAATGTGCTTCTTTGGAAAGACTTTGCTGCTGGTAAAGGGACTGTGGTGATACCAGCTTTGGGTCTCACCAGCTATAGCTGGACTTGGATACCCCACAAAGGGACTGAACTTCTAAGTGACAGCTGGAGGACTAGGCCCCACAAGACCTAGTCAGAGGCGAACAGGAGGCAGTGGTGACCGAGGGAAAAGCCCAGTAAGCCTGCACCCAGCTACTCTGGGGAGGGGCATGAGAACACAATCCAAAACCACTTTCACTGGTTGCCTGAGCTGCCAACATTTCTTTTGAATTAGCAAACTTGCTTTTTTGACATAGCTGGACATATGGGGCATTCAAAGAAATTCTCCTGGGGGCAATGGGCCGTCTTAATCAGCCATCATAGCAGGATGTAAAGCCTTTAATGAAGGGGCAAGCTGGGAGCATCCTACCTCCCAAGTTGCCACCTTGAAAATGTCTGCAGAGATCTGCTCAGCTCATAGATTCCAGAGTGGGAATAGTGCCTGCACTCTTCTGCCTAGTCTCTCTAAATGCCTTGTGCAAGAGCGGCCTCCCACCCGCCCAGGACTACAATGCAAGGTTTAGACCACCAAAATGAGAGATGTAGTGATACACTGACCATCATTACCCCTCCCATACAACTATCATTTCTCTCTGTCCCCTGGCCCTACCTCCCCAGCTCGCTCTGCAGAACTGCCTTGCCCATCTGTTCCACTGAACTCTCCTCTCATAATTTCCTCTCGCCTCTTTTCCCTTGATGCTCTTTCTGTTGCAGAAAGCTGCTGACATCCAGAGGCTATCCATGCCCTGTGGTGCTGGCAATGCGGCTAGCCAAAACTTCACAGCAGCAGCAGGAGAGTAAAATGCACACCATCAGCTGCCACCTGGCCTCAGCTTGTCCTGTACATGGTAGTGGCTCGTATGCATGCTCATCAGACAGCTGAAGTGCTGAGGGCTAGAAAGACTGTACAGTGTCTATTTGGCTGCCACCATTCCACAAGACTAATTGGCCACGTGACACATCTGTCCCAACTGGATGACAAACTTTATAAAAACAGAAGAAGAGCAAACAGCATCATTTCCCCCACAAATCTCTGTTCTTCATTCACAATCAGATTTTCATCTTGCCCCAGACGTTTGTGGGAACAAAAACCTGCTTGACCCTGCAATTGTGCAGAGCAAAGGCCATGGGCAGAGAGGACAGCCCGCAGGAACTGGAGCACCAGGCTGTGCACACTGCTTTGCAGCATGGCCTGGTGGATGGAAGTTGGGCCTGGATTCTGTTCCTGACCGTCTCTGATTCAGTGAGAGACACTGAACAACTCTCCTGGGTCCAAATTTACAAGCAAGGCCTCTGATCTTTGGGAGCTGTGTTTGAGACACCTAGGGCTACAGTGCACCTTTTGGGCACAGCCTTTAGCAAAGGGTGGTGTGCAACGCAACACCCCAGAGTAGAATTGAGGGGGAAATCACACAATTCCTCCCTTGCTGCCCTCTCACTCCAAGGTGAGAGAGGAAGGCATGAAATAAGTTACAGCAGCTTCTCAAAAGGGTCCTCCCCTTTACTTTTCCCATCATGCCTGGCCAGGTTAAGGGTATGTCTACACAGGAACTAGACACCCACAGCTGGCCCATGCCAGCTGACTTGGGCTTACGGGGCTCAGACTGTGGGGCTGTTTCACTTCTGTGTAGACATACCCTTAACCTGGCCAGGAACCCAGGCTGGAATCCAGGGTCTAGGACCCTGTGAGATGGGAGGGTACCAGAGCCAGGGCTTGCCTTACCATGAGGCAAACCGAGGCAGCCACCTCAGGTGCCAGACTAGGGGAGGAGGCACCGTCACTAGGATCCAGAGTGCAGAAAATTGTGTCTGCTCTTGGAACATATGTATTCATCGTCTCTGTGCATCTAGAGCAGAGAGGAGTGCTGTGCTGGAGGAAAGAGGGCACAAGAGACAGAACAGGCAGGAGAAAAGGGGAGAGGGAATAACAGAAAGCAGCAGGAGCTGCAGGAAGAGAGAGGAGGAGGAGCCTCTTATGTACCTCTCTAGCACCCCCAGGAGCCTGGACTGATTAACACCAGCTTCTCAGGGAACTTCCTGTTCCTTGCTGCTTCCCTGAACCCACTTGAGGAGAACAGGCAGTCACCTGAAGTAGTAGGAGGCAGATAGGCCCTTAAGACGTTGATATCTTCCCTCACTCAGGCCCTGCTACCAGCCTGCTTATTTGTCCCCTTTAATTGAGTGTTGAGCACCACTATAGCTGGCACAGAACAGCAGTCATGCGTGAAAGAAGAAAATGCCCCTCTGGGGCAGCATTCAGAAAAAGAAAGCAAGCAAAGGAAGCTTTTCTATCTAAGCAGGAAGGAGCTCTCCTGAGATACATAGACACAAATGTTCACGGTGAGCCTTCCAGCCCCAGTGAGGATGTGAGTGCTGAGGAGATGCCTGATCTTCCAGTTAGTCAGAGTGCAGGTGAACTACCAGCTACTGCAGCATCCATATCTCCATCTCAAATGGATGTAACCATGCACATTCCTGAAGAAAAGTGTAGATCAGAGATGAGTGTGGTGGAGGAGCAAGAAACAGCTGCTGCTCAGTTTAGTTCCTTAAGTCTAGATGATCCAGGATTGTGAACCCACTTGAGCAGTAGCCTGAGGGACTTCCTTGTACTGCATGGGCCACAGCAAGTGAAAAACTTCATGTTCCTCAAAGACAATGAAAATAGAAGTTTCCATCCAACATATTACTGGTGTGAAATCCCCAATAGTGACAAAGTGGAGAGGCCATGGCTTATGTATTCAAAAACCCAGAACACTGCATACTGTTTTTGTTGCAAACTCTTCCAGTCTCATGTTCCAGCCACACTGGGTTCTACAGGAACAAAGGACTGGAAAAATCTGGCTAGAAATCTGGCATGCCATGAGAAGGCAGCAAATCACCAGAGATCATTCCATAGGTGGAAAGAGCTTGAGATGAGACTACGGTTAAAGGCCACCATAGATGATCAGCATCAAGAGAAGATTGCATCAGAGTCTCTTTACTGGCAAAATGTTCTGAAAAGGCTCATTGCCGTTGTGAGAACGCTTGCTTCCCAAAACCTAGCACTGCGTGGCACTTCAGATTTGCTGTATGTGCCAAACAATGGAAACTGCCTTAAAATTGTGGAGCTGATGGCTGAGTTTGATGCTGTACGCCAGGAACATTTAAGAAGAGTCACCACCCAAGAAATGTACACACACCACTACCTTAGAAAAACAATTCAAAATGAGATCATACAGTTACTGGCAACAAAAGTCAAACAGAAGATTGTGGCAGATCTGAAGTCAGCAAGATATTATTCTGTTATTCTGAACTGCATACCTGATATCAGCCATATGGAACAAATGACTTTAATGGTACGTTTTGTAACAACAGCAACAACCTAGTGAAAATGTCCCTGAAATGGTGACTGTCAGAGAGCATTTTCTAGAACTTATTGACATTGATGATACTACAGGAGCTGGTATGACAAATGTGCTTCTTAAAAAGTTGAAAGATATGGGAATTGCAATAGCTGACATGAGAGGTCAGGGCTACAATAATGGTGCCAACATGAGAGGAAAGAACAGAGGAGTGCAGATACAGATCCGAGAGTTAAAACTTCAAGCTTTTTTTGTCCCATGCAGTTCTCATTCATTGAACTTGCTGGCCAGTGATGCAGCATCAGCTTCTAGTGAGGCTGCTGAATTTTTTAATGTAATTCAAAGCATCTATGTATTTTTCTCTGCATCAGCTCATCGATGGCAAATTTTGACGCAAACATCCTGTCTGACACTGAAACCACCGAGTGCCACACGATAAGAAAGTCGAGTGGAGGCGATAAAGACTATCAAACACCAAATTGGGAAGATAGATGATGCCATAGTTCCCATTATGGAGCATAATGCTATGACAGAAATTGTTCATGGGAGAACAGTGGCAGAGGGAAGGGAATCACCAGAAACATACATAACTTCAAATTTCTATGTGGCTTAGTGTTGTGGCATGACATACTGTTTGAAATAAATGTTGTAAGCAAGAGACTCCAAGGTGTTGACCTTGATATATCTGGAGCAATGGAACAACTGGACAAAGCAAAGTCAAAGCTAGTCTTACCGGCCAGATGAGGGATTTCAAAATGTTCTGAAGAGTGCACAGAAGTTGGCAGAGGAACTTCACACTGATGCTATTTTCTCACCCATTCAAGAATACAACAGTCACCGAAGAAGACAACATTTTGATTACAAGGCATGGGATAATCCCATAAGAAACCCCAAACAACAATTCAAAGTTGAATTCTTTAACTAGGTACTAGATTGCGCAATACAGTCAGTTGAAGAATATTTCATGCAGCTCAAGGAACACAGCAGTATATGTGGGATGTTGTATGATATTCCAAAACTCCTCGTTATACCCGAAGAAGACCTACACCAGCAATACAGGGCACTAGAGACAGTGTTGACACATGATGACATGTACAATATTGATGTGAGTGATTTAGGTGATTAACTGAAAGCCCTTTCAAGATACATTTCAGTAGGATCAACCCCAAGGCTGTTCTGGAATATATGTGCACAAATAAGATGACCACTCTCTTTCCAAATGTTTTTGTTGCTCTGCGCATACTTTTAACACTTCCTCTAACAGTTGCCAGTGGAGAATATAGCTTCTCTAAGCTGAAGTTAATAAAAACACATTTACACTCCACAACGACACAGGAGAGGCTGGTTGGCCTTGCAACCATCTCAACAGAGCATGAGCTGGCCCAGACTGTGGACCTTCAGCAGGAAGGCACAGAAAGCACCACTTTGATTATTCAAACGGATAAAAATGCCAACGTTAACTTTCAAATGCCTGAACAGCAAATGTAACCTCTCTTGTCTGCATAGTAAAGTGTTACTTCAAATTTTTGAACAAGGCATTTTAAGTTGTTAGTTCTCCTTTATTGGGGTACATAGCAAAGCAGTACCATGAGAGGAGTAGAACAGGAAGAAGGCAGAATTGAGACCTTTCAAAGTTTTGGCCCAAGCGAGGGGGCATCATTTGAGCTCCCCGCCTCAGGTGCCAAAATGTTGTGGGCCGGAGCCTGGAAGTCTACATGGCATGTGCCAGCTGAGAGTTTTCTTTTGCTGTGCAGACATACCCTTAACTTGGCCAGACAGTGGCAGAGGGCATAGCCAGGGCACCATACTCCCTGCCCCTCCTTCTCTGAAAACCAGGTCGTAGGTGTCTCAAATTGTACCCCAAAATCTAAGGCAAAGCAAAGACAGGAGCAGAGCTTGGAAGCTCTTGCCTTTCAGCCCCATGCTCCATCCTCCACTCTAGCCTGTGCTGCCTCTCAGAAAGGCCTAACACAGTCACTCACTTTCTGTACGATGTTGGACCAAGAAATTGGTCCGATAATAGATATCACCTCACTCCTCTTGTCTCTCTAATATCCTGGGACCAACATAGCTCTAACAGCACTGCATTCTGTAAGATACACATTTCACGGTGTATGCAGAGCAATAAGGGCTCTTTGCCTCTGTGAACTTACCAACCACTGGGCTGAGCAAAAGAGGGGCTGGTTTCCTTTACCTACCCTTTAAACCCCACAAGAAAGCAAATATGTTTTTGTTTGAAACTGAAAAGTACAGCTGCTTGTAGACAGGAGGTGGGAGGAGGGAATCCACTCCTTGCCCTTGTTTACACAGCCCAGGAGGCAGAGTTCTAGAGCCTGTCTTTGCTCGGCCCTCTCCCACTGTTTGATGAATTAAAAACAACTAATTGTTCTTTGGATGTCAGCACTGTGGGCAAACTCAGTATGGGGGTGCAGCCACAGGCTGAGTGATCTGGCCAGCAGAACTAATTCCCAGCTCCACAAACTGGAGGGGTTCAAGAGAGATGATGGTGAGGGGGAAGCAAGATAAATACAGCTGTACATCATTCCAATAAGACAGCGCACGGAGGTCCAAAAACAAGAAGAGATGGGGAGCTGTGGAACTGGCCCTTGGAAGAGGAAAGCCAGCCCAGAGCAATCTAGACTGCAGGGCACAAAACCCTGGGAAGAGGAGCAAGTAGCATCCCTTTGCAACGTTACCCTACTGACACACACCTGACAGGTGGCAGGGAAGAACCTGGGGATGCAAAGCAAGAAAGCAAGCAGAGGCTCAGTGCAATCACGTAGCAATGCACGTACCGCTCCAGTGCAGCCACAAGCCAGGCTCATTTCACTGGATACAGATAGATATATGCCGTCCCGCAAGCCCCTACCAATGCACATGGGAGCAGAGATCAGGAGGCCACGCAGACATATGCCTGGAGATACTATTAGACATAGGCATCCACAGAAGAGAGCAGAACATCATGTAAACAAACATCATCTCTGTGCGCACACACACACACCAGCACTCTGCCCTCCTGGGTGAGGCAGGAGGCAAAACACAAACACATCCGCCAATATTCTCTCTCTTTCTCAGAAATGGAAAGTAGGCAGGGGAGGCAACAACCAAACAAGAATGTACAGAGTCAGTTCAAGGCTTGCCGGGGAAAATAAATAAGGGGAACAAATAATATTTACCTGGATCCAGTCATGCTCCTCCCAGCTGTGAAGCAGTGAGGCTCCCCAAGCAGTGACAGCAGCAGCAGAGTGGTGGGGAGGGGCCTAGCTGAAGTGAGGGGATTCAAAATCCTTCCCTTACCATGGGTACAAAGCCCCATGCTTCCCTTCTCCCTCATCCATGTAGCTCAGACAGCAAATTCCTTCACAGCCCTTTGTCCCTAGCAGTGATGCCAGCACAAGGCATGTTTTGAAACAAACCCTGCAGATTCCCACTCCCTCCTGATTGGCCACCCTCTCTGACCTCCGTCCATCCACCAGGTGATGCTTCCCCAGGGCAGCCTAACCCCTCTCCCCCAAGCCACCTTTGCTGTAACCTCCTCTGAAATCTGTCCCCTGATCTGTGCACTGCAGCTGGCAGAGAAGGGTGTGGGCAGGCTGCAAGGAAAGAGGCCAACCTCACTGTTTGGAGGGAGGATGATGCATGATGGGGCGTAGGGTAATAAATAGAGTAGCTTAAGCTAAGATTTTTGTACTAAAGATCAATGCTATTTCTAACAACCCAGAAACAGGCAAAAGTTAACAGAAGGAAGGTAGCGTTATTAACTAATAATGAGAGAGGGGAAAAATACACAGACAAGTTCTTTTTGCAAAATAAATAAATAAAAAGGAGAGAAACAAGCAGCTGTCTGACAAAATAAAATCGACTAGGCAGAGGTTATTAACAAAAATTGAAAGACAGAGGTTTAAAAAAGACAAATGCTTCAGAGCCAGCAAGTTGGGCACATAGGGCCTATACCTGCCAGGGATGGCGCTCTCTGGATCAGGGAAAGCATGGACACATATTTAACCTTATGCCCAAGCAGTCACTCTGAAGTCAGTGGAGCTCCTCAGAGAGCTAAGTGCTTCCTGGGTCAGGGCTGGAGTGCTCAGCCCCTTCCAGGCTTGAGCTCATTGCTAGCCTCTATAACCATGGGAGCTTATTACTGTTATGTTCACCCGTCTTCCTGTTTCTCACACTTTCTTGTTGCGTCTTGTGTCAAGTTAAGCCCCTGTCTTGCCTGGATCCTTGGGGAAAGACATTTTAACTGTGACGTGTCTCATCAACTTCACTGGGACTCTGGGCAGCAGTAAGTGTTCCCTGATGTGGGTGTCTCTGCAGAATCGGGGGCACAGACTGCAAGTTCTTCCTACACAATGTCCTCCTACGTGTCTGTAAATGCCTAGCAGAGAGGGGCCCCAACCACCAACGGAGACTTTTCAGCACTACTGAGCATAATTAATTAGTTTTTATACAAGCAGAATGAGTTCCTGCTAGCCAGAGGGTCAGAGAGAATAGGGAGAATAGAAAGGTCAGTAGTAAACCAACAGTAGATCACAGGTTCTCAGACTGCAGTCTCTGGAACCCTTGCTGTTGGTCCAGAGAGCTAACTGGTCTCTCCCTCCTATCTTCACCTGCTAAGTCACGTGAGAGAGCGCTAGAATAGATTCATGGGCACTGAGGCTAGAAAGATCAACTATCATAATCTAGACTGGGGGTTCTCAACCTTTTTCTTTGTGAGGCCCCCCCCAACATGCTATAAAAACTCCACCGTCTACCTGTGCCTCAACAACTGATTTTCTGCATATTAAAGCCAGGACCAGCATTAGGGGGTAGCAATCAGGGCAATTTCCCAAGGTCCCCCACCATAGGGGGCCCCACAAAGCTTAGCTGATCAGGCTTTGGCATCAGCCCTGGGTGGTGGGGCTTGGGCCCCCGGCTTCAGCCCCATACAGTGGGGCTTCGTCTTTTTGCCCAGGGTCCCAGCAAGTCTAATGCCGCCCCTGCTTGCCGGACCCCCTGAAACCAGCTCACAGCCCTCCAGTGGGCCCCAGGTCCCTGGTTGAGAACCACTGATCTAGACTGTCCTCCTGCTTAACATAGTCTGAATTTTCTAGTTTCAGCTTAAAGCACTGGATTTCATTATGCTTTTGGCTATTAGATTACATCAGGAATTTCCCAGTATTAATTTCCCACGTAACTACGTGGGAAATTATGTGATCAGTATGTTTTCTTGATGCACTTGTTCTATTGAAATGGGCCACCTGCTGTGAAAGCATGAGACCTCCTGGGTTAGAGAGAACATAGGATCAGTAATAAATGAGAAGAGGTTAGATTAATGCTGCCCCAAAAATGGCTGGGATACTCAACTCCTTTTTTAAAAAAGGAAATTATCATTAGAGCTAGTCAAATCATTCCAAATGAATCTTTTGTTTGGTGAATTTTACTTCGTCCTGTTTGCATATTGTCCATGAACAGATCAAGATTTTCTCAGAATTCTTTATTACTCATAATTCTTTGTGGAATTATTTCAGTGACTAGTTCTTGGTCGCTGGCTTGCCTACAAGGAGTCAGTTATATTTGGTTTTTAAATGTAAGCATTTTACAGAGGGAGGACTGAGGTACAGAAAGGTTTTAGGGACTTTCATAGATCCCAAACATGTAAGCCGAGCAGGACCATCAGATCATTTAGTTTGGCCTCCTGTATAATACAGGCTGGAGAATTTCAAAACCTTGCCCAAGATTACCCAGTACAGTCAGTCACAGACCCAAGGTCTTCTAAATACCAATCCGATGCCCTGGCTACTGTACCATGCCTCAACTGTATGTCCTCCTTGGTATCACCCAAAATAATTCCCCTGCCTCCTCGGCAATGACACCTTTCAAATACTTGTAAGTGGTTATCATCTGCCCCTCTTCTGATGTATCATTTGCCCATCAGTGAGGCATCTTGTTTTATTTTCTATAATGATTTGCCACCAACAGTCTGAAGGTCAAAAATAGTTACAGCTTGCAAGAGTGCCCTCTAGAGCCAATTAGAGCCTGCTCAACCTGACTGGGTATCAGAATGGCTAGCAGGAGTCTCACTGTCCTTGCAAAGTGGAGGCTTTTCTACCACACACAGCAGAGATTGGGGTGCTGACCATTCCTTCCCTCATGTGAAAGTCTTATAGAATTTAATTAAAACTTACAGCCTTGCTGTTAAATTCTACAGGATGATTAAAACAGTTATAGAAAGGTGATCATTTTCTGTTGAATTCTATAGACATTTTTCATATAGGAGAAGTATCAGGCATGAAATGAGGAGCTTCCCAAATCCAACATATGGATGGAAACAACCTCTCCACCTGCTGAATTTCATCCCTAGTAAGTTGTATGGGACGTTCCCATACATGGGTTTCCATAGTACTTTCCATCAGGGAGCTTCAAAGTGCTATATTAAAAGGGCAATTAATAAATGTATGTAAATGAGTTGGGAGT
The DNA here is from genome assembly GCF_007399415.2 of Gopherus evgoodei. Taxonomy (NCBI): domain Eukaryota; kingdom Metazoa; phylum Chordata; order Testudines; family Testudinidae; genus Gopherus; species Gopherus evgoodei. The sequence continues at coordinate 253,472,541 of NC_044322.1, read as the reverse complement.
CACTGACTTTCACTGGCAGTTGTGCTTCTAGTATACACCAGAAAGAGTTGGCCTGTATAGCTGTATAGTGTAGATGCAGCTTATTCCAGCCAAAAAAAAGCTTTTCCTGGTATAGCTTATACCAGTTCCCTAAGCAAACAAACTTTTCTGCCAGGGTAAGTGGGCCTACACTCTGGCTTTTGCCAGGGTAAAAGTGTCAAAATAAAATCACCCCCTAGCCGACATTACTGTGCTGGCACAAGTTTCTAGTGTGAACCTGGCCTAAGTCACTTGCGGGAGGGAGTTCAAAAGAGCCTAAGTCTTGTAACGTCCTTACCACAAGGGAGGTCACCTCCTTTTAACTGATGCTTAAACAGAGAGCAAAAGGCCACCATTTTCACACGTGGGTGCCTGACTTTAGGCTTCTAAATCATTGTTTAGGCCCATAGTTAAAAGTGGCCTGATGTTCAGAGGTGCAGAGCTCTGGCTGTCACTGATTTGTGCGGGATTTGAGTGTGTTCACTGACTCAGAAAATCAGGCCAGCTTTTACTTAACTGCATGATTCCACGTTTATGCACCCAGATTTGAAAATGTTGGCCTAAATGACCTGTGCAAGGTCATAGAGAATCAATGGTAGAACCAAGCACAGAACCCAGGAGGTCCTGACTCCAACTCCCCAACTGGAAACACTAGAGAATGCCACCTCGCATCCAAAGAAATCCATTCTCCATGCTCAGAGCTGTGCATCAGGGGCTTGCTATAGCATGGCCTCCCTCAGTCATCCCCCTCCCTGCACACTGTACATTCACGCACCTATATTCAACATAAAAAATGCTTAGCCTGGATCGGAAAGAGTTAAAGGGGTTACGAAGGGTTTCGCTGACCTATTTTCCAGGCAGGCACCCTTTAATCTCCTTTGGAGACACCTTCGCACAAAGGCTGGTACAGCAGCTCAGCTGGAGCCAGGATTTAACGTGGAGGAACTTGTCCTGAAGAGATTAAAAACGGCAATCGGGCACTGAACCTTCAGTCAAACTGGCAGGAATTTCTAATCAAGGGAAAGGGGAGAGAGGAAAACAAGGGAGATGGGGAGCAAGATGTTTAGTGGATTGACACCACAGCAGCATTCAGAAGTACTTTCCGCCCATACTCTAGGATGGGGTAGGAAGGGCTGATGACCTCTGCTTTGCCTCCAATGATATTAAATATCACACCATGCCATCAAAAAATGAAGATTGCTAAATCTTTGTGGCTCTGGGGCCTCCATACCCCCTTGATCTGGCTCAGGAGAGGAGAGGAGTTTTACAATGAGTGTCTCCAGAAGACAGAGTTGATTGACTGGTGTCACCAAGCAGCTAAGAAGCTTAGTGGCCCCATCAGTAGTGTCTGAAGCCTACATCATTTACCAATAGCATCAGTCGAGAAACGTCATGGAGAGAAACGGCTTTGGGATTTTAGGAACTCTGCTGGTGAAAACTGAACAGTGAAGTTAGCTTAGTTGGGGGACCCTGATGGTGTCAGCTGAATGCTTGTGAATGTCAAAGTGCATTACATTCACAGGGGCGAAGAGGAGAAGAAGAGAATGAAAAAGGAAAAGGCAAAGAGTAAGTGATGGAGTGGAGAGAAAGAGAGAAAAGGAGAAAGAACAGGGGGGAAATTAAAAAGGGGGGCAAAGAAGGGAACTGGATGGAAGAGAAAGAGAGAGAATTACAAACACATGCACACACCCAAGCAGAGCTCAGCCAATCAGTCCTCCTTCCATCTTACCTGAGGGTCCATGAGACGAGTGAGGTCTGGGTAAAGGTAGAACAGGACGCCCTGCATCGCCCCCGGCAGAGAGATTCCTCTGATCAGCAGAACTACCAGCATGAGGTACGGGAATGTGGCAGTGAAATACACCACCTGGCAGGAGAACACAACAGAGCAAATGTGAGAGGGCAGCCTGGGGAAATGGCCAGAAACCTAGGACACCAATGAAATCTTGCCACAAGGGAAGCAAGTACAGTGCAAGAGCAAGTTAGAAAGGCCAGGATGAGACAGGATCAGCAAGATAAGGGCAGGGAGGGGGCAGGATTACTATGTTTCAGGTCTTCTTTAAAGCAGAATAGAAAGCAATTAACTTTTATTGATTGGTTAGAAAAGTCACAATGTGGCCATTATATCTAGCTGCTCCCCCGTCGACTCTACCTGTGCCTCTCGCAGTGCTGGATTACAGCTGTCGACAGGAGAGGGCTCAGGGGTCGACTAGACTAGACGCGATAAATTGATCCCCCCTAGATTGATTTCTGCCCACTGATCCAATGGGTAGTGTAGACATACCCTTGGTAGTGATCTAAGCACCAGGCCTGGTCTTAGCTGGCATAAGTCAGGCTAGCTCCATTGAACTCAATGTAGTTCCATCAATCTACACCAGCTGAGAATCTGGGCCCTTATTTCTATCTGCTCATTCTGACAGGAAAGCAAAGGAAGGATTCATACCAAGCAAGTCTCTCCCTAGCTAGGAGTAGGCCAGGAGAACGCAATCTAAAACTAACCAGATGGATGCAAACAACAGCAGCTCGTCCTGGTACATCTCCCTTCATGATGAGACAGTCCTTAGGATATCATCAAGGAATCGTCAGTAGTAATAAGAATTAGTCTTATTGTTTGAGGTGAATGTAACCTAGCAACAAATAGCCATTTCAATTCTTTATTGAAGTAATACAGACATGCACTGGGCGCCTGGATGTTGTAAGACAAAAGCCCATTTAAACTGTGATGTCACATCCAAAACCTTGCAAGGCTAAACTTTCCCTTGGCTCTGCTGATCAGACAGACCTGGTAACAAATGGGTTTGTAGGTAGGGGCACTTGTGCCATTCCAGAGGGTGCTATTGTTCCTGCCACTACTACAGTAGTTCACAAGTTGTGATTACAGGTGGAGAAACAGTATGTGGAAATGACGGGTGTGTCTATATCAGTTTCTGGACTGCTGAGTTCCATACTTATGTTAGAGCCAGGATACAGTCAGCAAGTTCAGAGAATGTGATGGTTTTCTGGTGTCTAAAACAAACAACGGTTGTCTTAACATTCACATGCATTCAGGGTGTGAACCTGATACGTTTTTTCAATATTTGCCAGAGCAAGAGGTTTCCAGTGGCCACCATCCTGTCTCCCTTGTACTGAAGCATCATCATTGAGCACTGGGACTAGCAGCTGGCATTTGGCTGAGACAGGGCCACCCAGAGGATTCAGGGGGCCTGGGGTCTTCAGCGGCAGGGCCTGGGGCGGAAGGACCACCCCCGCCACCAAATTGCCGCCGAAGACCCATCCCAGGACCCACTGCCGAAGTGCCGGAAGGACCCACACACACACAGGTCTTTGGGGCACTTTGGCGGCAGGTCCTGGGGCAGAAGGACCCCCTGCCACTGAATTGCCGAGGACAACCCGGAGCGGAAGAAGCTCCGGGGGCCCAGGCCTCACAAGAGTTTTCTGGGGCCCTCGGAGTGAGTGAAGAATCCCGCTCCAGGAGCCCCGAAAAACTCTCCTGGGGCCTGGGGCAAATTCATGTTTCAGCTGTTCCTACATAAAGAGCAATGCTGAACACAGACATCCCATCAACATCAGGACCGAGTGACTTCGAGCTGTTGCAAGGCGTGTTCTAATACTCAGGTAGTACAAAATAAGGGTCTTTACCATTAGGCTTTGTTTTATGCATCATGTGTTCTACTGCTTAGCCTACTTCCCTTATGAATAAGATGGACTTAGATATGTTGGAAAGCCTTTACTTTGGCAGAGTAGTTGCATTCCTTTGAGGAATACTGAAGTCCAATGTCAGTGCTAATCCTTTCTGGGATTTTATGTCTTGCAACTATAACTTGGGTTATTGTGGTACACTGGGGATTGTTCAAACTAATTGCTACAGTAATCCACAACAATGACATACTGTAGTCTTCATTGTTCAACATAAACAAATCAGTGCCCATGGGTTGACATGGTTTTGTTGGCATTTCTTGCAGTATCACTGATGCACTTGCATTTACTATATACTTTTTAAGGCATATCAGACACCTTAAGACATGATGGTTAACATGTATTAGGCCAAAAGAATACATCAAAGTCTCTGTTTGGACTTTTCCATGGCCATGTGCCTAGTGATGTTTATCTCTGCATATTTAGTCTGAATGCAATAGGATAACTGTTTTTTCATCTTCAAAGGTTATTCCACACAAGAGTGAAAGTTCATCTATATGGTGCCTGTATTGCATGATGTGAAATCATTTTCTTTCTAATTTCTCCCCATCCATTCAGTATTACTTGTTTCATTTATTCATCCTTCCATCAGTTACCTCTAATCTTAGCCTGTATGTTGGAAGATTTTATGCACTTGCATACTAACTCCAACATTTGTCTTGACCCAAGTACCAGTCAGCATTAGCATTGGGGGGGAAGGGGTGTATTTTCCTGGGGAATACACAATTTGGCCATTATCCCTCTGCAACTGAAGACCCTGTCTATAACCTGGGTGGTGATGCGATGAGTGGTTTTTTCTGGACTGATCTAAGCAGTTAGTGGTCAGATTCAACTGTGACATATGCTTACATATGCTGACAAAAGGGATTGTACTCAAATACAATTACATGCATGCATGCATGTACATACATTTTCCCATTTGTGCATGCTGTTCTTCTAGTGGCATGAAGGACTTCGATATACAAAATAGTTATTAGCCTTCCTAGAGCAGTGCTGCACCAATTCCCTTCCCAGACCTGTCTGCCGATAGTTGTTATGATCAAAGTAGGAAAACTACTGCATCCGTTTCTTTTATTAGGATCATCAATCATTGGTATTGCAGTGGTGCCTAGAGGCTCCCATCAGGAACTGGGTCCCCATCATGCAAGGCATTCTACACACACATAATGAAGATGATTCCCTGCCCCAAAAAGCTCACAATAGAACTATGTTCTTTATATTTTGCCATATTTCTTATATAAGAATTGCCCCCTCTTCTGCAGGATTAGGTGGTAGTTCCATGTCCTCTACCACAGTGACGTTTGTGGATCTGGATTCATTCGATCTGCCGTAAAGCAATCTCCAACCCATCTTCTGCTGGAATGCAAATCATGCTTTTTCCTAGGTCAGGAGCCCATCTTTTTCTGTCACCTCCAGTGGTGCTGAAACTAGCGGTGCTGGGGCTGCTGCTGCACCCCCTGGCTTGAAGTAGTAACAACAACCCAAATACATGGTTTCTGTCATCAGCACCCCACTATAAAAATCGTTCCAGCACCTTTGGTCAGCTCTGAAGTAGGGAAGGGGAGAAAGGTGTGCATGATGTCCTCCCTTTGAATAAGGAAATACTAGAATGTCATTGATGATGGCTACAGCTCCAATAAATCCTTCACATATTTCATCAGCCTTGCACTGTATTTTATCTCAGGCTCAGATTGTGTCAAAAAGGTAGGTGAAGGAATCCATAGCCACAAAATATGTGGTCTTTTGGATTGACGGTTCAGGACGTTTACTTGACTGATGCTCTGACCTTGCATCCAGGACACTGAAGTAGAGGTAATGACATTAGAAGTAATGTCTTCAAATATTGGCAAAGGTTTTGCAACTCATTTAAGGTCTCAAGGATTGATGCAGGCTCCAAATTTGCCTGTTGAGGGCTTCTGTACAGTAGCTAGCAAGTAAGTCCAGCCTGCAGGTTGTCAATTTAATAATTATCCCTATATTTACTATGTGATCTACTACCTGATTCCAGTGATCAGAGTATGCAGGTGAGGTCTTTCCTGGCCCACAGATGAGTGGGGTGAGAACTGGGGTAAGATAAAAGGAAATGTTTGATGGTAATAGCCCATCTGCTTTGAAGCTTTCTGTGGGAATATCAGGCTTTGCATTCGCATTTGGATCTAGAAATTGCACCAGTTTTAGAAGTTCAAGATCCAAACATGATTCCAGGCTCATAAAATGGTGCTGCCCAAGTGCCCACAACAGATAATTCAGGCTTCATTGTGGTAGTTGTATATCTGCTTTTTAGCTTACATGGGCTCTCTCTTCTAAGTTTTTCATTTAATGCCTGCGAGTAGCTGCTGTTAAACAGGCAGTCTCAATTTGGAGGATGTTTTCTCCGGTTTAAGAATGTATCCAGCAATGTGAACATCTGGGTCTAATGAGAGATTACTCGATGCTTGGCTCAGGCACAATCTTTTTATTTCTTGAACATTATTAGCACTAACCATATTGCTAGAAACCTTGCTGGGATCAGAAACATTGTTCTGTCACACGCTGGTCAATAACATACATGGTCATGTTGAGTCAGAGCCACGTGCTTCTGCAAAGTGATTCCATCTGTGACAATCTTCTCCAGGAAAATGTCCATACTCATGTGTCTTCCTGGATATCCATGCAGAGTTTTTTGTGCCTTGGGATGCATGAGGTCACTCCTGCTGCTTTTAGTGGGGGGTGATTTCAGGTCACTCTTTATCCCTTTCTTTTGGCAACAGGTAACTCCTAAATACTGGCAAAGCATTTTCTCCTTGGATAGGCTTGCGTTCCAGCAGCCACTGTTTCATGCTGGGTTTCTGTACATTGATCAGCCCTAGTTTGCAGTGCCTTAGCATCATGCATGCTAGCAGTAAGGTGTTATAGGCACCTCTGCCTTGTTTCACCAGGCCACAGCAGTAAGTAACTGACTTTTTCTTCTTTATATTTTGCTCCATAGGAACCAGAGAGGATTATCTTCACAAGCTGATTTCCTTTACTCCACCCCTCCCACAAATTCTTAATAGATTTGCCAGCTTCTGAGGCCATAGTGAACTCAGGAAAGCCACTGATATCCATGCTATCGCTCACGGCAAGTGGATTTGGTCAGCTCTACCACCACGTAATGGTTCTGCTTTGGCTAAAGTGCATGAAGAGGACACCATTTGTTATTAAAATCTTTTTATGTCCCTCTGCTCTTGCTGACTCCAAGCATAAAGCCGGCTGGGAATGGTTCAAGAGGGGGAGCAGAAACTAACTAATGATCTTACAAAACATACTACTGTCATTTGAATTAACAAAGATCAAGGAAGCAGGGATGGATGGAGTCAGGCCAGAGTTACACAGCTCTGTTCCAGAAGAGAATGAGTAAGAGAGAATGCAGGCAACCAAGGAAGTACAGGTAAGGTGAGCAGGACAATTAACCGAGACACCTTTATGGTCACAGGGGGGAAAGGGGTGCAGGCAGGAGAGTATTAGTCTCATTACCAAGGGTAAGGGAGGGCTTAGTAGCTGAGCAGATTAGGTCGGGGTGCTTGTCATGGAGCAGAGGAGTTATTCTCTCTTTCCTTGTTAATTCCAGTTTCCCTCCATCCACTGCCCATTATTGCATTCATTATCATTTGCATTTCCACTGTGCCTTTTATTTGAAGATAAGTTGCTTTACAAACACGAGTGAATTATGCCCCATCTTCTGTCAGGTAGGCAATATCTCCCTGCAACACCCGTCTCCTCCCTCTTCCTCCCCCCCGCCCACCCTTGACCTTTGTTAAAGGACCCTGGGGTATGGCTGCCTCTTTTCTGGGCCCTGGTCATGCTAGTTCATCTGCCTGTCCACTTCCCAAACCAGTCATTTGCAGGCACTGCAGACCAGGACACGCCACACTTCAAAGCACTGAGATACAACACTTAGGTGTATAGAGTCCAAGGCCAGAAGGGACCACTGTGATCAACTAGCCTGACCTCACGTGTAACACCAGCCATAGAACTGCCCCAAAATAATTCCTAGAGCCGATCTTTTACAAAAACATCCAGTCTTTACTTAAAAATTATCCATGATTGAGACTCCATCACGACCCTTGGTAAATTGTTCCAGTGACTGATTACCCTCATTGTCAAATATTGACCCCTTAATTCCAGCCTGAATGTAATCTAGTGTCAGCTTCCAACCATTACATCATATTATGCCCTTCTCTGAGAAACTGAGGGGCCCATTATCAAATATCTGTTCCCCAGTAGGTACGTACCTAGATAGACTAATCAAGATAACCCTTAACCTTCTCTTTGTTAAGCTAAATAGACCAAGTTCTTTGAGTCTATCACTATAAGGCTTGTTTTCTAATCCTCTAGTCTTGTGGTTCTTCTCTGTATCCTCTCCAATTTATTAACATCTTTTTTGAACTGTGGACACCAGAGCTGGATACAGTATTACAACAATGGTCGCACCAGTGCCAAATACAGAGGTAAAATAACCTTTCTGCTCCTACTCATGATTCCCCTGTTCTACATCCAAGAATCGCATTAACCCTTTTGGCCACAGTATTGCACTGGAAGCTCACGTTCAGCTGATTATCCACCACAACCCCAAAATCTTTTTCAGAGTCTCTGCTTCCTAGGATAACGTTCCCATCTTGGAAATACAGCCTACAGTCCGTGTTCCATTGTATACATTTAAATCACATTGTTTGCTTGTGCCTAGTTTACCAAGCAATCCAGATGACTCTGTATCCATGACCTGTCCTCTTCATTTACTATGCCCCCAATTTGTGTGTCATCTGCAAACTTTATCAGTAGTGATTTTATGTTTTTTTCCAGTTCATTGATATATATGTTAAATAACAGAGGGTTAAGAACTGACTCCTGCAGGACACCACTAGAAACACACCCACTCAACGATGATTCTCCATTTACAGTTACATTTTGAGACTCATCAGCTAGCCAGCTTTTAATCCACTGAATTTGTGCCATGTTAATTTTATAAAAACAAGATGGGTGAGGTAATATCTTCTATTGGACCAACCTCTGTTGTTGAGCGAGACAAACTTTAGAGCCAGACCAAGCGAGAAGGAGAAGGAAAAGGAGAACAACTCTGTATGGCTTGAAAAATTGTCTCTCTCACTAACAGAAGTTGGTCCAATAAAAGATACTACCTCATTCACTTTGTGTCTCTAATATCCTGGGACTGACACAGCTACAACTACCTGCATGTTAATTTTATATCGTTCTAGGTTTTTTGTAATCAAAATGTCATGCAAAAAATGAAACACCTTGGACATTCTTGGATTAGTGATCTCAGATTGGCAAATAACTCACAAATAATTCAGTCAGGAAGTGGGTGAGCAAGCAGGATGGAAAGGAGTAAGCTGGAGCTGTGTTACCCCAGGAGTAAATTAACTGGCAATCCCCAGTTCTATAACTTGTGCTAGGGTACAGTTCTCTTTGGGGCCAAGGGCAGGAGATGGAAAATTCCTTTGGCCCTGAGGCAGAGGGGGCCCTTTGGTCCTTCAGGGTTTCCTTAGCTATCACCTGAAAGATTTGGAGACTACTCTGAACCCCAGCTGCCAACTGGAGAAGGAATGTTCTCCCTAATCTTTCTGTATAAGTGGGGGACAGGTGGCTGGCACATCACACATGCCCCCAACTAAAAAAGATCCTTTAAGGACATGGGAGAAGCACCAGCCCATGCCAGGTAGCCTCTCCTGAAGACCCCAATGGAGGGAAGATGGCAACTCCTTGAGGACCTGGCCTGAAGGAGTGGGAACATAAAGGGAGAGCACTGGGCCTCCCCAGCAGACATTTATTATAAGAATGGGTCCCAGTGTTTTCTGGAGTGATGAGGTAGCTGGGGGTGGTAAAAGGGAGTCCTCTTTGGGGGCGGGGTCCAAAGACAAGTTTTCTTCTTGGAGGTTCTAATTCAAAGAAACCCATCTGTGCCCATCCTCTGCAGATTCCAGTTCACAAGCCCCTCTGGGAGGTGAACCCTGCTGGGCTTGCCCAGCGCTAGAGGGAGTTGCCAGCTCTCATTGGGTCTGGGAGAGCTGGGTTTCAGCTCAGGAGCTGCAGCACCTTGGACTGCAATGAAGGCGGAGGCCAGTCCTGAGCCAGGCACTCACCTTGCCTGTGGACTTGACTCCTTTCCAAATACAGAAGTAGCAGATGACCCAGGCGAGCAGGAGGCAAAGAGCCAGTTCCCAGCGCAGGCTCCCCAGGTGCTGTATACCAGCAGAAATCTTCAACACTCTCCTCCTGGAAAGGCAAACAGGCATTGAATCTTGCTAAGTTCAGCCGTTAGATCCTCAATGACCAGCCAGTCCTCAAAAGCCCCTGGTGATGCCTTGCAGTTTAGGGAGATCAAGCCCTACCCCTCAACTGTGCACCTCAGGAAAATACAAAGGACATTCCTCAACTGTTTCCCTCTCAGAAATGAAAGGCTCAGTGGGCAGGGTCCCAGCCTAGGGGGCAGGAGACCTGAGCTCTATTCCCAGCTCTGTCACTGACCTGCTTGTGCAGGACACTTCACCTCCATTCCCTCTCCCTCCCTTTGTCTTGTCTATTTAGACTGCTGGGTCTTTGGGTCAGGAAATCTCTTACTACGTGAATGTACAGCACCTAACACAACATGGCCTCTGATCACAGCTGCTGCATACTGCATAACAAATAATAAGATTTCCCTACCCCTCGGAAGTGCTTTAAACCAGCTGGTGTTCTGACATAGATCACAAGGGATCCTACACAAGGACCACCCTCAGCTAATTCCTTCCAACCCCGTTAGGTAGGATGAAAAAGGGTTGGGATCACACAGTATAAAGGTATTCACCTTTAGGAGCCAAAGCCACAAGGCAGCATGTGCCATGCCCAGGACTGTAGAACACCATGTGACAAAGCAAGAGAATAATGGAGATCACTGAGGACCAGGGCTGGCACTTCCATTTAGGCAGCCTAGGCAATCGCCTAGGGCGCCAGGATTATTGAGGGGCACCATTTTGCCGGCAGGCGGCTCCGGTGGACCTGCCACAGTCATGCCTGCAGAAGGTCCCCTGGTCCCGCGGCTCCAGTGGAGCTGCCGCAGGCATTCCTGCAGATGGTCCGCTGCTCCCGCGGCTCCGGTGGACCTCCCGTAGGCACGGCCGTGGCAGCTCCACCAGAGCCGCGGACCAGTGGACCCTCTCCGCAGGAATGCCTGCGGCAGTTCCACTGGAGCCGCGGACCAGTGCGCGGGGCGGCGAAATGGCCGTGCGCCTGGGGCGCTAAAAACACCAGCGCCGGTCCTGCTGAGGACTCTAACTACATAGCAGCTTCCCATGCTGTAGCTTCTGCTACTCTTTCCCAGCTGTGCTGCCCCAGCTGCTGGAGAATGGAAGCTGCTGGCCTCTCCCACAACATCGCTCACACCTAGAGATCAGAAGACGAACCCCTCATCTGTTCTGCAGTCCCAGCCTGCAAAGGTTGGGCCAAGCAACACTCTAGAGCCTCAGCAATTAGAGGCAGGTGAAGCACATGTGCCCTCTCCTGCTGCATTATCCAAAAACTAAAAGATGCACCTCATGGAATGCCAACAATCCAAGATGGGTGATGCACTTGCACCCTTTCCTGCTCCACAGCCCCATCAGCCAAGGACCAAGAAAATACCGGCTCTCCCCATCAACAGCCCCACACAAAGACGGGATCTCACAGAGCCCAAGGGAAATCCCCCTTCGCTTTCTGGCATTTCCCCATCTTACTTATTTTCCTAGTGCCAGCTAAATGGAGGCCTCCTGCATGCATGCAGCAGTGGACAACACAAGGGCATACAGCATGAAAGGACTCTCCTGTACCCTGTCAGGGTAACAGTAACAGAGCATGGGATTATAGATGAAGCGCGCACCAAGTGCAGCTCAAGGGAGTCCCAGAAGGGCACACAGTACAATGCAGATTTGCATCTTTCAAGCAAACATCTATCCTCTTCCCCTGGCCTCTACCCTCCATTTCCCAGCGACTGAGAGCAGAGCCTGCTTCTCCCCTGTATCAGAGGCTGTGACTGAGGAGCTGGAACAATGAAAATTTCCACTCCCATGTGCTGTTGTCCCAATACTACAGAACTGTTCAAAACATTGATTTTAACCTCAGTCTCTTAGCTGCCAGCCACAGGCACAGCAGGGCAAGAAATGCCAGCGCTGCAGCTCACGCTGTACACGTGACAGTCCGAGAGAAGCCACGGGAGAGAGAAGAGAGGAGAGTTAGTGAAAGGCAGCATGAGAGAGGAGAGAAGCTGACTATGGCCAGAACTGTTTGCTTATTAACAAACACATTGACACAGCTCCTCCCTCCCAAAAGGAACCCCCCCTGGCTCCAATGTGGATTACAGAGGTCAGAATCACATCCTGTGCTCAACTGGAGCTGCCACAGGTTGCTGCTCAACAGCACACAGCAGCTCTGCACAACAGTTTGGGACACGCAGGGAGGAACACTGCAGCCATTTACATCTGCAAGGGGGATTTAGGGTCGCCGAAGGGAGTTTACTCCGACTGAAATGAAGCCAAGACACTGTTCTTAGCAATTCCCCTCTTCCCACCACAGGCTATGGAATCTTCAGCGATCACAAGCTCTTGTTTTTACATCTTATACAAACGTCCCCATCCTCCAGCCCACGGTCAACATGCTGGGCTGAGTACTGATGCCAAGGGATAGTCCCACCAGCTGAGTCACCAGCACTGAGTCCTGCAGCACTAGTGTTTCTTGAGGGCCCCCCCAAATTCACACACTGAGAAGGCCCAACCTTGCAAGATACGAGAGGTGTGGCTGCTACCCTATGGATGTCCACTGATCTCACCCCATTCCCAGCTGTAGAATCATAAAATCATAGGATAGGAAGGGACCTCAGGAGGTCATCTAGTCCAACCCCCTGCTCAAAGCAGGACCTAATCCCCAACTAAATCATCCCAGCCAGGGCTTTGTCAAGCTGGACCTTAAAAACCTCTAAGAAAGGAGATTCCACCACCTCCCTAGGTAACCCATTCCAGTGCTTCACTACCCTCCTGGTGAAAAAGTTTTTTCTACTATCCAACCTAAATCTGCCCCACTGCAACTTGAGACCATTACTCCTTGTTCTGTCATCAGGTACCACTGAGAACAATCTAGATCTATCCTCTTTGGAAGCCCCTTTCAAGTAGTTGAAAGCAGCTATCAAATCCCCTCCTCATTCTTCTCTTCTGCAGACTAAATAATCCCAGTTCCCTCAGTCTCTCCTCATAAGTCATGTGCTCCAGCCCCCTAATCATTTTTGTTGCCCTTCATTGAACTCTTGCCAATTTTTCCACATCCTTCTTGTAGCGTGGAGCCCAAAACTAGACAATACTCCAGATGAGGCTTCACCAGTGCCAAACACAGGGGAATGATCACGTCCCTTGATCTGCTGGCAATTCTCCTACTTATACAGCTTAAAATGCCATTAGCCTTCTTGGCAACAAGGGCACACTGTCAACTCATATCCAGCTTCTCGTCCACTGTAACCCTAGGTTCTTTTCTGCAGAATTGCTGCCTAGCCACTTGGTCCCTAGTCTGTAGCAGTGCATTGGATTCTTCCTTCCTAAGTGCAGGACTCCGCACTTTTCCTTGTTGAACCCCATCAGATTTCTTTTGGCCCAATCCTCTAATTTGTCTAGGTCTCTCTGTATCCTATCCCTACCCTCCAGTGTATCTACCAATCCTCCCAGTTTAGCATCATCTGCAAATTTGCTGAGAGTGCAATCCACGCCATCCTCCAGATCATTAATAAAGATATTGAAGAAAACTGGCCCCACGACCAACCCTTGGGGCATTCTGCTTGATACTGGCTGCCAACTAGACATGGAGTATTGATCACTACCCGTTGAGCCCGACAATCTAGCCAGCTTTCTATCCACCTTATAGTCCAATCATCTAGCCCATACTACTTTAACTTGCTGGCAAGATACTGTGGGAGACTGTATCAAAAGCTTTGCTAAAGTCAAGGAATAACACATCCACTGCTTTCCCCTCATCCACAGAGCCATGTACTGTCAGTGTTTTCCACATTACACTAGCCCAGGATGAAATTACAAAGATAACCCATAGAGTAACTACCAGGCCACTTCAGCTTCTCTCTAGAGCGGAAACAAGGGCCAAGTTCATCCCTGGTGCAACTCCATTGATATCCTACTTTAACTCCACTGTGTCAGTGGAGTTTATACCCAGGATGAACTTGACCCGATGAGACAAGAAGAGATTTGGACCGAAAATCTGCGAACCCGTTGTGCTACGCTGAGAAGGGATATGATCGTATAAAGAGTGACCATGAGCAGGTTGAAGAGAAAAAGGATATGGGAGAAAAGAGCAGAAAGAGAAGAGCAGTTGTGCTGTGACCAAAAGGAGAGAGAGAGAGAGAGATAAGACAACAAACAGGTAGATGTGAGAAGAGAATGATCAGAGAATGAGTAGCACAAGAGGCAGGAGAAAGAGCAGTGAAGATGAGGTCTGTTGGCAGAGAGCCAATTCTAACCTCATTTACCCCTCTGGATCCCTCACTGAAGTCAGTGAGACTACATAGGTGTGGGGACAACATTTGGGTGAGAGAGCAGGAAAGACAGGGAGGATCTAAATAAGACAGGATGCCAGAGTATCTTCTCAGGCACACCTGTGTGAATCCAGAGCAACTCCACTGATCTCAGTGAAGTTACTCTAAATTAACAGAACAGTAATCAAGAGCAGAATCTGGCCCATGTTGTTCTCCTGGGTGCTGTCCCGTTTGAAGTGTTGTGAAAACCCTGAGGTGTATAAACTAGGAAGTGCCTGGAGGGGCTGAGAATCGTTGTTGGGGATTGTAACTCCCAGAGGAGTCAGAGAAACACAAGCCTTTCACTTACTCCCAGAACTCGATGACAGGGGAGGTGGCATTTTCAGTCGTCACATTTAGAGAGGCGTTTGCCTTCTGGAATTCCACGCAGTTCTCTGCAGGACAGGCCCAGGGAGAGAGAACATAAACAGATACAGCTGGAATAGCAGAGCCTCTGGGAAACACTCAGGGGTGAAAGTAACTTAAAGGACTTACTGGTATGCAGGGCGGCCGGCCTCTTGGGCAAGGTGTGGGGGCAGCTCTGGGCCCCCATAAGTAACAGGGCCTCAGGCAGAAGGGGTGGGGCTGAGGCCAGACTCCCCCAGCCAGCCCTTCAGCACTGCACAGCCTGCACCACCCCGGGCTCTGGCAGCGATTTAAAGGGCCCAGGGCTCTGGCAGCCCCAGGCCCTTTTAAATTGCCAGGCCCGGGGACAGCTTCCCCTTTTGCTCGCCTTCCCTCCGCCCCCCATCAGCGGCCCTGTCGGTACAGTGCTTAAAGTGCTGATGCAGCAGCACTTTAACATTAGCTGTGTACCAGCGTCCGCTTTCTTATCAGTATGCCAAACCAGTCCACCTTCACCTCTGGAAATGCTACAGATCCCCTTTCCATCCAGCAGCATAATGTTCAAAGGGAGAAAATATTCTAAAATCCCTATTCTTGCTCAGAACAAGAGGTCCTTCCAGGGCAGGGTTGTGGTCCCATTGGCAAAGCAGTGCTGGGGAGAAACCAAGGACTGTATGATGATAAAGGT
This sequence comes from Gopherus evgoodei, assembly GCF_007399415.2. Taxonomy (NCBI): domain Eukaryota; kingdom Metazoa; phylum Chordata; order Testudines; family Testudinidae; genus Gopherus; species Gopherus evgoodei. Next base: position 253,457,242 of record NC_044322.1, on the reverse strand, counting down.
TAAGTTCCCCTTTTCCCTCCAAGGGGAGGGGTGGGCCTCCCGGGTAGGAACGGGCTCCTATTATTGAAGCAGAGCACAAGAAGCAGAGGGCTGAATTTAAACTGAATTTCTCTCCCGTCCCCACAGCTGCCAGGAGAGGGGAGCCTGGATCTGTTGTTGGAGCAGCATGGGGGAGCCTGCATAACACACCAACTGGTTTGCTGCTCTTATCAGGCATAGTGAAAGGCTGAAGTCAATGGGAGCTGGGGGCGGCTGGCACGTTAGGACATTTTCTTGAAGAGATCCAGCTTATCAAATGAAATTGAGCCTCTTCTCCTCTACCATCAGCAGGACTGATGTTGTGTCAGGTAGTATGGCAATAAACCAGGCCTCTTCGCCACTCGCACTGGCCTCGGTCCCTCCCCCACAGCAGGCTGGCTCTTGCTTTTTCAGGTTAGATGGTATTTGCTGGTGGAAGATTTTCCCGAGCAAACTAATGGGGAGTTGGAGGAGGAGATGAGATAGAGGGGAATTCAGTGTTACCTGTGTTCCATTCGTGGTCACAGCTGCCCCAGGGAAGGTCTATGGTGAACGAACTGAAGAGGTAAAACAAGGCCCAGGCCAGGACAATAATGTAATAGAAATTCAGGAGTACGACGATCACCTGGGAAGCATAACCAATTCCTGCAGAGAGAAGGGCCTCAGTGTTGATAAACAAAGAGAGAAACATGAGCTGGAACAGCCTCAGGACCAGAGCCTGCCACAGCACCCTGCTTCTCCCAGCACTCCAAACCCACCTCTGTCTGTACCGCCCACTGCTCTGGTTCTCTCCCCCTTTCGCCCACCTCCTCAACTCTTATTTTGGGATTTCCATGCTGCAATGTGAATATTGGCATGGCGACCGATCCATCCATCACCATCTTCCCAGTGATATCCAGACTACCTTCCACTGCCTCACATTATCGTGGCAGCCAGTGGAAGCTTCCCTGGAAGACAGACATCCACGTAAAGAAAGCGTTTGTGATCTACTGCACCTGGGGGCTGCAACTTTCAGGGCAGTTGCCAAAAGGTGTCAGGGTTTCCTCATGACCACTGCCCTACCCACATTGCTAAGTGGCAGGAGAATTCTGGCTAGAGTCTGTAGAGACTAATGAGTACAGCAAGGTCAGAATTACACTTTAATGTCACTGGAACCAAAATTTTACCAGCAGAGAAAAGAAAAAAAAAAAGTCAAAGCTATGGAATAATGTTTAAAACTGTCCTGGATGTCAACAACCTCCAAAGGCAAAGCACTGCACACATTGGGGTCCTCTATAGGCCAGAGTCTCCTACACCATCAATTCAGACACAGCTGCTGTGATGTCCGTGGTTCAAGTAAACCACAGTCTATTATGAACTACTCCACATAGGTCTCACTTTAGGGAATGATGCAGGAGCATTTGCAGAGCGGGGCGGAGCAGTGCGGGAGAAGGGTGTTGCTTACAGGTACCCCGAGCAACATCTGTCAGCAGGCATCTCTGTAAGGAGCTCACAATAGGAGAATGGCTGCAGAGTTGTAGCTGTATAAGTTCTCCAAGCCATAGCAGTTCCAGCCTCTGCAGTGTTTTCCTGAAATACTGCCCCTTGTTAGTAAGGGATGATTCCTCTGGGAAAGGGTTAAGCAGGCTTTTCAGGTAACTCATTACTTCATCTCGAGGTAATGGAGAACGGGAGGTTTCCTGGTGCGTGAGCATCTACGAGTGGACTGAGCAGTCCTCAGGGAGGCACTCTAGGAGCAGCCATGCCTGAGGAGATGTGAGCTGCTCTTTGTGTTTTCACTTAATGTAGTAGTTTGTTAATAAAGCCATGGCCCAGGATGGGATGGGATGGGAGTTTGAACTTTGCACAGTATGTGGATTGTACTTCCACAGCAGAGTGAGCAGCCACCTACTAACATAAAGAAATAGAAATTTATCCCACTGGTCCATCTAGCCAAGTGGCCTCATGTACTCTGGTAAACCTCAATTAATTCTGTAGCTATCTCCCTGGCTTTCCACGCCACCTGGTGTTATGGACAGAATATCTTGCAACCGTTTCAGGGAAGTTGGAACATGAAGGTTTTTTACTGAATTAAATATGGAAGTGAGAAATGTCTCTCCTGACATTCAGTTCAATATTACACTCAGTTTTGATTTTGCTCAACCTCACATTTTTAGTTTTCAATGTGCTAAAGTTTTTATTTGAGCAGCAAACTACCAGGTCTGTAGAAGTCATCAGGGGAGAAGCTGGAGGGCTTTAGCAGATGGATAGGAGACGGTTAAGACTTTTGGTAACTAAGAAAGCATTGGAAGTGTTTGGGATACAGGGATAAAAACCCCATTGGATAGTTATGCTAAAATGATGTCATAATTGGGTTTGAGAATTAACACCACATTAAGAAGACACCTCTCAGAGCTATTGTTTCAGGCTGTCTGCAAACTCAGGAAGATGACACGGCATCAATTTAAATGTGAGTTCATAGATTTTAGATTTTCTTTGCGATTATAAGAGTTACAGCAGTTTTAATTATTTAAATAAAGTTTAGATCCAGGAGCACAATTCTGCCTGTGGGCAAATTCCATGGCCAGAGCTCACACCTCAGAGCAGGAAGTGAAGAGGGCCGGTGATGTCATTTGACAAGGAGAGTGAACGTGACCAGAGTTATGGGAAAGGCAAGAGATTTCTTTTCAGCACCATTTTGGATGAACAATAGGGGAGTGAGGGGAAAGTCAAGGAGACTTCTATGGCAATCCTCTAAAGCATCATCACATATTGATGGTGAGAGAGAGGCAGCAGAATACCAGATGAGGTACATCATGAACTGATCTGAGAGGGTAAACACAATTCTTCATGGTAACATCACAGGCACTTCCAAAGAATTTTGCAGAGAACAGCATGGGTATAGTGGGAGGGTCTCTTTTAAGAGGGATAGATGTCCCAACTGTAGTTCCTGACCCTTGCACTACATGTCCCCTCATTCCCCCAACCAAAAAAGGGTTGCGCTCTGAGATCTACTCACCTTCAAAGAGAGGGCAGAGCTTCCGCCAGGCGGTGACCCCTCCCTGGCTGGTGTACTGCCCTAGCGCTGTCTCCAGGAAGAACACTGGGATCCCACAGGTGAAGAGGAAGATGAGATAGGGGATAAAGAAAGCACCTGGAAGATTTAAGCATTGTACATGGAAAAGAAATCATGTTAGACCATTGCCCAACTTAGGCCTGGACTGAAAAATTCCCTCAGGACAAAGAATGCTCCAAGAAGGGTCCCTGAGAAAGGAGACACAGATGGCAATATGGGCTGTAGAGAACACAGGAGGGAAGGGCTAGGATGCAAGAGGCCTGGGAAACATGGCAAAGAAAAAAATCCCTATCAATTTATCAAGGAAATGGTGCTAGCAATATCCCAGTTCACACACAATTACTGCTTGCACAGCCTCAACCATAGTGTGAATGAGGCATTGAAACCTGATGGGGTATAAAGACAAACCTACCAGTTGCCTCAGAAGATTAAAATCTGCATCTGTGGTGAAGAGACCAGATCGCATTACACAAGTCTTGTTACTACTTCAACTGCAAGCTCTCCTGGGCAGGGTCTATGTCTTTACATATATTTGCACAGGCCTACGTGGCCTATGTTCTTGCAAATTTTAGCATGAGTCTCTTGATAGTTTCTTAAAGCCTCAGCTCCTGGAGTCATGCAATTCCATGAGAATCTCAGATTCATCTTTTTATAAATGTTTCTAGCTCTTAGGGTGGGGACAAAAGCTTAAACATGAACCCTAAAGGCTCAAAAGCCAGAAGGCAAATACAAAGAAATTCCAGACACACACACACACGCACACACACACACACACACACGCACTTCTTTAAGAAATCTCAGCATTTTTTTGGAAGCTGATTTATGATTTTTGAATGCTTGGAGTTGGTAATACTCAGGATGCTAACATACAAATATTGGATAAACTCAGCCTGCTCCCACCATTCCACCCAATTTGAGTTTTTGTTCATCTTGCTCCCTGACAGTTAAAAAGCAGAAGCACAACTGAAAGGACAGTAGTACAGAAAGGTATTTCACTCACATTGGGAGCCCAGTCCTGCTGCTACTGGAGTCCATGGAAAAATTTCCCATTAACTACAGTAGGAGTGAGAGGCCCAGGGACCATCAGAACAGTAAGAAATGAATCAGGTCTGTGATTACTCCATGCTGGGGTAATACTTGCCATTGATTCTCCCACTACACAACTGAAGGGAAAGGTCCCAGAGCTAGTCTATCCTCCCTGCTTTATTAATGCATCACCAAAGTTGCTCAATTAATATTACAAAAATAACGGGAAAGATAAACTTTACGATGCCTGCATCAACAACCAGCCACATTGCACAGCTTGTCTATTTCATGGACACATTTAATAGTGAACCCAGAAATGCCTTCTTCCTTTTGCCTCCTTTCCCTCTTCTTGAGGAGTTTTTGAACCATGGCCCATTACAGTGCATGCTTGTAGGCCAGTCTAGAGTTTAACATATGTAGCAGAAATAAATGGGAGATGAGTAGACTCGTGTGGATCAGATGCTAGCAAGTCACCTGGCAGACTCTGAGGGGTCTGCAGAGTCCAACATGACAGTGTACAGTTGAGAAATTCCATACTTTTCCAACAATACAATGAAAATCTCACAGTAATTACTGAGCAAAACCATGACTGGACCAGGCCCAGGGTCTGCAGAGATTAGAACTAATGGGTCAGCCAGACGTCAATGTGCTAGGAAGGCCCTGAAACTGCAAATATTTACCTACATGTGTAGCTTTACTTATGTGAATAGTCCCAGGGACTTCAATAGGGACTATTCACATAAGTAAAGTTAGGCACATCATAAATCTTCGCAGGATTAGAGCCTAAGTCTGTAAGGGGAGATGGGAATATTATGCAGAGCTGCTCCAAAATTTTCTAATGAAAACTTGTCCAAAGATGCCCAATATTGAAAATTTTAACAAAATATTTTAAATAAAAAATTTTCATTAATCAGTTATTGTTTTCAGTTTTCAAAGGAATTGTTATTTAAATACTGTATTTTGATTTAAAACACTCACGTCTTGTGTCTAAGGTGACCAAAAACCTTTTTGAAAAAATATTCCAAAAATTGAAAACATGGGAAATAAAACTTGATTCACATTTTCAATTAAAATGTCACCAAAAAAATGAAACCAGTTATAATTGGTGTATTAATTAATTTTTATTTGTCAATGAGCTCTAATCTTGAATGGTTTTATTTTATTTTAACAGCTTTTCACTTGTTAGTGCAACTTGCAGTGCCAGAATGCTGGGGAGGAATGTGGGGGATGAGAGAGTTACTTTTGCCTAGACACAAATGTTGTACCACTTTAACTATGCCGGTATAGTTATACCAGTACATCTGCCTAGTGTGGACAGAGTTATACCAGTATAAAGGTGCTTATATTGATATAGTTCATTCCTGTATATAGTTTATTCCCCTTCTCTCATAGGAATAGTCTATGGGGGACCTCATTTGTGCTGATACAACTGTGTCCATGCTAGGCTTGTACTTGTATAACCAGATTGGTACAAAAAAAATCACACCCAACCACCTGTGTGTAGACCAGGCCTTAATCATGTCCCCAGAGTTACTAGGTAACAGCATCCTCCTCACTCACAGTAAGTTGATCCACCAAAAGTTCTGAGGATGCAATACTTCTATCTTGCATTTTATTGGCTCAGGCAGTCATCACTCAGTGTCCTGTTGGGGGAATTGGGGAGGTGGAGTTCTGGAACAAGCCTAGACTCTTTCCTTCTCTCTCCTATCTATATAGTTGAATTAAGCTCCTTAACGAAATTTCTTGTTTTTCAAATCTGCTGCTACTTCAGTACAGTTATTCTCACACCACTATATACCCTACCTCCGAGCCAGCTGGCATCCTGCTGACACGGGAGTGGGAACGGTTTTAGGGAAATTAATTTTTTGGCCAGAAAAGTTTTCTAAAGATGTCTTTGGGTGAGCTGCAGGAGCACCACAGTTCCTCAGTGTGTATCCAAGTGGTTCTGGAGTGATCCCATGGCATACACAGAAGGTGCTCCAGTTTACATCACATCAGCATTGGCTTGAGAATGGATCTGGCTGACATCCATTTTATCTAAAGGAGTAATTTGTGCTGAATGAAAAGGGTGAACTTGCTCAGAAACACTCAAGAGCTGTTTCTCTGCCTGGTTCTCCTACTCTAACGGGCTCTTTCAAGGTTTAACACTGTCCCTGTGCACTAATTGCTGCTGTTATTAAACGCCTTCCTCTATCCCCAGGCCAGACCAATATTGTAACTGTGAGAAATTGCAAATTATAATGAATTTCATTCAGCCCTGAATTAGCAAAGCTCCTGCATCTGCTTTTCTACTTGGTCCTGACACTCTGCCATTGAAGTCTGCCCAGGCTAGTGCGGAAGTAGACTGGTCCTTCTGTAGAGGCACTGGGCTATGACACAGAAAGGGGCCACTTTACTGACTGAATGGGAGCCCATAGGTGATGCTTTCGCCTCCTCCAACAGAAAGGAGTTCAGCCAGTCAGATGCTTTTGCTTCAGAATTGCTCTCTCGTGTTTTTTAAAATTCAGTGCTGAGCTAAAGCTGGCCTCTTCGGGTTGGGTTGCTATCCTCCCACACAAAGTTTGAAATATAATCCACATGAATGTAATGTTAGTAAAAGGGGCTGGCTTGACAGCTCTGGAGGCAAACATCCTCTCCTCATGCACAGAACAGGCTCACCAGGGGACAGCAACACCAGCCTCCTCACACTGTCCCCATCCTCAGGAAGGTTCAGCCCTGAGACAGAGAGACCACCTCCAGGAACAAGAGGGGAAACCAGTCTTCATGGCCTTCTCACAGTCCTTGACCTCTCTTGAGAATGCCCTCAAGGCTATTGGTGCCATGTGGAGGATGGTGTCTTTTTGAGGGGGACCTCTGTCCAGTAAGAAAAGTACTGCAGGCTCCTTCACTATTTCACACAGGCTACCAAATGACTCCCTTACCTAGTAACAATAGTTGTCTTGGGCTTCATCCACTTGGACCCTGAGCTCTGGCACTCCCTCTTCTTTAGGATCTCTGGCTATATCTAGTTCAGGGGTTCTCAAACTTTATTGCACCGTGACCCCCTTTTGACAACAAAAATTACTTCCTGGCCCCCGGAGGGGGGACCAAAGCCTGACCCCATGTGAGTCCTGCTGCCCCTGGCTGGGGGACCAAAGCCAAAGCCCCACCACCCTGGATGTAGGAGGCGGGAGGGCAAAGCCGAAGCCCAAGGGCTTCAGCCTCAGGTGACTGGCCTGTAAACTGAGCCTTGCCATCCAGGGCTGAAGCCCTCAGCCCTGGGTGGTGGGACTCAGGCTACAGCTTCGGCCCCAGGCAGTGGGAGTCCAGCTTTGGGCCTGGGCCCAGAAAATCTAATGTCATCCCTCACATTAAAACAGAATTGCAACCCACTTTGCTGTCCCGAGCCACAGTTTGAGAAATGCTTCTCTAGTTTGTCCATTAGTACGATGGCTTCCAATAAACCTAAAGGTTTGCGCATTTTGGTATCCTACCTCAGACTCCCCTTCTACTGCATGGATCATAAAATGACTCACAATCAAGTCTGCACATGTGTGAATGTCAAGTGGCTAATTTCCTGAAGCGTACAACCCAAAGCTCGGCAGACTCGCCTCTGCCTGACCTCCAGCTGACACATCTTCACTTTGCCTTTGTAAAAGCAGCAAAGAATCCTGTGGCACCTTATATAACTAACGTTTTGGAGCATGAGCTTTTGTGGGTGAATACCCACTTCTTCAGATGCATGTGGTGGAAATTTCCAGGGGCAGGTATATATATGCTAGCAAGCAAGCTAAAGATAAAGAGGTCAGTTCAATCAGGGACGATGAGGCCCTGTTCTAGCAGTTGAAGTGTGAAAACCAAGAGAGGAGAAACTGGTTCTGTAGTTGGCAAGCCATTCACAGTCTTTATTCAATCCTGAGCTGATGGTGTCGAATTTGCAGATGAACTGAAGCTCAGCAGTTTCTCTTTGAAGTCTGGTCCTGAAGTTTTTTTGCTGCAGGATGGCCACCTTAAGATCTGCAATAGTGTGGCCAGGGAGGTTGAAGTGCTCTCCTACAGGTTTTTGTATATTGCCATTCCTAATGTCTGATTTGTGTCCATTTATCCTTTTCCATAGAGACTGTCCAGTTTGGCCGATGTACATAGCAGAGGGGCATTGCTGGCATATGATGGCGTATATTACATTGGTGGATGTGCAGGTGAATGAACCAGTGATGGTGTGGCTGATCTGGTTAGGTCCTGTGATGGTGTCGCTGGTGTAGATATGTGGGCAGAGTTGGCATCGAGGTTTGTTGCATGGATTGGTTCCTGAGCTAGAGTTATTATGGTGCGGTGTGCAGTTACTGGTGAGAGTATGTTTCAGGTTGGCAGGTTGTCTTGGGCCTGCCACCCAAGGCCTGTGAAAGTGTGGGATCATTGTCCAGGATGGGTTGTAGATCCTTGATGATGCGTTGGAGGGGTTTTAGCTGGGGACTGTATGTGATGGCCAGTGGAGTCCTGTTGGTTTCTTTCTTGGGTTTGTCTTGCAGTAGGAGGCTTCTGGGTACACGTCTGGCTCTGTTGATCTGTTTCCTTATTTCCTCATGCGGGTATTGTAGTTTTGAGAATGCTTGGTGGAGATTTTGTAGGTGTTGGTCTCTGTCTGAGGGGTTAGAGCAGATTCGGTTGTACCTCAGTGCTTGGCTGTAGACAATGGATCATGTGATGTGGAAGCTGGAGGCATGAAGGTAGGCATAGTGGTCGGTAGGTTTTTGATATAGGGTTGTGTTAATGTGACCATCACTTATTTGCACCGTGGTGTCAAGAAAGTGGACCTCCCATGTAGATTGGTCCAGGCTGAGGTTGATGGTGGGGTGGAAGCTGTTGAAATCATGGTGGAATTTTTCCAGAGTCTCCTTCCCATGGGTCCAGATGATGAAGATGTCATCAATGTAGCGTAGGTAGAGAAGGGGTGTGAGTGGACGAGAGCTGAGGAAGCGTTGTTCCAGGTCGGCCGTAAAGATATTGGCATATTGTGGGGCCATGCGGGTGCCCATAGCAGTGCCACTGATCTGGAGATATATATTGTCATCAAATTTGAAATAGTTGTGTGTAAGTATAAAGGCACAGAGCTCAGCGGCCAGTTGTGCTGTGGCATCGTCAGGGATAGTGTTCCTGACAGCTTGTATTCCATCTGTGTGTGGGATGTTTGTGTAGAGAGCCTCTACATCCATGGTGGCTAGGATGGTGTTTTCTGGGAGGTGACCAATGCATTGTAATTTCCTCAGGAAATCAGTGGTGTCACGGAGATAGCTGCGAGTGCTGGTGGCATAGGGTCTGAGTAGAGAGTCCATATATCCAGACAGTCCTTCAGTGAGAGTGCCAATGCCCGAGATGATGGGGCGTCCAGGATTTCCGGGTTTGTGGATCTTGGGTAGTAGATAGAATAACCCTGGTCGGGGCTCTAGGGGTATGTTGATTTCTTCTGGTGTTAATGTAGGGAGTGTCCTGAGTAGATGCTGTAGTTTCTTAGTGTATTCCTCAGTGGGATCTGAGGGAAGTGGCCTGTAGAATTTGGTATTGGAGAGTTGTCTGGTGGCCTCCTTTTGGTAGTCAGACATGTTCATGATGACAACGGCACCTCCTTTATCAGCCTCTTTGATGATAATGTCTGGGTGGTTTCTGAGGCTGTGGATGGCGTTGCGTTCTGCACGACTTAGGTTATGAGGCAAGCGATGTTGTTTTTCCACAATTTCTGCCTGTGCACGTCGGCGGAAGCATTCAATGTAGAGGTCCAGACTGTCATTTTGACCCTCAGGAGGAGTCCATGTGGAGTTCTTCTTCTTGTGCTGTTGGTGGGAGGGCACCTGTGTATCAGTGCACTGTTCAGTGTTGTCCTGGAAGTATTCTTTGAGTCGGAGACGGTGAAAGTAGGCTTCCAGATTGCCACAGAACTGCATCATGTTGGTGGGGGTGGCAGGGCAGAAAGAGAGTCCCCGAGATAGGACAGACTTTTCTTCTGGGTTGAGTGTGTAGTTGGATAGATTGATGATATTGCTGGGTGGGTTAGGGGTACCACGGTTGTGGCCCCATGTGGCAGGTAGGAGTTTAGACAGCTTACAGTCCTTTGCCTTTGTGTGAGGCATAGGGGCCTTCAATGCCAGTCAGTTACAGGGCTTCCTGCTTTGAGACTAGGGGCGCTGGAACAATTTGTATAGTGAGGGTTCGGAGAGCCATTGAACAAAACTGTAAACCCTGAATATGATGGAAACCACTTCAAACCAGGGGGTGCAACATCATCTGTGCTTGAGACACCACTCCATTGCACACCTCAGGCATGAGGATGCAAGGGTAGGTCATCACACACATGTACCTGGGACACCTCTTCTATCACTTCCCTGTCTCACTTCCAAGCAAAGCCTAGTCCCACCCTTAGCACTTTCCCACACTGATTACCTGTGGCATTGTCACACTTGACTGGCCAAACAGCTTTCACCATTCTTTTCTCTTGGAACCTCCATGTGTTCCTTGTGCCTTGCAGGGGGTTATGGTGAAAGTGCAGTACACTGGACCCCTTCAGATATCTGGTAGCACACTATTTGTATCACGCTCACAGGAAAGACACGCAAAGAGTCTGAAAATGAAGCCCTATAGGCCCCTTCATAGGCTCCCAGACATCTAGTAGTAAAGGAGGATGCTTTGTTAGGTCTGGCAGTCTCTTAGCCTCCTTGTGGCCCAGCCAGCAGTTGGCATCACACACACAAAATCATTACATGACCATTTTTTCTTGCCTGAACAGACTGGAAAATACATGTCACAACCATGATAAGGAACTATGATACAGACTGGTTACGTACCAGGTGTAAAACACAAGGATCTCTGATGTAGTTACAGCAGTGGGGGATGGGGGTAGGATTGCCTCTACACAGGCAGTCGAAGAGTGGTATAATGTAGTAGAGCAAGGACATTTCACAACTGCTCAGGCCTGAGGCCCTACAGACAGGACAACAGTCAGAGGGAGCAGTTACAACAGAGCCAACCTGGTTACATGTTTCCGTTTTGTACTTCAAGAGATTCCTCTTAATTGCATCTCCGAAACAGGCTCAAGTCTCGGTTCAATTTCCCCAATTTGAATCTCATTTTATCCTGCCCCAGGCACAGGCTAGGTCAAATCCTGAAGCCCTTACAGAGTTTTTAATCTAGTGAAGCCGGGGGAATTTGACCCCAATAAAGGACTCTGAGGTCTTACTTTGTAATTCTAGCCTCCCTCTGTTCCTTTGTGTTATTGCTTTGTTCTCACAAATAAGATTCCAGCCAAGCACAAGACCAGAGATGGTGTGTACGTGGGGGTGACACATAGGGAGAGAGGACAGAGGCACACCCCTGCACACCCACACAGACAAGCTTCCCCAATATTTCTCAATCAGAGAGGCCAACGTCCATAGAGAGGGTTTAACCACTTCCAAGGAGCACAACCTAAGCCCAATCAGAGTGAAAAAGGAGGAAGAGTTATTTTTTCATGTTGGACTTGGGTATTGGATACTGAACTCTAAATATTCAAAAGATGATTCTTTGTTTGCAAAGTGGAAATGAGCCAAAAAGAAAGGATAAGTAACAAGCTGCCCTGTTTCACCTAATTCAAATAGATAATTTCTCAGCTATTCTGCATTTCACTTTCCTCTTTCCCAATAAAGGCTGTTTGGCAACCACTTCCTTACTTTATAAAAAGAGTCACCATATGAAATCATTCTTGTTCTAACCTTGGGGGAAGACAGCTGAAGGTCCCAAGTGCAAAATATCCAGTTCAAGTGCAGGTCCAAATTTTTTTTTTTGAAAAATAAAATATTAATTTCTGGTCAACGCAAAAGAAAAATATTTCAAACATGTTTAGTGAACCAAAATGTCAAAAAAGTTTCATTTTGATTTTGACGTTCTTAAATGTTTAATTTTTTTCAGTATAATTGAAGGATGCTATGAAACAAAATGTCCTTCCAAAATGAAACATTTTGTTTTGGAAATGCTGAAACAAACCATTTTGACATTTCCAGGGTTTTTTCCCCCGACTGAAACAATTTATGAAAATCAACCTGAATTCACAAATTGTTTTGGTCAAACTGAATCTGCATTTTCTGTTGAAAAATATTGCACAAATAATTTCACACAGTTTCTGTCCCCAGATGCCAGATTCTGATACAGATTTCAACCTCACCCCAGCCTGTGAGTGTTTGGATCCATAGTTCTGGGTCGGGCTCACCTCTAGCGCTGACAAAATTTGGGAAGTCCACCTCTCTATATCCTGAACTATCCGACCAAACTGGGTTCTCTCTGATAAGGCAGCTTCACAAAGGTTCTACATCACCCACAGCCGTCCCTTTCCTCACAGGACTCTAGCACTTGATAACCAAACTAACAAACACCAGCAACAGGGCCAGGAAGGTGGCTCTGTGAGCTGCTTTTCCCATTCCAGCAGTGACCAGTCTTCACATTATCCCTAAGTACTTCCAGAGGCTGTGCAGGGAGCCCATGGGAACAGTACAGTGAATGAAAGCAGAAACCATGCAGCTAGTGACCTAGATACGTTCCAGATTAAAAATGAAAAACAAGAAAAATCCTCCCTTCCAATCCCCCCTCAAAAATAAAACAACATTCTCAAGTACCAGGTGAAAAGCAGCAAATACCAAGTGAAAGCCAGTGTGAAAGTAGCTAACTGGCTAATCCTCTTCGTGCCAATGGCATGAGAAAGTGGTTTAGTTAGACTCAAGAGACTTTTCCAAGTGAAATCCAGGAGATTTCAGTGCAAGGTCCCCAGGCCACTCACTTTGCCAACTGAGAACTTCCGGACAGTCTGATTAGCAATAAATCACTAAACACAAACGGGGGAAATTCCTTCTCCACAACTTGGAGAAGTTCTCCACAGAAAACACAGAAATCTCTGATCTCTAGCAGGACTTGGGGGAAGAGGAGAGGATTTCAATTTTTCTTTAAGAAAAAAGTCTAACAGCAAAACCTAAAACCAACAATCCACCCACAAAGTGAATTTGCTGCACTGGGGAATTCCCCATAGGGAAGATGCATGAAAATACCCCCCCACAGGCTCATGTATCCGTTACTAATTATCACCTGCAAAGCCCCAAGGTGCTTGGAAGGCAGGTATCTCGCACACACAAAGATGCACACTCCATCTCCCACCTACATCACACTGTGTCAGACACGTTACACATACACATGAGTGTGCACGCATCTCATGTACACACCATCACAGTCAAGCAAGATGATTTTGCAGGGAAAGCAAGCAACGCTGGGGTTCTTCTCAGATGCCAGAGGAGACTCTGAATACTACCTCAGCTTTTTTCCCCATAAAGCCCACCTCACAGACTCTGCTGTCTCTGCACTTGCACTCACCCCAATGTCTCTCCTAGAGACAGTGTACCACTCACGCTGGCACCCATTGACTAGCAATACACACCAGAAGAGAGGCAGATGATAGGATAGAGAAACTAGGCCTGAATCCCCTCAGTAATGCTGCATGCCTGGCACCTCTAGAAAACTGGTGCCCTCAGGGTGCACAGGCATTTGGTTATTAAATGTTCACCTTCATGGCAGACAGGTCCTTTGCTTACAATGGTTTAATACATAAGTGTTACAGGATCTCATCACTGCCACACACACGAGTACATGACAGGCATCCTTGCAAGGCCAGACGGTGATGCTGGGTACCCTCCAGGATGTATACTGCACCAGTGGTTCTCAAGCAGGGGTCTGGGCCCCCTGAGGGGCCGCAAGCAGGTTTCAGGGGGTCCACCAAGCATGACCGGCATTAGACTTGCTAGGGCCCAAGGTAGAAAGCCAAAGCCCCACCCCACAGAACTGCAGCCCAGGGCCCCAAGCCTTGCCAGACGGGGCTGAAGCCTGAGCAATTTAGCTTTGTGGGGCCCCCTATGATGTAGCACTGGGCCTGGTTTTACATGCAGAAAAAGTTGTTGTGGCACTGGTGGGCCATGGAGTTTTTACAGCGTATTGGGGGGGGAAGGGGCTCAGAAAGAAAAAGGTTGAGAACCCCTGTGCTACACCAGGAGTCCTTAACTCAGCAGCAGCTTCCAAGAAATATGCAGATATGCCAGGCCTGCATGTGAAAAACTCCAGCCTGGTCACTGCTGGGAAATTGGCTCTTGGGCATGGACAGCCAGGCCCCAGGCATTTCAGGGAGTAGGTCCCTGGGACAGAGATGTGGACTCTGGAAACCTCTAGGAAACAAGCTTCCTACGTGGACAAACACACTGAGCACTTGCGGGAAATTGGGCACAGACTGATACTCTGAAAAACTGCAAGATGTATGGTGCCAACCGAATACGGCTGCCTCTGCCCCCCAAGGAAATGCATTTCTTGGGAAAGGATAGCACCTCTAGGAATCAGGCCCTCTGTACACACAGGTGTATACCCCTGAAGTGCAAACAAGTTCACTGACCACCTCTTGGAAACAAAGCTCTCAGGTGTGGATAGACACAGAGCAATTCAAAGTGCAAGAGGCCAATGGAGCTTTAAGGCCAGTGGAGAACAACAGAGGGAAATCAGCGGCTAGATGGGGTAGCTAATGTAAGTGGTTAGAGCTAGGGCTGTACTTACCTCCACCATTCTTGTAACAGAGGTAAGGGAACCTCCAGACGTTACCAAGGCCAATAATCTCCCCAGCCACCGATAGCACATATTCCAGCTTGTTGTTCCAATGGCCTCGTTCCAGTGTTTGATTCTTCTCTTCTTCCTTCTGTTTTTCCATGCCTGGATGAGCAGGTATCGTCTCTCCATTGCTAACTGCCCCAGGGACTCTGTAATCCATCCCACCTTCAAAGGATTGGTACCATTTTTCAGCATTATGTTTACAAGTCATTCAACAAGTCAGATTTATAACATCATACTGGATCAAACCAGTGGTCCATTTAACCAAGTAGCCTGTCTTCCGACAGTGGCCAATGCCAGATGCTCCAGAGATAATGAACGGAACAGGGCAATCATCAAGTGATCCATCTCCCATCATCCAGGGTCAGCTTCTGGACATCAGAGACTTGAGGACACCCAGAGCATGGGATTGCATCCCTGACCATCTTGGCTAATAACCACTGATGGACCTATCCTCCATGAACTGATCTAGTCCTTATTTGAACATAGTTATACTTTTGGCCTTCACAGCACCCTCTGGCAATGAGTTCCACAGGTTAACTGTGTTGTGTGGAGAAGTACTTCCTTATGTTTGTTTTAAACCTGCTGCCTATCAATTTCATCAAGTGACCCCTAGCTCTTGTGTTATGTCAAGGATTAAATAAAATTTCCTTAGTCACCTGCTCAGTACCATTCTTAATTTTATAAACCTCTCATCTTATCCCCCTTCAGTCATCTCTTGTTTAAGATAAGCAGTCCTAGTCTTTTTAATCTCTCCTTCTATGCAAGCTGTTCCATACCCCTAATCATTTTTGTTACCCTTCTCTGTACCTTTTCCCATTCTAATAAGTTTTTTAAGATGAGGCAACCAGAAAGCATGCAGTATTCATGGTGCGAGTGTACCATGGATTTATATAGTGACATTGTGATATTTTCTGTCTTATTATCTACCCCTTTCCTAATGGTTCCTAACATTATCTTTTCTGATTACACACTGAACAGCTCTTTCACAATGGCTCCAAGATCTCATCATTTTGTATGTATAGTTGAGATTGTTTTCTCCAAGGTGCACTTACCGACATGGAATTTCACCTGCCATTTTGTTGGCCAGTCACCTAGTTTCGTGACTCTTTGCAGGCAGCTTTGGACCTAACTAACTATCTTGAGTAAAATTCTGTATCATCAGCAAATTTTGTCACCTCATCATTTACCCCTTTTTTTCTGATCGTTTATGAATGTGTTGAACAGAACTGGTCCCATTACCGATTCTTGGGGGACCCCACTATTTACCTCTCTCTCAGGCTAGAGCAGCTGAGGGACACAGACACACACACAGCCCTAGTTACTCTTGTATCATTCCTTACAATTTCTGATAGGGGATGTTATGGGTTTTTCCCCATATACTAAAAGCACCTACATACCTTCAATCTAATGGATTTATTTTGGCTTAAAGGGGTGCTACCTTCTTTATCATCATTTAAAACTGATTAATTTCAAAACACTCCAGTTCTGAAAGTACATCCTTTAAATAGTATACATATTACTCATATTATTAGCTGTGTATATTAATCTAGCACCCAAAGGCCCCAATCTGGACTGAGGTCACACTGTCCCAGGAGCTGTACCAATGTAGGAGACAAGCCTTAACTAATTTTTTTAAAACGTCTTGAAGATATTTTATAAGGGTTTTTCTACTCCCCTATGGTAGTTTATAAGGGTTTTTTCAGCGAGGAAGGTGATTAACTAAATTCGCAGGGAAGTCATGAGATTAACTATACCCAGTTATGTCACATGCACCAGCCACACCACATGCACAAACTAAACAAACTGACAGAGGGAAAAGTGTTTGTTTGTTTTTTTTAGTGTCAGGTGAAGAGATCTTACCAGTGTTAATTGTAAGTAGAGAAGATACAAGTTTTTCAGAGAGAAATGGGATTTTTTTCCACGCTGACAGCGTCCCTTTGGGAGAACAAGAACGATCAGTAAAGTAGGGCTTCGATGAGGGCACAGTGCGAGTTTCCTCTGCGACAGGCTCCAGCAGCTCTGCCTCTCAGAATAGCTGCCTCTCTGCAGAGAGCTGAGTTCTCAGGGATTTAAAGGTGCAGCTTACAGGGGAGGAAAAGGCAGAGCAGTTATGAAATTTATGTGTAACTCAGGAAGGGCAACAGCTGTGAATTCCTCCCGGGCCAGTGCCCCTGCTCCATTCCCTAAAGCCATTGCCCTACAATGTCTGCTAGGTGAGGCTAGAAATGAATAGCTGTGAGCAGCCCAAAGCCAAAGCTTCTATGCTTCTCCCTACAGTGACTCCTGCTAGCAGAGGCTGGGACTGCAGTAGCTGTGGATTCCTTATATGTAATAAAGTGCTTCTGCAGGCAGGAAAGCTCACCGCTGCTTTAATCCTATTTGCTCACTGTCCTGCAAAGTTCCCTAGAGAAAAAGTCTTTACTGAGAAAGACTGGGACTGAATTAAGTGCAAATTCCTACACTGCCAGTGTTTTCAGAATACTGCAGGGAAACATCGACTTGGGGTGCAGATTGTACCATGATTTTGCTGCAGCAATTCATAGGATATTTGTGCCTATTCATTCCCTACAAGAAGTACTAATGGCAGCAAAACGTATCAGCAGAGGAGGAGGAGGATGGCTTCAGGTATTTTGGTACCTTGGTGCATAAGCAAGGATTGCTGAGAACTATTTGAGCAATGGAAGCACATTCCTGCACACAGCATCTGCCATTGATCTCTCCTGTGTCCCACTGAAGGGGCTTGTCAAAGCCCCGTCTAATTCTCTCCTGTACAGCCATTTCTCACAAAGAGCAGAAAAACACAATGACAACAAGTGATATTGCCCCCGGAAGAGTGGGGGTTCTACCCCAGCATGCTCCAGAAGGTGTGCTTGTGTAGACACACACACACACACACACACACACACACACACACACGTAACGAACACTCCCAAGCATCTGACAGCAATTCCTCAGAAGAATAAGGGGAAAAAAAAATTACACACCAGAAAATTATTCAACAAATAGCCAACCACACAGTAACTAAAGGAGTGGGGGGAAGGAAAGCAGAAGAAAACAGTGAGCCAGTTACCTTAAGGGAGGAGCTGTCAAGGATCTGGTTGGAGGGAAATGTGAAGGCAGTCGTGAAAGGTACTGGCTATTTAAAGTGTGGAAGAAAAATTCTGCAGTGGTGCAATTCTACACTTTGCCCAACCCACATTCCTTCCCCCACTCCTCCAGGGCTGGACAACAACCTACACATGACTGATTTCATGGCCATTGCAAAAGGGGCTCTCTCCCCAGTCCATGTGAGTGTCTTACTTTCTCCTTGTGTGGGTGGGTGGGTGCGTGGACGGACTGGCTCCATGTGTACCTCTACCTTGCTTTGTTTGTCAGTCTCTCACCCTGTGTCTACTTCTGTCCCTCTGTCTCTCATTGTTTGTTTCTCCCCCTCTCTATCTACTTCTCTCTCTCTTTCCCTCTGTTACTCATTCTGTGTCTCTCTTCCCCCAGTTCAAGGGACAATAAATGAAAAATTCACACATGCCTGTCAAGGCCATACCAGAGGCAAGTTCTCGTTCCAGGTTGCATCAGAAACAGGTAAGACCAGAACCTAACTTGCAGTGAAAATTCACTGCAGTCTCTATAACACAGATTTAAACCTTCCCTTGGAATGCTAGTGAATGAGCACAGCACTTGGGCAAACCCCAGTGACTTCTCTGCATGGATTTTCCTCCTTATGATGGGGGAAAGTGTAGGGCAATTTTTAAAATCTCCATTATGAATTATTACACCATAATTATTTCACAAGCAGGATATTAAGATGGCAGGGGAAGGCAGCAGGCTCCAATGGTGGGAGTACATTCCACTAATCAATGGTGGGAGTACATTCCACTAATCTCTGCCCCACCCCTTTCTCAGGCCAATGAGCTCTTAACTAGGTGTGTCTTCCAATAACAGAAGATATGTCTCCTTGGTGTCTCACAAGAGAAAGAGCAAGGCATAGCTACAGAACTAGTGAACTGCCACAGATCTCACTCTTAATGGGTGAGACATTAGGGAATATCCCAGTGAAAAATACAATCTAACAATGAAGAGTGTAGTAGTTAAGTAATTTGGACAATGATACAGTGGATTAAAAGGGGGCAAAACTATAGGTTGCATCTGTTACAGACCCACCCAGGACAAAAAAAAGATGGATTATGGAAAATTTCCTGGAAGTTCTTGAAACCACTGTATATTGTACTCACAAGAGACTTAGCTACCCAGACATGTATTGGATAATCAGCGTAAATATGCAAAGATGTTCCCAAGTTACAAAGACAACAACTTTATGATCTAGAAAGCAGAGCTCCAGGCAGAAGAGAAGCCAGTTGGGAGGAACAATGGAGGACAACTGGGAAGTCCATTACCAGTCATAACAAATTATTCAACTTGAGCCAAGTCAGGTAAGAATGCACAGAATGCAGCAGAATAAAGGAAAGCACATTTTCAGGAATTAAAGTATTGAATGAGCACAATGCAATGGAAAGAGGTATTAAAATCCACAAGCACAGAGGAAGGCTTGAGAAGACTAAAACATAACATAATTGAGGCACACCACAGAGTTCTTTTGGGAAAAGAATAAGCAGTCAGTATAATTTGGGTACTAATTCAATAGATCTGAGGATTAAAAACAAAAAAAAAATAGCTCATTGTTGGAAATGGAAGAAAAGAACAAATACCTTTTCCTCATAAGCCTTAACTGATTCTGTGAGTTCAACAACATATTTAAATGAGTTATACCAGCCAAAGGAGTTATGGGAATGAGAAGGGCTTTGAAACAATATGTTGGGATGAAAAAGGTCTGTAGGGAAAAAAGTGGAAAGGGATGAACTCAGAATGGCTGAGATACAGAATGTTTAAAAATGTCTTCAATAAGAAGAATGAATAAAAGAGGTTCAAACAATCAGAAATATGATGGAAATAACATCATAAAAAGCAAGTAAAGGAATACTGGAAAATATACAAACATAGAATAGGTGTGTTTGGACAATATGCGTCCCAGCTTAAGAGACTTATTTAGTTATCAAATTTACCAAGATACTGATACATTTTAAAATAAAGGAAAAGTGGGGAGATACCAGAGGACCAGGGAAAAGCAAACGCGGTACCAATCCACAGAGAAAGGAAAGAGAAGGGATCCTGCAGCTTTGACATACCAGCTCTCATTGTGGTATCTCCCAAGATCATTTTGGTTGAGCCAGGTTATTATATATAAATTATAGTAGACTCACGTCCAATGGGCACATAGGTGCTGTAGTGACAATTCAGTGGGCAGTGCTCTCCCATCTGAGTAACTATTAAACCAATGCTCCATCACGGTGTTAGGGGGACTGTGTTACTTGTGATATTGCCTATCAAAGTCTGACCACATATAGCTATTAAATATCCCATAGTACTCTCTGTAGGATTAAGGGTGTTTGCCTTGATGTCTTAGCAATTTCCATCTCAAATAATTATTCTATTTAAATTCCTCCTGCCATTTCAAGTGGACCTGGTATCTTCTGCTTCAGCCATGCAGAATTGCTGTGTGCTTTTAAACAGCTACCCCACTTCATCTCAGAAGTAACTCATTTCAATGGTGAGTGAAACTGACTACCTCACAGGACTATTGTGAAGCTTAATTATTCAGTGGCTTTTATTCTATACAGGTTCTTATATCATAGTATCTGAGCAACTTCCAGAGGTGCATTAAGTGACATGACTAAAACCTATCACACGTGGTTCATTCGCTTTCATCCTCTCCCCAGGGGGAGAATTGTGTGCACAGCAGAGAATTTTGGTTCAATAAGGGGGTTGTTTTGGGGGCAAAAAGATGTTGTAGGGTTTTTTATTCTTCTCTACAGTCACAGATCAAGTCTGATCCAGGAGTAGAGCTGAGATACCTGTCTGCCATGCACCTGCTTTAGGCCTAAGACTAATGTCCCCTCTTTATAAACTTAGGTTGATTTTATTACTCCTCATTCCATTTACCTGAAGGTGTTTACAAAGATTTTCTCTTAAATCTGTTCCATTAGCAATTGAAGTTACATTGATTGGGTGGTAACTGTCAGCATAACAACAAACAATAGGTTGCACATCTATAGTAAGGTTCAGAGTGGGGGGAGTCAAAGTGCTTCATAAACACTAAGGGCCGGGTTTGCAGAAGGGCTGCGCACCCACCACTCAAAGTGAAATCTATAGGACAAGCATACACGAGCACAGGGCACCCGGCTTGCTAACTGTGTGCAAAGAAAGAAAGAAAGTCTTCATAACTAGTTTCAGGGAAGTCTCTAGCAGGGTGTCACAGGAATCACAGTTAGGTCTGGCCTAATGTCACATTTTCATTAAATGGATAAGAGAAAGGGAACAGTTTATTCATTTGTTTTCTAAAGGACCCATCCATCTCCAGACATCTAAGGTGCTGTATAAAATTAAAGTATAGGTGAATCAAAGCCAGTTATTCAAATGAAACTGCAAAAGGAAAAGAAACCTTAGAGTTGTTTTCTGGGCAAGGCACAGTGACATGAGTTCCCCTCAGCGTCTGCTAGATGAACCTTTGTGTAGGAGAGTGGGATTTTCAAAAGTGCCTCAGAAACACAAGTCCCAGCTACTTTCAGCAGCTCTTATTCTCCTTTATCACTAAGACATTTTCAAAAAGTTTAACCTGTGTTGCCAGAAAAGTGGTTGACACAATCTGTTGTTGGTTAGAAATTCCTGGAATAAAGAAATTGTTCGCTGTATTTTGCATTTGCTCTGTCCTAATTACAATCTATAACATTTGGACAAGGAAGGTTGCTACTCTCCCATTCCCACCTCTCCCTGCAGTTCTGTCCCACTAATTATCAATGTTTTTCATGTGTTTCAGAATTATATATTCATGCAGTTACTGCAGGAGACTTCCCAGATGCCAGGACCAAAACTTGCATTAAAATGATTTGGGTACTGAAAGCCAGGGTAAACGTTATCCATTTCCACTTACCTGAAAACCAACAGAATATTGGTCATTTCAGTTTTTCAAACTCTGCTAGGCCTTAATTTAATGTGTTTGTAGAAAGTAGTAGTAGAAATGTTGCCTATATGTACAGATGGGGGATAATATACTGACCGATATCCTGCCAGGTTATAGGAACTTGCTTAAAATCAGAAAGGCTAAGACAAAATGAATTATACCTAGACAAGGGCATAAAAGGCAAAAAGAAGTAGTTCTATAAATACATTAGGCGCAAGAGAAAGACGAAAGAAAGTGTAGGTCCTCTACTTAAGCGGGGAAGGAAAGCCAATAATGGACAACATCAACATGAGAGATATTTAATGCCTATTTTGCTTTAGTCTTCACTAAAAAGGTTAATTGTGACCAGGTGTTTAACACAATTAATATTAACAAGAGGGAAGGAACACAAGCCAGAAAAAGAAAAGAACAAGCTACAGAATATTTAGATAAGATAGATGTATTCAAGTCATCAGGGCCTCAGAAAATTTACCCTGTGGTACTTAAGAAAGCAATCTCAGAACCATAAGCAATTATCTTCAAGAACTCATGGAGAATATGCTAGGTCCCAGAGGACTGGAGAAGAGCAAACACAATACTTAACTTTTTTAAAATGAGAACAAAGAGGACCCAGGGAATTGTAGACCAATCAGCCTATCTTTAACTGGAAAGATACTGGAACAAATTATTAAACAATCAATTTGTAAGCACCTAGAGGATAATGGAGTGATAAGTAATGGATCTGTCAAGAACAAAGCATGCCAAACCAACCTAATTTCCTACTTTGACAGGGTTACTGGCCTAGTGAATGGGGGGGAGGGGGGGAAGAAGTTGACATGATGTATTTTAGTAAGACTTTTGACAGTCCTGCATGATGTTCTCATAAGCAAACTATGGAAAATGTGATCTACATGAAGTAGCTATAAAGATGGGGGTTGGACTAGATGGCCTCCTGAGATCCCTTCCAATCCTGCTAGTCTATGATTCTATGGATGCACAACCGGTTAAAAACAGTACTCAGAGTAGTTATCCATAGTTCACCGTCAAAGTGGGAGGTCATATCTGTTGGGGTCTCACAGGGGTCTCTGTCCTGGGTCCAGTACTATTCAATATTTTCATTAAATTATTTGGATAATGGAGAGGAGAATATTCTTATAAAATTAGCAGATAACTGCAAGCTGGGAGGGACTGCAAGCACTTTGGAGAACAGGATTAGAATTCAATGTGTCCTTGATGAGTTAATCGGAAATCAGTAAGACACAATTTAATAAAGTCAAGTGCAAAGTATTCCACTTAGGAAGGACAAATCAAATGAGGAATAACTGGCTAGACAGTCTACCACTGAAAACAATTTGGGAGTTATAGTGGACCACAAACTAACTATGAGTCAACAACGTGATGCAGTTGCGACAAATCTCAATCTGGGCTATATTAACAGTAGTGTCATATCTAAGGTACAGGAGGTAATTGCCTCAACTCTAGTTGGCACTGGTGAGGTCTCAGAATATTTTGTCTAATTTTGGGTGCCTGACTTTAAGAAAGATGCAGACAAATTGGAGAGAACTGAGTGGAGCGCAACAAAAATGATAAAAGGTTTAGAAACCCTGACCTATACAAAAAAAGTTGAAAAAAACTGGGCATGTTTCGTCTTGAAAAGACTGAAGAGAAACTTGATAAGTCTTCAAATATGGTAAGGGCTGTTAAAGAGAGGACAGTCATCAATTGTTCTGTGTGTCTAATGAAGGTAAAACAGGAAATAGTGGGCTTAAACTGCAGCAAGGGAGATTTCGATTAGTTATTAGGAAAAACTTTATAACTACAAGGATAAAGTACTGGAACAGGCTTCCAAGGGAGTTTGTGGAATCCCCATCACAGGGAGATTTTAAGAACGGGATAGACAAAGACACTTGTCAGAAATGATCTAGGTGTACTTGGTCCTGCCTCAGTTCAGGGGGCTGGACTAGACGATCTCTGGAGGTCTCTTCCAATCCTAAATTTCTATGATTCTATGTCAGACTTGGGACCAACTGATGGAGGAAGCAGCCATAACAAGCAAATGCGAGTGATTCCTGCCTGAACCAGGACTAAAAACTTACAGAAAGGCATCCTTATTGCTAGCCAGATTTGAGTTTACCATGGCAGAGGCTTAATTGCTCAGGAGCATACAGACCAGGTAGAGGCAGTTAATTCTGTAGGAGTTACTAGTGTAAAAGATCAAAGGATCAAATGGAAGGAGCTGCCTTCCTTGTGAGCATTTGTCTTTATAATTATGTGAACTACCAGAATTCTGAGCCAAAGAGAAACAGAATTTCCACACTGGAGTGCTGCAAAAACCTGGGGCCTTGCCCCACACTTTTGGTCTGGAGACCATGCTGTGTGTACAGGAGATCAACAGCGATAGCCAGAGCTCACTGGCCAATATGAACCCAGACCAGAACACATCGCAGGGAAATTGCGTATTCTATCCGTGGTGAGTACAGAACCAGACAGCCTGCTGCTGAGAATATTCCTGATGGATCAGGTGATTTCTGTGTGTTCTGAGCTGGGTGAATATATCCCCATTGTCTCTAGTCTGAGCCCAGAATTACAGCACACTGGTGAGAATATTCTGTGTGTGAGCAGCGTGACCTTAAAATCAACGTTCATGTTGTAGCCAGTGTGGGCACAGACCCAGAGTCAACTGCTGAGAATAACTGCTCTATCCCATTTGGGAACCAGACCAAGAACACAGTGATCTTTGTGTACATGCTCATGTGAGTGCAGCATCAAAACTGGGTTTTAAAAGAGTGCGCAAGTCTGTATTGTACATGGAAGTAGCAGTTCATGACAGCGTGCATGTGAGAGAACAGGACTCACCAGAGCTTGCATGTGGGCAGGAAGTAAACAGAGTGCACATACACGATTGTAATACTCTATATTCTACCTTTGCTTTGATTTCCACTTCGTATTGTGTTGATTCCCCACTAGAACACCAGCCTTGTCCTCACACCAGCTCCTCCCTACCCCTGCCTTTTCCTTCCATCAGCTAGATACCCCTAGAATCCTTGCTAGTCCCACTTCTACACAAACTGGTAACCTGAATCAACAAGGCTCCATGGCAAGATGTGTGAGCAGTAGCCAGTGTAAGCCTCCCATTCCTCCTGCGGTCAGACACCTCACCACAGGAACATGGACAGGGCAATGTTTGTAAAGTTTCCATAAAAGACAATGAACTCAAGATAATGAACAGTTAACTATTGATGGTGAACCAGAGAGTATGCCTCACACCAAATGTGGGGATTGCGTGCCATGGAAGGAGGTCACTGTTTGGGGTGAGTGGTGGTACACCTACAGTGTAAAGGCCTTCCCCCCAGTGCTGGTTAAGCTGAGCATATGCAAAAATCACCTGATCAATATTTTTTTTTTAAAGGTAAGAAATGTGACCATCTATTGCAATAGGGACACTCCTTTCTTCTGATGTTCTGTTCCTCTACTCTTCTAGACATCAGGATTAAACAAAGGCAAAGACTACAAATGAGAACTGGGCTGTTTACAATAAGAACTAGAGAACAACCACGAACTGGGGTGTTCATCTTCCCACCTGTGAAAGGGAACTGAAGAGTTCTAGGATGACCATATCTCAGACAATTGGGTTTCCACCTATTCTCCTGCTTCTTCCACACAAAGTCTGCAATCAAGTCCCAAAAGACTGTAGCAAAGATGCACAGACAGGGCAGGAAGTAGTGAATTATTTTAAAATGTTTGTTCAGACTCATTTACAGATGCTTGAAAAATGTTCATCGTTAAGTCAGAGGATTTACTGAATGAACAGAAAACTGCCCCAACTACAGCTGTTAGAAACACAGAATTCCCATCCCACCAGACAATCCAATACTTTGACGTGTTTTCTTGCTGAAACTAAATAAAAAGTCAAAATATGAAAAGTTTTCATGGAAAGAAACATTCCAGCATTGTGGAAATGTCAAAATGAAAAAAAAAAAAAGACATTTCAAAATTTGAATTTGAAAGTCAAGTTTCCAATATCCCCTCAAAAAATTATTTTCATCAAAACATTTTCCTGTGAAAATTTTTTAATTTTCACAAACCCCACTAGTTAGTTGGGCAAAATTGTAGATAAAAATCAGACAAAAAACTTTGACCGAACTGGCACTGAAAAGATGACAACAGGATCCTGAGGCTGCCAGCGGAACACAGATAGGAGCACAGTGATCCATGCTTGGTGCAGTATCAGCAGAGATTTCAAAGAGGAGTTACTGAGCTTGGTCTTATCACATCCATCCCTGTCAGGTTCATCAGCGCTTCAGTGCAACCCCTGCATACATCAACTTCCAGCTGCTTCTTGTCAGGAACATTTTGTCTCTGTTATTTTGATCTGACATTTGATTCCAGCTCAAGGCACAGAGATGGGAGGATGGAATAAAAGGGGAGCCGGATACATCTCCTTTAACGCACAGTTTGTCTGGTCTCTTGTGCATGGGAATACTGCAATAAGTGCAGAAAGTAAAAACTCCCCTCACATGTAAAGTGTGTGCTGCCAATGTTGAACGCTCTGTACGGGTTCAATATTTGATAAAGACAAAGCACACAAGTGTTACCAACGCACAAGAGAAACACAGATTCCTAAGGGATCATCAGAGGTAGGATGGATCTGTCCAGGACCAAGTGGTGCACTATGTCTTGGGTTTGATGCCACACCCATTTGTAATTCCAATCCATTCCTGAGCCTTGCTACATAGTGTTGTGCCATCTCTCTTTTTTCTCCCAGGGTTAGGCAGTGTTTCCTCAACACTTTTAGGTGAAAAGTCTTTTATGGTATCTGATAATTTCAGGAAGTCTTTCTCTTCCACCTGCCTGTATATCATCCAGAAAGTGATAAGTACAGGGTGTACAGGAAGTACAGGGCCTGAGAGAGAGGAGCCTCAGCAGGGATCAGGATGGTGTCATAAGGAAGACAAAATAATCCACTCCAAATTTACAGGGGAGATGGCAGTGAAATTCTGGGACCAGCATGTGCAATAGACAGAACTGTCATCAGAAAACCATGCGCAGCATAGCACGTGTGGTTGGAGAGACACTGATATTTCAATTATACATTAAAATACTTGCCTTCAGTCAGATGGTGCCGCGATGCCACTAAATATTACTGTGGAGGAGACTCAGTCTTTGAATTTCCGGCAAGCGAGGGCTGGAGCTCTGAGTCAAAAGACAGTGTTAGTCTCTAGACACTGCTGGAGGTGCAGCTTGACTCAGTTTGCCACCGACAGGAGGTGCAATTTGCACAGTAGCTGTGGAAGATACTGCTGCTTGTTTTCCTCAGCCACATAGCAAACCGCAATCATGCACCCATTATCATACTCAGACACACGGAGGTAAAGGACAGAGGTGTAAAAAAAACCACTGAGCCAGCCAAGCCTTTGAGTATTGGCATTCACCCTAACAGGGATCAAGGGAGACAGAAGAGACTTTGATTGTTATTTACCTGTGACCCCTGCAGTAACATTATCTTTGATGAATCGCAAAAGAGCAAACGACACACCTCTACATCCCAGAATGTGCTGTTGCAGCAGGGACTCTGCTGACAACCCAGAGACTGCACCTGTATCTATCAGTTCCTCTCTTACGAAGGGCAAGATGCCAGTTTCACTTAAGGAAGCTGCTGCATGGTCTTCGCTCATGAAACTAACACAACGCTATTTGGCTAACTCTTGTCCAGTATTCAATCTTACATTCCTGGTTAAAAGTTATTGAGAAGGCTATGCTGAGACAATTCCCAGAGTACCCTAAGTGCCTCAGATCTCCTCAATCCTTGTCAGTCTGGATATAGGATAGCAATTGCACAGATGCCACTGGTTGATGATCACCTCCTGGCAGTGGATGAAGATCATGTGTTCACCCTGACATTTGAGCTATCAGCTGCCATGATACCAATGACCATGAGGTATCACTGAATCACCTGTGGACTGCACCAGCAATTGATACAGCTGCTCTTGGGAAGCTCCATTCCTCCCCAACCAAGTGTTCCCAGAAGTTGGCAAGAGCCACTTGTCCTGAATCAATGTTCTTTCCCCCTTAGAGTGCTGTTATTTGGAGTTTAGCAGGGTTCCATCTCATCCCCACTCCACTCCTGTTTAATGTGTATATATGGCCTTTAAAAGGGTTAGTATGGAAGTATGAGATGCAGAATGATCAGTGTGCTGATAACACTCAGCTCTTGTTCTCTACCATGCCTGATTCTGCCAGTGCTGTTGAACACCCGGTCGTGCTTGGAGATTGGGGCTTGGAAAAAAAGGCAAGCTGTTTAAAACTCAATCTGGATAAGGCTGAAGTGAAGTTCATAGGCAAAGGGAAGTAGTGAGTAGATGTAACACTGATTTCTCACACCCCACTTGAAGGACGTGTCTACCATCAGTCACTCTCATTCACGTTCTGGGACTAGCGTTGGAGCTCCAGCTACCATCAGTTGACTATGGAACAGCTGTGCCTCATAATGCTTTATTCATGTGTCTGGGAACAGGATACTACTCTATTTACTGTGATTTGTGCCTTTCTCCAGTGCAGATGGGTGACCATTGATGTCCTATCAAGGCACACCACTTACCAAGCAGGCCACTACCTTCTACATCAGTTTTAGTTTCCAAGTTGAGTTAAAATGCAGCTCCATGTACAGGGCATTGCACTAATCTAATCTTGATGAGACAAGTATTGCTTTGCTCTATGAAGTCCTAAGATGCTGGGGGGGGGGTCCTATCCTCTTCAGAAGTAGCCTCCCCCCGACCTTTACAGGAAATATTGCCACAGCTGCAGACCAGTGGAGGCACTCAACTTGGCGCTCCCACCACTTATGGTACGCATTCCCTGAGAGTCCTTCCGTTTCAGAACCACTTCTCCACCTGGCACTGAAACAAGTAAGTGTTGATTTTCAGGGCATGCTGCAAGGCCTGCCTTTTTACTCAAGCCTTTAAGAGACGAAAGGAACATTTTAGAATTGGGATTGAATTTTTATTGGAGATTGCTGGTGGCTCTCACTGAAATAGCCCTCATTTCAAAGGCACCCAGAGTAACAGACATCTTTTTATATGTCTCATTAGATATACAGATAGCTGTTTCCTCATTTGTATGTCTGCTGTTCATTTCTTTGCCTTTGGCATGTGACTTTACATTCATTTGTACTGAAACATCTCTCTGCATGAGACTCACTGTTCTGAATCTCTCAAGTCATTGTGCAGTTTGCAGCTGCCATAGTACATTTGTTATCCTCCTGCTCTGGCGTGATTAGAGTTTGATAAGGGTTGAATTTATTCTCTCCCCGTGATGACTGTGCTTGCACCAAGCAGGGATCATGTTGGGCTGGGGTGGGTGGTCTGAGTATGTTCCTATGATTGTAGGAAAGTAGGTATTGAGGGAGCTTGCAATCTTCCCATTTTCATTTTCTTTTCTAAATAAAGGAGCCTCAACTCTTCATAACAAAACAGCCAAAGCTTCTCAGCCTATTTTCCCCCAAACACGTTATAAAACTGATGATTTTAAAAATTGCTTCATTTTCTCAATTAGAACACGGAAGATGAGTGAACTTGTCTGCAAGAGCTGAAGACCAGGAACACCCAAATCACTACACACATGGAAGGAGAAACCAGCAACTCTTGGGTTTCTTTGGTCTTCCTACTGTGTCCATTTTTTAGCAGCCTTTGTTTTATTAACTTATCTGGTGACAAGAGATCGTTCTACCATAGCCGTAATTGGCAAACTAGACCCTTACTCTAGGGCAGAAAACTACTTGTGTCAGACAAAAGGTTTGGACATTTTCTAGTTCAATAGAGCAGGGGAAAAACCTAAGGCAAGAGCTGACTAAGATGACTCTGTCCAGGTTAATTTTTAACAACTTCTCTGTGTAAACAGCTGTGTACGCAAGGATTACCCACCATTAAGGCTGCACCAGCTAGAGCAAGTTGGTACATGCAGTATGTCTTATCATCTGGGTCAAGTGTTCGTGTTTACTAGTCCACATTGGCTGAAGGTGCAGCAGCATCTTTTGGACCTTGAATCTGCCATTTGGAGTTTCCTATACTCCTCGCTGCATTCTAGCAGCCATTTTATCTTATCTGCCCCAGGGTACCATAATGGGGAACGCCGGCCAGGAAATAGCTTTTTGCAGCATCAGTTCTATTAACCCTTCAGGGTCCATCATTTTCCTGTTCACCTAATGTCCCAGGTTCTTTTGTGAATGCTAGAAACACCTATGCAGTCTTCACTGTAATCTTGTGGTTAGACAGGAGAATGAGAGATCAGTCCTCATTTCTATTCCCTGTCACTTTGAGACCATAATCAAGCCAACTTAACTTCACTCTGCATCAGTGCTCCTATCCATAATAATGGGCGTAATAGACAACTATCTCAGAAAGCTGTTGAGAGCCATGGCAACTCAGGCTGGGCCCCCATAACTAAGCAGATTTGGGCTGTCAACATTTAGGTGAGACCTCTGAAGACGACTTAACTGTTGCAAGAAACTGTACTTGTAGTTCAACAGATGGCTCTCTCTTTGTTGGTGCAGAACCAATGCCTAGCATTAGGGGGCTACACAGTGCTGGAGGTACAGCCTTTGGACGAGAGCTACAACCAAAGCCCTGCCCATTTTTGATTTCTAAAGATTCCATGGCAATTTTCATAAAATATTAAGCCCTACTGACCTAAGGAAATTCCTGTTTGGGTGACTGCATTCTAGATACATAAATACTTGCTACAGTTTCAATAGGATTACATATTCTTCACTTTCTGAGCTGAACAGCTGCATAGGGTTGAAATGCACTATTAAGCAGCTGTTTTATTTGAGCCCAGATGTGGTCACATTTCAGCGATGGACAAAGCAATCCCTGTCTTCTGCAATCAGTAGTTAGTATAGAGGAAAGGGCAAGAATCTCTAATGAACAATTCCGGAATAACCTGCAGAGAGAACTTCCTAATATGTCAGTTACGTGATCTGCACCCTGAAGCATAAAGGGCTTAGATTTTCCGAGTCAAATTATTATATATACACATACACACACATATATTGATATATATCAATCATATCACACATACACACAACCTATTTAACTTAACTGTGGGTATTCTCATTAACCACATAAATGCCTAATCCTTCTTTAAACCCTGGTCTCAGTATGGTAATTGTGCAATGGATGTTCAGGTTCAATGCAAAAATTATCCTCATTAAGAGACGCTCCCTCAGTAACAGTTAACTACTTTACTAAACTATTATGGTGTCATCTGTATGTACCAGAACACACAATTTTAGTCATGGCTATTGCAGGTGAGGTTGTTTACTACGTCTGAAAAAAAAAATGTAGACATTTAAGGAAAGTGTATTCCACAGGTTCTCTTTAGATTATGTGTTTTTTTGTTGTTGGTTTTTTGTGGTCTCATAAAGACAAAATCCAAATTACTAAACAATTAGGGATTTGTGAATGTAATTCTAAGCATAATTTTATGGCGCTGAATAGTGCTATCTTCAACTGCTCCTAGTTTCTTCATAAACTTTCCAAGAGAGTTATTGGATCAGGGTAGTTTATACTATCGCCTACCTTCTGAGAGCCATTTTGCCCCGCCCCCCCCCTTTAAAAAAAAAAACAACAAAGTTACACATATAATGTAGGGTAGCTATGGCCTTTTGTCTTGGGTCTGAAAACTTGAAAGCACATCAAATACATTAGGCACACTCCCTCATTCATGAGAAAGTAAGTACATCTAGCATTTCAAAGGGAGTGTTAACCCAAAAAAGCAGCAATCAATAGTATGCCTAATTCCAATAGTTACCCATTGGCTTTTTGTTTACAGTACTCTAAGCCTGCAAGGAACCAGCAGAGCAACTGAACACTCCATCCTCTGGCTGGTGATTCTTCCCCCGTTGGCTCACTTATCCTTTGGAAGGCACTAGGATGAAGATTCTCCATATCCTGGCTCAGAGGAACACGAACATTCACCCTGTTTGCTAGGGGAAACTCTTCAGGGGTCTCTTTGCAGTATAATCACACGCAGTATTGCCTCCACCAAGACAACATATGTTCAAATCATTGGTCTAAAGGAGATGTAGCCATATTTTCCCCACTGTCATGGATTTTAGGAATTATGAAAATGTAAGAGACCTTGGATTTTTATTTTTTTTTTAAGATTTCTTAAACTGAATAATTCTACTTACTGAAATGTTCACTCACTGGTGACAGGTCCTTCTATACGGAGACACTAATTCAGTCCTGATTAAAAGAAGGCAAAGTACCAATCTTTTTAGAATGTAAGGGAAAGTGAGACTTGCCTTAACTGATTTACCAAAATAGTGGGTTAACAAGAGGGATGTTTTTAAAATTTGGAGTTTCTGGTTATGATGGGATGCAAAGAAAGGATATAAACAGGAATGGGAGTTCCTGTTCAGTTTGTGATGCATCACTCACCACTCTTTTGCCCCAATTTAACTGATGCAGTTACTGTACTACCATGGTAGCATTGTCTGAAATGCTTCCAGTTCCACGCGCAGGGCCAGTTATGCAGAACTGCAGGGCCTCAATGCATGGACCAGACGATGGTGTAGGGAGGAGGGGTTTAGATTTATTAGGAACTAGGGAACCCTTTGGAAAACAGGGAGCTTGTACAGGAAGCATGGGCTCCACCAAAACCAAAATGAAACCAGATTGCTGGCACTTAAAATTAAAAAGGCCATAGAGCTGTTTTTAAACGAAGGGCTGGGGGAAAGCCAACAGGTGCAGAGAAGCACATGGTTCGGACAGATACATCCCATAGGGCAAGATCTATTAATGGAGATTCTCTATGCCCTAGTAAGGAGGAGAGGATGGATGATGATAAAATATGAGTAGGATTTGATAAACAGTCAAATGAAAAAAGAGTCCTATTCAATTACATCATGTAATGGCAGACAGCTAAAAAGTGACTAGTTCTTAAAGTGCTTATATACAAATGCTAAAAGTCTAAATAATAAGATGAGTGAACTAGAGTGCCTCGTATTAAATGAGAATATTGATATAATAGGCATCACAGAAAGTTGATGGAATGAGAATAATCAATGGGACACAATAATACCAGGCTACAAAATATATCAGAAGGACAGAACAGGTCATGCTGGTGGGGAAGTGGCACTATATGTGAAAGACAGCATAGTATTAAATGAAGTAAAAATCTTAAATGAACCAAACTATCATAGAATCTCTATGGACAGTAATTCCATGCGCTAATAATAAGAATATAGCAGTAGGGATATATTACCGACCACCTGACCAAGATGGTGATAGAGACTGAAAGGCTCAGGGAGATTAGAGATGCTATAAAAATAAAAAAACTCAGTAATAATGGGGGATTGCAACTATCCCCTGGTTGAGTGGGTACATGTCACTTCAGGACAGGATGAAGAAAAAGTTTCTTGATACCTTAATTGACTGCTTTTTGGAGCAGCTAGTCCTGCAACCCATGAGAGGAGAGGTGATTCCTGATTTAGTCCTAAGTGAAGCACAGGATCTGGTCCAAGAGGTGAATACAGCTGGACCGCTTGGTAATAGTGACCATAATATAATTAAATTTAACATTCCTGTGGCAGGGAAAACAACACAACAGCCCAACATGGTAGCATTTAATTTCAGAAACAAACTGCACAAAGATGAACTAAAAGGTACAGTGCCAAAAGTGAAATCCCTGCAAGCTGCATGGAAACATTTTAAAGACACCGTAAGAGAGGCTCAACTTAAATGTTGACCCCAAATTAAAAAACATAGTAAGAGAACCAAAAAAGTACCACCATGGCTAAACAAAAGAAGCAGTGAGAGGCAAAAAGTCATCCTTTAAAAAGTGGAAGTTAAATCCTAGTGAGGAAAACAGAAAGGGGCATAAACTCTGGCAAGTGAAGTGTAAAAATATAATTAGGAAGGCCAAATATTTTTGAAGAACAGCTTGCCAAAGACCTAAAAAGTAATAGCAAAAAAATTCTGAGTACTCAAGGATGATAAGAGAATGTGAAGAAACTAAATTAATTCTTTTCTTCGGTCTTCATGGAGATTCCGAAACCTGAGCCATTCTTTTTAGGTGACAAATCTGAGGAACTGTCCCAGATTGAGGTGTCATTAGAGGTGGTTTTGGAACCAATTTATAAACTAAACAGTAATAAGTCACCAGGACCAGACAGTATTCACCCATGAGTTCTGAAGGAACTCACATGTGAAACTGCAGAACTACTAACTGTGGTTTGTAACCTATCATTTAAATCAGCTTCTGTACCAAATAACTGGAGGATAGCTAATATGATGCTAATTTTTAAAAAGGGCTCTAGAGCTGATCCTGGCAATTACAGGCTGGTAAGACTGACTTCAGTACCAGGCAAACTGGTTGAAATTATAGTAAAGAACAAAATTGTCACACATAGATGAACATAATTTGTTGGGGAAGAGTCAACATGGTTTTGTAAAGGGAAATCAAGGCTCACAACCTCCTAGAATTTTTTGAGGAGGTCAACAAGCATGTGAACAAGGGGGATCCAGTGGATATAGTGTACTTAGATTTTCAGAAAGCCTTTGACAAGGTCCCTCACGAAAGACTCTTAAGCAAAGTAAGCTGTCACGGGATAAGAGGAAAGGTCCTCTCAAAGATTGGTAAGAAGGTCTCACCTTTTAACCTTTGTTGGTTAAAAAAAAGGGGTAAACAGTGATGTGGCAAAATTTGCAACAATACAAAACTATTCATGATAGTTAAGCCCAATGCAGACTGCAAAGAGCTACAAAGGGATCTTACAAAACTGGGTGACTAAATTTCATCTGCCATTTTGTTGCCCAATGTTGATAAATGCAAAATAATGCACATTGGAAAACAAATCTCAACTATATAAAATGACAGGGTCTAAATTAGCTGTTGCCACTCAAGAGACAGATCATGGAGTCATTGTGGGTAGTTCTTTGAAAACATCCACTCAATGTGCAGCAGCAGTCAAAAAAGCGAATAGAAAGTTGGGAATCATTAAGAAAGGGCTAGATAATAAGACAGAAAATATCATATTGCCTCTACATAAATCCATGGTATGCCCATATCTTGAATACTGCATGCAAATCTGATCGCCACATCTCAAAAAAGATATTGGAACTGGAAAAGGTTCAGAAAAGGGCAACAAAAATGATTAGGGGTATGGAACAGCTTCATGAGGAGAGATTAATAAAACTGGGACTTTCAGCTTGGAAAAGAGAAGACTATGGGGAGATATGATAGTGGTCTATAAAAACATGACTAGTGTGGAGAAAGTAAATAAGGACATGTTAGTTACTCCTCATAACACAAGAACTAGAGATCACTAAATGAAAGGAGGCAGCAAGTTTAAAATCAAGCAAAAGGAAGTATTGCTTCACACCACGCAGTCAACCTGTGGAACTCTTTGCCAGAGGATGTTGTGAAGTCCAAGACTAACACAGTTCAAAAAAGAACTGGATAAATTCATGGAGGATAGGTCCATCAATGACTATTAGCCAGGATGGGCAGGGATGGTGTCCCCAGCCTCTGTTTGCCAGAAGGTGGGAATGGGCGACAGGATGGGTCACTTGATGTTCTATTCATTCCATCTGGGGCACCTGGGATTGGCCACTGTTGGAAGACAGGATACTGGGCTAGATGAACCTTTGGCTATGACCACATCAATTTAAATAAATAATAATTGGAGATATATCTATCTCCTAGAACTGGAAGGGACCTTGAAAGGTCATCAAGTCCAGCCCTCTGCCTTCACTAGCAGGACCAAGTATGATTTCTGCCCCAGATCCCTAACTGGCCCCTCAAGGATTGAACTCACAACCCTGGGTTTAGCAGGCCAATGCTCAAACCACTGAGCTATCCCTCCCCGCAATTTCTCACCCCAAGGCACTCAATGTCCTAAAATGTCTGCCTTATCCTTCTGTGTCTAAACTCATTATTTCATCTGCCAAAGGCCCAGGCCTCCCCCTTTAAATCAGTCACTACCGCCACCACCACTTCCCAGGTATCAGGAACAGACAAGCAGTTGGGTGAAGTTAATCTAGATGAAGCAGACTGAGTTGAATTACTAGTTACTTTTTTGCCTGGAAAATGTTGGCTGGTATCTCAAACAACTAAAGAACCCTCCAAAAACTGAAGTACAAAAAAAGGGACACAGAACAGTCAAGACAGAACACTTGTTTTTGTCAATTTTTTTTTAAATCCCAGCCCAGCTTCT
Source organism: Gopherus evgoodei (assembly GCF_007399415.2). Taxonomy (NCBI): domain Eukaryota; kingdom Metazoa; phylum Chordata; order Testudines; family Testudinidae; genus Gopherus; species Gopherus evgoodei. The sequence goes on along the minus strand of NC_044322.1, from coordinate 253,421,299 downwards.
ACTAAGCCTGGACACTACTTACAACACTCCTAGAACTGTAGAAGAATGGAAACACAACAGGGAAAGGGGGGCAAGACAGCACAGTGGCCAGCTTCAGACACTCACATACATTAAGCCAGCAAAGACTGGAGTCAGCAAGGCCCAAGTGCCCCACTAACAGGAACAATCCCAAACATGAAGGTAGCACGTGAAATGTATTTACCTATTTAAACACAGGCAGCTGGTTAGGCTAGGATGGGGAAGATAACTGCTAATTCCTTGTACTACAAGGAAGGAATGAAGTAAAAAAAACCAAGCCCGTGGGCAGGTTTTTTGTTTTGTGAACCTCTGTCTCTGTGCTGCTGGTAACAGTGGTAAGTATAAAAAAATCAAAGAAAAATAATCTATTTATAGAACAAGTCAGTAGTCTGAGACATTTAGAAAAAAGTAAAAACAAGTCCTTTTTAAAAAATGGATTTACTAAAACAACTGTCACCCAGGATTACTCCACGCCCTCTGTCCACCGGCAAAGCCAGGGGCAACTTCCAACAGGATCTGCTGCTGATTGTAGGCAAAGCCAGCAGGGAGGGGATCTGCGCTGTGATCAGTATCTGCAGACTGCTTGTTGGTATCGCTCAAGGCCATGCCTGTAGCCTCGTGATACTGGAAATACTTGTGAATGGAAGTTTTCATAGAAGCACATGTCAAGGTAACCCGTGAGGTAAGTGGGCTGTCCTCGTTCCTCCCCATCCCTAGGCACAGATCACCCTGCTATATCTCTCCACCAGCTCCAGCCTGTGTCAAACAACTGTAATATACAGGAGCAGGGAACATTAACAATGCCTAGAACAGGAGAGATGACCCCTGTAGAGAGGGAAAGTGCTCTTTGCTTTCCAAGCTCTGGCACAGATTTACATCTTAACTGATGCTTTGTGGCCCTCCTCAGGATGGGGAGATTGACTTTCCCCGTCAGGGAAATATACATGGTTGGGAAGGGCGGGGCGGGGCTGGGTGTCTTTTTGGTAAACAGAACCAGTGCTGACTTCTGAGACCTTGAGCTCCTTTGTCCTCTAACTACAAAACAGACACTAAGAGCTATTCAGCCACCCCCTTCCATCCCTATAATGTAGTGTGAGCTGCCTGGCCATTGAGGCAGGTTCATTATTCCCATACATTTCCCTGTTGGCTCAGTTGGTATGGAGAGACCACTGGGCTAAAGATAACTTCCAAATCTCTGCATGGACAATACGACTCCATGGGACAACCTGGTAGGGCTGAGAGCTCCAGCTAATGGCCACCAATTCCAGGCCAACCCCACTTCCCGTTTCACAGATGCTCTTTTAACACACCCAAGTGTCTAATCTAACAGCTCCAAGTCTGCTCAGTCTCTGAAGGCAGCATCCACACTCAGCTGGGAACACTTTCATTTAAAATATTGGCTGGAACTCCCACAGAGATGGCGTCTGCATTGATGGTTTGGAACCACTGTGCCTCTGACATCCCCGTTGTACAGAGGAAGCCAGCAACAGGGGACCATCTCTGCTGCAGGGCTGTACATCCTTGGTAATGAGGCTGAGTGGCTACATTAACTTCAAACACCCTCTTTCAATAGGGTCTCGGTGGTCCGTTTTCCCCAAGTCCCAGAGAAACTGAGTAGCTGCTAACTTGTCTCCTTGAGATCTTCCATTGGTAACTTGTAGCTCAGTAAGAACGGGGGAGGTGGTACATGAGCTGGGCTACTTGGGCCCTGCATTGGTTTCTTTGCGCAGTTCATACAGATGTAATCCTCATTCTCTGCCATTTCTGGAGAGACGCCAACACAAACTTGATGAAACCACTCGTCACAGCCACCATCACACTGCACCCAATCTACCTGCAAGAGACAAGATCAACAATACATGAAGAACACAAGAGGGAGAAAGATGTCAGATTCAACTCTCCAGACCAGTGTCAGAAAATAAGCCTGGGACTCTGCTTGGGTAAACAGTCAATGGCAGCTAAAGTCATTACAGTTCTTTGCTAGGACCAAACCAAGGAAGATAGTTAGACAAACTTGGCATTGCCTTCTACAGCTGCATCACTTCACACTCAACCAGTTCTGAAGATGCAGAAGCTGCACGGTTTCAGTGTGGCCTATAGTTTAGGTATGATTTCAGTACAGTTGAGTAGTATCAATAGACCCTGATAAAGGATCACATCCTATAACGTGATGACTCTCTTCTTAGTCAGATGTGGGGAATTTTATAAATTCAACTTGTCCAAAGCTACTTGCACAATACCCAGCCTAAACATTCAGGAATGTTCCTCCAAGATAATCTGTTGTATTTATGTCAATATCTCCTTAAGTACCCAAGAAAGCAGAAACACACAAGTTTAGTCAGTTGCACAGGGCAAACAAAGAGCACTAGTAACACACGCAAAGGGAATGAATTAGCACTATCCTGATTCCTAAGGATCAATTACAATGAAAATGTTGGGGTGAAAACGCCTTTTGAAATCCAGGAAAGCCTAGAATACATGTTACCAGAGGGCAAGGACATGTGACCAGCCCTTGGGAAAGAGCAACGACAGTGCCTATATGGTGACCACTTTTCAGACATAAATAATGTATTATTTTCTTTTTTTGCTGTAAGTATTCTCCCTCCCAGCAGAATCCAACACAGATTACTGACAGTTTCTCATTTAAAACATACTAATTTACCCATTACTCTACTCTCCCCTTCTTCAATCCCACCCCCCTTCTCTCCCCTCCAGGTCACCTCCATGAATTTCAGTCCAGCTGCCTTCATCTAAATAGACAGAGAGGATGGTACCAACTGGGACTCAATGTGCCTCCTGAGAAATGCATAAATCATAACTTATTATCTACCAAACCTCTGTCTACTACAAAGACCCAGTTCTTCTCCTATCCTAGGCCAGGATACTATCAGTGCCATTCCAGACTCCCTACTTCAACTACCTGATCACTTTACACCATGAGGTGTTTTCTGATTTTTATTTTGAAAAATGGAAATTAAGCTCCACTTCTGTCTCCCCTGGTGAATCTTCAGCATAACACACGCTCAAACATAATTTGTCAAAGCCACTATTTGCCTCAACTTTTCTGAACAAAAGCACCTCCTTGCTTTACCTGATCCTCCCTCACTCGTGACCATGCTCCCTAGCCTCCGCAATACTCTGGAATAAGAGGGTTTCACTTACCTCTTTACCTAGACCATCCTCCCTTTGATTTTCCAAGTACTAAAACTGTTCGGTTTGTCTCCTCGACTATGTAAGTTTTCAGAACTATCAGTCACTCTTCCCTGAGGACCTTCAGCAAGGAGCCAATGACATTCACTTGGTACAAAAAGAAACTAACGGCTTTGCTGTTCCCTCATCCTTTCGCTAGAGCTCATTTCGAAGTATTTCTTTTCTCCCTCCTAGACTTTTCATTGCTGGATTCAACCATTAATAATTTTGATCCAGCTGATCAAGCAAAATGTACCATCTACCAGTTAAGTTTGACATTAAAGCTTAACTCCAAATAATGAAGCCCTTTCCTAGGGGAAAAACCTTTGTCCCATGACTATCTTCTATCATTCCCGCTAACATAGTCCTACCTTCGCTTCCAGGCCCAAGCTGGACAACCAATCCTCTTTGACTTGATCTAAGTTTTCTTTGTTCTCACACTGCACAGGCAGTAATAGGCAGACTTGCAATCTGAGGAACCCTGCCAGAATTCATCCCCCCTTCCTTTGACCCTGTCTCAGGTGACATCCTTACTCACTACCAATTGCAATCTTCTCCTTACCGTTTTCTTAAATTTTTACTCTTAGACCCGGGAGGGCAGGGGTCTCGAATGTGGCTGTTAGGCTAGTCTCACTCCAGGAAACAGAAGAACATTACTCCCCTCTTCCTGGTTCCACCAACTTACTCTGCATATCAGGATCTATTTCGAACTGCTCCTTAGTATTCCAAACACTTCATGGAGTTGGTCTACCCTAACTGAGCTCAGATCTATTTATCTGGCTACTTTCTCACTCTGGACTTTCTGATCTCCCTCAATTTCTGTCCACAATTAGGGAGCTTATTCACTGGTGCTATCTTATTTAGCTGAAATTCTTCCCTGCCTCCCCTCAGCTACCAAGTCACTTATTTAATTTTGCCTTAAATCCTTCCCTTATTCTTTTATCTCATGTTCTTCCTCCCCCAACACCTAATGCAAGTAGAAAACTGCAATAGCACATGAAGGAGGCTGTTAGAAGTGGGTATATACTTCAACAGCCTCATGGAGTCTTTTGACACACTGAACCTAAATTCTACAACAAATCCCTCAATTTCTGCAGCACACTGAATTTTTTGCAGCAGCTTCATGTAAATGCCAAAATAGACATTTTAATTCAATTAAATACAAAAATGAATAATACAACATTGCAGAGATTTACATCAGGAAGATGATTTTTGCAACCATAAAGACTAAAGTCTTAAATGAAAGTTTAGATTCTGTGGCCAAATTCTGTAGCTGTGTGGATTCTGCAGCAGAAGAATTTCAGAAAACAAAGGAACCTAATTATTGCATTTGGCCAAGACAGGCCCATCTAAACTTAGCTGCACTACTGCTTCCAATAACCTTAGACCATGTAACAGTCCAAAACTACTGAACTGGTAGCCAGTGGCTGACAAAGTTACCTGACATACTTACAACTCTGATGTTGCCGTACATTTAAGGGAAAAACACCCTCAACTTTTAGAGGAATTTGCTGTAGAACAAAAACAAATCTGTTCAAGAGAAACAAAAGTAAATCAAAACTATTTTAAAAGCCCTTAGGCACCAGCAGGTCAACCATTTTCTGAGTAAAAGCAGATTTTAATTTGAATGTGATAAGAAGAAACTGGAATCAGAAGATTAAGGAACTGCTGTATTAATAAAAAACAACTTACTGGTACATTTATCAAAGCTATTAACTGCTGGAACTCTGCTTATAGGATCACATGAAACTGAACTCAAGATATACTAGAAAATAATTGAAATTGTAATGTTTTTGAAGCAAAGCAACAATTAACTATCAAAACTAACTGAAGGTTTTACTTAAGTTCATAATCAAACTATAGCTTTATCAGTTGAGAAGTTAATGCCTGCAGTTCCAGGAATTTACTCCCGGGGGAATTCTGTGCCGAAAAAAACGGTGACCCACCTTTTAGCAACTGTTGTTCTTCGAGATGTGTTGTTCATGTCCATTCAAAGTAGGTGTGCACGCGCTGCGTGCACGCCAGCCGGAAGATTTTCCCTAGCAGCATCCGTAGAGTCGGCCCGGGAGCCCCCTGGAGTGGCGCCACCACGGCACCCTATAAAGGGGCTCGCTGAGCCTCCACCCCCTCAGTTCCTTCTTGCCAGCACTCCGACAGAGGGGCAGGAGGGTGCGTGTTGGAATGGACATGAACAACACATCTTGAAGAACAACAGTTACTAAAAGGTGGGTAACCGTTTTTTCTTCGAGTGGTTGTTCATGTCCATTCAAAGTAGGTCGCTCACAAGCCTAACCTTAGGAGGTGGGATCAGAGATCACTGCTGACTGGAGAACTGCACTCCCGAAGGCTGCGTCATCCCTTGCCTGGTGTGTGATGGCGTAGTGAGACAAGAACGTGTGGATGGAGGACCACGTGGCTGCTCTACAAATCTCCTGAGTCGGAACCTGAGCCAGGAACGCCACAGAGGAGGCCTGCGCCCTAGTGGAGTGGGCCGTGACCGGAGGGACTGGGGTCTTAGCTATATGGTAGCATTCCCGGATGCAGGTCGCGATCCACAAAGAGATTCGCTGAGAGGAGATCGGGATCCCCTTCATCCTTTCCGCCACTGCGACGAAGAGCTGGGTCGAGTGTCTGAACGGCTTGGTACGCTCTATGTAAAAAGCCAAGGCCCTGCGGACATCCAGGGAACGTAGCCTCCGTTCTTCACTGGACGAGTGTGGTTTCGGATAAAACACCGGGAGAAAGATATCTTGGCCCATGTGGAACTGTGAAACAACCTTGGGTAGGAAAGCCAGATGAGGTCTAAGTTGGACCTTGTCCTTGTAGAAGACTGTGTATGGGGGCACAGATGTTAACGCTCGAAGCTCTGACACCCTTCTGGCCGAGGTGATCGCCACAAGGAAGGCGGTCTTGTACGACAGGTACAGCAGGGAGCACGAAGCCAGAGGCTCAAAGGGAGGCCCTGAAAGGGCAGAGAGGACCAGGTTCAGGTCCCAAGCAGGGGTCGGCTGACACACATGTGGGAAGAGCCTGTCCATACCCTTCAGGAAATGCCCAACCAGCGGGTTCACAAACACCGAGGCACCCCCCTCTCCCGGATGAAAAGCAGATATGGTCACCAAATGAACCAAATGCCCCTGAGCTCCCGCGGGACTTCCTCCACCGCCCCTGCCTCTGTGAGGGACTTCACTTCTTGAATTAGAAGTTGCTCGTGAGATGGGTCCCTGAAGAGGGACAGGGAAGGGGGTTGGTGGAGTGGAAGGGAGGAGAACTGGATGGAATATCCCCTCTCTATCGTGCAGAGGAACCATCTGTCCGACGTGATTCGGGACCAGGTACGGTAGAAGTGGGACAGACATGACCCAAAGGTAAGGGTGGAAGGATCCAGAGTCTCGACTGGTAGGTCGCCCTCGACTGTACCATGGTCTAGGCCCTGATGGTGGTCTCGACTGACCAGACGCCTGGCCGGAGGGGTGGCGTTGGTGACACCTCCTACCATTTCTGCTCCGCCTGCACCCCAGCTCCTGGTGAGTCTTTGGCTGGTATGGGTGAGGGGTTGCCTGTGGCCTAAATTGTCTGTGCTGGGTCACAGGGGTATGCAAGCCCAGCAAGCAAAGCGTGGCCCTCGAGTCCTTTAAGCTATGCAGACGTTTGTCCGTTTTCTCCGAAAGGAGGAGGTCTTGAATTGTCTGCTGGACCTCATAGGGCAGGCCCAAGACCTGGAGCCAGGCTCCCCGCCACATAACCAGGCCCATGGCCAGGGTGCGCAAGGCTGAGTCTGCCGCATCTAGGACGGCCTGGAGAGAGGCTCGGGAGATCAGTTTGTCCTCCTCCACTAGGGCCGAGAATTCTGACCTTGAGTCCTGGGGGAGGAGCTCCGCAAACTTCAATATGGCCGAACATGTGTTGTGACCATATCAGCTTACTATTGCCTGCTGGTTGGCAATGTGGAGTTGTAGACCTCCCGTGGAGTACACCTGTCTACCAAAGAGCTCAAGTCTTTTCGTGTCCCTGCTCTTTGGAATTGACCCCTGAAGCCCTTGACGCTCCTGCTGGTTGGCCGAGCCTACTACCAGGGAGTCCAGGGAAGGATGGGTGTATAAGTGTTCATGCCTTTTAGAGGGGATGAAGTGGCGCCGCTCCGTCCTCTTGGGAGTAGGGGCCAGTGAGGCTGCTGTTTTCCATAGGGTGCGGGACAGCCACCCTGGATGGCCCTGAGGGAGCCAGGATGTCCACTACAGGGTCCGCATCCACCTCAATTTCCTCTGCTTGGATTGCAAGGCTCTGACCCGCTCGCCGAAGCAATTGTTGGAGGATTCGAGTGTCCTCTAGGGCCAGCGCCGCAGCCATGTCCGAGACTGCCTTGTCCGGGGAGGATGACAAGGAGATTACATGGAGAGGCCCTTCCTCCGGTGCATGCTGCCCCTTAGGGTCCTGCAGCACACGGTATTGAGGTTGCAGTGCCGGTTCCAAGTCTAAATGCGGCACCGTGACCAGTACCGGGGTTGCCAATGAGCGGCTTGGCGTATCATGCGGTGCTGGCGGAGCTGCCGGTGCCGCTGCCCAGCTAGGGGGTGCTGAACTTGACAATGGCACAACTCTGCCCAGCGACGGTGCCGGTGGAGGAGGCAGCTGTGCTGGGGCCACCAACGTCGAGGACACCGAGGCCAACCGTGATCGAGGACCAAACACCTGGCCTACCAACTGATGGTAGGCCCAGGCAGTCCAAAACGGCCACTGCGAGGGCAGCTGCCATTGTTGCTGCCACTACAGGTAACGTTGGTGGCTTGCCCCCAAAACCGATCTTCTGCTCCGCGACCGGATGGAGCGATAGGAGTCTGCCTCTCAGTCTGAGGTCTCTGGGTATGAGGACCTGGGGGGAGCAGCACCCGGTGCCAATGGAGAGTGGTGCGGAGGCGGCAGGGAGCCTCTCATCTGGCCTGGTGCCGCCTTCACGGTGCAGTGCGGGGAGGGAGGCGACAGCATGACCGGCTTGCCCCTAGATTGCACTGGGGGACGGACCACAGTAGGCAACTCCCTATAATGTGGGGAGGCCGGCGCCAGGAGACCCATTAGATCTGAGGCCGCCTTGAACGCCTCCGGCGTCGACGGGGAGCGTATGTCTCCGCTCAGGTCCGGGGACTTAGGCTAGTCTGGACTCAACCGCCCTCTCCACGGTGCGGGAGTCAACAGAACCGCCGAGGGCTGTAGCCCAGCCTGTCCGCTTGCAGCCACGGATGGCGTCGGCCTCAGATCCTGGTGGGGTGACGGATCCCTCACCGGCTTCCTTCTCTTGGCGGGCACCGGCGAAGGTTAGTGGTGCCGCACTGAGGCCGACTTCCTGTGACCCGACTCCGTCCAGTGCCGGGTTTTTGACGACTTGGGCTGGGCCCTAAGTCCTGATGCCAGTGCTGGGACGCTCCACACCGAGGATGACGTGCTGGGCACCGCCTCAGCCGGTTCCAGGTCCGAAGGGCCGCCTCTATCAGGAGGACTCTAAGTCTTTGAGCCCTGTCCTTAAGAGTTCGCGGGCGGAAGCCTCTACAGATAGAGCACCAGTCTTTTTGGTGGCTCTCTCTGAGGCACCTTAAACAAGCAGGTCACTCTTGGGCATGAATTTCCCGCAGTCCTTGCAGAGTTTGAACCCGGGGGACCCGGGCATGCCCGACGAGAACAAAGACTCGGGTGGGGGGGGGACCCCCCAACTACAAAGAACTATATACAAAGATCTACTTAACTAACTATAATGTAACTGAATACACGGACTAAACAGTAAGGATAGGACATTGCCAACTTGCTATGCGCAAGAGAAGTTCCAGCTAGCTGTCACCGGCAGTAAGAAGGAACTGAGGGGGTGGAGGGTCGGCGGGCCCCTTTATATGGCATCATGGTGACACCACTCCAGGGGGCGCCCGGGCCGACCTTATGGACGCTGCTAGGAAAAATCTTGCGGCTGGCGTGCACCCAGCGCGCGCACTCCTACTCTGAATGGACATGAACAACCACTCGAGGAATTTAAAATTCTGCAAATTTTATTTGTCAAAATAATGCAATATAATCAAGCTGGTTTCAATTATTTAGGTAATTTATTTAAACTACAATACAATGGATGGAGAATGGGAGTGGGGAGCACTAGAGGAAATCACCAAATCCCCTTGCCTAATAGTAATGTATCTAGGTTTGACTCTATTTCTAGTTATTAATCAACAAATATGTGCAGCCACATGCTCAGTGTTACATCATAGGCAACCGGAGAGCAAATGTTGGCTGGGGAATCAAACTCAGAATTTATATTGGCTACTGACCATATCCAGAAAGGTCAGTAGCAAATAGTTCATGGTGCACATTTTGTTAAGAAATTTTTTCAGTCCAAAAATATAGACCAGTTCTAATCACTGAAGCACTGTACTGTTCTTTAAACCACTCTGGCAATGTAAAGGAGCCTTAAAATTTTTACACCTGTTTTATACTCTTGGGGGAATTCACTAAGACAATGGGAACAATTCACTAAGTGGGCAGGCTGCTACATTCTGCCCTTCCTGAAGAGACAGCCTGCACCACACCTATTTCCTCAGATACACCCTGAAGCCCTGCCCCTCCAGGCCGACCATGTTGCAATAGTGAGCTAGAGGGACAGAGTGTTTCTCTCTCTCTCTCACACACCGCTGGTAGTGATTTACATATTTATTGGCTACTCTGGGCACCTGAACAGACCTGTCTGTGCTGCTGGGAAGGGACATGTAACTGCTCTTGTGGCTTCCCTTTGCTGCCCTGTCAGAAGTAATTTTTCTGCACGAAAGCAAAGTAATCTGTGGAGAACATGAATTCTGCACACATGCAGTGACACCAAATTCCCCCAAGAGTAAGGAATTATAGTCCAGTGTTGGTCATCTTCTATGCATAGGGCTAAAACACTTTTTTAAGTTTTATTTTGTATACATACATATACAAAAACATGTCTGTCTATCCTCCAGAAAATAACAATTCTAAGGAATGTTCGGACTAGCTTAAGAATGCTACACATAATGCTAAGAATATGCTTGTTAGTATAGCTTATATCAAGTTGATTTAAATGAATACGTACTTTATCAGAACGTAAACTCAGAGACACTACTCCTTTGCTAGGAACCTCACTTCCAGTCAAAATGTACTAATTCTGCAATATCATTTATAAGATAGATGGGAAAGAATTAGATATCATCAGTGGAGGATTTTTCTCTACAGTATACTATTTTCTAGCATTTTGTTCAGTTTATAGTTTTGTTTTGTTTTTTAAAGTTCCAAGTAATTAGCTTTTACCACTTCAATCAGGACACTAACTCCACAACCCCTGTCTCAAAATCATATTCATGCAGTCGCGTGTACCCTTACTGAATTCCACAACAACAATTTCACAGCTTCTATTAGGGTTTTCTTGTGGAAAAATTCATTTTATCTAAAAAAAATAGTTTGAATGAAGTTTGATCACCTCCATCAGTTACTCTGAGCCAAAATCAGCTGCTTAGGAGAGCCAAGACCACAACTGGAAATGACCACGGAAGGTAATCCGATCAGTTCCCAAACCACTGTAGATTTACCTTGGACAAGAAAATGGGGCAGTACAGCCTGCATTTCATTCAACCCACTGCCTCATGGCTCACAGGATTTATTTAAGAGCTTTGGACAATTAATTTTCATTTATGGGACTGCATGTCCTTTTTAGACTTTCGTTCAGAAACAGACCAGGACCAGGAAACAATTCTAGCTAAAACACAGAACTAACTCCTGGGGGTCAAGTCAGCATGTCTTCCACATTATCAGCAACAAAGGATCTAGAACAATAGTGGGCAACCTGCGGCTTGTGGGTGGCATAAACTTTTCCATTCAGATGGAAGAATTACTCACCAATTCTATCTCCCCACTCACCCTACTCAAACAGCTTGAGGCAATATAGAGAATGTTGGGTTTAGTTCATAGTCGCTATGCAGCATGCTGATGCTCAGAATTCAATTCCTCGGGCTTGGAGCAGATGGCAGGTTCGTATTCTATGAGCTTCTTTGGCCTGACTGCTCAATATTCTAGAAGTCACACTTGCCTACTAGCCTTCATTATGTTTAGCATATTAACTACATCCCTCACTGCTGCTCAAAGTTTGTTAACCTTAAATAACTCTTAAAGGGGTTTTCATTACCCTCCACCAGTTGCTTAAGGCAAAACTAAATTAGGACTCACCTTATCCTTGCAGGGCCTTTGGCAGTTCTGTGCAGCGCACACAGCATTCTCATCATCAGACTCCTCAGCTCCTGACCAATCATACTTAGACGGGATATCCAGCACCTTTTTCTCTCTTTTTTTCTCTGTGCTCTCCTTTGCCAGCTCCACTTTTGCTGCAGCTGCCTTCTCTCTCTTTTTCTTCCGCTCCTCTTCTTTGGCCAGCTTCTTGGCCAACTTATTCAACTCCTTTGTCTTGTCCAAGGTCAGTTTCAACTTTTTCTTTTTGGGTTTCTCTAGTTTCTTCAGCTCTTTAGATTTCTGCTTCACTTCTCCAAAGAACTGCTCTACTCTCTCCAGTTTCCGCTTCCGTTTCCGCTCAGAAGAATCTCTCGCTCTCATTTTGAATGGTTTCTCATCCAGGCTGTCATCCTTCGTAAAAAGGAGGAGAGATTTTATATATATATCTCAAGAGAATTCCACATGCTACATTCCCATGGTCTGCTGGAGACATCCTCCCACCTTCACCTCCCATTATCCACGTTTTGGGTGCAGAAAGGACCCTGCCTGACCACCTGGCAGGACAGCAGAGTCTGAACAAAGGGGATTCTTTCCTAGCTTTCAGCTTGCCAGAGTAAAGTAATGAATGAAATCAGATTCAACTGTGTAAGAAGAGAAAGTGTTAAGAATCAATGATGGCCTATGGAAAAGCAAAACAAACTAAGAGAAAGGATTTTGAATAAGCAGTTGCTATACTTTGTTGACTTACATAAAAGATATTTGTAGGAAGATGAATCATTTATTCCTTAAGCGTTTGTCTGTTCTTGCTTATTCCCAATCCTAGCTGATCTTGCTTCTGATAATTATTTGTACCAAAACTCTTATTACATAATCACATACTGTTTTTCTTCCTCACAACGCCAGCCTCATTCATTTCACACGTTGGACAAAGAATGAGTCACAGTTGTGTGAAATGGTCTTAGGTCCACTCCAGAGCCCCTTGCCTCATTCATTCCAGAAGTTGCATAGTGTGTATGAATAAGTTATGCATCTTCTGGGAGAGAAAGCAAGCACTCGTGGTTAAACTGAATTGGAACTCAGGATACCTATAGGCTTTCTAAGGGACCTCAGGCAGGTCACTTAATCTTTCTGCCTTTTCTGCATCTGTAAAATGGGGAATAATGAGGATTTCTGACTTCATGTAGATGTGGAGGATAAAATTATTTAAGGTGCATTGATGAGCTCCAGACAACTTTATAGAATAGAGAATTCCTTATTCACTTCAAGTTTTCAATAGTATGCATTAAATGAGGAATGGGGTTACATACTGAACAACGAGGATAGAAATAAATATTGAATAGCTGCCTCATTCCCTGAGCACATCTATCTTATATGCTAAGTAAGGTATGGTTCTTGAAGGAAAACATAGTATGTCATCTAATAAGAATGTAGTGTAATGCCTGCACACAAAAGGGCAGAGTTAAGGTTGTGTGTGCAGCCATAAATTTATTACCATTTGTATTATCATAGCACCCAGGAAGCTGTCATGGATGAAGTCCCCATTGAGCTAGGTGCTGTACAAGGAGAAAGAGTCCGTGCTCCCAAAGAGCTTCCTTAATCATTTTCTGACTTGAGTGCTTTGCTCTGTAACCTTAATATTCCTTTAATATTGTTTTAATGTGGAATGATTTTGAAAAAATGGCCTGAGTGCCAGGAAATGGCTGCCATTGCACCTCCAAGCAAAGTAATTTGTTCGGCAGACACAGCCTATAGCTGTCTAAAGCAGATGAGTTTTAGGTTAACCTTTGGGAAAGCTTGTTTTGGCCAAAACAACTAATTTTAAATGGAAAATCTTTATATGCTCATTTAGTTTGCATAGGTTCTAGCTGAAGGAGTTTTAAAATGGAAATTTGTAGTGAATTTGTTTTAGGCTCAATAACTGCATGGGAAGTTTGATAATAAATAAAGGCACTCTCGCTTTACAAATGATTTGAGGCATGCAGTTAGTCTCTGTCAACATAACTAGGTTTTTAGTACATGGTTTGACTGCAAATGCAAGGCTCCTGTACTCATGCAAAGGAAATGGTTTATTTTGTGACTCCTTTGGATGTAAATAAAGGGCTTGGTGCTAAAGATGTTAACTGTAATGGCAATGGTTGCCTGTTTTTTCCCCCCACCAACCCTTACCTCTGATCTGAATCAGACCTTTACATTGTTCTAAAGAGACACTGGTGCCACCTGTGGCACTTAGAATGTATTTCAATTTAGAATCAGTTCTAGATATGCATCCTGTATTTCTCTCTACCCTTAAGGCATCTTCTTGAAAAAAAGACCTGTTTTTAGAATTCATCACTTGTTGTTTTGTATTTCTCACCTTAAGTAACAATTGGTTCTGCAATACATATGCAAATAGGAGCAGGAGTTTAAGTTGCACAGTTTTTTCTTCTCGTTTCCCCCCCCCCAAAAAAAATTTTTTAATGTGAAAAAGCATGTGTATATACACAATTTCCTTTCCAACCAGTAAAATATTGCACACCTGTAATAAGTGGATACAAAGCTAGACAGTAGGGGCAAGAGTTACTTATTTTGAAATAATTGTCTTCCCACTGTCCTTTTCAGCTGAACCATTCATTCATGACTTCTGAATGCTTTGCTCTGCAATTTTAATTTTATGGTTCGGTGTATGGAATTCCCTAGTTTTTTAGGCAGGTTTTTTTAATAAAAGAAATTCCACTAACTTCTAGACAGAAGTGGAATGTTTTTTACTGTACATTAAGCACAATCAATGAGGCAGGAGTTCTTGCTATAGCATATGGAAAATGACAAGGTGTCTCTGAAAAGACCTGCTGTCAGATGCCCCCCTCGAAGGAATGCTGAGCTGAAAAGAATGATGGAAGAACTTACAAGGGCTAATTAATTATTTAGAGCAAGTTAAACATAGTGGTGAGTGAGGTCTGAGGGTTCTTTGGATCTGAGGCTATTCCTTTGCAAAAAGATGCAAGATGCCAGGGGAAAATCCACTGAAAAATTATCTGAAATTCCATTTAAAAAAAAAAAGTACAACATTGACCCAATTTCATTCTATGCTACAATTTTTCTTCACATCTATACCTCCATGATGTGAAGAAATCTGTCTTCACAGGGTGGATGTGTGGCCTGTAAAATCCGCCAAATATGTTGGGTCTCATCCAAAGATACCTCCAGTAGATCTCCTATCATCATTAGATCTTCTAGTTGACATTTGGCACCAGGTGACAGCTCTAGCACCGGCGGTTCCAAACTGCGAGGTACCAAGGGGCTTTTCCGAGGCTGCTTCCTTGGGGTGCTAGGACCTTTCAAACAGAAGGCAAATCACATAGACCAGACAGGAAGGTGGTCCGAAACAAGACAATAGTGCATTATTTTTCAGTAACAGTTTGAGGGTGGAGAAGGCTCAAACAGACGCTTTGGGCATTGACACAGCCACTAAGCATGAGCAAACAAGAATTTCGTCATATTTCTACTGTATATTCCTTGACCACTAGTTGCCTTTCCCACATAAAGACATGATGCCCTCTGAGCTTACCTGAGGTGATTAGCATTATCATTCACTGGCTGGGGTTCCCAACCACAAGCTCAGAGCCCTCTCAATGGCTAACGCATAGAAAAGGCAATACCTTGAGGACAGCTTTTGGAAGCAGATGAATATGCATGTTCAGCACAGAATGAGGGAGCTGTCCACATGTGTGTCACCACTTCCTCTGATTTGATGGGGATCTCCTCATCACAGAACAAGTTGGGTTCCAGGCTGCTTGAAGATTTCACACTAGCATTATCCTAAAGAAGTCACACAGCAAGAAAAACACAGCTGGAATTTATCTACTGCTACAGCTGGAATTTATCTACTTCGGAGCAGATCCGAATCCTCAACAGCCCAAAGCTTCTAGAACCTGCTTAGAACTACCCTGCCACAGAAATTGATAGTGCCAGCATATTGTGCAATTAACTTAGCTATTTAAGTAATGAGATGGCAGCAGCTCTAGAGAGAGATCATGTTCTATATACACTGAGTGCAGTGGAAGAATGAGTGATTTCCCAACTTTCCCCACAGATTAGTCCCCAGGTGTGAACTCCATTGTCAACAGAATGATATTCCATGGAGGTCCCTGCTTTTGAGGTCTAGGAACTAGGGGTTTATAGACACATGCACAGGTACTCTTTGCACTTCTGGAAGAATTTCAGGTCAGGTTGCGTCCCTGGCAAAGGCTGTCAAATTTGGCATCTGTCTATGGATAAAGAGAAATTCATCAGACAATAGGATCCTAAGGCAAATTTGAAATCAGAAATGCCATGAATTTCTTGTCATCAAGCCCAGGATTTTGAAAAAACAAATATTCAGTGCCTAAATTAGGGCTATTACACTTATTAGTGTGGAACCAAGGACTTTTATTTGCAGTTGAAATCTTCTATACAAAGTTTGACTCCAGATTAAATGACAAATTAGTGGACTGTTTTGTTCATGCTTTTAATTAGGGCTCATTAGGCATTCATGACTCCACATAATGTGTGAAGAAACCAACATGAAACAGGTGACAGAGAATCAGCTACTATATGCCTACTTAGACACAGGTAGTTTGTGGAGTAGCATCTAAAGGCTTTGGTCCACTAGGCACTATACACACAAACAAAAATCCATGGTCCCAGCCCCAAAATGCTTACAGTTTAAGAAGAGGATGAGAAACAACAAATGGATAAAAAGATGTGGGGAGCATAAGGTAACTATGATCAGGGCAATAAGCAGGAGTCACAAAACACCAGCTGCCTGGCTAATATCAAGCATTTTATTAGAATCATGGCATACGTGAATTTTAAGGAGATATTTAGAGAATAATGTAGCTGATTGCAGATTTTTAACAGGGAGTAAATCCCATGCCATCCTTTATGCAAGGAGATGCTTGTGGGAAAATACAACTAGTGAACACCAAAAGTTGGCATCTTTGGCAGAGCAGGGGTGTATAGTTCTATATGAGAGAATGGATAAAAGGTATTGCACAGAGAAGTCATGAAGGAATTTAGAAATGAAGAAAAAATAGGTTTGTGCTTGCTGCGGTGAAAAGGGGGAAGGACTGGTAGGAAAACGTAAACAGGAGGGGGCGACATGGTCTAAGCAATAATTTAAGATATTTGCAGTAGCTTTAATGACAGATTTTAAAGTGGTGGGATGGCATTTATTAAGACCAAAGAGGAGAAAGCTGGAGACAAAATAAACAGATACACTGAGGGTTAGAAGCAGGGACACAGGAAAGGCCAGATCTTAGAGAGACATTATGCAGGAATAAGTGGCAAGATTTAGATATGGGTTGGTTGTGAGAGTCTAGAAAGGACAGAATTGAAGAGGACACAGATTATAGTGCTGAGTGACAAAGAATTGTGTTGCCCATAGTGACTGGGAAAAAAAAAAAAGAAGGGATCAAGAGCTCAAATATCAGTCTTAAAACTGAGTTTTTCATTCCACGTAAGCATTTAAGAGGGAGTAAACTACGCATTAGTGCAACCTGCAGAAAACTCTAGAGTTGAGAAGCAGGAACATCAGAAGAAAAGTACAAATAGCCCTAGAAAAGTGAGAAACACGAGAAGAAGTTGTGATCTTCAGCTTGGGGACAACATCAATATGTCTGGGTAAAAACTCTGAAACATTCAGTGGGAGAGAGAAAGCTGGAAGACTAATGCTCAAAGAGGAGAAAGTGGAGATTAAATCAAATACGAGTTTGCATTACAGGACAAACAAGTCAAAGCAATTTTGGGCCCATCAAAGCTGAAGGCAAGAGTCCACCTCCATCTACAAATCTGATGAAACTGCAATGGGAATACTGTGTCCTGTCCTGGACACCACATTATCAAGGTTGCAGGAAGTCCAGAAAAGAATAATTAAGGGCCTCTTGTGATTACAGTAATCAAATATTTATCGAGTTAACTTCTTTTTGATTACAGTCTTCCAGCCAATTGTGGTTCATCCCATCACATCTAGTTTGACACTTTTAACTGCAACTTTGGTGGTTATCAATATTTGCTGTCAAACTGGGAGGAAATATCTTGAGGGGTGCTGTAAGGATCTGTGCTGGGTCCAGTACCATTCAACATTTCAATTATAAAATTAACAATGACCCCAAGATGGCAGGGGTATGGAGAACAGGATTAAAACTCAAAATGACTGTAATAAATTGGAGAATTGGTCTGTTTATCTAGCTGTGAAATAGTCTCAGTCCCATTGCCCAGGGCATGTAGACAAGACTGATTACAATACAAGTTCAGTATTTTGATGGCAATAATCCTGCATTAACAAGAGGAAGTACCAGATTATCTAACAGGCCTTCCCATATCTAATTTTATGATTCTACAAAGATTTCATTGCCTTTTAAAGTAATCTAATGGAACCTCAAATTCTCAGCATTATGTCTCCTGAAGGAAATACAATGCTGTATCACTAAGGTGACCACCTGCACTAGGAGAACACTGTCTCACATTCTTCACTGAAAACAGTGAGCAGCATCTCAGAGAACAGTTTTACTTTTCATCTCAATATAGTCTCACTGAAAAAACACATAACTACCTACGGTAGTTGACTAATCTCTGCAGTTTTCTCATGAAAATTCTTCTGCAGTAAAACTATTTCTGAAGCCTAAGGATAAAAGCAGTTTTAGTTTCTGAGTCTGTTCCAAGAGCTTAAGTTTACATATAGAACCAGAGCTGTATCCTGACCTCCTCCGCATGCACATATGGGGCAGAGAACAGATGGATAGCAAAATGCCGAAAAGAGATGGAGCACCAGAAAACTTCTTATAGAACAAGGAGTTTTCAAATCCCACTTTCTGCTACACTGTAGCTTGGTGAAAAGCTCCTGTTTTGGGCACTAATTTAATCTGTGACAAGTATATAACGTCTGTGAAAAAGTACAAAATCAGAACATGGCCCCAATCCTGATCTACACAGCATAAAATACAATTCCTCATCTTCTTGTGGCTCCAAATCCCTGAAAACTGCAAGTATCTAGAATTTAGTACTAGAGAAGTGTTGTTTTAAAACTAGTCACACAATACGTTACGGAGTTTTAAGCAAGAAGGCTATGACCAAAAAGGTTCAGCACTCTAAATCTATTATGTACAGAAGAAACCCATCAAACACCTCTAATGACAGGCACAAGGCCACACTATGTATCTTAAGTCTTGTCTACAAATAGAAATTATTCTGGAATAAGGTAGTGTCTGATTTTTAAATGAAACGGCTGCTCTGGGTAAACTGCATGTATGGACACTTGTTTTGGAATAAGAATGCTTTTTCCTGGTTTAGCTTAATCCCCTTCCAAAGGAGACTAAACTAACTTGGAAAAAGGTACTATTATTCCAAAAGGGCAACGTTCACACGTGGAAATAAATCCATGTACAGACAAGCCCTTAGTACCAATGCTGGGTTATTACCTTTATATCATAGCCATATGTCTCCCTGATGTCTTCATCAGAATCTGTTTCTTCATCATCATAGTCCATGGTCTGCCGGGGGGATGACGACACACTCCCTATCACACGGTTAAAAGCTGATTGCTGGAAACTAGTTAGGTGACCCTAAGTGACAAAGGAAAATACAAATGAAGCAGCAAACAAATGGATACAGTAAGAAGCTGCAGCAAAAATCACTGCTGGAAAGAATGATTATACGAAGGCTAGTTGCCCTCCTTTGGCTTCAGAAATAGTCTGTACGTGCATAGCAGAACCCAGGTAAAACTGTCACCATATCTTAAGGTATGGGCAAAAACCTGGGATGATGTCTAAGAAATAAGCCTCAGGGGATTTATTTTTTATCTTCTCCAATCCTTTTGAGAAATACTGGCTTACAGCCCTACTGACTCCTCATTTTATCCAGAGCTGTCAAAGCACAGTCAGTTATAGCACAAGCTTCTTCCTCATCACTACATCATCTCAGTAAGCCTCCATCTTGATATGGAGAAAACATCTTTAGCAGTTGTAGTAGAACACTTGCAGTTCTCCCTGAAACTGCCAAAAAGGCATCAACTGCTTTATGGACAACTATCTACTGGGAACAGTACTAAGGCCAACATTTCATACAGGCCACTCAACTTGCCAGATAGTACTGGCATTTAGATGGCTCAAGTGTCTTATAAATACCTAAGCCTACTGGTAACTTTTGTCATTACCTGGGAGCTACAATAAAATCAGTAACCTAAATGACTGACACCTAATGCTCAACACATAACTTCTTTCTCAACGTGCCCATAGAAGACTGGCGAATCATAGTGAAGAGGTAAAGAGTAAGATACCCCGGCACTCCCTACCTGTAGGTCAGGGTTAGCTGCTGCTTTCTGTAGTTCTGCACTGATTATCTTTTCTGTTTTCTCCCTAGCTGCCTGCTCCACCATGCGCTGGCTGAGAACAGAAAGCTTGGCCAAAGCAGAGGACAGTTCATCAGTGGCCAGAGCCTGCCGTGCTCGGTCCTGCCAGCTCATAGCACGTTCTGTCAGGCACTGCAATGCCTCCCCCTCAGGCAGCCGTACAGGTAGCTTCTGCAGGGATACCAGCAGAGACAAGATGGTTTCAAGTCGAGGCCTTCGAGAACGCATGCAGAGTGGACACAGGAATTTGACTTCTTTGGCCTGCCAGCTAGAGCCCTTCTTCTGGGAACTGGTTTTGGGGAGAGGCACACAACTGCTATGAAACCAGTCTTTGCAGAGTTCACATTGTAGCATGAACCCACTAGCCGTTTTGCGACAGATGCAGAACTTGACTTCCTCTATATGGTCCACCATGGTCATCTTAGCCAGGTTAGCTGCCCTGAGGGCGTGCATAGCTTCGATCTCCTTCTGCTCCCGGTCCTTGAATACAGCCACCTGCACAGCACAAAGAGCGATAGCCGATAACCCTTCACAGCAAATGAACACAAGGTTTTGCTACCAGAGTAACCACCACTGAAAGGCAAGGACATATCAAGAATCTCCTAAGCATAGTGACTCAAAAACCAGATGAAAATGAAATTCTAGTTACAATTTCCTCCCCAGAACCCTGCTATTCCCTGACTTTCTGACGTATGATCAGCACCTAACATTTATACAGTACCGGTCTTCCCAAAAGCTTACACAGCACTCTGCAAACTTAAACAGAGACCCAAGCTGTACCAGGAAACACTTTCCACTGAAATTTAGCCACCTCTTAAGTGAAGCACTGGTCTAAGAGTTACTGCAATGCTGTGTTTTCCAATTTAAATTGCAGGGGGAAATGTACTTACTCAAATTGGAGTCTGGATCAGAAACCCATACTAATGTCCCCTACACCCATTATTCCTGGGGGAATTCTGCGCATCTGCAGATGCACAGAATTCATCTGTCTCACATAATTTTGTATTTCCCCTCATAAAAAACATTTTGCCTAAGAAGTGCTGCAGTTCTGCCTTTTGCCCACCACAGGCCACTGTGGCTCCAGAACAGCCAGCTGCATTCATGCTACGTTCTAGTGCCACAGTGGCCTCTGGTGTGCAAAGGGGGAACTGCAGCATGTAGGCAAAATGCATTTTATGCCGGAAAATACAAAATTCTATGCCCAGTGCTGCAGAATTCCCCCAGGAGCTGAGTTCATAACAGCACCCTGCCTGCAAACCCAGGTCAGGACAGAGTGGGGCACACAGAGCTGCTGGGGGGAAGCAGGGGTCACAGACTGGGGCTGGAGCACAGTCTCAGAAGTTAGTGAGGTGACAGCATAGAGCGGGGGGAGGGCTAGGAAGGGGGGCTGCAGAGACTCATATGGATGAGGGGTGTGGGGACAGGGCAGACGTGCCTGATTAAAGGGAGAGGCTTGGGGTCAGCCAGGATCTGCATGGGGGAAGCATCCCAACACCCTACCAATCCCCTCCCGCGACTCTTCCCCACCCCCCAAGGAAAACCTCCCATCTACACCCAACACCCTCCAGGTTCACTCCTAGGCTCCTTCCCTCTCGAGCTCCTCCGTTATCACTGACTCCTCGAAGCCTTTGCACTGTTTCTGACAGGTACAGGAAACAGTTCTGTACTGTAATTTAAATGAATTACACAAAGTTCTGTATTAATATCCCTCTTGTCAAAAAAAAATAACCAGAATCTTTTTTGGTCTGTATTGTTACAGACATACTTGCTGATAGATATTTTGAAATAAATTGCCAAAATAATTGTAACTGGCATGATTATATTGTGTTATTTGACAAATAAAATATGCAGAATTTTGAAATATTGTGTGGAGAACTTAATTTTTGGGCGCTGAATTTCCCTAGGAGTATCCCACGTGAAAGACAATGGGCTCTTTAATGACCACAAGGAGACAGGGGCTTGGATCTAAGACAAGTCACCAACAGCACAGTGCCCCACTTCACCCTCCCTATGCAATATAATTAGGCATAGGTTTAACACCAATTCAGAAAGAAGAGCATCACCTACTGAATCACCACCACCCCTTCCAGTAGCACCTGGGTATTCCCTAGTGTCTCTCATCAAAGTAAAGACATGGTCTAACCATACTGAATTTGAGATTTGATGGATAATCACTAAGGCTGCAAGTCTGTCATGGAGGACACAGATTCCGTGACCACAGTGACTTCTGCAGCCAGCAGGTGCGACTGACCCAAGGGCTGCTGGAGCAGCTCGGGCAGCCCGGGGCCAGCTACACTGCCCTGCCCCACAGTGGCAGTCTTGGGCCGCCCCACTCCCCCATAGCACCACTGGGCACCCCAGAGTTCCCACTCCAAAGCAGCAGCTGCACCCCTGGAGCCCCACAGAACTCTCAAGATTTAGTCAGGGGAATATAGTACAAGTCATGGACAGGTCATATGGCCGTGGATTTTTGTTTATTGGCCATGACCAGTCAATGACTTTCACTAAAATTACCCATGATTAAATCTTAGCCTTAATGATCACACACAAAGTGGCATAACTGCAGGCTCTCAGCCTGCACCAATTTTCCTCACTCTTTTAGGAAGGAAATCTAGATGATGTCTATTGGGCCCTTACTTTAATTTCTGGTATCATCCAGTCACTATGCAGTAGTCTTATGCAACATTTTTCTTGATTGAAAAATTAAACAAATAAAACACCCCATCAACCCTCCCCCCACCCCCCCAAAAAAAAAGACTAGTACCAGGCAACAAGTGATTCAATCCTATTTTTGCAGTTTGTGTGGGAGGGGGATGGAATAGCTTCACACATATGTAAGAGGGTTTTTAGAACATAACAGCTGCTGTCTTCATTAAAGATCTGGGAGAAACCATAACAGTCTCCTTATATCAATAATCTGATGACCTCATCTACTGGTAAGTGGCTACACAGCCCTTAGTAGGGAAAATTTTGCACACCCCTACCAAAAGGTGGGGGAAAACCTCTCAAATACTTCATCTGCTTGCACCAACATTTTGCTTTAAACAGGTCTGTTTCTTTAACTGTAAAATTCTGAAGGCTACATTATCTGGGTAGAACTTAGTTCAGCTTGGCGCATGGCAGGGTGAAATCTAATCACATCTTTCACACACTGCTTTTTGTGGATGGTGGCAGCCTCATTCTTTTCAAGTATTTCGAAAGGGTTTCAGTTTATGTACATAAATGGTGAATATAGGAGTGCACATTTATTAACGCTTGTTCAGTTCAGGCTTTCCTCAGCAAACTCCCATTCTACCCCAATGCATTCTCTTTCTGAATTGTACTTCTCTCATCTCTCACCGTCCAAATGTGTTTAAAACATCCCTAAAAACACCTGAACTGCTTTTATCAGGCCTAATACTGAGATATTCATTTTAGTGGGATGTATTCAATGGTCCTCAAGATTTCCACAAGGACAAGAACACTTAGCAGGCTGTGAGCTAGTAGTGGTTAAGAGAGACAGGATCTCTCAAAACAGACAGGATACCCCAAGCTGCAGAAGACACCAGCCCTTCTATAGCTTCTCACCACAGACGCAGTGTCCCTGGCTTCCTCCAGACCATCCTCCAGTTCACTCAGGGATTCCAGATCAAGGTCTTTGTCCTTCTCCATTAACTCCTTCACCCTCTTCCGTCTATTCTTACTGCTTCCATAAATCCCAATATCATTCCGGGGGCTCAGAACCTTTAAACACAAAGGCAACAATGTAAAATCCAAGGACACTAGTCAGATGAACTCGCACAAGGCATCAAGCACAAATGAGAACAAATATACTATGGAATGATTACACATCATAGTAGAAACTCTTCTTCCTTCTTCCCACAAAGCACAATTTCTACTCCACCTCCTTAATAGGAATAGCAGAAACCCTCAGTACACAAACTCACCCAAAGGAGACTGTACATGACCATGTCCCTCCTTGACACAGAACTGAAATTTATGTTTGACCCTGCCATCATATGGAGGAGTAACCTATAACTTGTATGCCCTCTTCCAAGGTTGCAGAGGGACATCAACGCCAATTTCCTGGCTCTGATACATAACTGGCTGCTGCTCACCTGTAACAGGGTATAGCTTGAGTTCTTCTTCAAGAAAGTCCTTGCCGTCCGCTCCCTCCAGGCACGGGCTGCTGCTACCTGTGACTCCACCTGTGGCAGGGCATCAAGACGTACTGGTATTGGACGGCCTTTTGCAGACAAGCTCTCCAGCTGTTCCAGATAGGCGTAGTTGCTACAGTTCTGGGGTAGAACACAACACTCTGAACTCCAGCACTGAACTTAATCATTGACCAAACATTGCCCTGAAACCCACCCCCCATCTGACTGATATTTGGATAGCTATTCCTGTGTAATATAAACTTACCATTTAATGGACAATCTCTCATGGAACTGGCTGGCTTAGGGAACTAGTAATCAGATAGCATTTCACCTTGGTTGCTTGTTCAAATCCAACCAGGTTAACAGTAACCCAAAGTTACTAGCTGATGGTTGCTCAGAAGCCCATGTGAAATGAGTTGATAGTTCTCAGTCTACCACCCAGTAAACATGTGACTGCATCAAAAACACAGCACCACTACCAATGGCAGACTCAGCCCAGATGTCAAGAACTGCATGGACCATGGAGCCAACTCCTCTCTCTTCCCTAAAGGTGACCCTCTTAGCCAAGGCTGAGGTACATAGGTAGGGTAGTGCCAAGGGGACACTTGGACTACTGTTGCTCATGTTGTACCTATTCTGTAGATAGAAGACATCTGTCTCCAGGGCAGACAAATCTGGCACTTAATGAAAGCACTAAATACATGTGGAATAATCAAAATTACAAAAAAAAATCCTTTGCACAGTCAGTTCAATGACTTGGACACCTGGATGTACTGAGTCTTGCATCACAGCTATGCATTTCCAGTGGCAATTTGTAGACCAAACAGTATTAAGACCAAATAACGACCTTTACTGAGTTGCATTTGGGGCAATGGAGAAAATTGATGGCCTTTGTGGTTCATGGTGGGGCCCATAAGAAAGGGAAAAAGAAAGGAATAGGTTTCCCATGGGGGAACAAATGGCAGCCCAGAATGAAGAGCAAAGAGTTAAAACATGAAAAGAATAAGGTAAGCAAGTTTAAAAGTTAAAATAAGCTTCCCTTCCCCTCTGACCTCCTTCAAGGACAGAACTGTTAAGAGAAAGGAGCACATGCCAACAGATTTCACTGCCTGCTATTGGCCCTACCTGAATGGCCTCCACTTTGGCTGTCCAGTCTCTAGCTCGTTGCAGGGCTTCTCTCAGTGCCAATATATTGGGCAGGTAAGCTGGGATGTTCTTTGCTTCATTCACAATGCTTTCCAGGGCCATCATACTTTGTCGTGGTCTAGCATGAGAAAAACCTGATTCCAGCCTCATCTCAACAAAGTGTCAGTGAAGTGAAGTCAGGTGGCAGGGCTGCTGTATCACTGCACTGCAGTGCAAGATACCACAGCACTGGTCTTGGAGGGAGCTCTTCACTACTAGATGCCAGCAGAGATGAGAAAGTTGATGGCCTATTCACCACCAAGGTCAGAGGACACTGCATCAGCAACTGACCTCAAATTCAATCTTATGACCTTGACAAGAAGCTGGTGGTGGTGACAATTTCATGAGAGTAAAGAAACAACAGGAAAGTCATTCTGGGAATGCTTAGGTCTCCTCCCCGGGCCACTGCCAACCCCAACAGGGCATAATCTCCACTACAACAGTTCACTACTCGCAGTTTAAAAACTTAGTGAGACAGACAGCATCAAACAGTGAAGAAATTGGCTAGATTTTCACAGGCCCGCTCACCGCTATGTTCTTAAGACAGACAGGATATTTACTTAAGGGGACATTCTCCTTCAAACTAAAGAGGACTTCTATGACATAGCATAGCTACCAATGGAACGCTCACCTTGCCTGCAGGCAGACTTTGGCCTTCTCTTCCCATCTCTCGGACACTGTAAGCAGCTCCTGCAGCTCAGCCATGGCCTTTTCTACAGCATGATGTGGTGCCAGCCCCACACCTGAGTCAATCAGCTTCTTCATCACATCCAGAGTGACCCTCTGAGAGTCTGAGAGGGTCAACCTCACCTCATCCAGCCAACGTGCCTGCTGCAGCTCTTGCTTCAACCGGGGCAGTTCTGGAAGTTCCACATAGAGGCCAGAGCCCATGTCTATCAACATTTGCAGCTTGGAAGAGTCTGGGATCTCATCCATCATGGCTTCTTGAGCACGCTCATGAAACTCCTCCACATCATCCAAAAGGTTCTGAAACAGATGTACAGCAAGCATAGGCAGCCATTAAGCTACAAATATGCACAGTAGAATCAAAGCAAGAGCTGTCCAGCTGGTCAACCAGCTGTTTCAACTTAAAATGACCAGCCACGTACAGGTTCAGAGCTATTCCAGCTATATGCCATCTGGACTATTAAACCATCAACACTCATAGCTGCAGGTAACAGATGATCTAAACTAAACATATACCAGTGTTTGCTAACCAACTCAGGATGGTGGAAAAAGAACCAATAGATGGAAGCTGAAGCCAGACACAAGTCAAATTAGAAAGTTAGAAATCAGGCGTATATTCTTAATAATGAGGGTGATTTACCATTGTAACAAAATAGCAAGGGAAGAGGTGGATTCTCTATCCCTTGGGCTCTTCATATTAAGACTGGATGCCTTTAAGGAAGATATGTTTTAGCCAAACACTAGCACAAGTTATTGGCTTCAGCACAGGAGTAACTGGGTGAAATGTAAGGGGTAGTGATAGATCATCAAGTCAGACCTCCTGTGTAATAGTCTCTTCCAGCTTTAAACTATTCATCTAGTGGAAAATACAGGGGAGGAGGGGGAAATTTGCTTATTTTGCAAATCCATTGGTGGTGGGATTGCGTGGATAGGTGATCACTGTCCCTTTCATCCAATACCTAACAATGAGTAACATTAATGCCAATGTCCACCACCTACTTAAGGGGAACACCTTCAGTTGCAAATAATCTCACTGTTTCAGAGCCCTCTAATTTTCAGAGCGTCAACAAGCTTCTGCTATGTGACACCCCAAATTTGCAAGTTAATGACTTTATATCATGAGCTTTATTGAATGGGACACTTAGGCCTGGCCTATAACAGTTTTGTACTGTTACAACTATTTTGATGAAAAATTAACCCTCTAAGTGAAATAGCTATATCGGTACAACACTGAAGGTGGACATAGTTATGCCAGTATAAATGTGTTTGTTTTGGTATAGCTTACTCCTCTACTCATACAGGAGGAAGCTCTACCAGTCAAGCACATTTATACTGGTATAACTGCATCTATTCTAGGAAGGTTCATAGATTCATAGAGTCCAAAGCCAAAAGGACCACTGTGATCATCTAGTCTGACCTCCTTTATAACACAGGCCATAGTATTTCCCCAAAACATTTCATAGGGCATCCATCTTTTAGAAAAACATCCAATCTTGATTTAAAATTTGCCAGTAATGAGAGAATCCACAACACTTGGTTAATTGTTCCAATGGTTAATTACCCTCACTGTTAAAAATTTAAGGCAACCTCCTGGTTGTCATCTGGCAAGGCTTTTTCTCAATAGAACTGTCACAGATGCAATCAAATACCTAAATATAGAAGTACCAAGAAATATTAAGAACTAGTAAAGGTAAATTTAAATCCTGTACCCTCTCAAGTAACTAATGATACAAATTGGTGGCATCCTCTTTCCCTGAGTCTCTGGAGGAGGGTAAATACAATAAAAAATAATATTCTGCCAAGGCTACTCTGTATTCTAAGTGGCCCACTTGTATATACCCTCCATCTTATTTTAGAAAAGTTAACAACAACATTATTGGAGCCTTTCTGTGGGGTCCTGGTCAATGTCCACTACTAACACTTAAATTCCAACTCCCTATAGCTAAGGGGATGGGGGGATTGGGTTCCCAACACCCCAAATTATTACGATGCTTCTATCGTGTTACAGGTGTAAGCTAGTTCCAAGATACAGACACTCTTATACCCACATGGGTGGGTACTGATGCATCCAATTCCATTGCAGGTCTGCTGGGTTCTTCTTTTTATCTGATGGAGAAAAACAAGGTGCCTACACTGGCAACCGTGAGAAGAGTCTGGGCTATTCTAACTAAGAGATACCAATTTCATCCTCACCATCATACAACAGCATATATCTGGGGTAACCCAGTGTTGCAAATTTGGGGGAAAAAATACAATTTGGAAGAACTAGCTGAGTATGGGAATTATAAGGATTTCCTTTCCTGCAGGACCTCACTAAAAACACCCAATCGATGATTCCCCTTTACTATTACTTCTTGAGATTTATCAGTTAGCTATCTTTTAATCTGTTTCCTGTGTGTTCATTTTATATAGTTCTGGGGTCACAGCTTTTTTTTTTTTTTTTTTAAATCAAATCATGTGAAACCAAGTCCAATGTCTTGCAGAAATATAAAATTATTACAGCAACATTTATTTTTAGTAAATGTAATCTTATCAAAAAAAGTATCAAGTTAGCCTGAAAGGATCTATTTTCTGTAAACACATGTTGGTTGGCACTACTTACATTACTCTCTTTTAATTCTTTATTAATAGAGTCCCATATTAGCTGCTTCATTATCTTGCCCTGGATCGGTATCAGACTGACAAGCCTATAATTATCCAGATCATCCCGTTTACCCTTTTCAGTATTTCAAACATTTATAAATTACCCTTTTTAAAGCGGTACAATTTGTGTATGTAGACAAGGCCTTAGCAGTTTCAGATGCACGTGCAAATGAGCAGGACACAGAAATTAGCAGACTGTTCATATGAGGTAGTTTCTAATGTGTCTGTGAGGCAAAACTGCATTTAAAACAATGCAGATTACCTGGTAAAGTGGGGGGAAATGGTTACTACCTTTTTGTAACTCTTGTTCTTCGAGATGTGCTGTTCATGTCCATTCCATTCTAGGCATGCACATGCCCATGTGCACAGCTCTCAAATTTTTTGGCCTTAGCAGTATCTGCAGGGCCAGCTGTGGCGCCCTCCCTTAGTGCTGAGATCATGCATTGGTATATCAGGAGCCACTATCCCTACGCCCTCTCAGTTCCTTCTTGCTGACAATTCCGACAGAGGGGCAAGAAGGCGGATAATGGAATGGACATGAGCAACACATCTCAAAGGAACAACCATTATGAAAAGGTAGATAACCTTCGAGTGCTTGCTCATGTTGATTCCATTCTAGATGACCACAAGCAGCGTCCATGAAGGTGGGCTCGGAGTTCAGAGTCTTCCAGCAGTGCTCTGCCAAAGCCAGCGCCATCTCAAGCTTGCTAGATAAGTGCATAATGAGAGACAAACGTGTGGATAGACGACCAGGTAGCAGCTCTACAGATCTCTTGAATGGGTACCTGTGCCCGATTCGAGTGTGACATGATTGCCAGCGGAGGCACTTTTCGCAGCTCATCACTCTAGTGAATGCAGGCCTTAATCCAAGATAAAATCCTCTGAGCAGACAGTGGGCGATCTTTCATTCTGCCTGCCACCGCAACTAACAGCTGCATAGACTTCCAGAATGGCTTCATTCTATTTATGTAGAATGCCGGCACTCTCCTGACGTCCCAGGTGTGTAGCCTGCGCTCCACATCTGACGTATGAGGTTTCGGAAGGAAGAAAGGTAAGTATATGTTCTGGCTTGGTAAGTATATGACCTTGGGCCGCAACGCTGGACGTGGTTGTAACAGGACCTTATCCTTGTAGAGGGCCGTATAAAGGTGGTTTTGAAGCAAGCACCCTGATTTCAGATACCCTGCAGGCCGACATTATTGCAACCAGGAACACAACCTTCCATGAGAGAGCAGGAAGCCAAAGGTTCAAAGGGGGGCCCCCCCATGAGTCTCGACAGCACAAGATTCATGTCTCAGGGAGGGATGGGATCACAGACATGTGGCAGAGATGCTCCAGGCCTTTCAAAAACCAGGCCATCATATCATGAGTGAAAAAATCAACCTGCCTTGGAACAAAGGATGGGAAAGCAGAGATAGTGGCCAGGTGGACCTTGACTGACAACATGGACAAGTCTTGGGAGTTTGAGGTGCAGCAGATAATCCGGGATCTCCTGCAGTGGGGCCTGCTTGGCTTGTACATGCCACTCCAAAGCCCAGCGTGTAAATGTTTTCCATTTGGCCAGGTAAGTCGCTCTGGTGGAGGCTTTCCTGTTACCCAGCAAGACCTGCTGAACATGGGCCAAGCAGGCCTGTTCATCCGCACTTAGATATGCAGCAGCCAAGCCATCAAGTGCAGCACTGCCAGGTTCAGGTGCACAAGGCTGCCATGGTTCTAGGACAGTAAATCCAGCCAGAGGGGTAGCTATAGCAGGACCGCTACCAAAAGGTTTGACAATGTGCCAAACTTGTGCTGGCAAGGCCACGCGGATGCTATTAGGATAATCTTTATCCTGTCCTGCTTGATCTTCAAAAGGACCTTGTGAATCAATGGCACTGGCGCGAAGGCATACACCAGTGCCCCCGAGCATGGAATGAGCAAAGCATCTGATAGGGAACCCCTGTCCTTCCCCCAGACTGAACAGAACACGTGGCATTTCCTGTTCTGCCTGGCCGCAAACAGGTTCACCTAGAGAGTTCCCCACCTCTGGGTGAATATTGCTGACCATCTCTAGATGGAGCAACCACTTGTGGCGAGACAAGAAGGTTCTGCTGAGGTGTGCTGCTAAAACACTCCTGGTTCCGGGCAGGCGCGCGAGTACCAGATGAATGGCATGTCATTCACAATATCCTAAAGGCGGAGCGCTTCTTGGCAAAGGACCGATGACCTCACTACACCGAGCTGATGTAATATGTTGTGGTACTATCCATCAGGATCTGCACCACCTTGCCCTTCAGGAGGGGCAAGAAAGCCACGCAGGCGAGGCAATCTGCTCTGAGCTCCCTGATGTTGATATGGAGCGTCAGTTAATCCCACAACCAGCGGCCCTGAGTGCTTATTTCTCCCAGGTGGGCTCCCCAGCCCAGGTCCAAAGCATTGGAGACCAGGGTCAACAACGGGGACACAGAGAACTTCTTCCAACACTGACCCCGGGTTCAACCACCAATCCTAATGTGATCTGGCACACTCACTGCCTGGTGCAGGTCATGCCTGTTGGGGCTATAGACCAACGCCAGCCATGACTGTAGGGAACGGAGATGGAGCCAAGCATGACTGACCACATAACTACACGTGGCCATGACAACCGCAGGCAGGTGTGAGTCGTGGTGAGCTGGTGATTCTTGACATGAGAGATCGCATCCAACGCAGCCTGAAAACAAGCTTCTGGAAGAAAGGCTCTGGCTCGGGTGGAGTCGAGAACTGCCCCAATGAACTCTATTCGCTGGACTGGCATTAAAGGTGGCTGTCATGGTCCTTCAAATGTGATCGTCCCAGGCACTTGAGGCAACTGCTGTGAGGGTCATTTACAGGCATAGGTCTGTTACAATCCATGCAGGGATTAAACCTCAGAGACTAAAGGCATGCCCCACCTGAGGCGAAGTCCCCACTGAAACTAACTTCTAACTACAATTAACTACTATAAACAAACTATTTACAAGACCCTAAGGCTCGAAGTTAGAAGAAATGAAACAGCTAGTCCTTGCTATGCAAGAAAAGGCACTCTGACTAACCACCACGGGCGGCAGGAAGGAACTGGCAAGGTGTAGGGGCGGCAGCGCCCAATATGCCAATGCAGGAGATGGCCCTACAGATACTGCTAAGGCAAAAACTCCATGACTGCGCACGTGCACACACCTAGAAGAACTTCTGCTACAAATGCTGAAGTTGCTTGTGCTCTTGTAGAATGTGCTGTCAGAACAGGCAAACAGGATCCTTTGCCAGGTTGTAATATATGGGGATGCAGGACATGATCCATGACAAAATTCGCTGGGATGAGACAGGAAGACCTTTCATCCTGTCTACAATGGCCATGAATTATTGATCAGTTTTCTGAAACAGCTTAACCCTTTCTATGTAATAGGCCAGTGCAGCTTTAACATTTACCGAGTGGAGCCTTTGCTCTTCCCTGGTTGGCATGTGATTTTGGATAGAAGAACATTAGAGAAAGATAGCCTGATTGCTATAGAACTGTGAAACCACTTTTGGAAGGAAAGCTGGATGAAGACACAATTGGACCTTGCCCTTGAAGGATACAGTGTATGCTTGTTCTAATCTGAGGACACGGATCTCCAAGACTCTTCTGGAAGAACTGGCCACTAAGATGGTCACCTTCCTGGATAGGTAGAGCAGGGAGCAAGTCACCAGTGGCTCAAATGGGGGTCCTGTCAGTTTTAATAACACCAGGTTGAGGTCCCAGGGAGAGATTGGTTCTTCCACCTGGGGTACAACCTCTCAAGGCCCTTAAGAAACAGATTACAGATGTTGTTTGAGAACACAGATTGGCCATTTACCCGGGGATGAAAGGCTGAAATCATGGCAAGATGGACTCTTAACAGATGCCATGGTTAGACCTTGTCTTTCAAGAGCAGTAAGAATAAATGGTACCGATGAGTGTATAGGTGAGACACCCTTCTGTGCAGATGAGACAGAGAATCTCTTCCACTTTGCCAGGTAAGTGACTGTAGTGGATGGCTTCCTGCTCCCTATTAGGACTTTGCGGTCATGCTCAGAGCATGATAGAGCTGAAGGGCTCAGCCATGGAGCTTCCAGGCCAAAGCTGGAGTGACTCAAGATTCAGGTGATGCAAGTGGCCGAGGTCCTGAGAGTTCAATCCTTCTATCGCTGTACCTAGACCTGGTGTTCCCACCGAGAGATTGAGGAGAACGGTGAACCAATGCTAGCAGGGCCAGCCAGGGGCTATCAAGGTGACTCGTTTCTCTCGGTTTATCCTCAGCAGGACCTTGTGTATGAGAGGAATAGGAGGAAAACGTGTAGAAGAGATGAGCTGTCCAAGGAAGGAGAAACCAGGACTATGCCTACAAGAGAGAAGAACTGGAGACACTTCCTGTTGTGCTTTGTGGTGAACAGCTCTATATGGGAAGTTCTCCTCCTCTGGAAAATGGCTTTCACGACATCTGGGAGAATGGACCACTCGTGGTGGTCAGAGAAGGATCTGCTGAGGTGATCCAATAGTTCATTCTGTGACCCCAGAAGATAGGAGGTCCTGAGGTGGATCGAGTGTGCTATGAAAAATTCCCACAAGTGAAGCACTTCCCGACACAGGGGAAAGGAGCGAGTGCCTCCCTGCCTGTTAATATAAAACAACGCCATCGTGTTGTCTGTGAGAACTGACACTTTCTTGCTGCAACATCTGGCAAGCCAAGAGAACTGCCTGAGCTCCCTTACGTTTGATGTGTAGAGCACGCTCTTCCGGAGACCAGAAGCCCTAAATTCTAAGGGAACCCAAGTGAGCACCCCAGCCCATCACTGAAGCATCCATAACAACAGATATAGATGGTTGGGATCGCGAGAATGGGACTCCCAAGTGCATAGTCAATAAGTCTAACCACTAGCTGAAGGAGACTACCACTGACAGGGGAGCTGCGATGACTGTGTCCAAATAGTGTGTGCTTGGTGAGTATATGGACACCAGCCATGCTTGTAGAGGTCCAAGTCAAAGTCTTGCATGCTGCACCACGTAAGTGCACGAGGACATGTAGCCCATGCATGTCAAGCAATTGCTTGCTGTCATGATGGGGTGAACACTGAGGCTCTCTATAAGCATCACTATTAACTGGAACTGTCCTTCTTGGAGGAAGGCTCTGTCTTGAACAGAATTGAGGATAGCCCTGATAAACTCTATCCTCTGAACCGGGAAAGAGGGTAGATTTCTGCATATTCATCAACAGACCTAAATCCTGGAATGTTGAATGGATTAACTTTATATTGGACTCCACCTGGACCCTGGTCCAATGCACTTGGTAAACACTTTCAGGACCACCAACAGGCCAAATGGGAAAACTCTGAATTGGTAGTGCACGTGATTCATAACAAACTTGAGGAACTTTCTGTGTCCCAGAAAAAAAAAATCAAAATGTGGAAGCAAGCATGCTTCAAATCAAGGGTGGCATACCAGTCCCCTGGATCCAAGGAGGGGACGATGGAAGCCAAGGAGACCATCTGCAACTTTATCTTATTCATGTACCTGCTGAGCTTTTGAAGGTCCAGCATTAATCTGAGACC
Source organism: Gopherus evgoodei (assembly GCF_007399415.2). Taxonomy (NCBI): domain Eukaryota; kingdom Metazoa; phylum Chordata; order Testudines; family Testudinidae; genus Gopherus; species Gopherus evgoodei. The sequence goes on along the minus strand of NC_044322.1, from coordinate 253,387,306 downwards.
ACCGTTAGCTCTTGGGATTAGGAAATAGCTGGGGCCCCTTAATTCCAGAGGAATATCTTCCATGGCTCCCACCCTAAGGAGCCACTGCAACTCTTGGGCTAGAAGTTGCTCATGAGAATAGTGCCTGAATAGAGAGAGGGAAAAAATGAACTGAAGGGTATATTCTATTTCTATCTTGCTTAGCACCCAAAAGTCTGTCTTGATATAGTCCCATGCCCAACAGAAACGGGATAAACAGTCCACAAATAAAGGGGAGCTTGGATCCAGGTTCTGTGCTGGTATGTGGTGGGTGCATAATTGGCTGGATAACCGTACTCAGAGAGTAGTTATTAATGGCTCCCAATCCTGCTGGAAAGGTATAACAAGTGGGGTTCCGCAGGGGTCTGTTTTGGGACCGGCTCTGTTCAATATCTTCATCAACGATTTAGATGTTGGCATAGAAAGTACGCTTATTAAGTTTGTGGACGATACCAAACTGGGAGGGATTGCAACTGCTTTGGAGGACAGGGTCAAAATTCAAAATGATCTGGACAAATTGCAGAAATGATCTGAGGTAAACAGGATGAAATTCAATAAAGATAAATGCAAAGTGCTCCACTTAGGAAGTTTCACATATACAGAATGGGAAGAGACTGTCTAGGAAGGAGTATGGCAGAAAGAGATCTAGGGGTCATAGTGGACCACAAGCTTAATATGAGTCAACAGTGTGATACTGTTGCAAAAAAAAGCAAACGTGATTCTGGGATGCATTAACAGGTGTGTTGTAGACAAGACACGAGAAGTCATTTACTCAGCGCTGGTTAGGCCTCAACTGGAGTATTGTATCCAGTTCTGGGCACCGCATTTCAAGAAAGATGTGGAGAAATTGGAGAGGGTCCAGAGAAGAGCAACAAGAATGATTAAAAGTCTTGAGAACATGACCTATGAAGGAAGGCTGAAGGAATTGGGTTTGTTTAGTTTGGAAAAGAGAAGACTGAGAGGTGACATGATAGCAGTTTTCAGGTATCTAAAAGGGTGTCATCAGGAGGAGGGAGAAAACTTGTTCACCTTAGCCTCCAATGATAGAACAAGAAGCAATGGGCTTAAACTGCAGAAAGGGAGATTTAGGTTGGACATTAGGAAAAAGTTCCTAACTGTCAGGGTAGTTAAACACTGGAATAGATTGCCTAGGGAAGTTGTGGAATCTCCATCTCTGGAGGTATTTAACAGTAGGTTAGATAAATGTCTATTAGGGATGGTCTAGACAGTATTTGGTCCTGCCATGAGGGCAGGGGACTGGACTCGATGACCTCTCGAGGTCCCTTCCAGTCCTAGAGTCTATGAGTCTATGTTGTCCCCGAGCATTCCATCAAAAGGCCTGCTTGGAACTCCCAGAGTGTCGGGGAGAGGAGGAGCATGGACTCAGACAAAGATTGGGGAGGCCTTCATTTCAAGTCTCTGCTCCTCTTCCTGTGAGAGTTCTGTCAGACAGCTGGCAGAAAGATTCGAGAGGCTAGATGAGGTTTATAATGCTTCTTCATGGGTGTCTGGGTATAAAGACCTAGGAACTTCAAGTTAGCCCTGGAATCATTTAGGCCATGTTGCTTGGAAAAGACTCCAAACTGACAGAGCGAAGTGCTCTCAAAGGGAAGGTCCTGCAGAGTCTGCTGGGCCTCATGAGGCAGGCCGAAAGATTGAAGCCATGACCTCACTGATGTCGAGGTATTTGGTGCAGAGTCTCAATGTCTCAACGCCAAGGGAGGTCTTAGCGCTGCCTCCATTAAGATGGACTTCAGCCTAACATCCCAATCTTTTTTAGTGGAGGGTTTAAAGTCCCTACAGATCTTACAGCACTCCTGCATGTGAGCTTCCCCGAGGCACTAAAGGCAGCTGGAATGAGGAGTTGCTCAAAGGCATAGCCTTGTTACAAGAGGCACAAGCCTTGAAGCCCAGTGACCAAGTCATACCCTGGGGTGGAGAATAAAATGGAGAAATGTTAACTACTACCAGAAACTTAACTATATACAATAATAGACAGAAAAGTCCACTGAGAAAAGTACTTGTAAAGCAAGAAAAGTAGTTCCAGCGACCATCATGGGTAGTAAGAAGGAACAGAGCGCGTGGGTCAGCAGGGGGCTTCATAGAGGTGCTCTGAGCATGCGACTCCAGAGCATATCAGAGCTGACCCGACAGATGCCACTGAGGGGGGGAAAAATTCAGCAGCTGTGCACCCTATACTGGAATGGACATGTGCAAGCACTTGAAGAATCCCAAGTTTGAGTCAGCACTTTTGAGTCTACTCCTCAGGCCCAGGAGTGTCATGGCAAATATCTACTTGTCTTAAATTAGAAATTAAACGATGAAAAATCCCATTCAGTCCATCACCCTGCCACTGAAGAACTGTTAATGCACTTTACTGTTTTGTCTGATCTAGTTTTAAATCATCTCAGATGATGAGATTTCCATCATTTCTGTTGAGAGACTATTCCACAACCTTCTGGGAGTAAGTCTTCCCTGCAATTCAATTTAAGTTTCCCTTTAATATCTTCTCTTTACTCTTAGCTACGTCCCCTCAAACCATTCTAAATAGTTCTCCTCCTTTTCTTGGTGTTTACACCCTTCAAATATTTGTAGATTTTTGTTCACCATTATCTCTTAACCAAGCTCAGCACAGTTGGCAGTTTCAACCTTTCCTCAAACCAATGCTCTCTAGCCCTTGACATTTTTCTCTCTCAACCTCTTCCACTTAAGTCAGAGTTTTCCTGGTAATGTGGTGCCTAGAACTGAAAACGGTACAGGCAAGTACTGTAACTCTATTTGTACCCCATACCAGGTGATGCATACATACAAAAGTGCCAGACGGCTTCCCATCCCCTTGGGATTAAATGGGATGATATCACATTCCAAGTGATAAAACAGGAGATTGCAAAATGAATAAGTTTTTGCTCTTTTTTCCATCTGAGTTAAGATCATTTTTCATGATCTTTGTCACCTAGTCAGCCAAAGCACAGTAACAATGCCCATACTCTGCTCAATTGCACCAAAGCAGATTGATGGAAGTCAGAAAACCTTCTTATTAGCTAAGAAAGAAGAAGCTTGGAGAATAGTATACTTCTGGGACAGAAGTGAGGGGAAAAGGGACAGCAAAGAAAAATCAGAAAGGGCAAAATTACAGGAGGGGTAAAATTACCCTGCACTCTATACTGGGAAACTTCACCTGGTGTCACAAAACCCAGTCCCCAAACAATGGATGAAAAACCTACCTTTACTTGTCGGGCCTGGCTAATGACACATGGAAGGCTGAATAGCTGCTGGACAAATGCTTTCAGCTCCTCCACCGTCAGCTTGGTCCGAGTTCTCCCACTATCTGGGCTCAGCCTGCTGTATGAGCAAAGAGATGCAAAGTTACAAACAAGATTAGATGAAACGGGGCAACATTCACTTGAGTGAGCTCCAATCAGTAGAGAATTTCATGACTATCAAGAAGTTTAAGTCTCATCACTTCAGTGTTCATGGGACCGTACATTGAATCTCCAGTCAATTCTATTCACAGGCACCACAGAGCTCCCAAATGTTATTAACAAGGAGCCAGTAAAATCACCGTCATCTTCGCCAACATGCTCGCTGTAATTCAATGACAGTTTCTACTGAAGCGAACACAATGTACCATTACATCAGGAACATACCTAGGAGGAGACACTACTGGCAATAGGTTAGGAGAAGCGGATGTGGCAAACAGAAGTTACTTATCTTACAGAATTTGGAGCTTTTTGAGATGCTTTTGTTCACACAGATCCCACATGCAAGCCTAGCAACTTTTAGCCAGAAGTGTGTCCTTTGGGGCGGCGTATGTGCCCTGTGCACCCTCGTGCCCCCACAGTGAGAGGTTAAGAGGAAGCTGTCACAAACAGCACTCAATTCCTTCACTAATACAGAAATCCAGAGAAGGGCTCCTTATCAGTGGTGAAGAAGGGTGGGTCCTAGGATGTGTGTGGACAAAAGCATCTTGAAGAACTTTGGTAATTGTAAGGTAAAGAACTGCTTTTCTTTACAAGGTAGGTGATTGGAATCCTATTTAAATAATGACTGTAGAACTGCCCTGCCAAGCTGCACATGCAGTCAAGAAGCTATCACAGTGGAGTTGTGATTAATAAATGCTGCTCTACAATTTAAGAAATAAGGACCCCCTGTGAAACGAGGCATAGATGTCAACTTTGAAGAGCACACCCTAACTCGTGAGGGACCAGGTAGTTTACTCAACTAGTGAATTTTCATGCAGTCTGCATCTCATTTAGAAAGTCAGAGGATACAGCCTGCCCCTTATACTTATTACCAAAAGGTACAAGAAGTCAAACTGATTTTAAAAAATGCTTTGTTCTGGAAACTTAAAAAATCGTAGTCCTGAGACCGTCCAGTGTGTGGAGCTTAGTTTCTGCAGGAGAATCATGAAGCTTAGACAAAAACACTGTTATTTGGTTTAAAATAAATTCAAACGACTTCTGGTAAAAATTGTGGACATAGCCTGAGCATAACTCTGCCCTTGTGAATCACATTATACGGAGGGCCAGACAAATCATGAATTTTGTTCACCCTGCTGACTAGTGTGGCAAGAAGGAACAGAGTGGCGGTTGGGACGGCTCTGCCTTTTATATCCTCTCTCTTTAGGGGGTGTGAGGGTGCACAGGAAGCACATGCAGCCTCAATGGACACTGCCAGCTAAAAGATTCTGGGCTTGCGTGCATGAACCTAAAGCAGGATCTGTGTAGATAAATGCTTGAAGAATTCTACTCTATGTTAGTTCCAGCCTCTCACGGCCCAATGGTCCCAGCAAAGATTGGGCTGCCACTATGTCAGATGCTACACAAATATATAAGATAGTCCCTGCCCTAAGAACTTATAGTCTTTTATTAAAAAAAGGACACCTTACAAGAAAATGAACAGAGCAAAGGGCACACATCTGGTTAGTAGTTCATTTGTTTTTAAATAAACTGATTCCTCTCCATCTGTTCAAACAGATGCCATCAAGACAGACAAATTTTGGCACTGTGATTCCATGTGCTCTGGGAATGCTCCTTAACCTGTATGCTTTGAGCAGAACTTAATTGCAGTTTTATTTTTTCTTATCAAATAAAATTGTGCTACAAGATAAACATGCAATTTTAAATCTAATGGATGTTAACTGGAAGCTGAATAAATCTGAAGACTTTGGCTAAGCAGAGTACTAATAATTACTAAATGATTGGAACCTCCAAAACCGAAATCCAAAAAGAAAACCAACAATTGAAGACTGGAGTACTGATTTTGTAAGCCTGGCCACCATGGGAAAGAGGAAGTTACTCTCCTTGTGCAGTAAAGATGGTGCTTTGAGATGTGTCCTTCTATGGGTCCTCCACTATAGGTGTATCTATGTGCCTGCAACTCTGACTGGAGATTTTAGATATCAGCGTCCGTTTGGCCCACACAAGCACTCTCCCTCCAGGCTAACTAGCGCTGCATAGGTGAATCACGTTCAGTTTCTTCTCCACTGCAGAGCCCCTATTGAGCATCCAAAGTAGAGGGGAGAAGGGTGGGCCGCAGAGCACCCGCAGGGACATACATTTGAAAGGGGAGGGACAAAGCTATCGGGGCTATGTTTGGAATTACACCAGACCCGGAATCGTCTCCATTTTTGCAGGTAAGTGCGATGAGTAGCCAATTTTCTACTGTGTAATAAAACTTCTTTCACCTCCTCAGAGAAGCAGATCTATATGTTGGAACGATGAAGCCATGCCTTGAGCCAGAAGATCTGTAGGCTGGGATAGAGGATTTGCCTGTCATACTGGGAGAGGAAGAGGAGTGAGTTGGAAAGGGATTGGTAGATACATTACTAGCTATGCCAGATATAGGTACCACGTTTGTCTCCGCCAGGTGGAAGTAGTCAGTATAACTTTTGCTTTTTCTCTCTTCATTTTTATCAGGACCTTCATCAGCAGAAGGAATGGAGGTAAGGTATATAGAAGGACTTTATCCCATGGGAGAAGGAGAGCATCTCCTAAGGAGCATTTCCCGAAACTGGCTCTGGAGCAATAGAGTGGGCATTTCCTGTTCAGGTAAATGGCAAACCAGTCAACTCCTGGAGCTCCCCAGTGAGAGAATATGCGGTGGAGCACAACTGGGTTCATTTTCCATTCATGGTCCTGTAAGAACTTGCAGCTGAGACTGCCGGCTGTTATCTTCCTGGCAGGTAAGCAGCTGATATGACAACATTATGGCAAATGCACCAATTCCATAGTTATAGTGCTTCCGTGCACAGGGAGACTGATCTGGTGCCCCACTGTGAATTTATATAGAGCACGCACACACGTTATGTTGTCTGTCGTGATTTTGTGTGGTGTCTTTGATTAGTGGAAAAAAGTGTGTGCGAGTATTTCTAACCACTCTTAGTCCTAAGCAGTTGATACGGAGAGTCAATTTTGGGGTGACCATTTGCACTCAACCTTGCAGTTGTTCAGGTGGGCTCCCCAACCTATTAGGAGTACATCCATTTTTAGAAAAAATGTTTGGGGTTGTGCGAATGGGACCTCTGCACAGACGTTCACTGGGTCTTTCCAACATTCCAGGGAGTGCTTGACCTTGGAGGATATTCATATTGATTTATCTAGCCTGTTCTTGATTGGTATGTAGACAGACCTGAGCCATGCCTGTAGACATGTCATGTGAAGTCTGGCACGAGAGATCAAAATGTGCATGCCGCCATGTGTCCGAAAAGCTGGAGACAATGTCAGGCTGTCATCTGTGGGATGGCTTTAACTGTCTCTATTAGTGTGGGCAGGGTGTGAAATCTGTCACAGGAGGAACGCTCTCGCTGCATCAAGATAGACCCCTATAAACTTCAAGCACTGTACTGGACTCAAGGTCAATTTCTGAGTGTTGATTTGTAAGCCCAGTTGTGTGAATGTTTATCATCTTGTGGGTGGCCTGTAGGGCATCGTTCAAGGAGCAGGCTCTGAGGAGATAGTCATTCAAATATGGATAAATCACGTTCCTCAAGGTGCACAGATGGGCCGCTACTATGGAGGAGACCTTGGAGAATACTTTGGGTGCGGATAAGAAGCTGAAGAGAAGCATCCCGTATTGGTAATGATCCAGATGGAAGATAAACCTGAGGAATGATCTGTGGAATGGTTGGATTGATACACTGAAGTAGACATTCTGTAGGTTGATGGCCGAGAACCAATCTCCCTGTTCCAAAGATGGTATAATCCAGGGGTTCTCAAACTGGGGGTCAGGACCCCTCAGGGGTCGCAAGATTATGGGGGGGTCATGAGTGGTCAGCCTTCACCCCCAAGCCCCACTTTGCATCCAGCATTTGTAATGGTGTTAAATATATTAAAAAGTGTTTTTAATTTATAAGGGGGCTCACACTCAGAGGTTTGCTATGTGAAAGGGGTTACCAGTACAAAAGTTTGAGAACCACTGGTATAATCACTGCTGGTGCAACCATCTCGAATCTTTGTGCCTTCACGTATTCGTTTAGTGCTCTTAGATCTAGTATGGGTCACCAATCTCCATTTTTCTTGGGAATCAGGATATATTGGGAATAAAAGCATTTGCCCCTGAGGTGCAAAGGAACTGGTTCTATGGCCCCGAGGCAGAGCAGGTAATCTACAGTAGAACCTTAGAGTTACGAACACCTCGGGAATGGAAGTTGTTTTGTAACTCTAAAATGTTTGTAACTCTGAACAAAAAGCTTTGGTTTACAACTGAACATTGACTTAATACAGCTTTGAAACTTTACTATGCAGAAGACAAATGCTTCTCTTGACCACCTTAATTTAAATGAAACAAGCACAGAAACAGTTTCCTTACTTTGTCAAACCGTTTTTTAAACTTTCCATTTTTTTTTTTTTTAGTAGTTTACTTTTAACACAGTACTGTACTTGCTTCAGTCTCTGCCGCTGTTTGACTGTGTACTTTTGATTCCAGATGAGGTTCGTGGTTGATTGGTCAGTTTGTAACTCTGATGTTCTACTGTATTTCCTGTCTTAGCAGTCTCTTGTGATAAGGGTCTCTGAAGGAGAACAGGGAGGGAGGCAAAGTGGATAGAGTACCCAATGGAAATGATTGCCAAGACCCATCATTCACAAGTTACGTCTTCCCAATTTCAGAGGAAAAGAGCAAGGTGACATCCAAAGAACATGGGAGGTCTGCAGGTCGCAGCTGATGTTGCGGGGAGTGGTCTCCCAAGGCCTTGACCAAGGCGTCAAAACTGATGTTTTGAAGTTGAAGACTGAGATGTTGAGGATTGAAGAGCTGACAGTTTGCATTTCTGAATCCTAAGGCCTCTCTCTATGGCTCATAGCCACATTCTGGTGTTGGGCACTGGAGCGGTTGGGATGGCTGGGAACTGAATTTCCTCTTCTGTCCCAGCGTGTAGATCCCTAGTGAGCATAGGGTGGCTCTGGAGTCCATTAGAGTATGGAGTAATAAATCAATCTTATCCGCAAAAAGTTTGACGCCCTCAAACAAGAAGTCCTCAACTGTGATGTGTACCTCCTTCAGCAGTCCTGAGAGGTGTAACCACAACACCCGTAGCATCATGACCATTGTCGACACTGAGCAGGCTGCTGTATCCACAGCATCTAGCACAGTCTGGAGTGCCATTCTCAGTACCAACTGCCCTTCATTTTTGATGGCCTGAAACTAGTCCCGCTGTGCTTCGGCAGGTGGTCAATAAATGCATTCAGTTTAGCAAAATTCATGTGGTCATATTTCACCATTAAGGCTTGGTAATTCGCAATTCTGAATTGTAAAGACACCGAGGAATAAGCATTCCTACCAAATAAATCAAGTATTTTTCAGTCTCTGTCATGAGAGGTGATGCTGGCCACAGGAATTTACCACATCCACAACAGAGTTGGATTGAGGGTGAGAAAAAAGGAGGGCACATAGTACTTTTTAATCAGTCCTTTTGCATGTTGGTGCAATAGAGGCTGGCATGTACCAAATGACCTTAACAAGAGCTAAAAGCACTTTGTTGACTGGGAATGTGATTCTCAAGGAGGAAGAGGAGGTATGCAATACGCTCAGTAGCTTATGGTGGGTATCTTTCACCTCCTCGAGAGGAATTTGAAGTGTGTATGCCAATCTTTTTGTTAGATCCAGAAATAGCTTTAAACCGTTCAGAATGCATGGTGGAGGGGGCATCACTGCCTTATCTGGGGCAAAAGAAGTAGCTATTCGTCATTGGTGTAACCTCCTCTTCAAGTCTGTCCTTTGGCTCCTCAAGTAGCCTCCTGAGATTCTGGGGCTCTGGATACAGAGGCTGATGGAGACCATCTTGATTTCTGGTGGGAGACATCAGACACCCGAGAAGTATGGTGCCTGTAGGTTGCCCATGTATCCTACTGTGGCCACTGGGGAAAAGGGCATGGGTGGTGGTACCCAAGGTAGCCATATCAAGGGTGTTGAAGCTCGGACCGAGGGTGCAACTGGGAGGGCTCTGGTGTGAGGCTAGTGAGTGGATATCCTCCTGGTCACTGAGTCCTTGCTGGATAGCAGTGGAGCCAACAAAAAGATTGGAAGTGAATGACCAGATGCTGGTGATGATTCCAGGGATCGAGAGGTGCTCGTTATCAGAGCCCTGGTACCAAGAAGCAGGACTCCAGAATCTTTGCTTTTTCAGCACATACTTTTAAAAATTAATAAAAAGTGAATAGAAAAAAAACCTGGTGCCTGACTCCACATTTTCCTTGAAAGTATTAAAAATAGCAGATTTGCTCTGCTTTAACTATTTTTATCTCTGTCTCTTACTTTTTTAAACTATTTTAAAATGTGAGAGAGAGAGAGAGAGAGAGAACTGGTAGTGACCACTATGTTTAGGTTGCCATTAGAAAGGATTCTTGAGAGTCTCTCACACCTGAATTGTTTGCAGGAAACCTGTGATATGGAGGATGTCAGTCCTCAAGCTACAGAAGCTGTTTTCTTTTTCCTTGAAACTCCTTTCAGCTTTGGCTAAGATATAAACTGCTGAAAGTTAACATTTCCCTTCCCTCCCTTGCATTCCTCAGAAAAATTCAGTGGCCTGCCAAATTAATAACTCCGGCTGATACCATCATTGCATCACTAGCAAGGTCGGAACATACAGGGAACACCTGGGTACTGCCGGAAGAGGTAGGCATCTCGGGGGCAGGACAGGGCAATATAGTATCTCTGATGCTGCAAATAAGCAGAGGACTGTTTCCCATTTCCACTGGTGTACTTGACTCACAATAATTTGCACTTACACTTTTATTTTGTTTAACCTTAAATTTTCATTACTTTTACATTTTTGTTGATCTGTCTCTTTCCCTGCAACCTCTTCCATGGTTAAGGTTGCGAATCATTCACAGAGGTCACGTAAGTCACGGCTTCTATGACTTTGTGACCTCCGTGAATTTTGCAGTGCTAGTGCGGCTGACCCAAGGACCACCCCAGCAGCTGGGGAAACCCAGGGGCCAGGCGCACCAGCTGCTGCTCTGGCAGCCCCAGGCAGCTGGTCGCCAGCGCTGCCCTGGAGCAGCAGTCTGGGACCAACAGTGATGGGGCCACAGGCCACCCCCAGCCTGCATCAGAAGCGTCCAGGGGGCCCTGGCTACCCTCTTCCCAGATAGGCGTTGGGAACACATGCCACCGCCTCCCGCTCCCCACCAATGGCAGGGGGCCCTGGACCGCCCCCAGCTGCAGCGGGGCCCCAGGCTGTCCCCCCGCACCCAGCAGCAGTCTTCAAGAGCGCCCCCTCCCAGCAGATAAGATTTAGTCACAGGTATTTTTAGTAAAAGTCATGGACAGGTAACGGGCAATAACAGTCATGACCTGTCCATGTGTGGCCTTATCCATGGTCATTGAATCCCTAATCAGCACCTGCATCCTCACCCCCACCTCCCTCATGCTTCCATAGTTCAGTACAAAGTTCAGCAGCTTGTTTGTCAGCAGAAAACATCTCAGATCTGTGAAAGTATGGTCCTCTACCACAGCATTCCTGCCAGTAACCTGCCACCCCACCATCGGAGAAAGAAGATGGTGGGTTTCTATCCAGCCATGCTGGAAGCCTCAGGGGCCTTCCACTTCAGCATCTGAGTGGCAGGAAAAGGGTATAAGATGACATACATTGAAAAGCTCCTGGCCTTACCTGTGTTTTTGCTTTTTGCTCAGAAGCAGCTGTGCCACCGAAGCACAGGTCTCTGCCTCTTTCACAGCATCTCTGAGCCTGCGGAAGAGATCATTCTCTGGATACTTCCTATCTTCAGCATCCTCCAACATCACTCTCAACTCAATCACATCTGCAATAATAGGATACAAGTAGTCTGTGAGCAAAAATTAACGCCATCTTAGTCTGTTTCACTAGTCCCCAAACAAGTTCCCAACATGCTACCTAGATCTGAAATGCACAGCAGCAATGAAAAGCATCTACCTAATATTTGTGCGTCTTTCAATTAGATCCATCTCTCCACTTCCACTAAGAACATCCCTCCTTTCACATAGCTGGAATATCCCACCTCAATCCAAAACCTGTGTCACTCACTGGAAAAATGGGCTCAACAAAGGGGGGATTCCCCCAAACAAACTACTACAGTGTGCAATTATGGAAGTCTGACCTTTCTTGTGGTTGAGGTTGGCAGCCAGTGCCTCTGTAACTCTACTGACCCAAGTGTCGTAGGACTGTGCTCTAACTTTCACTCCATACAGAAGAGAAGGGAGATCCTCTAATGGATACCGGTACCTGTAGATAAACAGGGGAAAAGTGCAACAGCATTAAACTTCCTGTAGTACATAGTATCAGAGGGGTAGCCGTGTTAGTCTGGATCTGTGAAAGCAGCAAAGAATCCTGTGGCACCTTATAGACTAACAGACGTTTTGGAGCATGAGCTTTCGTGGGTGAATACCCACTTCCTCAGATGCATCTGAGGAAGTGGGTATTCACCCACGAAAGCTCATGCTCCAAAACGTCTGTTAGTCTATAAGGTGCCACAGGATTCTTTGCTGCTGTAATACATAGAACATCAGTTTCTATTCAGAGAGATCAACAGATGAGGGTTAAGAAGCTCTATATTACACCAAGATTTCTTGGCCTCATGGGAAATGAGGCGGCTATCCCTGCTGGTTAGAAAGAGGTAGATAAAAACAACTGCTATATTTCACCATAAGTTTCTGGGTAACAAGACAGACTGCACATGGGAAAGGAAAGACAGGGAAACTTGTGTACCTGAGACACTTTTTCTGCATGGGACAGGGACACAAGTCAGTCGGATGATACAGGCATACAAGCCGCTCAGGATTACAAGAGCAAGTAAGAGCAGACAAGAAGCATGTGGTCCTGCAGGCTGCACACTGACGCTCATCATCTGGAACCAGTTCAAACACCTCCTCTTCCGACATCAGCACTCCCTGACAAAAATTTGACACTTGATAAGGACATGAATCAGAGAAACAGCACACTTTCTTTCAAGAAGTCTTCTATTAACCCTGCACCGCACCAACAGGATGAAAAGCAGGAGCTGCACTCATGGTACTCACCATCTGCACAACTGATTCCCTTAAGCGTGTTTCCTCCTCTGTCATGAGAGTCATTTCCTTGCAGACCATGGCAGCAAGCCCCACATCCAAACACTCTGGATCTGCGGCCATCTTGAAGATCAGCTCCTCATGGGAGAAGACGCAATGACGTCTTAGACGCCGGTAATGATTCACACACTGACGTCCAATGGGAAGCTAGGAAATGCCAAGCAATAACAAGGTCATTATTTGGGTGCATGTTCCAAGGGGCTGTCCCACATCTCCCCATTCTGCCTCCCTCAACAAGAGTTGGAAAAAGGCATACTTAGAAATACATCAACTAAGGAACAGTGTCTTTATGGACGTAACCAATTATAATGGACAAATTGCATCAGTTATTAAAGACAACGTCTCCAGAACCTACAGAATGAGAGCCATGCTTTGCATCTTTTTTTAAATATACAAAAAGCTAATGGACGTAGGTATATGGATTACTGAAGCCCAATGGGTTCATAGACTAAGCAAAAGGAATCTTATATAGCTAGTTACCAAAGTGAGCCCCGCATCTGTATCTAGCTATGCAGTGTCATGAAACAATAGGGGTTTAGAGCTAAAGCTTATAGCACTAAGAACTGCATTAACTGGCCAAACCAAGGGAAAGGGAGAACACAGCTGCAAGCATTTCTCTCTGGGGTTTAGCACAGTGGGCTATCTATTCTACACAAGGGCAGAAAGGACATCTGCATCAGAGAGCACCTCAGAAGCCCTAGCAGTTAACTGAAGTGTGAATTGTAAGGATGAGTTCAGACACATGCTTAAAAGAAAGCCAATATTCATAGTTGTCAATTAGAAGCTATTTAGAATTGATTTGTAAGCCCGTCAAAATGCATTTTCTGTGATGGAAACTCGAATGACTTAACCATAGCAGTGCCAGGTACTGCTGTAACATGTGAAATTACTATCCAGATAAACAAGTTACTAACATTCTCTTAATAAAGGCCAGCTAGCAGAGACATGGACAGATATGTGCAACAGAACGCACCCAGTCTGCAGTGCAGAAGTTCACGGCCTCAGCAAAGTTGTAGCCCTGGTTAAATCCGGAGTGATAAGCACGAGGAAAAGTCACAACAAACTCACCAGCGCACTGATTGGTCCTGTACACCTAAATACAAATCAGGGTGGGGGACAGGAAGAAGAAAACTGAGATCGGCAGCAGAAAGTTAAAATAATTCATAAAAAAGGACACCGTGAAACCATCTCCTTTCACCTGTAGGAGACAACAGGGAATTTAGCTAAGGCAGGATAGATTAGCAGGGTGTTTAACCTTTTGAAAATTAAATCCTCTTTGACAGCCTTATTACAAAAGGTTGAATAAATCCATCAGCAGTTAAGGCCCATCACAGGGCTTGTCCCTTTTGGGATTCAGGTAGGTAGTTTCTCTACTATCAGTTAGTGGATTGTCACTTAACCCTTCATACCACGAAGTTTAAAAGCCTCTGGGAAAAAGAGTACACTTTGCTTTGTTTGGACATCTGCCAGAGATGTAATTTAGCCTACTGAAAGTGAATGGTAGTAACTTAAAGGGACAATTCATATTTTACAAAAAAGTAGATTTTACTAAACCTGAGAAATAGAAATGTTTTCATTATATTTTTAAATTCCAAAGGAATTTAACTACCTTGTACCCCATTGCTACAATTTTGCATTGTAGAGAACCTGAAAATGAAAATGTTTAAAACAAAAGTGAATCTATGAATCCGACTTCACTGATTTTCACTGGCCAAGCTAACTAAGAAGCAAACAGCAAAAGCAGTGTCCAAGACTTTTGAAAATATTTTAGTTTTAATAAGCTACAACATCAATAGTAATGAAGGAAACGAAATCTGTTTACACAAGATTTTAAATTGACAATGTTCCATTAATTTAGTTCGTATTACAATATTTTCTTAATTCCAGATTAAAAAGGGAATGGACATATATATTGCTATCAAGAATAGCCACAGTTATAATTCATGCTAACAAAAATTTTCCAAGAGATACTAAACCTCAAGCTTCAAGACTTAAATCAAACTTAAACTGTTAGAGATCATGATGAGTCCTAATGTGGGCGTTGATTACCTCACATCTGCCTATAACAGGGTTTTTTACACTTCCCTCTGAAGCATCTGTTGCCGGCCACCCTCAAATACTGGACTAGTTAATGGTGACATTTAACCAAAGCCTAGTGGTTAATTACTATTTATTTATTGAATTTAGATATCTGGTTCTTCAACAGCTGATAACACAGGAACAAAAATCAAATAATTATGATGTAAGAACATAAGAACGGCCGAACCAGGTCAGACCAAAGGTCCATCTAGCCCAGTATCCTGTCTACCGACAGTGGCCAATGCCAGGTGCCTCAGAGGGAGTGAACCTAACAGGCAATGATCAAGCGATCTCTCTCCTGTCATCCATCTCCACCCTCTGACAAACAGAGGCTAGGGACACCATTCCTAACCCATCCTGGCTAATAGCCATTAATGGACTTAACCATCATGAATTTATCCAGTTCTCTTTTAAATGCTGTTATAGTCCTAGCCTTCACAACCTCCTCAGGCAAGGAGTTCCACAAGTTGACTGCGTGCTGTGTGAAGAACAACTTCCTTTTATTTGTTTTAAACCTGCTGCCCATTAATTTCATTTGGTGACACCTAGTTCTTGTGTTATGGGAATAAGTAAATAACTTTTCCTTATCCACTTTCTCCACATCACTCATGATTTTATATACCTCTATCATATCCCCACTTAGTCTTCTCTTTTCCAAGATGAAAAGTCCTAGCCTCTTTAATCTCTCCTCATATGGGACCTGTTCCAAACTACTAAATCATTTTAGTTGCCCTTCTCTGAACCTTTTCTAGTGCCAGTATTTTTTTTATTTTTATTTTTTTTTTTTTTTGAGATGAGCAGACCACATCTGTAAGCAGTATTCAAGATGTGGGTGTTCGATCAATTTATATAAGGGCAATAATATATTCTCAGCCTTATTCTCTATCCCCTTTTTAATGATTCCTAACATCCTGTTTGCTTTTTTGACCGCCTCTGCACACTGCATGGACATCTTCAGAGAACTATCAACGATGACTCCAAGATCTCTTTCCTGATTCGTTGTAGCTAAATTAGCCCCATCATATTGTATGTATAGCTGGGGTTATTTTTTCCAATGTGCATTACTTTACATTTATCCACATTAAATTTCATTTGCCATTTTGTTGCCCAATCACTTCGTTCTGTGAGATCTTTTTGAAGTTCTACGCAGTCTGCTTTGGTCTTAACTAGCTTGAGCAGTTTAGTATCATCTGCAAACTTTGCCACCTCACTGTTTCTCTAGATCATTTATGAATAAGTTGAATAGGACTGGTCCTAGGACTGACCCTTGGGGAACACCACTAGTTATTCTTCTCCATTCTGAGAATTTACCATTAATTCCTACCCTCTGTTCCCTGTCTTTTAACCAGTTCTCAATCCATGAAAGGACCTTCCCTCTTATCCCATGACAACTTAAATTTACATAAGAGCCTTTGGTGAGGGAGCTTGTCAAAGGCTTTCTAGATATGCAGTGAATACATTTGTTCTATATTACATTTTATTTACAGCTTTTTGAGGGTCTTTTTGCAAGAGGTTTCTCTCTTGATCGGATGAGCCACTTAAGATCATTTAATAGTGAGAACTCACTAGGGGAAACCTAACTGAATTCTGCTACATCTACACTCACTTCAAATTTCACACTGAAGTCCTTCAGCAGAACATTACCTCCTTCTACTGCAGCATGCTACAGAATTAGATGAAAGACCACCCCTTATTGATTAACTGGATCCGAGGGATCACCATAAGAGTTCTTAAAGCTATTCCAACACCTCATAAGGAAAATCTGTCACAAAGTGAAAGGTATATAAAACAGGCAGTGAGTTACATAGGTATGGAAGAAATTCTCATGTACTACTCACAGGCACACCATGTTCCATCAGCACATTGGGGTTCATGATGGTGACAAGCTGATGCAGGAGATCAGGCTGTGACTCAAACAGTTCAGGAGCCAACTCTCTCATCACCTCCTCTAGTTGTTCTGCTGCATGAGAGGGCACTCCATACCAGGTCTTCGGCTCTCCCCTGACAGAAAACATAGCCCACAATACACATTACCTAAAGGAAACTGAGGATGTCATCCTAACGCAAGGTGTGTCAGCTAAGGACAACTGCACCTGTATTTCCCCTCAGCAATGGCACCTACTCTCAGGCTTCCAGCTCCCCAGACGTTGCCTTTCTTGGGCGCAGATGTGCGTCTCACTCCATTTTGATCAGGGTATTTTCAGGTAGCACAGTTCCCTGCCACACTTTCCTGTGTTATTCCAAGCCAAGACAGGCTATTTAAGCACACCTGCTCACTTTCTCTTCAGAGATTTATAACAGTGATTGGAAACACTTATAAGTTACCACACAGTTCTTTCTATGCAAGCCTATTTTATTCTAAAGGTGGAAGCACTACAGAGAACACATTAAAAACAATAAAAGAGCCTATACACATGCTAATATGCTTACCAGAGATCACCTCAACCCTAATATGGGCTCTGGCTGGAGCAGTCCTTCCAGACTCCACCCAAGGGGTTTCTTTTGTGTTCACAAGTTTATCACAGCTTCAGCTCAGAATAAGCACATTCATAATGTTTAGCCCACTCTTTATACATCTCATGGGGTCTCAGATCTGGAGTTTCCAGAAGCAGGTAATTAGAAGACAATGGGTTTTCTTCCCCAGAGCATAGCTTCAAAAGGATGGATTTAAGTGGATCACATTTGCATCCCCCTTCCCCAGGTACTTCCTAGGAAATCCACTTCACAGGGATTGTTCCAAAAAGCCTTCTGAAGTTCCTAATACCTTCCAGCGATTTCATTAGTCAGTCTCCTAGAGAAGTTATATACATATAATTCCATAACACACACAATTGCATTTTTAATACAAAGGATCCCAAAAGGTATTAAACCTAATTCAATAAAGTCCATTTAGGATTCTGTCAGTGTTACACAAGATATGCTCCAGTGATTTTACCGAGCCTCCCACCGCTCTCCCTTTTCACGTGGCAAGAAACAACATTCTCAAACTCACTTTCTTCTTGGGCTAAAACAAACACAGTGTTCTAACTTGACAATTAAGTGAATTACCTCCAGAACACAATTCATGGCTGCATTTTCTACCATTATCTGACAGAGTACCAGCAGGCACTTTGCCACGAGAAGCCTAGGTGAGAAGACAGATGCCAAATATCATGTTCTTCAAGGAAAGGGTTCCTATTTTTTCCTCCAGACAACTGACTGGGTTTTATCAGACTAAGATCTTAACTGCAAAGCTACTTCCTAACACCACGCACTTACCCAGAACAGAGTTTAGGATGGGTGTGGAACAGCCCAAACTCTGACACTAGCAGAAGATTGCACAACTGCATCAGAAGTGATGACAACAGCACACAAACCTAAGCATTCCAGCAAGGAGATGCAGCCACCACTTTGTTACACATAACCAATTACTGGAAACCACTGTTCTGAACTAGAGAAAGACAGCTGACTTGGATACCTGTGGCGAGATTTATACACCTAGTGACAGGTAATGTGCCTAACATGTTAAATATGAAGGGGGGTTGGGACAAACAGAGTGAAATCCACTGATAAAAACTAGTAACTGCAAAACAAATTACTTGTCTTTCAAGTCTTAGCACCACAATGCTCTATACTGGCCTGAAAGCCCAAGAATTTGTCAATGGTTTTCTGCCACTCAAAATATTATCCACTAATTCAGAAGTGCAAACAACTCTGTCTAAATACCTCAATGTCTGTCTAGCATTCACTGTCTCAATACATTGCAAAATTATTCAGAAGCCAGCCAAAAAGCTAAGAAAAATAATGATTCCTGAAGTCTTCAGTGACACCTGCTAGTAGGACAGAACCAGTCCAACCCCACTAAGCAAACCTTCCCCTTACATCTGCCTGGGCTCTTGAAACTCATCAGCTGGCACCAAAGCGCAGCACAATGATCTGGCTCATGGTATGCTAAAGCCAATAACCGAACTCTAAACAAAACATATTCTGGGCTGTTGGTTACTAACAAACCTACTTCTCCAGAAAACTAAAATCACAGTTCAAAGGCAAGTTGACTGTTACAAGATGTACACACAAGCACACACTTTTCATTTAGAATAGGGGTGCTTCCCACAGCTTACCTCTGAAAACTGCTCCATTATTACTGAGCCTGGACATGGGGAAATTGCAGTATGAGTGGTCTGTTTGCAGTGAATCTGGTGGTTGTTTTTTAAATTAAAATCCAAACACCAAAACATTTTGGGAGAGCCTAACATCAAGTTAACATCATTGTGAGATTCTTATTTGGAAGCAGTGTGAGCACCACTACATCAATATAGAGCTGCTCAGCTATTTGCTCTCATGTAATATACCGTACATACTCGTTCGTTTAGAAGTCAACGCGCCAACATGGTTAGGTAAAAATAGCAAAAACTGTATGACCGATTAATAAGCTGACCTTACATTTCAGGGGTTGGCAAACTTTGGCTCCTGGCCTGTCAGGGTAAGCCGCTAGCGGGCCTGGACGTTTTGTTTACCTGGAGCATTCACAGGTACAGAGCCCCTCAGCTCCCTGTGTCCGCAGTTTGCTGTTCTCAACCACTTCCCACAGCTCCTGTTGACTGGGAACGGCAAACTGCGGACACTGGGAGCTGAGGGCTCTATGCCTGCAGACGCTCCAGCTAAACAAAACGACGAAGTATTAGATATTCAATCTGATGATTCCATAGAGTTTAAAATCATCAAATTTTGGTGTAGACTCATTTATAAGCCAACCCCCGTTCTTTGATGCGTCACTTTTTTACCAAAAATATTTGGCTTATGAACAAGTACTAACTTCTAACCTGCATTATAAAGTAGTTTATCATTCAGCCAATAGGATTGCTTGATTAGATGAGTGCACCACGACTTGCTAAGAAAGGATGTCTGTAGAACAGAATTTTCATTGTTACTGGTGATGGTGTTTAAACATCTACATGTAACCAAAGGGTTAACACTGAGGTGCCTTATACAGTGATATCTGCATCCATCTTTCCTATTAGTGTCAGTCTCATTCTAAGGAAATGAGCTGCTTATCTCTCTTATGGGCCTTTGGTCTCACACAAACAAACATAAGAATGGTTATCACCAGGTACGGGTATTAAATGAAGAACTGCATCAGTTAAGAGCAATCAGGGCAGTGCAAGGAAAGAGGGTGACAGGAAGAGAGATCATACCAGTGCAGGTAATTGATGGAATAGCTCCAGTGGTCCTCAATGTGCCAGCAGAAAGAGGAGAAGCACATCCCTACATACAGCCAGGGCACCTTCATGCCAGAGATATCTGCATTGATATGAGCGAGGACTGACTGTTCCAACACTGGCATGTTATTCAGGTTCCAACCAGAAAGTGCATACTCCTGCCAAAGAAAGAGAGAAAGCTGTGAAGTCAGAAGACCATTCAAAAAATTCTAACAAGCCTAAGGAGAAGGTAGCCCTCAGGATAAATGGAGCAGCCTATTAATTTATACATTAACCTTTGATTGGTATTCTGCCGTGCTGAAGCTTCAGAAGTGGGAAGTATTTCTTTATATCAGGCACTTAATCAAGTCTTCCAACTACTCCTTAGACCTTAATCTAGCAGGACTGCATTGAAGTAATTCTCTCATTAGATACTGGTTTAGATAGAAACCTAAACACGCTTAAGGTACTTTCACTTTTCCCTGTTCTTTTGCTCTAAGTAAAGCACTGGATTCTGCAAAGTGGGTGGCAAATGACATCTGCATGATATCCTGAAGACAAAATTAAAGCCTGGAACACACTTCAAAGAAATCATGAAACCCAAGCCTTACTACATCTTTATGAACCATGTTCTGGGAAATCAGTTACTCAAAGGCCCATTTTACTGCAGAATGATTTATCTTAACCTTCTTTACAAAAAACTGTTTGAAGGGTACATAAATAAAACAGGAGAACTCCCTCACTGTCCTTGCTAAGATCATAAAAACTGCCATACCCAGTCAGACCAGCGGTCCATCTAGCCCAGTATCCTGTCTCTGACATTGGTCAATGCCAGAACTACAGAGGGAGTGTACAGAATAGGGCAGTTGGAGTGATACAACCATCATTCCCTTCCAGCTTCTGGCAGCCAGTGGTTTAGTAACCCTGAGCTTGGGGTTGCCTCCCTGAACATCTTGGCTAACCGTCACTGATGGTCCTATCCTCCGTGAACTTAACTAACTAGTTTTTTAACCCAGTTATACTTTTGGCCACCACAACACCCCATGGCAATGAGTTCCACAGATTAACTGTACATTGTATGGAAAAATTATTTCCTGTGGTTTGAATTAAGCCTACTGCCTATTAATTTTATCAGGCAACACTAGTTTTTGCATTATGGGATAGAGTAAATAACACTTGCAGTGGTAAAAAAGTATAGAGGCAAAAGAACAAGTCACCACTCAGATGATCCCAAATTCACCTCTAACTACAGACATCTCAACATGCCTCCACCAGAAAGACAAAGTTAAGAACTGTGTTCATATATAACATGCCTCAAATGCTCATCATAGTTCCTTCACACTGGACCACATTTCAGGATGGCAGATGTACTGCAGGCTGTCATCAGCAACTCATATTGGCTAAAATTAATTTAAACAGAGCAGAAGCCATGAAAGGGTACTGGGATAACTTGAGTCCTAGTGGTTCTTTTCCCTTTGTTCTACTTATGATAGCATGGCATATGCTGTATGCTGTGAGTATGAGAAGATACAGATAAGAAAAACAACTGAAAACCAATCCGTTTAACTTATCCTCAATAGATTCTAAATATAGAACATCTGGATGAGAAGGCTGAGGTTCTGGTAGTTAACAGAAGATTGAACAGTTCATGAAAAAATCTTGTCAGACTCCTTATGCTGAGAACGGTTCAGAAATGCATGCAGAATACTGCCTTAATACTTTGCATTTCTATCACAACTTTCACCTGAAGATCTAAGCACTTTACAAAGATTAACCCTTGCAACAACCACGCAAAACAGGTGCAGACTGCAGCAAGGAAAAATAATTTGTCAGTCATAGTAAATCAGTGACTGTGCCAGGAATGAAACCTAGGTCTCTTGACTCTAATCCCCCTGCTTTAGCCTCCAGATCACATTTGCCTTAAAGAAATGTTGGTACATTGTAAAAGCTATCACTATTTTCCTTCACAAAACTGCAAAAATCCACATCAATTTCAGTCCTAAATGAAGTGCAACTTCCTGTTCTGCAAAGTTTGGGTCAGTTAACATTTCCCTGTTCACACCTCCTCTTCTGGCATCATCTTTCGACGGCCATCCTTCACAGGGAAACCACTTCCAAAGTCCTTGGATGAGATATCAGCCCCATATTCCACAATGACATCCTCCTCAATGCTGCTCACCAGTCGCCAGAACTCCTTCTCCACCAGCTCAGTGGGAACCATCTGTAAAGACAAAGGCATTCCAGGGCATACAGCATTATCCCAGGGTTAACAAAACAAAACAAAACACCCAAAACTGATAATGTACCTTTCCCAACACCTCACAGATCAGACATTAAATCCAGTCTCCTCCCACACCACACGAGAATCAAATTCCATGGAAATCATATGATTTTTTTTTTTTTTTTGGCCATTTCTTACACCTTATCTACACAAAATTAAATTGACCTAACTTGGGTCAACATACAGCTACCACAGTAATTACTGGGGTTTTTCATGTCCACACTACCCTCCTTCTGTAGGTGGTGCGTGCCTGCACTGACTTAAGTGGGATAGTGTGGGGGACTGACAGTTGTCACCCCCAGGAGGGCAAGGAGAGCTCCAGCTGTCAGCCCTGGAGGCTGACAATCAACAGGCAATGTAAATAATGCAGTCTACATGGACACTGCGTCATCCTAACTACATCGACCTAAGATCTATTCCTCTTGCTGAGGTGGAGTTGTTAGGTCCATGTAGTGTGCCACTCATATCAGCAGCAGCAACATTGTAGTGTAGATGCTTACAGGGTTAGGACAAGGTAAGGAGCCTTACAGGCTTACCAGGTTTTAGAAGCAGTATGTCACATTGTGTAGGAAGGAGTAGGTGGAAAAAAAGGTAGGATGATAAAGTGCAAAGTGCCCAGATATATAGTTCTAGTTAGAAAAATAAACAAATAGCCCCATAATTCTGTAAGAATAAAAGAGTGAGCAAAATGCCCTGCACTCCAGATGTGTCCATTAAGGACTACTACGTCATGCTATGGGGTAATTTTTCACATAACACAGAGTCAACCTGAAGAACTCCTTGCCAGAAGGAAGGTTATAACAGGGTTTTTAAAAGAATTAGATAAGTTCAC
Organism: Gopherus evgoodei; assembly: GCF_007399415.2. Taxonomy (NCBI): domain Eukaryota; kingdom Metazoa; phylum Chordata; order Testudines; family Testudinidae; genus Gopherus; species Gopherus evgoodei. Next base: position 253,364,376 of record NC_044322.1, on the reverse strand, counting down.
GGAGAATAGATCCAACAATGGCTATTAGCCAGGATAGACAGGGATGGTGTCCTTAGCCTCTGTTTTGCCAGAAGCTGGAAGTGGGCAACAAGAGATGATTACCTGTTCTGTTCAGTCCCTCTGGGGCACCTGGCACTGGCCACTGTTGGAAGACAGGAACCTGGACTAGGTGGACCTTTGGTCTGACCCAGTATGGCCGTTTTTAAGTAATTTTATCGCCAGGCCAGGTTATGCACATACCCATCAGAAAGGAAGACAGCAACCACAACATATCCAATAATTCAACTGGGTCTTCAGAACAGACTGATACTCGCTGAACAAAGAACCAGACTGTGCATCTATCACAACAAATTGGATAACAGTTGCCCATTTGGCTCAAGCTGACCAATGTCCTTTTCCTCCAACCCCTAAGCTCTCAGCCACCCACAGATTTATAAGAAATACAAGAGGCACAAAGATTCTTTGTTTCTGCTTCATCAAGGGTGCTCCTTTCCAAAAAGGAAACTATTCACTAATTCTGGAGTGTTAATGGGATACCATAAACTTAATCACATTTGTCAGAAACTTTTTTTAATCTATCATTGCTGAAAGTAACACTGACATTATTTTTTAATATTGGCTTTTCTACGTGCTTATCACCACAGTATTTCACAAACATTAATTTAGCTGCACATACCCTATCAGCTAAGGAAGTACTATCTCCATTTTACAGATGGAAGAAACAAAGCAGAGAGATTGTGTGTCCTGCTCAAAGTGTTATGCTACAAGAAATCTACAGCAGAAGCAGTAACAGAACCTAGAGTTTCCATTTCAGTCCTGTGACTGAATCACAACTCCATCCCTAGATTATTACAGCAAAAAAGATTACTGGGGAAACACCTCTCTCATTTGAGGGCTCATATATTGTGTATTACACATTTGACAGATCTTTCGGTATAATCAGACCACAGTCCGTTTCTCCAGTTTGTATGGCTCTCACACACAACATAGGAGACATTTTTATAAACAAGAAAAAGTAGTTTTTAAAAATAAAACTTGATAAGAAGCTGAGGGCAGAGGTATCTGAAACTTGTTAAACCGGCTAGGGTAACAGAGTATACTGGGCCCTTTAAGACCAAGTGCTACTAATACAAATCTTATAGAGCTCAGCTCTTTAAAGATCATCATGCTGGGCGACAGTCCCCAGGAGCGACTGACAAGCAATGTAGTCCCAGAGGCTCATGTGATCATGAGGGTGGGCAGTCAAATGACTGAACTATACAAGAAGCCTATGGGTCAGTTAAGAAGAGGGAGGGTAGGACTTAGAAGAAGGCTATCCAGAGTACAAATATCTGCAAGGAGCAGAAGGTGACTGCAGAGACCAGGAAGTGAAAATTGAAGGGCTCTCCATCAAGAGAACATCAAGTCCAGAAAGTGGGCTGTAAACAAGAACAGAGTTCATAGAATGGTCTCAGGATGAGGTGAAATAAGGAGGAAAGGCTTGAGGCAGCACATCACTAATAGGAGCTCAAGACCCAGTGGGATTGGTTTTGCTTGGGGGCTTCCAGCAAGGGACAAAGTCCTCCTTTCAGCCCTGCATCAGCTGGTTAATCCTAGTGAAGACCACTGATTGAACTCAATAAAGGTGTGAACTCCATTTGATTTATGAACTCTATTTATGACTAATCTGTTCCATTTTACAGTAGAAGATAGACTAGGTCTGAGAATCTGAAACAGGACCATCAACAGCTGAAGAGCCATTCCCAGATGGTACCATGGGGGCAACAGTCTGTGACACTGATTTTATTGACCCTCTCTCAGCAACCCTACCTGAAAGCAGGGAGAAGGGAAAATCTCAGTATGACAAAAGCAGCAGGAAGAAGCATCAGACCTTGCTTTTAAAAGGGACACACACACACTGACAAGAGGAGGGAAGCCCTTCACCAGAACCAGAAGACTGAGCAGAAGGAGTGGAGGGTCAGAATGACCTGGTTCCCCTGAAGGAGGCAGACTAAACCCTAAAAGGGTCTCAGAAGTAGAGGACGGAAGGAAGGAAATGCATTCAGCTCTTTGTTGTTTACGCATAGAGATGTATATTCCCTGTACTGTCTAAGAGTAAAGTTGTGTGTGCGCACATACACACATGTGCATGCGTGTGTGGTTAAAAAGTTCCTTTACAAAACTGGTGCACCTTACTTTATCTGTCATGCATCCCCAAAGAGCTGAATTGAATACCAGAATGTCCATGAGAGCTGATCACTAGGGAAAACGTGCACTAGCTGGTGGGGAGACTTAAGTGGGAGGATGGGGGTAGGGGAGAAAGAGGGTGTCAACACTTGACTTTGAACCCGAGGCAGCTCGACTACAGGATTCCACATCCTAAAGGGGAGGACGCCGGATAGGAAGTCTGCACCCCTGGAGTGTGCCTGAGAAGCAAGAACTAGAGTGAGTGTCTGGATGCTGCTCAAACCCAATGGATATGGAAGCATGTGCAATTCAAATATTGGTTCCAATACAGCAGTCTGGTGACCGTCCATGGAGGGGGTGAGGACGACACTTGGTCAGGTTTGTAACAGGGGACGAAAGACTTGAACCATGCCTGAGTCAAAAGGATTATACAAGGTAAAGGGCTGGAGGAAGAACCCTGTGCCAACAAGGAAGAATAAAATACATTATTTGGACTGCCTGGTTTGCTGAACCCTGAAAAGGGAAGGAATTTAATAGTTTGACCAAAGTACTTTGCTGGAGTATAGGCCTAAGTCACCCATCCATCAGAAGGAAACAGCGGACCACCAGCAGAAAGAGGGGAAACTGAAGGAGACGTGACCAGATGCCAGAAAGCTAAATCATTTGTTTATATATTTCAAACTGATATTGTCCCTTTAAATCAATCATGAGATGCCCACCAAAAACTGTGTCAGCTTCACTTCAGTGCCTTCCCCAATAACAAATCCTGACAAACAGGGATACTTACATGGACTGGCATGTTGAAATAATCAGATTTGAAGTTATCTGCCATCTCTCCAAAGCTCTGGAGGGTGTACTCCCTGACAGCCTGCTCAAATCCAAAGGCCTCACGTGGTTTGTTACATTCCTAGGAGAGGCAATACAAATATTACTCCTGCAACTGATGACAAGCAGCCAGGCTCTTACTGGAGGAGACCAGTGTCTAAGTCAATTTCCTTGGCTAATACAAACACAAAATATTGGTTTCAATTGCTTTCTCCAGATGGGGCAGTTCCTACCACACAACTACCAGTTGGGCAGTCAAACTAACTGCCATGCAGCTTCACCTGCACTACCAAAGGCACTGTCTCAGCACTTGCTGAAGTAGGCAGAACGACAAGGGACAGCAAAGATACTGAGGCAGCCTTAAGCTAAAAGGGGATTATGTGAGATTCAGGCACTAAGACAAGCAGCTGTAGAAGAACTGTCCTACAGCAAAACTTACAACTGCCTTAGTCTTAGTAATGCAGTTAATTGTAGCCATGTCGGTCCCAGGATGTTAGAGTGACAAGGCGGGAGAGGTAACCAACAGAAGTTGGTCCAATAAAAGATATTATCTCACCCACCGTGTCTTAGTAAGTCAGTAGCTGGTTTAGCTGTTGAGAAGATAAGCGTATGTGGAGAGAGGGAGAGAAGGGTAAGAGGGTTTATTCGGATAACTGCTTTGGTATAATAGTTTTATGCTAATTGGTTAGTAACTTGAATCATCTGACATGCATAGATTCAGAGGAGTTTCTTTCACTGTCTTATCCACAGAGAGGGGGCAAATAGCAGCCTCGGTCACATGACAGGCTATTCCACCTTGCCTATTTCCGCAATGCCCCTTTCAACATCAATAGAGCCCTCTGACAGTGTATCTGAACACGCAAACATGCCAGACAGCTGATGGCTAGTTACTTTTTTATTAACACCCTCTAATAACTCAAATCCAATCCCAGCTCTTAACACACAGACTTTGGCTGCCCAGAGAGTTTTAGGCTTCCTCTGGCAGACGCTCTTCTTTATTATGCTACCCAACAGCTTCATTTGCTGAACAAGGGGCTTCTGGAGACTCAGTCACAGCAGCAGTCACAGATCATATCTTGACAATATCTCCAACTATATATAAAACTACACATTCTGCTCCAATGACAAGAGGAAGAAGACAGAGCTTAAAGGGCTGAGCAACCATTGTAAATGGCTCTTCCTAATAGCATGAATAGATGCAGAGAGCTTGAGTAGTTCTCTGTACCTCAGCAACACATTTCGGGCATCTCCAGTCACCCTTTGGCACATCAGGCAAAGGGGGAATCAAGCAAAAAGTGTGGTAGCTATCATCACATCCATCACACAGTAGCAGTTTGTCCTCATTGTTTCCCCGGCCACAAAACAAGCAAACATACAGATCAACCTGTGGAGGAAAAAAAAAAAAAATGGTCAGTGTAATGTTATGATCAGTCTTCATTACCCAGATGCTGCCTTCCATAAGCTGCCTTGCTAGAGTCTTACTAGCTATATAACAGTACACAGTGCTGAAATATGATACTTTGACATTAGGTAACCCTCTCCCTCCCACCCCCTTAGCCCACAAGAGAAGCACTGATAAACCTCCACTGAGCTCCTGCTTCCCAAGGAAGCCATACATCTGAGAATCTGAATAAACAAGATGGTAGGGAGCTAGGGAATATCCATCCAACTGAGCTACAGGGGGAGGAAGGGCATGATCAAGTATCTTCCAGACAGACAACTTGAAGAACTCATTTACTTTAACTAGAAGAACTCATTTACATTAATTTTAATTTGAGAAGATGAGGATCCATCCTAGCTATATGCACAGTGTGAATGCTTTCTCCACTCTCTGCACACCAATGACGGTTAATTCAAATTAGATCTCTGCACAGTGCAGTCTGCAAGAGTCCCCGTGGCTAGATCAAAAATAGGCACTGCATCAGTATCCATGATACAAGTGTAATTATATCTGAAGCTGTTCTCAAATGCAGGGATGAAAAACAGACCAGGCCAGGAACAGAGAAACATTGCAAATTACAAGCTGAGAATCCAAAGGCAAAAGCTACATGCATTGATGCTAACAATCCTTCCCCTTGATCTTTACTCTTCTCTGATTACACCAAGGTAAGATTCCAAGTATTAAAGTAAAAGTGTAAGAATTCATGCTCCAGCACACCACTTCCTCATTTACGGTCTGCTCAACCAGAAAAGCATTGATTTGAAGAACTGTCTCAAAAACCAAGGAGATAACTGCACAATCAAGGTCACAAATTCCCTCCTGCTAGAGCAAGGGGTGGGAAAACTACAGCCTAGAGGCCACATCCGGCCCTTCAGACATTTTAATCCAGTTCTCAAGTTCTTGCTGGGGAGCAGGGTCCAGGGCTTGCCCCGCTTCGGCACTCCAGCCGGGAGCTTGCCCTGCTCTGCACGTGCTATGGCGCCGCATGGATCCCGGAAGCAAAAGCACGTCCGCCCTCCGGCTCCTATGCATAAGGTCAACCAAGGGGCTCCACAGCTCCCATTGGCCAGAAACCATGGCCAAGGAGAGCTACAGCGGTGGCGCCTGCAGATTGAACAGCACACCAAGCCGCCAGGCTGCACCTCCACGCAAGAGCTGGAGGAGGAACATGCTGCTGCTTCCGGAAGCTGCCTGACCTAGAGTGTCGTCTGGAGCCTGCACCCCGATGCCCTCCCATGCCAGAACCCTCTAACCCCACCCTGATCCCCCTCCCACCCTCCAAACCCCTTGGTCTCAGCTCACAGCAACCCCCAACCCACAGCCTGTACCCCCCATCAGAGCCCTCACCCCCCCTTCACACTCCAACCCCCTGACCCAGCCCGGAGCCCCCTCTCACACCCTGAACTCCTAATTTCTGGCCCCATTCCAGACCCCACACCCCCAGCCAGAGCCTTTAACACCCCCCACACACATACCCCAACTCCCAATTTCATGAGCATTCATGGCCCGCCACACAATTTCTATATCCAGATGTGGCCCTTGGGCCAAAAAGTTTGCCCACTGCTGTTCTAGAGCTTGTCACAGAAGTATAGCTTCAGTATCAGTAAAAATCAGCTATTTTTCTACCTAAAATATACTCAAGCCCCTAAAATGTTTTAGAAAACTACCAAGCTGTGATACAATCTAAATACGTTAGTCAGTTACTCACTTACTGTATCTGAAGAATGATTTTTTGTTGAATCATTTATTGGAAGCACTCAAATTTAATGCATTACTTGATCCAAATTCCCCCATTATTCCCATCAGATGAGAGACAACTCAGCTTGTATCTTTTTATTATGTAGCCCAAAAAGCAAGACAGGATGACACTAGTTTTAACTAAGTCACTACAATATTAAGTCTTAAGAAACTGAAACACAATAGGAATGCATCACGTAAGACAAAGCCCTACTGTTATTTTACCTTGTTTAGGAGAGTATGTACACCCTAGGTGTGCAAGCATACAATGCTCCTTAAAATCTCACCATTTTCAATTACACATGCTTGACAGGAAATTTTCAAAGGGTCAAAATTCTGCAAAAGTCCACCATTTTCCAGACTTAGTGAAAACACAAGCCCTCCTCATGGAAGATCACATCCAGGCCAAGTTTCAAACTTAAGCTATTTGTGTTTTAACAATGTCTAAAAGTGTGGTGGTGTAGTGAGGCGGTGGGATACCCCATAACCCCGCTGAGGGACGAACCACCCCTAACATCAAGATGGGTGGAGCCACTGGGTCCTGTGCCCACCCCTCAGAGGTCACAGCGCCGACCCGGAAGTATAAAAGTTCACCGGCAGAGCTCAGTGGAGAACCAGCCACTGGAGAGATCAGAAGTCTGCAACCGAGCTCCCTCTTGGGAGACAACAGCAGGCCCCGGCCGGCCGGAGGTCGCACCAGGCCAGCCGAGCCTGCCCCTTCCCAGCTACCCCGAGGAACCGATGGTGTTCGAGACCGCCGAGGACGCTAGCACAACCCAGGTAACCTATGAGGGGGAGAGTGGAAGTAGCCCGAGGGCAGCTGACCCCAGTCTGGCTGCAGCACTGCCTGAACCTATGTCAGTGTGTTGCGGCCAGGATCCCCACTGACAGCAGCGAGTCTTTGCCGCTGCTAGGGCCCCGGACTGGGAAGCAGTGGAGAGGGAGGGCCTGTGTCCCCCCTGCCACCCACTCCTTGGGTGACTGGCTCCCCCTTGTCCTTTTCCTGGCCTGGGGAGGCTAGGACAACTTGACTATTGACTCAGCACCCACTTAAGGGCCTGAGTCCCTGACTGTTTGCTTGCTGCCCCACCCTGACCTAGGGCCTGGGCTGCTTTTGAACTACTGACTCAACCCCTGCTTAAAGGACTGAGTCCTTGACTGTTTGGCAGCTGCCCCGCCCTGACCTAGGGCTGGGGCTGCTTTTGAACCACTGACTCAGCCCCAGCTTAAAGGTCTGAGCCCCTAACCGTGTGCTTGTCATCCCACACAGCCGCAGAGCGTGGACTGACAGCGACTTAGAGCGAGGCAGTGGGATACTGCACAGCCCCGCTGAGGGATCAACCTCAGCAACTCTACAGGTGGGATTTTTGTTTTGGAGTTTTATTTATTTTATAAACACAGAGAAGGGAGAGGGGGAGGAAAAATACACCCTCATCTCAAACAAACTCAAGAAAACAGGTATGGCAGAGGCTCTAGATGGAAGGAATCACCCAGACAGGTTACTTTCAGAAACACAGTGTGTAGAAATAGGGGATTACAATTGAAACTGTTTTGCAACATTTACTATAGCAACTGCCACCAAGCAATCACTATGATCCTAAGGTACTGCCCTTTTTCATAAAAATGTGCAACAGCACAGTTTGTGTGATTAAATATCAAAGCCATACCGTAAAGCAAACATATAAAAGCAGATTTATGGTTGCTGTGGGAATCTCAAATCGTGAGACTTTTTTGCAATTAAATCCTGAAGGTTTTTGCATTTGTGCATTTTTTGCACAGAATTACCATTTTACACAAAGGTAAAATAATAAATGGGTGGGGAAGGACAACCAGAACTACAGTAGTATATTCTTCAGATGACAACTGTAGACTGACGTACAAGATGTGTACACTTCAGAGACTCATTTCCTTGAAGGTCTCTCATTCAACTACTATCTATGCTCAACAGGCATTCATTTATAGAGGTTCTACAAGATCACAGCCAAGGCAATATAGCTGCAAGGTCTGGTTTTATTGCTACCTTATTATTTGAACCCCTGCCACAAGTGAGAGAGAACACAAACAGGAATCAAACTCAGGTGTCCTGATGCGTGAAAACTGACTAGGTCAGAAAATTTTTCCAATAAAATCTTATTTAAAAAATGAAAACCACTAACAGCAGCCATTCCTGTCATGGAGAAACAGCAAGCCTAGAAATACCATGTACTCTCACCAAGTAACTCATCTAAGTACTAAAAGGGATCCAATGCTTTTAGTTTTGAAAATGAGAATCTCAGGCCTATTCACACTGGTAACACCGTCTGCTTCAAATTGCAGTTTATAACCCCCATACTTTAAATCAGAAGCCATTTCTTCCTCTAAAAGATTTCATTTGAGTTTTTGTTCAAGTCCCATGGCCCCTCCTGGTACCGGGAATAACTAACATTTCAAATAACCACAACAAGTTTTGGGAAGACTTTCTGAAGCTAAGGAAAAATAATGCATTCTGTATGCTCAATATGCTGTTTTTGAAGTGCACAGAACTTAATTTCTTCAAACATATTAGAAGACTCTTATTCAGGACTCTACATGTACCAAGTATGACAGTTTAAATAAAAGCAGCAAAGAATCCTGTGGCACCTTATAGACTAACAGACGTTTTGGAGCATGAGCTTTCGTGGGTGAATACCCATTCCGAAGTGGGTATTCACCCACGAAAGCTCATGCTCCAAAACGTCTGTTAGTCTATAAGGTGCCACAGGATTCTTTGCTGCTTTTACAGATCCAGACTAACACGGCTACCCTCTGATAGTTTAAATAAAGTCATTTGAGTTATCCAATAAAATAAAAGAAACTATACCCTGTTTTTCCATACTGAAGTATCAAACAGCTACACAGATTTTATTTCTTCCCCTTATTTTTCTCCCTGGTAGACTAATAAACTAGACATTTCAACTCAAGACAGCTGTTTGAGACAAAAAATTAGTCCTGTTTTTTGTAGCTTAAACGAGTGTTTCTCAACGACCAGTCCGTGGATTGGCACTGGTTCCAGAGATTTCCTTGACACAGCCTAGGATGGCAGCAATCCAGGCCCTTGTATCAAAAAGTTTAGACTATCTTAGATACTTATATGGCCTCCATTACTGTAGTATATGAGCACTCATAATCTAATGTATTTTTCTTTATAATACCACTAAGGAAGGGAAGTACTACTATTTCCATTTTACAGATGGAGAACTGAAGCACAGAGAGACTAAGCAATTTGTCCAAGATCATACAGAACGTCTATGGCAGAACAGAGAATTGAACCCAGATCTCTCGAGTCTCAGGCCAGTCTTCAGGTTTTATCAGCCTTTTCTGATAATCTAAGGTGGAATCACAACTTAGAATGGAACATTTTTACTGTGATTAATTCAAATTCTCACTTTACAGCAGATAATGTTATCTGTTACAGTGCCCTATTTTCCCAATGACACAAATACATCAAAAAGTAACCCAAGCTGACAGCTTCATTTCCTATGCTCATGTGGGCCAGAGCAAAGAAATCACACTTACAAAGTTGACCGAAATTGTCCCTTTGCGCTGCCTCATCTGCATGCCAAATCCTTCTGACTTGGTGCTTTTGCGTCTTCGAGAGACCTCGTCTTGAAGCAAAATAAAGTTACATACATTTCATTAATCTAGCATAAAGAAAGATCCCACATACAAGGACCATGTAGAGATCAGCCTGCTACCCTGCCTTTGGCAGCAACTAGTACTTAATGCTGTAGAAAAAGCCAGAACTCTTTGGTGTACCTGACCAGTTTACTCCTGGGGGAATTCTGCACCACTGCAGAATGCAGAATTTCGCAGAATTCCCTGTTTCCGGCCACCACTAAGGGGTCACTGGACTCTGCAGAGCCCAGCTCGCAGTGAGTGGAGTGCCCAGCCTGGCATGCCTTGAGGTTGCACGCTCTTGGATCCTCATTCTCCTGGGACAGGAGAGGCTTGGGAGACCCAGCCAGCTCCGACAAAGGGTGAGGAAGGGCAGGGCTAAACCACACCATGTCCCCTGGCGGGACAGTAAAGAAGTTGAGGGGAATAAAGGAGGTGCTGGTGTGTGAGTTGGGGCTGCCTCACAGCTGAACTGGGGTGGCAGGGGGGGAAATGGTGTCTGGGCCAGGGACTGCCCTGTGGCTGGGCTCCATCAGGAGAGGTGTATCTGGGCCAGAGGGTGCCCTATGGCTGGGCTCTGTAGGGGAGGTGGGATGCTGGTGTCAGTGGGGGAGAGATGCCCTGTGGCTGAGTTCTGGGAGGAAGAGGGTGTGGGTGTCTGGGCCGGGGGGTGCCCCACAGCTGGGCTCTGAGCGAATGAGAGCGCAGGTCTCTAGGCTCTGGAGGCCCCACACAGCCTCCCTCCAGCACCTCCCAACTGGAACTGGGCTGTTGTAGGCATTTCTTTAACTCTTTACTCATGGGAGAATCTTTTTTACTGTTGTCTGTATTGACGACATACTTGTTAACAGGTATTTTGAAATAAATTTAAACTGGAGTGATTATATTGTGTAATTTTGAAAAATAAAATATGCAGAATTTTAAAATATTGTGCACAAAATTTTTTATTTTCTGGCACAGAATCCCCCCAGAAGTAAACTGCCAGTTGTATCAAGCTGTATATGACTGGGGAAAGAGTAAACCCTCCCCTGCTGATCTTCACAGGAGATCCAGGAACATCATGAAGCAAAGTGAATTATCCTCATAATCTGGGTGCTTATCTAACATGACTGGTGTCAACATTTATCAACTCTTTTTTCAAGTCCAGTAATTTTCAACTGGTACATTTCCTAAATAATAAAGAAATGACTATCAAATTAAAAGAGTCCAGTCAATGTGGTTAGCCACCATGAGTTCTGTCAACCTCCACATGAATTAAATCCTCAAATGTTTAACTTTTTCACATCATAGTGGCTCCCTTTTACCTCTTCCCATTTGTCTCCAGAGAGAGCAGCGAGGTTTGGTTCAAAAGACTGTTTCAGAGTCTAGAGACAGGCTACTGAGTCCTTACCACCCTTAATCACAGGATAAGCCAGAGGCTTATTTACCTTCTTTATCCTTTGCTCCCAAAGCCAGTCCCACCATCTTGGGTCCAGCTCCGAAGATCTGCAGCTTCTTCAACTCAGTATTTCTACTCATCTCTCCTGCCTCTGCCTGAAAACAAAATCATATCAACACAACACCATCAGCATTTACCTTCCAGGTCTCCACTACTCACTGTACACTTGTATCTCTACTCTCTTCCTTTCATTGCCCCATTCACAATCACAACATCCGCTTTACCCATTAGAAGATGGAAGGCCTGATTTTTCATCCCCAAACCCAGTATCCAGATGCAAAAAAGGGATGCAATGAAACAGACTGGAACTTCTCTTCCAATTCTCCAAACAGATGTCTCCACATTAAGCATTAAAGAGTTTTGTTACAAAGGTTGATCTATACATCAAGTGATCACAGAACTAGGTTTGATTTCTGCCAAAAACAATCACCAATGCAACACTTTCCAAGTTACTATGGATCAGGAAAAGTTTGATATTAACAAATACATTATTTATGTGGCACCTTTCATCAGCTCCCTTGAGGTGGTGGATATATCCACAAACTATTAATGATGTTCACAGTTTATAGGTCTTCTTGAATCCTTGGCTGGGCTTGGATTTTTGGATGCAATGGCAGAATTACTATTCCTCACAGCCCCTACCTACACATGCTGTGCTTCAACTCATGTGAATTAAGCAATGAAAAATACTTATTAGGTCATCCAGGCCATCCCCCTGACAATGCAGGGTTGTTCTCCTTTAATGTTCTGTCCCTTCCTGTCCATTCATTCACAGTCCTACATAACTCTGAGCCTCTCATTATTTTTGTATTACCATAGTGCTTAGGAGTCCTAGTCATGAACCCAGATTCCATTGTACTGGGTGCTATAGGCTTATCAACCTTGTTTTATTCCATCATTGCCTCCACTCCACCAGAGATGGGAACCTCAATACATCTTTTGTCCACTTGCTTCTCAAAAACTCTCACACTTGATCCACAAACTTTCTTTTATGCTACCTCCTACTTTTGGAATGGCCTGGTGTACCAGCTCAGGAAGGAAACTACCTTTTCTTCATTCAAGTCTCTCCTAAAGACCTGCTGCTCCTACAAAGCCTTCAAGCCAGTCAACTAAAACATTTTTAATCCATCACGCTGCCCACTAAGAAACTACAGTATCTTACTGATGTTACTGTGCCCTTCCTTCTCCTGCTCCCCTTTACAAACTTATTACTCTTATTGTATTACACTTGAGATAAATTTGCTAGCTCCTTGGGGGCATGAATCAGGTCTCTGCTGGTACTGCAAAGTACCTATCACAATTTGCGGTGACGTCAACAACAGAAACAACAAAAAAAGCTTTCTGGTAAGTGGTGCTCAAAACTGAATGAGAAACTTCATGTGCAGTGACAATAATGCTATAGACAGAGAATATAATTTTCATATACTCATGTCAAATTTTCATGTTTGTTCTTTTAGTTGGCTGCCAAAATGGACTGAAATGCAAGTCTCATTTGCGAGCCACCATAGGTTTTTTTTGTTTGTTTGTTTGTTTTAAGCACTACTGCTGTCCAGATATTTCCCTCTGACTGGATTCTGTGTTTGGGCTTGTTTTCTCACCCAGTATATTAACTTGTAACTTTCCATTCTGAATATCAGTTATTTTCTATTCATGTTCAAATATCTGTAAATCATGTGCGTTATGCCTCTGTTCTCACTAGTAATGGCAATGCCTTATAATTTAAATGGACACTATCAACCTGAATTTTTAAAAATTGACTTTAAAATCCAGTTTGATACAGCACTCTAAGTAATACGTCCTGATTTTTTTTAATTGCTTACATTTTAAAGAGTTTTTCTGTTCACCTCTTTATTTTTATAGAAAACTTTCTAGCAAGTGAAAAACTGCTTGACATTGGACAATGGTGTAACTGATCTTGATGTCCATGAGAATGTACAAAGCATATAAACCAAAAACATAGCAACAAAATATTTTAGTATAGAGGCACACCATTCAGACAAATGTGATTTTTCAAGTTGGCGTCCCTTTAATTTTATGGGAACACTGTTTTCCCACTACTCCATATGATTAATGAAAACAGATCAAATGGGATTTATGAGATCCCAGTGGTATCAGATTATTTCCTTCTCCCAAACAACAGAATGTGCTCATTAAATCCTCACTCTTTATTTACAGATTTTCAGGCGATTTTTAGTCTATTTGCCTATCATAATCCCAATCCTTACTTTCATTTAAAAAATTAAACTTGAATATCATTCTTTATTAAAATCTTGAAATTACATCTATCAAGTTCTCTTCTCATAGTGCTTTTTGATAGAATTATAAAATTAAATCAAGCTTATCTGCCTAGTTTATTTTTTAATATAAACCATGTTTCTCAATTCTTATTCCTTCTAATTCCATTATACTTCTAAGTGAACACAATTTTAAAAGGTAATGATGAGTTCGTCTATAACCACTAATTCTTCTCATTGATAAAGGGAACACCATATGTATCAAAAGTACAAGTTAGGTGACCAGAAGGAAACATATTTAAAAAAAAAAAAAATCTAATAAATGCCTTTAGAACAAATATCAAAAACATTCAAGATTATTAAAACCCACACTTCATTTGGTGACACTTAAGGTTGCATCAAGACACCTCCAAACTCAAAATTGTGAGAGCATGGAATTAAAGGGATAGGAGAGGAAAAGTCTCATGACACTTTTACAGCAGAACGTACTCCAACTTTCCATGAGGCTTTTCACTTCCATCTCCAACAGATACCAAAAAGCCATATATATCACAATGTCAAACTTGCACTCTAACAAAAAAAAAAAAAAAAAAAAAAAAAATTAACAATCTCAGACACACTTCTATCAACAGTCACACAATACAAGTTTGACATTAATCTGCCTTAACATTGTGATTTAATAAGCACACAATGTTATTATTCCTAACTAGGGTTTGTGACTGAGCATGCAATGAAGTAGACTAGTCATCACCATCTTTTTCCTCTATTTTAACAGATTTCTCTATTTACTCCATCATCTCACAGTTGCTAAACTGAAAAATCAAGTATTTTTCCTCCACATCAGAAAACACTAACAGGATCCAATTATGGGTTTAAGTACTTTCTCCTTTCAAGAGCCACCATCAACTTCAAAAGTCACTTCTATGAGATATACCTCTTCCCCAATATCATGCTGTCCTCGAGAGCCAAAAAATCTTACCACGTTATAGGTAAAACCGTATTATATCGAACTTGCTTTGATCTGCTGGAGTGCGCAGCCTCACGCCTCCCCCGCACCCCACCCCGACCACTGCTCTACTAAGTTATATCCGAATTCGTATTATATCAGATCGCATTATATCGGGGTAGAGGTGTATTTTTAAACTTCTATTATTACAAGTAGTACCTAAGATTACTATAATTGACAATATAACTTCTTTTTTTTAGTACTTTGTGCATTTCCCAGCACTTTTTATATAGCACGTTAAATTGTTTTTTGAGCAGTTTCCACTGCAATTATCTCCCACACTAACACAGAAATGTTTTCAAAATATTAAAGTGTGATTGTCAAACCACAAAAATGGGTATGGTAACTCAGGGCAGAAGTGTTGCCTGCAACTTAACTCTTCTAAAAACTTGAAGCTGTTCATGTCACTTTAATAGTATCACCTTTTAAAAGATTAGAGCAACATTGTTTTTTCTTTCCTTCCAGTTCAATGATTTTTTAGAATAAATTATCAGCAGTTCAGTAAACTCATTAGTCAAATCCCTTAACAGCCCAGGATGTATCCTTATGGCTTATCTGTCTTTACTCCATATTTTCCAGTATTCCCAATTCGCTCTTTGTTTTTAAACAGGATTTCCCTTAAAACTTTGTTAAATTAAGTAGTAAAACAAATGTACCTAAGCCATTTTTCAGTTATTAATATCACTCCTCATCTAGTAAGTGACCTGCTTTCCAACATTTGTAAAGTCATCCTTATTTTCTAGAGTTAATCTTTTTCACTTCTCTTACTTTCCTTGCACACCTTTACTAAATTATTGCTTGCCTTCCCCACCATTCCCATTTACAAGAGTTTTATTCTGGGGTAATGGGAAAAAGAATAAGACTGGTTAGAATAGATCTTTGAGAAGTCTTTCCAAAACCAATCTTCCTCCTCTTGTTCCTTCAGTTATTTTTCAGAGGGTTTGTAGCCAGTTCTGGTTTAATTATAGTATCTAAAGATTCCCAGCCTTCTTTTACAATGGA
The DNA here is from genome assembly GCF_007399415.2 of Gopherus evgoodei. Classification (NCBI taxonomy): domain Eukaryota; kingdom Metazoa; phylum Chordata; order Testudines; family Testudinidae; genus Gopherus; species Gopherus evgoodei. Next base: position 253,348,894 of record NC_044322.1, on the reverse strand, counting down.
GAATTTTAAAATATCCTTCTCTCACATTCTATTACATTTCTTAATCTAGCTTTCCTGAAATCTAGCACCTTTGTTTCATAAATGCAGCAGCACCATACTTTGCATACTTAATTCAAGTAACTTGCAATCACTAGATCCAAACTGTTGCTATTCTCATTCTTAGCTAATTGATCTGTAAGGAAAATGCTTTCTCTGCTTTTTAGAATGTAATATTGCCTCTCACTTAGAAACTTCTCAGATAAAGAGATCACCAGTTAGCCATAACTGTTACCGGCAGTTGGATTACTGACTACAAACTCTACATAGGTCATCTTCATCTGATGCAGAATACAGAAGCATGTTTATCTGATAGATATTCACATCTGAGGCATATTAAACATGAGCATTCTGGAGGCTCCCCAGCTGGTTTAGATACAAATCAAGGTGTTCACTTTAATCTACAAAGGGCTAGGTGATCTGGATTACTGCCTACAGTAGAGACTGCTTCTCTCCATAAGCACTTGCCCTGCACCTAAAACCTGGAACATTTTGCAAACAGTCCGTAGATTTGCAGTCATGCTATTTGCAGGTGGCAGCAGGGAGTTCTCAACAGGAGAATAAGGGACAGGTCTCTGCTTTGAGTTCAGTTCCCCAGTTAGTCCAACAAGTTTATTAGACCTTCTAAATGCATCATAAAAAATATTTGGACTTTTGCTGATTAGGTGAAGTGAGTGAGCTGAGTTTCTCACAGGCTGGAAAATTCACTTCTTTCATTTCTTTTATTAAGTGCTAAAATAATTAAAAGCATGCTTAGATTTTATAAATCATTTTTGTATAAGTCAACAATAAAGAGCTCTGCAGACTATATGTGTAAAGATAACTCACCCACCAATGAAATGCAGCAGCTGTTCTGTGCCAGGAACACTACGAACAGTTTTTAGAAGGGACAGTGAGGAATACCATTGTTTTACTGAAACTACTGAAAGCAGTCTTGTAAAAAGAGCGATGAGATCTTAATGATGTAGTGTCTCTTTTATATCTCATCTGAAAAAGACACAACAGCATAGTGCCCCCTAGACAATGGCTCAATACCAACTCAGAAGAGTTCCACATACTTAGTGAAGAGCAGCAGTTTCTGTAACATGCTGGATTTTTCTTGGGTGAGTATCTCTCATCCATGTACTGACCACACCCAAGACAACATAGTTTGAGATATGTCACATCATCACAGCCTAGGACTATTGATGTTTTTGAATATGGTTACATTATACAAATAAATGTAGCAAGTCTGCCAGAAAGTGAGGAAATCAGATAAAAGACAACCCTGTCTAAATGAACCAGAACCTAAGAGAAACAAAACACACTATTTACTAAAGCTGACGGATACTCAGCAAAAGTGAGATGACTGAGTGGCATGAGATGTGCACTTTGGAAAAAGACATGTTTTTGATAGCATTAGATATGGAAAAGAAATTTCAGTGTGCTTAAAATATGTCCAGAATGGCATGGTGCAAATAGTAAAAAGGATTAAATTAAAACCCAGCTTTCAGCCACGTCCCACTGACTGGCCAGCAAGAAGCCACTAGAACGTGCCGCATGGACCCAGTCCAAAAAACTTTCAGAGATTCTCTTTTTACAAGCATGTTATTTTATAAGAAACAGAGATGGCCTGCTTAAACAAGACTGCAGGGAAAGAAACAAAGAGGAAAAACAGGCCAAGACTGCAAGGTCTTTTTTGATGTACTGACATGTAAAGTGATGCTGTTTCAGTCTGAAGGGAAAGTTACTGGCCATCTTTGCGGAATTTCGATATTGCCTAGTAAAATATCAGATGTTACTGTAGCAATAGCAGCCTTAACCCACACAAAACAGACTGCTTATTTTCAGGAGAAAAGCTGTGGAACTGGAAAAGATTTCCCAGCCATCACTCCGCATTTTCTTTCCCAGCTGCAAGCTCTTCACAAAAAACTGTCAGTCAATCTTGGGATAATTTGTCCCATTTCCATAGTTTTCCACTGACTGCAAAACCTTGTCTGCACACGAGCTTACATCTATTTAAATAAAGATGTGTCTAAAATAAAAAAATTTAGTTAAATGGATGCAAGCCCCATGTCGACACACTTCTGCATCAATTTACAACTACCTTATATCCATTTAGCTTGCACTGATGCATTCACGGATGCATATCAACACAATATAAGCCAGTTGAAAATATGAAAATAGTTTAACTATATCTGTTTATAAAAGCAAACTTTGACATGATTTCTGTGAATAGACCAGGTCAAAGAGATACACATCTCTGGAGTTTAACAAAAGGACTCCTTCCTCGTGGCACGTTTGAGTGGGCTCCCATGGCCAGACAAAGGCTGTTGCACTCTCAGTGCTATTGCACTCGTGCAAAAAATAAATGCACTCTGTCTGTAGTGGCCAAGTAATGTGGGTACCTGGGATTTGATGCGTCTGGTTCTCTTCAGCACAACGTTCATTCTTGTGCCCTGCTTTGGGGAAGCCTGGGCATCAGAGCCGAGGTCCTCTGCCTCCACTTTTTCCTTAAGGTCCAAGTTTGGCTTTTGGATGCCCTAAAGGATCAGAGCACAGAAGGACACTGGGTTGATTGATCAGGGGATCAGACTCTATGGTCTGTGAATCATCCTGTTTATTGAGGAATAGGGCTACCAGTGAAGTCATACTGCAGTACACATGCCATTTGGACCAGACAGAAATCACTGCATGCAGTCTGAAATAAGAAGATTGAATCTTGACAGCTGCCTAACAAAGAGTAAAAGACACCTTCCCAAACAGGTACATCAGTCTTTGCCCTGTATCCCATTCCCAACAAAACTGATCTTACACCTATAAAAGAAACCTAAAAGTACAATCACTACCCCAGATCACAATGTAACTTCTAACTCTATTCTTCCAAATGTGAAGAGGTGCTGCTTTGATGAAAGTAGTTGCTGCTTTCAGGAGCACAGAACCACATGTGACAGTTTAGTATATAGCCACAAACAGATGCCGTTTGATCTTTCTATCATGAAAGGGAACAAGTCTCTCACCATAAGGCTAACCCCAGACTGGAAGAGTTCATAGGGATACAGTATCCGTTCATAGTGAGATTTCAGCAATGATCCAGTGCCTTTTCCTGGCAGGTAGCCTAGCCGACTAGCTACTTTGGACCATTTCTTCTCTTTAGTGACCACCTCAAAGCCTCCTTTGCTGGCAACAATCTGAAACAAAACACATTTTATTTTTTTAGAAACTTTTTAAAGGAAGATTGGGTTCCTTTAACCATTGTGTATGAACCATACATGACTATACAGATCAAACCTTCAGAGGTTCTGTGAAACTCAGAGACCCATAGTTATGATATGGGGAATTTTCCTGCTGGGGCAGTACTTTAACAAACGCATATCTGTCTCTGTCACCTGATGCATTTATTAGAGCCCCGTTGCTCAGAAATGAATAAAAAGTGTATATACTCTGCCACGCAGAAAGAGACAAACAAGTAGCACTTCTAAGACATGTTGGAAAGAATACAAACCCACTGTCAGATCAAAATAAAAAAAGTCAGCTCTCATCAGATGTGCAGTCTGATGAAAAACACAGGAGTCTGGCCAGAAGCAGAGTCAATTCTAACAGACCCAATATAGAAGGAAGCGCTGAAGCTCAGGACTCCAGAATTACAAAATTCTCAACAGAGAACCCTGGATGAAACAGAAACTATTGTCAAAAGTGGAGACACTGACTTCACCTTCCAGTTAGATCAGTACTGCCGCAGCAACACTATTTCAATAGCCATCGAGTCTATCAGTTCACATATAAAGTCCTCTTTGGCTACATATGACTAATTTATTTAACCTAAAAAACAGTCCATTTGTCTCCAAATGGAGGTCACACTGGCACAGGGAATGCTTCCTCTGAACACTGACCACATTTCTATACTCTCTACCCCTTTTAAGGGTCACTGAGAAACAGTTTAAAACCAAAATATACCAATCCTGGTTTCATTTAAATTTTGTAAAGATTCTAAGCATTTCTACACATCTAAAGTTTGGTGGTAAACTTTTTCCCTGCTCAAAGAGCCCAAATTATATGCCTAACACTGCAGGGACTGATTGAAACCCAGACACCAAAGCATTATTACTGCAGTGGAACTAAAAAGTGAAAACCTTATCAATTTAGCTTCTAAACTGAGTGCAAAAGTGTAACAGCCTAAGTGAAAAGTAATTTAGATTTTAAGTAATCAGTTTTTATAATCACTTAACACACGTAAAAATTAAAATCATACTTTCCTCTATTTCCTTTGGTTTTTCACATTACAAGGTATTCTCCAGTTCAGTTTTAAAAAGTAATTAGAGAATCCATTATGTAAAGCTATGATGATACCTTAGTTTAGAATAACCAAGCTTCATGGAGTGCTTATAATGAGTTAATGCAGCTGTTACTCACTCTATAAGATGAGCAACATAGTGAAATCAACCAAAGTTTATACCCACTCATTCTGAACAATAATGGCCAATTACCTAGATACTGACATAATAAAAACAATCTTTGCAATCACAGGGCCGTGAGTTTCCACTAAACAACACAAGTAATTTGTGCCATCAACTAGACAGACAACTAAAGTTTTAACTTATACAGAACTGAGGTCCCTGCTCTAACTCATGCCAGTGTCCCAAATATCACTCTCATTGGCATTATGCAAAGACTATTGTATCATTTCCTAACAAATCATGGCAGACATGGAAATAAACCTTCAGTTCTTTCCAAAGACAGCTAAGCAAAGTTAACCATACACATTGCCCATAAAGCTGTCTATGAAAAACAAATTCTTCTAAAGCATAAACTTTTAAAACAATGTACCCAACCCAAGGGTGCCAGAGCTAGGAATGCAGCAGCACCCGCAGCTTGAAGTAGTTTCCATCATATACAGGGTTTACAAGTTTTATTCAATGGCTTCCAGCACCCTCACTCTACAAATTGTTCAATGCCACTTACTCTACTGCACACCCCACATATTTCCACTCACTTGAGAGAAGTACATTTTGATAATTAAGTGGAAACTGGATCTTTGATCTAGCAGTGCTAGTACTACCACACATTCACAGGCCTAAAATACACTAAAAAAGGTTTGTTGCTACAGCTATATAGACAAAACCTTTCTTGTGTGGATGCAGTTTATATTGGCAAAATACTGCTTTTTTTTTTTTTTTTTTGGAAAAAAGCACTCTTATTCCAACTTATACCAACATAGTGGTTCTAAGCTCTCCTTCCAATTTGGGGCTGGCACCTATTATGCTGGCACACGTTGCCCCCTACAAAATAATTATTCCAGAGTAGCTATTTTGGTAAATTTCCAAATATAGAAATGCCCTTAACCTTGCAAAGAGCTCTACACTCCTATAGCTCTGCCTTACAATGTGTAGAGAGCAACTAAGAGAAGAGCTGGCCAATAAAGCTACTGGTTAATTCTGCAGGACTTTCATATTGCATATTGAGCCACCAACACAACAACTGTAATTGTCATCTGTACTTGTAATTGTCTGCCATTTCCTTATAATCATTCTGGTTACAAATATTTTAAGTATCTCCTTGTTTTCACGGTATATCCAGCACACAATCTGCACAGAACCGCTACCATCATCCCAGGTAATCCCCTACTTCCCCAAATCCCGAAGAATCTTACTCACCTTGCTCAGAGAATAGAGATCCAAGATTTTTCTCTCCACCACAGGAATTTTTAAAGTGGAACCTTGAAGTTCCCAAAATTTTGCTAACTGATCCAAAAAGTCGAGTTTCACTCTGGTCATTGCCTATAATCACAACAAGAACACACATGGGTCTGAACCTAGTCAGACATGAAAGAAATGCCTAGAATCTAGACAGAAAGGAATCAAAGGACAACAGTATTTACATGTTCATAATATAACTATGGATGTGACACTTTACTATTCATTTGCCATGTAAAACAACTGGAGGCAGAAATGTCAATAATGGAGAAAATCTTTATAAACTTTTGTTTTAAACTTTGCACTCTTGTTGATATCTTACGAGACAATTTCCTACTCAGAACATTTTTTCTTTTTAAAGCCAAGATGTAAAGTCGTGAAAAAACTAACATTCTAGGCAGGATTGTAAGATCATCTATTAAATTATCTGTTAATATTTTTAACAAATTAGGAACAGCAGACCTACTACATGCCTTGGACTGGGCAAGGTGGTCTCCTGGAGCATTTCTGGAGCACTCAGCGTTCTTGTTGCACAAGGAGACTCACTCACAAGCCAAGAGACAAATAAGGCTTGATTCACAAAAGAACTTAAGCATGGTGATGCTCAGCATCACCTTGCCTGACTTTTAGGTGTCTAGAAAATCACTGGGATTCACAAAGGCTGGGTTAGGTACTCAGATTTCCCATACAACAAAGAAGTACATAAGAATGCCATCCTGGGTCAGACCAGTGGTCCACTTACCCCCCAGAACCGTCTTCCAATAATGGCCAATGCCAGATGCTTCAAAGGGAATGAACAGAACAGGGAAATTATCAAGTGATCCATCCTGTCAAGCAGTCCCAGCATCCAGCAGTGAGAGGTTTAAATATGGAGGGAGATAGGCACGTCAGAACAGGATTCACAAAAGCGAACATTCTGAGTGGCTCCTTGCCTAAGCTAGCCAACGGGAGATGCCCAGCTGAGGGATGTGTCCTCAGCCCTGCCACTCTCCAGGAGCTCAGCACCTAATTCCAGTTACAGGGAGGCACCCTATTTTGTTTGGGATTCTCAGCCGCAAACACTCTTTTGGCATTAGGCACCTACATTTTTTTTTGGTTTGGTTGGTATTTTTTTTGCAAGAAGCTGGGGGGGGGGGGGAAATAGGCTTGACGGAGGGCGTAAGGGAGACAGGACCTACCTTAACTTTTAGCCCAGATACTGAGGGAGCCCCACATCATAATATCCTATAGGCCAGTGGTTAGGGCACACATCTGAGAGGTGGCAGATCCCTGCTCAAATCCCTTCTCCCACTCAGGTGGTGGGAGGACTTGAACTAGGGGTATCCCACATCCCAAGTGAATACCCTAACTATCAGGCTCAAAATTGTGAGGGAGGTTCTTTTCTACCTTGATATGGCCCTGCAAGCATGTTAGGCAGAGGAATGCCTGTCTTCCCCTGATTCATATATCACTCTGGGGCTTAGACATCCAGACGCCTAGAGTGAGGCTGCAGTGCACGTACACAGAGGCAAAAACATAGGCATCTAGGGAACTTTTACTGCAAAAGCATAGGCACCAAACCAGTTTACGAACCTATAAGGTTTGGTGGTAGCTGAGCAGGGATTTTGTGAATGCCAGTGGGGCCTGACTCTGGAACTCAGGCGACTAAAGTGGCAATAAGGCCCTTATGTCCTTTTGTGAACCTAGCTCATGGTGGTTTGGTATCTGAAAAGAACGGGAATTTAAAAACTAGTATGGGGAAAACAGAGATACCTTTGAAAAAATCTGGACAGAAAGGGACTTGTACTAATTTTTAAAAAGCCTTCCATTAATATTTAGTCCTAAAAATTAACCTGGCTAGACCTATAAAAGGAACTATTAGTGGTGGTGTTTTTGTTGATTGTTTTAAAGATTTAAGAGATATTATCAAAGTGGTTAAATATTAGGCAATTTGGGGATTAAGAACAGCAGTAAATACCTTATGAAAAAACAGTGGGGTGTTCTGAGGGCTGAACACTGGCTACTCTTACTACACAACACGGTCCTTGGCATTCATTTTAGACATTTCCAGCTAGGATAAAAAACTTCTTGCGGTTATTTTGAATAATAAAATAAAAACCAGCCTTCTCAAAGTCTTTGAGGGTTACTTTATCCAAACTCTGCTAGTGCCAATTGTAACTACTCTGCGATCTGTGGGATATTGAAGTCTACCAATCCAGAAAGCAGTCAAGATGCAAAACTCAATCAAGGAGACCTATTGCTTTGTGTGTGAATACAGAATTATGTTAATGGTGCAAAAGCTCACCTCCAATTCATTCAAGCGCTGGACTCGTGGGGTAAAACGAAAACTTTGTACTTCACATGCAAATGGAGGCTGCCAGTCCTAAACACAGAGAGAGAGAGAGATAGATTTTACTGCTTCAAAGATATAAGGACTGTGCCATAACTTCTCCCACAAATGCAAAAAAGTCTCCTGAGAATTTCAAAACAATGCAAATCAGCTGACCACAGAAAGAGCAAATCAAGGACTTTTAGTATTCTAATCTGTCTGAGAATTTTCCATTTTAGAAAAGCACAACAATTTTATAATTAATAAGCTTCTCCCACTATTTGAATTAGGAGTAAGGAAAAGTTATTGAGTTGCTTATGAAAGTAGAAATATAAACTATATCATAGCTTAGAATATTTAGATTGATATTACCTTAGACTTGTGGTTCCCAAACTGTAACAGAGCGTGAACCCCTTTCACTAAAATGTCAAGTCTCGCAAACCCCCTCCTAAAAATGAATATTTCCAGGGATTTTCTCCTTTACCCGAATGTAAATTATAAAAGCAGTGATCTTGGAAATATAAATTGGGGTTTATGACATGCTTGTTCCACGCTACTTATTTATCATTACAGTATTTTTATTACATTATGAAAACAGCAACACTACTAAGATCTCACTTTTGTAGCTTGCATCACTTTGAATAAGCCTGTTATAAGACAAGGCTCCTATGTTTCATCAAGGAGTATCAGAGAGAAAGCAGCATGAAGGTATTTAAGAAGCCAACTCAAAGAGTTGCTTCTACACAAGCATTCAGGTCTTGAGCAGTCCAGGCAAACAATGCACATTACAACAAAGCTTGAACTTGTTCTTCATAACAATTTTAAAAACAACACTAGCTGCCTATTTAATTTTAAAAACAGCAAAAAATATCCACCTCCCTTTCCATTTCTTAAATCTCCACAGATTGATAGATATGCTTGCTTTGATCTGCTTAGCTCTTGGAAGTCCGGGGCTCCGGGCTGCTGGCCCCATGCTGCTTGGGGTTCCTAGGGACAGCTCTATTCACCATTACGGATTCTCCCCTCCCCCCCCCAAGAACCTCCTGTAACTTTCTGTGAACCCCCAGGGGCTCACGAACCCGAGTCTGGGAACCACTGCCTTAGACTGAGTTAGAACATAGGGAAGGCTTTCTAGGACAGAACCATATGGTAGGGCTACCACTTTGTAGGATTTTTTAAAAAGGTCTGTAAACCCTGGATATTTTAAAGTCTAATAAAAGCAATTAACTTCAAATTAACTATAGCGCTTGAGGCACAGATGTTGGCACATACAGATGTGAAGGGAGCTAGACGTGTAATAAAGATGAGAAATTTAACCCTCATAAATGGGATCTTACAGCATCACAGGCCAAAAAAGTCAAACAGGCAGAAAAAACTCAGTGCAACCCAACTTTGTTATTCAAATTTGGTGTCAACTTCCAAGGAAGCAAAATACGTTTTCTAGTACTTTAAGAAACATTTAAGAAATTATACAGCATATCTACAATAAAATGAGAATACGATATTCCAGCTGACAAACTACAAATTGTTCATTATTTGTAGTACAGTAGCACTTAAAGGTCCTGATCAGGGCTATAAAATATGTGCAACTTCAAACAACAGAGAGGAATAATGAATAAGTAAGATTAGTGTAAAGTGTTTCATCTAGTTATTACTGCAGATTTTAAACTGAACCCAACTGTTCAACTTGAAGATCACTGCAATGCAACCTGATAATCAATCATACAAAGCCAAAACCAAGAGTTCAGCTGCAAAAGAAATAATAATAATCACCACAAGCTGTTTTACTGGACAGAATCTTGAATGGTTTCTTCAGATCGCCTGGATTCCACAATCAAGCCAAAGGAGTCTGCTTAGTTTAGAAAGAGTAACTCCTTGAAAGTCTAGCTTTCACCATGTCACAAAGCCAACTAAGCAGATTCCAGGAAATCAGAGAGAACAGAAGGAAAAAAACCTGAAGAACACAAAATGTAAGCAATAGCTTCTGCCACTATTACCTTCGCTGCTACACCAGCTCTGTGGGTTCCTCTCCTTCCTCCTTCAACCACTTTAATCTTTTTATTTTTGCTACTTTATTTTAAAGTTGATTTATTCTTGTCTGCACCTAAGAATTGTATTGTAAGGTGAAATCGTTTCAAGTGCAGTCCACTGAAAGGCTGCTGGACTTACCAGAACCCTCTGCAGGGCTTGTTGTCATAAAATAATGCTGCAGATATTATCTGGCTACTCTGACCTAGTTTTTAGGCTTATATTTTTTAAACTACAATACACAAATACCAATTTTCCTGTTTGAAAACAGATCACTGACCGTTCTAATGATAATTACAGAAATATGTTTATACACAGTAGTATGTTAAAATGGAAAATCCTTCTCCCCCTAAAGAATCAAGTACAGTTTTCATGTGAGCCACCTTTGCAAGTTTAAGATCTATAACAAATGTTGTTTTGAAGAGTAACAGATCAGTGAAGTCTCAGACATCAGCAGTGAGTACAATTATTCACCAGTATTAATGTGTCCAGGGGCTTATCACAATTCTGTTTCTGCGGCTCCAAAAATACATAGAAACTGCGTGTCCCTGACACAGACACCATGGTTTACTGCTCTGCTACCCGAAAGGCAACACAAGCGGAAGGGCTTTAAATCTCAGCCATGTTTTTTTTTCCGGGCGAGGGGGGCAGAGAGAACAGTTTTGCATCATTATCAGACATATTACTTCAGCTGCTTTTTACATCGCACACAGCGGCGAAAGGCTCTCCCACGTATCAGCTGCGGGGTTGTCGGGCACCCAAAGGCCAGCTTCGCCCCGGCCGCAGTGCAAATGCCAGAGCGTCCGTGGCTGCTCCCGGCCTCACGAAGCCGGAGAGCCGGGAGCCGCCTCCCGAGGCTGAGCAAAGCCCCGGGGCGGCGGGGAGATGCCCTCGGGGCCTCTCACACCCACTAGGGAGAGATCATAGGAACCGGGACCCCTGGGGGCCCGGCTCCCCCCAGAGTCACCTCAAGCCCCTTCTGCTCGTGGGCGTGACCAGTCCCCCCTCCGCACGGTACCTTGGGGGGCCGGATCTTGCAGATACCGGTTTTCTCGGCCAGGCCGCGGATCCGGCCGATGAAGCCGAGCGGGTCGCTGAACTCCTCCCAGCTGGGCTCGAACACGGGACACTCGGGCGGGGGCACGAACTCCGCCGCGTAGCGCGACCCGCCGCCCCCCGACATGGCGGCGCGGGGGGCACCGGCTCCGCAGGAACAGCCGGGGACGGGGGCTACGGGCTCCTTCTCCTCTGCTAGCGGGGACGGGTCACAGCCAGGACCAGCCGGGCCGGGGGCTGAGGCGCATCCTACGGGCCCCGGCTGCAGCCGGGCAGGAAGCTGGGGAGGGGCGCGGGCTCGCTGGCCAGGCCGGGGTCCCAGGTGCCCGCCGCGGCGGCTCCTCCCGTTTGTTTTTGTTTCCTCTTCGGGGTTTTTTTTTTCCTCCTCCTCTCTGACTCTGGCTCGGCCGGAAGTTACGTGTACCGAGAAAATCCCTCCGCCGGAAGCGAAGGACACGGTGCCCCTCCGCCTCCAACTCGGAAAAGAGTCCCTGACCCCAGCAGGACGGTCGGAACCTTATGCCTCACACCCTTTCCGGGGCGCAGAGATCCGGACAAAGCCACTCTGGAGCCAGCTCTCTGCCCTTCAGACCGGCCACGGCGGCAGCCGCATCCACTTCCGGCGCGGAGGAATGTGTGAAGAGGCTGGACGGATTCAGTTCCGGTGGCGACATTCCATTTCCCCCATTGTCTGGACGACTGCAAGGGAGCGACTGACCTCTCCCCTCCCCCACAGAGCCCCTCCCTCTAGTACCGCCCACAGCCCCGCCCCGTCGATCCCTCACCCTAGGCTGGAGCCTGTTCTCGCTGCCGGCAGAGTGTGACTGGCCGGGCAGACGGAGGGTCGGCGCTGTCCAGGCTGGTTGAAAACAGTTGCCTCTATGGTTGCTAACCCTCCAGGATTGTCCTGGAGTCTCCAGGAATTAAATAATACTCTTTAATTAAAGATTATACTACGTGATGGAATCTCCAGGAAAACGGCCAACCAAAATTGGCAACTCTAGTTGTCTCCTGCCCCCAAGAGTAATTGCTCGGACTTTTTCCTCCGCTTGCTCCATGGGATTATCCCACGATGATTGTACTGATCCAAAATGGGGCCTGAAGTCTCACTGGTGTTTTAGGCACCTTTCAGTTTTGCAAGGTGGGGAGTGAGGTCCACTTGGTGCTGCTTGACTCTTGAGTGTCTGATACTGTGCGTCTTACCAAAGGTATCCAAGTAGCTCCCACTCATACTTCATTCATTCATTAGCTATAAGCTAAAGAGTGTTAGCTAAGGGGACGAGAGTCTAGGGGGAGGGGATTCTAGTTCCAGCTTTGCCCAGGGTGACAGGGAGCTAGCAGCAGGTCACCCTCTCAGTGGCTCAGTGTACCATCTATAAAATGGGTATAAACCAATTCAATAAAAAAGTAAAAGTTGCAAAGGTAGCTAGTAGTCAAAGAAAAACAAAAGTTAGAAACCTTTATAAACAGCAAAGTGTAATTAACAGACTAACTGGAAACATGCAGCACCACCATCAGCAGCATCTCCCACTGAAGACAACAGGAGCTACATCTGCCTGCATCAAGCTGCAATTTGGGCCTACAGGTGTAATCTGAACAATCTTAAATTCCTAGAAGAACTTTTTCATTTCATAACCTTTTAGTGACTTTAGTTACCTAATTTTGTAGATACACCTCTACCTCAATACAATGCTGTCCTTGGGAGCCAAAAAAATCTTATCACCTTATAGGTGAAACTGTGTTATATTGAACTTGTTTTGATCCACCAGAGTGTGCAGCCCCAACCCTCCGGAGCACTCCTTTACCACATTATATCCAAATTTGTATTATATTGGGTGGTGTTATATCAAAGTAGCAGTGTACTTAAGAAAAACAAAAGGCAACAATTACTCCTCTTTCTCTACTGATTTCTCATATGCTTTCAAAAAGTACATTAAGCACATGCAGCTATTAAATTATGCAGTAAAACATCAAAAAGTGCATATATGTCATTATCCAACAATCCTATTGTAGTGGTTGTATATATAAATGGATGTCATTCCCAGGCGCCCATTCGTGGCCTTGAGTGGTGTTACATCAGTTTCCCTCTGTGGTCCCCAGAAATAACTTACTTGTAGCAAGAAGTATTTAGGGTAATATGCCCATTCTCCCAGGGTCTAATTTATTAAGAAGAACATAAGAATGGCCATACTGGGTCACACCAAAGGTCCCTATAGCTCAGAATCCTGTCTTCCGGCAGTGGCCAATGCTAGGTGCCCCAGAGGGAATGGACAGAATAGGTAATCATCAAGTGATTCATTCCCTGTTGCTTATTCCCAGCTTCCGGCAAAAAGCACCATCCACCTCTCTAAAGAGCCGCTGTTCGCACCTCTCGAAGTCCAGGATTTCACAGCCCTCCCTCAAGGGACTGTGTCCTTTAAGTCCTGTCCTTCCTAGCTTCCAACTCTTGTCCCCTTAAGTTCAGAGGCTTTCACAACCTCCCCCTCTTCCTGATGCTAGGTGTTTTGCTTTCAACCCTAGCTTTCCCTTCTGCAGTTCTCCTCCAGGGTAGGCACTGAGGCTGAGCTTTTTCCTTAGCAACTAGCTTAAATGGCTCTTTCCCTGACTGGGCTTGGGCCCTCTTTTTTTAGTCACCTGCACCCCCAATCACCTGACCACTCCTTGACCCTTCCCAGGTTATCCCAAACACCTGTGCCAATTGGAAGAAAGAGAAGCCTTGTCTCCCCACTCTACAAGACTCCTGGTCCAACGACTGTTAAAGGAACAGTAATCTGGACTTTTTTCCTATATCTTCCCTCTCTCAGAAAGTGACTTCCCCAGAACAAACTTCCTCTCTCCAAATGATGACTTCAAGGCCTCCCTGGACACATGGAACAAGATAACTACCTCCTCTGGCCTTAAAAGGCCAGTATCCCGTTACAATGTGTCAGTTATTTAAATAATAAAATATCCCTTAAATTAGAAGTTCTGTACTGCACACAGCAGAAGGAATTCTTCAGTAGTTTATAATTTTTTTAATGTAGTCCATATTTCCATTAAAAATGTCAGGAAACTAGTCTTCAGAAGTGAGTAACCACAGAGAAAGTTTCAGATTTTAAAGTTCAGGTATTCGAGTTTGCCATGCACAGATAAGCCTTGTTATTTTTAAAGCTGAAAAAGTAAATGTGTGCAACTCTGAACATTCAAAAACTGGTGAAGAGATTCTAATCAACTAACACTAACTCTGCAGTCCTCACAAGTGACAAGAACTGATCTGAAACTCTGTGACTCTCTTTAAAATATGTATAAACATAGCTGTTTCTCATTTTCACTCTATCCCCAAATACTACACCAGCAACAGTATGTATAGGCCTTTATAACAACTAGTGTTCCTTCTCTTCTCTATATATTCTTAATCTATTTTCCTGCTTTATACTTTCTGTGTCGCTTCTAAGATATTTGTTAGGTTGTAAGGATGCTTCTGGGCTACTAAGCGCATATGTACACTACAGCTTATGTTAACATGATATGTTGCTCAGGGGTGTGAATAAACCACCCCCCTCAGCTACATAAGTTACACTGACATAAGCATTGGTGTGGACAGCTCTTCACTCACGTGGCCTGGAGTAGTTAAACCGATGGGGAGTTCTCTCCCATCATCTTAGAGCAGCTACATTAGAGAGCTAACAGCAGCCTAGCTGCATTGGTGAAGCTGCACCACTGTAAACTCTCTAATGTAGCCATAGCCTCAGTCTTTTCTGTCTGGAATTCAGGACATCAGCCATTAGGTGCCACTGCCTGCCCAACACAGGCCACCAGTCCCTACTACATGCATCCATATTAAATAACTTGTGTTTTATATATTCAAAGTACTGTACAAACATTTACTAAATGTCACAGCAGTACTGCGAGAGAAGGAAAAATTATACAGAAGAGGAAACAAAGGCACAGAGATGTTAAATGGCTTGCCAAGGCCACACAAGTTCATGGCAAAGCAAGGAATAGAATCAGGATTTCCTGGGGCTATGGCTACAATAGAGAGTTTACAGCATCACAGATGAACTGATGCAGCTGCGCTGCTGTAAACTATCTCAAGCAGCTGCTCAAAGCCAATGGGAGAGAGCTCTCCCCTCAATTTCATTAATCCACCCCCCAACAAGCGGCAGCAGCTATTTCAGCGAGAGAGCTTCTCCCGCTGACATAACATTGTTCACACCAGCACTTAGGTCGGTGTAACTTATGCTGCTCAGGGAGGTGGCTTATTCATACCCCTTAGCGACATAACTTACACTGACATAAGTGGTAGTGTAGACATGTCCTGGATCTGCAACTCCAACTCATTCCTCTAGGCTATGCCCACTGCCTGCACAACCCAATGGACAATTATTCCACATTTGCAATACCCAGAGGATCTTTCTAATGCCAAAGAACAGTGGTTGTCAGGGCCAACTGCCCTGCTTTGGCCAGCATAGTCTTGGATTTTTTAAACCTATATCAGGTAACTGATGTTTCAGTCAATATGCCAGGTCCATTGGCAGCTATACCAACCTAGGCCCTGAATGCTGAGCTCCCTACCCTTCCCACTACTTCCTGTCTGAGCCACCACAGCCCGCTGCACTCCCCTTCTGGTTGCCCTTTGATCTTGAGAGTAGAGGGGACAAATCCTTTGAGTGTTCCCACCCCCAAGTCCTCTCCCAGAGTAAGATCAGTCTAGAAGAGAGAGAGGTTCTGGCAGATAAGGGGACACTCACAGGCCCCATCTCCTCTCTCCTTTCCTTCAGTGTAGATCAAAGGATGCCAAGTAGGGAGCAAAGTAGGACTGCTAGCAGCTCTCAATCCAACAAGCAAGTAGAGACCTCAAGAGTTCTAGTAGATGACTAACCATCTGAGCTCACCTGCAGCACGTCACACATAGTCCCTTGTCCTCTATCCCATTACACACAAAAAGCTACATAAGAGAACGATAAGGTTGCTAAATCAATCACTTGAGCGTTATGTTTTTTGCAAATGTGACATAAAATGAAAGAGAACTCATAAAAGGAAAACTCATACTACAACTGTGGCTCCTATCGCTCCTGTCCTACAGGGCTGCAGGGTGAGTGTAGGGTGAATCCCCCTGCAGATCCCTCTCCTCCCAGCCCAGGCCTCCCACTAGGGTGACCAGATGTCCCAATTGTATAAGGACAGTCCCAATATTCGGGGCTTTGTCTTAGAATCATAGAATATTAGGGTTAGAAGAGACCTCAGGAGGATCAACACCAACTAAATCATCCCAACCTGGGCTTTGTCAAGCTGGGCCTTAAAAACCTCTAAGGATGGAGATTCCACCACCTCCCTAGGTAACCCATTCTCATGCTTCACCACCCTCCTAGTGAAACAGTGTTTCCTAATATCCAACCTATACCTCCCCCACTGCAATTTGAGACCATTGCTTCTTGTTCTGTCATCTGCCACCACTGAGAACAGCCTAACTCCATTCTCTTTGGAACCCCCCTTCAGGTAATTGAAGGCTGCTATCAAATCCCCCCTCACTCTTCTCTTCTGCAGACTAAATAACCCCAATTCCCTCAGCCTCTCCTCGTAAGTCATGTGCCCCAGCCACCTAATCATTTTCACTGCCCTCTGCTGGACTCTCTCCAATTTGTTCACATCCCTTCTGTAGTGGGGGGGACCAAAACTGGACGCAATACTCCAGGTGTGGCCTCACCAGTGCCAAATAGAGGGGAATAATCACTTCCCTCTACTGCTGGCAATGCTTCTACTAGTATAGTCCAATATGCCATTAGCCTTCTTGGCAACAAGGACACACTGCTGACTCATATGCAGCTTCTCGTCCATTGTAATACCCAGGTCCTTTTCTGCAGAACTGCTGTTTAGCCAGTCAGTCCCCAGTCTGTAGCGGTGCATGGGATTCTTTCTTCCTAAGTGCAGAACTCTGCACTTGTCCTTGTTGAACCTCGTCAGATTTATTTTGGCCCAGTCCTCCAATTTGTCTAGGTCACTCTGGACCCTATCCCTACCCTCAATCTTATCTACCTCTCCCCCGAGCTCAGTGTCATCTGCGAACTTGCTGAGGGTGCAATTAATCCCACCATCCAGATCATTAATAAAGATGTTGAACAAAACTGGCCCCAGGACTGACCCCTGGGACACTTCGCTTGATACCGGCTGCCACCTAGACATCAAGCCGTTGATCACTACCCATTGAGCCCAACAATCTAGCCAGCTTTCTATCCACCTTATAGTCCATTCATCCAATCCATACTTTTTAACTTGCTGGCACTTATATAGGCACCTATTACCCCCCAATGCCCTCTGCTAATTTTTCAGACTTGCTATCTGGTCACCCTACCTCCCACACAACTCCCAGGGGCAGGACCCTACCCTCCACCCCCAGAGCCACCTAGCCCCCATGGGCAGGGTAAAACAAAATAATATGAAATTCAAAAATAAATGAAAAAATATTTTTATAATAACAAAAATTTCATGGGATTCTATCAATTGCTCAAAAGCTAGGATGTGCCAGAATTAAGGTTGCCTTTGCAACTTTAATTTGGCTCCCTTATGCAAATGCATGATAAAGAATTTAATTGTGTGATCACATACTATTTTTTCCACCAATCAGTCCCCTTCCTCGTTTAGAGCACAGGACTGAGAGTGCCCATTGAATGAGCAGTTGTTCAGTATTTTGTTTTATTCTCATGGTTCAACATATGGCCCCAGATATATGCCTACTGACTTCTGCAACACAGGAGGCAGGGTCCTATAGACAACAACTTTCTTCGCTACACAATCCTGATTCCTACCCAGAGCACCATCCATCCTGTGCACTGAATAAGGCAGGGGTCCTCACCTAGCCAGTCCCAGTCTCCCCCACAACACTACTCCAGCTCTTCATCCAATCTCTGTCTCCCCACACTGGGTCCCAGTCACCTTGCAGCCAGGAACAGCAATTTAAGACGTAGTCCTACTCAGCCTCTTATATCCTGGGCTAGAGCCAGGGCCGGCGCTTCCATTTAGGCAACCTAGGCGGTCGCCTAGGACACCAGGATTTGGGGGGGCGGCATTTTGCCACCCTTAGCGGTAATTTGGCGGCGGGGGGTCCTTCCGTGCTCCGGGTCTTTGGTGGCAATTCTGCTGCGGGTCGTTCACTCGCTCCGGGACCGGCTGCTGAAGTGCCCTGAAGACCAGGAGCGTGGAAGGCCCCCCCACCGCCGCCGAATTGCCACCGACCAGGAGTGCAGAAGGACCCCTGCCTAGGGTGCCAAAAACCCTGGAGCCGCTCCTGGCTGGAGCATGCTCAGTACAGATGGAATTCTCTGAGACAGAATCTTCACAGAATTTAGCTGCCAAATTCTAACAAATCTCTACTGAATATGTCCATATGGAGACTTTTTTGAAAGGCTTATACCTTGGTCAAATATAGGTGTTATTTCACAGGGCAGCAAAAAACACATTCCTGACACAAAGGTCACCCCTGCCAATGTCAATTCCCTGCTCCAATGTATGGAGACACTTACAAAACAGTTGTAAGAAAAAAAATTTAAATGAGCAAAACAATATATTTTTCTCCTAGTCTGAACCATTTAACCATTTATACTGAAACTGTCCCTAAACATTCAGCCTGAAGCAGACACCTGACAGAAAATTTAAGTCCAAGCAGTAAAACTTGATAAAGATCTTATAATAGAAAATGTTAGGCAATCTTAACTACAGGCATTGCTACCTACCTATAATATTTTTGCAGAAAGTTGTTTTCCCCCCCATTTGCAAGGCTGCCCTAACTTCTGATGAGTTTGGCTGCGAATATGACACCCAACACCAGCTGTTTCTCTCAAGGGAGAGAAACAACCCCATCCCACCCCAGTAAACCATTCCATGTTCCATGAGGAGGGGGATGCAAGTGCTTCTGTGGAGCTTCTTAGTTGTCCCTCAGGAGCTACACCAGGCGCTTTCTTGGAGGTGGGTGTATAGATGAATCATTCTCTACTCCCACAAGGTCTGTTATGTCAATGGACCAATCAACATGGCTAACCTCACAGAGAGAGAATATAATAGATGAAAGTGTGGTGTTTAGATGTGCTTGTAATGATTAGAACTGGGAGCACTGGCTGTTGGGAGTCTGAAAGAACAGGAAACAGGAAGGGGGGGAAGGAGTTAAGGAGGCTGAGTGAGAGTTACAGAGGGTGCAGCAGCAGCTTGGTAAAGAGGTTTCCACTGTAAAAATGAAGTCCTGTTGAAGCTTGTTAGTACCTTGCCTGCTTGACACAACATTTTGGTGACGAGGATGGATCTCCTGCCTCTGAACCCACCTGCACCCTTTCTGCAAAGCCCAGGTTAGCCTCCAACTGCTTTTATTGCCTGGATCCATATGTTTGAGACTTATCTGCTTGCAATCAGTGCTACAGAGATTTCTGAAGTAAGAAAGTGTGCTCTGCTAATCCACTGCCTTGGAGCAGAAGGGCAGCATATATTTTACACTTTTCCACTTGCAGATGATAAATATGGGACTGCACTCACTGCATTAAAGAACTTTTTTGTGCCAAAAGTGAATGTAGTAGCTAATCGCTACAGATTTCACCAGTGTGAACAGAAACCAGGGGAGACTATAATGCAGGATATTGCTTCCCTGAGGAGTCTGATTGTAACTTGTGACTTTGGCAATATAGCAGATGAGATGATCAGAGACCAGCTCATTGAGAAAACAACCATGCTTTGTGTAAGAGAACACTTACTTCTAGAACCACAGCTTAAACTAGAAAAAGCAATAACCATTGCTACTCAGCTTGAGTCAGCTACAGCTGAAGCCAAAATAATGAACAGAGATACAGGAGGCACAATCCATGTATGACTCCTTTGCAGAAAAGTTCACTATCGCTGCAGACAAACAATTGCAAGAGGAAAACTATTAAAAAGCCACTGAATCAGCAAATGCAAAATACAATAAAAGCATGTTTTTCTTGTGGATCCCCACAACATCTTGCAAGCTACACAGGATGTCCAGCAAAAGTAGCTCAGTGCAATCATTGCAAAAAGATTGGGCATTTTTCTAAAGTATGTCGCAGTAGCCAGTTCAATCAACAGGTGTATGCAGTTACAATACCAGATGCTACTGTGCTGAGTGTGGACAAAATCACTACTGCATATATTCCAGAACAGACAAAGTGCACTATAAACGTTTCCGCCATACCCTCAGGCAAATCACACTCTATTCAGCTAATGTTGGACCCTGGCTCAGCAGTATCTATTCTACCTGATTCCATTTATTTGCATTACTTTAAAGATGTGCCTCTTACTGAACCCAAACTTCAGTTGGTGTGCTATTTGAAAAAACATATTCCAGTACATGGCTGTCTGCCAGCAATAGTTACTTTTGGTGATTGCTGTGTAACTGCAGAGTTCTACATTGTTCACAAAGGCATTCCTATCCTTGGCAGAGATTTATTGGCTGCTTTAAATCTCAGGGTAGTTAATGGACGAATTGATCTTCCTCAGCAAAGAACTCCTGCGGTACACACACCAGTTTCAGCTGGGACTCAACACAAGGTTGAGGAGAAACTCGGCTGTGCTTATGGGTTTCTGCATAAAGTTAAAATGCGGAATAACATGATGCCTGTACAACAGAAACTACAGTTCTTACCATTTTCAGTCGGGAAGCTGTTTCAGAGGAACTTAGAAAACTTGTTAAAAATGACATTATTGAAGCGATTAACTCCTCGCAACGGGTTTCACCTATAGTGGTGACGCAGAAGAAGGGTGGAGACATTCGCCTTTGTGTGGACTTAAGGGAGCCAAATAAAGCTATTGTGATTGACAGACATCCTCTTCCTCACATAGAACAAGTATTTGCAGAACTCTGTGGAGCAAAGATGTTTTCTACTCTTGATTTTCAGAGCGCATACCACCAGGTTATGTTGCATGAAGACAGCAGAGACCTCACAGCATTTATTACACATGAGGGACTATTTCATTTTAAACATGTTCCATACGGTCTCGCATCAGCCCCAAGTGCCTTCCAAACATGGTGTCACTGATTCTGAAGAATCAACACGGAGTTCAGTGCTATTTGGATGATATTATCGTGTTTGGAAATACTACTGAGAAGCATGACAATAACCTGCAGTCTGTACCAAACTGCATCAGCAAAGCAGTCCTCAAGCTCAATAGGTCCAAATGCAAATTTAGACAAACTGAACTCTCCTTTCTGGGGCATACAATTTCACAGGCTGGACTAAAACCTGATCCAGATCATATCCTGGCAATTTCAAATGCTCCTCCTCCAACAGATTTGCAAACCTTACGTTCCTTCTTGGGTCTTATCTCCTGGTATGCAAAATTCATTCCCAATTATGCTTCTGTCATTGAACTGTTATGAGAATTACTACAGAGAAGTTCAACCTTAGTGTGGACACTGGATGCACAAACTAGTTTCGAAACGGTGAAAAACTTGATTGTACGTAGTCCAGTACTTGCCCTATTCAGTCCTGCATTGTCCACAATTGTAACTACAGATGCTTCTGATTATGGACTTGGGGCTGTCCTCACACAACTTCGTGAGGACAACACAGAGAGGACTGTTGCATTTGCTTCTAGGACACTGAGTAATGCTGAGAGAAAATATTCTACAATCGAAAAAGAAGCACTTGCTTGTGTCTGGGCTACTGAAAAATGGAGAACTTACCTGTGGGGTCGCACGTTCAAGTTGCGTACAGACCACAGCCCTTTGACGACGTTGCTCAGCATGAAAGGACTGGGAAGAGCAGGATATCATATTGCTAGATGGTCTGCAAGACTACTGTCTTTCAATTATGACCTGGAATATAAGCCTGGAAACAAAAATTTGGTAGCTGATTGCCTTTCTTGCCTGCCTTTGCCTTCACCAGATGGTCCACCGGAGGATGAGGATGTAGTAATTGCACTTATTACAAGCACTGTTACTGCAGTTACAAGAGAACAATTTCAAGCTGCTTGTTCAGCATGTCCAATTCAACAAAAACTATGGGAATTTCTGACAAAGAGATGGCCCAGTAACCCTAAAAACCTTGACCCAGTTTGCTGCCTTATTTGAGAGTTCGGGATGAACTTTCTTTACTCGATGGCTGTGTGCTACGAGGTACACGCTGGCTACTTGTTTCAGAAGAATTACAGTCAAAACTCATACACCTGGCACACGATACTCATCAAGGAATTGTCAGAACCAAACAACGACTATGGGACCTCTATTGGTGGCAAGAGATGGACTCTCAGACTGAAGCACTCATAAAATCCTGTGTCACTTGCCAAATGCATGATAAGACAGCAGTGACATGTACCCCTCCATTACAGCCTGTTCCTCTTCCTGAATCTTCATGGGGAAAAGTGGTGATTGACATTGTAGGACCCTTTGATACTGCTCCAATTGACTGTCATTATGCCATCACTTTAATAGACCATTTCAGTAAATGGCCTGAGGTAGCATTTACTTCGCAAATCTCTTCTGCTACAGTAATAGACTCATAGACTCTAGGACTGGAAGGGACCTCGAGAGGTCATCGAGTCCAGTCCCCTGCCCTCATGGCAGGACCAAATACTGTCTAGACCATCCCTAATAGACATTTATCTAACCTACTCTTAAATATCTCCAGAGATGGAGATTCCACAACTTCCCTAGGCAATCTATTCCAATGTTTAACTACCGTGACAGTTAGGAACTTTTTCCTAATGTCCAACCTAAATCTCCCTTGCTGCAGTTTAAGCCCATTGCTTCTTGTTCTATCATTGGAGGCAAAGGTGAACAAGTTTTCTCCCTCCTCCTGATGACACCCTTTTAGATACCTGAAAACTGCTATCAGGTCCCCTCTCAGTCTTCTCTTTTCCAAACTAAACAAACCCAATTCCTTCAGCCTTCCTTCATAGGTCATGTTCTCAAGACCTTTAATCATTCCTGTTGCTCTTCTCTGGACCCTCTCCAATTTCTCCACATCTTTCTTGAAATGCGGTGCCCAGAACTGGACACAATACTCCAGTTGAGGCCTCACCAGCGCAGAGTAAAGCGGAAGAATGACTTCTCGTGTCTTGTTTACAACACACCTGTTAATGCATCCCAGAATCACGTTTGCTTTTTTTGCAACAGTATAACACTGTTGACTCATATTAAGCTTGTGGTCTACTATGACCCCTAGATCTCTTTCTGCCATACTCCTTCCTAGACAGTCTCCTCCCATTCTGTATGTGTGAAACTGATTGTTCCTTCCTAGGTGGAGCACTTTGCATTTATCTTTATTGAACTTCATCCTGTTTACCTCAAACCATTTCTCCAATTTGTCCAGATCATTTTGAATTTTGACCCTGTCCTCCAAAGCAGTTGCAATCCCTCCCAGTTTGGTATAGTCCGCAAACTTAATAAGCGTACTTTCTATGTCAACATCTAAATCGTTGATGAAGATATTGAACAGAACCGGTCCCAAAACAGACCCCTGCGGAACCCCACTTGTTATACCTTTCCAGCAGGATTGGGAGCCATTAACAACTACTCTCTGAGTATGGTTATCCAGCCAGTTATGCACCCACCTTATAGTAGCCCCATCTAAATTGTACTTTCCTAGTTTATCTATAAGAATATCATGCGAGACTGTATCAAATGCCTTACTAAAGTCTAGGTATATCACATCCACCGCTTCTCCCTTATCCACAAGGCTCGTTATCCTATCAAAGAACGCTATCAGATTAGTTTGACACGATTTGTTATTTACAAATCCATGCTGGCTATTCCCTATCACCTTACCACCTTCCAAGTGTTTGCAGATGATTTCTTTGATTACCTGCTCCATTATCTTCCCTGGCACAGAAGTTAAACTAACTGGTCTGTAGTTTCCTGGGTTGTTTTTATTTCCCTTTTTATAGATGGGCACTATATTTGCCCCCCTTCCAGTCTTCTGGAATCTCCCCCATCTCCCATGATTTCCCAAAGATAATAGCTAGAGGCTCAGATACCTCTTCTATTAACTCCTTGAGTATTCCAGGATGCATTTCATCAGGCCCTGGTGACTTGCAGGCATCTAACTTTTCTAAGTGATTTTTTACTTGCTCTTTTCTTATTTTCTCTTCTAAACCTACCCTCTTCCCGTAAGCATTCACTATACTAGACATTCCTTCAGACTTCTCAGTGAAGACCAAAACAAAGAAGTCATTAAGCATCTCTGCCATTTCCAAGTCTCCCGTTACTGTTTCCCCCTCCTCATTGAGCAGTGGGCCTACCCTGTCCTTAGTCTTCCTCTTGCTTCTAATGTATTGATAAAAAGTCTTCGTTTCCCTTTATTCCCATAGCTAGTTTGAGTTCATTTCGTGCCTTTGCTTTTCTAATCTTGCCTCTGCATTCCTGTGTTATTTGCCTATATTCATCCTTCATGATCTGACCTAGTTTCCATTTTTTATATGACGCCTTTTTATTTTGTAGGTCACACAAGATCTCAAGGGTAAGCCAAGGTGGTCTTTTGCCACATTTTCTATCTTTCCTAACCATCGGAATAACTTGCTTTTGGGCCCTTAATAGCGTCCCTTTGAAAAACTGCCAACTTTCCTCAGTTGTTTTTCCCCTCAGTCTTAATTCCCATGGGACCTTACCTATCAGCTCTCTGAGCTTACCAGAATCCGCCTTCCTGAAATCCATTGTCTCTATTCTGCTGTACTCCCTTCTACCCTTCCTTAGAATTGCAAATTCTATGATTTCATGATCACTTTCACCCAAGCTTCCTTCTACTTTCAAATTCTCAACAAGTTCCTCCCTATTTGTTAAAATCAAGTCTAGAACAGCTTCCCCCCTAGTAGCTTTTTCAACTTTCTGAAATAAAAAGTTGTCTGCAATGCAGTCCAGGAAGTTCCTCTCTTCAGTTTTTAGCGGGGAAGGTAACCCCAAAGAACTGGTTTCCGATAATGGTAGTCAATTTACTTCCCTGGAGCTTGAAACCTTTCTAGCAGAGAGGAACATTTTACACAGAAGGTCATCCCTATATTACCCTCAAGCCAATAGGGAAATCGAACGGTTTAACAGAAGTTTGAAAGAGTTTGCAAATAGCTAAACTGTAAGGGTGATTGTGGATACCCTTCACTACTGATTTCTTGCAAGCATACCAGGCTACACGACATGCCACAATGCAAAGATCACCCACAGTTACTGCATGGGAAACAGATGAATACTAAACTGAACATTGCTGAATTGTTAAATGCACGACCTGATGCCCCAAACGAGGATGATGTGAGAAAAACAGTTGAACAGAACCAAGCAAAGTATAAGGCTTTCACAGACAAGTGGCAGAGTGCTAAGGAACCAAAGTTTGAGTGTGGTTCCTTCATTAGAATTAGGGTGACCAAAGAGCAAGTGTGAAAAATGGGGCTGGGAGTACGGGGTAATAGGAGCCTATATAAGGAAAAGACCCAAAAATCAGGACTGTCCCTATAAAATTGGGACATCTGGTCACCCTAGTTAGAATACAAAAACCTGGAATTTTACGCAAAGGGGACCATAATTTCCCAGCTCCTCTTAAAATCATAGAGAAGAAGAGACCTTACATCTATCAACTTTCTGATGGATGGGTATGGAATGCTTCTTATCTTGCACCTGCCTATGCACCAAGAGGAAGTTATGCCAACACCCAGTCTGCATTGGATGACTTCACCATAGAACCAACACAACAAGACATTGCACTGCAACCGGGGCTTGAGAGACAGCCTGTCAGACCCAGATGACCACCTGTCTGGACTCAAGACTATGTTACGTAGTATCTACAGTGTTTCCAGTGTAATATTTCTGCTAATAGTATAGTGTCTTGTTTCCTATTTGTTCCTGTGGTTAGAACGTTTATTTTAATTGGGAGAGTTTCTTAAGAGAGGAGGGAATGTGGTGTTTAGATGTTGCTTGTAATGATTAGAACTGGGAGCACTGGCTGTTGGGAGTCTGAAAGGACAGGAAACAGGAAGGAGCGGGGAGGAGCTGAGGAGGCAGTGTGAGTGTTACAGAGGGTGCAGCAGCAGCTTGGTAAAGAGGTTTCCACTTTAAAAATAAAGTCCCGTTGAAGCTTGTTAGTACCTTGCCTGCTTGATACAACAGAAAGGCCCTTGGAACACTTGGGAAAAGTCTAAAATCATTTAACTAAAAATCATGCTAGAAAGGGCCCGATATGTTTGAGAACCTTGTTTTGAGAGCTGGTTTCTAGTTGATAAGTTCTGAGACTGCTCAAGGTTGTTTTGGTTTTGATTTTAAATGTTTGGGTTAAAAGACTAGCGGAGCTCTCTGGAAAAGACTGCTGTGAGCAGCATAGTAGTTCTAAATTGATGGACTGAGAAGTATAAACAGGGTCGGCTCCAGGCCCCAGCACGCCAAGCGCGTGCTTGGGGCGGCATGCCGCGGGGGGCACTCTGCCGGTTGCCAGGAGGGCGGCAGGGACCTCCCGCAGGCGTGCCTGCAGAGGGTCCGCTGGTCCCGCGACTCTGGTTGACCTCCTGCAGAGCGCCCCCCCGTGGCATGTCGCCATGCTTGGGGTGGCGAAATGTCTAGAGTTGCCCCTGACTATAAACCCCAGAATAACTTGGAAAGGGCAGTTTGTCTTGTATTCTCTCTGTGTTTGTGTGTGTCTTTTTTTTTTTTTTTTAATTTTGCTTCCCCTAACTTTCTGCTCCAATTTAGGGTGCTTAACTTATTGAACCTTAGGCTATGGTGTTTATCAAATATTATCAATGAACACAAGCCAATCATACATTTGTGGGGTTCTTTGTTTGTTTTTGCTCATGTGAGGCTACCTGCATTGTCTCCTTCCCCTGGGAAAGAAGAGGAAACTGTCATGCTGTAGGATTTCGTCTCTGATCTAGCCTTTCCAACCTGACCTCCGATGAGCTAGAGAACTCTGCATATCCAAGGAGACAGCCACAACTCCAGCCTGCAGCTGGCAACAATCACCAGCCAGCTAATAGTGGACCGTTAAAAAAAGCATCTGTTCTTTCTTCCTCTTCCACTTTCCTGTCTTCTTGTTGTTTATGTTTGTCAGTCTGGGTTTTGTTGGGGAAAGTGACCTGACAAAACTCACAGCTTTATAAGTATATTAAGAAAGGGGTTAAGAAACAAAGCTGGTTTGGAAACTTGCAATTTTTCCTGCATACTTACACTACACTTTCATTAGAACGGGGTAGGCAACCTATGGCACATGTGCCAAAGGCGGCACGCAAGTTGATTTTCAGTGGCACTCACACTGCCTGGGTCCTGGCCACCGGTCCAGGGGGCTCTGCATTTTAATTTAATTTTAAAAGAAGCTGCTTAAACATTTTAAAAACCTTATTTACTTTACATACAACAATAGTTTAGTTGTATATTATAGACTTATAGAAAGAGACCTTCTAAAAATATTAAAATGTATTACTGGCATGCGAAACCTTAAATTAGAGGGAATAAATGAAGACTCGGCACACCACTTCTGAAAGGTTGCCGACCCCTGCATTAGAAGTTTAAATATTTTACATGAGAAGTGAGCCTCAGACTGAGAAAATAACACTAAGCACTGGTTGTGGGATGCAAGAGTAACACCTAATTCAGAAGTTCTCAAACTGGGGGTTGGAACCCCTCAGGGGTTCACAAGGGTATTATGTGGGGTGTCACAAGCTGTCAGACTCCACCCCAAACCGTGCTTTACCTCTAGCATTTATAATGGTGTTAAATATATAAAAAAGTGTTTTTAATTTATAAGGGGTGGGTTGCACTCAGAGGCTTGCTATGTGAAAGAGGTCACCAGTACAAAAGTTGAGAACTACGGACCTAAACAATCCATAAACCGTGACATTTGAATTTGGGATCTCTGACAATGAAATCATGAACCTTTTGAGCTGAATTTAAATCATATCACTTGTTTGCTATTGGTTGGGTGATGATTTTCCATCATGGTGCTTGTATTAATTCATTCCCCTTAGAAGGCTGAGCCTTGCTACCATGTAAAACCCTCTCCTCATGACAGGCCACTGTGGTCCTGCCTCTACTCAGAAGGAGAGGTTAACTCTTTCCCTGTCAGTCTCTATCCTAAGTTTATATTCCATCATAGGAGCATCCAGCACCTCAGATTTCCTCCTAGCAAAATGGATCAGGGCCTCCAACTGACAACAAGATTGATTTTAGAAAACTACATGTAGAATGTGTGGGAGGCTTTCAGAAGAAACTTCCAAAATCTCCAGAGTCTGGGGCCTCTAATACACAGAAAGTTTAAAATACACTGGGTTTTGCTAGTGCATACAGGCATGCATCATTCAGACAAATGTTGCCAGGATATTACAATCTTCTTTTTTCTTTTACCAACTGACCATAGGTGCTGGAACTAGGGGTGCTGCTGCACCTCCTGGCCTGAAATGATTTCCATTATACACAGAGATTACAGTTTGGTACATTGGCTTCCAGCACCCCCACTATACAAATTGTTACAGTGCCCATGCAACTGACCAACTTTTTCTGTCAAGAGACAGCAATGATCCAATTCTGCAGGCTTAATAATTAATAAACTTGTCACTTTGAAAGAAATCGTAGGTGAGATACAGTATGCTACAGTAAGTGTACATTGTGATTTATGCTACGAATGTACACAAGTCATATTTTCTATTATTTAACAACTGATGGCTTTGTTAGAAACATAGGAATTGCCATACTGGATCAGACCCATGGAAGTATAAAAGGAAAGAGAAAAGTATAAAAAAAGCCCCCAATAGGTAAAGGTGGGATAATCTGCTCTTCATGAAGGTCTTATCCTAAACCCTAATATTTACAGAGACAACTCTGCACTCACATATGGTATTAATAATAATGTACTTAATAGTATAGTGTATATGGCACTGAATCAATGTATATTAAAGCTAGGATGTATTTTGTGCAAGGCTGGCTGGTAACTAGTTCTAAACATGGAACTACCCCAGTTCAGGAAATAAAGTGAGTGTGTGCAGAGGAGAGAGAGAGATCATCATCACAACACAGCCTACATAGACCAGGACATGGTAACATTTTAACATAAATTAGAGATGATCAGGAAATTTGGAAAAGTTCAAAATTTCTACACACTAATGGGAACAGAAATTCCAGGGTTTTTTCTTTTCACCTACAGGGTTTTTTCATTTCCAACTTTGCCTGTCAGTTCCAACACATTCAAATAGCAAATAGAGATAAGGTTCACACGCAGCCCCAACATAAGACTCCTAAGCACGCACACAGCGCCCAGTTCCGCCTTGTGGAGACCGGCCTCCTGCACGCAGCCGGGGAGGGCTCTGAGAACTACGCTTCCCAGAGGGCCTTGCGCAGAGCTGGCGCCGCCACGCGGCGCGCGGCACGAAGCGGAGCCGAACGCGGGAGCGGCTTGTGGTTGGCTGGCGCTGCCGCGCTGTTTGGTTGGGCTCGTTTCCGTTGAGCAGCAGCTGGCGCTTGGGTTCGCGCTTCGGTAGGCGAGGGCGCCGCTCCGGGATCGTTGCTGGGAGGCGGCAAAGGGTGGGGGAAGCGGGGGCCTGCCCGGGCTGGTGGGGCAGCGGGAGGCGCTGCTGGGGGCGCAGGGTAGGGACCGGCTGGCCAGGCAGCACGAGGCAATTTGAAACATAGGAAAATTCAGAACTCTAGAAAGTGCAGGGTGTTTGCTCTCAATAGCTATAGGGATGGGGTTTTTTGAGTGAAAATCCTAAGTGTTTCACAGGTGTTTGGGTTTCTCCCTCCCTCCCCCCAGGAATCTAGGGACCAGTTTCATGCAATTGAGAAGGGACTGCAAAAATCCTGCCCAGTCAGTGGTTTTTGAACATCACTGGGCATGTTTGGCACAGTCTTAGTCATTGTTCTACCAGGGACCCCGATTCAATACCCGTCACTAGAGAGGTGTTAATATATTTTTCCGGTCTAGCTGGCCATATGCTCTTTGCTCCTAGAATGTACATTGTTGTCATTTTTGTAGGTGGTGGAGTGAATACCATGGATTCCTCTCCAGGAATGTCCCCCACCTCCAAAAGGTGAGTATGACTGCTGCTATCCTCAAACAGCTCCTCTGCCTCCCCATTCATTTAGCTTCTTAATTGCTCTCCTGGGACTTGCTCTAACCTCTGTCATATTGCATAGCTCCAATCTTCCTTTTCCACTCATTACACTGGTCTAACACCAGCATCCAATCTCTCCTATCCCATAGTGTTATCACTGTTGCTGTGAGTCTTCTCCTCTGCAACTCCTCAATAGTACTCTAAGTCAAATCATTTAAAACCATTTTTTTTACTCATAATTATATTTTTTCCCCTTTGCTATTGTCTGTCTATAACTGTATTATTTAACTCTAAAGCAATTTCATATACAGTTGGTGTGAAAGCTGCTATATAAAATGGTTGTATTAATGTATCTTCAGCACTCACCTAAGAAGTCTGGAGATTAAAGGTCTTGAATTCCTCAGGTTTCTAATATATCAAAAATCTGATGTGAGCAGCAATATTGATAACAGGTCTCTAGATAGGTCTCTAATGGGAACATCACTTTGATCTCATGCATTCATGAGGCATCTGGCTGGCTCTTGAGGTCTAAGTGTCCAGCCAGGTTCTGGCAATGGATTTGTTTAGCAAATAATTACTTGAGCTGCTTTCTTAGGCCTGGTCTAGACTTGGGGCGGGGGGTCCAATCTAAGATACACAACTTCAGCTATGAGAATAGCGTAGCTGAAGTCGACATATCTTAGATTGACTTATCTCCCGTCCTCACGGCGCAGGATCGACGGCCGTGGCTCCCCTGTTGACTTCGCTTCTGCCTCTCACCCTGGTGGAGTTCCCGAGTTGACAGGGAGCGCGTTTGGGGATTGATTTATTGCGTCTTCAAATCGATCCCTGATTGATCGATCGCTACCCACCGATCTGGCGGGTACTGTGGGCGTACCCTTATTCTTAGTGCTTTTAGAGTTGACATCTGAAAACTCAGGCAGTCTACTCAACATGGCTACTAAGGGCCAAGTTTTCAGAGCAAAGCCCGAGGTCTGTGTACAGATGCACATCTACACTTGCACTTGCTCAAACACATTCCAAATTTACAAATGAATGATTCACAAAGCTCAGTTTTTGTGTCAAAATTTAGAATCCAGTTGCATGTGGATTTTGCATGCCGACATATATATGTGATATTACTGTATCCCTAAATATCCTATTTAGGTACCAAATACACACACTTAAAAGTTTCTCTCTATCCCTCACTGTCAGAGTGTGAGAGTTTGATTTCAGCTTAAAAGAAAGGGTTCAGTCTCCTGTTGAACCAGAACTTGTAAAGCCATTTCTAGCTGCTGTTGCGTCAAGGAGCAGAGATAATCCAGTGGGACCCTGAGAATGTACATTAGACTCAGCAGTCAGAAATCTTTTCTGATTGAATGGAGTTTTCTTCTCTCCCTCCTCCTCCTCCTTCACTTCAGTGCTCTGATACTGTCATCTCTGACATCTTTCCCTAGACTGACCTGGCTTACTGGTACCTCACATCTTTTTCCTCTGTGTGTTTATCCTCTATCTAGTGTCTATTTTTTGTGTGTTTTGTCTAGCAGCAGACTTTTTTACTACCGCAGTAACCCTTATTCTTTCTCTGCCCCTGCTTTTTCTCAGATTCCCCCTCCCCATCAACCTTGTCCCATCCCCCTTGACCCTTCTCCCACAAAAACCACCACCCACCCTTTTCCTCCAATAGGCACCCCCTTTCCCATCACGCTTGGATGGGCAAAAAGTTCCACACTAAAGAGACAGGGTGGGTGAGGTAATATAGTTTACTGACCGTTGTTTTTGCTGATACAGACTAACACTGCTACCACTCTGAAACCTAATTTTGTGTGTGTGTTCCACCATTCTGTCCAGATTGCCAGCACCCCCTATCTCCTCCAGATATACCAATTCTCCAGCTCCAAGTCAGGGGGATTCTACTCCTCTTCCTTCCATCAGTGAGCGCCTGGCCTTCCTCCGTCCCTCCCGGGAGCTGCTGGAATATTATCGCAAGAAGATCGCTGAGTTTGATGAAGAATACGAGGACCTTTTGAAAAGGCTAGAGAGATACAAAGGATCGTATGATGAGCAGGTAAATAGCTTACTGGTGATGGACTATATATATACACCAATGGTTGTCAGAGAAAGTTTTAATACCCTCCCTTAGTTGAAGACTTAACATAGGTGACATAATTCATGAAGGGAATTGCTGGGGAATGTGGCAGGACTGAGCTGAAGGAGAATCACTATGTCTTGAGCTACTAGAAGTGAGTGAATTCTTGCCATCTGGTCTCCCAATTTAGGAGCCAGTGGAGGAGAAATGCTGACTGAGAGAAGTCTTTTTGTTTTAGTTTATTGGGCTCTACTTTTGGGAAGCCTTTACACTGTTTGGGCTTTTCTTAACCTTTGAACACTGGGTTAGATGTTCACCTGGTCTGTTGCGCTCCCCTTTTTCTTTGCCCTGCACTCCACAGTGGACCTGTGAACAGTGAATGGTCATTTGGCCAAAATTAATGAGCATTTTATTGGGACAGACTTTATTTATATTGCAGTAGCACCTAGAAGCCCCTGTCATGGACCATAACCTCATTGTGCTAGGTGCTTTACAAACACAGTAAAAGTGGTTTCTGGCCCAAAGAGCTTATAATCTAAGTAAAAACTATCCTACAAAATGGAGCTTCTTCTAACAAGCAGGATGATCTCCTAATGCCTCACTACATCAGTCAGAGTGGTTATGTAGCTGTATCCTGTAAAATTGGCACTTTTTCTACTGAGAAGGTAGCTGGCAGAAGAGTAACCACCTTTGAAAACATTATGCACTGAGCTGCTCGTGAATCAGCCATCTCTGAAACAGACTGAGAACCCTCAGTAGATGTAGGAAATATCTCAGCTGCACATCTGGGTCAAAGTGGGGAAAGGCGCCAAACGTTGCAGGTCTCCCAGGTCCCTTTCCTACAGGAATGCTCTTCTGATGAATTAGTTACTTCTCCCCCATGAAAACCATGATCGCTGAGACAATTTTGTAATTAGTCAGAATGCTTATTGTTAAAGCCCACAGTACCCCAACCTTAACCCAGGAGAGGTTTAATAGTTTGTGATCACTTGGATCAAGGCAGAGGATTGCATGGTGGGAGTTGCTCATTGTTGAAAAATCTTCTCCAGACAAACTGCCAATACTGCCCTCTGCTGGTTAAAGTTTGGTGGTCCAATTTAAGACAGTCATTTGTGAGCTTGGAAGAATTGGGTTTTTATCAGTAAATATTGATAAATCTATTTCAGGGTACACACACAAACCAATGAAAAAGGTATTTCCGTCAATGATCAAAATTTACAGACAGGCAAAGTAAGAAAAATGCCACATGAGAACTTGTTAGAGTTTGATTTAAGTCTGTTTACTTTGTATGTTTTGACATACGATAATTAATGTTTTAATGGTTATAAAGCTTTAATATTTTGTATCTCAATGTCTGCTGTCATCAAATTATTGGCTGACCTGCCCCATCCCCATAAGCTCCCACAACTGTGAAAATTTAAGTGATAAAAATTGAAAAAAATGCTTTAAAACATACTTTTCCTCAACCGTGAAAACTTAAATTGATAAAAATAAAATTCAGTAGCATTAATCAATTATAAAAAAAATAAAAAGCAAATTCTGCCAATCCTAGTCATTTGACACACTAACAGCTGCTAGTTTTAGATGCAGACTAGGGTCATCTGAAGCAAAAGATGTTCTTTGTCTTTGTTGTCAGATGCTCAGTATCATTTCACGTGCCCTGTTTTCTCTCCATAGCACAAACTACAGTGGGAAATGCGTCAACGGGAACAGGAGATTGCAGAGTTACAGAAGGCTTTGAGTGACATGCAAGTTTACCTCTTCCAGGAGAGGGAACATGTGCTGCGCCTCTATGCTGAGAATGACCGGCTGAAAATCAGGTGCAGAGCTGGGAGGGGATAGGGATGGAGATGGTGGGGGGAAGAGTTTTCTTAGCTGTTTCTCATGGGCGGGTAGTGTTTCTGGAAGCCACATGAATTAGTAGAGCCATCTTGAAAGCTTTTTATTCTGTGTCTGTACAGCACATTGCAGTGTCCTGCTCTGTAACTGGAGTACTTAGGCACTGTAATACAAGTTGTTATTAATCTCACTATGGGTCTAAAGTCAGTGGAAGTTGCAGGTGTGCCACACTTCTGAGGATCAGGCCCTATGCAATCTTCCCAAATGCTGAACTGGACAAAAGAAATGTTGCTATTGCTCCTCCCTTCTATGCAGATCTACTGTACTGACTATTATTCAATTATTCCAAACTTCCTTTTTTTTAAAAAGTGAGATGACTGTGCTGCAGGACTCCTAGTCTGCCCTACCAGAGAAACCGAAGCTCCAAGGATCTTGCTTCAGAATATAGGCCCACAAAACAGGGCCGGGGTATAACAAAGAGCAAAAGTTTACCGAAGGGTCAGGTTGGATCACAAAATCACCTACGTCAGCTTGGAGGTTCTGCTTTAACTCAACTTGGCATGAGCTTGGCATAATTCTTTAGCTGCATTTCCTCTCTGCAGTTTTAGAAGCAGGAAACTCATAGAAAACACAGACCAAAGAGGGTAACTCCTCTGTTTTCCCCAGAGCTACCTGTTTTGTCTTCTGGTCAACACCCCCTGTTGGTCTTTCTTAAGGTAATGAGCCTGAATAGGCACAGCTGCACCAAATTAGCTCTCAGTAGCACATGTCTCCCTAAGATGCTTCTGAACTTTGGCTGAGAATTAATCTCAGCGATTTTTGGTTGGCTTGATGGGGTCTCCTTTTATGTGTGTTGGGTAGTGTTCTTGTGTACCCTCAAAGGGGTGCCTAAAACCTTGTATATCCATCACATTCCAGATTGTGGTGGAATACATGGGCTTCTAAGGCAAAGGAGGTTCTCTGTCTTCTGAAAAGTAGAACATCTACAGGATTGAAATCTTCCTAACTAGGTCATATTCCCCCTGGACTATGAGCTCTTACTAATAAATTCACAGACCCTGTCCTTTCAGCATCCGCCTTCTCTATATAAGCTCATGTACCACTATCAGGCTGTACTAAAAGGGGAATTCCTCACTGCACCAGCAGAAATGGAAACTCCTCCCATGCATCTTCAGTGTTAACAGGATCTCTAGCAGTCTGGCTTAAGGACAACATTGTCTCATGGGCTGTGACAATCTGAAGAACAGGTTAGAGCTGCTCCTTTAACTACAATAACAACCTCTAGAGAGATTACAGGCTTAATGCATTTTGGAATAGAAATGTGCTGATGCTTCTCCATGAATTCCAGGGAGCTGGAAGACAGAAAAAAGATTCAGCATCTTTTGGCTTTGGTGGGAACAGACACAGGAGAAGTTACTTATTTTCATAAGGAGCCTCCACACAAGGTAAGACCATTCATTGGGAATAGCTTGTTTCTCTGGCAAACTTTGCTTTGGGTTCAGCCCCTAGAAGCTCTACACCAGGGGTAGGCAACCTATGGCACATGTGCTGAAGGCAGCACACAAGCTGATTTTCAGTGGCTCTCACGCTGCCCCGGTCCTGGCCACCAGTCCGGGAGGCTCTGCATTTTAATTTAATTTTAAATGAAGCTTCTTAAACATTTTAAAAACCTTATTTACTTTACATACAACAGTAGTTTAGTTATATATTATAGATGTATAGAAAGAGACCTTCTAAAAATGTTAAAATGTATTACTGGCATGTGAAACCTTAAATCAGAGTGAATAAATGAAGACTTGGCACACCACTTCTGAAAGGTTGCTGACCCGTGCTCTACACAGTGAGTTGCCACTGTGGAGCCAAAGAGACAAAACAGAACTATGGAGAGGGTTGCCAGAAAACGTGGATGTTTGAAATTCAGCTGGCTCTGTGTTGGTCTGATATGTGCTGTAATAAACTAGTGATGGGACTCGAGACAAAGAGTGAGGCCTTCCCTCTGTCTTGGTAGTTAGTGCTGGGAAATCCGGGTTTCATTTCCAGTGCAGGAGAGCTGCAAAGGAAGTATGTTTTCCTCCAGGAGAGTAAGTGTGACAGGTTTCAAGAGTGGTGACTCTCAGCAGCAGTGTGTATATGGATCTGAAGTCCCATACACAACTCCTGTTTGACCAGAAAGGTCATGACTGTGATTCAGGGCATGAAGAGGGGGCAAAACCAGGGCATTCCGTGATGCGAGAGTGCAGTGTGAGACTTGAAATAATGGGCCACATTCTCTACTGTTGTCAGGTCCCTCCTGCAGGCTGCCAAGTGGTGCCCAGCAAGCCTATATAGACTTCTTTTGTGTATGTAATTGCCTATTCATTTCTTTAAGTAGTGTGTTGTGTTGCTTGTTTCGGGGCTTGCCCATGAGGGCTGGGCTTCTGCTTTTTTTGTTTGTTTGTTTTAATTTTCCGCCGGAGAGCATGATTGGCTCCCAGTTGTGTAATCTGCTTAAAACAAAACAAAAAAAAGCTTTAAAAGGTTGCTTGCTGCCCTCTGCACTGTTCAGGTTGTGCAAAAGTCCCTGAAAGCAGCCCTGAATTTTCTTTGGTATGTGGGAGCTCTCAATTGGTTCGGATAGTTTAACTGGCCCTGGCAGAGGGAGTGGGGAAGGAACATGTCCAGAGCCAATTCCTTACTGGCATACTGTGTCTTGGGGACTGTGGCCAGCTGGTGTAAACGCTGGAGCCATTGCAGAAGTGCCATGAGAACAAGGGTACTGTATCAGCTCCCTGATGGCTGCTTTTTCTTATTGCATTGAGTGGATTCATAGAGTATGTCTACACTATGGGATTATTCCAGTTTTACATAAACTGTTTTTTAAAAACAGATTGTATAAAGTCGAATGCACGCGGCCACACTAAGCACATTAATTCGGCAGTGTGCATCCATGTACTGAGGCTAGCGTTGATTTCCAGAGCGTTGCATTGTGGGTAGCTATTCCATAGCTATCCCATAGTTTCCGCAGTCTCCCCTACCCATTGGAATTCTGGGTTGAGATCACAATGCATGATGGTGCAAAAACAGTGTCGTGGGTGATTCTGGGTAAATGTCGTCGCTCAAGCCTTCCTCCGTGAAAGCAACGGCAGACAATCATTTCATGCCCTTTTTCTCTGGATTGCCTTGGCAGACGCCATAGCATGGTAACCATGGAGCCCGTTTAGCCTTTTTTCACTGTCACCGTATGTGTACTGGATGCTGCTGACAGACGCGGTACTGCAGTGCTACACAGCAGCATTCATTTGCCTTTGCAAGGTAGCAGAGACAGTTACCATCCTGTTGCACTGTCTGCTGCTTTAGAAATTGATGATGACGGGGTTACTAGTCATATTGTACCGTCTGCTGCTGTCATGGGTGCTCCTGGCTGGCCTCACTGAGGTCGGCCGGGGGCACATGGACAAAAATGGGAATGACTTCCCAGGTCATTCCCTTCTTTATGTTTTGTCTAAAAATAGAGTCAGTCCTGCCTAGAATAGTGGGCAAGTCTACTAGAGAGCCAGAGAGCACAGCCATTCCAGGTCAGAGCCCCAGAGATCCCGCAGAAATGATGAGCTGCATGCCATTCTAGGGGGTGTCCCTGCAACAACCCCACCCATTGCTTCCCTCCTGCCACACCCCTCCTGGGCTACCGTGGCAGTTATCCCCCCATTTGTGTGAAGTAATAAAGAATGCAGGAATAAGAAACACTGACTTTTTAGTAAGATAAAATGAGGGGGAGGCAGCCTCCAGCTGCTATGATACTCCAGGCAGGACATCTCCATTACTCATTAAAGGGTGTGAGGGGAGAGGAGCACAGCCTCCCACTGCTATGATAGTCAAGAATCTCCATTAGACATGAAAGGGGGCGGCGGGAAGAGGAGCTCAGCCTCCAGCTGCTATGATGAGGACGGTTACCAGCCCTATTGCACCATCTGCCAGGACTGAATCTCCAGGACACAGAGCTTAAAGAAGGGAATGACCAGGAGTCATTCCCATTTTTGCCCAGGCGCCCCCGGCCGACCTCACTGAGGCCAGCTAGGAGCACTCACAGGATGATGACGAGGACGGCTATCAGTCATTTTGTACCGTACTGTCTGCCACCGGGGAGGGGAGGGGAGAGGATGGTGCTGTTTAGCACTGCAGCACCCAGTCTACCAGCAGCATCCAGTAGACATACGGTGACACTGAAAAGAGGCGAGAAACTATTTTTTTCCCTTTTCTTTGGGGGGGGATGGGGGGTAAATTGACAAGATATTCCCTGAACCACTGGCGACAATCTTTTTGGCCCTTCAGGCATTGGGAGCTCAGCCAAGAATGCAAATGCTTTTCGGAGACTGCAGGAACTATGGGATAGGGCGAGTCTTCAGTCCTCCTTCCCTCCCTCCCTCCATGAGCGTCCATTTGATTCTTTGGCTTTCCGTTACGGTTGTCACACAGCACTGTGTTGAGTCCCTGCTGTGGCCTCTGTCTATCATAGCCTGGAGATTTTTTCAAATGCTTTGGCATTTCGTCTTCTGGAACGGAGCTCTAATAGAACAGATTTGTCTCCCCATACAGCGATCAGATCCAGTATCTCCCATACGGTCCATGCTGGAACTCTTTTTGGATTTGGGACTGCATGGCCACCCATGCTGATCAGCGCTCCACGCTGGGCAAGCAGGAAATTAAATTGAAAAGTTTACGGGGCTTTTCCTGTCTACCTGGCCAGTGCATCCGAGTTCAGATTAGTTTCCAGAGCGGTCACAACGGTGCACTGTGGGATACCCCCTGAAGGCCAATACCGTCGAATTGCGGCCACACTAACCCTAATCCGACACAGCAATACCGATTTCAGCGCTACTCCCCTCATCGGGGAGGAGTACAGAAATTGGTTTTAAGAGCCCTTTATATCGATATAAAGGGCTTCATTGTGTGGACAGGTGCAGGGTTAAATCGGATTAACATTGCTAAATTTGGTATAAACGCATAGTGTAGACCAGGCCATAGATTGATAGATTTAAGCTCAGAAGGGAGCATTATGATCATCTAGTCTGACCTCCTGCAAAATGCAGGCCACAGAATCTCACCCACCCACTCCTGTTACAAACCCCTAACCTATGTCTGAGTTGTTGAAGTCCTCAAATCATGGCTTAAAGACCTCAAGGTGCAGGGAATCCTCCAGCAAGTGACCCGTGCCCCATGCTGCAGAGGAAGGCGGATGTCCGAGAACAATTCTATGGGGAAGGTGAATGCAGAGCAATGACACTGGAGATGCCCAGACCTCCAATGCGGGGGGTGGTGTGGTAATTAATAATGGGAAAATCATTTGCGAAATTAGTCGTCACTGACAAGATTTGTCTCTGTTCCTATTTCATTCTATGGTGTTAGTTAGAGGAATCAGCACACAAGTTAGATGAGGATCAATAGATGCACCGAGCAGTTAGTTCTTGCCTTTGATTTCTTCCTGGGTTTAAGTGGATGGGTATACGTAGATTTGTTGTATATGTGTTTCTCAGTGCGCCAGCTGGCAAGAGGGTAAGTGGAGAAGAAAGCACATTGTTGCTCCTCCTTTCCCTCCCACATCTGAATGCTGGATATTCTGCTAACGGCCTAATCCTGTTCCCATTGAAGTCACCAATCCCCAATCATTGAGAACTATACAATGGTGTAAGAGGTGGAAAATGTAACGTTCAAGCACCCCATCGTAGCGGGCATCTGCTCTCAATGCTGGTATTTCTTTTGCAAATGTCTTTACCTTGCTCCTGCTGCACCGATGGACATGGTGCTCTTTTAAGTCTTTTTCCACACACTCTAGTGTTCATTCTTGATGACTGGGCTCAGAGAACAGAATGCAGAACGTTCAGGTAACAACTCTGTTTTTGCTCCTCTAGGCCACCATTCCTCAAAAACCAATCCAATCCAGGGATCCACATGAACGGAGTGATACTTATACTTCCAGAACAGGTACCCCGAAAGTGACTTTCCATACCAGCCAAGAAGACAAGTACTTGGAGGGTGGCTAAATAGCACGATAGTGCTGGATGTGTAAAAAGCATGCAGTCGCCATGAGCTCCCCAAAGCCAGTGCTAGAATGTTTTCTGCAGTGACTCCTGCCGGAAGATGCTGTGGTGCAGTAGCTGCAAGCTCTTCCTTTCCTTTGCCTTCAGGCCAGCCAGCACACCTACAATATTCCCTGCTGGGCAAAGTCTCACACATAGGCTAGGCTAGGAGAATGGAGTAGAGTAGTTATCTCAATTAATCTTGTTCTCTGCAGCTGGCTCTAAAAGAAGCACATCAAAGCCCCCAGCAAAAGGAGAGAGACCTGAAAGTCCAGAGAGATATCACAGAGACAATCAAACACTCTTACTGCAGGTAAAAGAGCATTTACTGATCAACAGATGCAACTTCTGCATGTGCATGGTGTGACCTGTGGTGACACAGGGGTGCCTTCACTGGAAATGGCAAGGTCAGGGCACGCTGCAAAAGGGAGAGCAGATTCTCCCATAGGCTGGTGGTTAACACTCACCAACCAGTCAGAAACTGTGCTTCTGATCCCCCCACATTAGTTATCAAGGTGGGGGGTAGGGGGGAATCACACAGCCCTCTTAGTGCATTCCAGTTCTGTGGCCCCTAGTCAGCACTTCGGTCCAGTACAATGAGGAGTTATTTCAAAACTCTGCTCACATATACAAAATGTTCTTCTGACCCAAAGTGACAGCCACCTTACTAGGTCATAAAAAAAAACAAAAAAAAAACAGGAGTCCTTGTGGCACCTTAGAGACACCACAAGGACTCCTCTCTTTTTTTTTTGCACTGATACAGACTAACACGGCTACCACTGAAACCTCTCACCTTACTAGGTCAGTATAGGTTTGGCTCTTACCCAAAATACCACACTGCTAGAGAATCCTTTAGTGTCTAAAACTAAAGATTTATTATAGGAGAAAGAACAAGATGAGTTGTTAAATGGTAAAGCAATTTGGTACATACATCAGACTACAAAGTCCATGATGTATCAGGTTCTTAGCAGTGTTGGTGAGTTTCATGGCTTGAAAGTCACTCTGGAACACATCCACAGCTTGGATGGATCATTCAGTCCTTTGTTCAGAGCTTCAGTTATAGAAAAGTCACTCCAGAGGTAGGAAGCAGGATTGAAGGCAAAATGGAGAAGATGCAGCTGCCTTTTATATTCTTTTGCCATAAGGCTTGCACTTCCTGTGTTCCAAACACAAGCTTCATAGCACATGAAAAAACCTTAGAGTTCTCTTTCCATAGGCATGCCCATACATGGCTTGCTGACTCATCAGGTGTGGTCCCTGATCTTTTAATTGGTTTATTGTACAGCTGATGTCCCTTGATGGGCCATCAAGCGGGCTAGGTGGTGCTGATGCCAATCTGTCATATCGGTGCCCACATATGGTGTTCCACATATTCCATACAATGTAACACATAGGTTTATACGACAGCCAAACATGCTGCTTGCCTATCCCTTCATTGGGCATGCCCATCTCCCCTCTATGTTACCTTGGCAGTGCCTCCCACTTAATCCCAATCTATTTAGCTCTCTCTGCAGTGGACTTACAAGGGGGGTAAGGTTGGCATGAAAC
Source organism: Gopherus evgoodei (assembly GCF_007399415.2). Lineage (NCBI taxonomy): Eukaryota > Metazoa > Chordata > Testudines > Testudinidae > Gopherus > Gopherus evgoodei. The sequence continues at coordinate 253,307,296 of NC_044322.1, read as the reverse complement.
AAGAAAAGCATTTGGGTGATGAGAGCCCTCGGGCTGCTCTAAATTACAACAGTGGCCAGAATTAGTGATGCACAAAAGGCACTTGAATTCATCTTTGCCCCTCCACTTTCCTTCCTGTGCCCAATGCAGGAAATGAGTGAAGAATCTGACCCACCTTCTGTAAAATGTCTCTCACACCAGGTAGGGATCTATTACAGGAAACTTCTAGAGTGCCAAAGCAGATTGCTTCTAACTTCAAGGCCTGCAGAGAAGTTAGACCTATATAATAAAGCATTACAGGGCAAGGGGGTGTTTTCTCACTGTGTCTGTGCCTAACCTGGAATTTAAACAGGACTCTCAAGCAGGGCAGCATGCCTGGTTTAGGATCTCACTCTATGCCTTCCCTGTGGGCCAATCCAGGTGGAGGCCCTGCAGGCTCAGATGGAAGAGCAGACGCGGTTATCCAAAGAGCAGCTTGATGCACTGCTAGAGGACAGGCGGATTCACATAGAAGAAGTGCAGGTCCAGCATCAGAGGGACCAGGACAGGATCAAAACCCTAACAGATAAGTGAGTGCAAGAGAATGGTTCTGGTTTAATCATGGCAGGAAACGCAGAATATAAAAATCACCTATGGGTTTACAACCTAATAGGCAGAAAAGCAGAGTATTTGGTCAGTTGCTTGGTATGTAATTGGAGATTGATTGAATAAATTACAAACTAAAAATCCTTTTTCATCCCTGGAGAACTTGGCCCTTGAAAATATGTGAGGGAAGCTCCTGGCCTCTCTTATCCCATGCCCACCCCAGCTCCCAGTGAGAATACAGGTGAATGATGAAGGGAATTGAGGAAGGCAGTGATATTATTACTTTAGTGCAATCCCTGTCTTCAGGCTCCATCAGACTCAAAACCTGCTGTATGAGAGCACACGTGACTTCCTTCAGCTGAAGTTCGATGCACGAGCCAATGAGAAATCATGGATGGCAGAGAAGGACTGTCTGTTGAGGAAGCTTGATGTAAGCAGGGATCAACTTATCAGCAGGGAGCCAGAGAGAGAGAAGAAGGAGAAGGAGAGAGACATCAAGCCAATTTCTCAAGCAGAGAGTGAAATTTGGAAAGCACAGAGTGGAGAACTCAAGGTAATTGCTGTTCCCTTGGAAAAGAAATCCACCTGTTTATGGATGGATGTTTGAGAGAGTCTAGGATTGGATCTCACCCTGGTGCTTTACTGAGAAACTGGTGTTCCCTGTTTTAGAGAGGGAATTCTCCATACCGGGATACATTTGTTATGCTGTCTGAGGCATAGAAAGATTCACTTTACAGGGGATGTTGTTGCTTATTGACTTTAAAGATAAAATGCTGTGTAGCTAGAACTCTTGTTAGTTTATAATGGCACTCCAGGGATTTTGTCTCAGAAGACTAATATCCCCCGCTCCTTCTGCACCCAAAACAAGCATGTAGCTCCTCAGCTTGTTCCCTCTGCCAAGTGGCATATCGTTGCACAGGTCTCAAGCTCTTTATTAGGACTCGGTATTTCCAGACATGAAATGGGCAACCATCCTTTGGAATAAATTCTGTTGACTGCTGGCAGGAAGAACACACACTGTGTTTTGCCTGCTGTTATGAGAACACTGCTTTTTTGGGAATAACATTGCTCACAATTCTGCTGCTCCCGTCCAGCAGTCTGTTTTGTTTTTGTTCTTCATCAACTAATGTACTTGCAGGGAAAACCATGGGAACTTGTACTACCCTCGTATTACATGTACCCATAATAGTTTACTAACCACAGTATATACCAGGGGTAGGCAACCTATGGTACGCGTGCCGAAGGCAGCACACAAGCTGATTTTCAGTGGCACTCACACTGCCTGGGTCTTGGCCACCGGTTGGGGGGGGCTCTGCATTTTAATTTAATTTTAAAAGAAGCTTCTTAAACATTTAAAAAAACATATTTACTTTACATACAACAATAGTTTAGTTATATATTATAGACATATAGAAAGAGACCTTCTAAAAACGTTAAAATGTATGACTGGCACGCAAAACCTTAAATTAGAGTGAATAAATGAAGACTCGGCACACCACTTCTGAAAGGTTGCCGACCCTGGTATATACCTAAAGTAATTGCTTTATCCACCACTGAAATGTAACCACCTCTGAGATGGAGAGCAGCAACCAAACAGATGTGAGATGGGGAATTTTTGACTGAGGACAATGGGACCAACTCTTGGTATTTTTTTAAAAAAGTGTTGTGGGTTCTAATGACTACATGGTGGATAGAACCAGGTTTGTTTTGTACTTTTAATGTCTCATCTGAACAGAGTTGCTCCTGTAATTTGAATCTTGTCTGGCTACCTGCACCAACTCCAATTTCTAAGGCTACTCATTTGGTTATTTTCTGCCATATCTCCACCAAAGAGCACTCTCAGAGCTGTGACAATTGCCTTGCGTCCCACTTTGTTCTTTAGGGAGGGAGGTGCTGTGAGTACTGGCTACCTGCCTCCAGCATCTGTTAATCCTAATTATTTCTCTTGGGCTCCCGTCCTTACAGGAGCAGCTAACACAGGCACACCGATTGGCAGATATGTACCGAGAGCAGTGTGTTGCTCTGGAGGGTGAGCTGGCTAGAATTCGTGAGGAAGGAGATGTTGGCCGAGAGCTTTTCAAGGTAACTCCTCTGTCTGCTGCTGCAGGTCGGGTTTGCAGCCTCTTGGGGTTGTCTGATTTCCCCTTCTCCATATTTGTGTTGTCGATGGTGCCCTTCCCTACAAGTTCTGTTGTGCTTTCCTATCCCCAGGAGCGCTCAGAGAAGATGGGGAAGCGTTTGCAGCTAATGACCCAACGATATGAGGCCCTGGAGAAACGGCGTAGCATGGAGGTGGAGGGCTTCAAGAATGACATCAAGCAACTTCGGCAGAGGTTGAAGGACATAGAGAAACAGCTCTTCAAGGTAATAATTAATCATTTTTGGGGCAAGGGCTGAGATGGAATTGGCTTGTGGGAGGGTCAGGGAAGGGTTGAATATTCGAATCCTTGGAGCCTAAGTTATTGGAAATCCCTGTGTTTCCTCACTTGGGCCTTTAGATATTTGTAACATATGGTACCTTTCAGTGTTAAGGAAAGTTACAGGTTATATGTATATTGTGAAGAGAAAAATACTCATAGCTGTTAATTGAGTAGGCATCCAGATTACTAGGGATTGGTGTGATTATACAGTGGATGTAGTTAGGGCACCGAGTTATGCTACTTCTTTAACGCTTTCCATCTGATATCTCCAAGCACTTTACAAAATCTGATTCTTCCAACACCACTGTGAGGCAAGTATTAACTGCAGAAGTATATTCTGTATGGAGTGTTGCAGACCTGTTTGGCTTTTCTCCTGACGGTTCTAGATACTGCTTCTGCTCTCAGTGAAGTCAATGACAGCTTTGTCATCAACTTCAGTGTGAGCAGACGTGAGTGCTTGGCGCAAAGAATTAAGGCTCAAAGTGCAGAAGTAAGTTCAGGTGGTCATGTATAGAATACAATGATTTCTGGAATATCCTGCATAGGAAGGGTTATTCACATGATACCACAAGGAATGGTTAACTTGCAGAAATTAAGAAAAGAAAAGGAAATGGTTAATCAAATCCATGTCACTACCTAGGTAATTATTTCAACCTAATTGTATTGTCCTGTTCTTATTACATACTTGATCAGAAGGGGGTGCATGAGTAAAATACAACATACAAGCGAGACATAACAACCATGATCCTAAATCATTCTGGTTATTCTAGGTCAAAAAGAACTATTTGATAACCAAATGCAGTTTTCTGCCAAGTCAAGATATGATCCTCACTACCACCTGTAGAGGATGTCTCCTGAGACTACAATTGAGACTTAAGTACAAAAAAGCTGGGTAATAAGAAATATATAAAAGCAGCAAAGAATCCTGTGGCACCTTATAGACTAACAGACGTTTTGGAGCATGAGCTTTCGTGGGTGAATACCCACTTCCTCAGATGCAACATATATATAGAATATATAATTTGTCACATTTTAATGAGTCTTTTTAAATCATACTGGAAATGATTTGTTAAACAACTGACCATTTACTGATACATTTGCTGTTACACTTTAGAGATCCCTCTTCCACTGCACTTGCAGGACACACCCACATGGTACTAACAAGACACCTACATTATCTACAATCCATCTTGGGACTCCTTTCCATGTATGATGTCAGGGCAGCTCAGACACACTGTGGTTGTAGTTCCCCCTTGCTAGGCACAGTGAATCCTTGGACAGGATTGCTCTTCTTCATAACTTTTCTCCAGATCATACACCATAAACCAGGTCTTTCTGGTTTTATTTTCTCTCTCTCTCTCTCTCTCTAGGTGACCATGAACATTGGACCAGACCAGGACCTTGCAGTTCTGCATGAGGTCCGCCAAGGGAACAGACGAACCCGGAAAATTCAAGGGGAGCTAAGAAACCTGAAGGCAAAAATCTATGGCTTGGAGAATGAGCTACGGATTTGCTGACACAGATGCATCACCCAGCAGAATGGTGCACGAAACATGACCAGTGCTAGGCTAGGATGGTCACGTTCTCAAGAAAAACTTTCATAAATCTGCTTTCCGGCATCCTGTGACAGAAACTTAAGAACACATAACCTGCTGTGAATCAAGGGTATATCAGTGTGCTGTAGGGCTTGGATAGTTTGTGGAAATTAATGCTAGGTTGTGGGGAAGGAGGGAGGGATTCCTTTCATCTTAGCATGCCTTGCTGTACTGCCCTTTCCTAGTAGATGGGATCATTTGTAGACTGTATCGAAGTCATCTTGTAACTTCTGTAATGTTTCCATAGGACATATTTACAGCCTCTAGGCACCTTCACCTACTATTAGCACAGGGCAAAATGTACTGCTGTCCAGAATGCAGCCAAACACAACAAAAGCTACATGTGTAACTGATAATCATGGAGAGGAAGTAATCCTCCAGGACTGAAATATTCTCTCCTGACTCTGTTCAAGAAGTGAGGGACTGTATAAGGCCCTGTTCTACAGTCATGGAACTGTATTAAGAGAAGAGTTTTTAAACAAAGACTGAACATTATTATGATGTCTAATGCACCCAGGACGTAATTTGCATTTTCTAAACTAGATACCTACTTCAGCTGGAAAGTGTCTATTTCATTCTGCCTAAACACTCTGAAATCCTATATATCCTGGGCAGCATAAGCATGTTTTCAAATTGCTTCTCTTCACATAATTCTCTGCCAGCCTGGACAGGCCAAAATGTGCAACATCCACCTTATAAAGCTCCTTTTCTGATATTTCATCTCAAACCTCCACAACCTTCTCTTACCGCCCCACTCCAAAGCTATGTTCCCTCTAACAGTTTTTTCACTAAAAGGTCCCACTGTAGGCACCATCAATTCATCTCCACCGGTGACGGAAGTCCTGATATAGACCAGCCATTGCCTTTTTAACTGCCGATGTTGTCTAACCCTACAGCTCTGAACAACACGGTGGTTAAACTACTAGCAGCCACTGGCACCTCTGACTGCTGCTGGATATAAATGGGCAGTAACAATGGTGGAAAACTTTTGAAGGAGCATAAAGGCTAGAGCTGATGAGGCCAAAGAGCTTGTCTATACTATAAATACAATCCTGGTTGCATTACCCTTGTTCCCAAACCAGGTGGTAAGATGATTTCATTTGGAGCATAGGCTAGACCTTAGCAGTGGTTTGTAACTAGTCTAAAGCCTAGTTATATTTGCAGGGTGTACAGTCCTTTACTTGTAATGCAGCATATTGCAACTTGAACTCCCCACCTTACCTCCTACGCACAAACTAAGGGAAGAAGATGTGTTTATAGAGATGTCTCAGTGCCCTGATGGAGTTTCTTGCTGTAACTCTATACCATTCTTCCCAAATGTGATGTCAGAAAGCTGATCCCTTTCTGGGATCTCTGGCATACCCCACCAGGGCCTTCTGATTTTTTTTTAATTAATTTATTTTTTTACTGGTCAAAAAATCAATTTTTGTGATTTTTTTTTTGTAAATTTTTGTAATCCAGACTTCTAAAATTAAAAAATGAAGTTGAAAGTTTCCTTGTCAAGTGGTTCCCTTTCTTCTCTCTTTGAAGGGTGTGGCTAACACAGGTGCCCTCTCCCCATTCCAATCAGATCTACTGCTAGCGCTGCTTCTTGCTGAACGTCCCACAAGAGGGATAAGTGTAGCCAACCTCAGGCTGGTGGGTGGTAGCCAAAGTGGATCCCGGCTCATACTGTGTGTGAGAGGAGGGTGAAGCAAAGGGTCCTCTTGCACTGGTGCATTCTCTTTGTAACAGACTTGCTGCTTCTGACAATCTCTGCAAATTAGCCAGGTGGGTGGGGAATATTTATGTGGCCGGAGGTCCCAATAGTCTCACCTTACTACTCAAGAGCTTCCTTAAGTCAATGGGCATTCTCATAAGCTCTCACTGTGAGTTAGGATATAAAAATCTGGCTCCTGATGGCTGTACTGAAGCACACTATGGGCTGGTCCACGCTGGGGGGGGGGAAATCGATCTTAGATACGCAACTTCAGCTACGTGAATAATATCTAAGATGGGATTACTCACCCGTCCACACCGCGCGGGATCGATGTTCGCGGCTCTCCGTGTCGATTTCGGAACTCCGTTGGGGTTGATGGAGTTCCGGAATCAATATAAGCGCGCTCGGGGATCAATATATCGTGTCTAGATTAGATGTGATATCGATCCCCGAGCAATCGATTTTAACCCGCCGATACGGCGGGTAGTCTGGACGTGGCTTATGTAATGAACTACTAGCTGCTTGTGCTGCAGCTTTCATCTACCTTTAGTTTTTGCTCATAAGAAGCCAGCACTTGGCATCTTGAGCTCTGTCAATTTTTCAGCTCCTCTGAGTTAAGGAATTGCTCATTGAGTTAGATATTTGCATTTCCTTACATGACAGCCAGTAGGTGCAGGTTGTTTAATTCCGGGTTATTTAAATAAATGTTTCTCTCTTCACAGCTCCCTATTTCCAGTACTGAGTGTCATGTGAAAGGCAAAACCCAGCAGCATGGCAATGGCCCTGTGCTTATTGCAAAGCAAACCTCACTGTACTGCTGTTGTGCCTGTCAAGGCATCTATCCAGCAAAACCCAAGGGCTGCCCAAGCCGCTTTATTTTCAGTGTCCCCCTAGGACATGAACCCTTCTCCACTGCAAAACTTATACTACTGTTGACTCTGTAAATCCCTTTCTTTATTTTGGAAACTGTCATAGGTCACCTCCAAGGGCAGAAGGCACAAAATGTTACATTTTCATTTTCTTACATCTGATAAATCCATGTGATGTATATTTAAAAGCATTGCTTCCAATGTCCGTTTCCAAAACAAATCATGCCAGGGGCCCAAAGCTCAAAAGTGACTCTAAATAACCGATCACTGTGCCACTGACAGATCTCAAAAAGTAGTAGCTAATAGGGAATCATTATCAAATGGGGGTGTTTCTGGTGGGGTTCCATGGGGAAAGGTACTAGGCCCAATGCTATTCAACATTTTAATCAATGGTCTGAAAGCAAATATAAAATCACTGCTGGTAAAATTTGCAGATGCCACAGAGACTGGTGGAGTGGTACACGATAAGGAGAAGGCCGTCATACATACCCATTCAAGCAAAATGTATCACTTTGCATTTGGCTGTATTAACATACTTCTTGGAACAAGGAATACAGGCCATATCTATAGAATAGGGGAACTGTATCCTGAAGAGCAGAGACTTTGGAAAGGATTTAGGGGTCATAGTAGACTAGCACAAGCAACTCAACATGAGCTCCCAGTGCAATCCTGTGGCAAAAAGAGCTAATGTGATCCTTGAATGTATACACAAGGGAGTAGAGAAGTATACAGCATTGGTGAGACTGATACCAGAATACTGTGTACAATTTTGGTATCCATATTTTAAAAGGGATGTTAAAACATTGGAGAATGACTAATTTTTATGGCTAGAGTCAAGATAATGCCTTGCAGCGACACCTAAAGATCTTCATCTGTTTAGCTTCTCAAAAGAAGATTGAGAAGTGACTTGATAATGTGTAAGTACCTTAATAGGGAGACAATACCAAATACTAAAGGGCTCTTTAGCAGAGAAAGGCATAACAGAAACCAGGGGCTGAAAACTGAAACCAGATAAATTTAAATAAGATGCAAATCTTTATCAGTGAGAGTGATCAACCATTGAAACAAACTATCAAGGGAAATGGGGGATTCTCTCTCTTGTCTTCATATCAAGATTGGATGCTTTCCTGGAAGATATGCTTTAGGCAAACAAGTTATTGGGCTCCATACAGGGACATGTGGGTGGAATGTAATGGCCTGTGATACACACGAGGTCAGACTAGATGATCTAATGGTCTCATCTGGCCTTAACTCTGAATTTTCTATAAGTGGAATATTTGTAAGATTTTTTCAGCAATCATGCAGTTGCACCTCTAACAACAACATAATATAGCCATTACCTCAGCTAACCTGCTCAGAGCAAGTTTACACAACTCAGAGGTAAAAACACCTGTGTCCAGTCTACACAACTGCTTACACCGTTAGTAACACTGCTTTGGAAAAGCACTTTCAAATGTTGCTAGTGTAGGTGGACCTTGTGCATGCAGTCCAGCATTCAGGAGCTGGAATGTACCAACCCAGTAATCATAAACAACTCTGTGATAACGCAAGCAGGCACTTCAACAGGATATGAGACTGAGCTCAGTTTTAACTTTTAAAGCCTTTAATTGACTGGGACCAAGATCCCCTCCTGAACTTCTCACTTTCCTGTACAGTTAGATTTTTGCATATTATGAAATGGTGTAGTGGTGTCAGATAATTTCTCCTTATAACAAACAGATGCATTTAAAACTCTGTTACAGTAAAGTACATAGATCTGCTTAATCAGGATCCTGGCCAGTATGCAGGTCAGGTTCTCCCACATTCAAAACTGCATAATCACTAGAGTTAGTTGAAATTTTTCAGTTGATTTTTTTTTAATTGACAAAGGGCCTTTTTTTTTTAAATGTGAAAAATTGTATGACAGATGGCTTTAAAAAGTTTGACACTATTTTGTACTAATATTCATAAGTCACTCTGAACTGTAATTCTACCCATTTTCCCCTTGGAAAATGGCATAGCCTAAACAGTCATTCTCAAGCATGTGGGCCAAGTTGCCATGGTACACAGCTTTAAGATGTCCTACTAGCTGGGATTCTGCACCACATATTTAGTTTACAGCAAGGGTGGCAGGGACACGCGGTTGGAGATGATATTGACCTGCAAAATAAAAACAAGTGAGGCTTTCACTTGTGCCCCTTTTTAGTGTAAGGCCTGAGCCAAAAAAGGAATGATGATTTTTTCCCTATTTGTGTTTCCCATTAGTGCAGGCCTTCTCTGCTCTGTAAGGTTCCTTGGTTAATGAAGAACTAGTGAAACTGTGCCATCACAAGTGCCTAAATGCTGAGCAATTGAGAGGGTAAAGGAGTCTTAGGCAGATTATTTAAAACTTTTTTTATTTTTTGTTTGCTTTCTATTAATCCCTCCAGTGACTAGTGAACTATCTGAAGAAAGGACCTCTTTGCTGAAGTGTCCAAACAGCTGCCCCTTCAGTTAAGTTGTACAACTGCATGCTTTGAACCCCCCCTACTAGCAGTCAGGCTGCATACTCAGGGTCTGTAGACAAGGATTGGATGTCCACTTAAACTGAGTAAACACCATGTCTTGTAAACTCTATTGCTTTGGGTGGGGGGAACACATTACAAATTATTAATAGTTTATTGTTTTATTAAGGAAATCCAAGTGGGTGCTCTGTTACACAACAGAGCTTCAATACCAATGCAAGTGGGTGTCTTGCTACACAGACAACAAGGGCTGCATTGATTGAAATGAGTGTGATTTAAAGAACAAGCTTGGATTTCACCAACCATACTTATCCAGGACTCTCTAAACTCTGCTAGATTGATTTAGAGATCTGATGCTGTTGCTTTTACTGTAAACATCTATCTTATGCTGTGGTTACAACACACAGTACCAAGGTTCTGATATTCTATTCAGTACATCATCATTTTTCAGTTGCAGATGTGCAAGTTGCAACCTGCTCAACATTTTCACAGAGGCAATACTACAGAGTTTTATTTTGTATAGCATCTTTCATAAAAACTACTGCCACCATGGGTGGCTGGTGACCAGCCTCCTGGGAAGGCTAACCTCCAGGGCCTCCTCTTGTGCCCGAGGCCCCGGCCCTCCTTTCCCTTCTGCCTCTCCCTCCCCTGCAGGAACTCAAAGCACCCCCACTGTGGCCCCAGCACCAGATAGCAGGGTGGGCGAGGCCCCAGCCCTGGTGCACCACAGCCTCAGCGCCCACTACCTCTGGGCAGTGTGGCCAGAGCACCCGCAGCCCCAGAGCTCCGGGCTGCCAGGCAGTGCGGTCGCCACCCCCCCCCCCCGTCGCAGTGCTCAGGCGGCCAGCACCAGCTGCCCTGGCGGCCTCAAGTCACTACAGGAGGCACTCTGGCCTGGGGGCGGGGCCACACTAGGCAGTTTGGGGAGGCAAAGCCTCCCCTTGCCTATGATACCTGCCTGCCTATGACTGTAACATGCTTTACAGAATTAAACCGGATAGTATATAAGTTACAGAAAACGTATTGCATGTGAAACACATTTTGTAATTTAAAATGTAAAGCATTTAGTTATAGGGCAAATGAGAGGGAGAAAGGAGGAAACGTAGGCAAGGTACCAAATATATTTCAATATGAGATTTCAAAAAAAAAAGAGGTAAGTTGAGATTTTCAAGGGATTCAGACATATGCCTTCCATTACAATTAATGCAAAGCGTTTATAAATCTCCTAGACTGCTTTGAAAAATCTCAGCTGGAGAATCCACGAGGTGGAGAGATGCAGAAAATCTGCTCCTGATTGCAGGAACTGAAAATGCAAACTGTGAGAAGAGATGAAGAGAGGATAGGCTCTAGATATGCAAAGAAAGGCAATTGTGAGGTCCTGAATAGAAAAAGACATCAAGTGCCTTGCAGTCAAGGATGGTAGTTTTTACCTGGATCTTGAAATGAATGAGCCATGGGAGATATTTGGAGATGGAGCTGATATTAAAACTATTGTCAGTACATCTAAAAAGGGTACGGAGCTTCATGCCACACATTCTGGATAGGGTTGCCAACTTTCTAATCCAGCGGTTCTCAAACTGTGGATCAGGAACCCAAAGTGGGTCATGACCCTGTTTTCATGGAGTAGGGTGACCAGACAGCAAATGTGAAAAATCTGGGTGAGGGTGGGGGGTAATAGGAGCCTACATAAGAAAAAGACCCAAAAATCGGTACTATCCCTATAAAATCAGGACACCTGGTGACCCCTTTCATGGGGTAGCCAGGGCTGGCATTAGGTTCGCTGGGGCCTGGGGCTGAAGCCAAAGTCCACGCCCCCCACCTGGGGCCAAAGCCTGAGCCCCGTTGCCCAGAGCCGAAGCCTGAGCCCCACTGCCCAGGGCCAAAGCTGAAATCTGTCGGGCTCAGGCTTCAGCTTCATTCCCAGATGTTAGAGGCCCCCCCGCCCAGACCTGAAGTCCTTTGGCTTTGGCCCCCCACAGCCCTAATTGGGGGCTTGGGTGGGCCAAGGCTTCATTCCCCCACTCCTGGTGTCATGTAGTAATTTTTGTTGTCAGAAGGGGGTTGCAGTGCAATGAAGTTTGAGAACTCCTGTTCTAATCGCACAAAACCAGACACCCTAGCCCTGCCCCTTCCTCATGGCTCCACCCTCCACTCACTACATTCCCCCTCCCTCCCTCACTTTCACTGGCTGGGGCAGAGGTGGGATGTGAGAGGGGGTGAGGGCTCTGGGGTGGAGCTGGGGATGAGGGGTTTGGGGTGCAGGCAGGGGCTCCAGGCTTGGGGGTGGGGCCGAGGGACTTGGAGTGTGGGAGGGGTCTGTGGGTTGAGGCAGGGAGTTGGGTGCAGGAGGGGATGTGCACTCTGGGGTGGGGCCAGAGGGTGAGGGGGGCTCTTGGCTAGGGCAGGGGATTGGGGTGCAGGAGGGCTGAGGACTCTGGCTAGGGGTGTATGCTCTGGGGTAGGCCCAAGAATGAGGGGTTTTGAGTACAGGAGAGGGCTCCAGGTTTGAAGGAGGGCTTAGGGATGGGGCAGGGGCTTGCGGTGTGGGTTTATCTCTGGCGGCTCCCGGTCAGCGGCGCAGTGGGGCTAAGGCAGGTTCCCTGCTTGTCCTGACTCCGTGCTGAGCCCCAGAAGCGGCCAGCAGGTCCAGCTCCAAGGCAAGGGGGCTAGGAAGTTCCACGCGCTGTTCTCATCCACAGGCACTGCTGCTCCCACCCCCACCCCCCAGTTCCCATTGGCTGTGGTTCCCAGACCATGGGAGTGTGGAGCCAGTGCCTGGGGCAGGTACAGCACACGGAGTCTCGGCACCCCACCTAGGAGCTGGACCTGCTGGCCACTTTCAGAGTGCAGCACGGTGACAGGACAGATACGGACTAGCCTGCTTTAGCACTGCCAACTGGACGTTCTGGTCGAAAACCGGACACCTGGCAACACCAATTCTGGAGTCTGGACAGCTGGAACTTGGGGAGTTCCATAGTCAAGGCCTGAGGAGATAAAAGCATGAATGAAGCATTCAGCAAATGGGGAGGGAGTGGGGACTGCTGATGCAATGGTGTGAAGGAGTATACCTACACTACGGAAACTATACTGTCATAGCTGTGCCAGCGTAGCCCTATAGCATAGACATAGTCTACACCGACAAAAGGGGTTTTTCTGCCAGTAAAGGAACACCACTTCCCCGAACAACATCAGCTACATCGACAGAAACATTCTTCTGTCAACACAGCTGCATCTACACTGGGGGTAATGTCGGCACAGCTATGTCAGTCCGAGGCGTGTTTTTTCACACCCCTGACAGATGTCGCTATGCTGACATAACTGTCAAGTATACAGAAGCCTAGAAGGTAATGGGTGGCAATGAACAGATATTACAGATACAGGAGTTGTACAAGGAGCAGGTGAACTGTGGTATAGATGTTGGAAACAAATAGGAAGTCTGAGTCAAGAAGGGAGGTTAGGAGCTATATTTTAAGATGCTGCGTCTGCCTAAGAGAAACACTTCTGCCTTTGAGACATTTTGATTAAGGAAGGTGAGATGAAGCCCCAAGTTTATGTGGTTGAAACATAATGTGACTGAGACCATCATACAGAATGTAGGTGGGGATGGAAGGGCGAAAAAGAGTCAGTAGAGCTGCTGAAAGTTATGTATAGTTGGATATCATCACTATAGAGCTGGTAATTAGTGAAAATATGATGGAAATGGGAGTGGTAGACAGAAAGGAAAAAAGGCAGAGAATTGAAACTTTTGCAACTCCACAGAGGAGGGGCCTTGGCACAGTGCTAAAAGTCATTTGTAGAAACAGTGATCTGGTAATTAGAAGCAAAACCATGAAGAAAGGGAAGCAAAGATGCCTGTGATGTTGCACGCTATATGATTTTATGAAAATATGCTAATGAGTGTGAATATAATGTAACTGGAATATGCTTCATGCAAAAGGTCTCTTGTAAGGTATCATTACAAAGCTTATAATCTACTGAGTGTGGTCACCCTATTTTTATGTAGGTATCATTCTTGTATCTGAAACTAGAAATATGAAATATAATTCTGAGGGCCTATTGTAATTATGCAAAGTGTGGGCCATTAATGGTGGTTTGGAATCTTGATGGCTCCCATCAACCACAACAATTGACTGTGTATGGCTCTGCTTGCTTGCAGGCCTTCCTGTGAGTCAGGCTGGGAGGAATGAAGGCTTGGGGTCTCACAGGACATGCGACCTTGTCACCTGGTACTAAAATCCATCTTGAACCTGTTTTTTTTCCATTTAGAAAGGGTGGTGACCCAGAAAGACAAAAGATTCTCACCTTGTGCCAAAGCTATATAAAAGGGTGGAACAGAACAAAGGGGGCGGCAATAATGAGAAATCCCCAGCTAGCACCTGAACTGGAACAAGGACTGTACCAGGGGAAAGGATTGTGCCCAGACTAGGAAGGCATCCAGTCTGTGACAGAAACTTATTGAAACATCTGAGGCTGCGATTTTATCTGTAATCAGTTTTCTTACTGTATTCGGTTTAGACTTCCGTGTTTTATTTTATTTTGCTTGGTAATTCACTTTTTTCTGTCTGTTACTATTTGGAACCCCTGAAATCCTACTTTTTGTATTTAATACAATCATTTTTTACTTATTAATTAACCCAGAGTATATATTAATACCTGGGGGGCAGGAGAGCAAACAGCTGTGCATCTCTCTCTATCAGTGTTATAGAGGGCAAACAATTTATGAGTTTACCCTGTATAAGCTTTATACAGGTTAAAACGGATTTATTTGGGGTTTGGACCCCATTGGGAACTGGGCATCTGGGTGATGGAGACAGGAACACTTCTTAAGCTGTTTTCAGTTAAGCCTGAAGCTTTTGCAGGATGTTGTTCAGACCTGGGTCTGGGTCTGTAGCAGGCTAGCGTGTCTGGCTGAAACAGGCAGGGTTCTGGAGTCCCAAACTGGCAGGGAAAACAGGTTAGAAGCAGTCTCAGCACATTAGGTGGCAGTCCCAAGAGGGTTTCTGTGATCCAACCCGTCACAATGCCTGTATAGTATAGCTACAGAGTAGGCCCTCAATTCAAAGGCTGCATTTATTATCAAGAAATTAACCAAAAAATTCTAGCAGGTTCAACGGACAGATTATTGACACTTCCTTTGAAGATAGAACTATGCCTCCCACCCCTAAAACATACAGTGTTTTTGACTAGTATTAAAGAAACCATTGCTCAAGTAAATCAACTATGCCAACACCAGCCCCAGTGTCTAACCTCCCCTTTCTGAACAAGCTAATAGAGAACCCAGCAAAGAGCCTATTTCAACTTCACCTACCCACTGCTCATAAAAGGCTTCTTTCCCACATGGGATTCATACTACCACACAGAATTATTACTGTTGGTGCTGATGGACAAGGGCCTTTCCTGAGAGACATCAGTACCTGAATGAGGAGCGCCTGGCTGAAAATAAACCCAAACAAGATAGAGTTAATGCTAATGAAGAACTCACCATCACCACTATAACATCCCAGGTGTCCACCTTTCAGATCAAGATGGTTCACAGGGTCAAGTTTCCTTAGGGCTACTGGATATCCAGACAGCAAGGTCTGCTAAAATTCCACTAACAGCTGACTAGGAGGCTGCACCCCACAGTGGCAAATTCAGAATTTGATCATTGTGACTTCACATTTGTGACTTCTAATATAGCTATTGTACCTAGGAATGAAGCTTTTCAGGGAGAAGCATTTTCAGGTAGTTGAGAATGCAGCAGCCTGCTGGTTTAGTAACACAGGCCACCTAGAGCAAATCACCCTGTGCTTCACTCACTACATTAGATCCCCAGTAAATAATGGGTGATACTGTTTAAAGAGTCAATCCTTTTGTTCAAAGATCTCCATTGACTTGACCCCACATGCATGAGCAGCCACTTTGCATTTGCAGCAGTGACTTCCCATGACAGCCACGGTCCATAAGAAAATTGGGAGAGCCATCGACAAGGATGAGATTTGGAGGCACAGGAAACGAAGCTATTTTGTCAGCCCGCCGAATTCCCTTCCAAGCCCGCCGGGGGTGGCTGGCAGTAGGGCGAAGGTGGGGCAGCTGGCGCCCAGGGATCCCCCGCCTGAGCCACCAGCAGGGCCAAAAACGGCGCGAGAGAGGCAGGGGAGAAGAGCCGCTGTAACCGGAGACGAAGGCTAGAGTCCCGCCCCTGGAGAGGGGTGTGCCTGGGGCTGCACAGCTTGAGGAGACTGGGGAAGCCGGGCTCAGCGGCTGCGCTTGCAGAGAGGGACAGGGCGGGAGTCGAGCAGAGCCTGGAGGGGGAGCCCGAGCCTAGAGACTGTGGGGCGAGCAGGTGACGGCTGGGGCGGAGATCCCCCCACCCCCGGGGGCACAGCATGTCCCGGAGCCCCGCGGCAGGCTGGCACTGGGCGACCTGAGCAGCGGGATGAGGAGCCGCCCGCTGGGGAAGGTGCTGCGGAGGCGGTTCGGGCTGCTGCTGGCCCTCGGGGTGCTGATCGTGGGGCTCTGGGCCGCCTACCTGGAGCTGGTGGCGTCGGCGGAGGCCGGCGGGCACCCCCTGAACCACAGTGAGTCTCCCCAGGGGCGAGGCGGGCAGGGCTGGGTCCGCGGGACTTGCCGGGGTGCGGAGCCTCCCCGGCCCAGGAGGGGAGCCCTGATCCTGCCCCCCCTCCACCCTCTCTGCCATGTGGCCCCACCGCAGCTCGCGGCACAAATTCGTCCCGCGGAAAGGGGCGAGGGCGGAGCTGCGGGGCAGAGCCCTGCGCTCTTCGGGACTGGGGCACGGACGGGCTGCTACCTCCCAATGCCAGCGAGTGGGATCGCTGCCCACAGAAGGGAGGAATCCCTAGCTCGGCCGCTGCCAGTGGGGGGGAAAACGCGTGCTATCTGGGGAGGGAGAGGGAAAGGTGAGGGGGCGCAGCATTGTCGTCTGCTTTTTGACGTGGATGGGGAATCTTATGTGTTTCCTGCCACCTGACCCTTCCTTCTCTCCGCTCGGTGTTGCTTCCATTTAGAGAACACCTGGACCCTCCCACTTATCATAAACATGGGACACAATCAGACTAATCCTGTTTTCTAAGCAAACATCCCCTTCCCTGGGTTGGTAACACAGATTAGAACACTAGAGGATGGTAAAGATCTCATTTACAGTCACTGTTTCCTGATCGTTATTTCTTTCGTATTTGCATTTCTTCCCCATTTGGCCATGAAAATCGAAGAAGTCAGTTTCCCATTTGTTTTTAGTCAATTTTGTTTTAAGGTTCTTCAGCCTGCAAAAGCATTGGTTCCTAATACAATGGTGTTTCCCACAGTGTGGCATATGCATAAAGGATTAGCCCTGGTTGCAGACAGGCTTTGCAATGCTCTCCAGAATCTTAGCTTTCTTTTTTAAATAAACCTCTAGCTGTTCTGATGCAAACAAAACTTTCAAAATGTGACCCAACTGTAATATATGCAGCAATGTTTACCTGAGTTTGCAAAGAGCCTGGAACAATAATTCTTTCATGTGAGTTGTCCTCTTCCTTCATTTTACTGGATGCTAACTCAGATGCCATGATACTTGTCAGTGGTGTTAAGTGTTAACTATGTCAATCTTCATTAAAGCCTGTTAAAATGGAGATGAAGTATATTTTGAAGATTTACATAGGCTGTTCTGAGTCATTGCTTGTTTTGGGGAGGCCCGTAATAACCTAGCTGGGTTGTAAGCAGGTACAATTGGTTTCATTTGTCTGAAGAGGACTGAGCTTTCAAAAGTTTGGGAAATGCTGCTATTGCAGGTGTTTATTTGGAAACAACTATTTCCATGAGTGGGTTTATTTTTATTTTAATTATAGGAACATTTTGATGGCCTGTTTGTTTGGGTTTTACACAAATCTACATTTTGAGCCAAGTCTGAGCTGTCTCTCTTCACAGCCCACTTTGGCCCTTTTAACTATTAATGTTTTTAAGCATCCCATTTCCCCCACATCTCTTAAATCATTTGATCCTTAGTTTTAGGGGACAAGACAACGGGGCCTAAATTCTGAAAATCAAAACCTGAGCCAATACTGAGCTTCATGACCACACAGGTGTCCACCTTCACAGAGTTCATTGCAGGAGCTGGGCTTTACACTAGGCCCACCTGTTATGTCAACTCTGTTCTCTTGCATAAAATATTTTTTTGGTTAAACTGCTGCTTTTAACAATGACAGAGGTTTAATCCTCCTAGCTATGATGCTCTATAATCAAGCCTGTTGATTTAAACTGACGTTCAGCTATGGACAGCTTTTCCACTTAGAGGCATTCATTGGGGTTTGTTTGCTGCAGAAAATGGAAATAGAGTACAATATAATTTTCCTTTGTATAATACCTTCTATACAATCTATCCATCACAGTATCTAAAACTGTATCCCTTGAATGCAACTCCTAAATGACAGAGGAATGGTGGAATGAGGAGACATGGACAAAGTTCAAAATGGGATATTTTGAGGTATTTCAAAGAGAGTCATAGTTTCAGATGTCATGAGCCACCAAAGAAAAAGCTTTCATACTAGCAGTGAGGAGATGGTAGGAAGGCACAAGTGGCAAGAGCAAGAAAGTAAAGAGACAGGGAGCAAGTAAACCTTAGTGATTTGTGTTCTGTTTCCTCCTCTGCTCCTGGAGGTATGAATTGTACTACCACATGGGAAAAGTCCTTGTACCTATTGGGTTTTCTGGGAACTGGGCAGGCAGAAGCCCACCCAGTGCTAAAGGATCCCCCTCAGCCTAAGGGGAGGATCTACAGGACCTCAAAAAGCCAACTGATTTCAGGGAACAACTAATGAAAGAACAGGGACAGTGCTGGGTGAAAGCCTTTTCATCTTAAGAAAGGCACTCAGTACCGTCACCCCTACCAGCTTCCCACCAAATAAGGAAATCTAGTGACATCTCTTTAAAAAAAACCCACACAAAACATTTTCTCTCTCCAGCCCCCTGCTGGAGACTCCATGAAGCCTGCTAGGGACCTTGCTCTTGGTTTTATGTGGAAGGTGATCAGATACTACTTTTAAAATGAATAAACAGATAGCTGGTACTAGGCTGCAGTACAGCAGGGACAGAGCAAACGTGCATATACAAGGAGTGCTCGGAGAGCTCAGTCTCCCTCAACACCTTAATAATCTAGAGTCCTATTTTCCTGGCAGGGTGGGGAGGACCATGCTAACTGCCAACAGTAACAAAAGGTCATCTGTGACCTCCCTCCTACCTCATTACCTATAAAGACCTGTTTTGTTTGAAAAGAAATCAAAGGTAGGAATGACAAACAAATAGTGTTTGTTTCCCTTGGGCTAGTACAGCTCAGTAAGTGTTCCATCTGTTGGGGGCAGAGGCAGCTTTGGTTTTGATTCCATTGTGGTGGTCTTTTCTGAGACCCCTGAGATCTGAAGGAGAAGGGAGATTTTCAGAGCTATTCAGTCTTCTCTTGTTTTTGGATCCCCTTCCTTCCCAGTCTCCCAGGTGGAAATATCTGCTGCAAGGCACAACAAGGCACCAGTCAGTATTTATATTAGCAACTTTTCTGATGCAACAGCCTCCATGTTTGTTGTTTTAAAACCCATGGGCAATTCATTTTCAGTAATTTTCCAGGCAAGAGAGCTTAGACTCTCTCTCTCAGTGGCAGAGAATCCTAGAACTGTTCGGGTTGGAAGGGGACCTACTGTAGATCAGCATTTCCATTCCTAGGTTTGTGACTGAGTTCTCTCAACTGTCTCTAGATGGTGCTTATAGAATAGCCTATGTGTTGAAGCCCAGCTGATACTTCCTTTATGACCATGGAATACTTTCCAAAGAAGTGAGCTCACCCCTCCTCCCCAGCCAATCTGGAGTCACCAGAAATACTCCCATCCCCTATTTCCACTACTCACAGAGCAGAGCTCAAGTTATGAGGATGCTGTAGTGCTGCACTGCTTCTCTAGCCATCAGAATCCATTTTGCAGAACGAGGCTGAAGTCAACCTAGTTTCTTCCAAGCTTTGTTTCCCCACAACAACATTTTTGTAGGGTGAGGGGGGACATTATCAAATGGGCTCACACTGGTATGGACCCTACAAGTAGAAGTATAGAAGCTAAGGCCTGATCCTCCTCTCACATAAGTAACTCCACCAAACTCAATGGATTTAAACAAGAGTAAATGAGTCTTAGTGAGATGAGAATTAGATTCTAAATGTATACACTGCAAAGGTCAATCCTCAGCTGGTGTAAATCAGTGTCCATTGACTTCAATGGATCTACATTGGTTTATTCCTGCTGAGGATCAGATTCCAAATGTCCATTTGAGTGTAAACTTAGAGAGAAGGGTTGGAGACTAGGTTATGGTCTACACTGGGTGGGGGGGAGGAAGAAGAGGAATCAATCTAAGTTATGCAATTTCAGCTACATGAATAACATAGCTGAAGTCAACATACTTAGATCTACTTACTGCAGTAAGTTGAAGGCTGATGCTCCCCTGTTGACTCGGCCTGCACCCTCTCACCCTGGAGGAGTACCGGAGTCAACAGGAGAGCAACCAGCAGTCGATTTATTGCATCTAGACTAGACACAATAAATCTACCCCACTGGATCAATTGCTGCCCATCCATCCAGTGCGTAATGTAGATATGCCCCGACAGATGAGCTGGAGTCACAGTTTTGATTCAGAACATGCAGTCTGGATCAGATGTTTGGACTGAGGTGAGTAGTTTGGGCAATTTTCCTAGTAGAATGGGAAGACTTTCTGTGAATGAAGGTATGGCAGGGCAACAACTCACCAGTGCAGTGCCTCCTGCTGGTTATCCTGGGAATTAGCTTTTTCCAGCCCAGAGCGCCCTCTGCAGGCCAGTAGCTCACCTTCCACTGACTCCTCAGACCCCAGTTCCCCTTCTCTGCAGTACCCCCACAGTCTTTGGGTTTCCCCACCCAAAGGAGCCCCCAACCCTCTATCCTCCCCTTGCCTTAGTGGCTACTGCCAGTCATCGCCTAGCCCTCATTCACTGGGGCAGACTGCAGTCTATAAACCACTCATCATTAGCAAGGGGGGGTTGGAGCAGCTGCCTCTGCCTATATCTGGGCTGCCCTCTGCAGTCTTAGTACCCTTTTATGGGCCTTTAGCTTGGCCTGCAGGCTGGATCTCCTCAGCACTGCTTCACCCTAAATACCCTTCTCAACTTCCCAGACAGCCAAGTCCTTCCTCTCTCAATGAAGCTAGAGAGTGTCTATCCCAATTTCTGGTGCTCAGCCCTCTTATAGGGCCAGCTGTGGCTACTTCTCCCAATCAGCCTTTCTTTTCCCAGCTGTAGCCCTCTCCAGGGCTGTTTTAACCCCTCCAGGCAGGAACAGGGTGGTCACCCTGCAACAGAAGGGAATAGATTAAAGTAGCAAATTAGAGCATGGACCATCATCCTTGAAGGACTGAGTCCACTGCTTTCAGAGAGATGCTTGAATCAGCAATCACTGCACACACACACACCTCCCCCCCAGATTTCAGTTCAATTAAGTTGTTAGTTTCTGATCACATTTCATTTTCCCAAACTATTGCTTATTGCCTGGAAGTCTGACTGATAAGAATGTGACATCTCATTGGCAGTAGTAAAAGAACTTGTTTGTCTGATTGGGATTTTTAGGATCATTAAATGAACATATTGACAATCAAATGAGGGAAAACAAGGAAACTGGCATGAGCTGCAAACAGCATAGGGAAAGCAAAGCAGTGGGTCAGTGATGGGCAGCTCTTCTCACCCAGGGTACATCTGTCATCATTTGAAATAAGCTGCCGCAGGCAGTAAATTGACCCTCTGGGAAGGAATCTGAGGAGTCATAGACAGTTTGTTCACCCCCCACCATTGACAGGAGCTCAACTCTTTGATGTGGGGCTGTTAGTGGAAAACCTTTGCAGTCAAGTGCCTCCTCCAGCTTGAGAGCTGGAGACGGAGTAGCTTTGTTTTTTCTAAATGGAATGTATTGTTCGGGAAAGGTGCTGAACTGACCATACTGGAAATTGAAGCCCTCTCTCAATAGAACACTGGAAGCCAAATTATCTGCTCTGAATTATGCTCACACACAACACCATTGACTTAATGGCACAGAGGTGGATAGAGGGCTTCTGGCTGGGCCACCATGTCTTGTCCTATCAGATGCTGTTTCTCTACCATCCCCTGGTGGAAAGCCTGGAAACTGTAGGAATTGCCCAGTCGGGCACCAGCTCCTGCTGCTTTCATTTCACTTCCCTTGCCTGGCGAATCCTCATGTCACCATCTAAGGTGGAGGGGAAATGTCAAGGGAGCAGAGTCCAAGCCAGATGCATCAGGGGAGCTTTTCCTCTGCTTTTAGAAGAGGAATGAGAGCTGCACTCCCTGGTGCTCTCCCTTACATTAACACCTAAGAGGCAGTGAACAAAGTGAAAAGCAATCCTTGAACCCCATAAAATTCAGAGGTTAGGGATTTTGAAAATATCAGTTGTTCTTGCATAGACTGTGATACATTCTGCAGCAGAGGCAGAGGTGTCTCATGAAGCTATGAAAAGTACAAACAGTCCCAACAGGCATTGAATTTCCTTCTTGCAGGTGTGAGTGACATACTGAGTAATCAAGACCTCTGTGTGAAGGATTGGATTAGATTGCTTGGAGGGTGTCACTGGTTGGAACAAGGTAACCAGAGGCCGTTCCTAAACCTGTCCCTCCCACTCTTCTCTGTTTCTCCTCATTTCTTTATGCAGGGTGTGATACAGCATGGCCAGAGGGCAGCAGGAGAGGGTTAGAAGGGAGCCTTATTCCCTGTAAGGGGAAGAAAGTTTGCTATAGATTAACTAGAGCACTTGCAGTCAGTCACATAATAAAACACCCCTGCTTCAATCAGACAGTGTGTGAGTTGGAGCAGAGGACAGTTTGGAGAAGTGCTGTGGTACAAGACCCTAGGTAAGGGGCACATGGCTTGTGCAGAGGGAGAGCAGGAAGCCCCCCAAAAGCTGAAGGGCAGGAGAGGAAAGTAGTCCAGGGGAAGGAACTGCCAGTTCAAGTGGTTCACCACTATCCTCAGGGTCCCTGGGCTGGGACCTGGAGTAGATGGTGGGCCAGGTCCCTCCTTCTCCACTCCCCTCTTCAAAGACACTAGTGGGGCAATTAATATTCCAATTCAGGGGCAAGAAATGGTGCCCTGAACCCCTTCCAAAGAAGAGAAAGTGTGAGACTGATCATAATAGTGCTGGAAATTTGCCACATGGGCCAGCTCCAGTGTTTTTGTTGCCCCAAGTGGTGGGGGGGGGAGGGGGAAGCTGTGATTGATGGCAGCTCTAGCCCACTGCTTCATTCACTAATGCTAGGAGTGTACTATCTTTCTGTCTTGTTTGTGATGGACTGAGCAATGAATGGTTCTGTCTGGTTTCCAGGGTCTAGTGCAGCAGCTCTCCTAACACAATAGTACATAGTCCCAGTGTCTGAGGTGGAGAATGAGAAGGGCTCTGAAGAAACCAGACAAATGAGCTAATAATACCCCTTTTAAAGGGCCATGGGCCTCTTTTGGCGGGACCTTCTTTCCTTCTCCCAGCATGCAACTCCTGGCTCCCTTCCCTCTGTGCCTCCCCAGAGCAGGCCCTTTTCTCTTTCCTGGGGGTGAGCTCTTTTGCCTCCAGGGTATGAAGTGTGCCCAGAAACACAGAGGGATCTTTCAGAGTAGATTTACATACAGAGGTTCATGGGCACACACATTACATGTACATTTGCAGTGTTGTTGTGCATGATTATTTGCCTGCAGAGTTATGCAGTGCTCGTGGGCAGAGACTCACTGCCTGCACGTACTTTTCTTGTACGCACTGAGTATAAACTATAAGCCAAAGGGGAAAGACAGCAAAATAAAAGGTAACACCTTCAAAATGATTGCTTCATGGAAGGTGCTAGCAGCAGAAAAATGTCCTCACTTCCAGGTCTGCCTGTGACATTCCTATGCTTTTGAAGGACCTAGGAGATGTTCTTCCATGTAGCCTCAAACACACACTTTTCCTGGAATCTAGTTCCCTAGATTAGAACACAGGATAGATTGCCATCTAATAAACTAAGGGGAGGAGGAAGGAGGCACTAGATGCCACGGGATATTGCTAATGGAGTATGGAGACTTTCTCTTCTACATCATCCATTTAACTCTAGGTGAGGGTGAGAATGAGCAGAAGTCATTACCATCTGTCAGCAGCTTAATGGCCTGGGTGGAGTTGATGGATCTCAGTCAAGACCTTAATGTATGTGTGTCCACATCACAAGAACCACCATTATAATTGATTTCTTTATTGGCATTCTCAGCAGAGAAGCTAAGGCCACCAAGGCTGATCTTCTCTCTTGATCCTGCATATGGTCCCTTAAGGTCAGTCATGAGGCATGTTGGCAGGGCCATGTGGGGGATGTTGGACTAACACTGCCTATGATTATCTGTCGTGGGCCAAAATATCTCCTCACCACTGCTCTGTGAGATGCTGCAAGTTATGTTTGCCTGGCTGTTTCCCTTGCACTTCATTTCAGTTGTGATGTGATTCCTGTGTATATGCAGGGTCTGATCCTGAGAGTCTGTGCCTCCCACTGCAGTCAATGTGAGGTGCAAGTGCTTAGCATTCTTGGAATGAGGCCCATAGCTTGTAAAAGGTTTGGGGATCCCTCTGTGGTGAAGGTGCCGTACAAATGTTATATAGGATTATTACAAAGGGACTGTTGTAAAGCCCCATTTGTTTACCCATGACATGTATGACTGGCATGTGTGGAGATGCCAAGACTTCTGCACAGTACATGTTCCCAGGCTACTCCCTCCTGCCTGGGTGAATCAGGTTGGGCTGTGATTACTCAAGGGCACATAGCACCTGTGCCCTAGTGCTGCAACAGCCTGATACCTTCTTTCTGTGTCAGGTGAATGCTAATGTCTCTTGAGAGTTTGTCTGGGCATGGAGTTTGCATTGAACCACATGTAACAGTAGCATTAGTAAAAAGAATGAGGAGGACTTGTGACACCTTAAAGACTAACATTTATTTGGACATAAGCTTTTGTGGGCTAAAACGCATTTCATTGGATGCATGCTGTGGAAAATATAGTAGGAAGTTATATATACACAGAACATGAAAAAAATGAGTGTTGCTATACCAACTATAATGAGACTAGGGGGGAGGGATAGCTCAGTGGTTTGAGCATTGGTTTGCTAAACCTAGGGTTGTGAGTTCATCCTTGAGGGGGCCATTTGGGGATTGGTCCTGCTTTGAGCAGGGGGTTGGACTAGAGCTCCTGAGGTCCCTTCCAACCCTAATATTCTATTATTCTAATTAAGGTAGGCTATTACCAGCAGGAGGAAAAAACTTTTTTGTAGTGATAATCAGGATGGTCCATTTCCAACGTTGACAAGAAGGTGTGTGTAACAGTAGGGGAAAAAATTAGCACGGGGCAATAGTTTTACTTTGTGTAATGACCCATCCGCTCCCAGTCTTTATTCAAGTTTAATCTAGTGGTGCCCAGTTCACAAATTAATCCCAATTCAGCAGTTTCTCAGTGGAGTCTGTTTTTGAAGATCTTGGGAGACAGGCCAGTCCTTAGGGAGACAGCCCCCAAACTGAAGCAAATGCTCACCAGCAACCACACACAAAAACACTAATCCAGGAATCTATCTTTGCAACAAAGCCTGTTGCAAACTCTGTCCACGTATCTATTCAAGGGACACCATTATAGGACCTAACCACATCAGCCATACCATCAGAGGCTTGTTCACTTGCACATCTACCAATGTGATATATGCCGTTATGTAATGCCAGCAATGCCCCTCTGCCATGTACATTGGCCAAACTGGACAGTCTCTACGCAAAAGAATAAATGGACACAAATCAGACATCAAGAATTATACCATTCAAAAATGAGTCGGAGAACACTTCAACCTCCCTGGTCCCTCAATTACAGACCTAAAAGTCACAGTATTCCAACAAAAAAACTTCAAAAACAGACTCCACTGAGAAACTGCTGAATTGGAATTAATTTGCGAACTAGACACCACTAAATTTAGGCTTGAATAAAGACTGGGAGCGGATGGGCCATTACACAAAGTAAAACTATTTCCCCATGCTAATTTTTTCCCCTACTGTTACACACACCTTCTTGTCAACTGTTGAAAATGGGCCATCCTGATTATCACTACAAAAAAGCTTTTTCCTCCTGCTGGTAATAGTCCACCTTAATTGATTAGTCTCATTATAATTGGTATAGCAACACTCGTGTGTGTGTGTGTGTGTGTCTTCCTACCATATTTTCCACTGCATGCATCCAGTGAAGTGGGTTTTAGCCCACAAAAGCTTATGCCCAAACAAATGTTAGTCTCTAAGGTGCCATAAGTACTCCTCATTCTTTTTGCTGATACAGACTAACACGGCTACCCACTCTGAAACCAGTAGCATTAGTATCATACTATGTTGCATGTGCAAACTCAGGCAGGAGTGGTTCAAGAAAAGCTGCATCCTGGTACAATGCTGTATGCATCAGCTTTTCATCAGCTGTGCCTTTCCTGCCAAATGTAGCATTGTGGAAAGAAATGGGGAATGAGGCCAGTTCTCACTCATGCCTTATGAGCTATGTGATGTTCCAATGAATAAATTTGCTTTGAATTGTGCGCTGGTTTCCAAGGTGTTGGGCCTTGATCTTTCTGTAAAGATTTAGACCACATATGCTTGTGAAAGAGGCCTGAAAATCCAATAGGCAAAGGCAGACCTGTGCTTTGATGGGGACTGAGTATTATTGGTGACATCTCCCTGCGCCTAAAACCCTGATTCCCTTAGGGTGACCAGAGAGCAACTTTTTGAAAAATCGGGACGGGGGCAGGGGGTGATAGGCACCCATAGAAGACAAAGCCTCAAGTATAGGAACTGTCCCTATAAAATTGGGACATCTGGTAACCCTAGGCTCCCTGGAAGTTGAAATTGGTCTTTCTCCCTCCTTGTGAGACATTCAATGGGAGCTGCTTCATCCAGAACCAACACAAGTTTTTCCGTTCACCAGGTTTATATTTAGCTGGCAGTATGTGGCCATGTGGGCTGCCTAAAGAAAGAGAGAATCTCCCGGTCATTACCTCACCATTGCCCAGCCTTCCAAAGCATTTGAGCTGCCTGGGTGGAGAGCTGGAGGCTAAATTTAGATAGGACATGTCTTGCCAAGAGCTGTGTCTGTCTTTCCAGGCTTGGCTGGGTCAGAGAGGAGAATGGTATTAAATCTCTCTGCAGAGAGCCTGAAGTCCCTTGTTTTTCAAAAGTCCCTTTGAGATGAGAAGTGGAAGTGTTACACTCAGCTGTGAGGTGCCTCAGAAGAAAACCTTGGGAGTCCCAGCTAGAATGGGGCAGTGCAGGTGCAGTCATAGGGCTTCATAAGAAACCCTACTCTTCCATCAGTCTCGGTATCGCTCTTTGGAGCAGGCATTTCCCCATACTTAAGAAGGGGTTCACTGATGGGCAGAGATGGGGTTTTGTTGCCTTAGGAAAATGGGCATCTATCCATGCCCCCCCCAGACCCTCAATAACCAGCTACCAAAGATTTTACTGCCACTAATATTTAGCTGCCTAAATGGTCACTTGTTCTATCTGTACCTCAGTTAACCGAGTTTGTAAAATTGCTGCTGCTGCTTTACTCATCCTTGTGAAGTGCTTTATGTATAGATGTGAAGCCTTATATGGACTTCAGTAGGAGTTCTGGAGCAGGCTGTATTGTTGCTGTCTTTTATGCTAGACCCAGCCTGTCCTGCCTTCATGCCACTGCTAGTCTAAGCACTCACCTGTTCTGCCTTTATTATGCAACCTGCTCTGCTGATGTGTGCATTACTACAACAAAGCCCAATGAGGCAGCCATGGGTCACACTTGAAGGTCTCATGGCTTCCCACTCATGAAACTCGCCTGGACTGTAGCCTCCAGGTGAGAAGAGAGAGTGGAGGAGAGGAATTCAGCTGATCAGTGTCTCATCTTTGTCCTCTATCTGGACAGTTTTGGAATGGACTGTGAACTTCAGAGGGACCCAGTCAAGCCAGGTGAATGGACAGCCTGATGGCAAATTAAGTTTGGTGTCAATAAATGCACAGTAGTGCACAGTGCAGAGAAAAATTAAACTATTCCTACATCTTAGAAGCTCTAAATTAACTATATGAGCTCAGGAAAAGGATGTGGGTGTCACTCAGGACAGCTCAATGAAGACCTTAGTTCAACATTCAGCTGTGATCAGAAAAGCAAACCAGATGTTAGGATGTCTATAGGTTGGATGGAGATCAATACAGAGAATAATATAATGCCTTTGTAGAAATCAGTGGTGCAGTCTCCTGGAATGCTCTGTACAGCACTGGTCACGCCATCTCAAAGAGGATATTGCAGAATTAGAGGTGGCTCAGAGGGGCAACGGTAATGATGAAGTGCCTGGAAACACTCAGATGAAGAGAGATTGAAAAGACTGGGATAGTTTACCTCGGAAAGGAGTCAAATAAGAGGATAATGTGATAAAAGTGTATCAAACAATGAATGGTACAGAGAAGGTAGATGGAGAACGTCTGCTCTCTCCGTTGCATAACACAACAAGGGGACAGTCAATGAAATTAAGTTGCAAGTACAAAATGATAAAAGGAAATAGTTACACATTGTTGTGAAAAAGTAAGTGTAGAACTCTTTGCCACAAGATGATGATGTGACCAAGAACTTAGTAAGATTCTAAAAGGAGTGGCACACTTACATGGTTAACAGCCTTATTTATAACAACTCTGCATCGTTCTAACACATTTTTGAAGGGATATTTAAATCTCCTGCTTTAAGGCTTAAGCCACTCTCTAGGTATTAGAGATCAGGATGAGACCTAATATGGGGGGCAAATTACCCCCAATCTGCCTTCAGCAGGGTTTCATGTACCTGAGGCACCTGGTGCTGGCCATTGTCGGAGACAGGATCCTGGACTTGATGGACACTGGGTCTGATCCAGTTTGGCAAATCCTGTGTTTTAATGAAGTCCAAAATAATGTATTAAAGGCCAAAGTTAAGATATTCAACAAGAGGTTGGAGTGGTGTAGAGCTGAGTCCAATGGGTGTCAGGGTGTGAGAGCTGGGGCCAAGGCCGCTCAGAGGATTCAGGGTGCCTGGGGCAAAGCAATTTCAGAAGCCCCTTCCATTTAAAAAAAAATTGCATTACTATATTTCTGTGGGGGGCCCCTGCGGGGCCCAGCAAAAATTGCCCCACTTGCTCCCCCACCCCGGCCAGCCCTGGGAAAAATAAACCTTCTGCATCTCGGCACAAACCCAGTTTTGAGAACTTCTTTACAAGGTATCACTAGTCAGCATCAGCTAGTGCTAAAAGGCACTAAAGCTTACAAAACACATTGGACAAATATTTTCCATCAAAACCTTTTCTGGATCGAGAACTAGGGGTTTTTAAAAAGCAGAAAAAAATAATGGACAATGTCTGCTTTCTTTCAAAATTTGTTGTTTTTTTTTAGTTGAAAAGCTGAACTTAGTCTGCCAAAACCTGAGTGTGGTTTAGGGTTTCAGAAGTGCGTGGCCAAATATTTGCTGCTTGCTGTGTATTAAAGAAACAATAAAAATTCTGCTTAAAAAAAATCTAAAACTTTTGAACCACCTTAGCTTGTGATCAAATGCCTGAGCCCATCCAGTCAGATTTTTCCAGGTTTCTGATACTCTGCTGGCTTCCTTGACTCATATCTGTCTCCATAACTTTGGGTTCATTTAGGTTAGAACATAAGAACAGCCATACTGGGTCAAACCAAAGGTCCATCCAGCCCAGTATCCTATCTACTGACAATAGCCAATGCCAAGTACCCCAGAGGGAGCGAACCTAATAGGTAATGATCAAGCAATCTCTCTCTCTCCTGCCATCCATCTCCACCCTCTGACAAACAGAGGCTAGGGCCACCATTCTTTACCCATCCTGGCTAATAGCTATTAATGGACTTAACCTCCATGAATTTATCTGTTTCCTAGAGACTGGCTTCATGGGGTCCCTCACAAACTGGAGACAGTTACTGTGGGTTTGTCTTTAGTATAGACTATATACATACTCCACGAACTGAGCATTTGAGCTTGTTCCAGAATCTAGGATGAGCCTATGTTGTGAAAACTGAAATGCTCAAAATAGCACATTCACATGAATGGGCACAAAGTGCTAAAATTAAATTAACCCAGGGGGCCTCAAACTGGGGGTCAGGACCCCTCAGGGCATCACAAGGTTACTACTGGGGGTCGTGAGCTGTCAGCCTCCGCCTCAAATCCCACTTTGCCTCCAGCATTTTTTATTAAATACATTAAAAAAGTGTTTTTAATTTATAAGGGGGGGTTGCACTCAGAGGTTTGCTA
This sequence comes from Gopherus evgoodei, assembly GCF_007399415.2. Taxonomy (NCBI): domain Eukaryota; kingdom Metazoa; phylum Chordata; order Testudines; family Testudinidae; genus Gopherus; species Gopherus evgoodei. The sequence goes on along the minus strand of NC_044322.1, from coordinate 253,277,348 downwards.
TGTAAAAGGGGTCACCAGTATAGAAGTTTGAGAACCACTGAATTAACCCCTCTGGAGCCTCAGGGAATGTAGGGGAGAGGGGTCTCCCTTGGTAGGGTTGGGAAGGAGGTAGGTGGTGTAGGATATTCCTCCTCTCATGTGATCCCTCCCCCAGTGGCTAATTTTAAATGAAACTACCCTTCCCTGACATGAATCTCCCTATGGCACTGAAATTAAATGTAGACTGTAATTTGGCATTTGAGAAGTGAAAGGGATGGTAGCCCTAATGGAAAAGCTAAGAGCTTGGCTCTTCTGCAAGCCTCAAACTGCTGAATGAGCTTTAGGGTAGGGAAGGCTGTGCCTCCCAAACAGCCTGGCCCTGCCCCCTATCTGACCCCTGCCCACTTCCTGCCCCCCAGCTCCCTTCCCCCCCTCAGAATCCCCGACCTATCCTGCTCCTTGTCCCCAAATGTGCCCCAGAGACCCCACCCCTGCTCCCTGTCCCCTGAGTGCCCCGACCCCTATCTGCCCCCCACTGAGTCCTGACAGACCCCTGGAATGCCCATGATCCAACCCCCCCCCCATTCCATGTCCCCTAACTGCCTCCCCCAACCTCTGCCCCCTCCCTGTGCCCTGACTGTCCCTGGGACTCCCTGCCCCTTATCCAACCCTCTGGCCCCAGACCCGTACCCCTAGCTCCCCCCTCACCCAGAGCCTCAGCGCATCCAGCAGCGTCCCTCGGCAGCAGCAGCGTGGCACCGGTGGGGGACCTGAGCTCCTCCCCACTCAGAGCTGTGTGGTAAGGGGGCGGGACTGCAAGCTCCAGGCTGAGCTCAGCTCCCTCCGCTCAGCCTGGAGCTCGCAGCCCCACCTCCTTACAACATGGTTCTGAGCATGGCAGAACTCAGGGTCCCCGCCAGAGCCACGCTGCAGCTGCACCGGGATGCTGATGGATGCGCTGAGGCTCCGGGAGAGGGGTGGAGGCGGGGTCGGGCCAGGGAGGGAGCCTCCGCCATTCTCGGGGGCCTGCGGAGCCAGGGTCCTGGGGCAAATTGCCCCACTTGCCCCCCTCCCCCGGGCAGCCCTGGCTGGGGCTGCATAAAATAGGGAGAGTAGGGAGATGGAACCATGTTATGGGGAGGAGGTAGTGAGTCTGTAGGCTAGGGTAGCTAAGAGCTACAGGATGTCTATACTCCATTGGGTACAGATAGTGTAACAGAGATGCCAATAGGCAGTGCACAAAGGCCCAGCATGAAGGAATCTGAGCCCCAGAGAGGGAAGGACTACAATCAGAAGGGCAGTAAAAACAAAAAGGCCTGATCTCAAGCCTGGGAGTGGTTGCCAGACAACAACTTGCACTGAAATGGAAGCAAAATACCACTTTCCCTATTATTAACTCAGAAACCAGGGCAGATGGGATGGATGAAGTTGGAGGGTCTGGGCATCTGTCCATCTAGCTGTGATGCAGCCACTTTATCCCCCTGGTAGGACATACACAGATGTGTGGGGGCCCTAGGGTGGCCAGATATTCCGATTTTTCGAGGCTTTGTTTTATAAAGGCCCTTATTACCCCTACCCCTTGTCCTGATTTTCCATACTTGCTATCTGGTCACCCTAGGGAGCCCCTTGTTTGGTCTCCTTTTCATTAGATGTTAAAATTAAACGAGCTGGGGACTAAAGCTGACGGTTTTCTGGGGAGAGAGAGGGCTTTAAGAGAAGGAGAAACTAAGGGAGCAACAGCTTCCCCCCTTCCTGTCATGTCAACCACGTGCACAGCTGCTCTGAACAAGGACACCTCCCTCCCAGCAGCAACACTCTGTAATTTTCATTCCAGTTAAATAAGAAAATCAAACTTTCAAGTGGGTCTCTGGCTTCCCTTTCCTTTTCTTTGCCAGAGGCCAAAGAAGAAGTGGCTGCTTTGGGGCCATCAGGGTATTTTTAACATGAAAAAAGAAAGAGAAAATTTGTGCTCAGTCGCTGGGGGAGGGGATGCTGATCAAAGCAACACCACCCCAGTGTAGATCCATTAGCCTTGCTTTTTTTATTAGGAATGGGTTCAAACCACAGTGCATGGAAACATGCATTAGGATCAGCCACAGTGGAGGAGAGCATAGTTCTATGAAGTCGGTGTCCTGCCACTTGACAGTGACCAGTGCCTGATGTTTGTTTCAGAGGAAGCCTCCCACCCCAAATCCCCCCCCCCAATCCTGATAATGAATTTGGCCAAGTGAAGAAGGCTATATATGGTTGAGGGGCTTGGAAATCACTTCCTCACTCTGCAATCCATTAGCAGATGCTTGAGATTTCATTTGCATTCCTGTTGTCAGAGCTGATGGGAAGTTTAAAGGGCTGGATGGTAAAGTTTGATAGGTAACTATCATGAGCTGAAAACTCCTGTTACTTGCTATATGCTCAGATATGCTGGTACCCTCAGGCTGGGACTGAACTGCCCCTGAGGATTCACTTGGAAGAAATTCAAGACTAGCTGGGTCTGCTGGACAAATACATTTAGCTGGACCCTATCAGCTAAGGCAGGGATGCCCAACCTACAGCCCACCAGAGAATTTTATAAGGCCCACAGCCTACTTTGACACAATATACTAATGGCTGATTCATTAGTGTTTTGTCATCATGCTTACATCATTTTAGTTTACATTAAGTTGTAAATACACAATACTGTTCATAGAAACAGCCTATCTAAATACATATGAAACAATCTGAACTTAAAATATAAATCAGTATAGGTGACTTTATATCTTATTAAAATATGTAGAATCTGTTTGGCCCACACAAGGTTGTGCTGAGGTTTATGTGGCCTTCCTGTGTAATAAGGTTGGGCACCACTGAACTAAGGCATTAAACCTGTCTGTTAAATCCCACTGTAACAGTATCCTGCTTCCCCCTTTCTCCAGCCAGGCATTTGAATTCTTGAAGGTGATCCCGCCCTCTGGGCCAAGCTCCTGAATTTTCCACTGAGATCATCCTTTGGATCTGTAGATGTTAAGATTGCTCATTATTCTCAGATCAACCCAACAGGAGAGGAGTGGTTTAAACCTGCTAACAGAGCATTTCATGATCAGGTTGACTCAGAGCTGCCACTGCCTGGGACCTGTAGCTATTGTCAGGATTGGGTCCATGTGTGTTTGTTTATTGCCGAGTAACATAGGTCAGTGCAAAAGTAACTTACAGTCTTTGGTACTGGTTGCGTGGTAACTGGGGACTCTTCTGGGCAAAGGGCGCATGGGGCTGCTTGCATCATCCGTCTAGCTATGAAGCCTGCTGGTGAGGATAGCAGAGGTGAGTATTACCAGAGTTGTCTTTGAACTTGGCAGTGCTTCATGGAGAGCCTCAGGCTGGATGTGTTTGAACAAGAAAAGAGGAGGAGGAATGAAATCAGGAAGAGGTTAGCAAGGAAGTTAGAGACATGGTTTTTTCCATGTGTGCGCATGTCTGTCTGTGTGTTTGCATGATTGTGAATAAACATGTGCACAAGTTTTTCTGTAGCTGTTTCCCTGTGGATGACTTTGTGTTGATGTCTCTGCTCTTGTGTGTCATGTCGGTATGAGCATTCAGGTGTGTGCGTATGGCTGTTCAGACCAGAAATGACACCAAGAAGCAGCTGGTGAATATCTCAAAAATAAAATAAAGAAACCTTAAAAGGAAAATGTTGCACCACAACTTTGCCAGGGCTGGCGCTTGCATTTAGGCGACTTAGGCGGTCGCCTAGGGTGCCAGGATTTGGGAGGGCGGCAGACTGCTACAGTGGACCTCCCGCAGGCGTGCCTGCGGACAGTCTGCTGGTCCCGCGTCTCCGGTGGAGCATCCGCAGGCACGCCTGCGGCAGGTCCACCGGAGCCGCGGAACCAGTGGACTGTCTGCAGGAACGCCTGCGGGAGGTCCACCGGAGCCGCAGGACCGGCGAGCGGGTCCTGCGCCTAGGGCGCAAAAAACCCTCGTGCCACTCCTGAACTTTGCATTATGTTCGGGGGGACAGAGAGGGTCCTATCTATATGATCTTTGTACCTGTATTCTGTTCCAATATGCCCATGTTCATAACGCTTCCAAAGCAATTATAACCAGTGCCTGTCTGAAAGTAAGCCCAAGCACCCAAGAACCCAGCATTCCCAGTGGAGGAGCTGTGGAACACACACCTTACAGACCACTGTTACCTTTCCCAGTGGCTGTGATGTCATAGTTTTGGTCTGAATTTCCTCATGTAGCACATCACTGAGGGAGGAGGAAAGGTGTTACACAGGCCGGGCCTGTGCACCAAAAAGTCTTTGGAGATGGCTAGCAATGAACATCTTGTTTAGTTTCAGCATGATCTTCCTTCACTCCACTGAGTACAGAATCCCCTTTGTGTGGCATGGGGGTGAGGAATCTGGCAGTTTGTCAGAGGCACTGTTATGTGTAAGCCACCTCCTAGCACTGTCTGGTGCATTGTGCCAGAGTCAAGGGCCAAGTGTTACCTGTCTGTTTGACTGGATGTCACTCCTCCATAATGTGCCTGTAGTCAGTGATGTTTTCTCAGTGGAGTGGCTGTGCACCATGTCCTGTAATTACACCCTGTGAGACTTCCCAGGGTTAATATTAAATCACAGCCTATGATTTTTTGATAGCAGACTTAGAAACTGTATTACATTACTAGGAGCGAGGGAAGGAGGCTGCATTCTCCTGTTGGGGCAGGGACTGGTTTTCATCATGGTTCTGTCATTGAGATAAGAGAGGAAAAACCAACAATAAAGAGTGTTTATAATAGGACCTCACTTGCTGCCTTTTTCCCTCCCTGCCATGGTTGTGGTGCCAAGAGATCCTGTTGTGGGAGCTACTGATCAGTGAGGGCATCAGAGGTGAAAGAGTTAATTCAAAACAAAAAGTGGCTTGCAGGTGTCCCTGCTGGTGCTGCTGTGGCCCAGCCAGGGGATCCTAGGGAATTGTGTGCACACGCACTATAGATTGTGTATGCTACTGTTTCCTTACACAATCCTGTACCCACATCCATGCACCACACACACACTATCCCCACACTCTGTCGTATACACATGCTGCTCACACAGTGCACCCCTTCCCATATACAACCACAACCACCCACCCATATGCCCGTATAAACATTCACATTAACGCATACAGAAGCACACCCAATGCCAATACACAGAGCAATTCCACCTCTCCCCCATACAGACTGCCCCTCCTCCCTTCTGCACACTACATTCCTGCATTTACTATTGAATACATACCATATTTCTACCTACATACTGACACGTGCTCCTCCACATTCTTTCCCAGAACACAGATACACTCCCTGCTACGCTATCTCCCTACCCATTTCCTGCCATTCACTCAAACAGGCACCACATGCATACCCCTCCTCAGACATGCATGTACCTACACATTACTGGATCCACAGAATTCCCACACATGCATGCTGCTCCCCTGCACGTGTCCTTGCCCCTGAAAGACATGCACACGACAGACACTGCTCAGTTCTGCCAGGCAATGCACATTATACAATTCATTTTATGTTACAATATTTTTCCCTTCCTGGTTTCTTTGGAGAGCGAGTAATGCTAATGGAAATGAAGGACATTAGCTAAATTAAGATGTGAGTATGGAATTTGCAAATTTCCCTTACATATTTCTGACTGTGCACCTCAGTGGGCTTCTCACACAGGTGTCCCAGTGCACTTCAATCCTGAATTGCTGTCACCTCCAGAGATTCCAGCCCTGGGACTCTTCAGAGCTCTGCCAAAGCACCTCACTCCTGACTTGCAGCACCCCATATTATTTCAGTCCTGCCCCGCCCTTTTCCCTCATACACAAGTTCCCCCCTAAACTACAACTCAGCCTGCTAACATGGCTTCAGGCTGCATCTGAGTGGGGCTTTTCAGTCATGTTAGGCTAACTTGATTGAGCTCATGGGACTGAAAAATGCATCCTGGTTGTGCATCGAGATAGGGCCGCAAGGTACAGCATTTCTAGCTGTTGTAGTCTTGGCCCTTCCGCTGCTCGGCCAGCAAGTCTCACTCCTTTTCTTCAGCACCCTCTGATAAGTCAGATCTGAGCCCCACATAGCCCTCCAAATGCACCTCAGCCTTGATCAGCCGCACCCTTTGCTATCCCAACCCTGGGCCTCTCCTCATTCAAGAGTGTAAGTTGGGCTCCAGATAATGATGTAACAGAATGAAATGTTCATACCTCCCCAAGCACAGGGCTGTAATCATAATGATGATGTTTGTTGATGCCTATTGCCATCCATTCCCAGAATCCCAATTTAGGGGAGTCCATCCCCACTATTTTTAGCATAATGTTCCTCATTTCCCCAGTCTACCCTCCCAAAAAGCCTCTTAGGGTATGTCAGCACAGCAGTTGAAGTTGTGTTTGCAGCGCACATAGATATCCCAAGCTAGCATTAATCTGACAAGCTCCAATACCAACAGCAGTTAAGCTGCAGTTGCATGGGCTCTACAAGCCCCCCTGGAAGCACGGGCACTTACTCAGGTGGCGAGCCCGTGCTACCACAGCTTCACAGCCATTTGCACCCGAACTAGCTAGATTAAAGCTGCCTGGAGTATGTATACACACACTGCAATTTACCTCTAACGTCAGTGTAAACATGCCTTCTGTCTAATCTTTTTAGCTGAAGTTACAAGTTGTCTACCTGTCTGTCATCCCAAATGTCTCAGTCTGCACCTTTAAGATGCTGGCAGGTGTGCCAGTGCCCAAAGGCTTTTGGGCACCTTCACAGTTCTAGGCGAAGTCTTTGCTAACAGAGCCAAGGTTGTTATTATAAGTCACTTAAGCATCAGAAGAATGTTGTAGTTATAAAACCAAGTGTCTAAAAGTCTGAGAAGCCATAATTAAGTTTTGACATTTTGAAAACAGCCTCATCCCTATCCTCACATCCTGCACGTAGCCAACATAACACACATTATTACTGGTTACTAGTTCTTGCACCATGGAGCAGTATGGTGCTCCCGTGAAAGACACTATACAGACAAATGGCACAAAGGCAGTACATGTCCTAGAGCGCTCACAATCTAGGCTATCGGAAGGCCCGCTGCCACCCATAGGCATTGACTCCATGGGTGCTCCAGGCCTGGAGTGCCCATGGGGAAAAAAATGGTGGGTTCTCAGCACCCACTGGCAGCCTCCCATCAGTGCCTCCCCCTCCCTCCCAGTGCCTCCCATCTGCCGCTATCAGCTGTTCAGTGGTGTGCAGGTTGTCTGGTGGGGAAGGAGCAAGAGCTGGGCGCACTTGGGAGAGGTGGCAAGGAAGAGGCAGGGTAGGGCTGGGTCCTTGGGAGAAGGAGTGGAATAGGGTGGAGACTGGGGCGGAGCGCCCCCCAGCACATTAGAAACTCTGTGCCTATACTGCCATCCACAAAGTTAGCAGGGGTACGGCCCTCCTTACCTGTGGATATCGCAGATCCATAGGGAGATCATGCAGAGAGTCTGAGTGTCTACGTGGCATCTCAGACCTCTGTGATACTCATCGGGTGCTCTGTCACCTGCTGTCATGACCTATCCAACAGTGCCTGGCTCAAAAGCTTTCCATCGGGGATGGGGATAGAATTGAAAGCATCTAGTAGTGGGAATTAATGTAAATTACTGCTGGCAGGTCAGCATGAACTTGGGAGAGTTCATATAGGTTTCCAAGGAGATGATACCATGGACAGTGTCGCTTCCTGCTAGTAACTCCCTTCCTAGCCAAGAAGCCTAATTGTGAGGAATTCATTGTAGACATAAGGTAGGGGTGTGTGTGTTCATTCTTCTGGCAGGAAACCTGGAAGACCTGAGAGCCCCATTTGGAGCTCGACTTCTAAAAACCTGACACAAGCTGGGGCTCTGACGGCTTCCCTACTGCAGAGCCCTGTGTCTGGACTCCAAAGGTACGTCTAAACAGTAGTAAAAGACCCACAGCTGGATCAGCTGACTCACGATTGCAGGTCTTGAGCTGCGGAGATATATTACCGACCACCTGACCAGGAGGGTGACAGTGACTCTGAAATGCTCAAGGAGATTAGAGAGGCTATAAAATAAAAAACTCAATAATGGGGATTTCAACTATCCTCATATTGAGTGGCTACATGTTATCTCAGGACGGGATGCAGAACACCTTAAAACACTGCTTCTTTGAGCAGCTAGTCCTGGAACCCACAAGAGGAGAGGCAATTCTTGATTTTAGTCTTAAGTGCTGCACAGGATCTGGACCAAGAAGTGAATATAGCTGGATCGCTTGGTAATAATGACTATATTATAATTAAATTTATCATCACTGTGGTGGGGAAAACACCACAGCAGCCCAACATGGTAGCATTTAATTTCGGAAAGGGGGACTACACAAAAATGAGGAAGTTAGTTAAACAGAAATTAAAAGGTACAGCGCTAACAGTGGAATCCTTACAAGTTGCATGGAAACTTTTTAAAGACACCATAATAGAGGCTCAAATTAAATGTATACCCCGAATTAAAAAACATAGTAAGAGAACCAAAAAAGTGCCACCGTGGCTAAACAACAAAGTAAAAGATGCAGTGAGAGACAAAAAGGCATCTTTTAAAAGGTGGAAGTTAAAACCTAGTGAGGAAAATAGAAAGGAGCATAAACTCTAGCAAATTAAGTGTAAAAATATAATTAGGAAGGCCAAAAAAGAATTTGAAGTGCTGTTAGTCAAAGACTTAAAGAATAGTAGCAAAAAAAAATTTTTTTTAAGTACATCAGAAGCAGGAAGCCTGCTAAACAACAAGTGGGGCCACTGGACTATCAGGATGCTAAAGGAGCACTCAAGGAAGATAAACCCATTGCAGAGAAACTAAATGAATTCTTTGCATTGGTCTTCATGGCTGAGGATGTGAAGGAAATTCCCAAACCTGAGCCATTCTTTTTAGGTGACATATCTGAGGAATTGTTGCAGATTGAGTTGTTTAGATTTTGGAACAAATTGATAAACTACACAGTAATAAGTCACCAAGACCAGATGGTATTCATCCAAGAGTTCTGAAGGAACTCAAATGTGAAATTGTAGAACTACTAACTGTAGTTTGTAACCTATCATGTAAATCAGCTTCTGTACCAAATGACTTAAGGATAGCTAATGTGACATTAATTTTTAAAAAGGGCTCCAGAAGTGATCCTGGCAATTACAGGCCGGTAAGCCTGACTTCAGTACCGGGCAAACTGGTTGAAACTATGTAAAAAACAAAATTGTCAGACCCATAGATGAACTTAATTTGTTGGGGAAGTCAACATGTTTTTTGTAAAGGGAAATCATGCCTTAACAACCTACTAGAATTCTTTGAGGGAGTCAGAAAGCATGTGAACAAAGGGAATCCAGTGGATATAGTGTACTTAGATTCTCAGAAAGCCTTTGACAAGGTCCCTCACCAAAGGCCCTTAAGTAAAGTAAACTGTCATGGGATAAGTGGGAAGGTGCTCTCATGGATTGGTAACTGGTTAAAAGATAGGAAACAAAGGGTAGAAATAAATTGTCAGGTTTCAGAATGGAGACCGGTATATAGTGGTGTCCCCAGGAGTCTGTACCGAGACCAGTGCTATTCAACATATTCATAAATGATCTTGAAAAAGAGGTAAACAGTGAGGCTCCAAAATTGCAGATGATACAAATCTACTCAAGATAGTTAAGTCCCAAGCAGACTGCGAAGAGCTACAAAAGGATCTCACGAAACTGGGTAACTGGGCAACAAAATGGCAGATGAAATTCAGTGTTGATAAATGCAAAGTAATGCACACTGGAAAACATCATCCCAACTATCCATATAAAATGACGGGGTTTAGATTAGCTGTTACCACTCAAGAGAGAGATCTTGGAATCACGAATAATTATCTGAAAACATCCACTGCAGCGTCAGTCAAAAGAGCTAACAATGTTGGGAAATCACTAAGAAAAGGATAGATAATAAGACAGAAAATATCATATTGCCTCTATATAAATCCATGGTATGCCCCTATCTTGAATATTGCATGCAGATGTGGTCTCCCCATCTCAAAAAAGATATATTGGAATTGGAAAGGGTTCAGAAAAGGGCAGCAAAAATGATTAGGGGTATGGAACAGTTTCCATATGAGGAGCCATTAATAAAAGTGGGACTTTTCAGCTTGCAAAAGAGACGACTAAGGGAGGATATGATAGAGGTCTATAAAATCATGACTGGTGTGGGTGGAGAAATTAAATAAGGAAGTGTTATTTACTTCTCATAACACAAGAACTGGGGCTCACCAAATTAAATTAATAGGTAGCAGGTTTAAAAACAAATAAAAGCAGTATTTCTTCAAACAACGCACAGTCAACCTGTAGAACTTCTTGCCAGAGGATGTTGTGAAAGTGAAGACTTATAACGGTTCAAAAAAGAACTAGGTAAATTCATGGAGGATAGGTCCATCAATGGCTATTAGCCAGGATGGGCAGGGATGGTGTCCCTAGCCTCTGTTTGCCAGAAAGTAGGAATGGGCAACAGGAGATGGCTCACTTGATGATTACTTGTTCTGTTCATTCCTTCTGGGGCACCTGGGATTGGCCACTGTTGGAAGACAGGATACTGGGCTAGGTGGACCTTTGGTCTGACCCAGTATGGCCATTCTTATGTTCAATATTTCATGTATTAAAAATTGTCTAAGTGATGAAGTTCTCTGTCCAGTTTACAGTAGCTAAAAAAACAAGTAGGATGGAGGCTTTGGGCCTGATCCAAAGCCAACTGAAATAAGTGGAGGGTCCCTATTGATTTCATTGCACTCTGACATTTAGTTGGGCAAGGATACGTCTCCATGTGGAGCACTGTGACTAATTCTGGACACTTCAACATTAAGAAAGATAGAATGAAGTTTGGAAAGGACCAGAGAAGACCAACAAAGATAGTTAAGGGCTGAAGATATTCACAAGAATATTTAGCCAAGAAATGAGAAGAGTTAAGAGCAGGCCTGCAAGTGGTATTTAAATTATGCAGGCTACACTGAAAATTGATCAGTCTCCTCCATTTTACCCTGACCCATCACACAAGAACAAGGAGTCACTCCATTTAAGAGCAGTAAATTTACAATCCAATCAATCCTGCAATGGATAGGCTATTGTCAACATCATTAATTCAGTGCCACAGGAGGTCAATGAGGCAAATATCCTGGCTGAATTTTTAGAAGGCTGGATAATTTTATGACTAATAACATTTACAGCTATGCATACTAAGATAAGAGCTAATTAGCTCTTGTGCTTAAGGGCATAAGCTGATTGCCTGTGTGAGGTCAGGGGGACATTTTCCTTTCACATAAAGCAATACTACTGTAGGTGCTTGAGGGTTCTTTTGTCCTGCCTCCAAAGCATCTGGAACTGGCCACTGCCAAAGCCAGGATATCTGATGGGCTGGACCAATGGTCTGATCCAGGATAATAAACACTAAATTCCTGCATTGGGCTTGCATTGCATGCTCAGGGAGAGCATTATGTATGGGCATAGGGTATAGAGTGGGCAATGCCTGTTCTTCCTTACATGGAGTTAAAGTGCCAATATTGATCTCTAATTGAAATGAGCAAAACTTGGATGAGCTTTTGAACAGCATCTGCAAGCTGATAGGTCTCTGTGCATTGTGTTTAATTCAACAACTGTTGAGCTGTTAGTGCTGAGTACATAATTTTCAAAAAATAATTTATATAATACATTTCACCTGGGTTTTGCTTAGGGAATATTTATGACCAGAGCACAATCTTCTCAAATGTATTTAATGTTTGACAAACTAGGATCTGTGTTGTTTGGTTGTGATTGGTACATGATGTTGTTTCTGTCTTCTGATTGAATAGGAATCAAGTTTCTGATATAAATGCTTGTAGAAAGTGAATTGAAATTTTGTTTTCTTTGAGAAATCAGAAGTCTGACCTTAAATTAGCAGTTCTCAAACTGTGGTATGGGACTCCAAAGTGAGTTGCAACCCCATTTTAATGGTGTCACCAGGGGTGACTTAGACTGCTGGGGCCCAGGGCCAAAGCCCAAGCTCTGCTGCCCAGGGCCAAAGCAGAAGCCTGAGGGCTTCAGCTCGGGGAGGGGGGGGTGTCAGGTTATAGGCCCCCTTCCTGGGGCTGAAGCTCTTGGGCTTGGGCCCCCCACCCCACCCAGGGTGGAGGAGCTCAGGTGGGCTCAGGCTTCAGTCCCCCATCCTGGGGTCATGTAGTAATTTGTATTGCCAGAAAGGGGTTGTTTGAGAACCCCTGCCTTAAATTATGCTCTTTTCAATTGTTTGTGCTAGTATAAGTCAGTCACAAACACTTTTGGCAAGCAAACACAACAGGAGCATTGACAGGACCCAAGCAAATTCATTTTTAAATTTAAATTAATATTTGTGATTATTTTTGAAGTAGTCAGTCAGCACTAATAGCTGTACAACTGGTTAAATGTAAGTAGGCAGCTGTGCAGTGTGTAAGGTAATTGATCACGCGGTGCCAGGGGCATGAACATTGTTACTATTGAGGAGCACAAAGCACCTGGCTTGAATTTCAGATTCCAGGTTGCAGTTTGTGACATTGGCAGTTAAAATAAACAACCTCTTTTGACTTTGAAATTGAGCAAAATGGATGAAGAAGCAGTTGAGAGAGACTAACTGTGGAACCCCTTGATGTTTTTGTACTGTCAATTTTATGTGTGCATTTTAATGTCTCTCAGTGCATGATTAAAGTGAACATATTGGCCTCCTGGGCAGGTGTTCTCAACTGCAGCTCCTCACCTGTTCATCAGTGTTGATGCTGCACGGATGTCTTTGGGGAGTCAAGCTGAGGTCTGCAGAACCCATATCTTACTGAGCACTGATCTGTCTGGTTGATCAGACCTTAATGTCATCTCTTGTCAGATGGGGGTAGGAGGACTTCTTTGTCCTTAGTAAGTCAAATCCCAGATCATAAATAACCCACATCATATTAGCGTTGACTCTGAGAGGGTTTTTCCAAGGTATCAATAAGGAATCAGTGCAGTCTTTTAATTGCCGTCACATTCAGCCATAGCAACAGCTTTCAGAATCTTACAGAGAGGTTTAATTGTTGCTTTTTATTTTTGGACTGGAAAGGCCTGAGAGACGACAGAAAGCGGGGAGGTTATAAAGCGCACTTACACAAAACTCATTCACCCTTCGCTCTGTCCTTTCGTTAGCTGTTTTCTCAGCTTCTTGCCCAAGGGTGCAATATGAATCATTTAGTCTAATTGGCTTAATAAGCAAGAGAGCTGGGCACAGAGAGGGAGGGGACAAGGGAGCATCTGCTGAGCTCTCTGAGGAGCTTTGAAAAGTAGACCAGTTGGCTCATCGTTTCCATGGAACTGCCATGGTTAAATTGAGCTGGCAGTGAGTTGAGGGGCTTTGTTGGGTGAGAGTGCTATGTAGGCACTGCTTTGAGGACGTTGGCCAGGTGCTCTTTTGAGTGAGACTTCTCTTGGCTTGGGGTTCGGGTGCTCAGTTGGATGAGGGTGCTTTGAGTAAGGGCACTGACTAGGCCCTTATGGGCAGTGGCATTGAGCAGGCACTCAGTCTGATGTGGGTGAGCAGGCTGGATGCTCTGCTGCGGGGAAAGGAGTCCTAGGGTTTGCACAATATTGGTTGGGGGGGAGCTGTCCGTTGAGAAGGGTAACTACAACTAACCTCCAGGTTCACCAGAGTCCCTGCCACAAGTAATATATCTATCTTTGTCAAAGTCCGATTCAGGACTCTCAATTTGTCAGATCACTCTGTTTTATTAACAAAGCACTCTGCTAATGCACCTAGATAATGTGTGAGTGCCAGGCTTAAACTGCTTTATTTATACAGATAAAAAGGGTGCAAATTTAACAGGATAACAAAGGGAACAGAACTGATAAGTTTACCTGAGGCTAGACACACATCTTATTTCCTTCTTAACTCTTACCGATCTCCTGCTAATGTCCCACCATTAGCTTAAGTGGACCCATTGTTCCATACCTTACTGTTTCTCTTCCTGACAACTTTATTTCAACATTCCTCATTCCTGCTTAAAGGAACATACAGCATATCTTTAATCCGTTCTACTTTCACAATCCCTCCTTTTGGTCAAACTATGCAATGACCAACAATTACTGGGTTCCACATATCAACCGTTCTTTGTCCATCAATGATATTTAAAATAATCATATTAGAACTCTAGTTTGGAGCAACTATCTGTGTGGCATGTATTACACAATTTTGGACACAACAGGAGATTAACTGAAAACATACAAAAATCATTAGGATTCCAAACAGGATAGTCAGGGCTCCCTGAAACAACTAGTTTCCTATGCCAGAGAAATTGAACAGGTTACTTAGGCACTTCCATAAAGAACTTGGCTCTTCATGGGGAAGATAGGTGATCTGTTCTAAGTGGCTAGCGTGATCTATTACCTCACTGGTGTTGTCATGTATATACACATAACATTCTTTTCCAATGAGAGCACAGGTCTCTCCTTTGGCTGCCAGCACTGTGTCCAATACTTGATGGTTCTGTCAAATCACCCCAGTTTCTTTGGCCAGGGCTCTTAAACTGTCTCCGGTTTCATTTGCCATTATTTCAACTACTGCTTGTAACCTCAGGAGCCTTTTCGCCTGGTGTATTACTCCCTCAAGTGGGATAAAGGAACTGCCAATAGCCTCTTCCCAGGTTAAGGGGCTTATGTTATTTACATACTATTGGGCATCTGGTAAGTCCCTTTGCCTCCCTAATTTCAGGTGGAATTCTCATTGGAAGGACCCTAGCACTCAGAACCGTGGGAAGAGTCAGGCGGGATAACAAATACCTGACCAGTTAGCTGGTAACATGGTATAAGCTTTGGTTCCACAAATCCAATGATGCCCTATTAAGGCCAGGAAGGGTCGTTTGCACCCATTTGTCATATAAGTGTCTGCAAAGGAGGAGTAATATCCCCCAAAGGGCACATGGTCATTCTCCTTCTGAGGAGTGGTGTTATTTGCATGGCATCGAAAGATTGTATTGTTTTCACTAAGGTTACTGTAGGTTGAACATGAGATTGATTTCTCTGTTTGATCATAGGTTGAGAAAAAAAATCATATCCCCATACCCAGCCCGCCACTTTTTAGTTTTGTTCAAATAATCCCATACATCACTGGCCCCAATATGCTGAAGACAACTGCTTCTCCCCAGATCCAACCCAGTCTCATTACACACCCAACACCAAATGACCTTTTCCCTCCGCCACACTTATCCATTTAGATACATTTATTACCACCGCTTCCCAAGTGTCATTGCTGTTCCATTTTTTGTTAAACGGATGAGGTCCTCCAGTGAGGTGTGGGGAATTGAGTGGGATTGCCAGGACAGGAACACTAGCGTGAGTGGGCTGGGATGTGGCTGCAGACCCAGCAATTAGAAATATTAAGGATCTGAGCTATCCACACTTGCTGCTGGATAAAAGAATTGTCATCGTGGACTCCCCGGACTTTAAGACACCAGCAGCCAAGGAACAGATGCCACCAGAGGCACATGCTGGAGGTAAGGCCCTTCTGGTTCTGACACCCTCAACTGAGGGAACTGCAGTCACGGTTTTACGTCCACCAGGCAGTAGGCTCGCTACTGCTTCTTTTTGGGCCTTGCTTTAGGTCGTCATCTGCTTCTGGCAACCCTTATGAGAGCGTAGATTGTAAGGTATTGCAGGCTGTTCCTCTACGTCGTCTTCTGGAGTCAAAATTGACTCTGCGTGGTTCTGAGGTGATGACTGGTTCACTGAGGTGATGATTGGTTCACAGCCTTCTTACACTGCAAAGCATGTATCCACACTGCGATGCCAGATAGTTTAACAGCCATCTGGGTTGTAAGCAGTACCTGATGAGGACCCTTCCACTGGGGCTCCAAGGCGTGTTTTTGATGATGGTGCCATACGTAGACTCAATCACATGGCTCGAGGTCATGGCAAGCATCAGAGGTGGGTTCCGTTGGCCAGGTGGCTCGAACCTGTGAATGGAAGTGACTTACAGCTTACATTAGTCCCTTGCAATATTGAAGGAGCGTACTGTGAGTCAAGTTCAAGTTTGGGACTGGAGTAATGGTAGCCACAGCTTGCATAGGGCGTCCCATAACAATTTCAAAAGGACTCAATTTATGCCTTTGGGATGGAATGGATCGCGTTTCCATAATCCCCAGTGGTAAGGCTGCTAGCCAGCTTAACCCTGTAGAGTCACAAATTTTAGCAAGCTCATTCTTAAGTATACCATTTCATCTTTTAACTGCATCTGTGCTCTGTGAGTGTTAGGGACAGTGCAACAGGAGTGTGATTTGTAATATACGATCCAGGTGTTGAACGAGTTGTCTGGTAAAATGTGTACCCTGGTCATTGGACAGAGGGGCAGGAATTCCCTGGGCAGGCATAATATGATTTAACAAATATTTGGCAACAGACAGTAAGTCAGCCTTGCAACAAGGAAAGGCTTCAATCCAACCAGAAAATAAACATACCATAACCAAAATAAATTCATATTGTTGACACTTAGGCATTTGTACAAAATCAAGTTGCCAATGCAAGAATGGTGCGTGGGGCAGGCCACTTTTACAAATTTACCAATATTGTGGCTTTGGCAAGTGGTACTGGCAGCACAGTGGCAGGCTGCAAAAGAGCTGCAAAAGAGCCTCAGTTACAGCAGAGACCATCCCTTCCTTTCCGATATGCGAAACACCATGTAGCACGGTGGCCAGAGTCGGGTAGAGTGAAAAGGAGGCCACAAAAAGGCGCCAGTTGGCGAATGTCAAAGGAAATCAGGATGTAGAGAGCAACCTTGGGAGCAGGGTGAGGTTAGTGAGGAACGGCAGTGGTATAGAAACAGAAAGGGAACCTAGAAATTCATCTGGGGAAGGTTCTATGGCAGCAGCATGTTTAGCAGAGCCGTCAGCAAATGCGTTACCCTTAGCAACATCAGTATCCACCATTGAGTGGCCAGGGCACTTAACAATAGCTAAGGCAGACGGAAGTAAAACTGCTTACAGGAGAACAGCAATGTATGGGCCATTTTTAATAAGTGTACCAGCGGTGGTAAGGAAACCCTGGGTTTGCCAGATGGTGCCAAAGTCATGTACAACCCCAAAAGTGTAGCGGGAGTCAGTGTAAATGGTGGTGGAGCATCCCTCCACCAAAAAGCAGGCACGGGTGAGGGCAATTAATTCAGCGACTTGCGCTGAAGTCACAGAAGGTAAAGGCGCAGCTTCTAGGGTTTCAGAGCGTGACACTACAGCGTATCCTGCAAGGAGACGACGTTGGTTGTCTCAAACAGGAACCATCAGTGAACAAAACAAGGTCAGAGTTTAGGGAGAGGGACATCAGAAAGGTCAGAGCATGGGACAGTGACAGCAGAGACAGTTGCAAAGCAGTTGTGGGGTTCACCATCATCAGATAAAGGAAGGAGAGTGGCAGGGTTTAACTGAGAACAACGCTTTACGGTGATATGAAGCAGACAGCAGTAAAAGTTCGTACCTGGTAAGGCAGGCGGAGGAGAGGTGGCCTGTGTTACACTGTAGCAGACCTGCGTTACGCTGTAGCAGGAGAGTTTCCACAGAGTGAGGGACCATGAGGGTAAGAAAAGAGTGGAGGACAAGGGATTCAGACATTTCGACTAGGCGCGCTGTGGCAGCCACAGCGCGCAGGCAGGGGGGCAAGCCTCGGGCAACAGCGTCCAAAGTGGCAGAGAAGCCACGGGGCGGTTCTTGTCTCTGTGCATTTGAGTGAGAACTCCTAGTGCACACCCAGATTGTTTGTGGCAGAAAAGGGTAAAAGGCTTAGAATAGTCAGGCAGCACTAAAGCAGGGGCAGAAGGCAAACCCTGTTTGAGGGAAACAAAGGCAGAGTTGGCCTCAAAGGCCCACGGCATGGGGTCAGGCACAGAGAATCGAGTGAATTCCTGGAGAGGTTTCGCAAGGGAGGCATGTTGGGGAATCCATTGCCTGAAAAATCCAGCCATGCCTAAAAACTTCCAGACCTGGCATGGGGAGCGGGGTCAGGGAAAGCTAAGGATAGCTTGGACGTAGGTGGGAGAAAGTGTACAGGAACCCTGGGAGAGGAGAAAGCCAAGATATGTGACAGAGGCTTGACAGAGCTGTAGTTTAGCGTGAGAAGCCTTGTGACCCTTGTTTACTAGGTCAGTAAGGAGCACTAAAGAATCAGTTTCTGAGGCAGACAACAAAGGGGAACAGAGGAGTAGATCACGTACATACCCGGATGGGAAAACAAGGTCAGCAAGGTCTCAGGCTAATGCTTGGGAAAAGTAAGATGGGCTTTCAGTATACCCCTGAGGGAGCGTGGTCCATGTGTACTGTTGCCCCTTGTAAGAAAAGGCAAAAAGATACTGGGAGTCAGGGTGAATCGGGACAGAAAAGAAAGCAGAGCACAAATCAACAACAGTAAAATGAGTGGTAGCTGGTGGGACAGAAGCCAGAATCATTGCTGGGTTAGGGACAACAGGAAAGGCGGGTATAACAATGCAGTTAATGGCTCGAAGATTCTGAACAAATCGCCACGATTTACCATCAGCTTTTCGAACTGGGAGGATAGAGGTGTTACAGGGGCTGGAACAGGGGACAATAATGCCTTGTTCCCACAGGGCAGTCATGACTGGAGCAATGCCAGCCTCTGCTTCAGGATTTAAAGGGTATTGAGACAGGCGAAGGGGGGGGGGGTTGGAGAAGTCAACAGTAATGCAGACGAAGTCAGTATTTAAGCAGCCCACTTCAGATGGGTGGGTTGGCCACAGAGAGGATGGGACCTGCGAAATTAGATGTTGAAGGGATGGGATCAATGGGCAACAGGGGACTAGAGTGGAAAGGGAAGTTTCAGACAGCAGAGAGGCCACAGAATCACTCAGAAAAGACTGGAGGATTTGTAAGTAGACACCATCCGGGGAACAGTAGATGGTACAGCCAAGTTTACCTAACAGATCCTGACCCAAAAGGTTTACCAGAGTGGAATCAGAGAGAAGGAATGCATGATCTGCCCAAAGGGGACCAACCTGGACCGGTAGAGGTTTTGAAAGGGGATAAGGGGTTGGAATCGATCCGAGTCTTCTCAGAGAACGGGGTAAAGGGGAGCACTCAGTTTGGTGGTGGGAGAGGAGGCTTCCAATAAAGCTTTTAACTTATCATTTGAATCTTTGAGAAAGGCGAATTTTGATTCTGTCCACCTGCAATTTGCCTCTTCCCACCACTGCATGAAACCATCAACCTCTCCTTTTGCTAATTTAGTTTTAGGTTGGCCGAGTTTGTCTTTTAAGACGTCCACTCGGTCTTTGTCCCAAGAGCCTAACAGTAGCCACTGAGTTTTGGGGTTCCCCTGAGTTAGCCTAGACTTATTTTTCCAGAAATTTACAGGAGTCCGGACCCTTCCTAAAATGCATAAAATGAGCCAGCATTCCTTTAGGGAACTGTCCCGACTTAGACATCTATTTACCATACAGGAGGACTTTACACACACCAGTCGCACAAGAAGGAAATTCGGGTTTGTCAGAGTGATGCCCGGTGCAACACACAAAAGGAGCCCACAGGCTACTGCCTCAATCGCCCTCGCTTTCACACCAAGGGTGTGGCTATCATTGTGCAGATTTCACTCACTCAGACCACGGGGACAGGAACCCCTTGGTCGGCCGATCCCCGGACGGAGACGGCACCCAGACTCAAACACTCCACAGGGAGGATGGATAGACACAGAGACAGGACAGTCCTCAGTCCAGACAAAACACAGAAATTACCTGACCAGATTCCTGATGTCAGATCCCGGGATCCCTACCAGAACAGAGTGGGAACCAACAGGTTCGATGGCATAGATTTCACTGTGGTCATGCACCCTTCCCTTATGCTAGAAAACCGCTGAGGCCAAATGCCCAGGTGCCAGCTGCCACGGTCATCCTGCAAAAACAATCAGAAATCACATGGCCCCAGTGAAGTCGGTTGCTGTCTCAGTAGAACCTCCAAATTGTCAGTCAGATTCAGGACTCACAATTTGTCAGACCACTCTGTTTTATTAGCAAAGCGCTCTGCTAATACACCCAGATAATGTGTGAGTGCCATGCCAGTCTTAAACTACTTTATTTATACAGATAAAAAAGGTGTGAACTTAACAAGATAACAAAGGGAACAGAACTGATAAGTTTACCTGGGGCTAGACACCCATCTTATTTCCTTATTAACTCTCCTGCTAATGTCTCACCATTAGCTTAAGTGGACCCATTGTTCCATACCTTAATGTTTCTCTTCCTGACAACTTTATTTCAGCATTCCTCATTCCTGCTTAAAGGAACATGCAACATATCTTTAATCCATTCTACTTTCACAATCTAATTCATTCTGCTTTCACTCTATTGCTGTAGCACCCCTTATTCATGGGTCGGGCCCCCCTGCATTAGGCACTGTGCAAGCACAGAACACAAAGATGGTCCCTACCCCAAGGGGCTTACAGTCTGAGTACAAGACGAGACAACAGATGGATGCAGAAAGACAGGGGAGTACAAGTATCTGCAGGGTCCTGATAGCTCTATTTAACCCTAGCTGCACAGTGACCTCTTGTCCCACCTCCTTCCCCATATGTAGGACTGGCTCTAGATGCCAGCCAACCAAGCACATGCTTGGGGCAGCACAATTCTAGGGGTGTCATTCCAGATTGGGTTTTTTGTTTGTTTTTTTTCCTTCAACAGTTGCGCTCTTGGAGGGGTTTTTTGTTGCTTGGGGTGGCAAAAAAAGCTAGAGCCAGCCCTGCCTACATGTGAGGGATGAATTTTACAACAGGTAGTCCAGGACGCCCGGTGTTCTTGCCAGGGTTGGGGCAAGTGGCAAAAAAGACGGATTGTGTTTTCGCAGCAAGTCACAGCCATTAAGAGGAGATAATGTAGTGTCTTGATCCCAAAACAGATCCCCTGTTGTCAGTTTTTGGTCAGCTGAGATGCTGGTGTGAGCTGTGAGGCAGCCAATGAGTCCTAGTTCACTTCTTCACCTGTTCAGGTGCTAACTTGTCTGGAAGACTGTTTTGCAGCCTGCAGCATGCCCCAGAATGGTCTGCTGGGGGTGAGTGAAAGTGTAATGGCTGGGTTTGGAGGGCTGGCTTTCTGTTGTTATCCCTGCCAGAGGCAGATCACTTTCCTGCCTGAGAAGAGGTGAGGAAAGGGAAACGAGGGGACTGGCTATCACTTTATCAATACTGTAATGTTGAGTTTCCTTTTGTCTCTGGAAGACTCATGCAGAACTTATGGAGAGATAGAGAAAAAGGAGACTGAGCTCACAGAGATGCTTAAGGAGAGACTCAAAGAGGGAGGGGGCTTTACAGAGACCTTGCAGTCACGGTGGGAGCCACAGAGCTGGGAATAGCATGGAGAGGTCACAGTAAACTAGGCAGGCGAACAGAGCCACTGAGAACTGGGGAGAATGGGAGAGTCAGAGAATGCTGTGGAATAACTGGGTAAAGAAGGGAGGTTTAAGAGAACTATAAGGAGAAGCCAGCAGAGAGAGGGTGCTGGAGGGGATGGGAGAGGCTAGCCAGCCGCTGTACTGCGCTGAAGACAGGAGAAAACCCACATTTTTTGTACTTCTGTGATCTCCTTCTAGTTTGCTAATAACTTGATTATGTGGTACCTAGAGAGTCTCTCCTTTCATTCTGTGGCATTGGTTAGTGAGCACTTATCTATACTTAGAAACTTCTCTTTCTGCATCATTATCACAGACGCTGCCCTTAAAAAAAAAGTCCTATATAATTTAATAAAGAATCAGTTGAGCTCTACAGAAATGTAACAGCGTTCTACGGAAATTACTCTGAAAACCTATAGAATGTGTTAGAGAATTAGATCCTTGCTACAGTCTTTTATAACTATCCTTTAACATTTCTATAATGGAGATGTAATTCTCTATGAAATTCTATAGGATGGTCCAAAAAAGACAGTAACAGTTATTAATATTGTGACAAAGTTCCTCCTCTACCTTGGTGGATATGCGCTTATTGGCAGATTTGCTCACCTCAGTGATCTTCCCCACAGTCTGGATCAACTCCTCCTGTGTCTGATCAGGAGTTGGGAGGAACCCAGGCCCACTCTCTACTCCAGGTTCCAGCCCAGGGCCCTGTGGATTACAGCTGTCTATAGTGCCTCCTGTAATAGCTGCATGACAGCTACAACTCCCTGGGCTACTTCCCCATGGCCTTCTCCAAACACCTTCTTTATCCTCACCACAGGACCTTCCTCCTGGTGTCTGATAACACTTGTACACCTTCATCCTCCGGCAGCTATCACTATCCTTCTCCCCTCCTTGTGTCTCTTGCCCCCCCCCCCGTTGGAGTGAGCTTCTTTTTAAACCCAGGTGCCTGATTAGCCTCCCTTGATTGGCTGCAGGTGTTCTAATCAGCTTGTCTGCCTGAATTGGTTCTAGCAGGTTAGCGATTACTATAGTGCAGCCCCTGCTCTGGTCACTCAGGGAACAGAAAACTACTCAGCCACTGACCAGTATATTTGCTCTCTACCAGACTCCTGTACCCCACTGGCCTGGGTCTGTCACAATATGTATTCAGTTGTATAGGATCTTTCTATAAAGTCATTGTACAGTAGCTATATGATCAAACTCTGTACATTAACTTCACACCAAAGCTCTGTGGCCATCATTTCCTTGATGCTGTGCTGAGATTCATAGAATTGGAAAGCTACAATGTCTGACCATGCTGCGTTGTTAAAGACTGAAATAACATTCAGTGCGGATTCATTTATAAATGTTGGTGCTTGCAATGGATAGGAAATGCAAACATCCCAGGATGAGAAAATTCTTTTTTGTCCCATCTCTGTTCGTGTTTTTTGTTGCAGTTGATGGTTTATTTCACTGACAAGTTCTGATTCTTTTTATTAATGAGAATCACAAAACCTGGGGCCAGATTTTTCAAAAGTGATGACCACTTACAATTGCGAATCAAGTCAGTGGAAACCTTGAATGCTCAGCACCTACTGTAAATCAGGCTCTTAGGGCTTGTCTACATCACAAAGTTGCAGCGCTGGTGAGGGGGTTACAGCGTTGCAACTTAGGAGGTGTACACATCTGCAGGGCATCACCAGCGCTGCAACTCCCTGTTTGCAGCGCTGGCCGTACTCCCGTTTTGTCTCGGGTGTAGAGGATCTAGCGCTGGTAATCAAGTGCAGATACTTACCAGCGCTTTTCTTGACCTCTGTGGAATAAGCAGGTATCCCAGCATACCTGAGGAAGCCTCTCTGGTAATCAAGCTGGTCTCCTTCCCCGGTTTGCTCTCGCGTTCCCCGAACTCCCGAGCAAGCAGGTCTCCTTCCCTGCGGTTTGCAGGGGGGTTCGTGGAACGCGAGAGCAAACCGCGGTGAAGCTGGTCTCCTTCCCCGGTTTGCTCTCGCGTTCCCCGAACCCCCGTGCAAGCAGGTCTCCTTCCCTGCGGTTTGCAGGGGGGTTCGGGGAATGCGAGAGCAAACCGCGGGGAAGCTGGTCTCTTTCCCCGGTTTGCTCTCGCGTTCCCCGAACCCCGGTGCAAGCAGGTCTCCTTCCCTGCGGTTTGCTCTCGCGTTCCCCGAACCCCGAGCAAGCAGGTCTCCTTCCCTGCAGTTTGCAGGGGGGTTCGGGAAATGCGAGAGCAAACCGCGGGGAAGCTGGTCTCCTTCCCCGGTTTGCTCTCGCGTTCCCTGAACCCCCCTTGAAGCCGCCCAACAGCGCTGCAGTGTGGCCACATCTAACACCACTTGCAGCGCTGGTTGCTGTAAGTGTGGCCACTCTGCAGCGCTGGCCCTATACAGCTGTACTAATACAGCTGTAACAACCAGCGCTGCAAAATTGTAGATGTAGACATACCCTGAGTGTTTTTCATCTTTAGTGTTTTGCAAACACAAGTTAATTAAGCCTCAACACTCCTGGGAGGGAGGGAGGTAATTAAGTATTACTCTCACCCTTGTAAAGATGGTGAAAGAGTTGCAGGGAGGTTAAGGCCCTAACTAGGAATCTGTTTTTTCTGCAAATGCTGTTATGTTGGAAGGTGTGAACAAGACAAAGCTTTTTGTTTTTGTTTTTTGTAAAGGCAAAACCTCTTGTAAAGCATTCAGGACTAGGTACTGATCAGTTTTGAAATATTTTGTATCTCTTCAAAACATTTTCTGCAATGTGATTATGCTGAAAACCTGCATTCAAAACTAGATTCCTAACACAAGGGAAACTGTATGTAGAAGGGGGCAAAGTGGGAGTCTGTATCAGAGCTAGGATTGGAACTTGAGAATACCTGGCTCCCACATCAGTGCTCAGACTTCTATAATACACCTTTATCTAGCAATGTGATACTGTTATGTGCACTTTGTCACTTCACTTTTGACCAGTGCAGGAGATCCGCTATATGAATGTATATTAGATGGCTGGATACAGAGCACCTTTTAAATTCCACAGTGAGTTTCTATTTCTTTTCTGTTCTATATGGGTTCTTATACTAGGCCCATCACTTTGGCTTTGAAGTGACTGACTCTGCATTGACTGCTGTGAAAGCAGTATCATCAAACCAGTATCCTTTTGCATCAAACTTAGGCTATAGTTACACTGAAACCAGAGGTCATTTGCAGCTCGTGCAGACCTGTGCATGCCAGCTTTAACCTAGGAAGCGCACTAAAAATAGCAAGGAGGTGCAGGCTCCAGCACAGGCTAACAATGCGAATGCAAACCTGGGAGGCTAGGTGTGCAGCCCACACTGACTCCTGCACAACCGCATCCTCACAGTTATATTTAGCTGTGCTAGCTAGATGAGCGCTAGCATGGGTATGCCAATACAAGCTACAAATTACATCTATGCTGCAGCCAGGGGGGTGGCCTTAGAATATTAGGGGCTGTGAGCACGAGTTGTTGTAGCACAGTAGTTCTCAAACTTTTGTACTGGTGACCCCTTTCACCCAGCAAACCTCTGAGTGTGAACCCCTTATACATTAAAAATACTTTTTTGTATATTTAACACCAGTATAAATGCTGGATGCAAAGTGCGGTTTAGGGTGGAGGCTGACAGCTCATGACCCCCCGTGTAATAACCTCCTGACCCCCTGAGGGGTCCCAACCCCCAGTTTGAGAATCCTTGTTGTAGCAAGTTTTGCTTCAAGACATCCTTGCAAGCAGGGACGGCTCTAGGCATTTTGCCGCCCCAAGCACGGCAGGCAGGCTGCCTTAAGTGTGTCAGTGCGCCCGCGGCTTCGGCGGACCTCCCGCAGGCGTGCTGGTGACTGGAGCCGCCCCTGCTTGCAAGTATCCGCTCCTGTAATGTTTCTGTAATGTTTCACTCCTTTGAACCACATATTCCAGCATGTGACTAGAGGCACTGGATCAAGAGGAAATGACTGATCTTTGTCTCTACATATCTATGTTTCCATGTTTAAATACTGTCTTCACTGAAGCAACAGTTTGGGTGCTACCGGAAAACCAATATGCTAAATGTCACCAACTAAACTAATGGAGTGGTGAACCAGTGCATCTCCACTGCTGTCTACAGAGTAGCACCAGTTCGCACCAGCTCTGAATTTAGCCCATTATGTATGTACTGCGCATGACCTGTGCTGCGTTTAGGCTGTCGAAATATTAGGTGATCTTATACAGACCTTTTTTCACATAATGCAGCGCTGGGAGCACTATTCATCACCAAAATGGAGATACTGTTGAAATCAAGAATGGCTTGTGTCACAATTGTGAAGTAAACTGATTCTTAGAAAATATCTGATACAGCTCTGTCAACCAGCACATCTAATCTGGGAAATGAGGAAATAAGATGTGTAGTGTACACCTCTAATTACCATCTATTTCTGAGAGCCCCATTGAATAATCCTTGAAGCAGTGCAGAATGCATTTCATAATATGGGCCAGATCTTGCACTGATTTAAATTGGCATAGTTCCATTGAAGTCAAGGAGCTTACTCCAGTTTACATCAGCAAGGCATCTGGCCTGACATAAGCAGCCGATGTCTTAACTTTCTAGCACACAGTAGTGGATTGCACCCACATTTTGAACTTTTTTTGTGTGTAAGTTCACAGGTAATGGGATAGTCTAATTTCACCACTTTGGGTATTGTATGTAGGCTGTAGTAATGTAGTCTGTATATATTGCACAATATAATAGTCAAGACCCTGTGTACTCCACAGCAAGCTGGGCCCAAATTCTACAACAAGATTCCTGGGTCCCTTGGCACTGTGAAAATTCTGTGGCAGCATCATTTAAATGAAAAATAAAAGGTTTTCATTAATACATTAAGAACAAGTACACTTAGCCCAGTAACTCTTGTGGAATTAATTTTGATAGTAAATGAAATTTATTTAACACTGTCCCCACATTTTCAGTGTTTAATATGCTGCAGATTCTTGTAGTGATAACTGTGTCTGAAAGTTGTCAGGGGTGAAGCTGGATATTTTGATAGCTGGGCAGAGAGCAGTTAAGATACCTGGAACCTGAAAAGATCTGGCATGTAGTTTAGGATTTTGGGAGAGCTACTGTAGCTGGATGCTTCTGGTAAACCAATCAGCACAGTGTTGCCATTTTAGGGTGGGATTTTCAAAAGCTCCTGTGGGACTTCAGAGCAGAAGTCCCAGTGCTTTCCAATGGGATTTTTGCTCCTAAGTTACTTAGGCAGTTTTCCACCCTTTAATTGTAAATGTTGGGTTTCAGAGTTACCAACACATTGACATGAGTTTACTCTCACAAATGCTGTTTGTCCTTCAGTGGTGAATGGATCTGCACAGTACCTTAGGAGTGTCAGTGCGCTGAACATGAATGGATTTAGCAAGCAATCATTGTGTAAACTACAATGGACTATTTATGGATGATAGAAAGTTATGGAGTCACTTTCATCCCAGAAAGAGTTGTAGTGCAAGAATTCATTGCTGTATAACATATGTAACATGTCAGTTACAGCATACATTTATGGGCAGTCAGCACTGAGATCTGAAGCTCTGTCGTTTCCAGTTAAATGTACCTGGAGCTTCATGAGTGCATACCTGATTGGCACTTGGGAAAAGATGGTTAACAACTTGTCCCATGGGATTCACATGAAAAAGATAGTAAATAAGCTAGCTGCCTTCTTGTTAGTTCAGCCTGTGCAGAAGTAATTAGAAATTGATATATTGACAGGGTGGTTAATTTGTGTAAGGTTTTATAAACTTCCCCTTATGGAAAAGTAATGTGGAATTGAACAGGGATAGAATCAAAAGGGTTCATTAGAAATTACTGTGTTCATTAGAAATTACTGTAAGAACCTGTCAAAGTTAGAATCAGGACTCACAATTTGTCAGACCACTCTGTTTTATTAGCACAGCGCTCTGCCAATAACATTCAGAATATGTGAGCGCCCATGCAAGGCTCAAACAGTCTTATTTATACAGATAAAAGAGCGGGAATTAGACAAAGGGACAAAGATACCAAAACAGTAAAATTCACCTGGGGCACAGCATGCATATCCTATTTCCTTACTAACTGTTATCGATCTAAGGCTAATGCTTCACCAATTGCCCTTAAACGGTGCAATTGTTCTATGTTAATGTCTGTATTCCTGACACCTGGTTGCAACATTCCAACATCTTTGCTTAAAGATACAGACAACATTTCTTTAATCCTTTCTATTTTCACAATATAATTCATTCTACTTTCACAATCCCTCCTTTTGGTCAAGCGCACGCCATGACCGACAATTACTGGGTTCCACAAATTAACCGTTCCTTATCTCTTTGTTCATCAGTGATATTCAAAATCATCATATTAGCACTCTGTTTTGGGGCAGCCATCTGGGTGACACAATTCTGGATACAACAGGAGATTAACTGAAAGCATACAAAAATCACTAAGATTCCGAACAGGATAGTTAGGGCTCCCTGAAACAACCAGTTTCCTATGCCAGAGAAATTGAACAGGTTACTTAGCCACTTCCATAAAGAACTCAGCTCTTCATGAGGAAGATATGCGATTTGTTCTAAGTGGCTATAGCGATCTATTACCTCATTGGTATTGTATAAACATACAACATTGTTTTCCAGTGAGAGCACAGGTCCCTCCTTTGGCCACCAGCACTATGTCCAATGCCTGACGGTTCTGGAGGGCCACCTGTCTGATCGCCCCTGTTTCTTTGGCCAGGGCTCTTAAACTTTCTCTGGTTTTATTTGCCATTATTTAACTACTTAGGAGCCTTTTTTTTTTTTTTTTTTGCCTGGTGTATTGCTCCCCCAAGTGGGATAAAGGAACTGCCAATAGCCTCTTCCAGGTGTCATGACTGTTCCATATTGTGTTAAACGGACAAGGTCCTCCAGTGAGGTCTGGGGAATTGAGTGGGATAGCCAGGACAGGAACACCAGTTTGAGAGTGGGCTGGGATGTGGCTGCAGACCCAGCATTTAGAAATAATAAGGGTCTGAGCTATCCACACTTGCTGCTGGATAAAAGAATTGTCATTGTGGACTCCCCAGACCTTAAGATACCAGCAGCTGAAGAACAGGCACCACCAGAGGCGCATGTTGGAGGCAGGGCCCTTCTGGTTCTGACAACCTCAACTGAGGGAACTGCAGTCACAGTTTTATGTCCACCAGGCAGCAGGCGCTAAGCTCACTACTGCTTCTTCTTGGGCCTTGCTTTATGTAGTCATCTGCTTCTGGCAACCCTTACGAGAGCGTAGATTGTAAGTTATTGCAGGCTGTTCCTCTACGTCTTTCTTCTGGAGTCAAAAAAATTGACTCTGCGTGGTCCTGAGGTGGTGATTGGTTCACTGGGGGTGGTGCATTCTTACACTGCGAAGCATGTATCCACTCTGAGATGCCAGACAGTTTAACAGCTGTCCCTTGACTCTGGCTGTAACAATGGCCTTCACACCTTGTCTTTTCCTGATGCATACATTCCTCATTCACACAAACAGATTGAGAATACAAACAGTAGTATTTTATATAGAACAAAAAAAAGCATTGCAAATTAAACCTTGCTAAGTTTTACAATTGATAACTAAGACAATTTACATTGAGACCCAGGCCTTCAATGTTTCTCTAATTTACTTAACACAGACACAATAGAGAATCCTGTCTCTTACTACCTAAATCTTAAAACAAAGAGTTAGAGAGGGCCCAATTTGTAATGCATATGGGAAAACAGAATCTTATAGTCCCAGGGGGTCAGTTCTTTCTGCTATTTAAAAAAAATGGCTAGCAGGATGAAATCAAATTATACTTTAGTTCTTATGGGACATTATAAAATCCTGCTCCTACATATCCCCCTTTTGACACTAAGATTATTAATCGCCAGTGTCACTTCTTATTTAGTCCACGTAATAGAAAATACTGGGAGGTGATTTGGGCCTGTGGCTTTAGCTTTACATACATTTGTTTTATCCACCAGCACATTTTAAACATTTCAATTAAACACATACAATTTAAAACCAAAAACAATTAGGGGTAGTAACATTAGTATGCCAGTAGTTGTGAGAGACCATCCAGAAAATATGTTATATTAATGGTAAGCTGTTATGCTTTTCTGCAGTGGCAATTCTTAACATGTCCCCATTTGCGTGTATAATATGAATAGTCCAGTTTTCCACATTTTTGTTTTTATTTTATTTTATTTTATTTTAGGAACTATGTTACCTTTTTACCTTTTAACAGATGATTGGTAACTGTTTGCCATTCAATGCCAAGATTGATAGAGAACTCAGCTAAATCAGTGCTTACAGTAAGCTGAGACTCTTTTGTTGTTGTTGTTGTTGTGGCAAATAGTAAATGTGATTATTGGTAAACACAGTACTTATATTATATTTACATTTGTCTTCTGGTGGGTTGCTAACACTTTTTAAACACTTTTCCCCAAGAATTAACACGTACACATAGTCCATTATACAGTACTTTGGATTATCTGAAAGACAAAAAGAACAGTTTTCTACCCCTTTTGGGGTGGCATTGATTATTGCTTAAAGATTCCATTCTTTTACAAATACCCTTCCTGACTGCAGGCAAAACAGAGGAATTACCCCATATTTTCCTGTGTTTTTTTTTTTTTTTTTTAAAATAGGCAGGCCAGGTTTTAATGGCTTCTACATTTTAAGGGTTATGCAAAAATTATTCCACTGTTTAGTTATTAAATTCATGAGGTGGTGTACCTCAAGTTTTGCCTCTTATATAGCAGACCAAGTTTGTAATGTTTTTCCTGCTGTGTTAAGATTTAAGTTTATTCACAGGTAATAGCTGAGAAGCATCATTACCATATTACTTTAAAGGATTTTTCCAAAAATCATACACACTACAAGTTGTTACAGGGGTACTCACTAACATTAAAGTTATTTTAATGTTTAATATTAACAGTAACATTAGCATCAAATCTATTAAAGGTATCTTGTTATACCATACCAGGTATGTTCTTTATTTGCAGCTTCGTTTGTGCTGGCAGTTCTCACCTTTCTTTATCAGTTAGGTAATTTGCATCAACACAGGCTAGGCTTTTGGATTCAAAGCCATCAGCGGAGCTCAGAGACTCTGTCTTAACACACAGGGATCTGAAAAAGAAAACACAGCCTATTGCTGCTCTTTTTGGAGCCCTAATAGGATTTTAATTCAGCAGCATGTTTCATTTGCATTTTATTTTTTTTTACATCCCTTTCTACAATATACGCTGCACATATCCTACGGAAAATGCACATTCTTTCTATACTATAACTTTTCAAAAACATTAGTCATATTAATTTTTACATAAGGTATAACTGTTTGTTTTGTTTTTACAGAGTTTTCATGTACTTTTATTAAAGTGACAGTCTGATTACACAGAGTCATTTTAAGGCTCAGTGTTTTTAACATTGCTTCTTTTTGTTTTGTGCACCTCACCTCTGCTGTTGCTTCAGAGGGTCACTGTTAATTTCTTATTCTGTCATTACAGCTCTTATCTGCTATTGTTACAAAAAAAACAAACCAAACAAACAGACTCCAGAATCTCTACCTATTCTCCTGATTCTGACTGCCCTATTGCAGCCATGACTTGGTCTTTATTTAAAAACATTTTAATTTTTGTAAAGAATCAAGTTACCCCTTAAGGGTTAAATGCTAAATCCCAAAGCCAAACAATACTAATTACCTGTGTCTTGCAAAAAGGTCTGTCAGTTTTGAAACTTTGAATTAAAGAGTCAAATGAATTTTTAGTGGCATTAAAAACAAAAACAAAATCAATTTATCTTACACCTACAAAACAGTAGTTTTACAAACCAGATGTGTTGGTTTAGATTCTTAGAACTTTACATATTTTCACAGACAAATAGATACATACACATTTTCTTTTCCTTAACATTTTTTTTTACACTGCTTTGTTTTTGCATAGCTGTATATATATATGGATTATTTACAGGCACTCTTCTGGAAAAGGGCCCATTTTCCCTTCAGAATGGCTGCAAAGAAACCAAGAATTCTCTCTCTTTAACATGGTCCTTTTTAACATTTTCCACAAAATTTAACTGCTTAATTCTCTCCAGCCTCTATAGAGTTAACTTTTACTCTTTCCTTAAATCACTTGTTTATGTCCCAAAA
The DNA here is from genome assembly GCF_007399415.2 of Gopherus evgoodei. Classification (NCBI taxonomy): domain Eukaryota; kingdom Metazoa; phylum Chordata; order Testudines; family Testudinidae; genus Gopherus; species Gopherus evgoodei. Next base: position 253,245,881 of record NC_044322.1, on the reverse strand, counting down.
TGACACCTTTATCACCTCAGATTTCACCATTTTTAAGTATTGTTCTAGGGGTTCATGCCTGCACTTACTACTTTTCTTACTCCTGACACTATTCCCTTAGGGCTTTCAACCTGTTTCTTTATCTGTTGCTTGCCTGCTTGTCTGGGCCTGATCCTGCTTTTTTTTTTTTTTTTAACCATTTGTGAGTGATATTGTGGTCATTTCACAATTTTGAAAGAAATGTTCAAGGAAAGGGACCAGGAAGGGTGGGGGCTAGTTGAGGAGCGCCCCCCGCCCCCAGCCTTGCTGAATTGGTAGTGGGACACTATAAAGAATCAGTTTCTGAGGCAGACAAAGGGGAACAGAACAAGGGACTTTTTTTGTCCTTTTTACAATGAGATGGGAGTATGAAGGTGTTTGGATCGATTCAGGGTTTGGAGAACGGGGTAAAGGGGAGCGCTCGGTCTAGTGGTGGGAGAGGAGGCTTTTAGTAAAGCTTTTAACTTATTATTTGAATAAGTGAGAGAGGCCAATTTTGATTTTGTCCACCTATGATTTGCCTCTTCCCACCACTGCATGAAACAATTAACCTCTCCTTTAGCCAATTTAGTTTTAGGTTGGCCGAGTTTGTCTTTTAAGACGTCCACTCAGTCTTTGTTCCAAGATTTTAACAGTGGCCACTGAGTTTTGGGATCCCCCTGAGTTAGCCTAGACCATTTTCCCAGAAATTTACAGGAGTCTGGACCCTTTTTACAGGAGTCTGGACCCATCCTAAATACATAAAATGAGCCGGCATTCATTTAGGGAACTGTCCCGACTTAGACGTCTGGTTACCAGTACAGGAGGACTTTCACACACCAATCACACAAGAAGGAAATTCAGGTTCATCAGAGCGATGCCTGCTGCAACACACAAAAGGAGCCCACAGGCTACTGCCTCAATTGCCCTTGCTTTCACACTAAGGGTTTTACCCAAGGTGTGGTGCGGCTGCAATTGTGCAGATTTCACTCACTGAGACCGCGGGGACAGGAACCCCTTGGTCGGCTGATCCCCAGACAGAGACGGCACCCAGACTCAAACACTCCACAAGAGGACAGATAGACACAGAGACAGGACAGTCCTCAGTCCGGACAAAACACAGAAATAATTACCTGACCAGATTCCTGATGTCAGATCCCAGGATCCCTACCAGAACAGAGTGGGAACCAACAAGTTCGATGGCGTAGACCTCACTGTGGCTGTGCGCCTTTCCGCTCTAGTGGGGGACCGCTTGGGCCAAACGCCCAGGTGCCGGCTGCCACGGTCATCCTACAAAAACAGTCAGGAATCACACAGCCCCAGTGAAGACGGTTGCCATCTCGGTGGAACCTCCAAATTGTCAAAGTTAGAATCAGGACTCACAATTTGTCAGACCACTCTGTTTTATTAGCACAGCGCTCTGCCAATAACATTCAGAATATGTGAGGCCCATGCAAGGCTCAAACAGTCTTATTTATACAGATAAAAGAGCGGGAATTAGACAAAGGGACAAAGATACCAAAACAGTAAAATTCACCTGGGGCACAGCATGCATATCCTATTTCCTTACTAACTGTTATCGATCTAAGGCTAATGCTTCACCAATTGCCCTTAAACGGTGCAATTGTTCTATGTTAATGTCTGTATTCCTGACACCTGGTTGCAACATTCCAACATCTTTGCTTAAAGATACAGACAATATTTCTTTAATCCTTTCTATTTTCACAATATAATTCATTCTACTTTCACAAACCCATAGAATTTAAAAGAGAATGACTGCCTTTCTATAGACTTTCTGGAACCAACCTATAGAATGCTTTAAGGAATTATATCCCTGCTCTAGAATTGTATAGACAGTTGATCATGATCTTGGTAAATTCTATTGGACTTTTCCATAAAGATCAGAAGCAGCTTTTGGATGAAGTCTCAGGTGAGGCTGTAAATGTCCTCTGTGAGAGCCAGTAAGTGAGGCTGGCTGTGCCTCTGCAAGGTTTTAATCCTAATACTCTTGTACTGGGTTGATGTGGGAGGCAGTGTGTGACATTCTCTGGCCTGAGATATACAGTCAATAGGAAGATGATCATAATGGTCTCTTCTGGCCCTGTGAATCTGTTTGGCACCTACTGGCCTGGAATCACACAATAAGAGATCCTCTTCCTCTTCAGATGGAAAATTCCAATGGAATTTAGTTGAAAGTGATAATTTTATTATGGTTTTTTTGAATCACCCTATGGAGTTTAATAGAGAATTATATCACTTCTATGGAATGGATAAAACACCTATCAAAAGGAAACAGTTATCTAGTGAATGCTATAGGTTTTAGCTTAATTTATGTGGAATCTGATTAGTTTCATCCCTAGGAAGAACTTTGCCATAAATGTCTTACAGGCAGGCTTGAGCCCTTGAGCAGGATGCTAGGTGGAAGTTAGCACAGCAGGAGGAGAATTAACAATATAAAAAAAGTTCATGTTTTGGCATTCTGTTGCCATTGAGTAAGAGGTTTACAGAGAGAGTTTCCTTTACATAATAATGTTCTTCGCCATGGCAACGCAGGGCTATATAAATAAACCTGGTAAAGAGATCCCAGAACTCAATGTCTACGGTGTGGTCCTTTCCACTATGGAATGTATGTTCCCTCTGAAGCAGGGTGTTGAAATGGGAGGGCGAACGGCCTGGTTTGTGTGTGAGAATTCTGATTCTGTGCCATCTGTCTAAGAGTTTGGAAGAGCTCTTGACTCCCATGCTGTGTGAGAGGTCTATTATGTTTTTAAGAGGGCTAGTGCAAAAGAACATAGGATTTCCTATAGCAGATCAAACCAGCTTGCAAGGTTACCTGCCTCTGCCAGTGGCCAGTACCTTATGCTTCACAGCGAGATGAAAGTGCACAAATAGCTAGGTGCAATTTGAGGCAATGTTTACATGCTGACGACTGGGATAAGAATTTCTTCCAAAGAGGTGGAGTTTATAGGTGGAGCCAGATTAGATTTAGGTGGGCAATTTGGGTTCACAATTGGTGGGGGTCAAAATCTCAGGAGGTATTTCCATAAAACTTCATGCACTCTAAACTGATGACATGAGATTCCTTGTTTTATGCTAAAATATTCTTGGGAGAGTTTGGCCACATTCAGATCCAAACCAGAAAACCAGTCTCCTCCTGATATGAATTTGGAACCTAAACCATAGAGGTGAGTTTGGATCCAGGAGTTTGAATTCAAGGGAGGTATCAGTTTTAGAGCCTGATCCAAAGCCATCTAAAATTAATGGAAAGATTCTCATTGGTTCAATGGTCTTTGAATCCAACCTGTTAATCCATCTCTAATTAATACACAAATAAAATAATACTGACACTGAAACAGTGCACGAGGATACCCTCTCGGATTGCCAGGCATACAGTTTTCTACTGGAATAACCGTTTGAAAAGGGACCCTGGTGGCTCCTGTCAGCACAGCTGACTGGGCCGCTAAAAGTCTGGTTGGCCGCAGTGGGGGTCAGCAGGTTCTGTACAGCTTCTGGGAAGTGGCAGGCATATTCCTCCAGCTCCTAGGCAGAGGGGTGGCCAGGGGGGCTCCGCGTACTGCCCCCACCTGTAGGCACCACCCCGAGCACCAGCTCTGCAGCTCCCATTGGCTGGGAACCAAGGCCAATTGGAGGTGCGGGGCCAGCGCCTGTGGGCAGGAGCAGCACGTAGAACCTCCTGGCCACCTCTCCACCTAGGAGCTGGAGGGACATGCTACCGCTTCCCAGGAGACGTGCAGACTTCCTCCATCCG